>NC_023163.2:2500000-3750000 GCF_000231095.2 Oryza brachyantha
GTCTGTGAAAGCCAAACGAACACCGCCAGAGTGATTAGCCTTGTGTGGTCAACGCTTATGGCAATCTTGAACTATAGTAGTACGTAGTAGTACTACTACATCACATTATTGCAAGATAGAAATGGTCAACTATGTACATATGTAACTTGTGCACCAATAACTAGGCCTTCTGATAAGCAGTAATTAGTCTCTGCAATGTCAACCAGCCATTGCTTTGTCACGACAGTAATTAATTAAGTACTTCCTTCGTTCCAAAATAAATTAATATTTTACTTTGTCTTATCAAAAAAAATTTACTATTTATATTTTTGTTTTTATTAGATGATAAATCATAAATAGTACGTTACACATGACTAATTTTTTTAATTTTTTAAATGATTTTCAAATAAGATGTATGGTCTAACGCTGGGCTGCAAAGATGATGATGCAGAGGCACTTTTCTACTTTCCTGGTGCAGGCCTCCAGGCTTCAGGGGTCCTTTCTCTATGCTGTATAAATACCCTCCATTGGCTAGCTCGCTTGATCATCCAGGTCTACACATTTTCTCCATCTAATCAACCAATTAAGCACACACAATCAATCAAGTATCAAGTATTATTAGCTACTTGATCAGTTTTCTGTTTTGAGAGGCGACAGTATGTTTGGGTCATTTGCTCCAAGATCATATCTGCTGCTGCTGCTAATCACTCTGCTGCTCGTCGTCGCACGCGCACTATCAGGTTATTACCGATTTAGTATAATAATTACATACTAATATAATTGTTTCTGACTTACTGAAAGTCTATGAATATATATGTTGATCTGTGGGTGATACAGACATAGATGGAGATCACCCCGCCGCCGCCGGCGGCGGCGAGGCGGCGGTGATGCACTGCGCCGGCCGCCGCCGCAGTATGGCGCTGGACGGAAGCTGCTCAGTGGCCAGAACAAGGTGACGCCGCCTCCGCCGGCGCCTATTTCCTCGCCGCCGATAGGCCCTGGCCCTACCGTGCTGCAGCCGCCGCCGCCACCACCGGCAAAATAAGCGACGACGTACTACGGTCCAGCTGCAACCTGCCGCTCGATCAGAAAGAAATCACTGCTCCATATATATCGTACCAATTGATGAGCATGTGATCAGGAATAAATCTGGTGGTCCAGAGATCTGAGATCATAGCTCGATTTAAATACTTTCGAATAAAATTTCCTCTTTTATTTTGCTAGCTAGGACTGCAGGAGCTAGCTGAACGAAATGTAGTGGTGAGTGGTTCCTTTTGCACTGAACTACTGAGGCTGCGTTCTTTTTTATGCAGCTCATTTGTCTCGTAGTTTATGGTTCATCAATAGACGATTCTTGATTTTCTTTTTTTGCATATTTTTCGAACTACTTGTTTCTTAAAGTTTATATATCGAAGTTTATCGTCTCATATTTCTAAACTAGATTTTTCAACTCTATTCAGTTAATTTCATCGTTTTAATCATTAAATAGATATAAAAAAATTCTATGATATGTAAAAGAACATAACATAAAGCATGCATAGGGCAGAGCACATTCTCCTTTCTAAGATATCAAGCATTACATCCATCCCGAAAATATAAACATTTTTATGTTGTTTAGTGTTGAATAAAGCTGATAAGAAAAGACTAGGGCGTCTAGATCTTGATAAATGAGTAATGTATTGATAAATGAGAAATAAATGAGGGTGGGGTGGTAGGTGCAGATAAAATAAGAAGAATTTTAAATCCAAGTAATTGATGAAATATGTGTTACTATGAACAATACAAAAACTAATATTTTGTTACAAGATTCAAATACTAAAAAGACTTATATTTTAGAATGAATGGGGTATTACACAATGATTAGAACGGATTCTTGAGCACAATGACACTCCACTGTCCCAAAATAACTTTGATTTTTTTTACTCAAACTACATATACCAATATAAAAGCAAAACAACCTACCATTATCTTTGGTAAAATCTCAACATAATTATTTCTCACTTTATCCAGTTCCAATGTATTTGTTTTTTATTTTCACAAACTCTAATAAAATGATAGGCTAAAAATAAACTTATTTTGGGAAAAAAATAGAGACAAAGATGATCTTGTTTTATACGAAGACTGTATTAAACGTTAATTTTAGATATCATATATTCCCTCCATTACATATTATGAAATTTGTAGTTCTTGTCTAAATTCATTTAATATATATATATATATATAATATATACATTGATATATAGATGAATTTAGACAAACTCAAAAAGTCTTATAATACCCGATAATACCATACAAATTTTACTGCGGTTTTTGTTGGTACCAGACATATTGTTCTCTAGTTTTTGGAGGCGATCGAGCCTGTGACAAGTGGAATCTAGCCATGCATAACATGTTCGTACGTAGGGCCGCCATGCCCGAATCTCGAGGCAGGCAATTTGGCCGACCACCTGGTCCGCACTGGACTCCGTACTGGCGAAAACCTCGGATAGAACAAACACATCATGCTGCCTGCCATGCACGCGATCGATCCGACGCAAATGAGATCGATATGATATGATGCACCAATCTCGATCTCATTCACTCTCGATCTGCCTACCATACTCCCCGTAAAATGAATCTATTTTTGTCGGTCAAGTTTTGGTTTTAAATAAATCGATCTATTTTTCTAACTACTCTCTCAGCTTAACCAACCATAATCATGTACGTAATGCACGTCTTAACAATTATATTTATAACAATTATATTTATAACTCGTCTATTAGAGATTTTCTTGAACCTATTTTTTTATTTTTAAATATAGATCATTATAAAAATGCTACCACATCATTTGCACACGATGTGCCGGAGTGATTTGGCAGTCCTAGATGAGGTGGTATGATCATAATATATAGTTTGGATTTGAAGATACATGGGTAGTTTTATTGTTTTAAAAACTTGAAAGTGTTTAAAAATAATAAAAAATGTCGATCAGGATCAAATACTAGCAAGCTTTGCATTGCCAAAACATATATTTTTTATTCGTTTGATTGCAGTATTATAGCGTTAGCACGGGTATATATAACCAGTAACCCTAGTAGCACTAGATAAATATAGGGCATAGACCGGATTGTATGGAAGGGGCAGCAGCACCGCCGCGTCTCGTCGTCACCGACTCATCGGCAGCAGTGGCGCGCGGCGGCTTCAGCAGAATTACGCCCGCCGGCGGGGAGCTCCGCCACCCCCGTCTCCGGCGACTCTCGAACTTCGGTAGGCCAGTTCCCAACCGTACGCCGCCGCCGCCGCTGCCGACGACGACGATGTGCAGCGAGCGACCAGAAACTGAATCTTCTGCGTTGTCCTCCATGGATCGGATCAGCTAAGCTTGTCGATGGAGTGCAAGTCCGTCTTCTTGCGAATTGACTGTGCCTCAGTGTGCGCTTGAGAACTGAACTAGTTGGGCCTGGGCCTGCCAAACAGCATGGCCCAACCAGAATCTTCAGTGTTTTTTCTTTTCAGATTTAAGAATACCGAGAAATGAGATGAGCACGAGATGGGCCCAGTGTTCAGCGGCCCAAAGCTAGCCCGACAACCAGTCGCATCCGAAAGTACATGTTTCTTTCTTTTCTTCCTGAGACCAGTAAATGCATGCCAACATATCGCAGAAGGAAAATGTACCAAGAAGTGCATGTAGGAGTATCAGAAAAATAAAAAATTTCAGCCTCCATATGCTGCAACTTGCAAATAATGATCAATCAGTAACAACACTACAGTAATATATTGTATTCACATCCGTTTATAATATAGGATTTTCTGACACATATATGCAAATAATATCATCTTAATCAATAGATAAATCTATCTATACGCAGCTAAACATCTTAAATTATAAAGCAGAGAGCGAGTACTGCATATGTCCTCCAAGTTGCAGCCAATTGCCAACTTGATCTCATCATCTCAGGTTCTTCACAACTACAGTACTGAGGACAAGTCCTGCATGTTGTGATCTTTAAACCGGTAGACGGCCGGTCAGAAGGAAAAAGGGTCTGAGGACTGAAGAGTTACTGTACAGGAAGTGCATGCATGATGCTGCTTCTTCTACTTGCCTGTGGATGGATCAAAAGTTGACGACTGACCAAGAATGCCTAGAGGGTGCAGAGTATAAGCATTTATACCTGGATAAGTTTGGCTTTAGCCTGAAAGGAACTTAAGAGAGATGGATGGATGGATGGATGGACATGATGAGAATAAGAGACCAATAATGTATGTATGCATGCACTCATCAAAGATGATGTCCTATACATACACATGCATTGCAGCTCCAGCAGACAGAAGAGACAGGCTATGGCTGCTTCTGAATGTGTTACAGTAGTGTGCAAGCACCTGAACCATGCATGTAGGAGGAGTAGGTTCTATGGCTGCTTTCTTCAGACTCCCTGCTTGATCAGACTTGCATGCATGCTTTAATTATGTACTACTAGCTGCTGCTTTGGGGGTCATCAGATGCTCTAGCCTCTTGCTAGCTGTAATCTCCTCCTTTTGGAAGTGACTAGAAAGATCTGACAAAGATTACTAATAAACCCAGTCAAAGAAACTGTTAGCCGGCATGGCCGGCTTTCTGCTTTGCTTTGCCATGCCATGTACTGCTGCAGCATGCACCATTTGCTCTGTTCATGAATGCTCTTATTTATATACGACAAATTAAAGCGAGACAAAGCTAGAAGAAGAAGAAGCATGGGATCTGCAGGCCCCAAGTTAGTTTTGGGCTTTTGCTACGTATCTGGCTGCGTGCTGCTCCCTCCATCCTAAATTATAAGGGATTTAGATTACATAATTATAATTTTTATCATTCGTTTTATTTAAAAATTTAGTGTAAATATAAAAAATTTTAAGTGATACTTAAACTACTTTTAATAATAAAGAAAATAATAAAAAAATAAATAATATTTTTAAATTTTTTGAATAAGACGAGTAGTCAAACATTGCAAACAGAAAAGTCAAAATCCATTATAATATAGGACGGATGGAGTATTATATTGGTCGTCTGCCTGCATGTTATATCATGCTTTAATCGCTTTGCTTTGCTTTCTCTTTCTTTCTTGTGCATGCATGTATATATGTTACTATGAGAATTCAGAGATTCAGAGACGCATGATGGATTCAGAGATTAGTTTGCGTTGTGTAGATGGATGTACCGATCAATGTCAACCGGGCAATCCTGTGAAATTCGGGGGACGTGAAATGATACAACCAAGGCCTTAACTTTAGTGAGAAGATGAGGTGATAATAATTTAATGTGCCCATGAGAAGTTTTATAACAATGTAAAATTGAGAAAAAAATAGCAATGCACTATTAATTAAATTGCATTAATTTAATTTCCCTTGAAAGAATTAAATTACACTAATCAATATTCAGTGATTCGATAAATATTAAAGTATTAACAAAATTAGGAAATAAGATTAAAAAAACGAGCTTGGACGGGCATGCGAATGATCAACATGAGATTATTTGTGCAAGGGTGAGGCACATATGGCGACGGCGCTAGGTAGGAACAAACGGACATGAATTAGGGCAGAGCAAGTACCAAATTTTCAGTGTAAAATTTCTGTATCTAGATACTGAGAGTTACTAAATTTTACAGTAAAATTTTAGTATCTCTCGTACTTAGTCAAGTACAGTAAAATTATATTCATTAGTGTAGGGCTGCAGGAAGTCGAGCGCAGAGTGCATTAGCCATTTAGCCGTCGAGGACGGTTGAACAGTAATAGATCGATAATTGACCAGGAAAATGACTCGCATATACATGCTATACACGAAAAGTAAGTTAAATTTGTTACTTTTCTTATAATTTGTGAAAGTCGAATTTAAATTTGTATATTTGTGAGGTGATATATGTCATATTAATATATTTTCTTTTAATTTTTTATACTTATTTAAGTAACACGAAAAAAAGAGTGAATATCGAGCTGAACGATAAAATTCATCGATTGCTAATCACAAACAAATTTAGGAACCCTGTGCGGTTATGCAGACGGACAGGCCATGTCAACCGACATGCAGCTGACCAGCCTGACCTCAGCCCTTATCACTGTCCTGGTGTTTCATAGAAAAAGCTAAATAATATATTTATAAAGAAAATATTATTTATAAATAAAAAATTTGATAAGTATTTTTAGTGATCTACCATGCAGGAGTGAAAAATAAACTTCACTGCAAACCGTAAAATCTACTCTGAATTCATTATTAAAAAATTAAACTTTAGCTTGTAAACAAAACATAAACGAAAAGTTTGAGATGATATACCAGATACGAAAGACACGTACTTAGCCAGTAGTAAAATTTATTTGGAGTAGCACAGTTGATACAGTACGTGATAAACACCCTGTGTAGAAGAGCTTACGCCATCTACAACTTAGATACAATTTTAAATAGATATAAACTCTTTTAAATAATACTTAATTTTAGAGAATTTACGGTCGTAGAATTTAAAAAGTATAGTAGAATTCAGAAGATGGAGAAACCCCGTTTTTCGAAATTCTAATAAGTTGATTTCTCGTCAACTTATATTTTAGAATCTTAAATCCTTCCAAACAGAATCATAGTTATGGGCGCACAATAATAGATTTATGAAAATGAAAATAATTTTAAGGTTGAAAAAAAGGCATATATCTTGTACCATAGACCGAAGCAGAAGTGTCGTTCTGATTTATGAAAAGAAAAAGGTGCACGAGAGTATATCGGTGAGGTGATTGTCGTGTATTGCCGATAGGTTACACAGTAGGTTTTGCGTTGCCTTGGAAAGGAAAAGGACGATGGATGCTAGAACGTTCACTTTGACTTTATGCTACCTGTATCTAGTCTTTTCATATTTTCTTTAGTTGGTGTTTAGATTGAGAAAATTTTTAGGAGAAGTTTCACGTTAAATATTTGACCGGATATTGTAAGGGGTTTTCAGACACGAATGAAAAAATGAATTTCACGGCTAGCCTAGAAACCGCGAGATGAATCTTTTGAGCCTAATTAATCCGTCATTAGCACATGTTGGTTACTGTAGTACTTATGATTAATCATGAACTAGTTAGGCTCAAAAGATTCGTCTCAAGATTTCTTACATAACCGTGTAATTAGTTTTTTGGTTCATCTATGTTTAATGCTTTATTTATGTGTTTAAAAATTCAATACGATGTTTTTGAAAAAAAATTTAAGAACTAAACAAGGCCATAGCCAATGGACATATCTAAAAAACTTTATCTTGTACCTATATATTATATGTATATTAAATATGATAGCATATTGCTTATGTGTTGTGATAGGATCTTAATTAAAAAAGCTTATAATTAGCCGTTATTACCATCACATTGTGTATAACAAACTCTTTTTTTCATATTTCTATCATTGACAGTTGAGCTCTATATCTATGTATTTTTTTCTTTCTAATAAAAAAAATAAAAAGTTGATGGGATGGTTGACATGTAGAAGCTTCGATGTATTATTGACAAATGGACGTCAGGAGCAGCGACCTAGGGTGGTTACCTTCTAGTGTTCGGCTTAATGGTAATCTACACATATCCAAACATTGGTAGACCATCTCAGTAGGGAACGAACAATGAACAAATGATCTATACAGGGTTGGCCATGAGAAGCATAAGTGTGGTTTCTTGTGTTGTCTAATCATTATTTTCTCTACACGAGCCCCTAAGAATGCTAAGGTTTTTCCTCCTCAAATACTCTTCAGGGCCGCTTTGCCCAATAAGTCCGCAACAAAAAAAAGAAAAAAGAGATGTTCATGGCGGCCCAATACTCTTCAGGGTCGAAACGGATGAATAAGATTTAGTGCTACAGTATTTGCTACGGTGATGAACAATGTTTCAGAATTACTGTTGCTACAGTATTTTGATTCTATTCATAATATTAAATCATTGTTTCGCTACATAAACAATAATGCAGAGGAACCGAACCCATTCTTATGGTGGGGGAGGCCTTAACGCAAATCTTCTTAAGACGGTCGGCGGCCTATTAGCCATGTACTTGATAATTTCTCATAGCGCGCGGGAGGTGCGAGCCCAGCAAGACTGCCTCCGGCAGCAGCCGCGTGACCCACATGCATGTGCACTTGCTCTACGTACCTCATCGCCGGCGTATACCTCAGCCTTCAACTCTGGATCCAGGTGGTGGTGATCCCGATCGAGAACATACAAGTGCCGATTTTGTGTTGCAACCGGAGCCTCTAAGCCGTTACATATATATCAAGAGTTGCGTAACGGTAAGATACTTTCTAAAAAATAGTAAAACTTACTGGGGACTGTCTAGGTGACAGCCGGCTGATTTTTTTTTTTTTTTTTGCAATTTCAGCTGAATTTTGAGCCACACGATGGAGACACGTGTCATCATCTGGATGCCTCTCATACCACGTACCACACGTGCAGCGTGTGTTTATTTTGTCATTTTGTTACTCAACTTTGTGCTTCTGCCATGTTATCTAGGCTTGTCCATTCTATTAGTAGGCTTTTCTAATAGGCTTTTTTGGATAGATTTTACTCCACGTTTAGTTGAAAAGAGATAAACACCCTAATGGACTGTCATACGTAAAACCATGACATAACAAGTCAATAAAGATTTAAATTTTCAACAATTATAACTGACATTAGTTATAATTGAAGAATATATAAAAAAGAAACACGTGACAACTCTTAGGTGTCAAGCTAGAAATTTAATCTTTTGTGCTCTTTCAAAATACTTAATTTCCTCGCTTCACAACTATCATTGTTTCTTATGAAATCTTCAATTTCACCATTTGGCAAAAACAAATCTTAAAAACTAGTTTGCAAACGTAAAACTAAATACTTGCTTGGAACAAAGTGTTGTTCAGTACAATCATGAGCACTTGAACTTAATTTGTTCTGCTGGACAATTGCTGACGCCAAAATTTACTTCTAACATGTCACACACGAATAATTGAAAGTCTCTACATCGCTCCAGTGCAGGACCTAAATTCTTAGATGATGTGTGGACATGCCAAACATATTAAGCTAGTTAATATTGCATAACTTAAGCTAGTTACTTCCACAATTAACACTTTTAAAAATAACAAAACTATTTCTCTGCACTATTTCTAACAAAACTAAATAGCATTGGATTAGCTGAGCTTTGCTAAAACATAGCCCTACACTTTTCGTCATCGTCAGTTAGTGGGTATATTAGGTTTCTTCGGGCCTACAACAGTGGTGAATTGTTGATTCTAAAATAATTAGAGTTGGTAAATTCAAGTATCAGCTAACAAGACATCAGTCATGCATGTTTAGTAACCAATGCAACTACAAAATTTACAAAACTAAGCATTTCTAGTAGCGGTTTGCTTGGAGGTTTTCTGACAAAACTAAATTAACAAAACTAATACCTATTGCCATAAATTTGATAACAAAACTCCAAACAACAAAAAATAACAAAACTATCCAACTAGCAGCAAAGACACAAAGCAAGAATAAAAACTAGCAGCACAAGCAAAACTGATCTTATCCAGAACTTATACCTACTAGCTTAGATCAGTACTGTTCAGAATTAAAACAAGAAATAGAAATACTTACAAACCTAACAAAACCAGACCCATGTAACTAAGTGCTAACAAAACTTGGTGCTACACATCACAAAACTAGCAAAACTATTTTCATTTCTAAAAAAAAAGACAAACCAAAGAAACCGGTAAGATTGGTAGTTGAAAAAAACATTTATATAAAATTTGGGTTAGTTGATATTATCATATTATTAGAATTTGGGAAGAGTGTGGAGATGCGAGTCGCCGTTGACAGCAATGTGGAATGACGTATTTTCTCTATTTTGAGCTGTGTACACAAGCATTGATCATAGAGCCACGTAGAAGTCTGCAGGAATCTTTGGATTTTTGAATGGTCACAGATTCGGCTGAGAAAACTAAAAAAAACAGCAGGCTGTGTGGTAGCAATTCTCAACTTATTGATACATATAATATCTCCTTCGTTTCATGCTCTAATACTTCTGTTTTTATTTAGATTTATATATATACTAATAAATATATAAATATTGATATAGGGATGAATATAAAGTAAATATAGGAAGTCTTTTAATACAAAATGAAATATGAAATGAAAGTAACGGTTAGACATCAACGATGTAACCCGGAAGAAAAAGGGGCATGCATGACTGACCGGTGCGCATGGCAAGAAAAGATAGAGAAGGAACATACAAATAGTAACAGGCAGCCGTCCGGTCGGTCGTCGTCGACGTGACCGGCCGCTACACACACACAGTAGTAATATTCGAAGTATTCGCGTACTGTCTCGGTCGATATCGGTCGTCTTCACGTTGGTGCGTGCGTTACTGTCCGGCACGCTCGCTTCGTACGTGTCGTCGTGGTCGCTCCAATCCTCACCTACCTATATACTACAAGCAGTAGCTTATAACCTATAGCCAGCTAGCTATACTGTTGCTTTGCAGTTGCATCTCCATCTCCATCTCCATCTCCATGCGTGACACGCTGACACGCATGTGCAATATGTGAGCAGCGCCCTACCTAGCTTCGTAGCTACCTATAGCTTTCCTGCTCGCGCGCTCTCTCCTTCGTAGCCGCCAGCCGTTTGGTTTGAAGAATGGGATAAGATGAGCTGGAGATTGAGTCAATATATTTTTGATCCTGGTTGGTGGATAGGTAGAATGGGTTAGACCCAGGAGAAAAATATTTCTCTCAAATTCAGGTCCAACTCATCCCATCAAAACGGTGGGACGGATCTGTCCCAGGACGACCACGAACATGTGTCCATTTTATTTATTAAATTTATTTAAAATATATTACTTGTATAAATATACAATCAATTATTTTAGATTATTCATATATTAATCCTAGTATTTAATATTTTATTTTAGATATGAGAGATAACCTTTATCCCATCTCATCCCTTGAACCAAACAAAAAACAGAACCAACCCATCTCATCTCGTCCCTTCCACCAAACAAAAAACAGGGTTCAATCCATCCATCCAACCAAACAGAAAAATAGAACCAACACATTCTACAATCCAGAGATGGAGCCAACCCAACCCACCTCGTCCACGAACCAAACGCATCCTTAGGTCTCCTTTCAATCGTAGAAATGAAAAAAAGAGAAATAGAAAAAACATAGAATTCTGACAGGCATGTAGTTATAAAACAGAGTATTGCAAAATACAGCAAAAACATAGGAATGACCGTTTGATTGGACCACAGGAATTTGAGGAGAGATAAAGACTCAAAAGATTTTTTTTCCATGAGGTTTAACCTCTTATTCAATTTCTTCCCAAACTTGTACAGGAAGAGACATTTCATAGGAATTTTATAGGATTTATTTCTTTGATTCAAAAGGCTTTGTAGGAAAAATTCCTATAGAAATAAAATCCTCTAAAATTCCTATAAATTTCCTTTAAATCAAAGGAGACCTTATAGATGCGAATGAATCTATACATACATACACACATATATATAATATATATATATATATATATACACACACACATGTATGTAAATTATATACATTTACCAAGATAAGGCTACGAAGTCTTAACATATAAAACAATATAAAACAGAGGCATTACATAGTAAAAACACATTTATAGGTTTGTAACACCAGCTGGTACTTATAACAATTTTTTTAATATATTTGTTCCATATTTTTAATACTGATGGTTTAAAAGTAAACTTACTTTTATAAATAATGGGAGTTTTTTGTTTGGAGAGGATGTAGTAGACACGACATACTGACCCACTACCGGTGTATATACATGTATGTACGTACCATCGACTCCGACGTCGTACGTACATGACTACCTGTAAGTTAAAAGCACCTACATATACGTACGTGTATGCATTTATACGTACGTATCAGTACGGCCGGCTTATCGGACGACGTACGTACACCAACGCTTGCGTTTCGCCTGCTCGATCATCCCATCACACGTGTACAGGAGCTAGCCTGGTCGATCGATCCAGACCGTCCACGTGGCAGCAGCGGACCTCCTCTTTTATCTCGGACAAGTCGATCTAACGGCTGCCATGAATAGGATTATGGGTTTGATTAGGAGTATTGAGTGGATTTGCTTCTATGTATGAATTAAATATTTTTGAAAAATAAACTTAGCAAAAAAAAAACTAGAAACAAGTTGCCCGGAGCTCCATATAATACGCAGAAGTTTTACACATTTTTTCGAAGGCATAGTCTTTTTTGCAATAATCCAGACTTTAGCAAACTTAGACATATTTTAACGATAAAATCCTTATTTTGATTTTGAAAGTCGGCCCGATATTATATTTGCCGCTCACTGTCTCAATGACCCATTAATGACGAAACTAGATATTCTTTGAAATTTACTGAGATCCTGGTTATTACTGTCTACTTCAAGCCTTGCCTAGCACAAAACATACATCCACTGTGCCTAATTAGGTACTCCTCCTGTTTAATTATTGTTGCTATTATAGACGATGATATATTTTCTAAATCGATTCTTAACTGTGATTTTCTATTAAAATATAAAATAAATACATTAAATATTTACTTTTATTAAAGTACTCTTTATGCCGTATATATACATATTGTCTTGGTGTTTTCACACTAAATATTTTAAATTTTATTAATAGTCAGAATTTTAAAAATTTTACTATACCCTTGTCCAAATGACAAGAATTATGGAAGTGAATAAAGTAGGACTTTGACAATCGCCTAGTCATGCATAATAGGATGACAAGCCAATGGCAAAGTAAGTTGTTACAGAAGGGATAGTCGTGGTTAGCTCTTCTTTAACTAGATGAGCTAATTTTTATTATATAGTGAAAGTTCATTTATTCAGTTAAATCAGAGCCAATCCTAAATAAACCATGGATCGAAATGTTTCCATCCCTATGTGATAGTACACAAAGTGTGGATGAAGTATAAGCTGCAATGGACTTGAAAGAAAGATCGCACATAACTAAATTTGAAATTTAGAAACTTATATATTTGGTGCATGCCTATATGCTTAGGCATCTAGCCATTGTCCATATATATTCCATCACACATCGAAGTTGGTCCTACATAAAGGAGAGAGGTGCCTATGCAGTATCTTTCAAATAAAAGAATTGGGATGAATCATGAAGCATGAATTGGTATGCCAAGAGTGACTCCATGAGTACATGCTCAATCCATTAGTTCATTGTACTAAAGGCTACTTCATCCATCCTAAAGATATTTTCTCTTGCTCATGTCATTTCTCTCACAAAGACTTAATTTTTTGAGTAGGTAAAATATGTGATAAATAACTTGATTACTGGTCTTTATAGACTTATATAGGTATATGTTGAATTGGAGTTCGAAAAAGCCAGTCAATAAGATTACTGGTTTTTATAGACTTATATAGGCATATATGAAATATGCTATAAAAAATAGACGAAGGGAGTATATGGGCCTGTTTGGGAGAGCTTCTCCCAGCTACAGCTTTTTCCAAAAGCTGCTTCTGTCAGAAGCTGTCCGAATTGGTCCATAATTTCTGAGAATCTGTAGTTACAGATTCTATAAAATGAACTATGAATCCAGAAGGTGGAGAAGCTATGTTTATGAGCTTTTCCAAATTCTCAGAAACTGACTACCAAGCAGCTACTTATTAGAATCTAAAACTCTCCCAAACATTCCCTATGTATCATATCAAGCCGGTGCGTATACGTGGACAAATATCTCGACCACAGTCACCGATGGAAATAAAATGTGCGGCAATCATGCGCAGCCAATAATTTGGTGCACAGATGAATGTGCATGCTATAGATAGATGGATGGATGGATTAGTTTGGCACCAACATGGATTTGTGAATGATGGATTGGATGCTATCATTGCACCGCTAGAATTTATTGGGCCATTGCACAAAACAGCCATCAATAAAAGAAAATCTGCGTATTTGTCACAGTGAGATCGAATTTCGTTCTTAAAATATAAAAATCACTATCCTGAATCCATAATTAACTATTAATTTAATTTATCCACCTTTTTAATATACTATTTACTTTGTTTCGTATTTATCACTTTCTGTCGTGTCTAGATTTATCAATTAATCAATGTATATGTGTTTTGTTCTTTTAGCATAAATTTAAATTTACACAAGTTTAGAAAAAAAATATATTATATATAATATATAGTATAGCTAAAACAAGTCCCTCACATTAGACGCAGAGTGGGAGAAAATTTATATTATATATACACATATATTATACTACACGGTCAATACTCGTGAGTGAGAGAAAACACGTTTGTGGGAGGGAGGCGGAGAAAACGGGAAAAATGGAGAAGAACACACTCGCAGAGGGCACGCTCTATCATGATTTATATATAAGCAAGAAAAGAAAACTTGCCATTACTAAAGGTGTTTTCGCTGTCAGCACGGACAGGTGCAAAAACGTTGCCATGGATCAGCAGACATGTACCAACAATCATCGGCACCAACCGGCCGGCCGGTGAGCTCTCCTCCACACGCCGCCACCGGACGATCAAAGATCCATCGATGGATGCACGAACGAACCAACAGTACACATCACGTAGACGAACGTGCATGTTAATTAACCAGCACTATATTATATATATAATATATATAAAAGAGAGGGAGCTACAGAGAAGCTTCTCTTTTCTAGCTTTGTGGTGGGGGCTATTGGGTAGCCAGCGAGCATGCAGCTACCTGTTTTATTAAGTTGGGAAACACCGCAATTATTCATCTACATGGCTACACATGAACAGGGAGAAGAAACTGTTGCGCTGGACTGTGCTGCTGACCGGTAGAGGCCCGACACTGCACGTACAGCCCCTCGCATACATGCATGCACATAAAGAAACAGTCATATGTATCATGCTTTGTGCCCATTTAATCGCTCCGTCTTTCCAATATATTACAAAATTTATCTATAAATCAATATATGCATTATATTGCATCAAATTCATTAGTATAATATGATAAACTAAAACCAAAACATTTTATAACCACGAACAGAGATAATATATATTTATCCATATAAGTTATACTTGTTTTTGTTCCATAGAGGCATATATAGATGATTCTTTAGTACTTATTTTGGATAGTATTGAGGTTAATTTTTTTTAACTTTGACTATAACTCTAGGATGTTTACTTTAACGAACGAAGACTATATGCTTATATAGATTAATTTTAAAATATACTTCAAAATTCATATATTTATTGATATATATATATATAATGTATATATTGTAGTAGAAATTTTTTTTTTGCAAAACGTTTTTTAAAAGCATAAGTATTATGAAACTGGTCGGAGACAGTAACCTTTTTGCAATATTATGCATGCAGGTAGGATGTTCGGATAAAAACTAAACGCTCAATAAATGCTATTAAATCATCAGAGAAATAATTATGTACTACTACCTCTCAATTACTTTCATGTCCCTCGATATATAATTTTGCGACATCCCTTCTTGTTGTGATTCCTCCACGTATTCCAAAGTCTACCTTTATTCGTTTTCAAAATTACAATTGCCTCTTCATATAACATAAACGACAAGCCTCACCACAAATTTTGAAAACCTTCAATTTGTGGAAACTTTTGAGCCATAAAAATGAAATTTAACAACTTTCAATTAAATTAGAGGAAATTTCAAAGGTGCCCAACTTACTTAAGATTTATAGGACTTTGCCTTCAGCTTCGAAACGATTTGAATTTCTGAGCAAATCTATACAATAAATTAAAACATTTGAGGTGATATAACCAAAATTGCAGTAATTTAACCCTGAATTTTGTTGAATTTCAATTAACCATTTGCATTTTTTATTGAAATTATATGAAAGCTTGAGATTTATATTGAAGTTTGATTAAATTTTTAAATAAGTGATTTGGGTAATTTCACATATATCAGAAAAATTACATTCAACGAAAGATTTCCACATGTTGATAACCCGTAGAGAAAAATGGACAAATCAATTTGAAAGAATTTATAGGTACAATTTTAATATATGTAGTGGTTGTGGTTCAAAAGCTAATGCTACAAAATAATACACATGATAATATATACTATGAGAGTAATTTTACAGTCGAGTAAGTAGGTACTAAGAGATACCAAAATTTTAATGTAAATTTTAGTATCTCCTAGTACCTCATGGTATCTTCTCAACTATTAAGTACGGTAAAATTGCTCATACTATGACGATAAAATTCTCAAAATCAACTTTAGTATCAAAATTCAAATTTCGTTGCACTAGCTGATAAAACAACAAGCAAACAGTATATAAACATAAATTGCAAACATACATAAGCATCACAGGAAGGAACAAAGATATAGGAACATAAAACAACTCCTCAAATGATTTATATAAGGAACATACAACAGATTGAGTGAAAAACTGAAAGCACAGTAGCACATTCATCAGGAGAGGACAAGAGCTGGTGTGCACACGTCGCCATGATTGGTCGGTCGATCGATAAAAAATCGATCGATCGTGCAGTGATCAGATCAGTAGTGGCATTTGCAACATTGGTCACGTCAAATCGGAGCAACAGTCCACATGGTCGTAGTACGTATATTTAAGGAGAAAGAAGCGTGCATGCAGCTGGCCGGCTATGTACATATATACATCAACATGCATATATATGTACCAGTAGCATACCAGTCGACTGGGTACCGTATGATTGTAGAGTGAAAAGGACAAAAAAAAAAAAAGAGGTGTATGAGCCACTGCATGAATGACAGCATGCGACGCTTGCATATTTACAGCACAGTGTAAATGCCTTTTACATATACAGAGGCAGCTCGAATACGATCGAGCCACAATTTAATTTATAAAATATGTAAGGCTGTAGTCAGCTGAATATATGGATTTATTTATGGGATTTAATATAATGCATTTTATTTATTAGTGTTGCTCCTAAGCATCTATAAGAGGTGTCTAAAATTGACACCAAAAACTAAAGTTTAGGATTTTGGATAGAAAACATATCTCCAAAAGGTTCTCAAGTCTACTTCTAATATTTACACATATCTAAAATCAACTCTCTTATATTTTAAATATGAGGCAAAAATATGCATTCTCGGTACAAGTTATTCAGTTTGAGCTTCTATTGTAAATGTTCTGTCCAATTTTTTTTATGAACCAAATACAAAGTAAAGTATTAGCACTACAAACACACATTTTTTTACTAGCAGATTTGGCAGCTCTAGCACAATGAATTAGAAAGATACACACATGACAAAAAAACATACATATATGATCCTTATATATAATGATGACTACAATTATTCCTTTTAACTTTTTCTTTCATGTGTACAATCAAGTTGGCAAGTACACACAAAGAATATAGGAATATTTGTTATTTTTCGTCCCCTCTTTAAATTTCAAATCACAATTTAATTCTACATTAATTTATTCACTTTGTTATACTGTATAGTTAATCTCACAACATATATTTTTTTATTAGTACATATGACCCGTTCTGTTATATTTCAAGGGAGTAAAAAAACATGTGTTGCAACTTGAAAATAATTTGCCCTCACAAGAAAAAGAACGTGGATAATAACTAAAAACATGCCCAAAGTCATACAGTCTACATTCTTTCTTACTCAATACTAACTAGGACCACCAATTTAAAAAATAAAAAAAATCGACAGTACGGTATTGCACCCCATCTATTTCTTTTGCAGAGATCATCCATAGAAGAATTATTCATTAGCAAATTTTCAGTATGCAAATTTAAATTAGTCACTTCATCCTTGCAAATTTAGAAAGAGCTAGCAGCGATGGTTAAAATTACTACGTCGTTTTATACTTTAATAATCCACTTCTACTAATTACAGAGAATAAAGTCATCTCGACAATAGCTTTTCCCGTTTAATTTCATCAACTTCGCCCGATTAGTCGAAAACGACAACAGGCTAGACAGCAAAGACACTACGCGGACCACCATATCTCTTCATTCCCAGCCAATCAAATCCTCTATTCGATCTGCGACTAATTAATTAATTAAGAGCAGGACTTGACAATGCCAAGATATTAATATTTCAGTTGACAATCATGGTTCATTGAATTTAACTTTAAACGTCAAGTCTGATTCTATGAGTTAATTAGTATAAACATCAAGTCTGACTCTGTTCACTGAATTCAATATGCTAATGTTAATTTATAAACGATTTATTTTTACAGAAACACCATATACACACCAAACTTAACCATAGTTATCCACACATTATCTGTCTAATCGGTTAAAGTTGTGGGATTGCATGATAACAGATCGGCTGGCCGGTGAGCACACAAACTTAAAACGTATGCGTGATGGTCAGGAAATCATTTTGAGGTTAGGAAATAAGCACTAAGTAATTGGTGGACCAAAAAGAGTCCAGTCGTGCATGTAGAAAGTTGTGTAAAATTCAGTAATTATATCATAATACACGTAACCGAAGTTATAATAATTTAATGACCACACATATATAGCTTATTGAGTCATTCACAGTTCTTGCTTTTTCTGCTAAGTCCAAGTTAAATTTAGGCTGCGTGCCATGATGCTAAACAAGCTCTCCTGCAAATGCAATCTAATAACTGAAGAAATAAGACTCTTTTCATTTCAATGATGTATATGATATATGCTTTGCATATCTGTCATGTGTGTGTATTCAGGTTATAAATTCAATGGAAATATAATAATATGTATTGTACATTCTAGCAAATAACCATGAAAGTTCAACTTATACTTCGGATATGTAAAAGAAATGTCGGTTGAAAATCAAATGCATTCCTTTCTTTAGAAAAAAATAAGCATGTATGATATACAAGCAGTTCGTGGAGACTTCAGGTCCAATTAATGGCGGTCTAAATCTACACTTGCTTACCTAAAACTTTCATCTTTCTAAAAGCCGAATTAGTGGAGTGATATTGTTTAATAGAAGTTAATATGAGACCAATAGGATATGTTTCGAAACAAAGCTAATGGTAACAAAATTTTGACAAGATATCAAGAAAGGGCATAGTATTAGGTACAGTTTGGAATGAGTGCAACAATTTCAGGGGAAATTGTTCAGAGGGTGGAACAAGGGAAATACCTTCTTTCCAAATGGAGCTTCACTTTGTTCAAATGCAAGATCGAGAGATCATCCGGCCAGAAGTTTCAGTTTTTTTAGTGAAAAGGATCGGGAAGTTTGAAACTTAGCTTCGGTGATGCAGTAATAGAGGTAAATTTGATAATATAGTCAAATGTCAAAACAGATCAACAGCATCAAGAGCCACAGGAATTCCAACTGGATGATTAAAAGAAAAAAATATACATTAACAGTGCAATTCAATACCTATCAACAATTCAGTAAATGACCACAAAAAGATCATAACCATATATATTAAGCAGGCAAAGCACACGTAAGCATTGTAAAGTAATGTTTTAACTTTAGCACCAAACCCCAGCCTTCCAAAGGGGTAAAAAAGGCAATTAATTCCAAAGAAGATAATTCCAGATGATAGAATAAATACATGTACAATGGACCACAGTGAGATCCATAAAAAGATGGGGCCTATAAGAATAGTGACGGGAATACTGCTTTTCTCCAAAGCTTTACAGTTTACTATAACATATATGGAAGCGAAGAATGTCTGCAAACCAAACAATGTGAGATGCTCTTAATAAACAACTGTTTTAATCTTTCCTTCCCAGAAAATTAAGCATCTCAAGATGGTGTATATGTGGAGCATATATGCAAGCATAGGCCACTGGTGCCTATGACATATGATATAAGATGCAGATCATGTAGCCTTTAATTAGCCCAACTGGTTAGCTTAGCTTGGTACTCATGCATGCATGCAAGCACCAGGATCTTTACACATATCGATAGATGTGTTCGGTGCATTGTTTATGTGGCCTAAAGTTGGTTATTTTCTGATCACACAGCATGCTACGTACTAATGACTGATGGATCCTGCGAAAAACCGAATTAATCATGAAAAGACGAGAGATCGAGATCTCGATTCGATTACATATAGAACTCCAAAGTATGGTTTGCACAACATGCAAAAAGGGATGGGGATATATATAATTCATGCTGGCTATATATAGATAGATAGGTTGCTTCTTAACTCTTAATTAACCTGGGATGAATGGGCTGTGCTATCTTCCTCAAGCCTCCTCCCATTAAGGCCAACGAGCAGATCTCCGCATCTGAAGAGGTAGTAGCTTAAGAGTAATCCACTGCACAAGACAAGTATACAACACACTGATAACACACGAAGAACAGATCGATCGACGCGGACATGGATGAATGATTGCAATATGCAACAAATTAATTTACTCAAATGTTACTTACTATTTGCCGCGCTTCAATTCACATGCTGCTGTCTCCTCCTTCCTTGTGATCCATCCCGATGCTCTCTGATCCTGAGTTGGTGGTGGTGGTGCTAATGGCGTTCACGGTCCAATTAGCAACGGAAGCGTAAGGTAGGACTGGCGCCACGTCAGCGCCGATGCTTCCAGCGTTGTTGTTCCGCGCGTAGTAGCACCCGGCGTGAGGTGAAGGCGGCGCTATCCCGCCGCCGTCTACGACCCCGAGCCTCCGGGAGCCGTACATGCCGGCGCTGACAGCGGCGAGCTGGCCGGGGGCCGGCATTGCCGCGGCGAGCCTCGGGGCGGCGGTGACGGGGAGCGCCGTGGGGATGCCGACTTCGCCGCAGGCGTAGCGGAGGAGCTCGGCGTGCGCGGCGTCGAGCTCCTTCTGGAGGCGGTGGACCTGGCGCTGGAGCACGGAGATGGCGCCAACGCAGCCGTAGACGGGGTCCTTGACGCGCGCCTCCGCCTCGTAGGCGAGCGAGCTCACGGCGTCCTCCCGCTGGTGCGGCAGCAGCTCGTTGAGAAGCTTGGTGACGTTGCTGGCGCCGAACACCTTGTGCACGTTCGCGAACTTCTGCGGCTCCTCCGGCGGGAAGTATGGCGCGAACACGCAGCCCGGCAGGCACTTCCGCCGCAGGAACTTGCACGCCGCGCACGGTGATCCGGCCCCCGGCGTCGTCGTCGCCGCCCCCGACGCAACCACCGTGGAGATGGCGGAGTTGTTGGTGCTCGACGAGGATGCCATTTCCGCCGAGCTAGCTAGCTGTACCTGCAGATTCAAGAGTGGTACTGAAATTGTCAGCGGTTATTTCCCAACGAAATGCATGCATATTTGTGCTACTTCTTCTAGGGTTAGGGTTTTCACGGCAGCAAGGATTGTACTGAAAAGATAGGCGAAGGATAGGGTTTCAGAGCATGAGGTGCTTCTGATCTTGTAAAACCTTTGGAGGCAAGAGAGGCAAGAAATGGGGAAATTAGCTTGCTTCTCTTATAGAAAAAATCTGAACAAGAAAGGGGACATACAAACTGTAGATTTCATGCAGTAGAATTATTTGAAATAGGTACCGATGAGAATTAATGGTCTGATTGAAACAAATGCATGGGCAATGATCCACTGTATGACCACATGTGTGCAACTCTCAACAAGAAAAGCACAAATTTCGAAGCGAAAATAACCTGATGTTTGCTCAAATCTCCCGAGAGCACAAATAGATACTAATATTAATTAGTACCTTAGGGAAGAAACATAGACTGAAACATTCCCTCTATTTTTTTTTCTCAAATTTCTCTCAGGTGCATCTAGCCAGCTAGTCAAAACCTGCTCATCCTTACCTATTTCGGGTCGAAGGGGATAGATCTGATGATCTGACGAAGAAAAACAAGAGCAATATGTAGCAGATATTCCCACTAGCTATAGTTGCTGCTTGTTTCTTCCAAGATCCACTAATATCCAAGCTGCAGAACGGAAAAGAGGGGAGAAATAATAGAAATGGAAAAGGAAACAAGATGAACAATCTTGTCTCTGTTCAAAGAATTGTTCGTAGGAGGAGCTAACATACGATCAAGCAGGAGATCAACATGACTTCTTTCTGGTATTGATCTCTGGAAGAGAGATATAGAAATCAGCTTCTCCCTACTATACACACAACTGCGGCACAAGGGAAAGGTGAGATGTAGAGGCAACAAAATATGAAAAAGCAAGCCCCAGTATTGAATGATGGAGTGAGAGTTGAAGAATATTATGGTGCTGCAAAAAAGAGATGGGGGAGAGAGAGAGAGAGAGCGAGAGAAAGTAAACAGATAAATAAGGACAAATCGGGGTTAATGGCAGTACAAGAAAAAGTGTGAGGGTGACATTGCCACTACTCGTAAGAATATCTACCACAGTGCCTTCCTCATCTCATCACCATTTGCAAATAGTTCCAGCTGCCTGCTCGCGTATGCGTACTCGTAGAATTCATGTAAAAAATATATAAAAAACATCCCTATATGAAAATACATGGCAAATGAGGTAACCAACGTACCTAACCAGATGAACACATACTCACGGCTTTAATCATGATGTACGTACATAGAGTTTATTAATAGTATCACGCTTGCATTGTATTAACCTCAATTAGAACCAATGAAAAAGGAACTTCGACCAATAAGTTAATGACAAATTGAAGGTCATACAGTAATAGTAACAGTAATTATTTCATTACAGTATGATAAAAAACAAGCAATTTTTCTCCAGCGCGCCCGATCGATTCTAAGGTAATCATGACTGCTCATGCATGAGCAGGTATATATGCTAACACTAATCCAGGCTAAGCAAGCAGCACAATCATAAAGAAGCAGACGATATACACTGACAACGTGTGGCAATCAATAAGAGCACAGACCGAGTGGTGCTATGCTGCTGTTAACTAATTAAGTAATCCTTGTTTATGGCTTCGACCTCTTAATTAAAAGTGTCGTGCGGCGGTGCGGCGGTATAATTGGCAATCATTAGAGAGGAACCCATCAGATACAAGTTATCAGCATGCATGCATTGTCATGTTCCACACTTATACCTAGCGAATTAAGTGATATTCTTAATCAGGTCTAGCTAGATAGAGTTTATATATGTTCTCTCACGCTAATGATTAATTCTGGACCCAAGCTGCATGATCAGGAGCATTGTACAGTGTGTAATACTAGATGTGTTTTCCACATAAAAAGTCATACTATTCTAAACAGTACAGGGAACATTGCAGTTTTTGAGTTTAATACAAAATTAACTCAAAATGGTAAACGTACCGAGCATTAAGAACATTATTCCTAGTACCATAGTTCAGCAGTATTTGAGGTCAATATATATTGTTCTCATAAGAGTGAATTTCACTTTGGGTCACATTTTATTTTCGAAGTTTCATTTTGGATCACCTTTGATTAGCTCTCTTCTTTAGCTATGCCTAACGATTTCTTTGGCAAAAATATGGCTTTCGCATGGGTGATAAAGTTCATCTGTGCGCTAAAGTTAACGTACTCAAGGTTGTTAATATGCAGAAGAAAGTGGTTTGGGGTGATCAAGCTATAACAGATGAAAAATTAACTAGTTCAAAGCAAAAATATCAGCCAAACCGTGATCCAAAGTGTAAATGTTGCTAACAGTAATGATTTTTAATCGAAACACCTGGGGCTAGACTTAATTAATTATATGTCTGTGTGTTCAGTCGCTCACGATATATATGTCTATGCATGCCCAACAGCTCCCAACAAGAGACTACAGTTCATTTTTACCTTTACAGGTCGGTCGATGACGACCATCTCAGATTAAAAAAAAAAAATTCAAAAGCACATATGGCTCTCAATGATGACTATGGGTGAAGCATGCTATATCTTTGTCTTAGATTTTGTCATTTATAGGTGCGTAGATGAAGCTTACGCACAATTTGCGTAATCATGATCTACATACCACCACAGCAACATGTAATTAGTACTACTTGCCGCAAAGCTCTAAAAGCCAAAACGTTGCTAAAAGTATACATAACCCAATCAAGCCAACAGTATTGCAGTACTGAAGAACAACTGGCAGTTCTCAACTTATCACACCGTCATACACATCTCCATATATATATACCTCTTCCGAAAAAAGAGAGAGAAAACTGCTTTGAATATGGTATATATATAAAGTTAACTTATTAGTATCCCATTGTTTACCTTTCAACTTATAAGCCGCTATCAAATTTTTAACTTTAAAACTTAATTTAGAGTTAAGTTTTAGGCTTTTTCATTTTTAAGATAATGGAAGCTTGATAAGGCTTTTAGATTTTTGTAGTTTATTTTTAACATTGGCTTTTAAATCAAGTTGTTAGGACTTATAATCAGAAGTCGATCGATTATAAACTCATCGTATGGCGTTTATGTGGGAAAAACCAAACGAAGAAAAAATTTTACGGCATATGCTCTTAGTGATCTAAAAACATATGCTAAAAAATAAACTGACGAAAAAAATTTAAAATCAATTTTAAATTTAAGGTTTAAATTCCAATTTCGGCTTATAAGTACCATTAACCATTTCGGATATGTTTAATAATTGAAACTATACACACACACTAGCTAAAGCAGTAATCAAGTATACTGTGTATCAACAGTGTTTGCAGCAGTACAACACCCCGCAACTATATAGTTAGGTCAATTCAACATATGTACGCAAAAGAAAGGTCAGGTCAATTTGAGTAGTCAACAGCAAGCATGTAAAAGTTTCTCAAGGGAGATCACAGTCTCCAAGAAGGCAACAACAGACAAGTATAGAACTATAGATTCACATCACTAAAGCCCCAATCAGTTTGCAAAATTATTTTGCAAAAACATCGTATCGAATATACGGACAAACATATGAAGTATTAAACGTAATCTAATTATAAAATAAATAACATATTCTGCCAAGAAACCGCGAGACGAATCTTTTGAGTCTAATTAATCCGTCATTAGCACATGTTGGTTACTGTAATACTTATGGCTAATCACGTATAAATTAGGCTCAAAAAATTCGTCTCACTATTTCCCCATAACTGTATAATTAATTTTAATGTTTATGTATATTAATGTTCAATTTAAATGTTAAAAAAATCGATGCGATGTTTTTTAAAACTAAACAGCGCCTAAGATGTCTTAGGCAAGTAACAGCAACACCTAAAAGCAGCAGCCTTCACCGTTAGGATATATAGCTATACTGTTCATGTAGAAGCACAGTAGAAGCTAGGGTACCTTCGTCTCCACATGACCACATGTAATTGGTGCCGCATGATACATAAATGCAAGGAATGAAAAAGGCGAATTAATTATGGCGTGTTATCACACAAGATCTTCGATACCATCTCACCTCGCAGGTATGCATATACTGCGCATGTCATGTTATCATATGATTTGATAAAAGAGATGCAGCGTAAGAAACCATAATAAGATCTTCCTAAGATCCCCCGTAAGAACACGATCTTGTGTGCAAGCCACTTTCCTAGTACACCAACATTAATTCGATCCTGAAATCCACAGCCCATCAAATCGTTGGACCTAAGAGAGGGGGCCGAGCCATACTGAGCTAAGCTAAGGCTAGCTAGTCCCTACATTTTGTGTCTGGATGCATGCATGGGAGCAGCCTTTCCCAAGTTCACGACCCAGCATGACTGTCCTTTTGAGCTGCACCCCCTCTCAACTTGCATCCAAGTGCTAAAACTCACAATCGTCACCCCAAAAAAATCTCAAATCTTTTAGTGGAACTAGCCGTTTAGTACTAGTTAGTAGCCGTCCATTGCTCAAGCATAGGCAGTCTTATATGAGTCCCCATACTTTTTAAAGAGAGATAAAAAAACATTACTTTCATTGAATTTTCATGAGAACTCAAAACTGCTCGAAGTTCAAAATAATTTCAGCAACAGCCAACATTTGGTACCTCATTTTCAAAAGCTCTAGAGTTCATGGTGGTCCACGGTGTGAGTAGTTTAGGTACGTGGGCCATGTTAAATACTTTTGAGAGGTTGAGGTGAGGCAAAGAACAATGGGAGTGAACAGTCATAGTGTGTGCATATGTGAAAGAAGATATATCTATCGATCTATCCATGGTTGTGGGGAAATATATTGGGCCTATGGGTCCAGGTAGTACAGATGCAAGGTTACCCTGCACTGTGGCAAGGCACAGTCCCTTTGAATTCTGGTCACAAGAGGCACGCAGTGGGAGTGGAGGTTGTGCACGGGCGTGCATGGAACCGTACTTGTCGATAGAATCCTGTCTGTCGTCTGGGCAGGCCATGGGGCTACCTAGCTATTCTATGGGCAATATTGGGCATTGTTCGCCTCCCATGCTTACTTCTATCAAATTCCTCTCCATCACAAGACATCATGCAGTGTGATTTTGCCAGTGGTGAATCATGCAGATAATAGTTGCCAAATATAGCATCACTGACCTGCGCCTGCAGAGCCGCACGTTGATTGTCGAAACACAGTATATTGGCGATGCTTTGGTTGATTGAGAATAGCTGATCATCTCTCATGACATGATCATCTCATGACACCTTGACGGTAGAACAGCTTAAGTTGGCTGCATCTGGATTCTGGCCAGTGTGGAGCCAAAGATATTAATAATCTGCCTCAAACAGATATTTTACGTGACCTATCAGAAGTGGCCCATATATCAGGACTGCTTACTCGCAGAAAATAGAAGTATGCAGCCTCTGCTTACATTGAGCCCACCGCATCTTTATGTCTCAAGACTGTAGTCAAGCTGCTGGTCTTCTTATTTGTCATCGTCCATATTGCATGTAAGCCCTTGATTTTTTTTCCCCATGGACCATTGTAACGGGGCAAACGAGCCGCATTCATGTTCCTGTTCACTTTTAGAAGAGAAGAAACCAGGTCAGATCCGAGACAATGAATTACCTACAAATTCAATTCATTACCTCGATTAATAAAATTCCTGCAATGATACGTGTTTTGCTCTAAATCATGATCACCATTACACACAGTACATTAATTAATTCCCCAACCCTCGATAGCCACACAATAATAAATTATTGTACCTTTCAGTGATCTACTCCCTCCGTTCATGAAAAAGACAACTCTTTGGCTTGATGTCGAGGGTTTGACCATCCGTTTTATTTAAAAGTTTTTTAATTTTTTAATAATAGTTACACATAAAGTATTATTCATGTTTTATCATCTAATATTAACAAAAATATTAATCATAATTTTTTAAATAAGACAAAAAATCAAACATTGTATCTAAAAATTGGAAAATTGATTTGTTTTTAGACGGAGGGAGTAGCTATTGGTCTTGGAACCATGTGATTGGTTGGACTTTGGGCCCAGGAGCTATGATTGGCCATGTTATATTTAAGGGATTACACAAAGCGATGGTGAAAGGACATGGCTTTGATAATTAGATTGCTTGGCAGAATCTGTTAGCCAGGACATCAACATAGATATCATACTCAAAAAGGGTAGCAAAGCAATGTTTCTTGAGACATCTAATTGGTTCTTTCATGGAAACATCTCAGCAAAGATGTTTGTAGGTAGCCGCGCGGCTACACTTGCCAGCATATCTGATCACAATATCTAAAGGGAGAGATCCATTAAGATAGGAGAATCTAGATGAAAGCATATAAAGTTTAACAGTTAACACTGCGCTAATCTGCCAAAGGCTCTTGGGTGAGTGGAAGGGGCAAGCTATTATATGAACAGCTATAGGACAAGGCAAGCAAGATATTGATTCCGTTGGGTTTGTTTATTTCGTTCGTCCGTACAAGAGTTGTGGGCTATACATGGAAGCTAACCTAGCTACGTGCAAAAGTGACATCCAGCTCGCTAGCTCTATATATCGTCGATTTGACATTGTTTATTCGAAAATCACTTTTGAGGAAGAGTTCCAGTATTTCCGATTACCTTTTTAGCTCTATCCTGGAAGCTAATGCATAACAGCATCTGGGGTGCTAGGGGGTGTTTCTTTCTGTAGCTAAACATTAGCCTCTAGTCATATCGAATGTATACACACTTATTTATAAATAGTAAACGTAGACTATTAATAAAACATATCCATAATCTTGAACTAATTCACGAGACGAATCTAATGAGCTTAATTAATCCGTGATTAGCATATGTGATGCTACAGTAAACATTTGCTAATTATGGATTAATTAGGCTTAAAAAATCCGTCTCGCGGATTAGCTCTCGTTTATGAAATTAGTTTTTTATTAATCTATGTTTAATAGTTCAAATTAGTGTCCAAACATCCGATGTGACATGAGGATAAAAAGTTTAGCCCCATCAAATTAAACAACCCCTAAATCTATCATGGAAGCTAACGCATAGCAGTAATTTTCCATAGTTAGGCATAGGCCGAACAGTGCCAACCCTCGGTGTGCACTTTGTGAATGAGACGTCGTGGGGGAAAGGCTAAATGGGTGTGTATGAAACAAACGTGCACTAACCTTTCCGCGTTTAGTCTCTTTTCTATTTTTAGAAGCACCTAAAGTCTTTAAACTAAAAACAAAGATTCCATCAAGTAAAAAGTCAACGGACAAAACTTTAAAGGAAATGGTGTGCGAGGAATTAAGCATCAAATGCGATGCCTGTGGGAATTCTTTCTGTGAGAATGAGAATCATTATTAGTGATAACTTTTAAATCGACCATTTTTATATTGGTTGGTTCTATAATGACCAGGTTATCATATACTACTAGTCAATCTACAACATGCTCCCTCCTCTTTTCGATTATGCTTATAAGATTTGAATTTTAAATGTTAAATTTAGAATTGATTTAGGAACTTTTTTCCATTGTAGTTTATATATTTTCAGTCTTGGATATTAGGTTGCTAAGAGCACATAAAAGCTATACCCATAAAATATATTTTAATTATTAATAAGACATTTCCTTTATGCTTAGAATAAGCAAAACGATGGCCCCGCATGGCTTAACTGTATTTTAATTCTCGAGAGAGTTGGCTAAGGTCAGTACCTGAAAGATGCAGGAACTAAGCACCAAAATAAATGAGATCTTTGTCAATACCAGAAGCCACAGAAATATAACCCACAAGGCCACAACCCTAACAAGCAGGTGGGAGGGTCTTGAGCTCTGACGATATATCGCCAAAACAATCTTGGACTTAATATACGTTGGTTGCGTTGGAAAAACATCTTCAAACAAAGTAAAGGCAGGTCCACATGCATCTGCAGATTCCGAGTAGAATGCAAAAGCTCCCGGATAGACCTGCACCATATTAAATGAAAGCACAGTTATAGAAGCGTGTATATCACAGGAAGATAATAAAATGTGAACTCTTGAGAGCAAGACAAATATTATACTGCGATTAGATTGATCTATAGCACAATGCAGGTAAACCTGCATCCAGGCCTTCTCCACCAGTACAGGGCAGTTCCTAACTCTTTTTTTCCCCTTTTTGACGACACTTTTCAGGTCTGCTCTCTCAAATGTTAGGGTCTTTAATGAATTGGTGACAAAATATAAGAGTGTGCTTTCAAAATTCAAAGAAGACAGTTTTCATCTCAAGTTACTTCCATCAGATTAAGTCATCCTTCATTCTAGGAAAAGTCAAATTTCCTAGTATGGGTTAAGATAGTAAAGCTGAATTATGTACAGAGAAAAGGCATTGCTACATAAGTGGAGAGCAATAACAAGCACAAGTTTTAGACATATATATGCTACAGCACAGATAAGATAAAAATGAAAACACTTCTCCCTTGGATCATAGAGCCTCCAGGTTTCCAAGCTTTAGCTTCTTTTCAACAGCTAAGTGATCTTCCACTGCAATGCAAGTATACCGCAAAATATTGGCAAGAAAAACTGCCTTAGCAGCTTCACTTCCATGAATATGGTCGTGGCCTGCTAGGCCCAAACCGTGAGTCAATTGTTCTGCCCAAACATAGATGCGAGTGGTCAACAACCATAGCTTATCAGCGACAGAATTCCTGAGGTCATCCCAAATGCTGCTAGAGAGAAAGGAAGGCAGGGTGACAGGCAAGTCACTTAGTACATTTGTTGGGTTAACAATGAGAAGTGGCATATATATGCAGCAGCTACCACAAAGTAGGCCAACAAAACTGAGTACCTGAAAACAAATCAGTACAGAGTAAGTGTTTGCAGAAAAGCAGCCTGTAAGGTAATGTTCAGGTCTGCGGTCAAGCAGCGTGTGCAAACGTTGTAGCATTTACCGTGGAGGGATAAACTGTAACACAGCCAATATCCAAAGCATCGAGAAGCCACTGTCTTTTTATATGACTGTCAGCATAATGTACAGAAACAGCAACCTCAACAAGGACATTCCACCAGACACCTGAAACAGATATCGTTATTTCTCTTGAAAAAATAAGACAGTAGAAATTAGAAAGAACATAACAGAGAAGGGAAAAGTGGCAGGCCTACCCCCTCCCAAATGTGGGAGCAATGCTAAGGCTATTGTGCAATGTAATTATTATGGTAAGTGTTAGCTTATATCAGACTCCTGCAATTTGCAAATGATTTCGCTAGGTGATATTCATTGCATATATATGTTGTATTTCCATGGCTAATTTTGAGGCAATATGCATATATAATACAACAGAATAAAGTTGATACGCTGACTTGATACCACGGAAATCAACATGTCAAAATCATGACAATAATATACTCATTGCCCTGATTTTGGCACTAATGAAACTAAAAAAAAATCCATTCCCTAGTAAAGTTAATATTTTATTTTAATTTCATGATAAAACCACATATTAAAGAGGAGATTACTAAAGAAAAGAGAGGATATTTTCTAAAAGAGGAGAATTGTGTTTGGTTACTGTAAATGCGTGTATTTTTTTTCTAAAATAAAGTAGGGACTTTTAAAGCTACTTATGTTCTATAAAATAGCGAGCATCAATCCATGGAATCACAGCAGCTTGAGCATGTTATAGTAAAACTGACTAAGTTCTGGTACTCTAACTAAAGTGGCGTTCAAACAATAAGCTTTTGCAAATGAAATTGTGGCAAAATCCAATTATACTGAAAACAATAACCTATATGATCTCTGCAGTAATACCAGGAATATCAATGAACCCCATTCTTGCAATTGCTCATGATACCCTCTTTTAGCTGCTAGGTCTATTTCTTAGTTCAAGATCCCTCTTACTAATTGGAATAAAAGAATTAATAGATCTGTTCCGCCCAAAATGGGAACGGGCGCTAGGGTTATGAACTTATAATCATGGAACCGACTCGATCATCAGATTATAAGTTCATTCCTAAAATCAAATTTTAGTTAATAGATACAGTAATTTCATTAATTAGCTAGCTAAACAAGAACAGTCCATGTGTCTTGTTGCCTTCTTAGCCACCCTATGTCCAAATCCTGAAAAGTCAATGGATAGAAGATTGGGACTAGTCCTAAACATACAACCTATGAGTTTTTTACTATAATATATTAAAGCTAAGATGCCAGTACCATTTTTTTCTCGAAAACGCAGGAGAGCTGCATTTCATTTCAATAAGGGGAAATAAACGGAACAATACAAAGAAACAGAAAAATACAAAAAAATAGATGCAAGTACCATCAAGCCTTGTACTCAGTATAGTAGTCTTTACGTTCCCCAGCTCATCCACAGAACCACAACTGCTAGCACACATTCTTGCCCTGATGATTATCTTTCTGGCCACATCAATACGCTCTACTTCGCTCAAGGATGACGAAATTTCAACCTGAAATAAAGGTGGTCACAGTATTGTGAAAAATAATTGCACAAAATACACACGACTCAGTAAAACAAATAACTCATGAAGAATTATTTAGAAAGACAGACTTGTGCACCTTCAGCATATCACCAAACAAAATTTTCTGGGCCACTGTAAGACATTTGATAGCAGCAGACCACTCCTCTATGAATTCAGGATGACCATCTTTATGGAGACTCAGGAGAGGTGACAAGCTTTCAATGCATTTCTTAATACATGAGAAACCACTAGACATTTCAGACACATCCTCCACCAGACAATTGCGAATGCCCGTCCAGAATGAAGTTCTTAACATGCTTCTCTGCTCAGATGAGTAATCCAAGTACGAAGACGTGGGGGAATACAAGTACTCAATTAAATCCTCATACAATTTATCTAATCTTGAGTGAGAGAAGAGTTTCATTAGGTGTGATAAATATTGGAGAAAAATTGACTGCAAATTTATTTCTAATCTCCTGAATCTGGGTAAGTCTGTCAGATCATCAATAAAGTGCAGAAGGGGACTGATATGACTTGCTTGAGCTAGGGAAAGATATAGGCATTCTTCCCTTAATAATTTAGAATCATGACGATTCGTCAACTTATCAGAAATGTGCGCCTCAACTTTCATGCACCGCCGCACAATAACCCCCCAGTCTATAGCTGGAAGTCTAGGAGCTTTGGAAAGGCATCTCAAAACGGTTGCGACTGTACTTGCTGACAAAATATTATCAGGCTGTAGACAGTAAAGAAAAAAATAAATAAGAAAATGGCAACAAGTTCTAACTAAACAACCTTCTAATAGTAGGATGACTCATAATGCAAAAATTTACTTCTTTAGGAACATATATATCCATTCGCCATGACTCAATCACCTGTGAAGTTTCTAGCTTAAAATATCAAAGAGTCTAAACTAATGTTTAAAATGTGAAAGAGCATTTGAATGCAGTGTCAGTTTTTTCATCAATTTACAATAAATATGCATGTGCACTGATGGATCATAATTTGCCTTAAGTTTGGTGAGAAATCATGTGTTTTTTGTAAATCTTGAGATTGATGCATTAATAGGGACATTTGGCATTAAATCCAAAACACAAAATAGTAAAACATATCACCCTTCAACCACTGTAGCAGTACAGGTACGCAAACCACAGTCAACAACTCAAGAGTTGGAGCGGATAAAGGAGAAGTGGAATGCTACAATAAACATTTCAAGATCACCATCTTGTTTTACTCAATGTAGATTTTAGCATGTAAGATTGCATGTCTTCATCTGAAAACATGAAAATATTTTCTACAAAAATGAAACAAGTGAGATTCAGATCAAACCTTTTCGAAGTTAAGATCTCTCAACCACAAACTTAAGTTCCACACTAAGCTTTCATCAGAAAAACTTGTGGATTGATTAGAATCACTAGAACTTCTTTGAGAACAATCATCATCATAAATATTCTTATTCTTTAATAGCCATCTGCCTCTAAGAAATGAAATAGCCCATGCAGCATAATCTTGTATGTGGCCATCCTCAGCATCCTTAGCAAGAAGAAATATCTCCTGAATCATTGACGTCGAAAGAGTCTCACCAACAGGACTTGTGAGTACAGGACCTCTCACCAAAGATGACTCCTGTCACAAGGGAATATATTATTCTAATGGTTAAATAAAAGTATTAGTAGTTGTTGCTTTTTTGAAAAATTGTTAGGGTGCATAGACAATGGTAAAGACCTTTTCATGCTTAATTTGTGAATTTGTTGGTTGCCAACAGATATCAGTGAGGTCTCCAGCACCAGCACCAAAAGCATTGACAGTACCAAACATGCCCCCTAAATGGACAAGAGGAGGATATGGTTGGGTATATACGTGTTTAAGAGTATCAAGAAGATTTTTAACATCAGTAAATTTCATAGCATGCACCCCATCATTCAATATGCAAGACAGGAAAGATCCAGCCCCGATACAGATAGCCATCAGCAAATTCTGAAAGACAGTTCCAGGTTTCTTAAGGCTCAGGAGCTCAGTGGCTAAAGAAGTGTAGCGATTGAACAGAGCATCCAGGTCATCATTCAACAATTCCACTTTCTGGCAAAAAGCTACAACAGATGGAAGGGCTAGACAAGAGCCCATACATAGGGATGCTGAATCATTTTCCTCAAATAACACCGAGCTAGAATCAACATCTGGTATCCATGATATCAATATATTCTTGACTTCAATAACAGCTTCATAAGCTCCAAGCCTATATAGGGAAACAACAGAGTTTCCCAGGCCAAGAACAAGTCCTGCAACAGCCCAAGGATCATCATCTAAGCTAACATGTTTTTCTTCCACTCCTTCCAAGGATCTTATTCCACAAATACTTAATTTCTTGAGAGAAAAGCATGAGAATGGACATAGCTGAACTAATGAAGATGTCAAAGTGTGAAGAATTTCTTCAACTGATGCACGCTCAGTAAGTTGTGCAGCTGCTTCTAATTCTAATCCGGCTGAGTTATCTGCTCTGGCTAAAAGAACTTGGCAACAATAGCCCAATCCCAGTCCACAAGCTCCTTTCACCAGGTAGCTTTCAGTTTTTGAGATTACCTGAATGCAAGAAGGCATATGGCATTATGAGAAACTATCCATGCGTAATTTGAATGTATCCTTGTTATATCTAACGATGTGAAAAATGAGCTGCCAGCAACTGTAGCAGGTCGCATCATGAACATCTTGAATTAAAGGGATTGGTCCAGTTGTCCACGTCTTATCATGAATAAGTTAGTTCAATATATGCAGCATGAAGCAACACATTATAAGCTTATACCAGTCCAGTTAAGCCTGGGCTAGTTCCATATACAACAGAAGCTACGCATTTAGGCAAGTAATGAGTCTAACACCATAGTTTAACTGGTATCTGGTAACTCCAAGGCATCTATAAATCCACCTTTAATATTTTATGCTTGATTTTGCATGGTCATCGAGATGCAACTTCAGCTAATTTTCCAATAATATATAATAATATTATCATTATATTATCAAAATATTCTTAATGAAATATCTAGTGATATAATTATCACGTAGCCAATTTAGATATTTTTTTTATCAAAGTTTTGAAATGTTGACAGCACAGATTCTAGGCCATCAAGTAAAAAATCGTATCTATGAACAGTGAGTGATGTTTATGAGCTATAAACAACCCTTATATCCGGAGCTGCACTATCTAAAAATTAATGTGCTAAACCTAGCACAGAAATTGATGGAGAGAGCAAGGTCTTTTACCTCAAGGAGTCCATTGATAACCTGAAGCTTGCTCCTTTTGTCAGTGGGATGAAAACAATTTGATATTAGTCCCAGAGAAAGAGCCGCAGACCACTGTTGATGTTCATGCTCATATTGGAATAGCCATCTCAAAAGAAAATCTGATGCAGAAGAGATTACTAGATGGGCTGTTGCAGGAACGACCTGGCAAACACTTGGTGAGCAATACATTTTGGTAGTGAGGTAAAAAAGGGTTCCAAATTAGGACATGAAGAAATCAAAGTGAAAACTCTCATCCAGCTCCAACACACGATTACCAAAAACCAATAAGAAAGAAAGCCGGTATGAATTAGCATAACAGATAACGTCAGAATCTGTGGTTTCTGCAAACAACATAACCTTTTCCTTTTCTTTGACAAAAAGGGAAGATATGGATGAAATTATAGAAGCCTAAAAATTTTTTTTTTTTAAATCCCACATCTGTTGTTCTAAAAATTAGAAATCACAGGTCAAAATCCTGGATCCAGCAGTAATGACAACACACTATGTTTGATCTATCAGGTCCCACAAGTTCATGATTTCAACTGCATACATAAAGTTTAAGTAGACAGTTGACAAAGCAGAACACAGTAAAATCCTAAAAACTACTACCTCTGTCCCTAAATGTTTGACGTCGTTGACTTTTTTTCTGTACATTTGACCACTCGTCTTATTCAAAAAATTATATAACTATTAATTATTTTTATATCATTTTATTTATTGTTAAGTATACTTTTATGCATATATATAACTTTACATATTTTATAAAAAAACTTTGAATAAGACGAATGGTCAAACGTATATAAAAAAGTCAACAGCGTCAAACATTTAGGGATGGAGGGAGTATATCATATTGTCCTCATTCATAAAGTGCAAATAGAAACACCTTACCGAGCACAATGCTCCAATAGCAAAAGCAATGTTAACAACAACTCTAGGAGTAGATACAGGAACACGCTTGCACAGAATCTGCAAAGACAATTAGGAAATCTTGAGACCTATTTAAGATAATTATGAGCAAGGTAAGAAAGCTAACTATATTCATAAAGGAACAAGGAGCACATAGAAAGGGATAGCAAGAATGGAACATAACATAGTAAGATAGTGGTAACTTGCACCTAAAAGGACCAAATAATCATGCACGATCAGACAGTCTACCTATGTCAAACGAAGATAAAAAAAATCTTGAGAACTAGTTTTTACTCGTCGTTTATAACATCAACACATTCCCAAACATCAGAAAAACTAGTAAAAAGACCATGATACGAAAGTATTTTTTTGTGATAAATGTACTAATGTCAAATACTCAAATGAAAAATGTCATGTTCTTTTCCTCATCCCAGTACCCATGGTTTTTGAATCCTGACTATACATATCCAAAACAATATCCATTTTAGAATGAAGGGAGTACATGATTATTTCAAGTTAGCACCTTGTCATTAAAATAACAGAATACACAAATAAGCACCCATCTGCATCAGAAATTACATGCAAACAACAAGAGAGGTGCCACTGAACCATGGAACTCCCATATCATCCTTTGTAATGAGGATTTACACAAATGATTTCTCAAACACAGACATTTATGAAGTGAAGCAAGGTAAAGATATGTTTACACCTTAAATATATCATCAGCTACTTTCAAAGCTTTGTTCGACTTTGAGGATTCTTTAGTGTCAAGACAAGCCATAACTGCTTGCATCCAATTTGAAACAAATGATTTCCATGAATGCAATGCAAGAAGAGCTACCACCATATTTCTTGATATATACATAGATTCAGCCATCTCCCCTAATGCTTGCTCATATGAAGCATGAACTCTAGGCAAATCCTGAAAGTGAAAATCGAATATACACCATGAATATAATATAGAACAAAGGATTAATTTGGTGTTTATAGATATTATGAAACAGCTACACAGATTACTACCTTAGATTTCCCTTCATGAAGGATATCCTTAGGGGTAAAATTGAGAGTTAGAAGAGCTGCACCAGGCAACCGATGATGTGCTGACTTTTCTACAATTCAAAATTGAAGTGGATTAATGACTGAAGTGATTGTATTAAACATGCAACAGAACAGAGTAATTTTTCCTTAAACATAGAACCGGCCAAACTACCCTTCAGAAACATGATATATTACTCCCTCTGTTCCATAATATAGGACTTTCTAAACTTGCCTAGATTCATATGGATGCTAACGAATCTAGACACATACAAATCATATACATTGATCAATGGATAAACTAGGTAGGGCCAAAAAGTTTTAAAATATGGAACAGAGGGAGTAGACATAATATAAAACATACTCTTTTCATTTTTTATAACAGTAATTCATTTGACTCTGACAAGACTACCTTTAAATACAGCCTGAGGGAAAGCCTCCAGTAGTTTCTCAAATTTATGAACAGTGGTTATTTTATCTGTAGCCAAACGACGACGGTTACTGCACAAATAGGGAAAGCCTCAGTTAAGGATGTCTATAAGCACCTTAGTTTAGAAAAAATGCTGAAAATACTAACATGTGCTCAAATTTGATAATCTTGGCTTGAAAGTTCTCCATTGCTTTCAGAACCTCAAGATTTCGTTCATTGGTAAAGCATTCATAATTTATTCGTGAGAAATCAGGAATAGCTTCTTTAATAAGCGATATCTGGAAATACCAATTGTTAAATGCACACATACAAAATATTTCCAATCATAATAAGCAGATCATGTGATAAGATATAGCAAGACAACAGTGCAAAAAAACCTTATAGTGGGACAAGGAGTGAAAAGCAGTTCCTCTTGTTTTAACCCAGAGAGGGTCAGAATTTTCCTCCCTGTGAGTTCTAATGCTCCACAATGTTTGTATCAACTGTTTTGATGTTCCAGGATATGCTTCAGCATCCATTGCTCCCCATCTCAATAGAATGCATAAGCTGAAAAGTCAAAAAAGGTGAAATAAGAAATATATTTTTCTACAAGCAGGGCACCGCAAACCAAACTAGCTGCTCTCAGCAGTCTTACCCATGGGAAACAGTAGGATTGATCGAAAAATCAACCAGCTGCTTTGATATAACTTTCCAGGCAGTGTAGAAATCTGGCAAACAGATTAGCCGCTCACCTCAGAAGTGAAGTTTTGAAAGTGAAAGTTCCTATGTTCTTTTATTCACACTGCTCTTTAGATGACATGACATGACTTCTTATATAGGTTATAACAATATGGTACTATCTATAGAGAACATTCATCATAAGCCAACAATCTAATGAACTGAAGGAAAGTCAGAGGTAAAAACTTACCAACTAGATCTTCTTCACAGAGATAGGAGAGGCTCTCCAGGCCAAGAGCTTGAACAACAGAATCACGACTCTCAATACAAGCCTACAAGGGGATTGGTTAGAAAGCAAACCAAGTCAATAGTAAATGATCAGGAAAAGAGAAACATACACACCGCGACAGATAATATGAGATCAACACCTCTATCTGGGTTCTGCTTGCACACATCACGCACTGATGCAGCAATACTTGTGGAAACTTCTCTGTCATTAATGAAATTGGAAAAATTTTCAGGATCCAGTATTCCCTGTTTTAGATATAAGTTAGTTTCAGTATCATAATGATAAAAGGAAATCACAAACTGTCAACATCGAACTAATTATACTAATCATGTACATATCTCATGAGCTCTCATGAAAAATTTATCTAAAAGCCGATAATAACACTTCACTACAAGTTAAGCTGTTAAATAAGGAAATCAAGTTAAGTGCAACCTATTACCAAAGAGACTTATAAAAAACATTGTACCTTGTCCGAAGAAAAGGATTGGCAAATGGCATCTAGCACTTTACTAACATTTACTCCCGTGCCCATTAAGGCTGCGTTCGTTCTCCATGGGTTAGTAACCCAGATTCTCTCATTTTTCGTGCTCACACTTCCCGAACTGCTAAACCGAGCTTTTTTTGTGAAAAAAGTTTTATAGCAAAGTTGCTTTCAAAAATCTTATCAATATATTTTTCAAGTTTTTTTAGTTAATAATTAATTAATAAAATGCTAATCTGCTGCTACATTTTCCGCGCTGGTTACTAAACCTACTAAAGAACACGGGCTAAGTAAGAAATGTTAAAGGTAAAGGTAAGTGCTAAGTATATGAAACATGAGCAAAGGTCCAGAATTAGAAACATGGTACACAGAAGAATATAAGAGGAGGTGAACCGGGAACTGGAGGAGAAAGAGAGGTCGAAGATGGAACCAACTTTTTCCTCGTTCCTTTTTATGAAGATATAAGCCCTTATGAGAGGATAAAATCCAAAGTTTCAATTTATAGCACATTCTAACCTGAAGCTTAAGAAAATGACTGAATATGTAATTAGTTAGTCCAGCTAACAAGGGACAGGCAGTGTTGTTGCTCCCAATAGACCTCATGGTGCCGTGGGCGCCAACTATTTGTCGGCCCAACATGGAAAATTGGCAATAACATTGTAGTTATCATCCTGAATTTAAAAGTAAATCACCAGAAAGGAGATGTGCCGATTGGCATATGACCAGTCTTCTCATCAGTCTAAATTGGATCATGTTTGAAACTAAGGAACATATGGGTTTAAGCTTAACACTCTAGGCAATCAGAACTGATTCACAAACTAATGACTTATATCATAATTCATAACATGAACATTCAACAGTACAAAGTAATCGTACACATCACATGAAAGGCTAAAAGCTCATAAAAATAGTAGAACATTCAATTCAAAGTATGGTCTTACTTGCAAGTTTTGGAATGCCCAATCAGTGACAGTCCACGTCCTGCAAAGCAGTCGAACAGCTATAGCATATAGTACCCTGCGGTTTAGCAAACAGAAGGTCATATAATATGATAACAAGTCAGCAACAATAAAATAATATCACATATTCACATAGTGTTACAATGAAATAAGAAAGAACAACTGAAACATTATATCTAGAGGCAGAAGGAATCAGGAGGATACTTACGATTTTACATCCTCTTTAAGCATTGGTAATATCAACTGCAGTGCGAGTGGAAGCACAAAACCATGTACAACAAGTGATGGCAATGACTCTAGCAAACTAAGCTGTGAATTATAACAAAAAAGCATGTCAAATATTCTAGTCAGATTGTTATTTGAGATATTTTACCATTACTTGCATTAAGCTAATTAAGGTAAAGGCGGTAAGAATTTCATGTTACTCAAACTCACAGAAATAAATAGTCTCATTATGTTTTTAAAAATAGATGTTTAGATTTAGTGGATTTTACAACTGTGGCTTTTCAGTTTGCGATTTGCACGAAATGTTTATTTGGACAGTAAAGATCTATGTGAAATTAATGTACTTCAGGATTTTGCATTCAACTTGAATTCATGTATGGCTCATTTTAATTTCTTATTTCATGCCTTTATCACTAAAAATCACACATGGTGTACAGCAGAAACATTAGTTCAGAGCACTCACCAAGATATATGTGTTGCAGTCATTGTTACTGTACAAGACCTTGTTATAGAAGAGGATAAGTACCAACAATGGCATAGCCAATTTTGGGTCCACTGCACCAAGAAGACCCAAGGACTGAGCAGCACAAGTACCAATTTTTGGGTGCAGTACCAAAACAGATACTGCAGAGCTTAGCAGAGATGATATTGCTACTGCAAGAAATTAGAAGAGGGAACAAGTTAGAATCAGTTTCCAGAATTGCGTAAAGCAAAATACAAAGCTGAATATCAAATGTACAGGTGCAATCATCAACCTGATGGTATCTTCTTCGAATACAGGTTATCCAGTGTAAGCTTTTCCTTGCGAAGGGCTAACAGATAATTGTTTATTTGATTTGTACAATAGTTTGTCTCGATCAAATTTCCTGCAGACTCAGCTATACCCCTGCTAGTTATATATTTTGTAAACATGAATCCTGATGAAGACGACTGCAATTATAAGATACAAAAAGGCATATTCAGTGAACTGTGCAATTTTTCCAGTCAGGCATTCACTAAGTAATTGTTTTTCTTCATATATATCTGGCAAAGTTGATCCTGCTATTAAAATTTCATAGCAACATAGAACAAGTATTGGCATATCCATTTGAGGAACTTTTGAAAAACATCCACCTGATTTTATTTATTTTCACGTAATTTGCAAGTTCAGTGCATCTGCACATGATATAGAACGATGGTTGCAAAAACATATAATGTTACAGAACCTTATATTCAGATTCGAAAGTATGGCAGATTAAGCAATAGGCATATGTGAATAAACATGCCACATCAGCATAAACCATTGTTGAAGGTTCAAAGTGATGGTTCCCTCCCACTCTCCTATAGTTGAGCAAAAAAAAGTCTCCAGGAATTATGTCCAGTCTAAGATTCCAGAGAGTTCACAGTGTTTAGATACTAGATATGCTGACCTGTTCTCGAAAAAAAAAAAGATATGCTGACCTAGTGCCCTATACATGAGTCAGTTGTCATGGATTGTGAATAGCTTGGGCATGAAGAACTTTAGAACTTTATTAAGATGGACAAGGGTTTTCTTTAAGAAGGAATAATCCTACTTTTACTTCTTATCTCTACCCAATGCACAAGGTAGAAAGGTGGGTAGGGTGTAGAGACACCACATCAGGACAACATAGCCAATAGGTAGGAAGGACAAATATTCACCTGAAACCATAGATGGTGTACAAGTTTAGGAAGAATAGATGTAGGGTTGCTTATGTGGTGAACCACTGAGGTGTCCTGTTGCTCTGGTGAACAAGGTGCCAGCAAATCTAAAACAAGCAAGCGAAATCTTGATAGAACACGAGATGCCACTGATTTGACAGATTTAGATGGAGATATAACAAGGTTGATAACTGGTAGAACACAAATAATCTCCTCACTAAAGCCATGTACTGCTTCATTTGTTCTGAGTGCTGAAACCATAAACATGAAACGACATGAGTGTTCCTCGAAACATCACATTGTATCAGATCCCATTTTAAGTTAAAATAAAAAGGTTGGTTTAGTGTGAACCTAATGGAAAAAGGGATACAGATAAATAATACATTGATTGCTCCCTCTTTCAAACCTAAGCCACAGTGATGTGAGTGCAGTTAAGAATAATCAACCTTAAACACTGCTATACACAGGAGCATCTATTTAGGTCAATGCAAGTAGTTTTTTAGTTCTTTCATATCATATTGTTATCAAATCAACTGTCTGAGTCATACCTGACCATATCAATGATTTTTATAAGTACATACTACTAAAAGACTTATAATATATTGATGTACTTTTGATCAGAATCAGGAATACATCACAAACACTCAAGTTGTAGTCTGTGTTGCATCAATGATCACTAGAAGAAAAGGGGTCATAAAAAATTAAAATGTACCATTTTCATGTCTCCACTCAATCAAAAAGGCCAGAAGTTTCAAGCCAGCCAGTTGCTCATGTTCAAACTCCAGCCCACTGAGAATGAAAGCAAGAGAGCTGAGAACAACAGAAATCTCTGGCAGATAGCATAAACCAAGATCCTTTTGCGTCAAAAACAAATGTTTTGATAATCCAAGTACTACAGAAGCATTTCCCATAAATTGGTGATGAAGTGAACATTGTGAAAGAAGCATTTCTATCAACTCCACACTACTTGCTTGGGCATCATAAGTTGTCTGTTAAAAGAAGCAAGTTATAGCATATCAACTACAATAGCAATTCAAACCAAGTAAATATAACAAAGCATGCATCCAATACCACTAGATCATTATAGCCACGTTGCCAATAGAGAACAAGTACAGCAAGCAGAATCTCCAGTATAAAGAATACTAATATTATAGAGTCAGTATAACAGCCAATATAAAATAAACCCTGTAAAAATGGGTGGCACATAAGGCACCTCATAATCTCCAGTAAATTATGTTTTTAAAGGATCATAATTTTTTTCAAGGTGAGCACTATTGAGCAAAAAATCATGTCCCAATCTATTGCACAACTCCTAAATCCTACCAGAAGAAAGCTCCACTAAAAGCACAAATAAACTTCTCGTTGCCAATTGAAGGAACACCGGATAGTACATTGATGGCTTGATACTCTAATTCATAATCAAATGATCAATATGAGCAAATCTTAGAACGTCAGTGAATCAGGGAGAATCCTGTTTGATAAATCAAGCAAATGGGAGAGAAGGGTACCATCTGAGCATGAGTTAACTTCCTCAATAATACCACATAAGCATCCACCAAGCACTCCACAGAACTAAGCCAGAGTCGCACTTCCTGAAGAAGCAAGCACAATAAGGTCAATAGATCAGAGTTTGCTGGTCCCTTTGACACTTTGATCATGAATAAATAGTCCAATAAACAAACACATTTCAATTAGGCACTATATGAGATGCACCAATCAAGAGTTCAGGACTGTTCAAAATAAGCACCGAGACATACAAAGGCAACATACCTCGCCATCCCCACGGCCAAAATGCAGCAAGCACTCCGCAAGCAATTTCAGCAATGGCACTGTAGAATCCGGCTTTGGCGCTGCAACAGCCGCCGCGGCCAGTGCGCCGATCAAATCCTTCACGAACGCAGTGTCTCCCTTCCTCACCGCAGCAAACATCACGAATGGCCTCAAAAACCCTAAAACCCCCTGTTGCCCCTCTGCGACCATCCTGGCTGCCTGCCGCGGCAGCTCCGCGCGCGCGCCGTCGGCCCCCGAGGCGAGCGCCTGGACGAAGGGGTGATCGTGGGGCGGGAAGCGCGGCGCGGCCGGGCCGGAGCGAAGCGCGCAGGAGACGAGCGCGGAGACTGCCTTGACGAAGCAGGCGGCGAGGCGCGGGGATGGGGCGGCGGAGAGGGGCGCGAGGAGGAGCGGGAGGGCGAGGTCGTGGGGGAGGAGGTCGGCGCGGGAGGCGGCGAGCCGGGCGACGGAGGCCGCGGCGTGGGCCGCCACGGCGGGGTGCGGCGACGCGAGGAGCGAGGAGAGCGCGTCGTGCGCGGGGGAGGGGAGGGGCGCGGGCAGGGCTAGGAGGTGGCGGAAGAAGGCCGCGACGGCGTGCCGCTGCAGCGCGGGGTCGGGGACGCGGGTGCGGTCGACGAGGCGCCCCAACGCCGCCGCCCCCGCCCCCGCGGCGGCGAAGGAGGCGGCCATGGCGATGCGGTGGCCGGAGACGGGAAGGGTCTCTCTCTCTTCTCCCCTCGCAGTCGATGACAACGTGGCCCGATTTGGTTTCTGTAGCGTTCGTAATTTCCGTGTCTCATAAGCTTCCGGCCTGTTAGGCTCACTTCCTTGTCTCTCAAGAAACTAGCCCAGTAGGCCTAATTATTGTTCACACGCTACGTACGGTCTACTAGGCCCATCGATTAGTGGGCCATCTCGAACCGCCATGTGGGCCCAGAGTGCTGAAATTGGGCCTCTCTGTCTCTCTCCTATGGGCCGAATCTTTTAGGTGGCCTCATATGGACAGAACAGGTGGTAACTCCAAAATCCACCCGCACTTGAGCTTGCTCTCCAACACGGTTACGAACGGGTTACAATAATTGACACCTTATATATGATATATCTGTCAGCGATGCTATACGTACGACTCTAATCGTACTATCATCGTACAATAACGATTCGACTTGTGTTTGCTCCCATCCACGCCAGCGCCGTGTGGACCATTTAATTCGTATAGGGATAGTACAAAAGTACACTATCCGTGCTTGTGGGAAGAATGAACACAAGAGGAGAAAGAGGGGCCATAATTTACAACCAGCTACATACTTTAAAAAGTTGCGTGAGAGAGACAACCCATATACTGGTATAAATCTATAGCCAACTATTATAAAAGTTAGATATTAGATCAATAATAATAGAGCATGCAATTTTTCGATGAGTCGTTAGGTATACTATTGACCTTACTGTGGCCAAAAAGAGGGAAGGGCAAACGAAGAAGCAGTCCAACAATCGGACCCGAAGAGATTGTTCAATCCCTAGCCTAAGGTATAAAGTTGCTATAAAAAAAGGTCTAATATGCAAGGAGCAAGGTTTATGTTTTCACTGGGGCCACTGAAACCGTCACCTAACAGAGTATATTATCACAGTTTTTTGTGATTTTTAATGGTTTATCGCTACGTTATACACGGTTTTCGCGGCAGTAAGAGAAGCGGTTTTGCAAAACCTCCTAATATACAAGTTACTCGAAAATTAAAGGTTCCATCCTAGAAATAAAAAGAAAAGTATTTATTTATTTATTTCCATATGTGAAATCGCGCATGCACTAAGCTACAATACAGGCCATTCTTAGCCATAGAACACAACATCGAAAAACAAAATATTTGAAATACCACAAAAAAAAGACGAAGAAAAGAGCAAGAGAAAAAAAAAAGCGAGAGAAAAGCTATGCTCCTCTTCTTCTACTCATGCTCCTTCATGGGCATGCTCTCGAGTCTCGCCACTACCTGCCAGGCCCAGGCACACGTACGGTCCCTGACAAGTGGGCCCCACTTGCTCTATGGCCCACGTGTCAGTGTCTTCTACCGGATAAGCAGAGCGCCAGTGCGGGGAGAGGAGTCGAGTCCGTCGTCTCCGCCTCCGGCGTCCTTCGCCTTCACCTTCGTCAGCCCAGAGACGCGAGGCGGTTGACGAAGATGAGGAAGGCGTCATCCCTGTCGAGCATGCTCACCCGGACGTACCTCGGGTCGGCCCCGAACTGCGCCCCGCTCCTCGTCAGGATCTTGTGCCCGCGGAGGAAGCTCGCGCAGTCCTCCACGTCCTCCCTGTCGCACCTCAGCCACGCGAACGCTGCCGCCATGGATGCCATCATGAGCCGCTGAGATCGACGTGGTTCACAGCTCGTATATACTAGTATATAGTGAGTATCTACGTACCAGGGTTCGTCGCGGCAGTCTGATTTGTGAAGTTGCAGTAACCGGAGGTCTCGTCGGGGAGGCTGAAGATTCCGGAGGCGGCGGCGGCGGCGCGCAGCATGCTCCACCGCTCCACCATCTTCCGCCGCCCGAAGTCGAACAGACGTGGAGGCGGAGGAGGAGGGGTCACCGTCCCCTTCGGCTGCTCCGGCCGCCGCTCGTAGCCTTCGGAGACGGCCGCGAGCACCTTGGCGGCTCGCATCTGCGAGTCCTTGGACACCCCGATCGTGTTCAGCTCCACGAACTTGGTCATCTTCCTCGCGATCGCCGTGTCCTTCACCAACGCCCACCTGCAGCACACCCACACACATCAACAAAAAGCTCGAGAGGCAGCATCAATGGCCTCATGTACGTACCCGATCCTGGTGCCGGCATGCCCGGTGCTCTTGGACACGGTGAAGAGCATGATGTCATGGTCGGCACGCTTGGTGATGGGCGTGTACTGCGGCCAGTAGTAGGCCAGGTCGTGGACCGCCCTGCCATTGCCGGTCCTGGAAGCAAGAACAGCCTCGCGGATGGCGCCGTCGGGGTTGTTCGGCGAGCACACCAGCTCGATGTAGGAGTCGCCGGCGAACGTGTCGGCGTCGCCGGCCCACCGGAAGAGCCCCGACCGGAGGAAGTCCGTCACGGCCGGGTATGACTGCACCCAACATCCGATCAGATCAGATCAGCTAATGTCAGTGAACTGAATCTCCGTCAGAGAACAAGAAGGTCAGAGAGATGCTCTGTTTTTTTGCCTTCTTTTCTAGCGATTATTACAACAGTTAATAAACTAAGAATTTGCACACCGACCCCCATGAGGCCATAAACTGAACACATGATCTATCACTACATATGTATGTAGCCAGGCACATGAAAATGGAATCCTAGCAACAGAATTGATGCCTGATCAATGATCATCTTCTATGTTTTCTCAGGTTAATCAACTGCAGACCAACCAACCAACCACACTACATGAACTCACCAAAACAGACAGGAATCAAACAAGGCGGCGAGCTGGCCGGCCATGTGTGAGCCTATGATCAGATATTCTCATCAGTGATCAGCACATGCAGAGTTTCAGTTATATTTTTGTACTAGGACACTGCGTTCCCGCCTAACATTTCCTAAGATTCAGATTTGGTTTTCTGCAAATAAACGAGGCCTTGTTTAAAGAGACATGTCGGCTACCTGCAAGTCGCAGCAACCGTTATCAATGGCCGGCCCTACAAACAAACAGGCAGGATTTGATTCGATCACCGAGCTTGACAAGTGATTGTTCAGACATGATTGGCATTTCACGGCAGCAGAAACAGACCCCATATGCTCTGGAATCATCAAACATCACATGCCATAGAGAGAGAAAGGTGACCAAGAATTAGGGGGCATAATCAAGTGCACCCCCACTGTGTTTAATTCAGCCCTATCTACACATCAATTAGTGGGGAATGATATGATAATGACATTGCCTTTTGCAATCTGCTTAACTCCGTTGCAAAAATATAAGCATTTCTATATTATTTAGCAGAGATTTAGGTTAAGAAGAAAATACTAACGGACATGAGAGGATAAATAGATATTACGAAGAAAAATTTTAAATATGAGGTGATCGACGAGACAATAAAAATAATTATATTTTGGTATAATTGAGTATATCCTTATCGGGGAAAAACATTTTAGTGCTATTTTTCATGGAGTTTGATGCGAAAGAAAAATTCGACATACTCGGCGACAGAATCGACATAGATGCAACCTCTCAATTCGCTGTCTGCTGCTGTCTGGTTGAATTGAATAAATGAGTTCATTTTTTTTTGGCGCTTACCGAGTAATATGGCGCCGTGGAGACGACGCTGACGGGCTGGCCGGCGACGGCGGCGTCGGGGGCGAGGGCGTAGAGCGCGGCCATGAAGAGCTGCGTGGAGCCGGTGCCGACGAGGACGTGGTAGCCGTCGACGGCGGCGTTGCCGACGGTGCGGTGGAGGCGGCGCACCTGGCGGTCGAGCTCCGGCTCGAGGAACCAGCAGACGTTGGTGACGTCGGAGAAGTAGCTCATCGTCTGCCACCCCGGGATGACCAGCTCCGCCGCGTCGCCGGTCTCCCGCCAGAACGCCTCGAACATGGTCGGGTCCCCGCTGCAGCCGACAGCCAGAATGTCAAACGCCATTTCTTATATCTAATCTAAATCTAATCCCATCTCAATCTCCATCTCCGTCCATCGATCCATTGATCGATGGAAGCTCCAAGAAATTTGAATGAGGTGCATGCATCTGAGAAAGCCCGCGCAAATCTGAGAGATCTTGAGGGTGAATCTGCCCTAGATCGGCGTGGCGTTCATTCCCATTCGTTCCTCCTTGACAGTGACATTGGAGTTGGACATGCTTGTGGGGAAGAACGCCTCGCCCCTACGCGCGCGCACGCACGCCCACCATTACCAAATGGGCAATGGCAAGTTGCAGATTCTTTTTCTTTTTGTTTTGTTTTCCTTTTCTTTTCGTGGTGGAAGGAGGAAGAGCTAAGAAAGGAACAGGAGAAGGAACTCACTGGTCGAGGTTGATGACGGAGTCCGGCGTCACCGCCGGCTTGCCGGTCGACGGCGCCATCGACGACGCCGTCGTCCGCGCGGCTCCGGCGCTTCCCGAGCTGATGCGTGCTGCGGGTGCGGCGTCGTCGTGGCTGTGGTGTTGAGGAGGAGGAGGAGGAGAGGTGGCGTAGTGGTGGAGGAGGAGGGCGAGGGTGGCGACGTTCAATGCGACGGAGGCGAAGACGGCGACGCGCCACAGCGGCATGGGCCCGCCTCGCCGCCTGAGCTTCCCCGGCGCGGCCGAGTGGCTGCCCCTCGGCTTCCCGTCACGGTTCGCCGCGAGGAGGCGCACCGAGGGCGCCACGCCACCGCCACCGCCGCCGTTCCCGTTCCCTTGGAACCTCCCTTCCACCGCCCTCGTCCCCACCCGTAATGCCGCCATGCCGGCGCGAGCCCCGAGCAGAGGACACAAACAAGCAAGCAACTAGCAAGCTTCGAATATCTCGCTCAAGAAACACGACGCCTGAATCGACCAGGAAGAAAGAACACGAATCCTGCCGGAACAAAACCCAACCGTGGCTGCTGATATGATTGAGCTTCCTCCCTCTTCAAGCTCGGAAGCTCGAGCAGACGAGCGATGGAGTCGGCTTGCGGCAGCTCGAGCAGCAGTGGAGCGGACAGAGGAGAGGGAGGTGGAGAGCAGAGAGAGAATTTAATGGAGGGAAGGTGAGGCGAGGACAGCTTCCTCGGTTCGGTGCTACTAGGAACTCAGCAAATGGCAACAGAAGTAGGGTTGATGCCGTGATGCGTAGCCCTGAGTGTTCATTTATACTACTACAAATCTGAGTGAAGATACGTTGGCTGCTAAATCCAATTGTGCATATAATTTTCAGCGTATCCACATCAAATGCATATCTAGGGCTTCTTAAAACATTTTTCTAAAATATATAGGTCCTTTGTGTCATCGAAGAGAGATCCGTATGATATTTGAGGCCGTAGGATTTGACCGATGCCACGATAGATTTAAGGAGAAGGATGTTATACAAACAGTCTTAGTAAAGTATAAGTAGAGCTCTGTAGTCTGTAGTTGATTTCTTTTTATCTAGGACTCCTTCCTTACTGTTCAGGATATTGTCTATATTATAAATGAAACGGCTTATAAATAATTTAAAAAATAATGGATACAACTTGTTTATATGTTTTCTCGATTATCTAAAATCAAATGCCAAAAAAGATGTGCACAGGAATTACTGTTAATTTGTAACGTAATTTCAGAGTAGAATAGCCTTCAAAAAATGAAAAAGTTCAAAGTAGACTCAAAAGCGTTCCATTGAAGAAGTATTGCCTTTTGTTTATTAGGGCACACTCTCTGGCTGCATGACAACACAAATGAACGTTGAAAATGTTCGGTACATGCCAATCAAATCTCTGAATTATTTCTTTAGCCTTTTAGTACGACCTGATAAATATTGGTTATCTTCTTGGGCGAATTTCACTTTAGCATCAAATAGGCATAAAAATACCAATCGCATTCCACTAGCCAAAATGATTGTCATGGGTATAAAGTAGCTTAATTAATCCCAGTGGGTACAAGTCGGCTTTGCATCTGGTTAATTGTTTATATAAAAGATACAAGATGACTGACTGTTAAGACCGATAGGAGCATAGCTATAGGCCATGACCAAAATTTTAAGTTTGAAAATTATTTTTAGATTTAATTTCCGATATTTTTATCAAATTTGTTTTGCACAGTTAATTAATTTTTAAATTACTAAGAACACATGTATATAACTTTTATCCACGAATTATTTTTGGCCGCTCATAAACCTTTACGTTTTATAACCAGCATACACGAAGCAAGAAAGCAATGGCAAATGGGAAAGGGCTACTGCTGCTAGCTTCTTTTGACTTGTTTTTTTTAATTTTTTTTTTTTGCATCTGCCTTTTAAAAGTCTGTGAACGATGGCTTTCACTCAGGAGTAGTTTATAATTTAAAGTACTGAGCAACAATATTTATTTGTTAATTGTATGTGGGGAAAAGATTCCGTTAAAATACTGAACGGAATCCTAAAAAGGACCGACCAACTATTAAAAAAGCTTCAATCAAACAGTCAAAATAGTCATTAAATAAACATAACCCATCACCCCAAAGAAAAAGGTACATTCTACATGTGATACAGGGCTCATTTAGTTCCCAAAAATTTTCACCCAAAAACAACACATCAAATGTTTATACTAGATAAATCGAAAAACTAATTACACAGTTATGTGAGAAATTGTGAGACGAATTTTTTGAGCCTAATTAGTACATGATTAGCCATAAATGCTGAGTAACCCACATATGCTAATGACGGATTAATTAGGCTCAAAAGATTCGCCTCGCAGTTTCCACGCCAGCCGTGAAATTCGTTTTTTCATTCGTGTCCAAAAACCTCTTCCGACATCCGATCCAACGTCTGATGTGAAATACAAAAATTTTTATTTCACTCGCTAAACACCCGCTATGTTAGCCACATGTAAAGTAGTGATAACAAGAGAGAATTCAAGTGGAAATGAAAAAGAAATATTTCACTGTTTAACAATCTAGGGCAAAATGAATATGTTGAAGAGTATTCCTATATATTAGTTGGTTGTGAAATGACAATATACATTATTTAAATATAGAAAGCTAGTCACTCTCGCCCTGTGTATAACTTTTGGCTCAATATATAGACGCTAAATTGTGAAGGCCTAATAAACCTCGAGTATTGAGGCCCAAGAACCTAGGGATCATTAGTAAGACCATACTTAAAATGGAACGGTAAATAGTTAACATACACCGATAATGAAAGAACATTGAATATATATTCCCACATAACTCATGAAAAAGACAATAGACTTTATTTAAAAGAGGGATTTTCTTGCTTAAAATTTGGGGAGGTCCTCACCTTTTAGGGCATATGTGCTCTTGTTGGTTTATGGAATTATCTTATACCTCGTTTTTCATTATCATGTTCTCAAACCGCTAAACTGTGTGTTTCGTGCAAAAATTTTATATATGAAAGTTTCTTTTAAAAATTAAATAAATCTATTTTCATGTTTGTAATAATTACTCATGAATTAATAATATGTTCATCACATTCTCATTTTGGGTGTGGATGATCAGCCACTTCCAAATGCCAAAAAGAACATAGGGTTAATTAGGCAAGCTTTTGATCATTTATGGCCCACCACTGCTCTTTGTATTTTTTTAGAAAGTGGCTACTGATATTAATTAAGAGCATTCTAATATTTGATTTAAACAAGTGAATCCATATATTAAATAAATAAATAAGTGAGAAACATGATTAAAATGTACATGATCTATTAAATATTGTATATATTTTCTTTATTCGTAGCAAATCATGAACATTTATCTTGTGGTCCTACATTATAAGAAAATGTAAATGTGCAGAAAAAGGTAATCGTAATAGTATCCGTCATGAGTTGAGAATAAATGGGCCACTGATATTCATTTCCAAGAATAAATGAATTATGAATATGCAATCACACTGTTGATAGATAATTAATAAAACAATGCACAGCATTTTGATAATTTTTTAAAGAAAACATTATCGAGTTTTATACATTTACAACTAGATTAGATAATTACATGATATAACTGTCAGCATCCCAATAGCTAGAATTCAGACAACCTATGAGCATTTTTTTAAAAAAATGGAAAAAAAGATAAATGACATGATAATAAATAGTATACCTTCACAAGTATATTAGAGCCACCTAAAAAGAAGTCTTCCAAATGACCCTCTGTCTCACTGAAAGAAATAAAAAATAAAATACATACAAATTGTGGGGAACAAAAGAACTCTTATCAAAACTCTATCTAGATATGCATCAACACAGAATATACCTTTTCGCTTTTAATTACCCTTATCGGATTGGAATAGTGGCGTGTAGTATGCTATGCACACCACTTGTGTGTACATAGTGGATGCTCCCCTTTGGTAAAAAAGGTAGATAATTCTCCACCCAAAAAAAATGAAAGTTGGAAAAAAAAGGCGTCTTTATTAAGTTGTAAGGCGACGACCGACACACACGTCTCAAGAATTTATTAGAAATATATTTCTTTATTTATGCAAATTTAATCTATTCTATCTCTTGATACTTCTTAGCACCTTCGCTTATGCGACGTGCTTATCACTGTTGCATTCCGGGCAGCTTCAGTGGACACTTCCCGGAGCTCGCTCCCATGGCGCCATGACGAGTAGTCCATCTCACCAAACCTGTCCGACGTAACACACACACACACACATATATATATATATATATATATATATATATATATATATATATATATATATATATAAAACCAACTCAATCTTTTCGTTGTTTATGTTTGGACTTTTAAAACCAAAATTTAAATTTAAAGTTGATTTTAAGATTTTTTATCGCAGCCAACCTTAACTTGTGTATAGATAAAAAAATATATAAAAGTTTTATTTATAAATTATTTTTAATTTATAAATATATCATCAAACGATCCCCTCTAACGACTTCTCAAAATACAACTTCTAGCATTTAAAAGTTATTCCAAAATACAATACAATAACTTTTCCAGTTATATTTACCAATCACTGTTTTGTAGCACTAACATTTCTGACATGATTTTTTTTCTCTTGAGCTTCATCTGTTTAATTCTACGAACTCTTTGAATACTCATGTTCAACTTTAAAAATAGTTATATATTTAAAGCGCAGGAAGCAATAAAATATACTACTTAATAGAGAGAATTTAATCGATCAAATCAAGCACAGTACAAGAGCCCATCATGATGATGATGGTGTGCCTAGACGCCGACGGATCGAACTGAAAAAAACTGCCTATGTTGCCATCAAATCGGTCCGCCAGGATGCGGTAGGAATGTGCTCCAAATGAGCCGAATATCTGAAGCACTGATACCCGCATGTATGATGAATAACTTTAGGTTTTGTTCAGCTCCCAAAAATTTTTGGAAGACAGGTGATGTGTACGGTCAGTATTAATCGTAGTTTAATTACAAAATAAATTTCAGATTTCGTTTGGAAACCGCGAGACGAATCTTTTGAGTCTAATTAATCCGTTATTAGCACACGTTATACTCTCTCAAGAAATATAATTTTATTTTTAGAGATAAAAAGTAAAGAGGTATAGATTATTACATGTTTCCCATTATAATTGTATTTTTGGCGCTTCAAAAACACATTTTTAGAGTCGAAATGCTCTTATTAAATAAGAAATAAATAAGAAGGTTTGGAGCGTGAGTTAGTTATGGGGAGAAGCAGAGAAAAAATTCAATGAGATTAGTAAATGGAACAACTAAGACTCAGAAAATGAACCCTTCATAAAATAAATTTAAACTCTAGAAATGCAGTTATTATAGAATGGATGTATACATCGAAAAAATATGTACAATTATATACCATATGAACTGGTAATTAAGAAAGCTCTAGAAATGCAGTGGTACATGTCGAGAAAAGGTATTTCGACATGTACCACTGGACTGGCCCAACAATGGGGTCATGCAATCATCATGAATCTCATCATATTTCGGCTCCATTCTATCATTGATGCTCGATAAACAGTAAGCAGTGCCTTCGTCCCGTCAAAAGTGTTCTCTCTATTAATCATTTCCGAGGTTAAAATCTATACTAAAATATAAGTATTATTAACAATGCTACTTATCTTATTAATCATTTCTCATCCAAAATTCTTCAAACTTTATTCATATCTGCTCTCTTATCCTCGTCTATTACTTATTTATTAAAGAGTATCATTTTTTTCTCTTTTTTAATCTTCAATTCCCTAATAAATAAATTAAAAATGTTTATATTCTAATATATGTCACGTGGGTTCGAAACGACAGGTTGTGACTATTTTACAGAATGATACCTTGAATTTTTGGATTAGAAGAAAAAGAAAACCCAAGCTAGTCTTGTCCACTGCCCAGAGTGAATCTTGTCGGGGACAAGATCTCTTTGCACTTTTTTCTCCTCGTTCTCCGGAGGATCGACGGGTAGTACTAATTCCGTTTAGTATCTGTAGAATTTAATTTTTATCACTGTATTTAAGTACTTAATTCCCGCAATTTCAACTATTAAAATGCTAAGCTAATCAAGTATTTAAAAAAGAATCAAAGTAATTCAAAATTTAAAAATTGAGCACTGAAATGGTTGCAGAGAAATCTTTTAATTATCTATAATTTGTACTAAATAAAATAAATACTTATATTTTTGAATGGACTGGGGTGTAATCACAAAAAAGGGAATCTACTCTCAAGAGCTATGGGGTGATTTTGGTTTATTCAAGAAAAAAGTCAAATCATATACCTGCAAATGAAAAATATTTTATAAATAAAACTTTTATATGTGTTCTTATTACCTCCGTTTTTATTTTTCAGTTTTTAAATACAATGTTTTAACTCTTCGTCTTATTTGAATTTTTTTACGATTAATATTTTTATTGTTACTAGATGGTAAAATATAAATATTACTTTATGTGTGACTAATTTTTTTAATTTTTTATTTATTTTTTAAATAAGACGAATGTTCAAACGTTGGACACAGAAATTAAAATATAAAATTATTATGGGACGGAGGCAGTAACGATCCAAAAAAATCCCAAAACTAGAAAATAAACTATAACAAAAACCCCAAAATTTACTTCGAATTTAAGATTATAAATTTAAATTTTGCTTAAGTAAAAGAAAAAAAATAGGACTGCTAGTACGTATATGTCCCTGTGTGTGGGCCCTCTACTTGTTCACCGCGTGCAAAAAGTTCCCCTTTTTTTTGCCTTTGAGAAAAGCTTAAAGTTAGTGCTCTGCTCTGTGCTGAATTGGCTAGCTAGCTAACTGCAACCATGGATGACCTTAAAGATGGAGCCCCATGTGTTTGTTTGTGGGATTGATGTGTTACGAATGAGGGGGACATAACTATTTGGATGGTTGCCGTGTACGTACTGCGTATTACGGTATTAGTCTGCGTCATTTTCCAGATTAAAGATTATCTATTTTTATTTATTTAATAATATAAACAATTTGATTAGCTATTATAAAGTTGAGAATATATATACTTTATAAAGTTAAGATAGTAAACTTTTATAAAAATATATCGTTTAGTAGTTCGAGAATATACGTGAAAAACTGATAAATAATGAGTATAAGCTTGTAAAAGAACCTAGCCAAGGAAGGCTATATGCTGTTTCCAGTGTATTCTTGCCTAGGTGTGAACTAGGATGAACAAAATAGATATAAGAAGAATTCGAACCGAACTAACTGAGATCAAAATATGAAATCAGCCTCCATTAACCGAGCTGACCGAATAGATCAAAATGACAAGCCTATTAAAGTTGTATAATGCATGTGAATATTAACATTTCGAATTATTATGTTGCTATCTGTTGACGCAAAAAGTTGGTCAAATGAATTACCAACCTTTATCCAACTCATCAAGTTAGATAAGCATTCTTCGCAGATAGACCAAGTGTTCCTCCGGGCTAGCCCATCGCAAAGTTAGTCAAAAAGTAATTATTGCTGGGTTAGTAGAGTAACAGTCAGAATATAATTTTCAGTCCCGCTATACATATGACCCAATTATACTATCTGCATATAACTGTAACCATGGATTAGACAAAGAGAGTCAAATGAGTAATGCTGCAATCATTAGATGGTTGCAAATGTAAGTCGAATGGTTAAGTCATACGCATAGCAATTTCCTATAATTTTAGGCTAAAATCTCTTAGCAACCAAGACCAATTTCGATTGGCGAAAACAATAAAAATAATTTCTTAAATAATGTAAAATTAATTCTTTAAAATTAGAGTCGGCTACAAGCATACGAGTATTAGAACAAGCATAATAAATAGTAAATATAGTTTCCGGTCTTCACATATTACATGTCTAGTTTGCTAATGTCAGTTGTTGTGAGTAATAGGGATGGCAGATTCCTGACGGGATTCCCGTGGGGCATCAAAATTAACCTAATAGGCCCAATAATTCACACCATATATATACCCTAACCATATTTCCCCACTCTCTCTCCCCTCCTCTCTCCTACCCACTCCCAGCCATCGCCCCCTCTCCTCCTGGCCTCCCCTCTCCAGCCCGCGCCGACGCCAGTCGTCGCCGCACGCCCATGTCTATCGGTGCCGGCCACCACCGTACCTCCTCTGCTCCTCTCCTCCCCCGCCACAGCGTCTCCTCTCTATCGTCGGCAGCCCGCGCCGACTGACAATTGCTCCGCGCTCGTCGACGCTGACGTTTTGGCTACCGATTGCTCGCGCCGTCGCCGGCTTGCCTTCCCCGACGGGCCCCTAGGTCGGGGCCGGGGATCCACAGGGTCAAGGCCGTTGTAGCCCAACCCGGCCTCGATCCACCACGTTGCCAAACCTAGTGAGTAATTTTTAACAAGATTCATGGTTTACAATGCTTGTTTTTGATTAAACTAAATAGAATCCCAGTATACGAGAATCTCTGGGGCCTCTCCATCCTATATTCTTCGAACCAAATTTTAGTCATTCTAGAAAAAATGTGCACTCCAACAAAATAGCTATTTGACTAGTCAAATTTGGTCACCCTGGAAGGCTTGATAACACCCCCAATTATCCCTCTTTTCTCTCTTCCTCCACCTCTCCCCACATGTCACAAACGAATCCCCCTCTCCCTACTGCAACCACCAAGCTCTTCTGCCTTCAGTGAGCCGCTGCATCTAAAGGTCAGTGTCGTCAAGTCCACCCCGACACTAACCTCTCCAAGCGATCTGTAGCGAATCTAGTAAACAATATTAGATGGGTCTGAACAAACTAGGCAGAGGTTTAGCCTCTATTTTCATTGATTTATCTGATAGCAAGATCTAATTTTCGTATATAAATATATATATATATATATAGCCCTACTTAGTAGGCAGTGCGGCATATATGCCCTGTAACAAAATCTCCAGTGATCGATCGATCTCTCTCTCGGTGACGTGGAGGTTTATAGAAGCGAGCAGCGAGCACGTCTCGAAGCTCGAACATGCTCTTTGTTAAATTCTCTACGGCGAACAAAAGGCAACGATGCGCACACCATCCCGTACGCGCCAACCACGCTGGCCAAAAAGTACAGTCGTGGCCGGGCGTCGTCCGTCCGGCGCCGTGGTGCGTGGTCTGGGTCTGGCCACGGGACCATCATCGTTCGGAGAGCAAGCAACAGCCCCCATGTACAGCCAGCGCCAAACGAGCGTATCGAACACCGCGACTCGCCGCGCCTGCCTCGGCGACCCAGCGCATCATCATCCCCGCGCCAATCGAGCGTACGTGTCGTCGCCATCACGGGCACGGCGAGCGATCGCCGTCGTCTGCCCGCGCGCGCAGCACAGGGCGGGGATGGATGGCACGTCCGTCCGCGTATCTATCGCTACACGCGCCTTGTCTGTCGCGTCGTGCTTTGCTGTGTGCAAACTACAGATTTCCCACGCCCCGGTCTCCTGTTGTCCCAGGCGTCTGCGTCTGCCTTGAAAAAACGAATTTCATAGCTCGCTTAGAAATCTCGAGACAGATTTTTTGAGCTTAATTAATCCATCATTAGCACATGCATATACTATAGCACTTATGACTAATTATGTTCTAATTAGGCTTAAAACATTCGTCTCATGATTTTTTTTCTAGCTATACAATTAGTTTTTTATATATGTTTAATGCTCTATTTAGATGTTCAAATATTTAATGTGATGTTTCTGGAGAAAAATTTGGAAACTAAATAGGGCATCTAAGATGGGTCGTGCGACCAGGATCCTAAAGTCGTGAGACAGGCAGGTGATGTTTACAAATTATTTTTTATTTTTGGATTACATGGTTTTGTGATAGTCATATAAACATTACAAAAATTCAAAATCCACCGTTAAAAAGGAAAAAGGACCGTGGTCACTGTGTGATCAGAGGGTCTAAATCCTCCTCTGATCCCAACAAGGGAGATTTTATGGCCGGTTAGCAATTGATATCTAGCCTGGGAATATAAATTAGTACCTCCGTTTCAATGTATAATCATTTTAAGTTAGAAATCTTCATATTTTAGACTATACATAGTAAAGAAAAAAATATTATTTATTTTTTAACAGGACTTTTAAATTTTTGTCACTCTTTACCTGATGTGCTTAAGCAATATAATGTGGGAGCAGGGTGGCAAATCCACTGTCATAGAGTGACAGCAAGTTAAAATTTTCCTTCTCCATCTCGTCTTTTTCTTCTCGTTCCATGGAAATCCTAGATCTGTCCCATCGGTATGGTGGGAGACGATAACGAGAATAAAATACTGAAAGAATCGCTTGTAATACATAGCCATAATCGGATGACAGGTGAGTACATATCATATTATATTTTTATACTAGCTAGCTGCTAGCTAAGAGATTGGACAAAATAGCCGATCCAAAAATGTCTACTAGTACTAGCTATTTATACTTTGATGCACAGAGAGAAAACTGATTCAGCACATCTTGCAGTGTGGTGATCAGCGAAGAGAAAGTCGCTGGCTTGATTTTTTATATAACACGTAGGAATCATGGTGACGTATACCACCAAATACTTAGCTGACCCACCAGTTTGTTTTTTCTGTGAGAGAGGGAGCCGTACATAGTTTTACGAGCAAGAGCACCATGTTACACGCACCAACCGGTCCTTGAGGCCCAACTAGGTGATGGGCCTGGCTAGTCGATGGCTACGACGCCCACCAAATCATCAACCAGCGCACGAGCGATCATTCCATCGGGACCATCCGTGAACCGTGATCCGTCCATCCCGGCCGTACGCAGCTCCACTATCGCCGCCACTTCTCCGGTTTTTTTCCCTTGAAAATAAACGAAGCGGCCAGATATAATTTTAGGTTGAGACTTCTCTGTACCTCTGTCCAGTGTGGTCTTAAAGATGAGACCAAAAACTAAAATCAACGGAAAAAAAAAACCCAAAAAGTTGAGAGCCCTGTTCGGTTTGAAGGAATTTCATGAGAGTATTAAAAAATTGCATCATTTCATATGAAAATCCTATAAAATTTTCGTTTTCACGATGATCCGACTATTCTAAAATCCAGATTCTCATGTGTGGGGATAGACGTGGGTCAATCCGTGGGTGGTCGGCTTTCGCCTCGGTAAAGTGGGGATGATCACCTTGCAGTCCTTGCTCCTGTGGCGCCCTGTCCCCGTGCTGGCATGGCGGGTGTCACGTCGAAGGCACGTGATGGGGCGCACACCGCCACGTGTGCGTCGTCTTCAACCTCGCCGTCGCCCTCAGCTGCTGGCTGCCTCACTGACCAGTCGCCGGAGAGCGATGGATGGACAGAGATGCGTGATGGATCCCTAGCAAGTTTGCAACTACTGCGCTCGCACTTGTACCAAGCTCTAATGGATCATACGCCCCTATGAGCTACTCTCAGCCCAGGTCGTAGATCATATGCTCACACGATTACATCATCTTGTCTAAAAAAAATGGAGGCTGAAAAATCACATCTTGTTTGACAACAATTTCTTGACAATGGTATTGGAGAATTTAGGAGGTAGCCCATGGGAGTCAGATGATTGGTGATTAAGAACATCCTCAGGATTGCTTTATTGACAGAACACATGAAAAGAAAAAACCATGGTTATGATTTGATATACCGTCATTACACATATATAGAGAAAAAAGAACGAGGGTATCCATTCCAGACAGTACCAAACTCAATAATAATAACACCTGTAAGACTTTAGTTGCATGTTTTCAGTGGGGATAAACAACGGAGGCCACGCAGCAAACCTAATAATTCCTGTCCAGTTCTTTCATAAGGCCATATAAAATCTGACGAATTTTCTGAGATTGTGGGCAAGAAGGATATCACAGAGCATATACAATAGTATGATACACAAACTGTGGGGAATGAGTACGTCAAGCACCAAAGCGCGTCTCAACTTATCGACCGAACCAACCTTTCTGGGGCTGTACATCGCTGTCGTTCATCAGCTTGTCGAGCACCACGTTCAGATCCACATTCTGCCCATTCTCAGTCAACCTCCGCACAGTTGCCCTCACTTGCTCTCTTGAGAATCCCATTGTCGCAACCTTCTCGACTACATCATCAACCGGCACCCTGTTGCCAGAGGAACCACTTGGGCTGGAATTGATAGGCACTGCTTGTGGTAGTATTTGGGCTGTGGGAAGCCTGCCATAGTTGCCACTTCCTCCAGAAGATGGCCCTGAGGAAGCAAAAGGTGAGGAGGATGGCTTCATCCCGGCATTGCCACGGTGTGAAGGGGATCCACTGTAACCATATGATTCAGAGAAACCACTTCCTCCCTGTGGCCCATATCCACCAGCACCATAAGACGGTGGTGGACCAGAGTTGGGCCTGCCTGCAGGAGGTTCATACATGCTTGGGTTTTGCCCATAGAAAGGAGGGGCAGGTCCACTAGCTGGTGGCATATAAGGTGAAGGAGGACGGACATTAGGTGGATAGCTCTGTGGAGGTGCATATGACATGGCTTCTTCTGGCTGCTGGGGTGCAGCAGGTGGTAATGGGGTCGAAGGGTTAACCATTCCAGACTGAGGCGGTTGTGAATATTGAGGAAATTGGGGTGCAGATTGGTACTGCTGAGGCGGTGCTGGAGGGGCCTGTGGCTGTGGAACTGGAGGGGCTTGATACTGTTGGTGCATGGTTTCAGTCGGCTGAGCAGGTTGAGCGTAATAGGGATCTCGTGGTAAAGCTGGCACTGAGGAAACCGGAGCAGGAGGACCTGATGGTACCTGTGAATGTGGCCGATGGCCTGGATACTGTGATGGAGGTTGGCTTTGAAGCATTGGAGGTGGAGGTGGCGCATTTGGGGCAGGAAGTGCTGGTGGTTGTGCTGAGGCCAGGGCTTGATGCTGTGGCTGAATGGTTGCCTGCTGTGGAGCTACTGGCTGCTGATGTGAATCTGTATGTGCAGATCCAACATTTTCTAATGACGGGGTATCAGACTTGGGTGGCTGGAGTTTTGCAAGATGGAGCTGTGTCTCAACAATTTCCTGTTTATCGCGCAAAATCTGCACACCAGCTTGCACCTGCATGTGATGCATCAGAGGAATTATAGCAGAACAGTGTAGGCCTCAAAGCAATGAACACAGAACTACTATTACAAACCAATGTATAAATCATACCTCTACAATAAACAACTCTGTTAACACTAATAAGCAAATATGAGTACCACAGTCCAATCATGAAAACAGATTAATGGTGCTGCATTAATGCACAAGTAAAATGAAATGCAGATAATGGGTTGAGACATAAGTAATTAAGTATGCATTTAGCCATAGCAAGGCACCTGTGTAAGCATCCTATTTACATGTCATCAAATGAGCCCTAAGCCAATAAGCCCCTATAATACTGAAGTACTTTTAACATGGACCTTAAAAGACCAATATCAAGCATCACTCAAGTTATAGATGGTAACTTTCAACTTAATTATTAAAGTATGATAGTATTACATGGTATATCTATTCAAACAGTGGCCAATGGTGACTTCTAGTATCATCTGGAATTATCTGCTGCCAACAATCACATTGTAGGACAAACCACATGAAATATATGCCTTAAATAAGAAATTTGGCATGCCAGAGTAGTTCAAAAAGCATCCGAAAAAAATCATAGATAGATTACTCCACAATACCACGCTGGCCTGATGAGTCAAGAGCCTTAGCAAGATAGCCTATGTTCTTAATTAGATACAACATCTATAGTATATGGGTGGAGAAGAAAAGAGGTAGAAAAGTAGCATACCTCCCTCAGCATGTTCTCAAGTTGCCTCAGCTTTCCATCAGTGCTGCCATTATAGTTGCCGATTGTTAGCTTCAACTCATCCACAGAGTTTTCAAGATGGTGTGTTTGACCCTCCAGCTGTGAAAGCCTTGAGCTTACACCTTCGAGTGCATGCAATAGATTATCAGAATATTTCTTCATGGTTCGATCAATGTCTGCCATAGTAACCGCGCCAAAGTTACTCCTGTCCTCCTCATGGCTAACTTTCTTTAGCACATGAGGCTCCAAAATGCCAGCGCTCTTCCCAAAATAAGAAAATTAATGAGTACGTAATTCATAAGATGAAGAACAGGATACTAATGCCATTAAACACAATCATGAATCACGAAAAGTTGATTCTGCGCAATGAAGCATTTGAGTAAAAAATAAAAAAGAACTCATATTTGTATACATCAATAGTTTGCTGACAACCAGCACAGATCGCATGACACTACATCTGGGAAGTGTAAATGAACTTAGCAAATGTGACATGTACAGCAAAGTAAATTTGCCTAGTTTGGAAGCCATGTGTGCTCAACATAATTCAGTCCTAGGTGAAAACAGTGGAAACACACTTAAAACGAGCAGCATAACTGCATTAGAACACCCAGATTTAACAGCGTGCATCAATATAGAGTCATGTGCGTATTAGGCAACACACCCGGATGTATCCCAAGAAGATCACAAGCTTCAGGCATCTTTCATCAACTACAAGTTCACTTGTGGCATATCACCAAGTAAGTATGCGTCTAAACGCAGTTCACAGACTAAAATCTTGTTGCTTACTAACTAATGTAGAGTAGAGTTATAGATACTCATCAACATCAAAACGTTATCACTAGAGATTTCTGATGCGAAGGCATGAAACGCAGTTAGATCGACAGATCCAGCGGGGGAAGGCCATGGCCACCGATCAAATAAGAACATAGGTGCACCTTTAGGTTGTAGGACGCGGAGGCGGCCTTGGAGCCGGAGTCGAGGGACCCCCACGAGGCCGGCGCCGCGGCGGCGGCGGCGGCGGTGGTGGTGCGGATGGGCTGGAAGTCGTAGCTGGGCAGTACGTCGTCGGCGCTGCCGTTGGAGCTGTGGCGGCGGCGGAGCCGGTCCTCGCCCTCCTCCTGCGGGTTGGGGCTCATCAGATCGAGCAGCTCCGCGCCCCCGCCCCCGCCCCCGCCGGAGGTGGAGTTGGAGTTGGAGGCGGAGGCCGCGAGGCCGAGGATCTGCTTGTCCATGAACTGCGAGGCGTTCATCGGGACCGGTGGCCCCGCCTCCGCGGCGGGAGGGGAGGGGAGGGGAGGGGAGTGCGGCGAGCGGCGGCGGTTGGTGGAGGTGGGAAGGGAGGAAGCGAGGTGGGAGATGATGGCGAAGCTGGAGGAGGAGGAGACGGATCCAGATGGGGACGACGAGGCGAGTCGGTTGGCTTTGCCTGCTCCTCCTAACTGGGCCTGACTTTAGTGGGCCTTTTTGGGCTGCGTCTCTTCTGGGCTGGATGGGCTTTAAGGGTTAAAGTAAGGCCCGTTATATATTTTGATAAACGAACAGGCCCATTTTAGACTTCATTTTTCTTTTTTTTCCTTCGTCGTGGTCGTCAACATCAGAAGTTTCTCTCTCTCCTTAAGGCTAGGAGTGAAGTGCACCAGCGGTCTCTAAACTTATGTGCATGTATCATCTAGGTCCCTTAATTTTCAAAATGTATTTTTAGGTATTCGATTTTGTCCAGGGGTGTCATATAGGTCCAAACGGGCTCCGATCCGCTCCATCCGTTGACGTGACATGCCATGGTGGCGCCTACGTGTTGGTGGTGTCATGTGGGTCCCCCGTATCTCTCTCCTCCTTATTCTTTTCTCTCCCTTCTTGTAGGCGCTATCGTGGCATACCACGTTAGCGGATGGAGCGGGTCGGAGCCCGTTTGCAGTGGCGGATCTAGGATTTAGTATATGGGTGGTCCGACCGATTTTTTCATAAATACAGTAAATATAACGATGCTAACACATATATATGTAAAGATAATAGAGGAGACTACAAGTGCACTAGAATATATGAATAAATCATCTTAAAACATATAAAATTAGTAGTTAAGTAAAATTTTGATTTAAAGAAACTTATATGGCTTACCCGCAATAAAATAGAAGCCTAAATGCCTAAAAAATTTAAAGAATATTACCGTACTATATTTCTTCTTATCAAGTATATGCCTTCTAAATTCTAATGGCTATAAAAGTATTCATTATATCTTCTGCATCCACTTTAAAAAACATCCTGCTTAATAAAGATGATCATGTTACATCATTTGCAATCGATAAAAATTATCATTTTTGGGTATTAAGGGCTGATCGATTTTTTTTGGGTGGTCCGGGGACCACCCGGGCCACCCCCTGGCTACGCCGGTGCCCGTTTAGACCTATACGACACCCTCGGACAAGATAGGGACCTAAAAATGCATTTTAAGAGTTTAGTGACCTAGATGACACATGCACATAAGTTTAGGGATAGCTAGTACCCTTCACTCAAAGACTAGCATATTACCCATGTTGCAATGCAATTTTATTAAAAAGTATTATTAGCATTATACTAAAGTGAGTTAATAAAAAGGTTTGGTATATAAGTCTTAATTATTTTTTATTTTAGAAAATATAAGAGGGTTAGTGATGGGGCAATTAGTAAATTCACCACCACTGCTGTTTTTAACGAAAGACCTATTCTTCCTATTCGTTTTATTATGATTCACATCAAAAGGAAGGGTTAAAGTGATACTAGTACTTAATATTGTTCAACAACATCTCTGCTTGGTATTGCTATTGCCAAGTTGCGGCAATCTGGTGAAGAATCTAAACCTGACTGAGTAGAAGGTAAATAAATACTGGTACCTCATGTACATCCTTAATTACGGGAAAAAAGAAAAAAAGCTCCGTGACTCAACCTATATGCATCGCGCATAGCATACTTTGCGCTCTGCCACCACGGGACGTTCAGAAAAAAGCTCATTTCTGTGATGAGTATTCGAACTCGTGCAAAAGATATTCAGCTTCGTCGTCTCGCTAATGCTGATATCTAAGTACGGTTCACGGTTTATTGATAATCCTAAAATAATTTTCAGATGGTGTAAAAAACATAAGACCAATTCCGAAATTATGTTTCAGAATATCCGTATGGGCGATTACGAATTCAGATTCCGAACAGAACAATACAGACCATGCGTCGGTACAGACAAAAGCAAGAAGATAAAGAACACACATGCATTATAAATTTACATTACTTTATAAAATACTTACAAAAAGAAAATCCAACCTGAACCATCAGAGCTAAGCAACTTACGAAGCTCTTAACACACAGAAATTATTTCTCAACAAAACAAAAAATAAGATTGAAAAAAAAAACGAAAATATTTTCTTTGACCTTTCCAGCGTTCACATGACTCTCTAGTAAAGATACTCGACACGGGACAACTTCGACGACGACCCGGTCCACTGCACATCGACGGTCACCATGCCATCCACGTACTTGAACTCGGCATCCTGGCCGTTCACCCTGCACTGCCGGGGCCTCGCCGACGAGTACACCACCATATCCCCGGCGCCCTTCACCGCCACCTCCGCCGCCAAGCCGCCGCCGCCGTCTTTCCTCGCGTCGAAGCCCTGCACGGCTCCGCCGGCGTTCAGCATGTTGGCGAGGCCGATGGGCGCGAAGCTGATGTCCCGCTCCGGCGAGATGGCCCTCACGGGCGCCACGACGAGGAGCTCGTAGGTGAACGGCTCCAGGGTGAGCTCGACGGACTCGTCCGGGCGGAGCAGCTGCAGCTTCCGGGCCTCGACGAAGTAGACGGCGAAGTGGGACACGCCCTTGACGGAGATGGTGCTCTCGCCGCCGCCGCTCCTCCACTCGACGTCGGCGGGGCCGGCGCGCGCCGTGACGGGGACGGAGAACTCCGACGCGCACATGTTCCGCCGCGCCTCGGGGCTCCACCCGCCGCCCTGGCAGTTGAACGCGCCGAGCACGCCGGAGAAGCGGTTCACGTTCCAGATCTTGAGCAGCGTCCTGCCGTCGTGGAGCGGATCGGCGAAGAGGCAGTCGCGCGCGGGCAGCGCGTAGCGCTCGCACCGCAGGATGGTGCCGTCGGGGAGCGCGAGGCGGCGGAGCAGGCCGAAGTCGTGGCAGCCCACGGCGTCGCTGACGTAGACAGGCCCGCCGGAGACGGCGCGGGAGGCGGCGTGGAAGGCGGCGCAGGGGTGCGTGCTCTGGAACATGTCCCAGTCCGGGTGGATGAAGTTGCCCATCCACAGCGAGTTGTAGGCGCAGTGCACCATGTGGCAGCCCTGCAGCCAGAACGTGCCGTTGGGGTCGCCGGCGGGGTCGGTGCACCAGAAGTCGTCGCCGACGCGGCCCAGCGCCACCGCCTCCGTGCCCAGCAGCATGAAGTCGTTGCAGTGCTCCATGCTCGCGATCACCCCGTTGCCGTTGAAGTGCCGCCGCACCGACTCCGTCAGCCCGCCGAAGTACGCCTTCGCCAGCTCCACCCGCCCGCCGTACTCCTCGCACACCATCTCCAGCAGCTGCAACGCACGCACAATTCACCATGGTTAATAGCTTTTTTTTTTATTTCTCGAAAAAGAGCGCAGCAAATGCTGTCAAAATCTACATGGCTTTCATGGCATCATTACGGCACAGTTCAATCAAAGAAAAAAAAGGGTTTTTTTCCTGGTTCTAAGTGGATTAGCGTGTCCAGAAAAGGACGTGGTCTCGAGTGTCAAATGTGAGTGGATGACCCTGCTCTTCAAGTCACTGCCTGTTGACACAGTTGAAAATGAACTGCCTAATGGATTATCTAACCTCCGTGCAGATTCAAGACTTGAAATAGGTACTCACGCAGCTACCATATTTACAAACCATGTGCTATCTACTCCAATCACTTCCAAAAAATTGAATGAAACGACTGAAACCGATGCAATTTCAAGAATAAAATATGCCCCTTTAGTCCGGAAACATCAAACATCGAAAACGAGGATACACTGCATCTAAATCGAGAGGGGGGCGAAAAGATGAAGTCTTACGTGGATGACGTCGACCTTGACGCCGTCGATGCCGGAGGCCTGGAGGTGGGAGTGGAGGCCCTCGTAGAGCTCGCGCGCGCGGCGAGGGTCGACGAGGCCGACGCCGTTGCTGACGATCTTGTCGACGGCGAGGTCCTCCATGGTGCGCCGCAGCCCCGGCGAGAGCCTCGGCGCGACGACCTTCGCCGGCGGCAGGCCCGGCGCGCCGGGGCGGAGGCCGCCCCAGTACCCGCACAGCGCGTGCCACACGTACACCTGCTCCACCGTCGGGAACGCCGCCTTCATCTCGCGCACGAACCCGCCCATGCCGCCGCCGCGCTCCCTGAACTTGCGGTTCTCCTCGAACTTGATCAGCCTGCACGGCATCTGCTCGCCGGCCGACGTGCGGTTCATCCCCTCGGCGCCGCTGCCCGGGTCGTCGTCGTCGTGGCAGATGGACTGCCACCCGTCGTCGATCAGCACCATCCCCGGCGGGCACCCGCCGTCGGCGAGCCGCCGCACGCCCTCCCACACCCCCTCCGGGTGCACCTTCAGGTAGAACGCGTCCCACGTGCACCACCCGAACTTGTCGACGATCGGCGGCGGCGTCTTCTCCTCCAGCAGCCGGAACGTGCCGAGGTGGGCGCGAACCACCCTCACGGCCTCCTTGACGAGGTCAAACGGGTCGTCTCCTGCGTGCAGATACAAGGCGCTCCAGAACACGGAGCCCTTGACTGTGGACGACCCGCTCTCTATGACCATGTCGACGTAGTCCTCCACCTTCCCGGCCTCGAGACAAGCTCGGAAGGGCCCCTCGATGATCGGGAGAAGGAGGACGTAGGGCCGACCGGTCAGGTTCGAGCCTGAGCCCGAACCCGACCGGTCGAGGATCATCATCTGCGTCTCATTCTCCACGTCCCTGCCGTTCATACCCACCCAGTGGGTCGTCCACCACACCTTGAAACGGAAAATGCTCATGAACCTCGTGTCGCGGAGCTTACCGATGGGCACCACGTGGCGGTCCTTGGCCGCCGGCGCGTCGAAGCCGAGGAAGCTGCCGGCGGTGGCGCCGCCATTGGCGGCGGTGGCCACAAGGGTGGACGCCGGGGTGAGGCGGACGTTGGCCGGCACGTCGAGGAGGAACGGGTGGCCGTCCACGGCGAGGTCCTTGCCCTTGAGCGTGAACCGCGGCGGCTTGATCAGGCCGTCAACGGCCACGACGTCGCCGAGCAGACCGTCCTTCGACTTGCTGAGGTTGGGCGCCATGGCGAGCTTGGATTTCTTGTAGGCTCGGAGAGAAGAAGAGATGGGAGCGGAGACTCTGCTTTGGTTTGCTTTTGCTGGTGCTATGCCTTGGGGCTTTTTGCTGAAGAGATGTGAGGCCATTTGGCGCCCAATTTATAGAGGTTTCGTGTGTGGTGGCCCACAACATCTACCCCATTTGGAAATTGTTTTTTAGTTTATTTTTTTCTGTCCCTCTGATAGTCAATAATTTTCCCATATCTTTCCAATTTCCTTTTCAATGTTGTATGGCGAACCTTCATGTGGTAATTAACTCGCATCCTCTCATGGGCTAATCTTCGTGTCGAAGTTTAAACCATTTATCCTATTCAGATAAGCCAGTAATCATGTGGCTCATTTCCATTTGGTGATTATATACATTTATCCATCGAGGATTTTCAGCGATGATATTAACCGGTAACGTAGCGTTCTCGTAATTAATGATCGAATTTCCTATCACCGCTGATGGTACTAATTTCAGAGGACACTGTCATCGCATAATGGTAAGCAATCCATCGTCCTGATTCTTTTATAGGTAAACAATCGTATTTGTGGATTGTGTAATGTTTCCCCGGTGATAGACTAGATCGCCGCACTAAGTTCCAAATGGACGGTTAAGCTTCCTGACCAGAAAGAAATGGAGCAACCCGTCTTTTTTTTTTATGTTTATATGTATAAGCTAAAATTTAAATTATAAAAATTTAAATTTAAAGTTAATTTTAAGGTTTTTCATCTAAGCTTATTTTTCAGCCTTGTCTTTCTAGATCAGTAACAATACGTATATAAAATTTCTATTTGCAAACTATTTTTGTTTATAATATGTCAACGAAGTTATTTGGGCTGGTTTGGATTGAAGCTTTTGGTTTTGAGCCAATTTTTGTATAGCAAAATTTTGACAACCCAACTATATAGTATGATTATTTGATTTGCTACCAATTATTTATTATACACACACTAGCTCGAGTTAAAATTGACTTCATACCAAACAAACATATTTTTTTGGGCCACACATACTATTGATTTACCATCAATCCTCGTCCATACTTGGCATCGATCCACACGGGCCCTCTTGTTTAATAAAATTCATTAGTAAGAGTATTCTTCTCCAGTTCCTCCTATTCCAAAACATAAATATTTTTAATATTTAAATTTTATCATCATAGCTAGGAATGTTTATTAATATTCGCAACACCATGTGTTCTGTCGACCACTTTTCAAATAAAATTATTCTTACTGTATTTGCATATATCTTTCTTGCTCATCCATTACTTATTTATCAAATAATATCATATTATGTTATTATTCACCTAATTTTATTAAATAATTTTATATTTATATTTTAAAACCAGAGCGAATAATATTTTACTACTACCACAAGACAGCCAGATCAAACTTCAAACGGATCCAAGCAACAGGGAGCAGAAGGTGCAGAGGTGAGGTGCGGGTGCCTACCAGTTCCCGAACGAGGCAGGTGATGCCACGTCAAACAGGCGGAACGGTCACGACCCACGTGGCGACGGTAGGACGCGTGCCCGCGACCCCACGCTAGCCGACGTGGAGCCCTCTCGTAGGTACAGTGAGAGTATAGCCAACTATTGACTCTAATTTATCTATAATCAATCTAATAGTCAATTCATATAATAGTTATCTACGAAACATCAATATATGGTCCCACATGTTATATACACATTTTATCTTGAAGTCCGTGTACAGCTGTCTATAAATTAGTAGCTCATCTCTCTTCTCTCTCCCCTCTTATCTCTTTAAAATATGCTTATAGCTGGCTTATAGCCTGTTATTGTACCTGCTCTAAGCAGACTATCAGACAATTATAAATATATTTTAAAATGATAAGAGAAGAAAAAAGAGCAATAAGATAAGATTAGAGCAAGTTCAATAGTATAGCCAACTACTTGCTCTAATTTATCTATAGTCAATCTAATAGTCAATTTATACAATAGTTACCTATAAAGTCTTAATATATGGTATCACATGTTATACATACTACGTCTTAAAGGTCGTGCTGCAACTAGCTATAAATTAGTAGCCTACTACTCTTCTCTATTCTTTTATACTTGGCTTATAGTCTACTATTATACAACACGAACTATCCAATATATATATATATATATATATTTGATTGACTAGTTGATTAACTAGCGCGAAGCCACCGCCAGCCGTCCAGGTACTTCCAGAAGATGCCTCCTCGTCCGCCACGATTCTGGAACCCAGCCCATGGACCATGTGGGAGTCAGTGGGACCCTCCAGCCCGGAGATCTGCCGTGTATTGCTAAAGGAGTTGGAAAAGAAATTTAGGAGAGATGCTACGTCAACGCGTACTACCATACAAATCACGAGACGAATTTTTTAATTTTAATTAATTCGTCATTAGCACATGTTGATTACTGTAGTACTTATGGTTAATCATATACTAATTAGGTTTAAAAGATTCATCTCACGATCTTCTCCATACCTGTATAATTAGTTTTAATGTTTATGTATATTTAATGTTTTATTTAGGTGTCCAAAGGTTCGATGTGATGTTTTTTAAAAGTGTTTGAGAACTAAATAATTTAAAATGTTTATCGTCGATTCATTATTACCGTTAACCGTTATTTTCTTTATATATCATACGTAATTAATAATGAATATATGGTCATAGTCTTCTTGTCTTCTTCTCTCGCAATTAATATTTAGTGGTTGATACGTGGAACCTTGTGTCCATAGTTAAAAAACTATCTATGTCTAGTGTATATTTGAATTCAATTTATGCTATAAAAATACATTTGTCTCATTCATCACCTTATATTCAAATATCATTCCATTTTAGCTCTACATATTTCTTACTTCATATGATTTTCTTATTTAACGAGTGACATTTAATTGTTTTTTATAACTAATTTAGCTCTACAAAACCAGAATATACTTATATTAAGAAGAGGGAACAAGTAGAGAATTGGTGGTGGAGTGGGTGGCAACCAACCACTGCTATTTTTTTACTAGTATAGATGTTTCTAAATTCCAGGGATGTTAACGGATCGGATAATATCCGATCCGAATCCACTTGAATTGAGGATGTGGTAGGGGTTTACAACTATCCGGCAAATACAGAGGCAGATTCGAATAGTGAGTTACAGATTCGAATACGGATGTGTATTGTTAATATCCGGTGGATGCGGATTATCTGATTTTCTTACCGGATTATCCGATAGACATTTTAGCGGATAGATCAAAAGCCCATCAATAAGTATTTTTAATTTAATATTGAATGATAATGTATTGATTACATGTACATATCATATCCGGTCATAATAATCCGTTTTCGAGCCGACTCTGCACCGACTCCGATATCCGCAACAATCCGCATCCATATCCGCATCCGAAAACATTCACACCCGCTCCGTATCCGTTTAAAAAATATGGTTTAGGATATTGTATGATAACTATCCGTTCGAGTCCGCTCCGTTAACACCCCTACTAAATTTTGTGTTGTTTTTTCCCTTTCATTTCGGTAAACTTGTATGCTATAAAAATACATTTGTCTCATTCATACCTTATATTCAAATATCTATCCATTTTAGCTCTACATATTTCTTACTTCATATGATTTTCTTATTTAACGAGTGACATTTAATTGATTTTTTATAACTAATTTAGCTATACAAAACCAGAATATACTTATATTAAGAAGAAGGAACAAGTAGAGAATTGGTGGTGGAGTGGGTGGCAACCAACCACTGCTATTTTTTACTAGTATAGATGTTTCTAAATTTCAGGGATGTTAACGGATCGGATAATATTTAATCTGAATCTACTTGAATTGAGAATGTGGTAGGGGTTTACAACTATCCGGCAAATACAGAGTCAGATTCGGACAGTGAGTTGCAGATTCGGATACGGATGTGGTATTGTTAATATCCGGTAGATGCGGATTATCTAATTTTCTTACCGGATTATCCGATAGACATTTTAGCGGATAGATCAAAAGCCCATCAATAAGTATTTTTAATTTAATATTGAATGATAATGTATTGATTACATGTACATATCATATCCGGTCATAATAATCCGTTTTCGAGTCGACTCTGCACCGACTCCGATATCCGCAACAATCCGCATCCATATCCGCATCCGAAAACATTCACACCCGCTTCGTATCCGTTTAAAAAATATGGTTTAGGATATTGTATGATAACTATCCGTTCGAGTCCGCTCCGTTAACACCCCTACTAAATTTTGTGTTGTTTTTTCCCTTTCATTTCGGTAAACTTGTTGGCAGTTGGCGGTTGGAATTAAAGGCCAGCTCCGAATATTTAACAGTGTTGACTTTCTAAATATATATGTTGTCATTCGTTTTTTTAAACTATTATATAAATAATTATATAAAACTCAAAGTCACATTTACATCTTTTAATGTCAAATGTATCTAAAAATAGTAGTTACTTACTTTGGTCAAGGTAAATTCAAAAATCTATAGGGGATTGTTTTTTTTTATAAAAAACTGGCAATGTATTTGCAAATGATACATAATTTATGAATAAAAATGTTATATATATATATATTTAGCGATCTAAAAAATAAGACTAAAAAATAAACTTCCGTAACATACGAAAAATCAACTTCAAAATATTTGGTCATAAATAGTTTATAAGTGTAAGCGAGAAGACGGGCCGAACGATATCATCCATTAAAATTTTTTGGTTTATTAGTAGTACTCCTGGATAAGTGGGCCCGGCTCCGTATCCTGGGATTGTACTTGGCGCGACGCGAGAAGGCGGCCACATATCAATGCGACGTGCTCGCCGCTCGCTCGTTCCCCCACGGCGGGCCGGTGAGCGCGTACGTACGCCCGTGTCGATCCGGGGGTCCGGGAGGCCGGAGAAGCTTCATCTCGTGTCGCCGGGTGTGCCTTGTCGACGAAAACGTGCATCATGCGGGAGAGGGAAAATAAACAATGGCTCTCATTTGTTTCAAAGCGAAAATGTGTTTTTTAAACGAAAAATAATTTATAGATAAAAACTTTTATATATATATATGTCCATAGCGATTTAAAAACGAAAGGTATAAAAAACACGATGAAAAAACCACAAATTTAAGCCTAAAATTAAGTTTAAAAATTTAAATTTTAGTTTATAAGCAGTGATAACTGCAAAACAATGGGAGCCAATGCCGTGCCTGTAACCGTCATTACCAGCTCGTTCGTGTCCAGTCATCTAACCCTGTGCTTTAGCTTAGCTTAATCATGAGAAAAATCGACAACGGATTTGCTACTACTTACGTCTGTATGCCCCTGCATATTTTCGATATGCATATAAGCTAAAATTTAAATTTTTAATCTTAATTTTAAAGTTAATTTTAGGGTTTTAATATTAAAGTTTGTCTTTCGGCCTTAGTTTTTAACGGTTTTTAGATTGTTAAGTATACATATATAATTTTTCTTTCTAATTTTTTATTTATAAATATATAAAAACAATAACCTTAAATTGTAGTAGTACTCCTGCATATGGATAATTACACGTCTATAAGTTTGTTATCAATGAAATTTAGAGTTTAGGTTTAAAGTAAGGTCGACTATTTTCGTTGATTCTTGAGTTAAAAATATATAAGAATATAGTGACATAGTAAAAGAACACCTGGGGGACCCTTACTACCCAATCTTACTGCTTCACCGTTCTAAAATAAAGTTATTTTTTACCATTTCATATTTATCTTAAGATATAGTTGTTTCATCACTTGCCCTCTCATCTAGTTATTCTCTACTTAATTTATCCACATGTATTATATTTTCAAGCTACCATAAATTTTCGCTCTTTTTTTTCGTTTTTCTTATACTTATTAGCCAAAATTTAGATTTTTATTAAATTAATTTTAAAGTTTTTTTAATCCTGCTTAACTTTTTGGCCTTGACTAAGACATGATTATTTTTTACTCGTAAACATAACGTGGAACGATTACATCTTTACCTAACGAACTGTAACGGTACGCTGACCGTTACGTCGCTGCCCTGTGTTGATGTGACGAGTGGTTGGTGTGGCTGCAGCTGCTCGTTGGCCGGTGTATGGCCGGTGTGCGTGTGGTTAGCTAGGAATGGGCGACGATACCCTACCTCCTACTTGGTCGGTTGAGTGAACTCACCCAGGAGTCACCCTCCAGGTGTTGAGCTCTCTATCCATCTCTTTCCATCCACCAAACCAACCGATGCCAACCATGTATATATACACGTAGTTGCTGGTTGGACGACGTGAAAAAAACGGGCCAAAAAAACTGAATACACGGGTCTGGTCATTGGGATTTGGAGGTGCCAGTGAGCCGTGTGGATGAAAGAAATCTTTGCTCGTTCAAACATATACTTTCGTTTTCTTTTTCTTGGCCTTTTTTTTTCAGGTGAGGTGCTTCCAGATTGCAACGCAATGCAGAAGAGCTAGGATTCGAGCAGCGATTGGACCGGTGGCAAATCAAACAGGTGGTGCTAGCGGCGTGTTCATTTTGATATCAAAATTATCGCATTAAAATTTGGCAACACGAAATTTTAGCGACATTTGGTAACGCTGTAATTTAGCACGTTGGGATATATGGGTGATGTTTAGTTTGGTACCTTGCTAAATATTTTCGTTTATGCTTATAAGTAAAATTTGAATTTTTAATCTCAGGTTTGGAGTTGATTGTGGAGTTTTTTTTATCATAGTTTATTTTTAATCTTTGTTCCTAATTACTAAATATACACGCACGCATATATGAAAATTTTATTCATAAATTATTTTTCATTTACGAATATGCCATTTGACAATCAACCCCTGAGTGATAATAATGTTTCTAGAAAACTAGAAATCTTGTATCATATGGTAGGGTAGAATATTTGGGCCATGTTTAGATTGCTAAATACCAAATTTCGGCGATGCTAAATTTTGATATGGTTGAAAATGCTACTGCCTTTGCCCCAGAAGTACTTTATTTTTAGCTCATCTTCTCTATCCCTTTGAATACTTTACTTTTAAGAAATTATTGTATTGCGGTTTGATAAAATAGGAGATAAATGTATTGATATTTAAAAAATAGGTGGATAAATGCTTTGGAGTTTAAAAACGTGAGTGACATTCTAGTTTTTCGGTCTTGTATAGTTATATATGAGAACTATTAAAAATAGAGGTTTTTGGAACAGATGGATTAGGAATTGAACCTGCCTTGGTACTAAAGTACTAATATTTTTATTTTGTTGGCTCCACACGATGTGGATAATATGCCCACCACTAGAAAGGATATTGGATAAATCATTCCTATACTTATTTTTAAAGAGATTACTGATGTTCAAACTAAATATAAATTACCGAATGATTATTTCCATATAGGTAACCCAATAGGTAAAAAAAGATCTATATGTGTGGATCCTATATGTTGAAATGGACCAAAATTTGCACAAAATTGCTCTTCCATATAATAAATCATCTTTTCAATTTCCGGTCAAAATCGACAAATTTCTATAGTGTAAACGTGAACTAAAAAAATTAAGCCTGGCCTTATATATACTAAATAGAGTATAGATATGGACAAAGCGGGTAAAGTGGATATACTCTCCGTATACCCAAAATCCAAAAGAGTAATTATGCTTCGCACCCTATCTGAACTGCATGGATATGAATATTAGGTTGACCACTGTATGATAATGAATAACCTGTGGCTGTCATACGTGATTTGTGTTCATTATCCAACATATGCATTGGTGTTCTTTTTCTCGTAAGTTTTTAGATTATGTGAGTTAATTGGTTTTTTTATACCAACTAATATAAATGAATGAATTAACTTATATAAAATTAAAAATTACATTAAAGACATCATACACAATTTGTTTATGAACACTCCGTCTAGAAACTTATTAGGAAATCAATTGAAAAGAATATATTGCTGCTATCTAAAATAAAAGTTACCTAGTGCAATCAGCAACCATGCACATGTAGATTAGACCTGCCACCGGTTATTCATTACCGCCCTGTACTCATACCTATATTTTACTTTCGTATTGAAATTTTGGGTACAAGTAAGGTATTTTCCATTTTAGCCGTTTTATTCATATCATTTATATAAACTTCGACCTAAAATTTATAAACATGTGTTCATACTATAAAATTTTATCAAATTTAATTAACATTTGGTGGTATGATGCATCATGTATAAGAGCAATTTTATGTAATTTTTGATCAATTTTTATATGTGTTATCCACATATGTCTTTCTATTATCAATTATTACCATATCTATTAGGTAATTTTCTTATACATAGTTATGGTAAAATAGTTCTGCACGCATGCCTTGCAACTGTACCACTAGCTAGCATGCAAGCAGAACACTCGAGATACAACTCCAAACTCCAAAGGCGAAGCCGTCTATGCATCGAGAACTTCCTGGCTAGGACGACATGCTGATCGATCGAGTCAGCTCTAGATCGATCTACTCCTTTCATTATTCTCTGACTTTCCCCATTTTTTCATTGTAAACTAAAATAAAATTTTAAAGTCATTTTATCCTAACTTATTTTCAACCTTAGTTTTTATTACCAAAAACATATACATAAATATTTTATCTATAAATTATTTTTATTTATAAATATACCATTTGATTTTTTCTAGAAAGGCCTAAACATTCACCCTTTGCTTCCCTTGGGCATGTGTGGGAGAGCTTCTCCCAGCTGCAGGTTCAAAAGCTGCCCCAAACGGTTAACGACTTCCGAGAATATATAGTTAGAGATTCTAGAAAGTGAACTAAAAATTCAGAAGCTAAACAGACTTTTTTAGATTCTCATAAACCATAAACTAACTGCTAAGCAGTTGCTTTTTAGAATTTAAAAAGCTTCTTAAACAGACGCCTCGTGCGTGCCCATCCAGCGCCGTTCGTGCATCTGTCAGCGGATGCATGCACAATATGCAATGCACGCACTCCCTCTCTCGCAGGCAACTACTCCATCGATGGAGAATTGGAGATAAATTGATTAGTTAACTCATCTCTTGAAAGTTGATTATGAGTACCAGTAGTTAATTAAGTTGGTTGGTCGATGGCTCTGAAGATCGGGTGTGTCAGGAGACTGAATTTGCCGTATGTATCAAGCAAGATGCTACACTTGGGTCTCTTCGGTTTTCTGCGCTGGGCTGTACCGGGTCTCCGTGGGAACTGAACTAAACTGGAGGCATATATATAAAGGAGTCATTTTTTTGGCATTTTTAATGAAAACACAAATAATATATTTGCAAAGAAAAAATAATAAAACTTTTATATACATGTTATTAGCTATCTAAAAGCAAATGCTGAAAAATAAACTAAGAGGAAGAAAACCTAAAATTAACTTTAAATCAGTTTGGAATATTTTGGCTCCCCCGGTCTTTGTCTCTCTCCGCACAATCTCTTTTTTCTCGTGTGGTTCTTGTTATTGTCCTGCTTGGATTGCTAGCTGCGATGAATGTTTACATTACTGGTAAAGGCCAAAGATATAAAACATTTTCATTATTTTATAAACCGTCTATCTAGGAGACAACCTTTTTAGAAATATGTACTTTCACCTAGGAGTTTCCAAAAGGTATTTTCAGGTTCTCATGGCAAGAAAAAAAAATCCACTTTACCCCTTTTTTCTTTTCTCAGCAACGTGCTAGACATCGCCAGTTTGCCCAGATGCTAAACCCGACCAATGTGAAGTCCAAATAATAATTCCATATTTTAATAGTCGATTCTTTTGGCCTTTTGACACATATTTGACCATTCGTCTTATTAAAAATCTTATATAATTATGATTTATTTTTGTGTTTGGATTTATGGAATGTATTTTATTTATAAACTTAAACTTTTACATATTTATTGTGACGAATAGTCAATGACAATAAGTAAACGACGTCATCTATTAAAACACGGACATAATAATTTTTTTGAGAGGTCGGGAAGTCCAAATACTCGGGTCCATAAAACGAGGCCCATGTGATCAGCAGGCCACTGGACCAAGAGCTCGATAGCCCAGGTGAGCCACAAGGAGGTTACTGCTTCGGTTATTTCTCGAGGCCCAATCCGTCTGGCCCGGCCCACAGCTCCTCCGGCGACAACGCTGACGAGTATCGAAGCGCGCGGCGGCCGTCGAGCCTCGAATCTCGGGAAATTTAACTATTTGCCACCATTAGAAACTACCACTCTTGACCTTAACTTTTTGCCACAGGAAAGAGAGTGTTTGCTAATTTTTACCAATTGTGCATATGTGGCACCTCAACACGATATGCCAGCATGGATAGTAGAGGTAAAATGTCCCTTTTGCCCCTATGTATGTCTTATCTTCCATAAGACACAAAACTAATTATTTGGGTATTTTTATAGCAATATATAGCTGGAAGAATGAACACATATATATACGAGTATAGTAACAACTCTTTAATCCATGAATAAATAACAATCACCAATTTCACCCGTTCAAAAATTAGACCATACACGTGTATATGCATAATAACTAGGTCTCCAACTCATATATAAATCATAAATATCAATTTAAAAGCTTGACTACATCATATAATTAATCTTCAAAAGATGACTACAGCATACAATTAATCATCAAAAAATCATCATGTCATACAGAGGATCCTACCATACAACAGGACATTCCTAGTAGGCCAAAGGAACCAAATTCATAGCTTCTAATCATATACAGTAGACTATAACTATGACAAACAAGTTCATATGTTCATTCTTTCGGCTATATATTAATATAAAAATATCTTTAAAAAATTAATTTTGCGTCTTACGGAATAAAAGATAGAGATAGGGCCAAAAGGGACATTTCACTCTTACCATCCATACTAGCATGTCCTGTTGAGATGCCACATATACACAATTGGCAAAAAATTAGCAAACACAATCTTTCCTATGGCAAAAAATTAAGGTACAACCTAACCTAAAAGTGGCATCTCTATGAGTGGTAGTTTGAAATGGTGGCAAATAGTTAAATTTCCCTCGAATCTCTGGTGCTCCGGCTAGGGGGCGATGGACGGGGGCGGCGGCGGAGGCGAGGCTGGACTGGCGGGCGGCGGCGGGTTCGAATGGGATGAGGACTCCCAGCTCTACTACCACCCCAGGTACCCCACGGCGCCCGCCCCCCTCCCCCGGCCTTGCCGCTTGTCTTGTCGCCCTAGACTCCGAGGTTTCGTTCTTCGACTTTGGCCGTCGCGAGGGGTTGCTGCCGCTAGAGGCCCTTGATTTCGCAGTAGTTTACGCGATCGGGTGATGGGGAGCGTGGTTGCTTTGCTTGCGCATACGGGTATGCAGCACGAGCTATGGGCGTTGATGGGTCGTAAAATCATTTTTGTTACTGATGGTACTAGCAGTAATAGCTCTGATGTGAGAAGTGCCTACCAATTTGGGGAATAAAAAATTGCTTCGTGATGCATATTTTTGTGATTTTTGGTATAATTATTCGTTAACTATGTCGTGTAATTGTGGTTCGCACTTGAACCCACGCCCGCCGGGGAGTTGAGGTTCTCAAGTAATCCATAAATCTTTTAGTAGTTACTATGTCTATCACCATTGGTATTGGTCAATAGAATTCTGTGATTCAATTGACACAGCTGATATTTGCTTGAAAATTGAATGTTTCTCTTTCAGTACTGGGTTTTACCATGATGCCGTCGCTGGATGGTATTACAGCAGTAGAGATGGTCAGTACTACATATATGAAAATGGAAATTACATGCCATGGATGCCAGATGCAGTAAGTGGGACTTCATCCAGCTTTACCCAATTTTCTCTGCTTGCCCTGTTCTCATGTAAATTTATAATCTTACATCCACATTCAAACAGGGAAATGAAACAAAAACAGAGCATCCATGCGATGAATCTAATCAAGGATTCCTGGAACCCTCATGTATGTGTCATTATCTGAACATTCTACTACTTTTTTTTTTTAATTTCAGTACATATGTGTTCTTATTTTCTAGCTTCATCCCTTTTTTTTTGTCTTCGCTTATCTATAGTCTTTATTTTACTACCATTCTCTTCAAAATTTTGGAAAATTATGTGCAACCTTTCAATTCATGTCAAACTATCAATGACAGTAGTTAGATGTGATACTTGTGAAAATAAACCCATAAGTGTTAAGATTTATTTTTCCCTTAATAGAAAATGGCCTGCACTACTGTTTTTGGAACAAAATTGTGGAAAAGAGAACTTCAATATAGTTGGATTTAAAAAAAAAGTAACGTGACTTCTTTTCATGTTTAATAGCAGGATTGGAACCAGATATATCAGATAACCAGAATGAAACACAGCGGCCACCATCAGAATGGTTGTTGCACAAAAATTCTGCACTCCTATTTGATGATTTTTCTTTTGTTGGTCTTCTGATATTTTGTGCTTGCATTTTGTATACAGGATGGAGGAAACATTAATCAATATGTTTCTGTCAGGCTACTCTAATGCAGAGGCCAATGATGAAGTTCCACTTGGGGGCTCACAAACAAATGGTTAGTATAGTTCTCCACTTAGTTTTCTTGTTCTGGAATTTTCTTTAACTTTGTACTCTAAAACCCCAATTAAATACTCCAGAGGGAGATAGAAGTGAGACAACCCAAAACAAACTTGGTAACTTTGCCTCGGAAAATGAACCATCCTCTTTACATGATGCTACCTTGCACCAAACAGAAGATGGAATGCAAAATGAGAATTCTACAACTGTGCATGAATCTCTGAGTGAAGGTGAGAGCCACTATGTCACTATTGTCATTGTAAGTTTATTGTTTCAAAGTTGATGCAACCAGGAAATGCTTAGCAAGTGTTGGATACTTATGCACATCATATGACTGATCTTGCATACCGTTTCATGTTTTCATTCTGATACTTGGTTTTGAATAATCTTCCCAGAGGAAGAAAAATGGCTTTCTCAATATGGTCAGGTAGAGCAAGAAATTGATGACCAACCATTATTTCCGAGCATCGATCTGTGGGACTGGGATATGGTCAAAGAACCAGTCAGTAAAGGTCAACCCATTGTCAGGCTCGTGGGACGTTTAGTTAAGGGCTCTAGTAAGCTTCATCCTTCTCTGCCTGCTCGTGGTGGCTTGCTAAGAACTGCCCCTGTGCATGAAGTTCATGTTGATCTTGTGCGTGTTTCATCAGGTAAAGTTTTATAGGTTTGACATAGATATGAAATGCGTCATACTTTGAATGCTAATAAGCAGGTTGTCTTACCAGTAAATTATACTTTTGCTTTCAAACAACTTTAAAGATTTAAGCAATTCAATTTTCTCTTGGTTTTTGTTTTAATCTTGAAAGGTGGAATATTATTAAGAGAAGCTTCCATTTCTTTCTACCTTTTGCTTGACAAACTGGGGCCTGACGCTGCCATGTTTTGCTTACAATTACTCACTTGTCATGTCATCAGGGAAAATATACAGGCTAAGGAGACCTAGCAGCAAATACTTAGCCTCTTTATCATCATATGACTCTTCCAACCCAACAAAAGATTGGGGTTTTCCCAACATATATGCCAATCCTGATAACAATTTGCATAAACAGCCAACAGCACAGTGTCAATCGGAAGTCATGGATGTATTTTCAATAAGGGGTGTTTCCGCTGCTAGTGCCAATGTAAGTAAAGAAGAACTGATTGTACTCATTATCATTTGATAAAGTAGCTCAACCCGTGCCTTATCCATAGTTCTAACAATTTTGCAGCAAGTGGCAGATACCAGTGTTGAACTATAGAACTCTTTCTTTCTTTTTCCGTCGTACCCATTTCAGTTGCCTAAAGCACTCATCTGTTGAATTTGTTAATGAAACCTGAGTTGTGAAAATCAATAATCATGGTATCTCATGATGTATTGGATACATATGTGCTTTTGCGAATTGTGATTACTACCCCTACATAACACTATAACAGTGTGGGTTGCCAAAATACAATTCAGGTGGTTTGGATAGTGCTTTGTTGTTCTCCGCATGAGACAACCTCTTAGAAAATAAAAATGGTATTGGTAGCTTTCTCTAATCTTGTCTTACAGCAGATCGAACCAGTAAGTCGCAGGTGTTCATAGTTCATACAATATGGAGCACTGATTCCGTGCTGTAAATGATATGTAGAAAGTGTAATTTTAAAATGCTGAACAGTGTACACATTCTTTCGGAATGCTTCATATTGCCGTATTTCTGCCTTATGGTACTACAGCAGTTGACTGAACCTTGTATTATTGTGTCAAGATGTACACACACTGCTAGTATTTTTCATGTTTATAATCTTTTCAACAAAAATGCCATATCTCTAGGTTTTTTAAATATGCGCTTTTTCCCAAGTTGTTAATGCGATATTTTGATACGTTCTTAATGTTCCTAGGAGCACAGGATATATGCTTATAGGGACAGAGCTGCTGAGAGAAGGGTCCTACACCGTGGTATAGGGATAGGGCCTGGACAGAAGCAAAGTAGCAGCACCAATTTTTATGAACATGAGGAAACAGATGAAGGAATGGTTCTGATGGGAGATGCATCAGTAGATATGAACTTCCGTTCCAGTGGCTTGAATTCTGCCAAGAAAATGATGGAGAACATGGGCTGGAAGGAAGTATTTCTCTATCTTATGTCCACTTGTTGAATGCCTTTTGCATTCTAGGATGTCGGCAAAATTACTGCCAGGACATATGCAGAACTTTGAGGAATATAAATATATATATTTGAAAAGAACGCATTGGACTTATTTTAACGTGAAAAACACCCCTCACAAATTTTAGTGCCCTGTGGTCAGGACAGACATATCCTTCAGGTAGACATCAACCTAGATTGCATGCAGTTATTTTTCTCCTTTGGCACTATGTATATGTTTCGGCAATAATATTCTTTTTGAATCTAAGATCAGTAAGGAATAACGAGTTATAATGTTTCTTGAAAATTTCTGTTATTGATTCAGGTTGTTGTGGAAACACAGGCAAAATCATTGATCCGGTTTCTATTTTTGGAATAAGTATTTGACTCTCCTATTGATTTTCTTTTATTCTTGCAAATCTGTTAGGGCGAAGCCCTTGGGAAAAGCACAAAGGGTATTGTAGAACCCATACAGCCTACTGTCAACAAGCACGGTGCTGGTTTGGGATGGAAGCAGAACTGCTAAGATGTTTCTAATCACTGAAATCCTTTGGTGATTTCAGTGCATGTTTTGTGGCTTAAGGAGTTAAGGTACATATATACTGCATCACATAGGACAGCAAGGAAATTGTATCAAACTTATATTTTTTTTCGTTAGTCTTTGCAGCCTATCTCATGCAGTTTAAAAATGAGCTATTTTTTACGTTACGCATAATTTTCCTCATGAGCGGGAATGTGCACGACTTAACAAGCATATGTAACAAGATGCTAATTATTTTTGTGTTGATTCAGGTATGAGTTCATCTCAGAAACTCTAATCTTTCTTGGAGGACATTCTGTTTATTACTGCAGGTAGTAAAGGTTGTGCTTTCTATTTATTTCTAGTTTGTGGCATACTGTATTATTTGGCTGTAGTTCTGTGGGTTTAAATTGGGGTTAATGTTTGTTTATTATTGGATAGATGGAATAACATTACTAGTTTCTGCCAAACTGCATCTAGGGAATTGTTGCATGGCTGATGTTCTCTTGGTTAAAATTAAGCAGAAGATCATTGACATTGCATAACATTACGAGAAAGGACACCAACAACTTAAAATCTTTATCAGCAAAATAGTTGAAACAAGCTATCTTGACTTCAATTTTGTCTGTTTTATTATCAAACATACAGCCAATCTGCCATATATTTTAATACCGTTGAAATGTAAGCGCCACAATAATTTTGTTTCTTCTTGCTTTGCCATTGATTAAAATGTGGTCTAATACTACTTGCAATGCTCACAATCAAATTTTACATTGCATATTCATAATATCTGGAAGAATGCCCGTAATTTCTTGGGTCTATTGTCTATTTCCTTCTGATAGTATGATAGTGACAACTGTTATAATAACATGAACTGCTATTTGCAACTCGTCCGAAATATTTGCATATCTGTATTACGGTAGAAATGCTCATAAGTTTGTCGATATTTAATCATGAGTTCTTAGGTGTGCTTTGGACACCATTATTTTGTACTGTCTAGTTGCTAGTATACTACTGCATATAGAGTATTTGTTTTGAAAGGATTGCAATACTTTGGATTTCAGCATTGTTATCTTATTTGGCACCATTGACCATTGCACCTACCTAACTTTTCCTAGCAAATTGCATCAGTTTATTTGTTTATTTTGATGGTGATTCATGACATGCAGCATAAGTGTGATGATCATGTCGTAAAATTAACATAGAACAGCTGTTCTTCTTCACATAAATGCTGCAGATAAACTATTTGATGTGTTACTATTTCAACATTAGTGCAAGAACATTTGGGACCTAGTAGGATTAGTCATCTTGCACTTCATGCTGTATGAGTTTGTACCTTCGGCAACCAAGTCTCTTTCAGCCGAATAGAATTATATAAAAAAGAAAAGGCTAGTCTTCCTCGGGAGTGATTAACAACTCAAGAATTTTAGGCGGAGGCAGAAACTGCTGATTGTGAGCAAGGTATATGTACTCCAAACTGATCGAAGATGATGAGATCACAGAGGAAAAGGGAGAGGACGAAGGTGGTTAGGGCTGTTTTTTATGTGTACTTTTGGTCTAATTGCTTTTTAGGGCGGAAAGAAATAAAGGTTTAAGTTCCACCACCCACAAATCCCGGGCACTGCTCCCAATATGGTTCTCTAAAGAATAGTATTCTTGTTGTACTAATCACTAAAGATGTGGATTCATCTGCTAATCTGCTCAAGTGTGAATTGACCTTCAGCCATCTCTGTACTCCATATTTGAATCCATGATGATGCCACATTAGCGCATAATTGAACGTGAGTTGTCAATTACTCCCGATTTGATTATCTGATACTCGGTGTTTTTGTTGATTTTTTTTCGGAGACTGACCTTTTTTATGATAAGATTCACGAAAGTTTGTGTGAGATAACCCTTGCGGTCGCAGGAACGTGTGGAATTGCAGAAAGCTGCTAACAAAAAGCGGGAGAACAATGTGAATGTCCCTGACATAAGTAATCTATATTTTTTGCTCTTGTTTATATTCATGTGTACTAATGAATCTAGACATATATAAAACATATATATATTGATATATGGATATATCTAGGTAAACTCAGTATGTTTTATATTGTTTTATAATATAGAAGGAAGGGAATAGTTTGTTGTTCACCGTTGCAAATTAAATATCCTCAGTTACATGTATAATCTTTCCCCTTCTGAGACTATATTTACATGCATAATTTCCTGCGTGGTATTTCGCAAGCTTCGTCAATGTTGGAAAACTTTAGATAATAGTGCTCATCCTTTCTTTTTACTGGTGCTGTCTATGATTCCTTTATAAAGAGAATGGATACTGAATGGATTTTTCATAAATATGCTCTTATTTAACATATGTTATTCAGTTAATTATGGATTCTAGTCCTCAAGTTTGTTACGCTAAAATGGATGAAAGAGAAATGAACTTATGTTTATTATTTTTCATCCAACAGAAGAGTAAATAAAAAGGAACTTATTTTCAGCTGACAGAAAAGTTAAAGGTTAATGGATTTGCAAGCCTGCAACCACTGTTCTATGACTTCCATGTTCCATCCATCTGCTAACTCCAGCACCATTAGGTACGCTAAAGCCAGCCAAACCTTTGTCCCTTCTATCTACATGTTGTTTTTTGTTGGGTCTGTAGTACGCAATGCCTTCAATACTTCATGTTGACACGTATAAATTGATTAAATTCCATACACAAGCATGACTCTAGCCTTTACTGGACGAGATATGCAGTTCGTAAAATGAAAGCCAGACTATACAACTTACCGCAGTAGTAGTGTAGTATACCTCTATTCTGGATTTGATCAGTTTATAATTCTTATCGGTGATTAGCTGTTAACTAAAAAACACTCGAGTACTATGTGATTAGCTGTTAAGAGCATCCTCAGCAGCTTATCTATCCCATCCTCTATCCTAAAAATAGAGGATAGAGAATGAAGACTACAAATTGAGCTCCAATAGAACGGCTATCCTATTATCTATTTTTAGATGTCATCCATATTAAGAGAGAGAACCTTCATATTTAGATGATCTCTCTATATCCTCCAAAGAGATATAAAGATAGTAGACTATAAAGAGATATGAAGGATAAAACTAGTTTAAATATGCAGTTCGTGAAATGAAAGCCAGACTATACAACTTACTGCACTAGTAGTGTAGTATATCTCTATCCTGGATTTGATCAGTTTATAATTCTTATCCACTCGAGTACTATGTGATTAGCTGTTAAGAGCATCCCCAACAACTTATCTATCCTACCCTCTATTCTAAAAATAGAGGATGAAGACTACAAATTAAGCTCCAACAGAACGACTATCCTATCATCTATTTTTAGATATCATCCATATTAGGAGAGAACCTTCATATTTAGATGATCCCTCTCTATCCTCTAAAGAGATATAGAGGATGTCATATATAGATGATCTAGTAGAGTATAAAGAGATATGAAGGATAAAACTAGTTTAGATGATCATCCAAATGAAGATATAGATGATTAAATTTAGATGAGCTGTTGTGATGCCTACCGGTAAGGCAATAACCAGCACCATTTCGTTTGATGGTTTGACTCGAGACCCTTAACTACATATAGACTTTTAGTGCGTCTTCGGAACAGAGGACTTTTGGATAAATTTCACAGAAACTAAGGCCTGTATAGTTCCCAAAAATTTTCATCCAAAAACATCACATCGAATTTTTGGATATCTAAATAGAGTATTAAATATAGATAAAATGAAAAACTAATTGCACAGTTATGTGAGCAATCGTGAGACAAATCTTTTGAGCCTAATTAGCACGTGATTAGTCATAAGTGCTAAAGTAATCCACATGCGCTAATGACGGATTAATTAGACTCAAAAGATTCGTCTCGCGGTTTCCGGGCTAGCCATGAAATTCGTTTTTTCATTCGTGTCCAAAAACCCATTTTGACATCCGATCAAACGTTTAATGTATCATCCAAAAAATTTTGTAACTAAACACACCCTAAACTGATTTCAATAAAAGTCCTGTAAAATTTGAATGTATTGAAGTACTAGTCCTTAGCTGATGACCAGCACGAACCACTACTGTTACTCCCTCGATTGCACCAGCCTGCATGGAACCTGACGGACCTGCCACTACAACACGACCGAGATAGAGCCTGTTGTTTCCATTGGGAACTTAAAACATTTAGCCATGTCAAATCATTTGCACTATTTGCAGTAAAAGGTGCATCACGATTCTTGATTTACAGGGGTTGTTTAGTTTATAAAAAAATTTAAAAAACATCATATCAAAACTTTAAACATATATTTAAAGTTAGTCTAATTATAAAACAAATTTCAAATTTGCCTGAAAACCGCGAGACGAATCTTTTAAGTCTAATTAATCTGTCATTAGCACATGTTGGTTATTGTAGCACTTATGACTAATCACGTCCTAATTGGACTCAAAAGATTCGTCCTACTATTTCCTCCGTAACTGTATAATTAGTTTTAATGTTTATATATATTTAATGCTTTATTTAGATGTTCAAAGACTCGATGTAATGTTTTTGGGAAAAAAATTTAGGAACTAAACAACCCCATAGAGTAGGTACAAATAAGACTATAAGCTAACTATAAACATATTTTAAGAAGATAAGAGAGAAGAGAAGAGCAGTAAGCTATAGATTTGTAGCCAGCTGTAGTATAAATATAATGTGTATATGACAGGTGTGACATAGTAGTATATGTTTTGTAGGTTGTTATTATATGAATTGACTATTAGATTGACTATAAATAAATTAGAGAGAGTAGTTGGCTATACTGTTAAACTTGCTAGGCTATAAGTCAGCTATAAATATATTTTAAGGAGATAAGAGAGAAGAGAGAAGAAAGAAGAGGAGTGGACTACTAATTTGTACAGTCGCAGCATGGACTCCAATATATAATGTGTATATAACATGTGAGATATGATGATATATATTTTATAAGTAGCTATTATATGAGTTAGCTATTAGATTGACTAAAACTTGCTCACACGAACAATCCCAGTCCTGAAACGACAGGTGCTGCCTGTTCGTGTCCTCGCAAAATAAAGACGGCCTAAATTGGTCTGGTCGAGAGGGCGCAAGTCCCGATCCAAACGGAATTAGCGAGTGGAAAGAAGGTAACCTGAGCTTATGGTCGAGCTGAGGGCACACTATCAAGTAACCAAGCCATTGGCCTTTGGTTGTGTGAAGCTCAAGTGAGGTTTCCTTCCTGAAGTTTCTCTTCTTTTCATATGCAGTATGGTTCTGTGGTCTGCCTTGGCCACAGCAACATGTAGTAGATGAAATTATACATCAGGAGACAGTAGGAAGCTAGGAGGACACCACCATGCAAGGTAAAATCACACAACAGTAGCAGCAGTAGTGGCCCATGACTCCCTTTGATTGTGCCTTGTTCATTATTAGTTTGGACACCGATGATGCTTGTTTGTGTGGCTAATGGAGGCTTTTAATTGCATGGGGTTAAACAAATGGACACCTAGTAGTAGTAGTCGCTACTCACCCCTACTGTAGTGTTATACCTACCTGCACATCTTGCTCACATGATGCCTCCTATCCCTGTCCTTGTGACTTGTATTCTTCTTGTCTTTAGCCCATCCATGTGCCCCTCCCTACCCCACCCCTCATGCCTAGATTCTCTTCTTGGCCCCATCTTTTTCATACACGCCTTCAGTCTCTTACCGACACCAAATTAATAAAGCAATCTTTGCTCGTATAATTATTGCTTGCAAGTTTCTTCACACTATTCCTAACCTAATGACTAAAATGATATCCATAACATTAAATAAGTTATCATCTAGGATAAAAAATGATGTGACAAGTGAATAAATGAGAAAAGAGAATAAAATCATGTCTTGCATAAGACATAGTTTCTATACAATATCCAAAATATCATGTAAGATAAGTAGCATTAAATTGAAGTATGGAATATTGTTGTTTGTATTGTAAGAGTAGTGTCTAGTACTAGTTTCTTGATGATGGGAAATTTATGAAAACTATATCTAGTGTTATAGATTGGGAATACCCTGATATTGCAGCCTCAACTTTTTTGCTTGATAAGAAGAGATTAAGGATAAACGGAAAAAAATAGGATGCCTCTCATTAAATAAGGATATTCAGAGGAATGAAGGGTGGCAAATTTTAGATAAAACACCTCGTATTTTGGGAGGGATGCGTACACCACTTCCACAGTTCCTTTCCTCTCTTTTTTAATATTCTTATCTGAAGTATTTCTAGTTTGTATGAATGGACACCTTGAAAATCGTTGACCTTTTGTGAATATATATTAATAAATGTAAATTAGCGGCTCCTAGTTAAGTTGCCCTAACTGGAATCATGCCCGTTGAGAACTGTTTATAAGATTATGTATAGAAGTTGTTTTCCCATGAGTATAGTAGCCCAACTATGCTTTTAAACATCTATTTGCTTTTTTGTTTGATACTTTCATAGATATCTCTATGGAGAATGGAATAAATGGATGCCACAATTTCTAGGGTTTTCCTTTTTTTCTATAGGTGTTGGGCTGTTGGCATGCATCATTCATTTCATGCATGCACCTTTTTCATATTCCAGATTTTGTAGGGCTTCATGTACAGCTTTTTAGATCGAAGTACACGCCAATCTATATCTGCACGTATTTCTGCTTCAAATATGCGCCTATACTGGAAAAGATTCCAAGTAATATCACATCAGTTTTATACTAAGTCCACAAGTTTGTACAAACAAATGGATTAGCCATCATGGAATGGAAAATTATTAAGTAGATGCTGTCATGCGCCAAGCAACTCAAGAGTCCACTGTCTCACGTGATCCATTGATCACTTTAATTTGCTGATCTTTCCTTTATTTATCAAATGAGAAGAAATATATTGTGGTTCGTCTCAGCAATGACATTATATTAATTAGATCCTAAAGACCGACCTGATTTCAAGCATTCTTAATTACCATTGCCAGCTGCATGCCAAATTTCAAATCTTAGCATCTGGTCAAAAAAATTACATGTACTATATACACGCTAGTACAAAGAAAGTCGAACTAGACTTAACTGGATAATAATAAAGAACCTGGTAGCATTGATCTACTCTCTAGAGTATGGTGTGGTGAAAACTTTTGGGATTACTACTGTGAACGGGTAAATGTTTTAGTCCCTTAACTCATATGTATGCTATCAACTAATCAAAGCATATAGATAGGCAGATTATAGCTTATGATTCGTCCTTTCTTTCTCCATTACTTTCATCATTCATGTAAAAAACTGACCAGCTTTTCATAGTAAGTTACCAGCTTTGTGCTTCCTTGCATGCTGATGTATCATTACTCCACGTATGCTCTACCAACATACTTGTAAACTAAGCTTGCTAACAGATTTTTTTCTCCTCCAGCTTAGCTGAATCAACCTGCAGGCGTTTTTACAGCTTTACCTCCAAAGTTATCTGAAATTTGCCCCTTAATTTATCTCATTATCTGCATAGTAAGTATGTAGTAACTCGGTTTTCTGAACCGAGGAACAAAAAAGTGTGCTGTTTTTTATGGGGTAATACACCTTACAATGCCTGCCTGCCCCCAAATGGAAGCCCTAATTCCAATGTAAATACTCTGTAAGTTCTACTCATTGGAATTATCTTCTACGGGATTAGAGGTGCTGTGTCCTGGTTAATTAGGACTGCTCATTTACCAATGGGAATTTGGAGTGGGGGGTAGATCTAGATCTGTGAGCCTGCAAAATTTTCAGTACATAGCTAAATTTTTAACTGCTGCTAATGGCGGCTTCCTCGCAATTAACACAAAGTACAAGAAAGGCAGGGTAATAAACTAGTTTACCACTGCTACTTGGCAATGAAAAGGATGAGCTAGGTAGCAGTAGATCTCATCTAACCAAGAACATGTGCTGCCCTCCATTGAGGGCTGTAGATCTAATCCTTTTGTTTAACCTTCATAGCTGACAGCCACTGTAAGAAAGAACTGTACTATATACAATACAATACGATTGTTACTGCATGGAATGAACTGTTCTTGCGTGCCATGTGTTACCGCTTAACCCACCGAGGGGCCAGCTGTGATGTCTCCCTTTTCCCCTTTGTTATGTTTTCTTTACCCTTTTCACCTTTCATTTCAACTCTTTGAGATTCTTGCTTCAGTTGATTTTTCCACCCTGCAATGCCCATGATCACTAACACCAGGACTTACCAACAACTCTTTACACAATGACAAAGGCCTCATGCAATATCTTGTTGTCTGCTCATCCTGTTCTAGATTAATTGTTGCATTTCCAAGATATTCTTTGCCCACAGCTCCGCTTTATTGTGCAATTGAAACTCTTTTTTTTTTACTTCAGAAGAACTTATTACTGGGAATCTGGCATGGTGGGCTACAACTAGTGAAATACGAGTACATCTAACATCCAAGTGATTAACTGCATCTAACCTTATTTTATCTTATCACCCATGTCACAGCCTTTCGATGAAGTTGCCTGACCTCCTGATGCAACGGAACAGCTGCTGTGGCCTTGATGCACCATCTTCCCCTGAGGACCAAAGCTGTTGCAGCAGCTAAAAAACCACCATCACCAAGTCTGTCAACTCCTCCAGTTTTTGCCAAAGCGAAAGCACTTAGTCGTTGGTGAGTAACACCCCTCTCTCCAAAAATTTTAAACCCAAATCGAGCCTCTCCATTACTGTTGATGATCAGCCATGCATAAATAACATGATGAGCACTTCACCGGATGCATCATATCATGCATGCATGGATTGCAAATAAACAAGTACAGGGAGGGGGCAGGGGTGCGGTGTGTCCTGACCCAACCGGTGGCCTTGGATCCGGAGATTCTGCAGACAACACATGACACACACACACACCCTCTTCTCTTTACATTGTCAGCTGCTTAAACCTCTCTATTAATCTAATCAAACACAACTCCAGTTCCTGATTACTGCCACCTAATCTGCCATTTTCTTTTTGCTTGTTTGCTCCAGTGACCCTCTCTCTCTCTCTCCCCCTCTCCCTGGTGGTATGGTATCTCTTTCCATGGAGACATAAAAATTGCACCTCCTTGGCCATGGTATGTCTCCTCTCCCTGCCTCTCTCTCTCTCTCTACTAAAACCTCACCTCACCAGTGAGTGAGTGAGTAAACCTCACCACCAATCCACCTACTAGTCTTGCTTGCAGAGTTGCAAGCAAACTATCTTGTCTCTCACTAGCCTTCCAACACAAGCAAGAACCGAGATTATCTGCATGTGGCACGCCAACATTTGAAGCTGATTCTACAGCTGATCTCATCTCTCTTCGGTTTTGTTGATTACGTAGTATAGCAGGAGCTGTGTACTTGCCTGCTTTCTCAGTACAGTGTCAACTGTCGAAGTGGTACAGTGAGTTGATTGGTTTGTAGAGATGCCTCCTGGTGTGAGCAGGAGGAGATGGAGGAGGAAGCCGGACGTGGCGGCGCCGGCGCCGCTGCTGTTGCTGTGCTGCGCGGCCGTCATGGCGGCGTGCATGGGCGGCGCCCTCGCCGCCGACGCGCAGGGCGCGGCGCTGCTCGCGTGGAAGCGGACGTTGCGCGGCGGCGACACGGCCCTGGCGGACTGGAACCCCGCCGACGCGTCGCCGTGCCGGTGGACGGGCGTGATGTGCAATGCCAATGGGCGGGTCACTGAGCTGAGCCTGCAGCAGGTCGACCTGCTCGGCGGCGTGCCGGACAACCTGTCCGCCATGGGCGCCACGCTGGAGCGGCTGGTGCTCACCGGCGCCAACCTGTCCGGGCCGATCCCGCCGCAGCTCGGTGACCTGCCGGCGCTGACGCACCTCGACCTCAGCAGCAATGCTCTCACCGGTTCGATTCCGACGAGCCTCTGCCGGCCGGGGAGCAAGCTGGAGAGCCTCTACGTCAACTCGAACCACCTCGAGGGGGGCATCCCGGACGCCATTGGCAACCTCACGGCACTGCGCGAGCTCATCATCTTCGACAACCAGCTCGACGGCACCATCCCGGCGTCCATCGGGCAGATGGCCAGCCTCGAGGTGCTCCGCGGCGGCGGCAACAAGAACCTCCAGGGCGCGCTCCCGCCGGAGATCGGCAACTGCTCCAAGCTCACCATGCTGGGCCTCGCCGAGACCAGCATCTCCGGCCCGCTCCCGACGAGCCTCGGCCAGCTCAAGAACCTCGACACGCTGGCCATCTACACGGCGCTGCTCTCCGGCCCGATCCCGCCGGAGCTCGGCCAGTGCAGCAGCTTGGAGAACATCTACCTGTACGAGAACGCGCTCTCCGGCTCCATCCCGCCGCAGCTCGGCGGCCTCAGCAACCTCAAGAACCTGCTCCTGTGGCAGAACAACCTCGTCGGCGTCATCCCGCCGGAGCTGGGCGCGTGCACGGGGCTCGCCGTGGTCGACCTGTCCATGAACGGCCTCACCGGCCACATCCCACCGTCGCTCGGGAACCTCTCGTCGCTGCAGGAGCTGCAGCTCAGCGTCAACAAGGTGTCCGGCCCCATCCCGGCCGAGCTGTCGCGGTGCACCAACCTCACCGACCTCGAGCTCGACAACAACCAGATCTCCGGCGGCATCCCGGCCGAGATCGGCAAGCTCACGGCGCTTCGCATGCTCTACCTCTGGGCCAACCAGCTCACCGGCACCATCCCGCCGGAGATCGGCGGCTGCGTCAGCCTCGAGGCGCTCGACCTGTCGCAGAACGCGCTGACGGGGCCCATCCCGCGCTCCCTCTTCCGGCTGCCGCGGCTGTCCAAGCTGCTCCTCATCGACAACACCCTCTCCGGCGAGATACCGCCGGAGATCGGCAACTGCACGTCGCTGGTCCGGTTCAGGGCGAGCGGCAACCACCTCGCCGGCGCCTTACCTCCCGAGCTCGGTAAGCTTGGCGGCCTCAGCTTCCTGGACCTCAGTACCAACAGGCTCTCCGGCGCCATCCTGGCGGAGATCGCCGGCTGCCGGAACCTCACGTTCGTCGACCTCCACGGCAATGCCATCACCGGCGTGCTGCCGCCAGTGCTGTTCCAAGGCATGCCATCATTGCAGTACCTCGACCTCTCGTACAACGGCATCGCCGGCGCGATCCCGTCGAGCGTCGGGATGCTCGGTTCGCTCACCAAGCTCGTTCTTGGCGGGAACCGGCTTTCCGGCCAGATACCGCCGGAGATCGGCTCGTGCTCGCGGCTCCAGCTCCTGGACCTCGGCGGCAATTCGCTGACCGGCGCTATTCCGGCGAGCATCGGCAAGATTCCGGGCCTGGAGATTGCTCTCAACCTCAGCTGCAACGGCTTGTCTGGTGCGATACCCAAGGGGTTCGCCGGGCTGGCGCGGCTGGGCGTGCTCGACGTGTCGCACAACCAGCTCACCGGCGATCTCCAGCCGCTGTCCGCGCTCCAGAACCTCGTCGCGCTCAACATCTCCTTCAACAACTTCACCGGACGCGCGCCGGAGACGGCGTTCTTCGCGAAGCTGCCGACGAGCGACGTGGAGGGCAACCCGGGGCTGTGCCTCTCGCGGTGCCCCGGCGACGCAAGCGACCGCGAGCGCGCGGCGCGGCGCGCCGCTAGTGTCGCGACCGCCGTGCTCCTCTCCGCTCTCGTCGTCCTCCTCGCCGCCGGGGCTCTCGTCCTCTTCGGCCGGCGCCGGCAGCCGCTGTTCGGCGGCTCGAGCCCCGATGACGACAAGGACGCCGACATGCTGCCGCCGTGGGACGTCACGCTGTACCAGAAGCTGGAGATCAGCGTGGGCGACGTGGCGCGCAGCCTCACGCCGGCGAACGTGATCGGGCAAGGCTGGTCCGGGGCGGTGTACCGCGCGAGCATCCCGTCCACCGGCGTCACCATCGCCGTCAAGAAGTTCCGGTCGTCCGACGAGGCGTCCGTCGACGCGTTCGCCTGCGAGGTCGGCGTGCTGCCACGTGTGCGCCACCGCAACATCGTGCGCCTCCTCGGGTGGGCGACGAACCGCCGGACGCGCCTCCTCTTCTACGACTACCTCCCCAACGGCACCCTCGGCGGCCTTCTCCACGGCGGCACCAATGGCGCCGCCGTGGTGGAGTGGGAGGTGCGGCTCTCGATCGCCGTCGGCGTGGCCGAGGGCCTCGCCTACCTCCACCACGACTCCGTTCCGGCGATCCTCCACCGCGACGTCAAGTCCGACAACATCCTCCTCGGGGAGCGCTACGAGGCATGCCTCGCCGACTTCGGCCTCGCCAGAGTCGCCGAGGACGGCGCCAACTCGTCGCCTCCGCCGTTCGCCGGATCGTACGGATACATCGCTCCTGGTACGTGCCGGTCTCACCTCTCGAGTAGCGGTGAAGCTCGTTGCAAGGATCACCGTCCGATTCCATCTCGAGCTGCACTGACGGCTGTGATTTTACTTGATTTCTGCAGAGTACGCGTGCATGACCAAGATCACGACAAAGAGCGATGTGTACAGCTTTGGAGTCGTGTTACTAGAGATAATCACCGGATGCCGACCTATAGAGTCGGTGTTCGGCGAGGGACAAAGTGTGGTGCAATGGGTACGCGAGCACCTCCACCGGAAACGTGACCCGGCAGAGGTGATCGACTCTCGGTTACAGGGCCGGCCAGACACCCAAGTCCAAGAAATGCTACAAGCTCTCGGAATCGCCCTGCTATGCGCCAGCACGCGCCCTGAGGACCGCCCAACCATGAAGGACGTGGCGGCATTGCTACGTGGCCTCCGAAACGACGACGGCGCCGAGGCCCGAAAGGCTGGGTCCGGGTCCGCCACAAAGTGGGCGGAGCCAGCTAAGCTGACAGCCCTAGCCCGCCCGGCCCAGGCCCAGGCCCAGTCCCAGTCCAGCTCGCTGGCCTACTCAACAACCGGGAGTGTGTAGTGTACATGTAGCCTAATCCGGAATGGATCAAGTTTGATCGTGTCAACACATTGCGCCGTGATGTCTGTGACATTGTGAGATGGAGAGTGACCATGTCGTCGTTGAGCTCACGCCGGAAGATCGACGGCGGCCCGCCGCCGACGAGAAGCCGGCATGAGCAAGCTGGGGGTTCCATGGAAGTCATGTGATCGGAGAAGGCAAGGTGGGGAAGAAGAAGAAGAGGAAGACGCCATCTTGCATCAAACAAAGCAACAATAATTCCTCCTCGTGTACCATATACATAGCATTAGCTGGTGCAATGCATCTGGTATTCTGGTGTATGTATGTATGTATGTATATTAAACCCAGGGTAATTAATATCTTGGTAATCTATGATCAAATGATTGTGTTGTTCCAGATTAGTGTCCCCGTTGTCGAGTCGCGTTGGGTTTTTTTTGGCTGTTCCTGCGCGTGGCTCGAGCACCACTGTACTGCTCTGTCGGTCTAGTGATCTGTGGTTGCCTGCACCTAGACCGGCATGAGATTTCTCTTGGTCGCTTTGGAATACATGGTGATTCCTGAAATTTTTTGTGGAATTAACATGAAATTTCTGCACCTCGAATGAGCTTTTACTATGTTCAGACCAATCAACCACTCTGTTCTTCGCAACGCCCATACACTAGTCTTGACGCACTTCTGATCAGGGTTCGCCAAAGCCGACTATAGCTGATCGGTTTTCACAGTTTTTCAACGTGGCTCGGAAACAATTTTCTGTTGAAAATTCAAATAGTATTTTTGACATTCAAATGTCAAGCGATAAATTAGATGAAAATTCAGTCATAATTTGTCAAAAAAGGTCGAAATTTTAGGGCTCAAAATCCAGTAATCAATCAGTAATGTAAATTCTGCTTAAGATGGATACTTTTCCATCACGAAATATAGTAACTTTTGTATTCAACTTCTCATCTCAACGAATTTAAATTCGATTTTTTTTAATTCGTGTGAAACTACAGAAATTCTTATTTTTTGGGGATTGAGGGAACATGATAAAAGGTGTTTTGGTATGCAAACGATGCATTAGGCCGTGTGGGTCAGGCAGGCCGTCAGGTTGCCGAAATGAAAAGAACGCACTACCGAATGCCGGCAAGAGAGGTACTCTCGGTGCCGACGAAATGGTCTTTTCACTGCGGCAACATTGGCAAGCTTCCAAATGTTCAGGTCACCGCTCAGTTACTGTTGCTTATTCTGAACATGGGAAGGAAGATCCTCTTTGTCAGGGAATGGACAGATGGAATGTTCAGAAGATGTGGGGCTTCCAAGTTCCAACACATCTATCTACCTGATCTACCTGCTGGATTCATGGTTCATGCATGAATTATGCAGTTGTGCAGTCTTTGCAGACTTGCAGTTGGGAGTGAAATTTGTTGGGTCGGCTGGCCACTTTGGTCAGTCTGCTCTGAACTTCTGATGACTATTTCAGGTTGCATGCATCTTCCTCCATGGACTGCAGCTCTGGACTTCAAAACCGAACATTCCCAAACTTCATTCAGAATCGGGAACTTTTGAGGAGATTTTATACTGTCTAATGTACAGTTCTTTGAATGCCATCTTGCCTTTTCGGTATCTTGTCTGCAGGGTATGCATGGGGGTGAATTGTGCAGCCAGCCAAGTGGAGAGCGACGGCCGCTGTGCGTGTCTCAAGGGATTACAGCGCATCTGACCCATCATCTGCATGCATCTGGGAGGTTTGTCCATGTCATCCTAGCTTTCCCTGGCCTCCTTGTATTTGACAGCTTCCTGTTGTCCAGAAATGGAGATCGCATCTCTCGAGGAAGAGATGTACCTTTTGCACCACGCATGTTATATCTAAGGCTCTCTTTCTATTTCATACTCCCTCCGTCTTCATTTATTTGTCACCGTTGACTATTACTATGACCATTAATAACAATCAAACGATCAGTTGATGATTACTAAAAATTATATTGATGCATATTTGTACGTCATACATCATAAATATAACATATTTTTCGATATACACAATATTTTTTCAAAAAGACGAATGGTCAAAGTTTCCAAATAAATAGTAACTGGTGTCAATTATTTGAGACCGGGCGAGTATTATATAAGATATTTTGGATATGTTGAAGTCATTTATCATGTCTTATCATATTTACGGAAAAATGTAACAACATCTATACCATCAAATTAATTTTATTAAATAGAACATTGAGCACATTTGTAGAGTATATTTTATTTGTGTTAAAAATGTTACGAGCAATTTTACAGTTCTTGAGAAAGTACCAAGAGGTACCAAAATTTCAGTGTGAAATTTTGATACCTCTTGGTACCTAGGTACTAGAAGGTACTGAAATTTGCACTACAATTTTAATATCTCTTGATACCTACTAAAGGACTGTAAAATTGCTCAAATGTTACTCTACTATCTATAAATTTTGGTTAAACTTGTTAAAGTTTGACTTACAATAAACCCAAAACATTATAGGTATGTAAGAGATGGGGTATGTTACAACATATAATAATATCTAGTGAATGTGATGTGTTTGAAATGTAAATGAATTTTAATTTGGCCAAAAATTCATCCGAGCAATCGTATTATCAACCGACACAATTAATTATACACGTATAAGAATAGTGCGATACGTTAGAATAAAATGCAATGCAAACAGGGGAGAAAACACTACAGGTGGGTGGTCTCATGACTTCCTATACCATGGTTTAAATCATACTCGCACCGACTAATTATTATAGTAGTTTAATGAGGTTCAAAAAATTATCATTGCCCATTTATCTTTTAGGGCTAGGAAATTTTTTAGGGTATGAATCCTTTGGAAATTTCTATATGCTTCTTTGGATCAATAGAATGAACCTTTTAGAATTCATATGAAATGATCTAAAATGTAGGAGTTTGGAGGAAATCTAACTTGAGCTTAAACTATTGGAAAATTTTCTATGTGTCGCTCTCTCCAAACTCCAGTATGATTTTCCTGTGAAGCAACCCAGACAACATAGGGATAAAATTCTTATGCTTTATTGTTACCTAGGATCAAGTTAGCATGACTGGGGGTGATAATGGACTCAACCATTTTACCTATAAAATTTAAGGGACGGGTTTAAAACGGGTTGAAAAATAAAATGTATATCGTTTTAAGCTAAAATTTTTTAAGAATTAAATAGGGTTAGAAAGAACCCATGGACTTTGACCCATTTTCACCTAGACATAACATTCTAAATATATAGGGTGTGTTTTTTTCTATTCCCGTGCTTAACACTCATTTGATTGTCGATCGAAGCCGCCGCTGCACCAGTTGTCCGGCCGGGCCAGGGAGGAGTGTCTGTGTGGACTCGAGAGACATGATGCTCGTGGGTGCACACATTTGCTTGCCTTGGTCCATCAACAGAATGGCAGCAGCTAAGCCTGATGTGAACATGCATGCATGCTGTCATGCTGATGAATTCCGACGAGACAAGATTAATCTACTCACTTCTCCTCCAAAGTAAGATTAATCCATTCATGTCCCCAATATTTACTGAAAATAACGCTAGGTAGTCCCTCCATTTTTTCCTACACGACGCCGTTGACTTTTAGCCCACTTTGATTCAAAGAAAATTTATAGGAATTTTAGAGGATTTTATTCCTATAGAAAATTTTCCTATAAAGCTCTTTCAATCCAAGGAATGAACCCTATAAAATCCTATAAAATTTCTATGGAATGTCTCTTCTCATACAAAATTTGGAGGAAATTTAACAAGAGGTGAACCTCATGGAAAAAAAATCCTTTGAGTCTTTATCTCTTCTCAAATTCCTGTGTTTTTCCTGTGGTCCAATCAAACGTCCATTCTTATGTTTTTTCTGTGTTTTGCAATTCTCTGTTTTACACTTACATTTCTGTCAAATCCTACGTTTTTCCTATTCCTCTGTTTTTTTCATTCATGTGATTCAAAGGGGCTCTTAATCTACGTTTAACATTTAAAAATTTTATTCAAATATAAAAAAATATAAGTCATTTTTAAAATTTCTATAATAATAAATCAAATTATGATAAAATAATTAATAGTTATATATTTTTAATAAAATGCACATAAATGGAGTATTAAATACTCTCACGAGACGAGTGAATTACCCTTGACAAAAAAAAACTCCTAATCTGGGCCTTTAATTTGTTAATGGGCTTCTACTTGGGCCGTAGCGTACACACTGAGGCCCAAATATCAACCAAACATATGAAAGGCCCATAAATTATATTTATCGAATCGACGTCCCGCTCATACATCGATCATGTTCAGACATGCCAGCGGAATGTTTGATCCAAGCAAACAAAATCAACTGGAAAAATTCAAAATGTCCCATTCATAATTCAAACATGGCGAAAACACTCAGGATGTCACGCACTATATATACATATGGTGATCATAATAACACTCTATCAATTAATTTTCTTCATGTATACATAAACTCAAGAAAATTAAACAAACCCCCCCTGAAAAGACCCAAAAAAAAAAGAACCCTCGTATCAACTCAAAAACTTTTTTGGCGCCATATCAAACCTCTCACCTGTCCGGCTAGCTTGACACACTCATCATCAGTAACCACCACTACTATAGCTAGCTAATTACTACTTTACTACTACTAATTAGTAGCAGCAAATAATTACTAGTGTAATTGATACTAATGATCAGTAAGAGTGGTGTTAATTAATACCGGCGAGATCGTCGTCGTCGTCTTCGTCTCCGGCGGGCGGCAAGCTAGGGGCAGCGGACGTTGCGGCCGGGGCCGCCGTAGTAGAAGTAGTTGCCCCAGGCGCGGTTGGAGCCGCCCTGGATGTCGTAGCAGGAGGGATGGTCGGCGACGAGGCGGAGGGCGGCGGCGGGGAGGAGGTTGTTGTCCCAGTCGACGAGCTGGAGGTTGCGGAAGTAGGCGGCGCGGTTGAAGCCCTCGCGGGGGAAGTGGCCGCTGCCCATCTGGGTGGGCGTGTGCGACCCGGACGGCCGCGAGTTCACCACCTCGCCGCCGAACTGCACCATGTTGGCGTGCCCGCCCAGGTGGCTGAAGAGGGACGACGGCCAGTACCCCACCAGTGGGCCCGACCCCAGCTGCAGCCACCAGTGCCCCCGCCCTGGGTCCTACACGTCGCCACCCCACGTCAGCACCTTGTCAATCTTTATCTTTATCACTCCAAATTTTAGACTTTTTTTGGCTGCAATTTCTGAAATTTGGTTCTGCCCCCCCCCCCCAACCCCACCCACCGCACAACACACAATGAAATTTGTTTGCGTTCCGAATTCGTGAACCCTGACATTACTTCAACTTCTAGCTGCAATATTGATATTTTGGTTTTTTAAAAAATTATTTTATAGATAGACTTTTGAAAAAAATTATTACATAAATGGACCTTTTTGACTGCACCAATATCATTAGCGTCGTTGTTGTATAGGACAACGAGGATGGCGCCTATGTCATTGGCGCCCTCCTATACAACAACGATCCTAATAAAGTTGGCGTGGTAAAAAAAAATCTATTTGTACAATAACTTTTTTAGGGGTCTATTTATAAAAGAAGTTTTCAAAAGGACCAAAATATCAAAATTCCAGTAACTCCTAGAGTGCAAAGTGTTTTAGGTTTTTCTTTTGCCTAATATAGGACCCTATCTTTTCTTTTCACTTCTGTCTATGCTTATAAGCCAAAATTTAAATTTTTAACTTATAATTTAGAGTTAATTTTAGCTTTTTTATTATAATTTATTTTTAAACCTTTACTTTTAGATCGTCAAGAACATGTATATAAAAATTTTATTCATAAATTATTTTTTATTTGCTAATATGCCGTTTTGTTTTTTCAAAAAAAAAACCAAGTGATGATACTTTGATTAAGTTTATATGAAAATTTAACATCTATAATACCAAATAAATACACTATCATTCGACCGAGACATATTTTGTGGTGGATTTTATTAAACTAATACAGTGTGGTAGATGTTGGTGTATTTCTTTATAAACTTGACTAAAATTAGAAGAGGTTTGCTTCAATTCAACAAAAAGTATCTCGAGGTACCGGTAGCTCGTGGTACCAAATCGTTTCTGATCGTTGGATCTAACAGTGCATATCCTACTCAGCTAGATCCAATGATGAGAAACGATTTGGTATCTCGAGGTATTTTTTGTTGGACCGGAGCAACTCTCAAATTAGAAAGTTTTAACTTAGAAAACAACTTAAATTTTAGAATGGAGGGAGTATTATAATAATTGGTCGAAAGAACGGTGTGAAATTCAGGAACTTCATACGAAGCACTTGAGTTCACGCAGCAGTTGCAGTCAATATGTAGTAAGCTAGTGGAATACCTTCCAGATGAGGAGGCTGATGTCGAACTGGCGGCCATTGTAGACGGAGGTCGGGGAGATGGCGGCGCCAATGGCGATCCGGTTGTTGGTCTGCACGAAGCCGGAACAGTGCAGATTGTAGCAGCCGGTCGCCTGGTATGCGTCAGTCTGCATGCATTGCATTGCAACAGTTTAGCAATCTCATCTCCTCTTCCCGTTTCGTTTCAATACATTACTCACTTCAAGAAGCAGTAGTAGTAGGATCAGTACTTGGGAACTTGTTGCATTCAATGTAAGCACTGACATTGTTCTATCTATACACTTGTTGCTACTGTAGTAATTGCTTGCAGGTTCTCAATGACAAAAATGCCAAAATTTCAAAAGCCAGATGTTGCTAAGAAAAACTGGTAGGGTTACAATAGTTTAAATCTGAACATTTTTTTTAAGTGATGGAAGATGGAAGTAGAGGGTTGCTATAGCTTAAATCTGAACATTTTTTTAAGTGATGAAAGATGGAAGTAGTAGACTTACTGTCCAGTATGTGAAGAACCTTGGGCTGTTATCTCCATACAGTTCAGGGCTCACCTGAATAAAGAACAAAGAGTTTCAGAAAGCTAGCACTGTACATCCAGCAAGCAGATCGATCAGTTTTGACTGCTCAACCACCATTTTAATAAGTAATCAAGTCAATGGGGGCGCACATTTCTAATCAGAATCATACTGTTTAGCATGCATCGTGCTTCGATCGAATCTATTTAATGTGCCTCATCAGTTTCTTGATTTCATCTCATTTTAATAATTACCAAGTCAGCATACAACCACATGCCAATGAGAATCGAAGGATCCAAACCCCTATTTAGTAGTATTTGGAACTGACATTAGTTGAACTAACACACGCACAGTCAATTCAGGACTTGAAAAATTGAAATGTGATCATCTGAAGAGGATACCAGCGTCCATATAATTTGATCGACTTCTCCCCCAGTTCGGAACACTGAAGATTCAGAATTTGCAAGCTGTGAAGTCTAGACACAGAGGAAAAACTTTTACTGCTTCCTGATCATTTGATCAAGCTGGAAAAAGCACCCCAAACAAAAGACTGAAAAGCTCTGACCAACTGCTTCTTGATCGCCGATGCAGTTCGCCACATTTACTCGTGTCACCAACCAGGCAGCCTGAAGAAGGCCTGCAAAGTCAGGCTTCCATTAACTAGCTATAGCTCGATCGACGCATGGCCTTTCAGCACGATGTGAAAGCTAGCTGCAGCTGGCTCATCACTCTCTGAACTTGATCCAAAGAAAGGACGACACTCCCGGCCGGTCCACTGAATGCTACTCCCACCAGCTAACCCAAACTCCTTTAATTGTTCTACCTCTCCAAGTCAAACAGCTTCAGAGTACTAGCAATAGTATTATTCAGAGTATAGTGTAGTAAGCTTCAGAGTATACTAGTGATATAGTAATCTTCAGAGTTACCATTATATCAGTATTCTTCAGAGTTCTTGCATGCAGTGAATTGAAGCAGCAAATGCATGCAGCATGCATGAGTGTGTGCATATATAGGGTATATGGCAGGCAGATGAATGCATGGAGGATTAGGGGTCAAACCAAAAATAATTTATGAATAAAACTTTTATACGTGTTCAACGATCTATAAGCAAATACTGATAATTTTAAAATTAAAAATTTAAATTTTGGCTTATAAACAGAAGCAAAATGACCGAGATTTCTACCTGCCATCCGGCTTCGATGGTGTTGAGGTCGTTGCCGAAGGAGCCGGAGATGACCCAGATCTGGGAGAGGCTGAACTCCGCCGGCGACGCCACCCTCGCCGACCACACGTTCAGGCTCGCCTTCGCCCCGTAGAACTGGTCCCCCGTCACGTACCCCACCGCGTGCTGCATCCATCCAACATCATCATCAGTTCATCACCAACTCCATCAACTAGCTCATCCCAACCAGTTAGATGATTAATTCAGTTCGTTGCCGATGCTGCAACTTGTGCCATCGCCATTGTTGCCACTGCCGTTGCTACTGCAATCAATGTACATTGATAGTTTGATACTACTGCTCGATCGTTTGAGCATGTAATAACTCCAGACAAGTTTGTGGCAGCAAACCATGCAATTACTCTACATAATGATGCATTGCTAGTACTCTTAGTACTAAAGTACTCTACTTAATGATCATTTGTTGTATAGTCGTCGGAGTATATATATATATATGTGCAGTGCAATGAGCTTGAACAGAATGTTGAAACTGTACAAGCAACGTCACTAATTGTACTGTCTTCCCAACTAATCTTTCGGGTTAGTGATGATGTGGTATTAATGAGAGAGCACAGTACAGTAGCATTAACTAGCCGTGTGCATCTGCTTCCTCCCCAACTCTGAATTTTCTCGCGTGGTTATGAGTTTTCTGACTCGTTTTGCAATGGCAATAATGGCGGAGATACGGAGAGCGAACCAGCTGCGACGGCCGGCGAGCTTGCCGGTGGCCGGCAGCAGCTTGCATGCATGCAGGTAGGCAGGCTGGCTGAGTAAGATTTCACTGACCTCGTGGCCGTCGCTGGTGGAGTCGCGGCGGACGACGCCGGCGGCGCGGGGCTGCTTCATCCCGAACCGCACGGCGGAGCTGGACCTCAGCACGTCGCGCTTCCTCGTCCGCCGCACCGGGACCGTCCCCTCCGGGCACGACTCGCCGCCGTCCGTCCACGCCTGCGGGAACACGGCCTCCTCCTCCTGCTGCTGCTCCGCCGCGGCGCCGCTGACCTTGGGCCTCTCCTCCGGCTCGGCCTGCAGCACCAAAACACCAGCGCCATGCACACACACGCACGATCAAGAAACGCGAGACGACAGCGACAGAAACGATCGCTGCAAATCAAAACAGAAAAAAAACGAAACGAACAATGGATTGATCACTCACCTCGGGCTTCTGCCCTCGCAGCTTCGGGTGGTCGAACGCCGGCTGCAGGTGCGGCGGCACGCAGTCGATGACATCGCCGTCGGGGCTCTGCATGCGCAACCTCACCCATCAGCTCAATTAGCTCCGGCGAGGCCGACAAGACTAGGCCGCTACGAGCTAAGAACAGCAGCCGACGAAGAAGAAGAAGAAGAAGAAAGAATTGCCTGGATCGTCTTGACAGAAGCCTTCTTCAACCTGGCGACCTGCGCCATGATCTTCCTGTACCTGCGCAGCTCCTCCTTGCCATGGAACGGCAGCGTCGTCGTCGTCCTCGTGCTGTTACCACCCTTGTGCTTCGCGGACGCCACGCCGACGAGGCAGGACGAACCCACCACCACCACCAGCAGCAACGCGACGACACCGACTTGCCCGAAACGGTTGCCGCATCTGCACCCTGAAGAAGCCATCAACGTGGACCTATCTCTCTCTTGGATTCCTCTCCAAGACTCCAACTTTGTAGTAGCTTATAGCTCCTCGTCGTCGTCGTCGGAGGAGGAGGAGGCCGGACGAGAGAAGTTTGGATGCTTGCGGGTTGAAGTGGCTGTCCTCTTCTTGCAGCTCCTTGACTCGAGGCTCTATAAATACAGCGTGGAGATAGCAATGCAAAGCTCCCACATGCTCAAGGACAAGTTCGATTGATACTAGACTAGACTCAACCATACCAAAATAAATACAGCAATACCGCGTATATATATGTTCCCATGTATATCTGTATATCAGTAAGGTTTAGTACAGATTAAACATGTAACATGCTTGTATATCTATACACCATGTTACCATATTTATGTCAGTATGTATGGTTTAGTATAGATCGAACATGTCCTATGGGATGCGGTCTTTTTAAGTAGAATACTATCCGGTCTTTGAGTACATATTTCCTAAACTGCTAAACAATATTTAAAAAAATCAATATAAAAGTTTATCATCTTACATTTTTAAAGTAGATTTTTGATTTTGCAGTAGTTAATTTTATATTTATACCATGAAATAACTGCCATAGACATGAAATATTTTTTTATCTTTCATATAACAAAAGAACACATCCATAATAAAGCCGTGTATATTATATACGGGTCGTTGGTTCGTTTCTTCATCAAATCGTATATAAATATCCGCACAGGAATTTAAATGAGAAATTTTATAGTTATTAAGAAAGTACAGTTGGATATCAAATTTTTAGTTTTAGTACCTTAAGGTAAATGATAAAGATATCCAGTTTTTTACGTAGAAAATATGGTAACTCCAATTCAAATGCAGTAAAAACTTGGCCAAGATAGGGTAATACCAACATGTCCAAAAGTTCACCGCACTTTGGTTGGCTGGTGCCGGCCTGCAGGTATCCGGGGAGCTAGAGCTGACAGGTGAAAATGCTGAACCGACGGAAATTCCAGCTCGGGAATTCGGCAGTTGAGCTCACTCGCTGCTGCTGCTGCTGTTGCAGAGGCAGTACGGTTGGTTCAACCGAGGACCATCACCAAGTTCAGTTCACGCCATGCCTTTGCAAAACACATCATCGCCCGGCCATCACTCGTTTTATATATCCTGCTGCTGTCTCCCTCCCCACATTCCCTTCTCCCCATGAAGAAAAAGGCGCCCAGCAGCTGGACTGCAACAACAACATGCATCACCTCACCTCTCTCTTTGTGTGTGTGCAGCAGCATCAACATGCAGCTGTTGCTGTTAGTGGGGCTCTCAGTAACTTTTGCTTTGCTTTGCTTTGCTTTGATTCATCCAGTCCAGTGCACGAGAGAATAAATAAAGAAGGCAACCTGATGAGAGAGAGGGAGCAAAGAGGCCATAGTAGTGTGGGTCTCTGCGTACCTGAGGATGTGAGTGTGCATTGCACTGAGGAGGAAGAGAGGATGATACTACCAGCTGCTAGCTGTAGCAACCACCCTTTGCTTTGCAAAGCTTTGCTTTTCTTCATGCAAAGGCAGAGAGAGAGAGAGAGAGAGAGAGAGAGAGAGAGAGAGAGAGAGAGAGAGAGATGCAGAGGTGCTCACCATGTGCTACTCAGCACTTGAGCAGTGGTGTTCAGCTGGTACAATCATGAGCTCCGGCCTCACCTCATTGACATGAGGAAAATGGCTTCCTTGTAGCCTTCTCCTTGGAGCAACCCTTGGCTGTCAACTGTTTGAGCTAGCACACTGTGCATCAGTACATATGTAACTGCGTTTTTGGGCCTCCTTTTCTTCCTAGGCATTCTTCTTTGCCAGATGTGGGGGAAGCTCCGGGATCAGATCAGATGAGATCATATATGGACACAGATTCCACCTTTGCACTTTGTTGCTCATGCTTTGCTTTCACTGACCAGACAAAAGACACTGATTCCTTTCTTTTCAGTTTAATGATTCAGGCTAATTATCTTGTTTACAGTCTAATTTTCAGTTACTGAACATCTTGTTACAGTCTAATTTTCAGTTTCTGAGTTGGCACGCACTGCATTGCTGGCCTCCAGAAGCTAGTGACGCTCCCATTGCTTGCACATGCTGGCCAAGAATTCATTGGGGGTACCCCTGGTCTCTCCTTTGCTCTCTTTTCATAAGAAAAAGCAAACCATGTCATCATGTCATGCAATTGCAATGCAACCTTCATAAAACAATTCATCTTCCATGGTTGTTGGTTGACTATCCTGTTCCAGTACCACAATGACCATTACTGCACGTCCCATAACAAAACTGTAGTAGAGCACCAGTACTACAACCATGGGCAACAAATTATGGGTCTGAATGTATTTCACTGCAAGAGAAAGGCAGTATGAATGAAGTAGGTCCATGATGCATGGCAAGTAGAGCACCTTAAAATGGTCAAGTATGCCTTAATTTCTTGAGTACTACTCTCTCTCCCCACACTCTGTTTGCCACCAAGCATCTTAATCCTTTGGCATATCTCCTGCACCTAACAAGGCTACACACCCACTGCTCAGGCATCAGTCAGGCAGACAGCTGCAATGCCTTGTTCATAAAAAGGGTTTGGTCCACATTGAGTGATGAGGCCACTGGCTGCTGCTGCCTTTTGCACACAGAGTTGTGGGAGAAAGAGTAAGATAGTAGTAGTACCTCAGTGGGAGCAATTGCTGTTGCTGTTGCTATTGCCAGTGTGTGCACCAGTGGATTGATTCTGCACAAGATAAAATCAGGGAAATCAATGGCTTAGATGTTAGTGCCACACCTAGCCCTATTTGCCATTCTATTCCTTGTTCTGTAGAATAGGAAGTTTACACTTCTTTTCATGATCACAATGGCTGGCTGGTTTGCAACTATTCCTTCATGGCATGCTCTCCTTCCCTTTTTCTCTGAGGTAGGATGGCATGCTTTGTTCCCTTGCCTAGCATCTTTCATGCAGAGCACTAACTAGGATTTAACCTGACCAGACTGTGTGCTGCTGACCACTGAAATGCTTATCCTTTTGTTCATCTTTATAGATTCAACTTTTCCATTGTGTGTACCTCTGAATGATTCATTGTGTACTAGGAATGCATAATCACAATTAATGCTGTTTGTTAACAAGAGGCTTGGTATGAGCAGGTGGTGTTTGTGCGGACACGTAGGCGTGTAGCATGGCTTGTCGTAGTACCAAGTGAAGTAGTAATTAACCAGCACATGCAGTCACATACTCAAATCATGATGGGAACTGGAGATATATAATAACTCTGGTAAACTGTTGATCTGAATCTAGACTAGATAATTGCTTAAAAGAACGAGAAAAGTGCATGCTCACCTCGGCGACTTCCATCTGATCAGTGAAATCCCGGGTCATTGTGATGACAGTACAGTTTGAATTCTTTTTGAACGAAGATACCGTACAGTTTGAATTCAAACAAGGGAAGGGAAGATCCAATAGCCAGAAGGTGAGATTAATGTGGTGATCCAATGGTCAGAAGACGAGATCAAGGACCAGTGTGGTAACCGATTCAGTGGCAACAGTGTGCTGCATTTGTTTCGACAGCCTGCATAAGATTTGATAGAATTGAATGCAGATATCTAATCAGTTCAGTAGAGATCTCACTACTCTGATGGCATCAGCGATCTCATGATCAAGGACCAGTGCTCCAGTCCCTGCTCTTTTACTTGCACAGGCTTTCTTGAAGGCGGACAGTTGTAACAGTGAAGTGACCAACTGCAGTGCAAGGATTCAGAGTAATGGCTCTCGAGATGAACAGCAAAGAACACTCACCACCCTCATAAATCTCTCCTTGTATCCTAACAATCGCCACTTGGTGCAGCTCGAGTAGATTTGGAAGAAACGTAGCACCTCGATCCGATTGGCATGGACCATGAACACAACTGGAGCAATCTTCAGTGTCGCCAACGCCAATAGACCCGTGCCACAGTGATCTTGGGACTGTCGGTGGCACCCTGTTCTTGTTCTTGCCTCCGAATTCAGAAGTGAAGACCACACCATTGATTTCTTCAGATCACTGTAACTCCGCTTCATTTTCACCATTCAAACCAGGGCAGTTGGTGCCAACGACAACACAAACCACTCGAGATGGACCTGAAAGTCTGAAAACTATCACTGTCAGTTTGAAGAATCCACGGCCATTTCTGTTCATCTTTTTTTCCCCCTTCTTCTCCTGAGGTAGCACCACCACAACATTACAAAATCTTGCACTGCAGCCAACCGTGCGAGCAAAATGCGTCGCGGTGCTGGTGTACGTGGAATAAGCCATGAAAGAACAACAGAGGAGGCACGTAGCAAACAGGTGAAGCTGCTTCAGGAATACCCAGACAGCTAGGGACCAGACAGGAATGCAGCACAGCATCACTATGCCAGGAGAATTTCACCTTCATGCGCACCCAAGCAAACGTGGCACTGACGTGGATAGCTTATGTGGCAGCCACGCTGGCGATTGCCCACGTGGCATGTCAGCAAAAGTGCCTGATGACAAATGGCCCGTTAGCCATTTTCCTTTTGAAAAATTTCACAACTATTTGCATAATTTCATTTCATGCGGAAGGAGCCGAAGCGGATATCCTCTCGAGAGATTAAAATGCATTGCAGATTGATCGGGGCGGACCGTGTGCATAAACACATCAGTGCTAGAAGGTACAGTGAGCTGAGGAGACAGCATCATCAGCAGCGGTTGCATTCGGATGCGCTAGATCATTGCCGCTCGTCCGGGCTTGGAATATCTCGCTGCTGCAAAAGTGACGCATCACAGATCATCATCGACGCTTTGCTTTCAGAAAGCTCAGTCTGAACAATTCTGCGTGACACTGACAGAGGCACGGAGCTACTGCAAATCTGGAACCTCACTGGAGCGAATTTACAAAAAAATGTTGCGATTGCTCACAGTAATCTAGCGGCAGGAGCAGGAGGGCAACGCGGATCATCAAAGAGGAGAAGATAAGAGATCGAGATCATCAAAGCAGAACTGAGCCGGGAGGCCAAGAACCTCTCCAACTGATACCTGCTGCCAAGAAAGGAAAGCCACGCCCGTCGGAGGGATTGGAGTATCACCAGGAACAAGAAGAGGCCGCGGTCTCCGCCGCGGGGCTCGTCGGAGATCCGGCGGCCGCGCCGGCAGCACCCAGCGGCAGCTAGATCCAACCTAGTGAAGCACTGATAGACACATGAACCGTCCGGCCCAAATTACTTATGGGCTTATAAGGCCCATATTACTTATCCATACACTGGGCTTTTAAGGCCCAAATACTTATGGGCTTTTAAGGCAATTACATGTGGGCTTTGCGAGCTCTTCTCCGTTCGTCTTCTCCGTTGCAGAAGAGGACGAGACGAGAGAGAGGGAGAGGCGAAGGCGGCGACGATGGCGTGGAGGCGGCTGGCGAAGGAGGCGACCGCGGAGTATCCCCGTCGGGGCGCCGGCTTAGCAGCCTCCCCTCGCCTCACCGCCCCCGCGCGCGCCTTCTCCGCCGCTCCACCCGCGGCAAACCCCGCCGGTGAGTTTCGCGTGTTCGGGCTGTTCCTGTCGCCGATGGCCAGGCGCGCGGGCGCGTTCGGGGTCCCGTCGGCTGCTGGGAGGAATGGGGCGCAGAGCGTTTCGTCGCGATGCTCGGGCACGGCGTTTCGAGCTGGTGTCCCCAGCTATGGAGGTTTACTCGCGGGGAGGATGGCTCGTGGATTCTACCCGCAGCTATCAGGTAATCGTAGTGTCGCCTGGTACGGTTGAGTTGCCTCAAATGGGTTGTGTTCATCGAATCAACATTGTAGATAAAAAAAAGTGCTTCGAGTCACTCTTAATTGTGTTAAGTAAGCTATATTAGCGATTTTACTCACATTCCGTAAATATTGTGCTAATTAGCGATCTTACTCACTTTCTGCAAATTTTATGTTTGGTGGAGATGCTTTACCCTACAGTGCAAACTTTTACTGATGTTTATGTATCCTGTTTAGGTCACAAGCTGCTAAAGGGACTTGGGACAGGATCCGCCTTTGTTGCGACGCTTTGTTCACAGAAGATTGCATATGCTGATGGTAATTTTCTGCCACCGGGAACCAGATACGTAAAAGAGTTTTAGAGTTTTGCTTCATAGGGAGAACCATAGAAAAACATTGAAAAGTATGAAAGTAGCCAGTACATGTTAATGAAACCAGACAAGAGCATTTCTTTTCACCTAGAAGATGGGTACTATCTCGGAATTGGGCATCTATTGTGGAGTGAGATCTGGATTTTGATTATTAATATTAGTTCATAGGGTCCTATAATTTGTTTGTGATGGACTTACTTGTAGCCTTTGATAACTGTTTTTCTTTTCTTCTTGGTGTAGCATCAAACAAAATTCAAATGTCAATGTTTTTTCTTTCTTTATTTTTTCTGTTGCAGAACAACCATCAGAAGATATCGTCAGGCCCTCAGCAAAACATCAGATTACCAAATTATGCCCCTTGATCAGGAAATATCAGCTGCCTGTTGGTGTGATTGCTTTGATCGCACTTGGTTGGCAGAATCCACTAGGTCTTCTCATCAACATATTGCTTATTCTCTATAGTTCAACACCCAACCCGTATTCAATATACTTGTTTCTTCAGGAGGTTAGTCAAATGATTATTTTATTTCACAAGGAAGCACATTTACAATTACGAATTTATGGTGCTACCATTTAAATATTGTAGCACACTACCAACTTGTCAGATTTAGTTATGCTGCTCAACATTCTTAACTCCCAAGGTGTATTGTAATTATTCTGGTGGACTAACACAGATTAAAAATGCTTCAGATTCGTCATGGAGAGACGCATCAACATCCTGCATCATGGACAGAGGAGGTGAAGTTTTGCTTGCTTTTTTCATATTATCTAATTTATTATCTCACATTCTCACTCATATTACCTTTTTACATTGTTTACATGTCATGACTCATGAAGTCTCATCCAGCCCCAAAGTGTTGGTGAGATGACAAAAATGTCACATGCTGTTGTTGTGACTCTGCACCAATTTAAATTATGTTAATAATAAATGTAAATTCAAAATGGCTGAAATAATATAATGTAAACGTCAGATTCTATTTGTTTCTCTTGAGCTGTATTCTTGCAGCTTGCTTTCATGGTAGAGCAATACACCTATGCTCTTTTAGGTAAATAAAGGTGCAATTCAAATCTTTACTGAATATTAGGTAGAAAAAAATCAGTATCTTAGTGAACCCACTTTTTTTTTGTGTGTATTTGAATTTGGATTTACTAAGTGAAAATAGTGGTGATGTTTTATTTGGTCTGACATATTCCCAACAAAACAACAATTTTCATCTTCTTACTTTATTCGTGCAACGTGCTCTTTTGTGTGATTAATTGCTGACTTAATGCTGTGCAATTTTATGCAGGCTGTGCTTACAAGGAAAGTTGATGCTAAAGATTACAAGTTCTTCTCCATTGGAACAGTTGAAACAGCAGACAGAAAAGTACTGCATGTCATTGGAATTCTGGGCAGCTGGTGGATCTATCGTTCCTCATATGGGAAGTGAGAGGGGTTGGCAGAGAATCACATATTCTGAGGAATGGGTCTTACTAGTGTACATAAGTCGGAATATTTCAATAATTTCTTATTGACGGTAGGTTCTTAGAGTCTATGCAGTTTCATTAGGTAACAATGGCACTAGATACTTTCAAAGAAATGGTGTTCAATGTAATTATAAAATATATTTTCATATGGATATAAATACCATCCTATCAAAACCTGGTCACTCTCAAGGGGGTGTACTGGAACTGTTTCCACGTCTGACTTCATAAGTTCATTTGAAATATCTTACAACCTCATCTTTTCGTTTCTGCTTGTACTTATAAGCAAAATTTTGAATTTTCAATCTTAAATTTAGAGTTGATTTTGGAGGTTCTTTTCGTTGTAGTTTATTTTTCAGCCTTTGATTTACATCGCTAAAAACACGTATATAGAAGTTTTATTCATAAATTATTTTTTGTTTGCAAATATGCCATTTCACTTTTTCCCTCAAAAAGCTAAATGAATTGTTTCTTGGATGCATGAGTTAATCTGAGATTGAAGTGTTAACTGTTAACTATAGGTTGATGCTCTTGGAAAAATGAATTAAGCTGAGAACGGCTGCAGTTCATTGCCGACGGCATACTGGATCTATAGACAGGTTGCGTTTAGTTTCTCTGCAGTTGCTTCTCTGATTTCACTGTTGCTTCTATAACTATGCACATAGTTATGGGTTTATCTTGAATAACATTAATATCATGTTATGGTGGACAGGGTGTGCCTCCATCACCAATCTTATTCTCTTTGTTCAGCTTGTGAGAATTATAGCCTACTGCCAATTTTTATGCCAATAATATGGCAACCAGATATTCAATCCATTGCCATTGTCCTTCATATGTATAGGAAGCATTTCATTTTGTCTCTTATATGGCTTTTGAGATGCTCCTTCTTTTGGTCAAGATCAGTATCAATCACGAATGTTCCCTTGCCCACTACCTTCGGGCCATGGCTTGCAGGTGATGGTTCTTTTTCTTCAGTAATCTGATGAACTAGAATCTGTGACCACAGTGTCAGTGGATGAAAGATGGAATACATTTCCTTTTCAGAACCTCACTCCTTTTGCTTGGCATCATGATCTTGATCTCGTGCGTGCTTTGGTACTCATCTGCTTCATGGGAAGCTGCAGTCAGGTGTAGGATGTTTCCTGGGAAACAAAGTGATGCTACAGAATCAGGTAAAGCGACAAGGGAGGATGATTGGTTCAACAATGGGAATGGAATTTTAGAAAACGTAGGGCAAGACAAGTTCATTCTTGCCTCCCTCTCCTCCCTTTATTCCTTTTTTTTTTTACTGAAGTAGGTTATCTTGGTATTTTCAGTTGCAGGTCCTGATATCTATTTAAGGATCTGACCAATAACTGCACACCATAGCTGAAACTTCATTGTATTTCCTAGGTATACTAGTTAGGGAACAGAACCTGTTTGTGTCGTGTACAGATAGATGGGTGGGAGGAAGATTGGAGTTGCTGTGGACTTCTCTTCATGCAGCAAAGCAGCTCTGCGATGGGCGTCAACCAATCTTACCAGGAGCGGTGATCAGCTCATACTTATACATGTCAACAGTTCCTACCAGAATGAGCAAGGCGCAGTTCATCTGTGGGAACAGAGTGGTTCACGTGAGTATCTGTTTCTTTCTCATATCTTGAAAATTGAAATCCATAAAAAGCATTGCATTGTGTTATGCATGTGATTCATAGTTCTAGTGCTAGTCTTGGTTGTTTGGCAATGATGTAAGTATGAAGGGAGGACTTGAGCATTCTTTTCTGCCATGTTATAACTTAGCTTGCTTCTGAAATTTGTTCTCCGCCTGTAATTTCAGCCCTCATCCCTCTGGTAGAGTTCTCAGATCCCCATATCACCAAGACTTATGCCGTGTCGCCTGATAAGGAAACACTAGAAATCCTGACCGAAATGTCGAATCAAAGAGGGGTACGAGTTATCCTTCTTTCGATTTTATTCTTGCTATTGCTGTAGAAGGCCAGGAAATGGTACTTGTATTGAGATTGCTCACTATGCCCTTGCAGGTTGAAGTCTTTGCAAAGATATTTTATGGTGACCCTGCAAAGAAGCTGTATGAAGCAGTTGACCTGGTTCCCCTCAACTGCTTGGTGGTTGGAAACAGAGGGCTAAGCACACTTAAGAGGTATTTAAACACCTGGTTTTATTTCGATCACAAAACACAAAACCGTCGTATTCTTGAGAATTTTGCGACCATGCTGATACTAATAAGTTAACTGACTTCAGTGCTGTGCTGATTAGGGCGTTGAACTGAGCATGCTGCCTCTTTCTTCTCTAGATCATTCTGCCCTTTAACACCTGAAGTTTTTTAGGTTACTCATGAAATTGAACAGACCGTATCCAGACCCTGTTTTTCCCCCTGAAGCGAACCTTATGATATTGGCATGTTGCTAACAGTCGAATTTATCCTTTTACGTGGCCGTTAATTGTCTGTTTCTTGATGCAGGGCTCTGATGGGAAGCGTGAGTTCCTACGTTGTGAACAATGCGACCTGCCCAGTTACGGTTGTCAAGGAGAACAGATAGCTCCTGGCGCCTCCTGCAGTGGTTAACTGCTCTGATTGGAAGCAGTAAACTGCAACAGTATCTATAATATAGTATACACTAGCAGATTGAATAAATTGTGCTTGATATGCACTGGCCGTCAGTCAGCCGACCTTGCGTCCGTGCCTGGATAAATTTATCCTTATGTCTGATGTAACCATTCAGTATTATGCATGTAGTAATAAAAGAGCGGAAACCATGTGTGTTTCTTCAGCACACCGAGTGGATGATTGTTTAACTTTGCATATTTGCAAACGGAAAATGACCTGTGAATAAAACGTTTATATATGTGTTCTTATTGATCTAGAAGTTAAGACAAAAAAAATGAAAAATCCTAAAATCAACTTCAAAATTAAGGCTAAAAATTAATCGGAAGGATTTTTTTTTGGGTGGGGTGGGGGTTGGAGTGAGTTCTGGTCTCGGTTTGAATGCTACCGGTTCAGTTTTAGACGACGGAATGCGCCAATACACATCTGCTGGTGGATATTTGGCTGTTAATTGTTAGTAGGATTCCTAGAAATGATGGAATAATTATAATTTATTCGTATGTTTGTTATAATCACCTAGAATGTTACTCGAAACATTTGCACCAAAGAGAACAGTTCTATGGACGTATAAACGCCATCACTTCCAAGACGCGGCCTTTAATCAACTAATATATTTCCTCTACACCATTAAGTTTGAATTGATCATTCGTATTATTAAAAAGACATACATTATTTATTTATTTTATTATCATTTATTGTGTCAATACAACTTAATTTACTGTATCACCACAACTATTTTAATCATGCACTGCAATATTTTTGTATATTTACTTAAAATTTTACATATAGTGGATGATTAGACAAAAAGTTTACTGACACCCAACATTTAAGAAAATAGAGACGGTAGCGATAAAGGCAGAGTAAACTAACATGCATGTGTGCCATGTCTTTCTAGAAAAAGTTAAAATTTAATGATTTGATACTTTTTGTTACCTTAATATTCTTGTTGCCGCATTGATTTCAGTAACATTCGTGAGCATGACAAATGTTTTAGGATGTCGAATAACCGAAGCATAGTAAAGAAAACACATCAAATATGAGGGAAAGAGAAAGAAATGTGGCCATCTCCTATCTCTCTCGGAAAAGGGGTATGGCTGCCTGCCCGGTTAGAATTTTAATATTTTGGTTCTTTTAAAAAATAAACAGACTCTTAAAAAAACATTTTTTACCATACCAACGTCATTACGTCGTTGTTGTATAGGACGATGCTAACGTCATTGGCGCTGTCCTCCAAACCATTGTGGCTAAATGACGACACCAATATTATTGGCATCGTCCTATACAACGACCGCGCTAATGACATTTATATCGTAAAAAAGATCCATTCATATAATAAGTTTTTTTGAGATATATTTATAAAATAAGTTTCAAAAAAAACTAAAATATCAAAATTGCAGCCGGCGGCCGGCGTCCATATATTTCCTCCATCGTCGAAAACACTCAGTTCTCGGTTTCCTCCAGCCCTGCTCTGCCTCCTCCTCCTCGTCCTCCCACCACCGCTACCACCACCACCCACTGTTCCATGGGGGCACTCTGGTTCGAGAAAAACCGGACAAGGCGGGGCGCTGCTCCCTGGCCTCAGTCTGTACGCCATGGCGGCGGCGAGGGAGGGGTCGCAGCCACCGTCGTCAACGGCGGCCATGGGAAGCGGGCACCATCTGGTGTCGCCGCCGCCAGTGGCCACCATCGCCGGCGTCAAGGAAGGCGAAACCCTGTGTCGTCGTCGTCGTCCGGATGGGCCGCGGCCCACTACCCATCAAGGCTGACAACCGGGGCCCACAATTTGTGTGTCCCATCTTGTCAGTGACAGGCCCTCGCTCTTCAAATGCTCCTCGTGCGCTTCCCGCTCTTCTCCTTGCTCCTCGAGGCAGCAAGAAAACCAAGAACCCAGGCAGCTTCCACCTCGGCGTCGAGAGCAACCGCGCTCCATGTCGGCAATGGTGGTCGGGCACGCCATTTGCTGCCTCCTCGCCGCCGACGGTGACGCCGCCCGGTGCCACATGACGGCGTCGGCGCTCTTGGACGCTCAGAGCGGCGAGCACCCCGTCCTCCTCGACGGAGACCCTCGCGCGACCACCGGGTGCTCCCATGGCGTCGCCGCCGTGGGGCACGGCCAGGCCTTCGCCGGCGCGATGAGGCAGCGCAGGGAGGAGGTCCCCCCTGACCCCTTGAGGGTTGTTCTTCGGGAAGAACATGTCGGGGTAATTCTTGAAAACTTCTCGTTCTTGACCGGAATGCGCGGTTCTTGATCTTCTTGCGCGGCTCCCTTTGATTTCTCTATGATCCTTCGCGATTCAGCTAATTCTCTGCATCGAAGCATTCCTTGTTTGCTTGCATGCTTCCCGTTGGTGATTAATCGCAGGAATAATTTTGCATGTTAATCTGCTCGTACTGGTAATCATGCATATATATGCCCGGTGATTGATCACAACTTTATAGCTAATCCATTCCATGCTTGATATTAACAAGTTGTGTCTGCAATCTGTAAATGCGCAAGCAACATTACTAATTAGACAGTTGACTCCAAGTGTTTGCACTCCACAGCTACGATTCTTGAATCTTTCTGCACTGGTCCGTTCAGAATTCTGCAAAATCCTTCGCAGCACAGTTAATTCGATGCATCAAAATGTTGTATGTTTGCTTTCATGGTCTTGATGGTAGCATGTCAATCTGTTCGTACTGTTCATTCAAGTAGCCATGTATGCATGACATCTGATCAACTAAACCATTGCATGCTTGTTACAATGTTACTCATAAATCAATTGTGCACAGTGGACTGAAGTGGTGACATGCGCCAATGGAAACAAGATTGACCACCCAAGTGGACTGATCAAGAAGGCCTGGAGAGCCTCTGTCAGGAACATTTGTCGGTTCGTAGCCTCTGCTGTGAGGTTTTGCTGGGACATTGGCACCCATGTAAGTCCACTTCGACAAGTAGGAACATTTGTCGGTTCCTACTGGAACTTGTGAATTAATTTGGACAGATCTGAAAGTTCAATTACCATGCTTTTCTGATGGAGGGGAACAATGCATACCTCGTGTATATCTTGTTCGTTCTCAGTCTATGGGTTGGGACTTGGGAATGTAAAATGCATTATCTGTCTAGATGTTCTTCCCCATATATTCTCTCATTTTCTTGAACCATTATATCGATGTCAAGGAAATAAGAGCAACTTGATCATTGCATTACTTTCCCAACGAATCTAGAAGTTTTTCTTTCTTTTCTGCTGTTTAAGTGAGCATTGTACCAACTACCAAAGGTGCTCACTTTATTCTATATATGCATTTTCAGTATATATGCACCCTGCTGCATCCAAATTTGAACTGTTGAGTTACAAGATTTTTGATGCTCAACATCACGGTAGAACTAGACGTACAAAATAATTTCAAGCTGGAATTTTAACATCTTCATCATCACTGATTCACTGGTTCTCAGTAGGTGCACTGGCATGTATGAGAACTTCTTGGGTTAATATAACATGCGTACACATATGCAGATGCTTCCTCTATGGGCTGCAGCGGGTTTCAGAAGGAGACTACCCACATCAGCTGTGCCAGAAAAGTTTAGCTGGCGGAATGTCATGAGCACTTTCAGATTTCAAATTTTCCCCGGTAAGCTACTTATTGGTGACTCCCATTAAATGAATGAACATAAAGATTTGCTCCGGTCTAACAAAAAGTATCTCGAGATATTAAATCATTTTTCACCATTGGATAAGTAGGATGTACGCCGTTAGATCCAACGATCCAAAACGATTTGGTACCGTGAGGAACCGGTACCTCGAGGTACTTTTTGTTAGATCGTAAAATTGCTCATAAACATATGCTGTGTTAACCTACATGATGATGCATATACTGATATACATGCATGCAGATACTTGTGCTATAGTGGCATGCTCAGTCTGTATCGAGGCACAACACAGGCTTGAGTTTGAGCGCCTACACGGGCAAGGCACATTCATCCTTGAATTGCCTGATTCCACCAGGAACCTAAGAAGACTCTGCCAGCAGAGACAAGTTTGGGTTAAGGATAAAGGGGCGTGCATGGATGGCCTCCTGTCTGTGATCCGGACGACCGGTGGAGTGCCGGCAACAAGCACGACGACGAACACAAGAAGAGGCCTCCTGCAGCTGCCTCTCCACAGCCACGATAGCTTCAGCCTCCGGGGTTCCTGGACAAACCTGACGCCCCGGCGAGCAGCACAGCTCATCTTCACTGGCGGTCCCTGCATTGGCATCCTCTGGGTTGATGGATCCTACGCCGACAAGCGCCACTACAGCGACGACGATGGCGAGCTGGACATGCTGGTGTACCTTGGCTGTGACCCCAAAAAGAAGAAGAAGAGGAGTAGCAACAGCTCGAAGGAGGACGCACGTCTACACGCCGTGGTGTGCTATGGGTATCGCTTCACTGGGCAGCAGCAGCTGCACATCCGTGTTCAGGACAATATGCCCATCCACAGCCCTCACAATTGGATCCTCTTCGAGGCGTTTGACATGTTCTACACTGTACGAGTCACGCCCTTGGATGCTTCCAGACTGTATGATCCCTCGGTATGACACTTGCTGAGTAACTGAAGATTGGTTTAGCTTAGCCTGTGTGTGTGGGTTCAAGAATCAGCAAAGTTCCTTTTTTTCCCCCTTTTTTTGCTGGGATGATCGAAGACAGATCACCCTAATTTCATTAAGATGAAGAAATCTACAAGAATCATCTAAGTTCTGATGCAAATTAACTGGTACTGTCGTTTTTGCAACAGGTGAAGGTGCCGCCGAAGATTTCACAAAAGATGGGCAAAGACCGAGCGTTGGTCAATGCGAATCTTCGTCGGCTACACGATGCAGTGAGCCAGTGATGGTCCAGAAGGGAAAGGAGATGCAGTGATGATCCAAAAGTGCAGAGAGAAGGTGAGCTGTGTGCCCGGAGGGAAAGGCGGTTCTGCTGAAGTTGGGTGTTTTTGCCGGTCTAATCTGTCCTATTTACACTTTCTAGTAAACCTGGATGCTAAGCCTTTGATCCTAAATGTACGACTCTGTCCAGGCCAACAATTGATTGATGGTTGAAGATATTAAATGGCAATTTTTTCAATGTCGTTTCAGTCGATTTTTTGTGCGTCAGACCTGTTTTAAGATCTGTGATGTGATTACGAGGTACTACCTTCATATTTTTTTTATACGACGCCGTTAACTTTTAGGTCCACGTTTGTTCATTCGTCTTATTTAAAAAAATTATATAATTATTAATTATTTTATTATAATATGATTTATTATTATAGGAATTTTAAGTATGCATTATAATTTTGCATATTTGGATATAAATTTTGAATAAGACGAATGATCAAATATAATCTTAAAAGTCAATGGTATCATACATAAAAATATGAAGGGAGTATTACCTTTATTTTACGTCATAAGATGTTTTTTAATTTATATGGATGCCAAAAAAGTTAAATGTACGTATAAAACATCTATGGATAAATCTAGATAGAATTAAAACATATAAAATGAAACATAAGGAGTATATTATCATTTTGAGTTCCATGTACATGTTTATGTCAATCCGGTGGCTTGTGTTTCATTGCTTTTCTCCTGTTCTTTTGTAGTTGTTTGGTCAGTTAAGTTTTTTGTTTCTAAAATGTGGTCGATTAAGATTTATGATGTCCTGTGAATTTGTGATGAGCTAGTGCCTTTTTCTTTGTGATGTTTGGGCATGTCTCAAGGAAATCTACGTGCAATTGTAATGCACCGTGAGAAATGCCAGCGGGTCTTCTGGCAGCACCACATAATGGTGGGCTAATTAGTACGGGTTTAAAACCTCACCACTTCTCTTAATAACATCTCACATTATGTTTTTTCTCATTGTCTAACTTTTTTACCGTAAAACACTGAGACTGAGTTTTAGTTTTTTGTGTGGAGACCGAAAGCTTTCTTGCCCATGATTCAAAGTGTTTGTTTAGATATTCTTCGAAGAGATATGCGTCCTAATTTTTTCTCTTATGCTCATGGTTATAAGTTAAATTTGATTTTTTAAATTTAAATTTGGAGTATTTTTCATCTTAGTTTATTTTCTAGTCTTAGCTTTTAAATCACCGAGAACATGTATATAAAATTTTTATTCACAGATTATTTTAGTTTGCAACTCGCCCTCCGCCCCGGTCACGGCGTGAAGCACTCGATTGAATTTGAGTAGCTATTGACTCAATATTGCAAACATAGGAAAATATCGAAACTGGTCTTTAGGCGCATTTAGCCTTACTCTGCCCTTAACCCATTACCATTTTGTTAGATGTAACTGTGTCATGTTTCAGGCCTATAAGGAAAATATCGAAAATGCCGCCTTTCAAAAGAAAAAAACAGAAGAACCGCGTCGTTGCTTAGATTCGTGCTTGCAACGACATGTCCTCATCGTATCCGTAGATGGTTCCGATAGGAGTGCTACAGATTTGTTATAGATCACGGACCTGTTCTGCTGTTTATACAAACCAAAATTTTAATTTTTAATCTTAAATTTAGGATTGATTTTAGAGTTATTTTTACCATAGTTTATTTTTTATTTTTTAGTTTTAGATTTACTAAGCACATGTATTAAAAGTCTTTGTTTATAATTATTTTTCGTTTTCAAGTTTACCTTATAGAAAAGCCAAAGAATGACCCCATATTTAATTATTTTTCTAATCTTGGTTAGCCGTCTCGTCGCTATTTTTTCCATCTAAATTTCCATCTTAAAATTAAAATTAATTTTGGACACTTTTCACCTAAATTTATTTATTAACATTGCACTTTAGATTGTTAAGAATATATAATTTTTCGATCGCTGCTTCTACGCCGTGATGCACACCGACCATCGCCTCGGCGTCCGAGTTGTTGATACATGCATCATCGTCGGTATATACGTGCTTTTGTTTTGAAGAAAAAAAAATACTACTGTTGTTGAAAAAGTATCTAGATATCCGAAGTTTCTATAAATTTTGATATCTTTAGATATATTATTATAAAAATATGGTATCTCTGTTTATTTTTAAGAGTTTTACTCTTACCCTTCCTTTTGTATCTCGAGATATCAAATCGTTTCTGTGTACCGTTGGATCCAACGATCAGAAACGATTTGGTACCTTAAGGTACCGGTATCTCGAGGTAAAAAAGAAGATGTGAGTAAAACTCTATTTTTAAATGAAGATAATGAAACTTTAACTTTAAATAAATGGATAGAAAAAAAAATCCTTTTTAACTTCAAACTGTTTCGTTGAATCATTTAACTTCATGTCATAAACTAATTGAAATGGTTTACTTCATTCCCTAATAACATTTCTCTTCTGTGTTCTTCTCTTTATGTGAACTGTAGTTTGCACGGCTGATTATACTAATTCAACCATTGAGAAATCAACCACAAACCATTCTCAATTTGTTCAGTTGATTAGGAAGGAAAGCAACTAAATGTTGTTTCATCAGACTTAAATTTGAAATCCATCTTATGACATAATCATGGGTATTTAACTTCTTTTTTTCTTTTTTTCTCATCCACTGTTATCAACGGGAACAACAGGAAGGCCAACTCGGCAGGAACCACTGACAGAGAAGCAACCACGCCCCCGCAAGAGTAAGTTTGCATTCAATTTGTGGTGCATTCTTTGCAAGATTTCATACAAAAGCAACTGTTCCTCATGAAATGAATTTAAACCATAACCTGACGGTTTATCCACTTCAATCTTCCTCTCTGTGATACATTAACAGAGAAGAAGCAAGTGCGCGACATGGAGGATATCCGTGCGTTTTGTCCAACCTACGAAGAGGCTTTACAGTTGATGAACTTGTGCCTGATGAAGAAGAGGAACTAGTCGAATGAGTGATAGAGAACATTTACAGATTTCCTCTCGCTAGCTTACCATGGTCTCTAATGTAAATAAATGCCCTCATTTGTGATTCTATGTAGCATCAGATTTATTGTTCTGAGTCTTTCTTTCCCTCTGTTCCTATGGAAATTGGATCGTTTCTTACAAAACTTCTATTAAGATCTTATGTGTTACAAACATGGGCTCAAAATTCTATGGGTGTCTGTTTGGGGTACTCCACAATTATTTGTGTATGTATGATGAACACTGCATTTGTGTTTGGAAGTATGCACGTGTTAATTATTCATAAACAATGATCATTGGAATGGAATTTTTGAATGGCAAACTTAACTATTTGCTTCTCTTTAGATTGTTTGTACTGTACATGTAAAAATGAATTTTCGAAGGCAAAACTGATGATTTGCTACTGTTTAAATCATCAACTACCATCCTGCTGTAATTGCATGTATGACCATCTAATAGAATTACTCTTTCTAAATTTATCTAAATTTATTCATATATATATATATTTTGTATATGTATCTAGACAAGATAATATGGAACGAAGGAAATAAATAATAATAGCGAATCCCCAATCTAAAGAGGCCTTTCTAGGATTGGATAGGCCCCGGGCCCACAGAAGTTGATGGGCCAGGTTTCGCCCTACGCAAACTTGGCCCAGCCATTTTCTGTGTGGGTAGGCCGTTTGAATGGGCTGGCATCAAGGCCCATCAAAACAAGTGGAGGTTAGCATTCGGTTTTATCCTGATCGTTTGTTACCTGATCGGATGGCGCGCACACATAGGAAGAACCCATCTGTTACCCGTGGCCCGTCGCTGCCTCCATGGCCATGAACGCCGCCAAGTCCGGCGGCCTCGTGGTCGCGCGGCGCGGCGGAGCCAGCCTCTTCGGCCGCGCCGTCGCCTCCGCCTCCGTCTCGTCCGTATCCACGTCCACGCCCGCCACGACGCCTCAGAGCGTCTCCCACTACCTCGCGCATCACCCGAGGGCGACATGGGAGGCGCTCTCCGCCGCATTCCCCGCCGCCGCGGCGCCCCACGGCCACATCGAAACCGTCCTTCTCTCCCTCGCCAAGCACCGCCCCTCATCCTCCCCAGAGCTCGTTGCCAGGAACGCGCTCACCTTCTTCTACTGGTCTGCGTCTTCGTCGTCGTCCCCCCACTCCCTCCGCGCCTACTGCCTCCTCGTCCACCTCCTCTCCCGCGCCGCCCTCATCCGCGACGCGTCCGTGCTCCTCGAGTCGGCCATATCCAAGCACTCCTCCTCGCCCGCTTCTCCTTTCTTGGACGCCTTCTTCGCGGCCTACGAGGACAGCGGCACGGCCGCAACGACCCGTGGTCTCCACCTCCTGGTGCACGCCTACTCGCGCGCGCGCCTCCCGGAGGAGGCGCTTGAGGCCTGCCGCTACCTGTCCCAGCGCGGGGTAGTTCCCTCCCTGTCCGCCTTCAACGCCGTGCTGCACGCAGCCCAGCGGTCCGGGCGGCTTGGGGTCGCCTGGGAGGTGTTCGAGCTTATGACGCTGAAGCGGGTGTACGCCAACCAGAGCACCGTCGAGCTTGTCATTGGCGTCCTCAGCCGGGAGGGCGCGCTGGGCAGGATGGCAACCCTCGTGGAGAGGATTCATGGCAAGAAGTCTGTGCCAGGCGTGGTGGCACATGTTGCGCTTACGCTGAGGATCTTCGAGGAGGGGAGGACTGAGCAGGGGATCTTGCTGCTCAGGAGGATGCTGCAGAGGAACATGGTGTTCGATGACATTGCGTACTCTCTCATCGTGCATGCCCATTGCCAGGCTGGTGATCTGAAGTCGGCATGTGAGCAACGGGATGACATGGTGCGCCGTGGCTGTCGCCTGAACTCATTCGTGTATACTTGCCTTATCAGAGTACATTGCTGCGAATGCAATGTTGATAAAGCATTGCAATTGTTTGAAGAAATGCTCTCTATCGGGTTGAAGCCGTATGCTGCTACGTATAGCCATCTCACTATTGGGTGCTTCAGACAAGGCAGAAGGGAGGAGGGCTCGGAGTACATGGACAAGATGCTCATTGAAGGTTTTGTGCCGGATACTGGCACTTGCAATGAGATGCTAGAGGCACTTTGCGATTCAGGAGAGGTTGGCAAGGCAAACGAGCTGCTAACAGCAGTGATGGACAAGGGGATTGTTCCTGATCAAAACACATACTTCAGTCTGATCAATGGGTATGGCAAGGTTGGTGATGCTCAAGGTATCATCAAGATTTATCATGAGATGGAGCACAGGGGGATTAATCTTGGTGCAGAAGTTTTTAGCTCCCTCATTAGGGTCCTTTGCCTCTGTGGAAATCTCAAGGAAGCTGAGAAATTCTTGGCTGTTCTGGAAAGGAAGCTGTTGGCTCCAACTAGTGAAATTTATGATCTTTTGATCAGCAGTTATTGTGAGAAGGGTAACACTAAGAAGGCACTTTGGTTTTATGACAGGATGACGACAGGATACAGCACGCTAGTCCCCTCTGGTGATACTTTTATGATGTTAGTGAGAAGGGTTATCAAAGCAAAGTCTGCTTGTTCCCCTAATTGCTGATGTCCAAATAAGATCTAGTTGAGTGGGAGAATTGATGGGAGAAAAGCTATAAATGAGATCGAAGCACAGGAAACGTTATTATTGTCCAGCATGATTTGTATTCTTATCTCTTCCAGTACGAGAGAATGGTGAGCTGTAGCTGAGGTAATAAATACCCTTCTTTTAGTATTCTTTTGATAGCTAAATAGAAACTTGCTCTACCAAACCTATACTTTAGGCAACAATCGTTTTCAAGGTGAAATTGCATAATTCTATGGGTTTTAAACTTTGGAGCATAAACTTTTCATAGGGCTGTACCGTGTGCCGTGTAAGAACAGTACAGGGGGAGAATTTTTTAGCTCCCAGAAAATTGGCATAGTAGGAGTATTATTAGAGACTGAAACTCATTGCAACTAATGAATCAGCAGAGTATAGTAGTATTCCTCAAGCGAGAACATTTCCAGTATAAGATTGCAGTGGATTGTCTCCCCAGAGTAGTTGTCTACGCGTTCAATAAAAATATCGTCGGTATCCTGTACCTGAAAGGCGCTTTTAGAATGTCATTTTAGCCTTTGAATTTTTTGGATTCATAATCTCCTAAGACCATTCCAATCGGCTTGAAACATTGTTATGTTGTTACAGTGCTCATGTCGCCTGGTTCTCCAAGCAAGAGGCCCAGGGAGGGGACGCTGGTGTTGGAGTCTTGCCTCCCAGATTTCGCCATGCTATCGGCAGCGTCAGCTCAGATGTGGTGCAGGCAGCTAGTACTTGCTGCTGCTGCTGCCTTGTTAAGTCCCTGTCACACAAAGCTTTGGCTATCCATGTCCCTCTTTATCACTGTGCTACCAGCCAGCTCTGTGTAGCGACAGCATTTGCAGAATGCAGTGCCAAAAAGATGCGCAGGTACCTATTCATCCACCATCTCTTCTTCTTAACTGGTCAAGATGTTCCATTAGACCATTACCCATTCTTGCACTCTCTGTGCTGCTTCATTGGTGAAGAACTGAAGATGCATCATGAACTCAAAGCATGTCTAGTTAATCCACAATACATTCTGGCACAACGTACTTAATAAACTGGGTAGAGGATTGAAAGTTTTTTTCTTCTGACTGCAAGGAATTAACCACGGTGAAGGCTTTTTAGACATGCCACATACGGCGTTTCTCACCGCTGCCATGACAGCGCCACGTGGCGCAGCTTTCCACGTGTTTGCAGCCTTGGTTGACGCAGGCACGCAGCGCTCCGGTGCTTGTGTGCATACATGGACTTCCAGGGTCAAATCTAGTAATTCTGAACTCTCACATCTCGTCTTCTGATCCTCTCTCATCTCATCCCAATTCCACAATGCATTGCTCCGTCGTCTTCTTGCTCATAGACTCATAGTATCTACCTTGCAACCTGCATGCTGACATGTTACCGTGAGCATGGCTAGAAACTAACTCTTTCTGTCTACCCATCTTTCTTTACGCAGACGCAGGCAGCCGAGAATGGGAGCAGGCTGGCAAAATATGTCGTCGACGCTGTGTACAGCGTGGTGGGAAGAAACCGCATCTTCGCGGCCTCGCCGCATGCGAAGAGCGGAAGGCTTCATCACTGGAGCAACCAGCACCGCTGCGGCGCTGCCCCAGTCACCAGTTCTGGGCAAGATCACCGTCACCGTCGTCGTGGACGATCCGCCACTCGCCATGACTGACAAGTACGCAATAGCCTGCTGCCTCTCTACTTTTACCTCTCACACGTCGTTTAATTACTCGTGTCATTTCACCGTTGTTAATCATAAAACTGATGTGCATATGCTTGTGAGGTTTGATACAAAAACTTCCCCTACTAGATTTTTTGGTAACACTGCATAGTACATGCTCGATATTTGGATTGCTATCATTTTTTTTACAAAATCAATACAATTAATACGTCCCTATCCTACCCAAAAGAATTGGTAATCTTGCTCATGATTTGGTAACCATATAGGCCCGTCATCTCCTAAACCCATCATCAGTGGTAGTTTGGTTCAGCGTCACTGTTGAACGCTTCTTGCGTGACTTGACTTCTCAAGTTAGGGATGGGCGTGGGCCGGTCCACGGGGAACATGTGATCAGCTCTAATTTAAATAAATAAGGTAAGTTTTATTTTTGAGACATAAAAAATAGAACTTAGTTTTTTAACTAGAGTTGACTATCGATTAGTCGTGGATTTACCTGTGCCCATCCCTACCTCAAGTGATCAAACGGTGAAATTTCCATCATCTGTCTGATCATGTCCCCGCGAAAACGAAACACTATTTTGACCAAAAACTCATTATACTAAGTTGGTAAAAAACCAAATGATATATTTGCAAATGAAAAATAGTTTGTGAATAAAACTTGTATATATGTTTTCTTAGTGATTTAAAAGCTAAGGCTGAAAAATAAACTTCCATGAAAAATCACAAAATAACTTTAAGGTTAAAAATTTAAATTTTGGCTTATAAAGAGAAACGAAAAGATGGCGCCGTAAAAAGGTGACCGGAATTATTTCCGGTTGGCGCTTTCTTGCAGTGTAATTAGTGCTGTACTAAGGTTTTCTGGTCCTTAGTTGCAGCAGCGATTGGGAGGTCGTTCCCTTGGCGCTCTCACGGTTTGCTTTCGGCATGCCGAGATGGCTAAGTTCGACGACACCATGATTGCATCAGAGGCTGGGCTTTGGAGAATCGCGGTGATGAACTTCCTTCTTTATTTTCTGAGATCCTTTTCTCTCACCTGTTTTTTTTTCCTTTCTCTGATAACCAAAAACCTCCCACAAAAATGTTTTTTGCAGTTCATGTGTAACTGTGAATCTCCTCTGGTCGTCAGTATACTGTAGTTAAACTGAAAATAAAATATGTTAAGAACTTAATACCACTCTTTTGTGATGACAAACGAGCACTCATTTTTCCTTCCTTTATTAGTTTATTGTAGTCCCTAGGGCTCAAAATAATAAAATAATACTGAATTAGATATAATATAGTATTGCGAGACTATGTTTTTATATCTTTCAAATTTGAAACGGATGGAGTAAGTGCTTACGGTAAGATAATGATTTGTTTAAACCTCGGAGAAGCATTAAAATTATGTCCCTGCAAGATTGCGCTTGTCGAAGAAGATATATATTTTCTCTTTTTTTAGCAAGGAAACTTGTAATACTAGCTGGGATTAACTCTACTGACTAATGTACTAATCGAAGAAGTCCATAAATATTCCAAGCTAGGACAATCTTACAAGTTCAGGACACGCAAATGTTTTCTTTTTCCTTTTCTTACATACGACTACGTATGGAACAAGCAATTATGCATGGTTCTACGTACTTGAAACATGGAGAATACGCATTTATGTGTTACAAGTTAGAACACACAAAAGTTATCCTTTTTTCGTTACATACGAGTACGAATGGAACAGACAAATCTGCATTATGTAGAATACGTATTTATGTGTATTGTATTTTGCTAGCCACACATCATCATACTAAAATCAAAGATCAAGTAAGAATCAATTTGTTGACAATTTTGAGAGCAGAGCAGAGAATGATCTCGAGACTGAGACATGTTAACACACACACACACACAAGATCAAAACCTGATCATACGTACATACATTTGTCACGGCATCATGGATCAACAAAACAATCTGATCATCCAAAAACTCTCGAATTCGGTTTGAGTTTGAGAGACTTTTGTCATGGTCACCGTCGGTTGTGCAGCGGGTTGGAGCCCGTCGGTGCCAGCCTCTTGTCGGCCTCAAACGCGGCGGCGCCGGCGCCGGCGACGACGTGGTGTTGCCGGAACCTCCTCGCGGCGAAGGCGGCGAGGCCGCCCTCCATCCTCCTCCGGTGCCTCCGGTAGCCGGGCGAGGCAGAGACGACGCCGCCAGCCACGGCGACACCGCCGCCGTCCGTCGGCTGTAGCTGCCCGGGCCGCCGCGACGGCGCCTCCGATGACGACGGGCACGGCGGCGCGACGCGGCCGAGGAGCAGCGAGCTCGCCCTGAGCGCGAGCGCGGCGAGCGACACCAGCGCCAGGATCTTGAGGCACCTGCAGGCGATCATCTCGGTCTCGCCAGCCGGACACGCGCCGCGTGCGCGCGAGAGGGAGAGAGAAGAAGAGGAAGAAGAAGATGGATGGCGCGGCGGCGAGCCGGACACAGCGCGCGCGAGTGAGCAGAGCAGCAGGCGGTGGGAACTGGGCTGGGAATGGCTTGGCGCGCGTGGCGAGCAATAATTCGGCTCGATTTGACGCGAGAGGAGGAGGAGGGAGGGAGCCATGGAGGGAAAGGCGCAATGAGTGATCGTTTCGCCGGCTCGCCGCCTGTTGCCTCCTCCGTTTTTTCTTTTTTTTTTCCCTCTCTCTCTAGAGAAATGCTAGCGTGTCTTACGAAATTTTAAAACTCACGTTAACACAATAATACAGAAGGAACATATTTTGAATTTTAAAATTAATTAGAGACTTTTTTATTGATATTTGTATATGAATAACTAAACGAAAATGCTTCGCGTACGATCGCATCGGAAGATCATATATGACCCGGACGGAAGCAGCGGATGGAAGCGATGCTGGCCAGACCGTCAGTTGTACACTGATCGTACAACGCAGTCGGACAGATAACTAAAAGTTGCATCATCGATCTACGTCTTATTATAATTTATTATTTTAAGATTAAGGGCTATATGAACTATGCGAGAATTATATAGGTTATACAGTTCGGTTTGGAGGGCAGATACTAGATTTATATTATGGAAGTGATAACAGATTTATCGCTCATCGTCACCACCATTATTTTTTAAACAAAATAGAAGCATATTGATTTTAAGGGAATTTATTGTTTATAAACAGCTTTGAAAATAATAAGGGCGTCGCCCGTGGCGAGGCCATGATGCTGCCGCTTGACCGGTCGCTCCCTCGGAGGGTCAGTAGCCGGGTATTCCGTACTCCATAGCTAGATCTGGCACATCACATGACGTGCCCGTGCCAGGGGCTTTGTCATTTCCGACGGACACATCCGACGAACTTCACTCTGCTCCCATTTCTGGTGCAATTTCAAACCCACCCGTCTGTCAAAAATGCTAGTAACAAGATTTGGTTATTCTTGGATCGCCAAACTGCTCCTCGGTCTCACGCCGTCTGCACGGGCAAATGATCGGCTCTGCGTGATGAGAGCTGAGTACAGTATAGAGACGGGCTCCAAAAATTATCATGTCATATGATTACGTAGAGAAAAAAGAAAATGAGAAAGAAAAAAACGAGCTATAGATTTATAGTTAGCTACAACATAAAAAGATTTTAGAGTTAGTAATTAGCGGTTCTATTGAGCTCCTTGGAGCCAGTGATGCTCGAGTAGTGTGAACCAGTGAGAAGCTGTAGCAATACAGTTGGTGCAAGGCGCTTTGCTCCATTTCAAAATATAAACATGTGTAGTAATAGCATTGACCAAGAATAAAAAAGTTTTCTTCCAATCACTTCAACGATCATTTTTAATTTTCGAAATAATAAGATTATTTTCCCAGGGACTATTAGAGGTGATGAAAAAATGTCGAACGATATATTTACAAAAAATATTTTTAAAATAAACCTTTTATATACGTGTTCTTCTTGATCTAATAAGCCAAGGTTGAAAAATAAATTACGATAAAAAACATAAAATCAACTCTAAACTTATGGTAAAAATCTAAATTTTAGCTTATAAATATAAGCAGAAGCGAAAGGATGAGGGTGTTTAATTATTAATTAGAATCATGAGAATCACTATATACACTTTATACCACTGTATAAAATTTGAATTATAGAATGCAGTAAGAGAGAGGGGTGTAAATTGAAAATAAGCTATGATAAAAAGAACTCTAAATTTGTGATAAAAATTAAATTTATCTTATAAGTATAAATAGAGACGAAAGGACGAGAGATGAATTACTAGAACGATGAGCATCACTGTATACACTTTATACCACTGTATAAAATTTAAATTATAGAAATACAATTCAGTAAGAGAGAGTGGTATGATACGCTACTCGTAGGCTGCATCAAGTGTGCAAGGGAGCAAAGGGTACGTACTACCAACTGAATCAGCCAAAGATCGATCGGTTCCATCGCATCGCACTTGATCGATACATCGAATCCCATCTCTCACTTTTTTGGTTTCTTGTCTCCTCCTTTTGATCTTTTCCGGCAGGAGCTTTTCAGTGTAGCACCACTGTTTTGTTTTCCGGTACATGTACGTAGCCTGCAGTGCAGCCTCTGCCTCCTCGCAGGAGGATACTGTTTCAGTAGCAGGCAGCAAATGCTGACTGTTGGGTGACATCTGGTCCTGGACCTGGAGTACTACCAGCGTTCGATCCGTCCGTAATATAATGGTTTTTAGAGTGCAATTAAATACTACCTCCGTCCGATTATGACTATTCACTTATAATTTTTTATCATTCATCTAATTTAAAAATTTAGTGTAAATATAAAAATTTATAAGTAATACTTAAACTAATTTTAGTAATAAAGAAAATAAATAATGCTTTCAAATTTTTTTGATAAGACAAGTAGTTAAACATTGCAAACAGAAAATCAAAATCGCTTATAATCTGGGACGGAGGGAGTATTTTATCTGTCTCAAAATAAATGATGATTTTCTTGTGTAATCACTAACCATATCAAAATATAAGGATTTTAGGTTGCTTGACACCTTAGAGATAAATGTTTGAAAATAAAAGACTGCAGTACGCTTCAATAAATGATGTATGTAGGGTGCTAGGGTGAATCTTTTTTTACAAAGAAATCTTATAAATGGATATATTTAAAACATTATTTAATAATAGACCTATTTTGTTGAGGTGGGTTCGACCAGTCAACCTCATCTCAGATATCACAATAGCAGCAGCATGCATAGTGACGTCAAGTTATTATACCTCGGCGCTAAGTAACTTAAAGTCGTGAGTTTGGATCTTTGTTTACATAATTTTTTAGAGGGGTTAATTTGTAAGATTTTTTTTCGAAAAGAACTAGAATGTGAAAGATTCAAGATTGTAGGACTGAGAGTAATTACAAAGAGAGTACGTAAAAAAATTTAGTGAAAGCTTTCGTGGTTGGTTGAAATGAGAATATATATAAATATGTAAGTAGTTGTTATGTTTTGAAACAAATTTTGAATGTTAGAAGTTATTTCTAGTATATTTAGAACTTGTAATTTGTATGGATTTTCATATAAAATATTGCTACTACATCAATAATTATTTTCAAACTGGTTTTTGGACAGGACTCTGGTTGTAACAAGGTACTCCTAATGCAGTGCAGGAAAAGGTTTGGTACGGTACACTGTATCAAAGAATTTTGGACATGAGCTCTGGGTCTCTGGTAGCAAGGCAGGAGTGGCCCCCACCCTCAATTCCCATATTGCCCCTGATGCATCAGTCGGGCCAGGCTGATCAGTGCAACTTCCACTGTTTCCTTATGTGTAGTTATCTTACTTCAGTTTTAAAATGTAACTATTTTTAATATTTAAATCTTCTTGTTCAACGTGTTATCTCATCTGTTCTCCCACCCCATATCCCCGTCAATTCTGCATTATAATATTTTCTTTCTATATTTAATCCTTGCTAAAGGATCTAAAAATGATTATATTACGATAGGAGATAAGAGCACCACTTACCAGGCTGCTGGTATTCTGGTAATTGGCAAAATTAATAACAAATGCAGGTGCCAACTTGACAGGCAAAGCAAATCAAGGATAACCATATTGTGCATAAAAAATGGAACATATATGGGGTGATTGTCCATATATTTACAAATAAAAATATAAATAAAATTTTTATATAAATATTTTTTGCGATGTAAAAAATCAAGGCTAAAAAAAACTACAACCAAGAATCACCAAAATCTACTCTAAATTTAAAGTCAAACATTTAGACCTTTACTTATAAACCTAAGCAGAAGTAAAAATAAGAGGCACATGCTCTTCTGGAAAACCTTTTTTTTTCTATATTTACTCATCAATCTCATCTCTCTTTGCCACCTGTCGATGTGCAACAGGGATGGGCTCACCGGCTCAGCTCACACAATGCTTACTGTATGTACAAATGAATGCCACCTCAGCTATAGACAACAATGTAGTTCCTACTGCAAATCAGAAAAATTCTCATCTCCCATGTTGGGGGCTCCAGGGCTCTTAATCAAATGAAACGCATTTGGCGCAAAGCGCAGAAACCGACGCGACCGCGATCATCTTGGTCCCGAGAGCTCCATGGCTTCCAAGCCAAGGGAGGACTCATCCGCGGCGAAATCCATGAATTTTGGGGGCAGAAGCTCTGAAGAAACGGACTTCGGCGTGTCGACGTTCTGTGATGCCTCCCATTTCTCCGCGAGACCGTCCCCCTCCAGCATTCTGATCACCTCCGACATTCTGGGACGGTGAGATGGGTAGTATTGTGTGCACAGCAGCGCCACCTGAACCATTTCCTCGAGCTCGACCCTGTCATAGTTGCTACCCAGGTCTTTATCCACCATCATGCTCAGCTGCTTTTCCTGATGAAGTTTCTTTACCTGGACCAAAATGCAAACATTAGAAATGCTGTTCATGACAACCACCTTTCAGAATAAATTGTACCCCCTTAATCAGTCCTTTTAGATCTCAACTGGTTTTAAAAGAATATGCTAAGTTATGGTGGATGTCCACACTAGATAAATAGAGATCGATATGCCTTTGGTTTCTCAAGAACATTTTTCAGCTTATCTGCTCTGCCAGGGAAAAGAAGCTCCACTATCTTGCACATCAAATCTTATCAATGCATGTACCCAACATAAAAAGGCAAAAAAGATCCTGAGAATGACATACAGACTTGTCAAAAAAACCTTGTGATAGACAAAACTAAAGGACATCACAACAAACCCTGGTGGCAAAGGAGAGAGTGGACATATAAAGCATATTTATGGTCCTTGGGAGGCATTGAAAGACGGTTGTATCTGGTACTGTCAACAATGCGATATTGAGAGGTTGAAGGCATCTAGGGTACCAGAAATTAATATTACTACCTACGTCCCAAAAAGACTTATTTTTTTGCTTCAAACCTATATCATAACCTAGACATAATGTATGTTTGTAGCAAAAAATGAAGTTTTTTCTAGGACAGAGGTAGTAGAAGATATCCGTGCCTCTCAATACCTCCCAAGGACGGGAAACAACTCAAAAGCAGTAAGGAAAACATTTCCCTGTTTCCAAAGAAGTGAGTATGCATACATAGAACAGAAAATACATACCCAATCAAGCACTCCACCCTTCTGATTTGCTATCCTTCCAAAGTCCAATGCCTTCTGACCAGTGATCAACTCAACCAACAAGACTCCAAACCCAAAAACATCCGTCTTCTCCGAAGATTGGCCAGTTGACAAATACTCTGGAGCTATGTGCCCTACCGTCCCACGTACTGCAGTGGTAACATGGGACTCCCTATGATCCAAAAGTTTTGCCAACCCAAAATCTCCCACAATTGCTTCAAAGTATTCATCAAGAAGGACATTGGAGGCTTTTACATCACGATGAATTATTTTTGGATCACACTGTTCATGCAAATAAAGCAACCCTCGTGCTGTGCCTAGTGCTATCCTCTTTCTCCTAGACCAATCTAGAGCTGGCTTGCCATTTACGAGTTCTGAAAAGCAGAGGAAGTGTAGATGCCTTTTTAGTATAAAACACACAAGGTTAATTTACTTGATCAGATAATGTTCCGATACGCATGCATTTATTGAATAAGAGTATAGTAATTAAATCAGTAAAACTAGACATGACAATTGGATGACTTAATCACATTCCAAATATGGTGCATCACGAAGTATCGGATGAACATATAAACAGTTAAATCAATAAGAGTAGCCGTGGTAGGGTTTAAGTTAATCAACAAAACCAACTAAGACCAGCGTAAATACTAAGTAGCATACGTAGCAGCAAAATTGCTTGATGGTTAGGACAGATGCATATGAGAATTTTACATCTACAAAATTTTGATTCAAGTTTATAATAACAAATCTTTCTCTTCAACTTTTTAAAAGAAGTTGAGACTTACAACTATCAGTTAGCGGTGCCAGACACAAGTATACACATAAAATTTACAAGCATGAAGGGACTTACCCCGCAACTGAGAAGCAACGCTTCCATTTGGCATATAAGGGTAAACAAGTAATCTCTCGTTCTCTGTAGTGCAGAATCCAATGAGTCTAAGGAGATTCCGATGAACAGCCAAGCTTATGACTTCAACTTCAGTTTGGAACTGAACCTCACCACCAACAGCATTATAGTCCTTCAATCTTTTGACAGCAACAATTGCACCATCACGTAAAAAACCCTTGTACACTATTCCATACCCGCCTTCACCTAAAATGTTCTTTGAGTTGAAATTATTGGTAGCTGCTCGAAGCTCCTTAAAGGCGTAACGCTTTAGATGACCCAAACATACTTCTGGGTCATATTGATCTGCAGATAAGGCATCAGGTATTATTGTACTGGAAACCAAAACAACAAAATATGTAACCTGGGAAAGCATGCACAGAACAAAGAACATGCTAAAAGAGCCCTCGGGTGCAAAAGAACACACGATGCTTACTGAAGGTAACAGGGAGGTCATGATTATGAACTGCAACAAAGGTTTTCTTAAAAGTACCACCACATATAGTGGATGGGAATAAAGGCTGCTCTCTTTACAGTTGGGCCCAAGAGTAAATTTAATAATTGTCCACTAAAAAAGCTTGGCCACATATTTGTGTATGATGTTAAAGTAAAAAAGAGGACAAGCCCCTGTGCATTAACTTGCGTAAAATCCTAAAGGCAGCTCTACTACGAACATTTCAGCTAGTAAATGCAAGACACATGGTGTCTTTGTACAGAAGAGAATAATCAAAGTTCCCTTCAGGACAAACTAAGAAATTGAACATATTAGGGCATGGCCTAGGTCAACGACTCATTTAAGTCATGCACTTCATAATCACCTTGCAAAGTTGTCTTGGGCAGCTTGCATGACGTTAGGGGACACTAGTGTGCAACTTTTATGAACCGAACTGTTTATGCAGACTCAGTTTTGTCGGGGGGTATGGAAACTTGTCAGCAAAAACCAATATTGTAACAGGTGACTCTTTGTTATGGTCCAGTTACCAACAGAATTTAAAACTCGCTACAGAAATCACATAGTACCTCACTGAAGATTAATGCAATGCTCAAATTTGGTAGCAGAAAGGGTCCCTCCTTTTTGGAGAATATGATACAGTTTCAGTAAAGGTAATCATTCAGCTTGTACAAAGATCAATAGGTTATTGAACCAACAACATTTCTACAGCATAGTTCGATTATGTCCATGTAAATTACTATCAAATTGAGTACTACGAAAAATAGACCTCAAACTCAAGTAATATAGAATATTCAACCACCATTGGAGTGCTATTGAAATCCAGATAGAAACGGGAATTACCATTTACATCAAAAAAGATCTGCTGATTACGCCTATGCCGCCACCAAAGAAGCATACTGACTATGATAGTTAGAAATAGTACCGAACCAACAGTGACTCCACAGATAATAGCTATACGGTGGCTTCTTGCAATGCTTTGTTGTGGCTGAGCTGAGGAAAAGGAAACAAATATGAGTTGCACACATAGACAAAACAATACTGTAGAGCACAATGAAGAAAAATCTCACTCTTTAGATCATCTGGGGGGTATGAAAGTGGATCCATAGATACAGAAGAGCAATTATCACCAGATTTGACACCACAGATCATTGGATTTCCCACGATGCTGTCAAATAAGTAATAGCAAAAATGCAAGGTAAGACAGTAGCCTACAACATGCACATAGAACATTTTAGTGGAAACTCAATTGATCAAGGTGAAAGGGGATTAAGATCAAATACTTGAATGTTCTTGAAGAAATCTTTGGCAATGGACCGCTCAAATTGTTAAATGAAAGATCTCTGCAACACAAGGCCAATACAAGGCAAATTATCAAAATAAACCGGCGAACAATGAAGACATGGATAACAAAGGGATCAATTCATAAAAAAGAGATCAATATACATACACAAGAGCAAGGCCATTGATGGTGGCTAAAGAATCAGGTAGAACCCCAGATAAGCTGTTGTTGTTCAACTTCCTGGTAGCACCAAGAGAAACGGAAATGACTAAAAATAAAGTTGAGAGCAGAGATGAGTCAAGAACCAAAGAAACAAGTCGTACAGATAGTTGAGGTTCTTGAGATCGCCAATTGAACCTGGGATACTCCCAGTAAGCTGATTGTCTGACATGTCAAGCGTCTGAAGCATCCCCAACCTGCCTATGCTCGCAGGAATAGGGCCAGATATCGCATTATTCTGTAATAGCCTGTTAAAGAAGGAGATCGAACACTTTCATAATTCTTAGATATTTGCAGCCTGTTGAAAAAGGTAGTATAAATAAGGCAGGATCAGTGACATTGAGCTTACACAGATTGCAGCCTGGTGAGGTTCCCGATGCCGGGGGATAATTTGCCTGACAAGCTTTGGCTGGGGAGACCTCTGCGACCACAGTTGATGCAAACAAGATTAGCTAAAATTGCTGGTGCTCGCCGGAGGCGGCGGCGGAATGAACAAACAAGCATCAGCACGTACAGCGCAGAGACGTAGCCGTCGGCGGAGCAGGTGACCATCCTCCAGCTGCAGGGATCGACGGAGTTGATGTCCCAGTTGTCGAGCACGTTGTAGGGGTCTTGCAGCTCCGTCTTGATGGCCATCAGCGCCACCACTGGGTGTACAGCCGCAGGAAGAAGAAAAAAAGAGTTCAGCTTCACCAAATCTCGGCAGCAGAACAACTCAAACTCCCAGAGCACAGAAACCGCATTTGCTCTTGTTCAAAGGAGATAGCGTTTGTGAATCGAGATTGCCACGAAAAATGAATCAATTTCACTGGATCCTCTTAAGCCAGAAAAAAGATAGCATTTTCTTTATCCTTCTTATCCAAAACAAAGTCGAGAGAAATAAAGGCATCAGATTGAGAACACATTATAAAACGGGAGCAGCGGCAGCATCGAAAAGCTCGGATTTTCCTTGGGATTCTTCAAGAGAGGGGAAGCAGAGTGCGCGTACCTTCGTAGTTGATGCCGGCCGGAGAGAGCGTTGCGGTGGACGGCGGCAGGATCACGGCGAGCACGCCGGCGAGCGCCGCCCACCAGCGCCACCACCGCATCCACATCCCCCCACCACAGATTCGCTCCACCCCCAACAACACCACCACCAACACAATTCTACCCGACTGCAGCAACAGCAGCAGCAGCAACGCAGAACAACTCACCAAACCATCTTCCTCAACCCAACCCAAACCAAATCCAAGAACGACGAGTCGACGACACAGACGAAGAGAGGACAACGAAGCGAGAGCCGAGATGGCCTCACGAAGGAGGAGAGGCGGTGGGGGCGGCGGAGCAGAGCAGCCAGACGCCGCGAGAGAGAGAGAAGCGAAAGGGAAACAAACGGCAGGGAGCACCGGCCTGGCAGCCACTCCGGCTCCCTATCAATCCATCCATCCATGCTCACCTCCGCTACACGCCGCGCCGCTGCAAAACCGCCAAAAGAAAGGCCACGCCTTTTTTTTCTCTCTTTTCCTTTCTCTCTCCCCCGACACGGACGCTGCCATCCGTCCATCACCGTCCGACCATCTCGACCCACCCCATCGTCATCATCCACAGCTGCTCTTGAATTCTTTCATCTCTCTTTTTTTTTTTGCCCTTTACCAAATATCACTCTCAAATACAGATCAGAAAGCAGTTTGTTTGGTTTAGTGCATTGTTCACATCATTAATTCATTGTTAAGCTCTTGCTTACAGGTGACGGCAGATGATTCAATTCAGTTTGAGACGCCAACCATACAGACAAGAATGCTCTCCTCACTCCAGAATACCACTAACAACCATGTGATCTTCTTGAGCAATACTAAAATACAGTAGAGCTGTATTCTTTGAAGATTAAGAAATACAGTAACAATGTTCAGGATTGGGGACCGGTTCCGGTTGTCATTTTCGTAAGAAGGGCGCTAATGACAAGGCGCATGTTCATCTCGTCGCGGTAAATCTATCAATATAAAACAGAATGATGGGGAGGATAAAAGATTAGTACAAGTAAAAAAAATTGATTTTGAGAGGGGGAGGGGGATGGTTGGATGGGCAAAAGCTTTGCATTCTGGCTGGGGATCACTGGCGAGTCACATGCTCACCTTTTATTTTGTCTCGTCCTTTCTTGTCTCGTCGCTAGCCCAGCCTATCCAGCAATCTCTGTCACTCTTCTCTAGCAGTGGCACTACTACGGTGGTATAGAATCTTATGCTCATTAACACTCATCCGGTTCTTGTTTATTCCAACATGCTGCCCCTCATTTCATCGCTCTGTCCCGTTTTTATATCTATCTTTCCAAAATATAAGTATTAAGAAGTAATGATTTTAATATCTCTTAATAAATAGTAAATAATACATAGAGCACATAGACTAGTGGTTGCAGTGACCCGAGTAACATTTAAGATCATAACTTCAAATTTTCGTAGGGGAATGAATTTCTGATTAAGTATTTAAGAGGTAACTCCCCTACTTAGACTACTTTCCTAAAGTTTTCAATTTTTTTAAAAAAAATGGGTAGATAAAATATTCTTCTATAAAATAAGATAAAAATTAAATGAAAAGTAGCTTGTGATTACCGCTAAAGATGATTATACTGTAAGATATAGTATCTAACTTATAGAAATAATTATATTTTAAAATAGAGGGAGTAATTGTCACTACTGATCAAATGTTTTAACTTTGCCCACTAGTAACTTGGAAAACCATTATGATAAAACAAAAGCTTAATTCTTATGTTTAATATGCAATACACTTGTAATAGAGTATTTTAAAGATAGTACATTTTGGGGGGAAAAACAAGCGGCTAAAATTTGAATATGAATATTATCGGGCGACAGTATTTGGAAACTAAGGGGGTACTACACTCGGAGCTTGATTCATTCTGATTTTGAACCCTAAAACTTCACAAAAAAACAGCTAAATCATTTTCACCTGTACTCCCTCTATAAGAAACATAGTAATGTCATGTCCAGATTCATTGCATTATATTCCGGGGGCTGTTTAGTTCCCAAAAATTTTCATCCAAAAACATCACATCAAATCTTTGGACACATAAATAGATTATTAAACTTAGATAAAACGAAAAACTAATTGCATAGTTATGCGAGAAATCGTGAGACGAATCTTTTGAGCCTAATTAGTACGTGATTAGCCATAAGTGCTACAGTAACCCACATGTGCTAAAGATGGATTAATTAGGCTCAAAAGATTCGTCTTGCGGTTTACAGGCCAGCCATGAAATTCGTTTTTTCATTCGTGTCCGAAAACCCCTTCCAACATCCGATCAAACGTCTGATCTAACATGCAAAAAATTTCATTTCACCAACTAAACGCCCCCTCAAATCTAGTAGTAGTAGCATATCTTGACACGGAGAAAGCAGTACATAAAAACAATCATGATCATACTATTTTTTCTTGGATATTTTATGTTTGAAACTTACTGCATCATTGCATCCACTGATACCACTGTTATGAAAAAAAGGCTTGTTGCTAGGTGTGTCACTGTCACTGTAGCATTTTTGAGTGAGATGGTCTGAAATCTTGACCAGAGAGAGAGAGGGAGGGCCGGGTAGGGGGGGGGGGGTCCTCAATTATGGCTAATCGTCCACCATGATTTCCTCCTATACTTGATTACTTCCACCATGCAGCAACCGTACAGAAACGAATTCGATCTGCAGGGCATTTTCATTTACTCTGGACCGCGTGTTTGTATCTGAATATCTAATGAATCTTCTTCGTCAGTTAGCATGGGTTTATCTCTAAAAGCAGGTACAACAAGACTATGCTATAAGTATATTTTAAAAAAATTAAGTGAAGAGAGGTGGACTTATAGCTAGCTGCACACGGGCTCCAATACAAAATATGTGTATGACATATAAACCATATATTCATGATTTATAGACAACTATTATATGAATTAGCTATTAAATTGACTATAGATAAATTGGAGCTAGTAGTTGGCTATACTATTGAACTTGCTCTAAATCATAGTATAGCATCACGGGGGTACCATAAGATTACCACCAGCGTTAAGCGTGATTGGCTACCCTACATCCTACCATGTTTTGAACATATAATAAAATGTGAGAAAAATCTTGGAGTTTCGAGTGTAAATTCTTTTTAGAAACTTAAATTCTGTACACAGAATTATATATCTAGATTAATAAAGAAATTCTCAACACATCCTTATTGAGTTTTATAGATATGTTCAGCGTAAATCATTGACAAAGTTTGCTTTATTTATAGCATTTGTAACATCTCTAATGCACTATTTTCCCAACACAACCAACCTTCATGATTCCCTGTCATTATTACTGGATCACAAAAATAAAAGGTGAGTAGTTCTACCTCTATCGCCAAAATAAATTCAACTTATAGACTCCCAGGAACGAAGACTCCCAGGAACGAAGGCAGTAGTATTACTTAGTACAATATTGTAAGTTACACCATACAGCTCCAACTTATACTAAAAAAGAAACCGAAATAGAAAAAGAAATTTTAGGCAAAATTTCTCCCCTTTTGTCTCTATGTTTAAAACAAATTTGCATTAAAGAAGATTCGTAGAGTAATGATTACAATACATTCTTTCCTAGTACTATTTTCTTAGCAAAACTATTACTAACTTAATCTCAAAATATACGCATTTCTATGTTGTTTGGCAATAAGAAGAAAATAATATGATATCCCTTAATAAACAAGTAATGGATACTATGTGTGGATAGAAGTATAGAAGTAGAACAAAAATAATTTTAAATAAGAAGTGATTAATAGAATAAATTATATTATTACTTAAATACTTATATTTTAATATAAGATTTAAATTCCAAAAATAATTATATTTTGTGACGGAGGAATGACACCCATGCCCACGGTGTTTCTTCGGTTGATCCAGCCTGCGAACGACCATGACACACTATTTCTGTTGTGGGGATGGGACGGCCTGATTAGCCGGTAGGTAAAGCAGTACTGTTGTCGTTTTGGGATTTGGAACAGAAGAACGACAACACCCAACATACTGCTAGCCAGTACAATGATCTTTCACACAGCTGAGGTTGTTTGGTTAGTATTTCATTTACTAAAGCTTACCATAATTGTTTTAGATAACTTGGCTAAGCTATGGCTAATAAAATTAGTGGTCTTATGGTTCATTGGCATAATTTGCCTCACCATGTCACCCCTAAGTTACCCAGGCTTAACCGAGTTATGTATCCATTTAATCGTGCCATATTTGTGACATTTTTTTATCAATATAAGAATCTATATGTCATTGAGTCATAAAAGTACAACAAATTTGCATTATTTCTAGTTAAAGTGTGGTTTCAATTTTGTTGCTCATATGTGAGGCATGTTACTAGAAATGTATGATAATTTTACCCAATTTGATTATGACATCCGGACAACCCTTTAGAGACGCACTTTTTAATCTCAATGACATATAGGACATATATAATGAAGAAATAATATTGCCACAAAGTTGGCTATGAACCAACCTAACTAGCTTGAAAATCATCTAAACAGCACCGCAAGCATCGTGAAATTCCAAAGTGATACAAAATGAGAGAAACTGACAGAAAGAAAGGAGAGAAAACACCTGAATTTGCACCCTTTCATCAGCTTCTCTCTCTCAAATCAAAAAAAAAAGGTAAGTGCATTTTTAATTTAATTTACGACGTCGAGGCAACCTAGAAGTAATACTACTATTAGTAGAGTACTTACAAGAGGAGCCTGGACTCTTGATCCAGACTCCCAAGAGCATCTTGGTTTGTTGTCACTTGGGGTTGGAGACGGTGCTCCGTTCAGAGCGGAGCAAAGCAGAGCATAAGGCCACACCAGATAGCATATTATCTCTAAGCTATCTAAAAGACAACTTCTTCAATGATCTAGCTCTTAGTAACTAACTCATAGTACAAATGACCCATAATTCATTCTCACTTGACATTAAAACATATGCAAGAGACTATCTTGATTAAGAGATAGTCTTTATCTCTCTTCTATTAAAAAAATATATAGTGTACCTTATATATAGCTTATAGATACAGGCCACCTTCAATGTGTATCTATAAGCTATCTTAGATATACTATATATTTTTTTAATGAAGAGAGATAAAAGCTATCTCTTAATTAAGATAGTCTCTTGCACATACTTTAATGTCAAGTGAAAATGACATGTAGAGTCATTTGTATTATTAGCTATTTGCTAAAAGCTAGATCATTGAAAAAGTTATCTTTTAGATAACTTAGAGATAGTGTGCTATCTCGTTGTTGGAGGTGGCCTAATACTGAGATGCCGCTGCACACCCCCTATTATTCTAGGGAACAGTATTGTACGAAGACGACGGAATGTTTACTCTACTCACTCACTACGGTGTACTCAGCACAGTGATCTGCTCCTCGGGCCCAGAGGATTCCGGCACATTGTTTACAGGCGGCAATCCATCCAACCACAACCCTACAACGGCCTAGGCCACGCCACACCACCTCCAGATCTACTCTTACCAATATGGCAATGCTACTATCCTTTTTTAATTTGAATTTCGAAATGTTGCATTTAGCATTCTGGGAGTCAAAAAAAGGGATCCATTTCACATAAAATAGTTTACCTCAAAAATTTCCATAAAATTTCTCTAAACCGGATAAACCCTAAGGATCCTTTGAAACACATAGGTGTTGTAGGATTTTCATTGAAAACAATTCGATTCTTCCAAACAAATTCGTTGGGCTTTGGAGCAGGATTTGGTATGTCCTAAGGACCCAGAACTTTGGTAAGGAACAAGGATAGGCGGTAAAATGGAACGAGAACAATCAACCTAGGGATGGATACATGTTGGAAGGGTCCGAAGGAGGATATAGCCATCCATGAGGGATCAAAGATCCGGTGCAGTTGCTAGTGCAACGGCAACTTAAGCAGTTGTACTAGCACCATCGGGTAAAAAAAAACAATGGTTTAGATTGATGATTCAATGTAGTTATTTTTTATAAATTGTGACCGTGTATATGGATCATTCGATCAAAATATAGATGGCTCATATTGCTTGTAGTTCTTATTGTGCAGTTTTAGTTCCGATTGCACATGATCTCAATCCATCTATGAGAGGCAAATTGACAGGTCAGATCATCAGTGGTGGCAACAGTGCAAGCCACACTTTTTTCAGAATGAAAATAAGGGTGCATCTTCTCCAGCTCCTGCGCCTCAAGACAGGAGCAACGACAAGAGGCCAAGGCTTGGTTTCGAAGACCGTGGCAGGCCAGCATAGCATAGGATAGCAACGCACATTGGGGGGACACACAGCCAACCATCGTCAAGCTGTGATCCTCTCAACTGTTCGCATGTGAGTCTGCAGTACAAAACTGCTAGTACCAGTGGTCTGTTCGCATTAGTACATATTTTCCTCTTTTGAAATGAAGCTGCGAGTACAGTTACAGCAGAGAATGCCTTGGAAATGAGCCTCCTACATATGCGGCCCATGAATCATTTCTGGCCTTAGACCATTTGGATGGGCCCAAATGGGCCGTTTGTTTTAATTCCTTTTTTTTATGGTGGAGGGAACACCTTCTCATCTAAGATGGCAGTATAGATGGCCAAACGAGCCACCCGGCCAAACACGAATTTTTTTAATTTTATTTATTAAATAATTTATAAAATTAAATTTTTATTTCAAAAATTCACAAATCTAACCCCCTACCGCCCTCCCAAAGGGCGAAATGCTTACATGACAGACGGCGGGCCAGCCGGCACAGATGGGCGATGACGGTGGATGGCGATATTTTTCATTGACCTAAATGAAAAATTGCTGCGCGTGCCCGTGATTTTTCGATTGAACCGTGGTTTGATATGTATATATATAATATATGTAATTACTTAACCACATAATCACATGTACTACCTTGTTCTAGTGGTCGTTGCCCCCCTCTTCTAATATATATAATGTATGTAATTACTTAATACATGTAATTACTTAATCACATGTACTTAATCATATATAATGTATAATCTAGAAGACCCAAGGTCATATTTTCTTCGATTTTTCTTAGGCGTTTTGGTTGGCAAAAATAGGAAGAAATATGCTCTTGTGATGATTCGACCTCTGGTCTCCTAAATATAAATAGAAGAGGAGAACAATGACCACTAAGCTAAGATAATTACATATGTTATACATATATGTATCAAACGACGGTTCAGTCGAAAAATTCCTGGGCGGGCGCGTGCGGCAAATTTTTCATTTATGTCTTCTCCCTCCTCTGTAAAGGCGGCAAGGTCCTAAATAAAAAATATCACATGCCGCTGTCATCGCCCATATGTGCCGGCCGGCCCGCCATCTGCCACGTAGGCATTCCGCCCTCTAGGAGAGGGGCAGGAGGTTAGATTTGTAACTTTTTGAAATGAAAATTTAATTTTGTAAATTATTTAATAAGTAAAATTCAAAATTCAAAAAATTCGGCTAAACACAGCCAGGACACGACCAGGCTCAGGCCCCCAAGATCAGTGGGGCCAGCATGGCCCAACCTATACGCCGGTCCAGGGCAGGCCCGCCCACTTGCTACAACAACAGCGTGGCCCAATAAGACTCAGACCTTGCCAGGTCAGCTCAACGGCACGAAAGCCCACCATGCTCCTCTTTGTAAGAAGTCTACTTTGCCTCCCTCATCGCTTTGGGCAGTGTCTCATATGGCTATATTAAGGCTGCATTAGTTTGATTGAGGTAAATTAACTTACACCGGCACATAAAACATAGTAATAGATTAATACATGATTAATTAATTATTAAAAAAATATATATAATAGGTTAATATGATTTTTAAAACAACTTTTATATAGAAATTTTTTGCAAAAAACACCGTTTAGCAGTTCGGAAAACGTGCACACGGAAAACAAGTGAGATAAATTAACTTAGAGGGGGCAACGAACGCGACCTAAGTCTATTTTGGCTCTCTCATCTATTTTGCCTCCCTGGTTTTGGACCGTGACCGTGCCGTGTCAAGACAGCCCACCGTGCCAATGCAGAGGCCCAAACACGGCCCAACGGTCTACCAGCACAGTGTCGGGCCATGCTGAGGCCTAGGACTGGGTCAGGCAAAACTCGTGCCATTGGCCGGGCCATTAGGCCTTTTGGCCAAGGAATAAGTTCACTTGAGGTCTTTCAAGTTATCGTCCAGTTTGTTTTTCGTCCTTGACCGTAAAACCGGATACAACCAGTCCCTGAACTATTAAAACCGGTGCAAAAGAGGTCCATCAGCAGTTTTAAAGGTGGTTTTGGCTAACTTGGCGCCTACATGGCTAATTTGACTAGGTCTCCGTCCCACATGACATTAACATGACGCTTATGTGATAATTATATATCAGAAAAACAATGGACCTATCTGTCAACTCCACACAAAAAATGATTTAAAAATGACAGGCCCATGTGGGCCCACAATCAGCTACCCAAAAGAAATAAATATGGTGCGGGCCACGTGGGCCCCACATGTCATTCCTTCTTTCCTCTCAGCTGACAGGTGGGTCCACTATTTTTCTAATATATATAATTGTCACATAAACGCCATGTCAATGCCACGTGGGACGAAAACTAGTCAACCTAGCCATGTAGGCACCAAGTCAGCCAAAACCGTCTTCAAAACCGCTGAGGGACTTATTTTCCGCCGGTTTTGATAGTTCAAAAACCGGTTGTATTTGGTTTTACGGGACCTATTTTCCACCGGTTTTGATAGTTCAGAAACCGGTTGTATCCGGTTTTACGGTCTAAGGACAAAAAACAGACTGGACGATAAGTTGAGGGACCCTAAGTGAGTTTATTCCTTTGGCCAACTATAGATGGCAGGACCGAACAGCCATGAGAAAACCCGACATATGATAAAGAGTCAGAGAACAAAACCATATGCTAGCATGCTACTTCTTGCACTGCGGTTTTACATATCTTCTAATTCTACTACTGCCACAAAAGATTTCAGTTTCTATCTTGCGACTATACTACCCTTCAACTGTCTGATCAGTTAGCATAATCTGATACTGAGATTGGAATGCTGTTCCCTTGTCTTCTAAGAACTTGGTGGTGATGATCTATTTAGCGCTGTTTTGAAACAAAGGAATTGGAATTTTACTGAACCTCCACAGGAAAAAAAAAATTCCTCCAAACCAAATAGGGCCTTTAATCCTAGAATACTAGACTAGTGCACTGGTGTGTGTGTGTGTATTAGAAGTGTACCTGGATTTATATATGGTTCACGACCTGGCTGTGTTCATTCCCTGCAGGGCTCCGGCCCCGTTTCTTCTGATTAACAAAAGATGCACCAGATTCTTCCATCCTTGGATGTGCAATTTCCAAGACATCCCTGCAGGAAGATTGCAATTTGAGGTATTTGATCTGAAATATAAGGGCTTGGTGTTTCTGTCACCCACTGCCTTTTCAAAACATTTTCTATCATATTTATCTTGTTTTTTCACAGCTGCTGCGAATTCCGTAGCTATGGCAAAGGAAGCCGCAAATTACACATTTGTACGATTAAAAACTGGTGTTTACACAAGATGGGAGATGGATTACCGCAAAGCTTTGGCAATTGTGGCATTTAGTGGATCCAACTTTAAGGCCCTCTGAAGCACACAAGAAGCACTGGCATAATCCTGTCACAATGCAAGCATCGTGAGGTGAGTAATCAGTAAAGCATCGAGAACAGAATTTAAAGCTACTTTGTTTGGTATGCATTGCAATGGATTCTCCCCACTTTCTACAAACATGAATGGATCATGAAAATCACCTGTAGCAAAGAGAAGGCCATTCCTTGACGATAATAGCCTTTTGCCCAGTCTGGTTGTATCTTGCTGCAGAATTGAGCATCTGAAAGTGCCTCATCACCAATGCCAAGGTGCAACCAGCAAACACTCCTGTTTGAATATAAGCTTGCATCGATGTTGTTGAACTTCATCGCCTATTACCATCAAACAGTTTTATTTCTATTATGCGCAAAGGTGTTTTTGTTACTTTCAAACAGAAAAAACATTTGCAACCGAGAAATGGACATGGAAAATCAGCAATGAGCAAGGAGACTACCATGCTGTATAGCAGTATTGCAGCATCATAGTCCTTATTGTTGAAAAACAAGTTTCCTTGTTCTTTGAGCTCATCCTTCCTCCTACATGATGCATTCCTCGCCTGTTCAGAACACAGATTTTAGTTCAACAGTCATCGAACAGTCCCAAAACCCCATGGCTATGACAACGAAGCAATAACTGTGCTCAGCATCCAAGCGCTTGAAAATGATTAAAGCAACTACAAATCTAGTTAACAAAGATTTCACATACCCATTCCTTGTAAGCGGCAGATTTGACATATCTGATAATCCCACCAACACTCCAATCTAGAATAGTAGGTACATAGTGTGTCAACGGAAATATAGCTTCAACAACTTCCCGTTCAGCGTGAATTGCAGCAACTTCTGCTGGTAATCTATCAAGCTGTCAAAGGATCAAATCCATGATAATTTTTAAGGAAAGCAGATCATAAATCGAGAAGATGAAACTGTGGGGAGCAAAGTTCTTTGCACATGACGAATTGTTGATGCAAAAAAAACATAAACATGGGGGAACAAAAGGGCCTATATATATGCTGACTTCATCAGGAATGTTTGGATCTGCTCCAGACTCCAGCAAGCACTTGACGAATCTGATGGCGCCGGTCCGGCTACATGCTAACAGTAGAGGAGTTGTTCCGTTGAATCCAGCACCACAACCATTAACATTAGCACCAGCCTAGTTGATGTGTTCAGCACAGTAAATTCAGTAGTATCATCCACCATACTTAGGTCTAAATGTCATTAAGCAAAATTTCATGGATAATGAAGCTAGTGGTAAAAGAGCTGAATTAATTAGCACAAAAAGATAGTGCACCTGAATAAGCAACTTCATGCATTCCAGAGATTCCCCCAGAAGCGATGAAACCAAGGGTGTGAAGACATGATTGGCAATCTTGTTGGGCTGCGAAAAATTACGAGAGATTTCAAACCAGAATTAGCTGTCCAGTAGTACGTCGTAGCAACTGAACACCCATCTAGGTCAGGATTGGAGTAATTATGAAAATGCAGTCAAGAATTAACAGCGCTGCATACATCGGCGCCGTGGTCCAGCAAGACGCTGACGACGGCGGGGTGCCCCCGTGCAGCGGCGACATGCAACGCCGTGCCTCGGGGGTTCGCCGCACCCACGTCGGCTCCCCCAAGCAGCAGCAGCTTCGCCAGCTCGCGATCCCCTGGACGAATACGTTGCAAACACAAGAGCACAGTAAGACACGCTGGCTACATGCATGGCGCACGACGCGGGTGCGGCGGCGGCGGCGCACGTACGTACTCACCGTTGTAGGCGGCCCAGTGGAGCGGGGTGTCGCCACCGTCGGGGTCCGGCGTGGACGGATCGGCGCCTCGCTCCAGGAGGTAAGCAGCCGTCGCGGTGTGCCCGAACGTGGCCGCCAGGAGCAGCGCCGTCTCGCCTGCATGCGCGCGGCACCGCGTGAACGGACGCCGAACACGGAGCACGAAATCAGGCGCTACACAAGCATAGACTAGAGAAGCGAGAAACGAGCGGCGGCCGCCGGCCGGGGGTGCACCTGAGGTGGAGCGCGCGTCGATGGGGAGGCCGAGGCCGTCGAGCAGGAAGCGGCAGACGTGCGTGCGGCCGTTGGCCGCGGCCAGGTGCAGCGCCCCGCGGCCGCAGCGCGATCGGAGTCCTCCGGCACCGTCGACGCCCAGGCTCACCGCCGCCGCGTCCACCTCCGCCGCCATGCCTAAAAACGCACCACGTAAAGCTTGGGCACGACTGCGAACAAGCATCTGCCGGGCAGCACGTACGTACTAGCGAGGAGGTGGAGGTCGCCGAGCACGGCGGCGCGGAGGAGCGCGCCGGCGCAGCGGTGGTAGTGGTGCCCCCGTCTCTCCTCCTCCCTCGCGTCGACGCCGACGCCTTGGCCACAACGAAAAGCACATGGAAAAATCAGAGACACGGGCAGACGAGACGACGCGTAATACAAGCATACAAACAAACGCGCACCTGCGCGCGGCGGCGGCGGAGGCATCGCCGCCGCCGACGAGGACCGGCAGTCCACGCTCATCTCCGACGCGATCTGACGAAGCTTCGACGCGAGGATGCGCGATCTCTTTGGGGGAGAGAGAATCCACAAGTGAAACGGAGCTTCGGGGAGAAGGAAAAAAATGGCGGTCTCTCGGGAGCTGTGCCTGCAGTCGAGCGGTGGCGATGAGACCCGCTGCTTTGTTTATCGCGTTTGCTGATCGTGTCATGATGACAATGTCTCGTCACGTTTAACGTAATTTGAATACTATTTTCTCGTTTTCTCCTGTACGATCATTCTTCATATTTGAAAAATGGGGTGTTTAGCCGGTGAAAATAAAATTTGTTTTCACGTCATATCAGACGTTTGACCGGATATCAAAAGAGGTTAAGCGAATTTTATGGCTGGTGTGGAAACCACGAGACAAATCTTTTGAGCCTAATTAGTCCATCGTTAGCGTATATGGGTTACTGTAGCACCTATGCCTAATCACATACTAGCTTAAAAGATTCGTCTCACGATTTCTCACATAACTGTGCAATTAGTTTTTCGTTTTATTTATGTTTAATACTCTGTTTAGATATCCAAACATTCAATGCGATGTTTTTAGGTGAAAATTTTTGGAACTAAACAACCCCTTATAAAAAACTTTAAAAAAATAGTCACGTATAAAGTATTATTTATGTTTTATAACAAAAAATATTAGGCCCGGTGTAGTTTCTAATTTTTTTTAAAAACATCACATCAAATCTTTGGACATCTAAATGAAATATTAAATGTACATAAACATAAAAACTAATTACGCAGTTATGAAGGAAATCGTGAGATAATTTTTTGAACCTAATTAGTACATGATTAGCCATAAGTGCTACAGTAATCAACATGTGCTAATGATGGATTAATTATGCTCAAAAGATTCGTCTTGCGGTTTCCAAACGAAATCTGAAATTTATTTTGTGATTTGACTACGTTTAATACTTTAAATTTAAATGTGTGATTATACGCGTTGATGTAACATCTATTCCAAAAATTTTTGGAATCTGAACACAGCCTTAATCGCAAAAAAGTTTCAAATAAGACGAAGAGTCAAAATATTGTATAAAAACTGAAAAATAATCCTATTTCGGAACCGAGGTAGTATTTATTATAAATAGTAAACATGAACTATTAATAATATCCATAATTTTTAAACTAATTCGCGAAATGAATCAATTGAACCTAATTAATAAACGATTAGCCTATATGATGCAGCAGTAAATATGCTCTAATTATGGATTGACTAGACTTAAAAAAATTTGTACACGAATTAGCTCTTATCTATATAATTATATTAGTTCTATAAATAATTTACACTTAATATTTATAATAAATATCTAAATACCAGATATGACGTGAACCGAAAAATTTTAGCCACATCTGTACACCCTCGACTTTCCGGCTCATCCATGAATTTCCTCGAGGATTTGCCTGCTTGAGTGACTTCCGTCATTCGTTCCAGATGTTCCCATGTACTAGTACATCTAGGTTTTTCCTGCACTGTATCATGAAAATTTTCATCCAAACGTCTTTAGCCTCGTTTAGTTTGTAATTTTTTTTAAAAACGTCACATCGAAACTTTAAACTATTAAACGTAGTTTAATTATAAAACAAATTTTAGATTCCACCTGAAAACCGCGAGACAAATCTTTTGAGTCTAATTAATCCATCATTAGCATATGTTGGTTACTGTAGAACTTGTGGCTATTCATGTCCTAATCATGCTCAAAAAATTCGTCTCACTATTTCCTCCATAACTATGTAATTAGTTTTAATGTTTATGTATATTTAATGCTTTATTTAGATGTCAAAAATTCGATGCGATGTTTTTACGAAAAGTTTTTGGAACTAAACAGGGTCTTTGTTTAGTTGCCAAAAATTTTTTTTAGTAAAAAGGTCACGTCGAACGTTTGGCCGAATGTTGGTAGAGGTTTTTGGACACGAATGAAAAAATAAATTTAAGATGCCACGTAAAAACAGCAAGACAAATTTTTTGAGTCTAATTAATTCATCATTAGCACATGTGTAGCACTTCTGGCTAACCATGTCCTATTAGGTTTAAAAGATTTGTCTCACGATTTTTCCTATAACTATGCAATTAGTTTTTATTTTTATCTAAGTTTAATGCTCCATTTAAATATTCAAAGGTTCGATATAAGGTTTGTAAAATACTTTTTAAAAACTAAATAGGGCCTAAGTTGTGGGTCAGGTGGTAAATAATCTAAGTTATGTTGGAAGATGGTATTTAGGAGTGCTCCGTTGGGGAAGATGGCAAATAGTCCAAAATCTCTAACGGAAAGTTGAGCGGCGCCTTGCCGCCCAAGTCGTTGCGCTTCTCGCCGGCGCCTCCGCCCACGCTGGTGCCGCGCCCTCCTCTCTCCCCCGCTACGCAGCCGCCTCTGCTCCGCTCCTCCTCCTCCTCTCCCTCAATGCCGCCTCTGCGAGCGCCTCCTGCTTCCCCCGCGCTGATCTCCTTTCCACCCTCACGGAGACGCTGGTCGCGTACTCTTCGCGACGGACTTCCACCTCCTCTCGAGAACTTCTCCATGGCGCCACCTCCCGGTGCCTCATCTGCGTCCCGAAAGCAGGTACGCTCACGGCTCTCTTCACCCTCTCAGCCTCTCTCCATGCATTGTTGGGCTTCGACCTTGATTTCGGCGAATCGTAGAGGCAACTCTGCATCTAGCGCGGCACGGCGGCGGAGGATTGTGATTACAGTTGTGCTGAGGCGTTGGCCAGTACGGAAATCGACCTACGGTTTGCAAGAGGGTTCGGTCTCAGGGCCACCGCCGCCGCCGAAAAAGCGCCAGACCTTGGTCTACTCGGTTATAGTTCACATAGAAGATGTGCTCGACCCGACCCCGCTGCACACCTCCTGCTCCCTGTCAGATGAATCCAACTCCGACGATGAGGACGTCCTGCGTCGCAATGGCTTCGCCTACTGGGCTGGAAGGTTCGACGGCGCGGGGCCTTGGATCTCCTACCAAGGCGGAGGCCGCTCGTTTGGGGTCGTTTCGGCTCCGCTGGCAGGTTCCTGGGGCCTGGGGCCCTGGTCGGGGCCCCTGCGGGAGTCCTGCCCGCCTGGACGCTCGCCGGCGCGGCCTCCGCGTCCTTGAGTCCACCGACCGACCAGGTGACCGCCCCCTTCCTGCTTCACGGGAGCCACTGGAGAAAGCGGTAGACGTATAGATGGCCATATGGGCCACCTGGCCCGGCTTGGCCCAGGCATGGTTGGGTCCGTGCCGAATTCCGTTGGGCCGGCACGACCCAATTAACACGTTGGACCGTGCCAGCCCATGGGCTGCACCGAACGCATAGACATGACCCAATAACACTCGGGCCATGTCGGGCAGGTCCGAAGGCATGATGGTCCGTCGTGCTTATTGAGCAAATAAGTCTATATTTCCTCACTTTTCACTTTGGGCTGTGTGAATAAGTCTATTTTTCCTTTCTCTTCTTTGGGCCATGTTTTGTATGGCGAGAATAAGAATATTTTACATACCTCTCCTTTTAGGCTAAGCCTTATATGACTAAATTAAGTCTATTTTAGGTCCTTAATATTTTTTCATCACTACCAATTGAACCGGGCCATGTTAGGCCGTCCCATCATGCCAAGGCATCGGCCCAATTGTTGGACTAGGCCGGCATAGGCCCGACACCAGTCGTGTTGTGCTTGGGCTGGGCCAAATGGTCGTGATGTGGGCCGGGCCGTCAGGCCTTATGGCCATCTATAAGTAGACGCGATCCACAACATCGACCCGGTTGAAGGCGCTATCAACTAGTCCTTGGCAACATTTATGTCGCCGATGTCAACTCTCGTTCTGCTATAAGATCTCGAGCAGGATTTGAGGCTTTCTGTGCTTGTCACTGTGGACGAGGCAAGAGGTTCATTTTTGATGCCTGAAGACGAAGCCATCTGCGCCATCGATGGGTTCAAATCTCCTGCGCTTGATGGCCCGGTCATGTCAGCTGGGCCAGATGGGCTGGAAGGACCGATAGTCTACTCCAGGAGAAAGGGGCACAGGTCAACCAGGAGACAGCCGTGGAGCCACCCAAAGTACCAAGGCCCATTGCCACATTAGGCTTGGTGGCGGCCCCTTTGCAATCAAGGGTGGATCGGGCCTCATAGAAAATTGTCTCGGGTCATAGGTGTGAATAAATCAGAGGGGCAGAAGCGTTAAACCTCATTAGAGGCCGTACCTTTGTTTATATATGGTGATAATAACCATCACTGTGGGCTTACAGATTGTTGGCGCATAGACTGGATGGATTAACCGTAGATGAAGCAAGCTAACTAACTTAATCATATCTTAACTATCCTGAGTATATCTCTACAACCTATCCATCCAAATATACGCGCATACATGCATATACAAGATATATTTCACAGCCCCCCTCAATCACAACTTTCCTAAGTTGAGATTGTGTTTGAAATTCACTAATTGTCGCACAGCTAGTGCCTTGGTGAAACCATCTGCAACTTGATCTCCTGTAGGAACAAATTCAATTTCTAGAAGTTTTCTAGACACTCGTTCTCGAACAAAATGATAGTCCACTTCAATATGTTTTGTTCTGGCATGGCACACATGATTAGAAGACAAGTATTTTGCACCTAAATTATCACACCATAGCTTAGCCATTGGGGGACTTGGTACTTGTAATTTTGTTAGCAAAGTTTGTACCCACATAATTTCTGTCGTAGCATTTGCGAAAGATTTATATTCTGACTCAATGCTAGATCTTGAGGCCGTTGCTTGTTTACGTGCACTCCATGATACAAGGTTTTCTCCTAGAAATATTGCAAATCCACCTGTTGATTTTCTGCCATCTAGTGAACCAACCCAGTCTGCATCAGAGTAACCACCGACTACCAAAGACTTGGATTTAGATATTCTAAGTCTAAGATCAGTGCATTGCTTCAGATATCTTGAAATTCGCTTAACTGCTGCCTAGTGAAGTGTAGTTGGTGCATGTAAAAACCGACAGACTTTATTCACAAGGAAAGCTATGTCAGGTCTAGTCAAGGTAAGATATTGCAGAGCTCCAACTACACTTCTATAGTGTTATGCATCATTCTGTCCTAGCAGATCTCCTTCATTTATAGACAGTTTCTCACTAGTAGACAATGGTGTACTAACTGGTTTGCAATCAAAAATATTTACTCTCTTTAGCAAGTCACATGCATATTTACCTTGTGACAGGAGTATGCCATCATCGGTCTTGTTCACCTCAATGCCAAGGAAGTAGTGTAGGTCTTCTAAATCTTTCAACACAAAGTCTTTTTGAAGATCCTGCAATAGAGCATGCACTGCTTCCTGTCTGGAGCTTGTGACTATTATGTTATCCACATAGATCAAGACAAACATGATTAAACCTTTTTTATTATAGAAAAATAAAGAGGTATCTACCTTGGACCCTTGAAAACCCAGATCAAGCAACTTTTTGCTGAGTCTAGAAAACCAGGCTCTTGGAGCTTGTTTGAGACCATATAAAGCTTTATCAAGCTTACAGACATGATTTGGATACAAAGCATCTTCGTACCCTGGAGGTTGCCTCATGTATACTTCTTCTTCAAGGATTCCATGAAGAAAGGCATTTTGTACATCTAGTTGTCTCATGCACCAGCCTATGGAGACAACAATAGATAGAACTATTCTAATAGTAGCTGCCTTAACCACATGCCTTAATGTATCCTCATAATCAATACCATACCACTGTTTAAAACCTTTTGCAACCAACCTGGCCTTTTATTTGTCTAGATTCCCATCCTGTTTTCTTTTAATCTTATATACCCACTTGCAATCTATATTATTGCTACCCTTTTTTGGTGGGACTAGGTGCCATGTCTTATTATTTAACAATGCCATGTATTCTAGATCCATAGCCTATTTCCAATTTTTATCCCGCAAAGCATCAACTAAATTTTTAGGTTCCCCAGTAGCAGTAAGAAAAGCAATCTTATATTTAACTGTACCATCAATGTAGACTTTTTCTTTGCGAATGCCATGTTGAGAGCGAGTAACTCGTCTAGGTATTACCCGTTGTTCCTATTCAGTCTCCCCCTGGTCATCAGCATCAGTTGTCGCAGATGTGTCAGGGTCACTGCTGCCCATGCAAAGTGGCGATGCGACAGACGAGATGATGGGCGTGACTGCATCAGTGTTGTCGACGGCTTGATGAAGCGGGGATTCCATCCGAGGCGACGACGTGCCTTGCATGTTGTGGCTAGCACCTGCGCCCGAGGGTGGTGGCGATCCCGAGTCCTGGCTGATGTCGTCAAAGGCGTCCGATGCAGTGTCGAAGGCCCGGGGATCTTTTGCGGTTGAGCCTGCTTCATGCAATAATGACTCCTAGGCGGAAACAGTAGCTCCGACAGATTGATTAGTAGGGTTAGCAGGAAAATTAACCACATGATCACTAAATTGTTTCATCCCGGGATTAAGAAGATGTGTGAGTAGAAGAACTTCAGAACGAAGTCGTGCACCAGCATTGGGATGAAGCTTTAAAAAGGGAAAAACTGTTTAATCAAAGATGACATCACGAGAAATATAAATTCGACCAATGCTAGGGTCAAGACACTTAAATCCTTTATGGAGAGTGCTATACCGTAGGAAGGTGCATTGCTTAGAGTGAAATTGGAGTTTGTGGGTGTTGTACGGTCGCAAATGCGGCCAGCATGCGCATCCAAAAACTCTAAGAGAATTATAATCAGGAGTTTGATGAAACAATTTTTCAAGAGGAGTGGCAAATTGAAGTAGCTTGCTAGGGGTACGGTTTATGAGATAAACAGCCGAGTAGAATGCTTCATCCCAAAATTTGAGAGGCATTGAAGCATGTGCGAGGAGAGCAAGGCCAACCTCGACAATGTGCCGATGCTTTCTTTCGGCAGATCCGTTTTGCTGGTGTGTATGAGGGCAAGATACATGATGTATAATGCCAAGTTTGCGAAAGAACGAGTTGAGCTTCTCATACTCGCCTCCCAGTCGGTTTGCACGGTTAGAATTTTTCTGTCGAACTGACGTTCAGCGAGAGCACGAAATTCATGAAATTTTTTGAAGACTTTTGCCTTATTTTTAAGCAAATAAAACCATGTGAATGTGCTATAATCATCAATAAACTGACGTAATAGTGTTTGCCACCAATAGAAGGGGATGCAGGACCCCAAACATCAGAATAAATAAGTTCCAAAGGATAGCTAGACTTGCCAATAGATCTAGAATAAGGCAGTTGATGATTCTTGGCCTGTTGACAGGCATCAGTGACTGACTGTTTATTAGACTCATATAAACATGAAAATTTATTTTTACTAATGACTCTCTCAACAATAGGAGAGGCAGGATGACCAAGGCGACTTTGCCATCTCTCAAAAGACGGCTTATTGACTCCATAGACTTCTTTGCGACGACGTGGATGCGATGGTGCAGGAGGAAGAACATAGAGGCGTCCACGGCTGGGACCCCTAAGCAGAGTTTTCATCGTGGCCAGATCCTTAAGATTAAAGTATTCTTTGTAAAGTTCCATGTAAGCAGAATTATCAGAAACAAGACGATGAGTGGAAACAAGATTTTTGCGAGCTTTAGGAACATAAAGAATATTTTGTAAATGAATATTACGAATTGGGGTTTTAACAATAGAGTGGCCAACATGGCTAATTTCCATACCTGCACCACTAGCAGTGTGGATTTGATCTTGTCCCTTGTAGCGATCACGAACAGTGAGTTTCTCCAACAAACCCGTCACATGATCGGTCGCACCAGTATCAACATACCAGTTGGAGTCAGTGCCATCATACATTGCTGATCCTGCATATTTCTCATCTGTAACAAAGTCCTCATCATAACAGTTAACAGTACCAACAATTAATTACCGTGTGTCCTCTCTTGTAGCAAAGCTGGCATTTTGGTCTGTTGTCAGTACCACCTTGCCGATTGGTGAAGTTATTCCCTCGCCCCTTGCCGCGAGTAGAATTGTTGCCACCAGTGTTGCCGCGGTCGTGATTTTCAAAGGTGGTGCCACCGCCACGTCCGCGCTGTTGTCTGCCAGATCCACGCCCTTTGTTTTCCATATTGACTGATTGATCTTCAACTTGACGCAGGTTTTGGCGCTGCTCAAAGCTGAGCAACTGAGAGTACGCCTCTCCCATAGTCATCGGCTTCGTCTTGCCAACAAGAGAAGACACCACCGGCTCGAATGTTTCATCGAGATCAGCAATTATATATGAAATTAGATCATCATCATCAACTTTCTTACCAAATGCACTTATCTCATCAGCTAATGATCTCATCTCGGCAACATATTCAGTGACAGAGAGATCTTTCTTCGTGCTGGAAAGAGCAATCCTGGTGTTGATGAAGCTCTCACGTGTCATTGAGGAATACATCTCCTCGATCATCTTCCATGTTGCGGCTGAGGTTTTCGCAGGCTGCAACTTGTGTCAGGACATCCCTAGATAGTGTTGACAACACAAAACCCAGCACTTGTTGATCGGTTGCCATCCAATCTTCATAGCTTAGATTCGGCACCGAAACCTCCTTGTCGCCATCCTTTGATGTCTTCATGACCAGAGGAATTGGTGTTGCACCGGTGAGATGGCCCTCAAGACGGGCTCCTCGAACCGACGCCAAAACCTGCACTCGCCATAGTGCTTGGTTCTTGGAGAGTTTCTCCAAGATCGCGCTACCGCCGAGCACGTTGTCGGCCGTCGTCTTCGACGAACTCGCCATGAGTTGGTGTAGATGCAATTTAAAAGGTAGGCTCTGATACCATATGAATAAATCAGAGGTGCAGAAGCGTTAAACCTCGTTAGAGGCCGCACCTTTGTTTATATATGGTGATAATAACCATCACCGTGGGCTTACAGATTGTTGGCGCATAGACCGGATGGATTAGCCGTAGATGAAGCAAGCTAACTAACTTAATCATATCTTAACTAACCTGAGTATATCTCTACAACCTATCCATCCAAATATACGCCCATAGATGCATATACAAGATATATTTCATAGCCCCCCTCAATCACAACTTTCCTAAGTTGAGATTGTGTTTGAAATTCACTAATTGTCGCACAGCTAGTGCCTTGGTGAAACCATCTGCAACTTGATCTCCTGTAGGAACAAATTCAATTTCTAGAAGTTTTCCAGGAGACTTAAGCATAATGTTGTAAATCGTGTGATTTTCTCAATTATGTGGCTCTACCCTATTTGAGTTTTCCTATCTGCCTGCGGAGCAAACAAGGGGGGATCCTAATCGCTTGGAATCTAGACGAGCTCTAGGGTTCCCTACAACAGACTGGAAGCTAGTCGATCTCGGCTCGATTTGCCGGTTTTTGTGAGGATCGGGGGTGGATCCTAACATTAGTCTATGGTCCTCAATTGGAGGATGACAAACTTCTCTTTCTAGAAGAGCTAGGGGCGATTGTTGGGGACTTCAACCTCATAGCAGCGGCGGCGGACAAGAACAATGTGAAGATCAACAAGTGTCTCATGAATGCCTTCAAGAACATGATAAATGGGATGGAACTCCGAGAACTCTTATCTATTCGGTTGGAGATACACATGGAGTAATGACCAGAGAATTCTGACCCTAGTGAAGTTGGACAAAGTTTTGGTGTCCGGGAGCTGGGGTGGCTTGTTCCCTGACGCATCGCTGCAGCCCTCAGCTCAGCGGAATTTTATCATTGCCCGCTTTTGCTTGTGGTCATGATCAAATTGATCATAGAACTAGAAGGTTTTGCTTTGAGAACTTCTAGGCAAGATTGGACGGCTTCACTGAAGCTGTTCAAGAGGACTGGGAGAAGCCGACACCAATCGAGGACCCTTTCCTCAAGCTTCATTTCAAATTGGCTCGCCTAAGCAGAACCCCGCGAGTCTAGGAGCAGTGATGGATCACAAAGCTGAGTTGCAGTTGCAGATAGCCACTGAAATTGTTTCTCACCTCGATATGATACAAGACTTTTGTTCCCTATCTGACAAGGAATGGCAACTCAGAGCAATCCTTAAAGGTCGAAGCCTAGCGTTCGCCTTCCTCCAACAAGCCTGGATAAGACAGCGAGCGAAGACCGCAGCCTTAAGCCCGGGACAAGCGAGCTCAACCTTTTTCCACCTTAAGATTCAATCGAGAAGGCGCAAACTCTTCATCCTAGCTCTGGATCTATTGACGTCAAAAATATGATCTGACGTTGACGTGTCACACACGAAGGCCTGGGAGTCAATCTTAGATAGCTCCAGTGCAGGACCTAAATCTTAGGTGCGTGGGCGTGGCAGTCAGTTTAATCTTGCAACTGATAAGATGAAGAATAAAACAAGCCAATCAACTATCGAGCCGATAGGTAACTAATAATCCAGCTGATCAGATGTTGATGCTGCAACGCTTAGCCGATAAGCAGAACAATCGGCTGTAAAAAACTTGGATCGACTAGAAACTCAAATAGAAATAAACTTAAATTAAATATTAGACCAATGTAACCCACCACATTACTTACTAATCTTAGTCGATCGGACGAGCCCCTGTAACCAGATCGAACCAGACGTACAGAGATTGGACTTAACCAAGACAGTATGCAGTCAAGCACGATATAATTATATAAAACATGAATATCGATAAGGCTAATAAATAAAACGACGAACTACTTGGACTAAACAATGAATCATGTGTTACGATCGGCTAAACCCAACTTGTATGTAATTCTCATAAGCCGATGCAACACAAATAATTGTCGATCTAACTAAATCAAGCCGATTGATATAAAAATAACAAAGTAAGGCAATCGGCTACTTTATTGATGTAAATACGATAAACATGTAGATCGGCAAAGATTATTGGCTATAAACGGCGGACAATCAATCGAGATCTATAAAATATCTAACTTAGCTTACTAGGAATAATCATAGAAGATTGGACCCAACCGAGACAGTTCAAGATTACGCCTAGCAATGTCAAGCTAGATACTAAACAGATCTAAATCGCTATCAAGCCAATGAGCCGATGACTAATAACTTATGGGCTGGTATTTCGATAAAACGTGAACAAAATATGTTGATCTGATAGAAACCATATGACAAACGCAATCTACTAGATCGGACCTAACCGAGACAGTACTAGATTGAATGTGTCAAACATCAAATATCAAGCCCACGTAGATCGCCCAAAGTGGTCGACCAGATCAACTCAAAACACGAAAGTGATCTAAGTTGAAACTGATATGATAACTAGCAATCACACAACTAGATTAGAAGATCAGACCGAATCGAGACAGCTCTAATCTAGCTGAACGATTGCCGTGGCCCGGTGAAATGTAGGACTTACCCCTCCGCCGGAAATCGAAGCGATGCAGCCCCGCGTCAGATGTCAAGTTCCACCGGAGTTGAAACCTCAGTTAGGAGGGTGGCGATGCGCCGAAGGTAATTGATCTAATTGATGTGTAGATGATTTACAACGACCCCGGGCATACATATTTATACCCTTGGGTGGATGCTAATCCGTGTCGAACACAACTCCTAACAGATAAAAAGAAATAATAAACTCTATCTTTAACACGACATGGCTTCTAATAGATAAAAGAAAATAAATAAGTCCTGATTGGACTCTAATCTCTTAGAGATAAAATCCTAACTAACTCTAACTACTAGATAAAATTACGCCGCCATGCCTTGGTCTTCACGATTCCCTATTGAATTCGAACTCTTCCGGATAAAATCTCTATCGGCGATTGCACCTTTCCTTATCCGAATCCAATACGGAAATTTATCAAATTTTGGTGTTAACAGGATCTGAATGACATGATTGCAACGACCCAGGATGAGCTCCAGGATGTAGCCAGATAGTATTTTGTCTCTGTAATGGGTGGTGACGGGTGCGACTTGCACCAGTATTAGGCTGGATCGGTTAGGACTGCCTCGGTTGTAGCTATCAGAGCTAGAGGAGCCTTTTACAGAGGAGGCTTGGGATACCATCAAATCCCTGTCGAGAGGCAAAGCACCAGGGTCGGATGGCTACATGGGTCAGTTCTATGTCTCTTGCTGGAATGTGATCAAAGAGGACCTCATGGCAGCATTGGTCAAGTTTCACTATGGAAACAATCAAGTTCTCCACAGACTGAATTCGGCTTTGATAACCTTGATACCAAAGAAGGAATCCCCAGACCAATTGAAGGATTACAGACCAATTTCCCTAAATTTCCCTGGTTCACAGCTTCGCCAAACTCACAACAAGATCTTAGCGAACAGGTTGGCCTTGAGAATGAATGATCTGGTTTCCACGGCGCAGACAACTTTCATCAGGGGATGATCTCTGCATGAAAATTTTATGTTCGTCAGAGGTCTCACTTGTCAACTGAAGCGACTAAGTCAATGTGCCTCCTGAACCTGGATATCACCAAAGCATTTGACATGGTCTTTGGGCCTTCCTTCTTGACATCCTGAGGCAAAGGGGTTTTGGCCCAGGCTGGCGAAGATGGATACCCTCACTGCTGCTAATAGCGAAAACAATGATCATCGTGAATAGTAGAGAGGGCGAACCATTCAAGCCGGCGAGGGGGCTATGGTAGGGGACCCCTTGTCCCCACTTCTCTTCGTCATTGTTATGGACACACTGCAAGCCCTCTTCATGCAAGCAGTGTAGGCCAAGCTGTTGGAGCCAACCTCTGCCCCGAGAAGCATCCCGCACATCTCAACTGTACGCGGATGATGCCATCTGCTTTCTTAAGTCGACAACGCTGGAGGCCACAACGGTCAGGACAATTTTGTGGGTTTTCAGAAACACCTTTGGGCTTCATGTTAACCTTAGCAAGGGCACGATCACACCGATACACTATTCTGACTCGTAGATGGAAGGGATGGCGCTCACCCTCGGATGTCCAGTACAACACCTGCCGATAACCTACCTCGGACTGCCCCTCTCCACAACAAACCCATGAAAGCATGACATCCAACCCTACTCAAGAGGTTGTCCAAGTTGTTGGCTGGAAACCCAAGCTCTTTTCACCTTACGACCGCTTGACCCTTGTCAAATCGGTTCTGCATGCTCTTTTTCTACAATTGCAATCAGTCATTCCACTGACGGCGTGGGCACTTTAGGAAATCAAGTGAAAGTGCTGGGGTTTCCTTTGGAAAGGCCAAGAGGACACCAATAGAGGGCATTGCTTGGTTGCCTGGTGCGAAGTCTGCCTCCCCATCGAGATGGGTAGGTTGGGGGTCAGAAATCTCAGGCTTCTCGGTAAAGCATTGCTACTCAGGTGGCCAATGGTCAGGGTAAAACACGATGGAAGGCCCTGGATCAGGCAATTCATAGGCATCCTATCGACGATTGCCCTAGGTCAATTCTTTGAGATGTGGGATGCCCTACAAGACATCCATTTGGGCGTGGAGGAAGACAATTTCCTGGAAGTTCTAAGACAGTAGCCTTTTCTCGCTGTCCTCGGCTTATGATACGTTGCTAGGGTCACGCCATCTCGCTGCTAGCGGCATGTTACTTAACAACAGTCGCGCACCACCACGAGTCAAGTTCATGTGGTTAGCAGTCAGGGAGCATTGCCTCACGACCGATAACCTACAAAGGAGGGGCTGGCCGCATTAGGACGCATGCACGTTATGCATCCATCACCACAAATCATGTCGTCACATCTTCTTAACCTGCCGCTAGACTAGAGGAGTTTGGAACAAACTCAGATCATGGACTAGGGTGGACTTCCCGATTCCAGTGGATGATTTGGAAGACCTCAGCGTGGCGGACGAGAGCCACATTGAGTTTTTCGATGACCTATAGAGCGGCTTTCAACTCCCTCTGCCTCCTAACAACCTAGTCAATTTGGAAGGAGCGTAACACGAGGGTGTTCAACCATGCTCCCTCGACTATGGACAAGATCTTCAACGATATTAGAGCCTTTAGGGGTGAACAAAAAGCTCGGGCTCGTGAGCTCGACTTGAGCTTGGCTCGAGCTCGTGAAGCTTGGCTTGGCTCAAAAACTAAACAAGTCGAGCTCGAGCTGCCTTCATAGCTCGTTTGCAAATCGAGCTGAGCCCGAGTTGGCTCGCAAGCCGCTCGGTAGGCTTGTCAAGCCGTGGAAAAACTGACTTGGGCCACCTAGCCCATTAACAAGTTGTCTCGCCCATGAGAAATAGAGAAACCCTAACAAAACAGAAACTCCTTCATCGCATTTGCACTGTCGGACTGTCATGACTCACGGCGCTGCCTCCTTTCCCTGCGCTGCGCTGTGATGGAATAAGTCTTTGTACTATTGGTCTTTGTGGTCTTTTTTGTTCTTTGTGTTCCTTTAGCATCTGAAAGTAGATTTTAGGACATCTAGGACAAAGCCTGTTCTAGGACAACATCTAGTACAGAGCATCTTAGACTAGCTTTTGACTAGCTTTTAGGACAACACTTGGCTGGCTATAAATATGTATCCCTATCCCCTCAAGTTGGCATGGTATTGTGTGAGAAATAAACCTGAAAAATTGCCTTAACTCCTAGTGTCATTCTCTCGATAAGAGTAACAATTCTACTACTAACACTTGGTATCAGAGCCAGTCTATCATGTAGCTTAGACATCTCCTTCCCGAGCTCCCCTTCCTTTCAACCAGTTGTTCTTGCTCATCCCTCTTCCCCTACGCTAACGAGCAGAGGCAGCCTCTTCCTCACACAGCAGCCCCTAGTGGCACGCCATGTCCATAGGACAGTCTCAGCGCTCGATCGCCTCGAGCGCGCGGAGATCGCTGCGACGGTAGCGAGGGCGGCAAGGCTGGCGGCAGTGGAATTGGCAGCAACAAGGGCGAAAGTGGAAGCAGCAACGGCGGCGGATGCAACGTGTATGGCGACGGCAGAGCTTAAGGCTCTGCGCGACAATAGAGCCAACAACCTATCTCTGCCTACAACAGCATCGACGATAAGCTCAAGCTGACAAGGGAGGCAGCTCGTGAGCAGGCGCAGCAGTGGGCAGCCCCATGTGGCGACTTCAGCTTAGATAGGCGAGGACACGCCAGCGGAGCCCCTATCCTGGGCGCGCACGATGGCAGCGCTCCCGGTGGTGATGCCTAGGTCGACGAAGATCGCGGCTTTCGCAGGCGACGCAGCTCACCTTCCTCGGACCGGTTCCATGGTCACCGCAGAATCCAACCCGTCGTCAGGGACTTCGGCCCCGACGGTGGGTGGCCTATCCTCACCAAGACTAACTATGTCGAGTGGGTCGCGGTCATGAGGATAAGGCTCTAGGTGTGGCACATGTTGGAGGTAGTTCGGTTCGGCGACGTCGCTTACGACAAGAATCGACGAGCGTTGGATGCCCTCATCGTTGCAGTCCCGCCTGAGATGCAGTTTATGCTTTTCCAGAACCGGAGTGCCAAGGAGGCCTGGGATGCCATCACTGTGGCACTCATCGGCAGCGACCGCACCCGCAAGTCAACACTGCAGGCACTCCGCAAGGAGTGGGAGAATCTAGCCTTCAAGCCAGCTGAGGACATTGATGACTTTGCCCTCCGCCTCAACATTCTGCTGTAGAAGATGGTGTAGTACGGCGATGACAACTATGATGAGGAGAGAGCCATCAAGAAACTTTTTCGTTGCATCCCAGAGACGTACAAGCAGATCGCTCGCTCAATCGAGTCTGTTGGACCTCACCACGATGTCGATCGAGGAGGTGATAGGTCGTCTCAAGGTCGTCGATAGCGATGAGCCACAACCCCTCTCGGGGCCTATCATCATTGGGGTGAAGCTCCATCTCACTCGGGAGTAGTGGAAGGCCTGTCAGGGTGACGAGAGGAAGGGGGTGTCCTCTTCCTCGAAAGGCGGCCATAGCCGTGGCAAGGCGCGCAAGGCACGCGGAGGCACCTAGGTCGGGGCGCGAGGACGCACCGAGGGTGGTGCCCGTGGAGGCGCCGCTAGCAACCACAAGCCGACACGAGACGACGCCTGCCGCAACTGTGGCAAGCTTGGCCATTGGGCCAAAGACTGTCGACAACCACGACGCAGCGAGGCCCATGTCACATAGGTGGAGGAAGAAGAGCCGACTCTGCTCCTAGCACACGCAAGCATCGAGCTACCTCCAGCGGCATCAGCCACAATAGCTCTCCTCCACCTTGATAAGCCGAAGGCACACGCTCTCCTCGGCGATAGCTCCAGCAATGACAAGACTAACGGGTGGGTCCTTGACACCGGCGCCACCCATCACATGACCGGTCGATGGGAGTTCTTCATCGAGCTTGACTCCAGCGTCTGAGGCTCCGTTAAGTTTGGGAACGCCTTCGATGTAGAGATCAAGGGCACCGGCTCTGTTATCTTTACCACCAAGTCCGATGAGCACAAGCTGCTCACCTGAGTCTACTACATCCCCACGTTGAGGAACTCTATCATTAGCATTGGACAAATGTAAGAGAACGGTTCGCGCATGGAGATCGAGGACGGAGTTACGAGGATTTAGGATTGGCGAAAGACCTGTGATCGCCATCGTTGCCTTCTTGCCAAGGTAACCAGAGGCACCAATCGACTCTACGTCCACAACGCGCAGGTGGCACAACACGTTTGCCTCATCGCTCGTTGGGATGACCAGGCGTGGCGGTGGCATGAGCGCTTCGGGCATCTTCACTTCGAGGCCCTGAAGCGGCTCAGTGCCAAGGATATGGTGCGAGGCCTGTTGTGCCTTGACCATGTGGAGAAGTTCTGCGACATCTGTGTGTTGACGAAGCAGAGGTGGCTCCCCTTTCCCTAGCAGATGAGCTTCTGAGCCAAGGAGTGGCTCGACCTTGTGCACGAGGACTGTGTTACTTCCTGCTACTTCCTGCGTCTCATAGACGACCTCTTCTGCTACATGTGGGTGATGGTCCTCGGTAGCAAGGGAGAGGTTGCGGACGCCATCAGGCGCGCATAGGCTGCTATAGAGGCAGAGTGTGGCCGCAAGTTACGCGTGCTCTGTACCGACAACGACGGTGAATTCATGACAGCTGAATTCGTGTCGTATTACGCTGATGAGGGCATTCAATGCCACTACTCTGTCGTATAGCCCTGTTGACGCTGAAAGTAACAATCAACGATCCTACACGTAGGCCTGGGAATCAGTCTTAGACCACTCCAGTGTAGGACCTAATTCTTAGAAATACTGGGCGTGCCAGTCTGTTTGATCCTGTAACTGACAAGATATAACATGGAAAATAGTTAACTTTGAAATCGCTATCGGCTATCGAAATCGCTATCGACCGGATAGCCGATACCGTCCCAGGACCCTAGCTGATGGACTAGATGATCGGCTTTACAGGAATTTCAGGATAATAAACATAAATATGCCCAATCGGTTGGGTCAGAAGCAGGATAAATACTAAATAAACCAACCAGCTAATTAATCTTAAAAGATCGGACCCAACCGAGACAGTCTTAAGATTAATCAGCCGATCAGACAACTTCAGTACTTATCGCACGCACAATCGATAGCCGATACAAAGCTAAGTGTGGAATTAAACATAAACTGGGATACTATACTAATTCATCAGCACAAAACAATAATACATGACAGCATTCATTCTCATATCAGACCTAGAAGATCGAACCTAATCGAGACAATACAGATCTAGATATTATGCATGGAATCGACTGATTATTGTAGCACACGATCAATAAGATAGCAAACCAGTGTAATCTGTCAATCAATTCATTAAATTGGGTTGATCGAATAGATCTCTATATAGATCAGACCTAACCGAGACAGTATGCGATCTAGTACGATATAATCATAGAAATATGAAGATCAACGAACTTAATAAACCAATCAACAGATCACTTGGGATAACGCTGGCTGAAACTCCAGCAATAAGCCCTCACGAGCCCCCGATCTAATCTGATAATACGAACTCGGCAAACCAGATTGGTCGGACCAAACCGAGATAGAACCAGGTTAACTAGAATCACGTTAACAGATTGAACAGAAGAGCTCGTGAGGTCCTGATCGAGAACTAATATTATCTTAACCTAAAATAGTTTAAAGCAATAATAGAACTCAGCCCATCGATCAACCAGGCAGGAGATCGGACTTAACCAAGACAGTCCTGTTCTAGCTGATCGGACTTAACCAAGACTTAATTAAGTTGAAGGTCTTGAGGCGATGCGCCAAATTAGATTGATCGAGAGAGATTTTACACGGACCCCGGGCACCTATACTTATAGTCTCGGGTATTAACTAACCTAACCGGATAATAATCCGTTACTAACTAACTTACGGGGTTCGGACTCTAATTAGATACAAGAATCCTAATCGAACTCCAAGATAAAACCTAATTAATCTACACGGACACATAATTGATACCGAATCTATCTCTTAGCTTTGACCCTAATCGGACTCCAACCCTTGTCCGATTCGGACTCTATTGGCTGCAACTCTGCCGCTTCCAGATACCTGCCTCTAGCCGATTCGCCCCTTCTTATCTGATTCGGTCTTTAACCATGTCTCAATCTATAACGACTATTTGCCAAGATCTGGCGTTAACAATTCCGCAGTAGAACCGCGTCTTCAAGTGACGCAACCAGACGATTGTGGGGATGGCTCGGCCCTCCTCAAGCAGAGAGGGATGTCAGATGTCTTTTGGGGAGAGGCGGTGGTGATGGCCGTCTACATCCTCAACCGCTCACCTGCCAAGGCCCTCGACGGCAGGACGCCGTACGAGGCTTGGCATGGGCGCAAGCCGGCGGTCTCCCACTTGCGGGTCTTTAGCTGCCTCGCGTTCACCAAGCAGCTTGGCCACATCGGCAAGCTCGACGACAGGAGCACCCTAGGGGTGTTCATCGGCTACGCGAAGGGCTTGAAGGCCTACCGCATCCTTGACCCGGAGACACCGTGTGCGCACGACGCGTGACTGTTAACACCAAAATTTGGAAAATTACCTTATTTGATTCGGTTAAGGAAAGGTGTAATCGGCAGATGAAAATCTTATCCGGAAGAGTCTGGATTCAAGAAGGAATTATGAAGACCAAGGCATCGCGGCATAATTTTATTTGTTAGTTAGAGTTAGTTTAGGATTTTTACTTTATCTCTAAGTGAGTTAGAGTCCGATCAGGACTTGTTATTTCTTTTTATCTATTAGGAAACGTGTGTCGTATTAGATAAAGTTTGTTATTGCCTTTATCTATTAAGAGTCATGTGTTGTGTCCAATATGGACTCGTATCCGCCCATGGGTATAAATATATACACTCGGGGTCATTATAAATCTTCTTCTTAATACATAGATAAATTACCCTCGTCGCATCGCCACCCTCTTCACCGAGGTTTCAACACCGGCGGAACTTGGCACTTGACACGGGGCTACGTCGTCTCGATCTTCGGCGGAGGAGTAAGTCCTACGTTCCGCCGGCCACGGTAATCGCATCAGCTAGATTGGAACTGCTTTTAAGACATTTAGGATAAAACATCTTCTAGGACAACATCTAGGATAGAGTATCTTAGACTAGTTTTTAGCTATCATTTAGGACAACACTTGGCTGGCTATAAATATGTATCCCTAACCCCTCAGGTTGGCATGACATTGTGTGAGAAATAAACTAGTAAAATTGACCCAACTACTAGTGTCATCCTCTCAATGAGAGTAACAATTATACTACTAACATGTTGCCCTTAGTCCCTTGCGCCGCAAACCCGTCGCCTCCCTCCTCTCTGTCACCGCTAGTAGCACAAGCTGGCTCGAGCTTTGAAACAAGCCAAGCCAAGCTGCCTTTTTTGCTCCATTTCTTTATCAAGCCAAGCTAAGCCAAGCCTGTCCTTGACCAAGCTTTCACGAGCCGAGTTGAGCTTGGCTCGTTTCCACCCCTAGAACCAAGGTGGTAATCTTGAGAGAGGTCAAAATCTCCAAAGAGGGAGAGAGCTAGCTCTCTGATTAGGCGATAACTAGGTTTTAGGGTCACTCTAGGTTTTGTTCTTTTCGATAGCTCTATTGTTGAGCTGCCCCACCGCTATATTGTCCTCTGCACAGTTTTACCCCCTTTTCCAATCTTAAGTTAATTTGGTCGGCTAATTGGCCGACCCAGAAAAATATATTCTAGATTGATCAATATCTAAGTGAAATTGGGCATGTAATTGTTACAAGTTGTCAGGTACGATGTTTAAATGTTTTGTTTGGTTGTTATGCTTGTTAAGAACCTGCATAGTTGTTAATTTTCTAAAGGATAAAAATAAGTGCTACTCCGTAGGAGTAATAAACAATGGTAAGATGCATGTAAGCAACTCCTTCATAGTTGTTTTTGCTATAGCCTCAATCAATTTGCCGTTAACTGTAATAATAGTTTCAGACATGGAGCATTGATAACATGTATGCTACTTTGCTAATGAAAAAAAATCAAGATAACCATTCTGGAAAATGCAAATAAATTTGTGTTCATGAAGAATATGTTGTTTTTTTCTTCTACGAAAACTAATGAGTATTATCAATATATTAATGCAATTTTCTGTGTGACAATGAACTAATGCATGCCTATTTGGCCTATCATCTTTGGGCACGTTTTCAATATATCAATATTCTTCATTTCTTTAGTTAATTGAACTAATTGCATGTGAATGTTTCTTTGTATTTAATTATTAACAATATATATCTTTTTTGGCAGATAATTGTCAAGTTTGGATCATTTATTGGTATGGTGGTTCCTGTAGTTTTGTCTATATTACCATATTTCTACCACGTATACACAGGATCATTTTCCAGGACAACGGATTTATATGGTGCCCTAGCCATGCTTGGTGGATTGATTAACAGTATTATATGGTTGGTGTATGCCGATGTGACCAGCAAAAATGATCTCAGTCTAGGTCTTCTACTAATGCATGCATTTCTCTGCATGTCTCTCTTTTGTTACTTAATGCACATCTGTGCTTATAGAAGAGCAATTAAAATGGTATCTTTGTTTTTAGTTCTATTATTTGTTAACAACTTGTTCTAATGATCTGTTACCTTATGTTTACCTAATGCTATTTTTATTTTTTAGGGCTATGCTCTTGGAGCTCTTTTCATCATTTCTGTGTCAATCATATTTTTTGTTGTGAACTGGGATGCAAATCCATCAGAGTTTGTGAAGTGGCTATTTGGAGCTTTTGGCATATTAAGTTTGGTCATTTGCCACTGGATCCAATTGGAGGATATTCTGGTATGTATAAATAATGAGTTTACCTCTTTCCTTTCTTTTTGCAGCATGGAGTTGCTGAAAGATCACAGAGAATTGTAACTATTATTGATATAGTGCCAAGTTGTATCATGACTGTAGTATCTTTTGTCATAACCTTCCATACCCATCCTGAACACATCTTGATTCTGGTGTCTTCAGCAATAGGATTCATCCTCAATCTTGCTGAGATACTCCTTCTCATTAATTTTGCAACTGTTGGTAAGAACATGTCATAAATTGTTAACAATTGGTTGGTGAACTATTAAATAGCTAACATTTTCATTTTTTTAGGTTATTTGTTCCCATTGGCTGTAAACACGAATGCAGATGTCGAACCAGCACGACAGAGTGATCAACCAGCCACACAAGGTATTTGTTTTTCAGCCACATTTTCTAGTGTAAAACTTCGGTCCTTATCTAGAGGTACTAAAATTTTACATAAAAATTTTGTTACATTAAGATACTTTGTCAAGGACTATAAAATTTATATTTTTAGTTGTTATCTATTATTGGCTGTTGATGTATCATGTATGGTTTCCGGCTTATGATTATCATGAGTTACTAGTGTAGGAATTGTTCCCCTTGAAGGAAGTGTATCAATGATCCCTGACACTGATGATTCTATGGCTATACTGATTTTGCAATTGAGAACAGATATGAAATCTATGAAGTCAGGCCCATGTTAAATCTGAATTTACAAACACGAGGTATTGTTTTTTAGCCAACTATTATTGGTGTCGATGTATGCTTTTGGGCTCATTTTTCTCTTATTGTACATTGCTACTTGTAGAAGCAATTCCACGGATGAATACGTGATCTCTACATTCCAGTGCTTCTACAGGCCTCGGGGATGGCTGGTAACTTACTGTCCTTTCTATTAGTAGGACTACGCTTGGGCTTTCCTATAGGTGGTATTGTTGTTGAGCTTAATTAGCCTTTGCTGCAACAGCTGCAGAGCCACACCCCATGCTACTTCGAGATCTTGAAATCCACTACTGGATGGTCATCAGCAAGCTCTATCGCACTAGATCTGCAACACCGTTCCACCCTAGAAGGGCTTTGGCAGGTATTTTCCGGTCAAAGTTTATCATTTTACCTTTCCATTATGTGGTGCTATTGGTTAATGCAATGTTGATGTTGAATCAGCACTACAAAATGGTCACTATCAGCCACATTGAATACACAAGGAATTTGTTTTTCAGTTGGACAATTTTACCATCATTGGTATTTGTACCAGAAGGTACCACATTTTCTAGTGTAAAACTTCGGTCCTACCTAGCACATAGAGGAACTAAAATTTTACATGAAAAATTTATTACATCATACTTTATCAAGGACCATAAAATTTATCTTTTTAGTTGTTATCTATTATTGGTTGTTGATGTATCATGTATGGTTTCCGGCTTATGATTATCATGAGTTATTGGTGTAGACACTCTTCCCCTTGAAGAAAATGCATCAAAGATCCCTGACATTGATGATTCCATAGCTGTACTGATTTTGCAAGTGAGAAACATATATGAAATCCATGAAGTCAGGCCCATGTTAAATCTGAATTTACACACACGAGGTATTGTTTTTTAGCCAACTATTATTGGTATCGATGTATGCTTTCGGGCACATTTTTCTCTTATTGTACAGTGCTACTTGTAGCAGCAATTCCATGGATGAATATGCAGATTGAACGTGATCTCTACATTACAATGCTTCTACAGGCCTCAGGGATGGCTGGTAACTTACTGTCCATCCTATTAGTAGGACTAGGATGGGCTTTCCTGTAGGTGGCATTGTTGTTGAGCTTAATTAGCCTTTGCTGCAACAGCTGCAGAGCCACACCCCATGATACTTCGAGATCTTGAAATCCACCACTTGATGGTCATTAGCAAGCTCTATTGCACTAGATCTGCAACACCATTCCAACCTAGAAGGGCTTTGGCAGGTATTTTTTGGGTCAAAGTTTGTCATTTTACTTTTTCATTACATGGTGCTATTGGTTAATGCAATTTTGATGTCGAACCAGCACTACAAAATGATCAACTACCAGCCACATTGAATATGAATTGAGACACACAAGGAATTTGTTTTTCAGTTGGACAATTTTACCATCATTGGTATTGTACCGGGATGTACCACATTTTCTAGTATAAAACTCAGTCCTACCTAGCACATAGAGGAACTAAAATTTTACATAAAAAATTTGTTACATTAAGATACTTTATCAAGGACTATAAAATTTATTTCTTTAGTTGTTATCTATTATTGGCTGTTGATGTATCACGTATGGTTTCCGGCTTATGATTATCATGAGTTACTGGTGTAGGAATTGTTCCCCTTGAAGAAAGTGTATCAATGATCCCTGACACTGACGATTCTATAGCTGTACTGATTTTGCAAGTGAGAAACAGATATGAAATCTATGAAGTCAGGCCCATGTTAAATCTGAATTTCCAAACACGAGGTATTGGTTTTTAGCCAACTAATATTGGTATCGGTGTATGCTTATGGGCTCATTTTTCTCTTATTGTACAGTGCTACTTGTAGAAGCAATTCCACGGATGAATATGCAGATTGAACGTGATCTCTACATTCCAATGCTTCTACAGGCCTCAGGGATGGCTGGTAACTTACTGTCCTTTCTATTAGTAGGACTATGCTTGGGCTTTCCTGTAGGTGGTATTGTTGTTGAGCTAAAGCTTTTGCTGCAACAGCTGCAGAGCCACACCCCATGCTACTTCGAGATCTTGAAATCCACTACTGGATGGTCATCAGCAAGCTCTATCGCACTAGATCTGCAACACCGTTCCACCCTAGAAGGGCTTTGGCAGGTATTTTCCGGTCAAAGTTTATCATTTTACCTTTCCATTATGTGGTGCTATTGGTTAATGCTTCCTAAATCCTAATATTTGACATAGGTCAGGTCATTGATTGTCAAATCAAGGCTATAAAGATGTAATATGCTCAACAGTTGTACTATCCAGGAAGCATTTTTGAGAGAAAAAAGTCGGTGGTACCTGATTAAGAGAAAGCGGCAAATGCAACTGGTGATGCATGCCTTGTCCTCTCTCTGCTTCTTATCGTCGAAGACTCTTATAGTTTGATGGTCATGTGATGGAATTCTAAATTTTCTTTCGAATGTCCACAGCATAAGCTGTACATGTTGAAGGAGCTTTCGGGTGTCTGAAGAAAAGGCGGATGTACAGTAGGTCAGCAATGGGTGGCGATTGTGTTGTAATTGCAGCCAGCTATAAGTCGTGGCATAAACAAATGCCAACTGAGCTGATAGGTGTTTAGCACTTGACAATGATAATGTCCTCTGTAATGGAACAATGGCCTTGACGTTGAAGATAATATCAAACTGGTAACTATCGCTATGCATTTACGAGATCATATTTGTCACACTAGTGACTACCACAAATTCGCAATGCTGAGACTGCCAATGGTCACACGGCACCAAACCACCAGCTTCATGCTTTTAACTACTTTGTAGTTTGTACCACTAGCTCCATTGTTCTTGCAATTATGCTTGCTGTTGTTTGGCTCAAAACATCGTGCATGATACTGAATTTGCTGTGCTTTCTTTCAAAAGAATTTACGTACTATGTTGAACACACGAACTAGGCTTGTGCTAGCTAACGCCATTGCCTCAATGGTGCTGGATTTTGTGGAGCAACTTCTTTCAACTAGGTAAGTGTTCTTGCTAATGTTTGCTTCATGATTAGTAATACTGCTTTGAATAACCTTGTAAATGCCTCACACCAGAGCACTAATCGGTTTTCTTTTAATTCATTGGAGCAGTGGTTCAGAATCGCATACTTCGTGCTGCAGATAGACTTTTGTTAATGTTCAGTGGTTTATCCACACTAATGTATATCTGGTAATATTTTGATTTACCTTTCCATTTTTCCTCTATTGCTAATAGAACTACACATTTCTTGATGTGTTTATGCAGTTCTCTTTATTTAGGTCGCCCTACCTATTTGTATACTGGATATTTCCTAGAGATCCCATAGGAACCACCCGGTGAAGAGTGACAAAAAAACTAAAAGCCCTTCTTCCCTATGGTATTATCCAATCCTGTTGGAACCACATACAACACACAGCCACACATTTAAATGGCAGACAATATTATTGTCTATTTTTTTAATGTCAATCCATGGACACAGATTCCTATTTTTTTTAAAAAAAAAGAAAACTTTGTAGCCAGATTGAGGTGTGGAGGTGCTTGCTCGATTTCTTAGCTAATGTATTTTTTAGTTATGCAAGGACAGAACATCTGTCAATATGTGCATTGGATTCAGCTATGCAAATTTCCCCTTCGATTCGATTTATTGACTTGTATTCTTCAATTGTTGTTTTGTATGTAAGGTTAAAAAAAACTATCTTGCTTGTGTTGCATTATCACTTACCAGATTACTTGGCTGCTAATATGTGATAATTTTTAATAATTTAGAAAACACTTGAGCATCGGGTCCTATCCTACAATAAAGATTAGTTGGCTGCTAATATATGGCGTTTTTTATATTCTAGAAAGCACTTGAGAATCGGTCTTATCCTACAAATAAAGATGTATAGTTTTGCCAAAGAAATTTGCGGTTGTTGTGCTATGTGATTAAGGCCTTTTGGTTTTAGCTGGATGATACTTGTATGTAGTGATCATGGATTGCTGTGGTTGGATTGGTTATTCTAGAGCTGGTTTGGTATGAGTTTTTAAGGGCTTAGCACACGTTTGATCAGCAAGGAGGTTGATCAGTGGCAAAACATTGAATCTTGCAGAGATGTGGAGTAGTGCAGAGTGTTCCTTCTGTATGGCCACAATGGATAGGGAAGTCCGACTTGGCCAAAGCTATTGTGTCACTTCGAAAGCTTCCCATGATGATTAGTCTTGCTCTTGGTCCTTGTTATCTGTCCTGGATCAAGTTATTCTTCAACTTTATGATGAATATTTATATTTGTTATGTATATTTGGACCAGATTACCTTTTTTATTTCTTTTTCAAATCACATTTACATGAAGTTCATGCCATTTTCTATATAATTATATTATAGCAATCATTTACTGCTATCTTTTTTTTTGCCTCGTTTACTGTTGTGTATTAAATAAAAATGTTGGAAACTAAGTAACCATGTTAGAAACCAAGTAACCATGATATTTTTTAAATTTTCAATTCTATCTTGCGGGTCATTTCAAATTTATCCGAAAATATCAATTTTCAAATTTTATTTGAAAATATCAATTTTCAATTCTGTTGTCTTAATTTCAAATTTTATTCGAAAATACTAATTTTCAATTCTATGTTTCGGGTCATTTGACATGTAGTGGCATAGAAGGAATGTAAACAAAATAAGTTAACAGAGTTAGATGGAAAACTTAACCGCAGTGGCACGTAAGGAAGAAAAAATTAAGTGAATGACACAGAGAGAAGTTTGATTTTTTTTGCATGGCATAAAAGAAACATGGTATAATTTTAGTGGCATATAGGAATTCTTTCTAACTTTTATCCTCTTGTGCCACAAACTGTTCTTCTGATGAACTGTACTCATGAGTGGTAGCAGTGCTGCACTTCCCTTGCCATGCTTTTATTCACCCTAGTTATGAGGCTCAAACAATGTATGCTTCCAGGCATAGTCCGGATGGTCGGTCACTCCGGTGGTGTCTTCCACTTACCACGACGCGCGTGGTAGATCATCTCAAGAAATAATGGTTGAAGAAGCGGCAGATTATCTCGAGAAATATTGAGGCAATAAATATTAGGACATTATACATCGATGCAACTAACCATAAATAATGCATGTACTTCTAACAAACTAGCTACCAGGCAATGATCATCATTAAGTGCTGAATCATTGCAGGGATATTAATTAATATAAATCTCAACAATGATTATCCATGTAATCTAATCTGAGGAACCGTACGTGCGAGCAAGGCGCACCCATAGGGCAATGACGGCGGCGAGGAGGGCGAGGAGGACGCAATCCACGGCGATGGCCAACCAGGCGAGGCGAAGTGCGAAAGCAAAAGCGAACGGCCACGTGAGGACGACCATGACCCACGCCCCGCCGACGTTGGCGAGACGCTTCAGCACGGCGCGGGGCGCCCGCGGCAAGAAGAGGTGCGTGTACACGATCAACAGCGAGAGCACCGCCATGTAGGCCCCTATCATCAGCACCGGCGTCACCCTCCACGGGTCGCGGCGGAGGCAGCCGGGGAAGGAGCGGTCGCCCCAGCACAGCCAGCAGGCCGCACCCGCGGCGGAGCAGACGGGGATGCACACCAAGTAGGCGCCTCCTATCCACAGCACGGCACGGGGCACCTGCGCCTCCGCCTGCGCCTCCCCGACCGTCGGCGTCGGTGCCAGCGCCAGCAGCGGCATAGCTCCGCCCGGATCCCGATCACGATATCGCAGTGCCCACCGCCTCGTTGATAGCGCTATGACGATCGTGCACGGGACGGCGTTGATATCTATACCTATATAACAATTTTTCGTCGTCCGTAATCCGAATCGCATAACTAATGCATGTAACTCGTCCGTAAATCCCAATTTATAATACATGTAACCTGTGCTGAAATACACTATTGGCATAGTGGATACGTCTCTTCACTAATTCTTTTTTTTTGCATAATATATATTAGACAATAGATTACAAATTTAACACCAAAATATATATAATATTTTATATTTTATTTATGAATAAAGTTTGAGAAGACTTATTTTATCTATGTGTAAACAATTCTATCATGCAATTATCTATTTGTTGATTTGATAGTACTTTTGGCTATTCCAATCTATTTTAGAAATAATTCCGTCCTCTAGTTTTTTTTATAGTTTTTTTTTATGTAACACATTTGACTTTTAAATCGCCAGTCCTATTTCTATCTTAATATAAAAGAGCTGTTAATCGTGCTTAAAGTTCTTAAGAGTAATAAGTCAAATCATAAAAAAAAAGTATATAGATTTTTTAATAAACCCTTTTTAGAGATGAATGGTTTGTAAACCTAAAAATCAATGGAGTTAAATAGAAAATAAAGGGAGTATTAAGCACATTTTAATGCAAGAAAAAATCCCGTAAATGGGCAAAGATTAATTTAATTTCCCGGCGATCCAAACTGATTTCAATGCAGAGAAACAAAAGAAAAATCCATCAGAGCAACAATGGGTTGATGAATGCATATATTGGACTGTACAATTTTCTAATTGAAAAGAGCAGGAGAAAACAGCTGGCTCAAAGAACCTGCTGCCTGAAAATTCTTTAGGAAATATCATCTAATCCTGAACAATATGATTTTGTGGAATCTATGGTGAGCAGCAGCTCCATGTATTTTGTATTTGCAGGACGTAGCAGGAGGGAAATTGTAAAACCATATATCTTCTTCCTTGCTACACACAGGTGTTACTGTGAGGAAACCATCTTTCCAGTAGAGATTGTTTGAGCCTCATAACTAGGGCGAATAATGCATAGCAAGGGAAATGCAGCACTGCTACCACCAAATACCTGTCATGAATACAGTCCATCAGAAGAAACAGTTTGTAGCACACAAGAGGCCACAAGTTGAATAATGTGCAAAGTATGCAAGAACCTAAACATTCACTATGAAGATGTTCTGCCAAAACTTGTATTTATGCGACCTTGTAATCTATTTATGGATCCCCATCCAGCCATCCTCATATTTTAGGCACACATTGTGCTGAAAGGTATATAGCAAAGACAATCATGGACCAAATAGCAAAAGCCAATGTTTCTTTTAACATTATAAAATAATGCAGGAGTGGATCTACACGACTACACCAATTGTTATCTCAAGCATTTGCCCTATCTCAGCTAAAAATTCATCCAATGTCTAGATTCTAGTACATAACAGTACTGCATTCCAGTAGCTGCAAGTGCAAGAAAGTTACTTAGCATAGCAGATATATTTTATCAAGTAGATCATACCACACAGGAGCTTTAGGGAATGCTAAGTCCAGAAATGGGTAAGGCCACCTGAATAAAATGAAAAACATAATCGGATCAAGGAATTTTTACTTCTATTAGCAAAGTGGGATGAAAAAGAAAAGTAAGTCAAAATATTACCAGATCGACACATTAGCATGGATGAGCCACTGAACATTAACAAAAGCGCCTGTCCACAGGAGGAAATATGCAATTCTAAACCATGGGAAACGCTGCAATACAGGTTAAATTGGCAATATGTAGATCAGACCATGGTGATAATTGTGTGCTCCAGTGAGTTAGAAAAACGAATAGTTCTCCTGTGTGAGGAATTTACCAAACTATTCAAAACGGTATCACCAATCATGAAGACAACATTTATGGAGTGTGTCCCAATCAGCAACTGCAATGTGCAAACAGAAGTAATTAGTATGAAATGAAACTAATAATAGACCTAGTCTTCCTCAAAAGAATCACACAAATAACTAATGTAACTGCGGAAGCACACTTTTCAAAACCACTGTAACATGCGGGCATGCACATTAGCCCATACAAAGATAGATAACACATAATAGCCAAAAACAAAGGATCCAGCATGGTAATTCTAGGATTGATTTTTCAATGCTAGACACAACAATAGTGTAAGTTATTTATAGGATAAATCAAAACACCTTATACTATTGTCCCATCAAATAGGCACCATTGATTTTTCCTCATTTCAGACAAACATAATAACCCATAGAATACGGTCCCTAAAATCTCAGAGTTGAATACTCACAAAATTCATATCATATTGATTGTGGGCAAGGAAAGGGTATAGGATAAACCAAAACATCAGATCTGTAATCATCACAGCACCTGCATTTGTCTGTATAAAAAATAATACATGAGTTGAGAAGAGCGAAAGCAAAATACCACAAAGTAATAGCACGTAAGAATAAGATAAATTACAGATCCATTAAGCAGTCTAACTTCCTATGATTAAATTTTCTTCGCTTGCTCAACCTCATAACATGCCTACAGTTCAGCGATTACAAGTGAACGCACTTTGTGTTTTAATGTGAATTGACTGGAAGTGGGTATATAACTTACCTGAAACATGATCTGGAACAGGTAACCCCAAAATCCTGCAATTTCTTTGCCACCATGCATTTTAGTGTAACAAGTATTTTTTGTTGAATGGTCATATGCACTTTCTCCTGCTGGAGCAATGATATATGTGCCATGATCTGCACCAGATCTATCGTCACCATCCTTGTAAGAATATTGATAGCATCCATAAATTGAAAGCACCGAGCCAAGCTACAAAAGAAGGCGTTTAGGCATCTATTAGTACATACCAAGAAACAAGGATTAAATGAACATATACAATTGAATTTGCTTCATCAGTTCTGCAGGCAGCACAATAGTTTATATTGTGAGACTAAGTTGCTGAGCAGGTCATCATATAAAGAACTGGAAAATACAATAGTACACAACAATTCTCCGTTAGCAAACTACATACCCCAAAATATAAGGTGACAAGGAGGAAGGTCCACCTGTCAAATAAACAAAACAACCGAAATCAAACAATTTTCTCAATATCACAGTCCAGTAAGAAATATGCATTTGCGCACGGATAATGTGTCATCTTTGAATTGTGATTACTGAAATTACTGCCAGGAATCAAAATCAGCAAGTATGATGACTAGCTTACTGAGTGTAGTATAGAAAGACACTCCATCCATCGACGACGACATCAACCACAAGCAGGGAAGCCAAAACGAAGAAAGACACCACGCGAAATGCCAGAAGCCAACCAGGGTGGATCTGTTCAAGGCATGGCTTCCAGCAATCTTCAAGATACACCACTCCAGATGCGTCCCGGCCCCGGTGTGGCCGGGCATCCTCACTGTCCCTGCCGCCTTCGCCATTGGCGTCCGGTGAGCTGGGGCACTCGTGCTTCCAAATCAAGAAGCACGCCAGGACCATGCAGGAGTAGACCCAGATCGCGCAGAGCATGAACCTCCAGTTGAGCCAGTACTCTGGAGTGGTACTGTCGACGGCCATGGCTGATGGCATTGCTACAGTGACGGGCGTTGTTCTGCAGACAGATGCACACAACACATGATATGCAGACAGGTGCTGTTCTTTTATTCTACTGCAAATTAGATTCTTGCGCCAAAATAAAGGGAGGAATCACTCTCCTATCCTTGCAAACGAAGCGAGAAATCAGTACCACGATTCCTACCATTTCCAGATAGAGGAAAGAGAAAGGCACCAGAAAAAAAAAACAAGAAATCGACACCAATCAGATGCTATCCTGCAACCCCAGGGCAGAAGGTACAGATGCTATTCTGCAACCCCAGGGCAGAAGGTAAAGATGCAATCTTTACTCCATCCACGCAAAAGAAACGAACACCATTGCGCCCTAGGACGAGAGGGAGACGCACAGAGATCAGACGCGACGAGAAGAAGAAATGAACGCATCGGAGGACCGAGCCAAGAACCACCGCCCGTTCTTGGCTTCTCCACTTCTCTCTCCAGATTGGCCGATTCCTCTCCCCTCTCAAAGCCTCGAGTCCTCGACGCCTCCATCAGCCGCAACACGCACATCAAGTGATTCAAGTCGACAAAGAACGTGGCGAGAAAACAATAAATGCCGGACAGGAACACGGAGACGAGGAACTAATCAATCGCTCACCTGCGATCCGGGGAGAGAGAGACGGAGATCCCCAGAGTCAAGGCGCGGGTTGACTCCTGCTCCTCTATCCGGAAGGCACGTGAACCGTCTCCTCCTCCACCTCACTCACTCACAGCCACGAGGAGGATGAAGAGGAAGAAGCGAACAAACCGAGAAGCCAACCGGGAGAGGGAGACGAGGACTGGTAGCCATCCATCCGCGCATCGCGGCCCGGTTAGTCCTGAGCTTCCCCACGGCGGCGGGTGATCTGGAATCTGGAGACGTGGTGGGCGCGGGTGGATCCAGCGACGTCTCGCTCTCGCTGATTCGGACAGCTTTGATGGCTCGCTCGTTTTTTCGCCTGTACGAATTTGTCCTTGTGGAGTTGTGGCCCAGGGAAACCAGTCTGCCATACCAGCCTCGTGGATGTCGTGGCAGGTGGCTCTGCGTTAACCGCGGACGTCCACATGGGAAATTAGAAATGTTGGAAACCCATAAACATTCTCATTAGGTAAACTACGACCACGAGAAAGAACAAGTGAACAAGCCAACTGCAAGAGCAGTGGCTTCAACGATATTAAAGGGGCAGGCTATATATATAGTTTTAGCCTTTGTTTCCGTCGATCTTTACCATAAAATTTCAGAAGGTTTTTTGTTGGGCTTCAACTTTAATAGTGCAGCGGGGGTTTAGCCTACGTCACCCCTACGTTAAATCTGCCAGTGTGTAAGAGAAAAACAAAAACTACATCCATCCATTCACACATCACAGCTCAATTAATTTGGAGCCGGAGGTCCCATGGAGATGGGGTGACGTGGAATTAGGAAAATGGGTGAACCAGATGGATCTAGCGAGGTCTCGCTTCCAACGAACCGAATAACTTTGATGGCCTTTGTATATGTATACAGTATACTCATAGACTCTGAAAGTACACACAAAAATAAGTTCATATAACATGTGGACTCACTCATGAAAGTACTCAAATAAATAAATATACTCTGTTTTAACTCGCATGTTGTAGTGTTCAAATTATAAATTTTTTTAAATTAGATTAATTATATGGAAAATAATTGTTATTCTTAAATCTAAAGTTGAATACTACGTCACTACATGAGACCAATCGACAATTTACCTATGTGTACTCTTCTTTTTCAGGGTAACAGCGTAATGCTATATACGGTATACTTGTGTATAAAGATGCTTTTTAAGTAAAATGTCTTACGACAACAGTACAACACACGAACTTGCATTTTTAGTCACAAAACATCCTCTTTTTAAACATTAAAGAAACTTACTGAGTCAAGTCAATGTGTGCATATCTTCGTAGTAATGTTTCAATGCAATCGAGATTCTTCAATATTGCCCCATTATGGCTGCTTAGCATTTTACTGAAATCACCCTATTTTAGCTGACCCCAATCACAAGAACTCACCTCGACACCGAGTTATAAAATTCATACAAGAGAGAAAAAAAACTTGTCAAGAAATTGTCTAAAAGGAGGACCAAAGTTATCAAACATGTGCTTGCTCGCACACCGCAAGGCAAACCAAGCTAGCGCCGCATGAAGAGTCAAATGTCATATTTACCAAAATGCCATGTCATATTTACCCTCTCGCACGAAGAGTAATTTACGAACGCTATCATCCTTGTCTTTTCGCTTATGTTTATAAGATAAAATTTAGATTTTTTAATCTTAAATTTGGAGGTAAATTTAAAGATTTTTTCACCGAAGTTATTTTCGAGCCTTATCTTTTAGATCGCTAAGAATACATATATAAAAATTTTATTCATAAATTATTTTTATTTACAAATATGTCATTTGATTTTTTGCCCCAAACAATCGCCCCCTATACTAATTTGTAAACACAGTATCAAAACAAAGAAATATTGGAAAGCATCGGTAATATAAGAATTCTTGATTATTGTATATATATTTACTAAAAAAATATTTGCACAAGAAAAACACAATTGTGTTAATTAGTAGAAATAAGCCTTCAAATGTCAAAAACAATTTATAGATAAGGTTGAATAATAATAACCTGGATCTAAGGTTTGAAAATTCTAAGAGAACGAGTTCATACTAGTGAGATTACAACCCACTAATAGAGGTACTCAGATTAATATACTCACGCCGTTTCAACCGGCTGTTGTAAAGTTTAAATTGTAAAATATGAAAAACAGTTGTATCCTAACTAAATCTTAAGCTGAATACTTCCCTAAAAAAAATCTAAACCTAAACCACTACATGAGATCAACAGAGAACACACCTATGTATACTCGTTTTCTTTCGGGGTACTTATCTATACTCATGTTTTAAAGTAAAAGGTCTTACAAGTAACACATGAACTTAGATAGTTTTAGTCAAAAAAAACAATCTATGATATATAACTATGGGTGGGGTGATTGTTTGGCCTTTTTATTAAAAAAAGTAAAATGACATATTTACAAACAAAAAATAATTTATAAATAAGATATTTATATATGTATTCTTAGCGATATAAAAGTTAAGGCTAGAAAAGAAGGTACAGTGAAAAACTCCAAATGTAAGGTTAAAATTTAAATATTGGCTTAGATAAGCAGATGGGGGTAAAAATGTAACTAGCCGTCTAGCCCCTTTTAAATATGAAAGAAACTTACAAAGTCAGAGCGTACGTTTCTTCCCAATAATGTTTGGATGCAGTTGAGATTCTTCAAATCTGTCCCATTTTGGAGGCTCTTCATTTTATTAAAAGTCAGCCTGTTTTAGCCAACCCCAATCACAAAAAACTCACTTCGACACCAAGTTATAAAATACATCGAAGAGACAAGAAATTTTACCTTGGCAAGAGTACCGTCTAAAAGAGAACCGGAGGAATCATTCAAGAAAGTTTCACAGGTATACTGCAACAAGTATTATATGTTTCCTATGCATAATTTATTATTGTTATTTCAACGTTTCCTATATAGCTTTGCCTCGGTTCTTGGTTTCTTGCAACTCGCCGTGAAAGACTTGCACCTAAAAGTTGATGGCAAATCATTTATCCCAATGTTGAGATATGAAAGTAGCAATCTTGTATCGATTTTAAAACGGTCAAAATCCAATCCCTGTATCTTCTCCTTAGTGTAGTTATTGTTTAGCTTTTTTACGGAAAAAAACAAACGCACATGTTCTTCTTAATGATCAAAAACAAAAACTAAAAAATAAACTATGATAAAAAACTCAAAATCAACTTTAAATTTAAAATTGATAATTCAAATTTTGGTCTACAGTAATAAGCAGAAATGAAAAGATAACGGTGATAACTACTACGAGTTAAGTTCTTTGTGGAAGTGGCATGAGTGTGGTGCGCGTGTCTGCGCATCCTTATGTTTTGTTCCCCCTAAAGAAAATACTCTATGAGGCATGGACTCGTTAAGAAGAAGTCCCAGAATAAGGGAACTAAACGAGAAGACGAAGGTAAACAATGATCAAGACTCTAACACAAGGAAGCCCAAGGAAAAGCATACCATGGGACAGGTAAAGATATTCTCTACAAACTTTTGCAGCTTGATTTATGTTCTTTAGTCATTTGTATTGATCCCTTTTTGTTTGAATTATGTTTAGTAGAGCAAATGTGAAAAATATATTGTTCCAAATGTGAGATGTTTTCCATATTTTCACATGCTTACCAATTCTAGTGTGACAGTATTTCCAAAACGGTAGTAGTTTGTGTTGAAGATATGGAAATGCATTATTACTCTAAGATAAGATAAGAAATGTGACGCGCACACTTTTATTACCGTAGATAAACACAATTAGCACCCTCTTTCTAGGTATTAAAAATTCTATTCTTTTATCTACTGTATTAAAATTATGGGGGCCGGTACATCTAACATTATGACTTCTGGGACCATATTCAGTATAACTGCCAAGCAAATTAATCCATAAAACATGATTGATAAATCATATATAATGTTATTGATTGCCAATAAGTTGATTAGATGTTCTACAGTACTATCTACTTATATTAGAACTAGATTATTTATTTTTTCTAATCTAATGATCTAATATATGTATACTACCATATTAATTAACTACTGGTAGTAGAATATTTTATGTTGGTAATAGAACTTTAAGTCAACAGTCGAGATTTATCTTTTGACAATAATACTAGTATTAGAATACTAACAGTAGAGAGCATCACGGTCATAAGTCAAGCTCCAAGCTGATAAGTCATAACTCTACTCTATGCAGTCAAGAGAAGCAAATCTGCAGAGGACACAGCCTCACCAGCTGAACCTGCAAATCAGCAGGCAAATCAACATTGAGGGATCAACTTACATGAGCCATCTACTTGGCATCAATCCGATGCATCAAAAAAGTGGCCAAGTCCATGACCAATTTGGCTTCTCCTCTGCATCCATTGGGTTTGGGCAGTCCAGTTTTCAGCCTCAAAATCAAGCCACATATTCTGGGATTTTGCCAAGAGATGGTCAGACAACGGCTTACCTGTACTACCCGTTGCTGTCATCGTTCACCCAAACTGCACCGACGCCTTCAGGTTCAGCTAGCACAGGTGTGCTCTTTAATCTCCATGTCCAAAATTTTTATTTTGACATCTTTTTGTTAGTCAAGATCAATTGTGTTCATCAGTGGGATTTACAAATTAAGATGTATAGGTATCTAGTCGTTTTCGTCACTGTACGAATGGATTCTATGTATGATATGCGCCAAATAGTATTGCAACATACAAGGGCTCATGTTCTCTTGCGACCTACACCTTTGCTCCAAAAAAGAATCAATTCCTAGATATGAAATTAGACATGTACATCCTCATCTTTTTTTCAACCTTAAAATTTAGAGTTTATTTTGCGACTTTTTTATTGTTGTTTATTGTCCAGCATTGTCATTTAGATGACTAAAAACATGTATATAAAAGTTTCATCTACAAATTAATTTTTTATTTACAAATATGTTGTTTGGCTTTTGTCAACCCTGTACTTGTGCTAAGAATTGATTTATTTTAATAGAGGAAGTAGGTGATAAAATATCATTTGTTATCATTTGTATTCTATTTAAAGGCAATTATTGTAGTCTAATAATGAATGCTTTAATGTTCTCTTAATTTGATATTAACATTCACCATACTACTATAAAATGCATAAAACATGTTATATTTTGAATCAAACTTTCAGTACCGAAAATACTTTTTGAAAAGAGTGCTTTTATATATAGCGCGAGAAGTTTAATTCAAAAGCTTTTGTATTCTATATTATTTATGCTTCATATTATAGCAGTTTGAGGTTTTGGACCTTTCGAAAAAAAAGTTCGATGCTTTATATTTGATATTTTTTTGGTTTCAATTAATCAGATACTACTAGGGTTCTTGGCAACAACTCAGAGCATCTGAGGAAAACTTTTGGGGAAAATAACTTTGGTGGATCAAATCCAAGAGCAGCTAGCCACCATATAAATCATCACATATACAGTGTAAGGCACTGCAAAAATGTCTAAAACCATATATACTTCATTTAATATATTTTTTGACACAAAGATTAGTCTCTTGACTAATTAATCTCTTGTTCATGATGCTTTGGTTCAGTTCTACCCTGTGGCTCCTCTCAGCTTGGCGCCACTGCAACCTGCAAGAAATGAGCAGCCGCCATTGCCGTCCTTCGAGAGCTCAGAGATCACCACTGGCAGCACCAGCAATGCAGGCAGGTCAGCGTCGGTTCTTGGCAAGCGCTCCGCCGAGATCTTCTTCCAGCCGGCGGCGCCGCCCCTCGACGACGGCGACGACAGCATGGCGGCTGTGGAGCTTGGGCCGCAGTGCAATCTCCAGACCGTCGATCTGCTCAGCCTGGTGGAGTCGGCGGGGACGCCGGAGTTTCTGGCCAACTCGGAGAGGGTGCTGGGATCTGTGGGCGGCTCGCTGTACCAGCCTCGCCGCCGTGCTGTTTCCGCCGGCGGCGCTCCAGCTCACGTTCCGGTGGCGAGCAGCGGCGCTGTGCCTCCTCCTGTGCCGAGAATGATTCTTGGCTTGGGAGACGGCAATGGCGGTGGGAGCACCGCTGTGCCTGTGCTTCCTGAACCGAGCTTGGTGAGCTTGGTTCTTGGCCTAGGAGACGGCAATGGAGATGGGAGAGGGAAGGAGAAGCCGCGGTCGTACTGGAACTCGTCTGCCATGGCCAGGACACTAGAGAGGAAGCGGAGGACGGCGCCGGCGCCGGCGACTCAGGCGAGCCAAGCGGCTCTGCCGGCGAAGACGCTGGGCTTGGATGGACATGGTTGCTCAACGGACGCCGCCATGCAACGCCGTCCATGAAGCTGATGGACCCATGGAAGACGAGAAGAATCTCCCATCTATGATCTATCCTTCGTTATGAATGCAGCATGCAAGAACATTCTTTTGTTTTCGTTTTTATCTGTTACTTTTCAGATGTTACTAACATTTCTTTTACCAGAATTACTTTAAAACATTAGCTTTTCTCTCTTTTTAAGACATTTTTAAGACACGTTGGCTTCTCCGTGTGAGAGTTTTGATTTCATTGTTCGAAAACACTAACTATTTTTGTTATGAAGAATGTTTGGTTTTGTTTTATCATCATCATGAGAAGTGTGCTTTTATATAGCGATTGCAGAAACCCTGTAGTGAGCCTGATATACACTTCCAGAATATTGCCAGAGACAAAAAGATGGTATAACATCAGTGGAGAACAATGAACTAAAAAAACACAGCCTCTTCCCAATCTATATCAAGTTGTTAACGGGTTATCTATGGTACATCTTCGGTAGGACGAGATGATCATCCAGAAAACTAGGACCTACTGACAGCAAGAGTATTGACATATAAAAAATACAGTGTGTTGAAGTTCATGTTCAGATTTGCAGACCCCTTCTTGATGCAGTCTGTATGACAACTAGGCCTATCTCAAAGTTAAAACTGTTTGACATCGCCAAACCTAGATTGTCATTTCTTTCCATTGGCATAGGGGTACTCTGCAGGTGAGCTCCATAATCCAACCAAGATGGAGATGTGCAGGAATAGCAAAAGCAGTGATGAATAGGCAGTGGAAGGAAAAATATTCCAGCAGATCTCCACACCAACAAATAAAATTATCCTGGAGAGAACAGACTCAGAGAGCAGCGATACTAGAGAATAAACCCAAATGGTTTGCGAAAATAGCTTCAAACTATATAAATTGAAGTGGAAAAAGGCTGTCCAATAGTGGTGCCTTACCTCACAAATGTTGGGAAAGGAGTTTTCCACAAAAGGAAAGGCAGCGAATAGAAGTACCTGCAAACATTAACAGAAAGATTAGCAATTCTGGCATTCATATATCTGCTCTTCAAAACTTACAGTAAGATAGAAATGAAATGAGCTGAACTTACCAGGAATAAAACTGGTAGTGCAATGATCTTGCGCACACAATGCCAATGAAGTTCCCAACAAACATGACAGTTACAATATCTGAACGGAAATTGAAATTGTGTTTATCTAATTAGTTCAGGGAAAAAAAATAGAGGAAAACTTTTTTTGAGTTTTAGGTTCCAACATACGTTCTGTACTAAGACTTGACAGTTTAGGCTTGGAAAAGATAAATTGTTGAATTGATGTGGCATCTTTGAATCTCGAATGCAAGAATCGGAACACACCACCCTCATGCCTGTCAACATGAATACAACATACAAGTCAAAAAAAACATGAATACAACATAAGCATTTGCAGAACCATATGGTTATAGTGAACCATTATAAAATGAAGATAGCAGTAGTCCAATTGTATTGTAATTGGCTAAAATAAACAAAAATGCAAATTTTCTGAAGATAGAAAATTTGACACACAAACATGTTCAGATAGGCCATCTAAACATATAAGTGTAAATAAGGAGCACTGGTTAAAGGGCCCATAAAGCTAGCACTGGAGAACATACAAGCTTTCCATAAGGGCATAAATAGGAATGTGAACCTACATTATACAATAGTAACAATAAAACTGATCACGGCCAACCTGAGTACTCACTTCAGCCACTTGTAGTGTGCAAAGACAATAAGAGTAGTCAGGTGAAGAACCAACAATGCAACAGCTAGCTCTTTTGATACAAAGAACTTCTCAGGGACAAATTTAAAATTTACAGACCTGAAAAACATTAATGTATAGGAAAATTAATAATAATTTGTACCACGCATGCATGTAGGAAATATTGAAAACCTGGACGCAATGCTATTCTCAGAATGATTCAAACTTCAATATTCAAGAAAGATGGTATAAGCACCAGAAGTGGATGAAGACACGCCCAAGATTGAATGCTCGTGAAATGTACTCAACTGGATGTGATAACAAGAATGGAATACCCAACAAAACCTATAGATAGTTAAATGTGAAGCATTAGAATCAACAGTGTGATACTGAAAATTCATCAAATCACTTCCTAGCTGATCAAAGTACCACCAACGTTTTCATATTTTCCTATATCACAGTTTCATATCAACAATCACCATGTTTAAGTGTAGAATGTCAACTATGCCATAGATACAATCTGGTGTAAAAATGATCCACAATTAATTTACATTGATCAGAAAAAAATATCTTCCAAAATTCTAAATTATCCCTGTCTCCCTAATAAGAGATTATTTAAGTCCTTGTGATGCAGACGCAGCACAAGAAGACATACCATTTTGAACTTTTAATTTACATGATATGTTAAACGTAGCAGCATTAGTTTGGCATAATCTATCAGATAGGAATGACTGAAGGAACTGCCAAGAATAGGATGGCCTGTCAAGCAAAACATTTTTAAAAGTCACAATGATGATAAGATTAGTTTACAAAACACAACGCACCTGTAGTGCTGCAGCTCCTGACAAAGCAAAGAAGACTCCTTTGATGCTCATGGCCTGTACCCAAAACTTAGTGAGGGTTATAAATGTTGGCAGTAAAAGAAGATGCAAGTAACAAGCTAGTGGGATCATACCTTCAGCATCAGTAGTAACAGTGATGGAGCAAAAAGAAGCACGTTCATTTTAATAGAGACAGCTGCACTGCAGGAAGAGTGATTGCAGCAAGATGTAAGCAATTTGATCAGTATAAATGAAATTGATATCTTAAAATATAATGGATGCAGTATCATATTGTTGTTGTCACCTGAAAATTATCAGACCAAGGTACCACTTGTGATAAATAATCAAAACCATTGAAGCATGGAGGAATGTCATAGCAAAACAATCGTTGAAAAGGCGGAGCACAAAGATGGAGTGAACCCTCTTTGAAAAGCAAAGCAAACCTAAAGCCCACCATGGAAGCTGTCAAAATTATCGGTAAACAGGGAGGTTCAGAAATGACATTAGGTATAATTCATGAAGATGTTTGATAAGCTTTACTGGTAAAGCGCCAAAAATAGTTTCGGAGTCCCGTGCTGACACTATATGAAATTGTCCTCTACGAACTAACAAAGTGATTGTCGTAGATCCATATTACTGAATAGTGAATCTGAATTCTAGCAAATTAGCAAGCGAGGAGATAACATCGTAAAATTTCACATTCTTACCACTTCAGTCTTGACGTAAAGCAGCAGAACAAGGCTAAGGTTCACAATGTACAAGACACCGAACAAAATCTGCAAGAAGTCATGAAACTTCAGCACAGTTGAGCCCACGAAGTGTCATGAGGCAACAGAGCACGCAGCATGACAATGGTGGTAGCCAATTGGGCTGGGCAGGAGGCGACCTGCGCGGGGAAGACTTGGCCGGCGGTGAGGAACTTGATGGCGGAGTAGACGTAGAGAAAGCCGGCCGGGTAGACGAGCGGCCCCGTGTCGCCCTCGATCTTGGTGTAGTCCCTCTCCCCTTCCGCAAAAGCATCCACCTTTCGCACCAAATTCGCACCAGCGGCACTAAAATCAAAATCTTTCTAACACCAAATCGAATCTCTCTCTCTCTCTCTCTCTCTCTCTCTCTCTCTTGCGAATGATGGGAGTGCATACCTGAGCCATGTACGCGTCCCAGTCGATCTTGGTATCTGCAGATCGAAGCAAGCAAGAAAACCGAGAGGTGAGCTGCGGGAAGAAGACGGCGGCAATGGCCAAGCAAGCGGAGGAAGATGCCGGTCGTGAGCGTACGCACATGGGACGAACGCGACGATGAGGGCGACGAGCGCGGCGTCGGCGAGCAGCAGGAACGCCGCGAAGTAGAGCGGCCTCCGGTCGGGCGGCGGCGGCGACGGAGACGGAGACGGCGACGACGACTCGCCGGCGCTGTGCTTCCCCACCCGCGCCATGGCCCGCCTCCCAGCCAAGCTCCGGGCACTCAAGCCAAGGCAGATCCAACCAAGAACCAACTAGCTCGGTGCGACGACGACGAGCTCATGGGCCTTCAGAAGCCCACACCCAGCCCAAGCACATCATGGCCTTAGGCCCGCAACTGCTGCAGCGGGCCTCAGGCCCATCCGCCATTAGCACAGCTTGGAGATGAATTGGGACGGACCAACCTCGCCAGCTACCTCGGCACTCGCACTTCGTGCTCCTCGCGCCGATGCCATCGCTGTAGTGCGCCCTGCGTGCGTCGTGCTCCGCAGGTCAGTTTGGGGGCAGCCACCATTAAATTCTGTCTTATTAAAAAAATAAAAAATAGTCATAAAGTATTATTCATATTATCATATAATAACAATAAAATATTAATCATGAAATTTTTAAATAAAACGAAGAGTCAAAAATTCTATCCAAAAACTCAGAAATCCGTTTATTTTGGGACGGAGGTTGTATACTATATTTTTAATAATTTAAAAGCTAATGATGAAAAAAATTATGATGAAAAAAATTAAACATTGAAATTAAGTTCTAAAATTTAAATTTTAGCTACAAGCGATAAGCTAATTTCGAAACGATAAGAACACAGCTTATTTTAGTATATATGGTGTATATTATGTCTGATCTAAAATATAAGCATTCTTATATTGTTGAATATAGAGTAAGAAGGTGTTAAAAGGTTTAAGTGATTACTTTTTGAATTTTTAATTGATTATATTTCATTTTCTAAGCATATATTTGGCTCTAAAATCATTAGAATGATTAAAATAATGAGAATTAGTACAACAATATTTATATTATAATACAAAAATTAAATTATAGAAATATTATATTCTAGGAAGGATGGAGTGATCTTTTCTGCTCTTGTCGGGGTCAATTTCACGAAAATTTCCATGGAAGTCCCTTGCCTTTTGTCCTTGGCAGCAACCACCATGGCACCATAGTGAATGATTCTTATTCTTATCTCATGGTTTAAATTGCTCACCTTTTTGGCCGAGAAAGAAACAGAAAGGAACTGCACTCAATACACGTATCACTAGCTACGGACGTCAAGTACTTGGGTTAATACGTATGCAAGCAAATATAAGACGATAATATAATTGTGTTATAATCATTATCCTATTAGATTTGTGCATAGGTGAATGAGAGATAAGGGAAGCGAGAAAAAAAAAGCTACATACTTATAGATGGAAGCAAGGACTCCAATAGAGATGTGAGCCAAGTGTTAATAGTAAAGCACTTATATCTATAGCCAACTATTTCGTTTGTTCCATACTACTTTTATAAAACTTCGGTATATATATGTATCGTATATATATATATATATATTTAGTGTCATACATATGAATCTCGACAATGTTAAATGTTTTTACCATATTGAATGAAGGTGAATATCATTAGATTAACAGGGTGATTGTTTGGCTTTCCAAGGAAAAGGCAAAACGATATATTTATAAATTAAAAATAAGTTATGAATAGAACTTTTATATATATATGTATATATGTGTGTATATATATATGCAATATAAAGTCAAGACCGAAAAATAAATTATAGTAAAAGAATACTCCAAAATCAAGTCCAAATTTAAGTTTGAAAATTTAAATTTTAACTAATAAACATAAGGGGAAAAAAAGAGAGGTAACTGTATCAGTTTTTTGATCCAGTAGACTGTCGAGTGTCGACGCCTTGTTCCTAAGGTGAGCTATTTGGTCACCAATGGCGTCTCACTCTGATGGTGACAGTAAAGCGGCGATGCATAATCGCATCTACGTAGACAAGCAGATGCAGGTCTTCAAATCCGAGTGGTGTTCGTGCTCCCTCCATTTTCTTTGATTATTCGTTCCAGCGTGCGCGCGCGAGAGAGCAGGGGAGGAGGAGGGGGGGACGCATCTGTACGGGATCGCGGCGAGATTCATCCTCGCGGAAGTCCTACGTACGAGAGACTATAATAAGGGGGAGCGTGCCAACGCATCGCCACCAAGAATCCGCCGAGATGCAGAGCGCGGCGGCGGCCTCGCGCGCCACGGCATGGAACGCAGCACGGCGGCGGCACGGCGGCGGCGGCGGCTGCGGCTGCATCCCGAGCCGTGTCAACGTTGGCGCCGCCGCCTCCTTCTCCGGCAGCCGCGGCGGCATCGTCGGCGGTGCGGCGCCGCCGCTCCGTGTTCGCGGCGGTGGCCACCTCCTGTCTCTGCCGCTGCTGTCAGGTGGAAGGGCGGCTGCGAGTACGACGAGGGTGGCTGTGGCGGCGTCGGCTGAGGCGCCGTTGCCGGCCGACGACGCGCGGGCGCGGGAGAGAGGCGGCGCCGAAGGTGGGCTCGCGGAGACGGCGCGGCTGGGCGCCATGATCGTCGCCTGGTACCTCCTCAACATCTACTTCAACATCTACAACAAGCAGGTCCGCCGCCATTTCTTTCACCTCAAGAACCTTCTCCTCCGTCTCCGGCGGGACCAACCCAACCAAGCCTCTGCCTAATCGCAGGTACTGGAGGCATTGCCGTTCCCCTACACCATCACCGCCTTCCAGCTCGCGTTTGGCTCGGCCATCATCTTCCTCATGTGGGCGCTCAAGCTCCATCCCGCGCCCAGAGTCACCGTCGCACAGGTGAGAGAGAGACTGAGACGACACCATTCTTGCAACCCAAAAATGAAGACAGTGAGAGAGAGATCGCATTGCGCCATTGCTGACCTCGTCTGAGCTTTCGCCGCAGCTGGCCAAGATCGCGCCGCTCGCCGCCGGGCACATGCTGGGCACGGTGTTCACCAACATGAGCCTCGGCAAGGTGGCCGTCTCCTTCACCCACACCATCAAAGCCTCCGAGCCCTTCTTCACCGTCCTCCTCTCCGCCTTCTTCCTCGGCGAGGTCTGCTGAAAATTCAGTCGCTGATGCTGATGATTTTCATTTGTGCTCAATTCGATCGTTTGCCTCACCTCACCTGCAGACGCCATCGCTGCTGGTGCTGGGCTCGCTCGTGCCGATCGTCGGCGGCGTCGCCTTGGCATCGTTGACGGAGGTCTCTTTCAACTGGTAGAATCTCTGACGATCACCGAATCTGAATGAATCTCAATATGTGCTCTTTTTGTTGCTGCTGAAGCTGAATGATTGGAGGCATCTTCTCACATTTTCTGTGGAATTAGGATTGGATTTTGGAGTGCCATGGCATCGAATCTTCTCAACCAATCAAGAAATGTGCTCAGCAAGAAGCTTCTTGGCGGTGAAGAGGTGATTTTTCTTCCAGCGATTGATTTAGCACAGTGTTGAGCATGTTCTTGAACCGGTGGTTTTTAACAGAGATTTTCTTGTGGTGCAGGAAGCTTTGGATGACATAAACCTCTTCTCGATACTCACCATACTGTCATTTCTGCTGTCTTTGCCTCTAATGCTGTTTGCAGAAGGGGTCAAGTTCACCCCAGGATGCCTCAGGAGCACCGTGAGTGTCACAAAAATTCAGACAACTAGACACTTTGGATTTCACCATTCCCAGAACTATATGAGCAGATGCAATTTTCTGTTTGGCATGCAGGGCCTTAACCTCCAGGAGCTCTGTGTAAGAGCAGCACTAGCTGGTTTTTGCTTCCATGGCTACCAGAAGGTGAGGAAACAGTGTCATTTGGTCCACAAAGATTTGTGTTGGATCATTCTGTGTTCATCTTGATCTATAAACGTAAGGATAATTCTGTGATCTTCCTTGAAATTGGCAGCTCTCGTACTTGATCCTGGCCAGAGTGTCACCTGTCACTCACTCTGTCGCCAACTGCGTCAAGCGTGTGGTTGTCATCGTGGCATCTGTTCTCTTCTTCAGAACCCCCATTTCACCTGTGAATGCACTAGGTAATTTTGAAACAAACTCAACTGTCCTACTTCAAAACTTAGCAGCTGTAGTTCTTACTGTTCTTGTGTTCAACTGACTTATATTTGGGTTGTATATTTTTTTTTTTTTTTGGTGCCAACCTGCAGGAACCGGTGCTGCACTGGGAGGGGTTTTCCTATACTCCAGATTGAAGAAAACAAAACCAAAGGAGGCCTCACAAGCGAGGACACAAGCTTTATTACAGCTGTTCTCGAAGTTTTCCTTTTTATTTGAGGCGCATAGATTAGGTTGGTAAACGGACGAGGAACACGACCTGGATTAGGCTTTAGCATCAGTTGTGCTCCACGAGCTACAGTTCTCTTCTTGCAAAAATTTGTATGAAAATCGTTGAAAATTCTCATGTCTCGTGAGGAATTCACTAGTATTCATGAGTAAAATCAATAAAGCTATCACTTAGTTGAATTCCCCTGGCAGAGAAACACCAACGGCAGATGGGAAGTGCATGGAAATATAAAAACTGTTCAAAGTAAAACGAGGGTGGGGTAATCTACAAGTCAAAAGGATTAACGTTGCATGCTTTCGTCCAAAATGCATGGCACAGGTGGTTTGTTTCCGCATGATCATAGCTGTTGGGTTCTTTGGACATTGCTTCCACACTAATAACACAAGACATACATTATCAAGTGCCTTACAGGCACGTCTGCACAGCAGAAGACCCACAGACTTACCTTATGTTAGTTGGGTTGTCGGTCATTTTTTGCTTCAGAGGGGGCACGCAAAGTAGCATGGTTTGATAAGAGAATAGATTCATCTACTCTGTTTCGTCGCCATAATGATGCTGTTGGCATCTTGCAGTTAGCACTTACCAGTTGGAGACCCCAACAGCCTTGGACCCAGGATCTTCATGGTTGCGATTGCTTGGAGGACTCCTACTTCTATCACGACATCCACCTCCATTGTTTGTTCTGCTCTGATCACTACCTCGAGAAGAGCTATAGAACCTGCCATTTTCATGAAAATGGTCAATAAAGCTACAATTTGCGTATATAAAGAACTATCCAAAAAAAAGGAGAAAAGTTACTTGCCATTGTCAACAGAAATGAAAAAAAAAGAGAACCGAAACAAGAAGAAAGCAGACTTTCTTGTTTCAACAATTGGTGTCAGATCACAGATAGTATAGCTCCATTCAATTACTTGACTACTATAAAGGTTCTTAGAGGAAGGTCACTTAATAACACAATAATATCAGAGAATTTGAGGTCTTCTAATTCACTTAGGATGATAAGGATCCGTTCTGGGGTCTTTTGGGAAAGATTTGAATCCAAATTTCCTAGCAGGTCCTTAGGTGTCAAATGAGATTCAGGCATAAGGTGAAAACATATTCTATTAGAGACTGAAACAGTACCTGGCATGAAAGCTGAGACCATCACCAGGTTGACTGTTCCCGCTGCTGTTATGTAAGATGCCAAAGTTGTCAATTGACCCATTCATCATGCATTGGACAAAAATAAGTATCAGACAGCAAAATTTCAACTAACCTGGCATGAAAGCTTGAATCGTCACTGGTTTGATTGTTGTTGCTGCTATTATGAAAGCTGCATATGCCAGATACAGCAAGGTAGAATAGAGATTGTCAGGTATAATGATGGATTGTCAGGTATGCATATGCCAGATACAGCAAGGTAGAATAGAGATTGGTGCCAGACCTGGTTTGGAAGCCAGAAGTGTCACCAAACTGATTGCCACTGTTGCTGCTATGGAAACTGCATAGATGATTCATCATATAGGTGCTAACTAAGCTCAAAAGCAGGATTCAAATAGAAACTGATACACACCTAGCATGGAAGCTTGAACCACTCCCGGACTGATTGAAGCCACTGTTATAATTGTCAGTCGATCTTGAAGTATAGCCTGAATCATATCCTCGGCTTCCATAAGAGTCATCTGAAGATGCCCAACGCCGTGACCTTCCACCATACCCTCCACGGGAGACCATGTCTCTCAATTGCTGTGAAACAGACTGGTTTGCACCCTCCAAAATCTTCACAAGATCTGAAGCATACTTTGAATCCTGGTCACAGAAGAATGTATAGGAAACTCCAGTCGCTCCAGCACGTCCTGTTCTCCCAATTCTATGGACATAATCCTCAACACCTGTAGGGAAATCGTAGTTGACCACAACTCTGTAACATGAGATATGGGAGAATTGTCAGTGAGTAGCATATGAAAATTTACAGATCATTGCAACATGCACTGAGACATCATCCTTATGCTGTGGCCAAACAAGTTTTCCTTTCCAAGAAGAGTCAAGGTTTCAGTTGTACAGGTTGCAAAGAAAAAGTCCTAACCTGATATCTTTTATGTCCAAGCCTCGAGCAGCCACATCGGTAGCAACAAGAACAGGGCACCTGCCACTTCGAAATTCACTCAGCACAGAATCCCTCTCGGCTTGCGATTTATCACCATGAATAGCAGAAGCACCATACTGCCGTGATAGGTTTCGAGCCAGTTGATCACACATCCTCTTTGTGGAGCAAAATATTATGATTTTGGATCCAGGTTCTTGTGACCGAAGGATTTGATCGAGCCGTCTCGACTTCTCCGTAGGTGTAATAACATCCACATACTGAAAATACAACCAGCTGCTTGAAAATAGTGAAACGAAGACTGGTCAACAAAAAGAAAACAACGTTTTCGTTACCTGAGTGATTGACTTATTTGCAACCAGTTGATCAGTGTTCCCAATGTTAACCTGGACTGGATTGGTCAGCAAATCTGAGGCTATTTTCCTCACCTCTTTTGGCCAAGTGGCAGTAAACATAAGAGTTTGTCGTTTAGGTTGTACTTGTTTCACAATTTTTCTTATTTGTGGCTCAAAACCCATATCCAGCATGCGGTCTGCCTCATCGAGAACAAGGTAAGATACTTGATGTAGACTCACTCTTCGCATTTCTAAAATGTCGTTCAATCTTCCAGGAGTTGCAACAACAATGTTTGCACCACGTTCTAGATCTCTTAGCTGAGGACCTTTAGGAGCACCTCCATATAAACACTTCAAATAAAATAAGTACAATTAGATGACATCAACTTATGTGAACTATGCACAATGAATTTCTGCTTGCTTACATATGAACATAAGTGAATTTCAATAATGTGGATATTGGTGCTACATAAGTTACTAGAGAATAGGACACAAAATGTAGCAGCTGAAATTGTCATAGTGTAAGTAACATATATGAGTAAAAGATAGAAGCAACATACAACAGATGATATTCTTGATGATCTACCAAACTTTATCGCTTCATCTTGAATTTGTGTTGCCAATTCTCTTGTTGGAGACAGCACTAATACTGTTGGACCTTCCCTTGAATTATGTTGCAGGCGCTTTAGAAGGATAAACCCGGGAATTAGATAACCCAGTGTTTTTCCAGAACCTGTCTTCGCCACTGCTACAATATCACGGCTCTTAAGAGCAATTGGCCATGATTGAGCTTGGATAGGAGTTGGTGCAGAGAATCCCGCTTGCAGTACCTGCCGAAACAGAGCATGACAGACATGAGTAAATTGTGAATCTGACAAGGGTATAAATCAAAGCCTAAATTGGTAGTGTAATAATGAAAAAGTGGAACAAATTTTGACCTACGGTTGAGATATACAAAAACCAATCCAATATCCTGCAGCCAGAGGTGAAAAAAACATATACCAAAACTATTGAAGAGCGCAGGAGGCTGAACAAGACAACAAACAGGTCAAACCTAGACTTGGATTGTTGACTTGAAGAGCCTGCTGCGTCGAACATCCAGCATAATTGTTACATAAGTAGCACTAACGCACAATGACCTCCTAATTTCTTTGGAGAAAGATACAAGAAAATGTATTAAATAATCATGTCAATTGTGTGAACTTACCTCCCTTAGTATCTCAGTAGGGAATCCTGTGGACTGAAACGTCATGAATGGTGCTGGAGCCTCATTTCCCTAGTAAACAAGATAAATGTATAACTAAGCAACATAGTGTGTATGAACCAATAGTGGTTAAGAGGTTATAAAAGCAGCTGAACAGCTGAACACATACAACAATAGTAATCTCATGCTTAGCACGATATGCTTCTGGCGAAATGCGCTCTCCATTGGCAGCCTCTGAAACTACATTCTGTGCGGAGTATCCTCCAGCTGCAGAGCACAGCTGGAAAACAGGAAAGCATGCTATTTAATAATGCCATCTGGGAGTGAAGCAAAGTTATTGCAACAATTTTAATCACACTTTAGGTGTGACCGCATGTTTGGCCATTCACTGCATCATTAATACTTAAGTTATTGTATTACTGATTTTGTATTATGGAAGGACGCATGTTATAAAACACGCAACTTGTAACACGTGTTACCTGCGAAGAAGGATTACTCCTAGTCGTCTTTTGATCCGTAAAAGGCATGTTCTGTGCATGACTCCCTGCAGCTTCCATGCGCCGCTGAAAAACAGGAAAGTTTTCAAAAGTGACGGGCATTAAAACGACAGACCGACCGTTGCATACGTAACCCTATCCATTGATAATACTGATGACAGTTGGTCAGTTCCACGGTCCAAAAAACCTAACTTTCTGCTTCCTAGATACCGGCAATCGCCTATATTGTTCTAGACCATGCCATGATGAGGCAAATGCGGTAAGGAGCATCGAATTACATGATGCAGCAGTGCAGCATTGACAGGCAAATGATAGGAACATAAAGATAGCACACCTCGAAATGATCGTTCCTAGCCCTATCATCAGCATGAGGCGGGGCGTCCTGCGTGCGGCTCGCCCCAGCTTGCGCCTGCGACTGAGGAACACAAACCGATAAAGGAAATCCTGTGCATCTCCACACCGACATTTATGCGCGAGCAACGAAAGCAACATGGAATAAACGAAGATAAAAGAGAGGGGGGGGGATCATATCATCGATGGGCTACCTCGGCAGGATCGCTGTTCCTAGGCCTCTCGGGAGGCTGAGCGGGGGAGGAGGAAGGAGGAGACGGCGGCAGCCCCGTCGGCCGGTTGTACTGCACGGCCTTGGTCTCCGGGTTCCAGAAGTAGAGGTTCCCGGTGTTGCCGTCGATGAGCCCCCTCCACGGCTTGGGCAGCGTCGGATCCGGCGGCGCGTACCTCGGCCCCCGCGACGCCGACGCCGACGCCATCGGCGTGCCCCCTCCTCCCCAACCCTAAACACCAAAAAACCCCCAACAACAACTCCAAATCAGATCAAAAACCAGCACAACCAAACACCACGCCAATGCAAAAAAAAAAAAAAAAAGAAAAAGAAAAAAACAGAAAAGGATCAGCTAGCTCATCGGGGCGGGCGCGAACCCTAGCGGCGAATGCGGATTGCGGCGAGGGGGGGAGGAGGAGGCGGAGTGAATGAAGTGAACCCTTCCCCTTCCTCTCCGCTCCTCTCGCGCTCTCTCTCTCTCTCTTGCTGGCGTCGCGTGGTTAAGTAGGCGGCGCGATGGGAAAAACGCGAGGAGAATGTGAGTGCGGGCGGAGCTGAGAATGGCAAGGGGAGGGGGACGAGGCCGAGACGACGCGACAGGTGGTGGTGGTGGGGGTGGCCGAGGAGCGCAGAAGGCCGCGCCGCCCCCGTGCCATTGCTACTTCCGGCCCGGCCCACGTCGCAGTCGGCATTTTTTTTTAACTTTGTTTACCCTCTAGCAGGAGTAATTTTCTTTGCATGGAGTTGGTTGGTCAGTGGATGATGTTTATTAGGTGACTCTTTTAAATATTATATATGTAAATTTTCTGATACGGAGGAAAGAGACCGAATGAGAGATAAAAAATGGTTGTTATGCATTGCAATAGCTTAGAGTCAACCCTTAGCATTTATTTACGGAAATTTTGCTGCATGGGATAGATTAAAAGAAAAGAAGAGTAATAAAAATATTTTGTTGTATAAATGAAGAAACCGTGCATATCTCTACCTTTATACGCACGCTTATAAAATGAGTTAGTATTGCTAGCATGGATGAGGTAAGAGTCAATACTAGGTTTTACCTTTAAACATGCCCTTATAGCAATCGGTGCTGGTTTTGATGGGTGAGCTGGTAAAACATGGGGAGAATGCTTTTGGTTCTAGGACGATTGTAAATTTCTGGTTTGAAACATTATTGTAAAATTGCTACTGAAAATTGCAAAAATGTCTGGTATTCTAGTGGCATCCTTGCAATTTAGAAAAAACCAATGGTAAATTTACAAAATCCCCTTTGTTTTTTTGTTTGATGGTAAAGTTGAGTAAAGGGAGAGGAAATCTAATTAATTTAGAATGTTAAAAATTATAACTAAAGTGACTAAAATATTTTGATATCTCTTTAGTCCATGATTACTAACCTTAAAATGCTTATATTTTGAAATGGAGATAGTAATAAATAATACATACCGTAAGAGCTATGAAAAGGAGAGAGAGAACTCCCGGTACATGAAATGTTATTAGGGTGACAAGATAGTTAATAGATTGACTTCAAATTTGCATCCTCTGCCTTTAGGTAGTAGTATTTAGGTACTGTTTGTTTTTATAAGTCTAGAACTAAAGTTTAGTCCTAAAACTAAAACATAAGTCTTTTTTAGTCCTACCATGTTTGTTTGGAGGGACTAAAACCTCATTAAATGACATGATCAATAGTACACACCGCACATACATAGCTATAACTATAGACCTATAGTAGTAGAGTAGGTATACTATAGGCATTTAGTCCCTTTTAGCACCTCCCATAGGGACTTATGGACCAAGATAATTTTAGTCTCTTTTAATCTTTCCTGTTTAGTATTTTAGGGACTAAAGTGGAGAGATTTATGGATTAGTCCCTCCAAACAAACAGCCCATTACTGTAAGTGGTGCCTGGAATGATCTTATTCTTAGGTAAAGGGGTAGTTTATAGATTGACTTTGAAGTGGTATCCTCTGTGTTTAGGTAGTAAAGGTTTAGGTAACGGGATAGTTCATAGAAGGCAAAGTACGGCTCCATATTACTGGGATGATTGGATGAGACTAAAACTGGTTAGTATATGTCACATCAGATGTTTGAATACTTATTATAAATATTAAACGTAGACTATTTATAAAACTAATTACATAAATGAGAGTTAATTCGCGTGACAAATTTTTTAAGCCTAATTAATCCATGATTAGCGCATATTTAATGTAGCATCGCATATATTGATTATGGATTAATTAGGATCAATAGATTCGTCTCACGAATTAGTCCAAAATTATAGATACATTTTATTACTAGTCTACGTTTTAATATTTATAGTAAGTATCAAGGCATCCATCCGATGTGACAGGGAATAAATAATCCCATCCAAACACCACCTAAGGCCCTGTTTAGTTCCCAAAATTATTTTCCAAAATCATTCCATCGAATTTTTGGACACCTAAATAAAGCATTAAACATAGATGAACCAAAAAAGTAATTGCACAGTTATGTAAGAAATCTTGAGACGAATCTTTTGAGCCTAATTAGTCCATGATTAGCCATAAGTGCTATAGTAATCAATATATGCTAATGACAGATTAATTAGGCTCAAAAGATTCGTCTCACGGTTTCTAGGCTAGCCGTGAAATTCGTTTTTTATTCGTATCCAAAAACCCCTTCCAACATCCGATCAAACGTTTAATATGACACTTCTTTCAAAAATTTTCTCAGACTGTAAACACCACCTAAGATTTAAGATAAAAAAAAAAAGTCTTGGAGCAACAAAGGGATAGATGATTTGACGTGCCATGTCACGTCCCCCCTAACTCAGCATGGTGTTACGATAACGATCAGAAAACAGCAGCAACATTGTTAACATATATACTTCTCTATCAACACACATCACATTAACGTCAATGAGTTAGTGTTACACATATTTGCTCTCAGGCTTTGCTTTCTTTGACAAATTCAACAAAGCGTCTAAATCTCGACCTTTCTCAGATTACAACCACTAGAACCTTGTATTAAGCACAACAGGCCTCCATGCAAAAACAAATATGACAGGCCAAAACCCTCAAAGTTACTTCATCTTCATCAAGCCTACAACTATGTCATATTATTAAAAGCATTTGTGCTAGTCATATAGCCCCTCCTGCTCCCAAATGTCCACAAGAAAATCAACCATCTCCTGCAAATTCAGATACGGTATAAGCACTTGCCTCAAATGAAGTGGTAATTCAACAACACTATATCTTACATGTAGAGGGATAGGTTGATGAAAGGGCTTGTTGGATCCAAGCAAACTCTCATATGCTGCATTCCAACTATACAAGTAAATGTTTGGGTGAGCATGAAGCTTCAGGTTCAGTATGCATACTATCAAACATCATAAGAAGCATACAAGGAATACTCAACACTTAACTAAACTATATATATGTTTCTAATATTTTCAGGATAGTATTCAAACCCCAACATTAATTTGAACAGAAGTAATGGTACAATAACAAGAGAAACAGTTGCCGCCAAATTTGTAATTAGGTACTTATTATGTTGCTTGTAAAAGGAATGACGAGCTACACAGGGAAGATTTCTTCACATCGAGTACGGGATGCAAAAATAATGTCCTATAGAACTTCAGAATTAAGAACACATAACTTATAGAAAATAAATAAATTGATAATGACATGGGAACATATACCGAAATATTCATCAGGTAGGAAAGGAGGAGAAGTGATAAAGCAAAATTTTCAGAAAGGAATATCATTTGAAAAGCCAGGAAAAAAATGAAAGTAAGAATCCCAGCACAACCGAATAACATATTCACATGGATAAAAACAGCCGCCCCAAACTAATATCAAACTTTAGAACAACAAACTCGTCTTTTATTGATATAATTTACTAGGATGGATTCTGGTAAATGCATCTTGTCTAGCCCTTTTCTGCATATAAATAGGGAACCTCATGCTCTTACCTCAATATTGGTTCACGAATCTGCTTCGTCTCAGGTATTTGCCTTGTTTTCGCAGTCCAGTCCTTCCTAATTTCATTCCAAAGAACAAGACCTGCAATGATATTTTGAGCTGGTTGTGTTAACATGACAACTTCAACTTCTATATCTACTTGTTGCTTACCAAGAAAATCACTATACTGATGCAGTAATATGTTTCTACTCAAATTCTCTACAGACCAAACCTAGTAGCAAAGTATACCAGGTGTTGTGCAAGATGGCAATGTGGACACAATGTTGCTGAATACATATTAACTTTGCAACAATTAAGACACTGTAAGCCAAATAAATTGATCTTGATAGACCAATAGGCAACAGGTACCCAATAAGTTCAGAAATAGTGAGGTCATCTCAATCCTTGGAAATTTTAACACACTCTACAGTCGAGCTAAGACCATGAAATATCCATTTCAAACAAAAGCACAAACATAAAGATAATAGAGGCTGGTTAATCACCATATTCCTTAAACAGATTCCTTTGCTACATCTAAATTTTCCCACAACCTGGACATAATTGTAGGTTCCTGGTCAATGCCAATGACAATGCATACATGCTGAAAAGAAAATTCTTTCGTTAGCAGCTACGACAACATAATCAAGAAAGGAATTACCATGATTAACATATTCAGGAGGGGAATGGCTGCCTCCCACACCATGCTGATCAAGAGCCCATGCCTGTTCAACCTCGATGGTGGTTGTACTCCAGAGTTCCTCTCCTACGGCGTAGTTCTGGTCCGGAGCAATCAAACTCCTCGAAAGCTGCCCCACATGCCTCACAGCCCTATCACAGCATCCAAAACAGCCTCTGCTCTGTTCGCAAGGAGTTCAACCATGGCCACAATTAGCATCAAACACAACACTGCGCCGCAAACATGGAAAGAAGCAACCACTGCAAACAAGAAACAATCAAAGAACCCAGCCAGACCAGCTGATAAAGCGGCAAGAGAGACCAAAGCACGGCTCCATTTACCACATCTAACTTGCGAGCTATAAGTAGCAAGCGATGTTAGACAAGCAAACCGTGAGCACAAGTATGCAAACAAGCAATCGGCAATCGGCAACAAGCCAGCACGCCACTGCTACTAGTATGCAACATCCGCAACAATGGCGCAAACTAAGCAAGATTCCAGTCTCTGATTCACCCTCGATTCCCCAAAGCACCATCCCTCCTCTTGCACGGATAACCGTACCATCTTCCCTCCAGTATGCAGTCCTCCGCACATGCAAGCAACAATTCCAAAAAGAAAAGAAGAAGAAGAAGAAGAAGAAGAAGAAGAAGAAGAGGGAAAGACAGAGAGGGGTTGCGGACCGACCCGGAGCAGATGAAGAGGCAGGCCGAGGAGAGGAGCCTGGGGATGCTCCGCCAGTCCCAGCCCTCCCCCAGCTCGACGCCCATGTCCCCGACCCTCGACGCCGATCCGCCCTCACCGCCGCGGGCCGCCATGGCGCGCGCTGCATCCACCGCCGCCACCCGCTGGCCCGATTGGGGCAGGCCCGGCCTGGTGGTGTGCTACAAGAATCCCGATCGAATCGAATCGAGGCAACCAGGCAGGCAGGCAGCGATCGGGCGGGTGGAAGCTGGAGCTGGTGGGGGGGTCGTGGCAGCTGCGATTGATTGGGAAATTTAGGATGAGAGGAGAGGAGGATGGGGGAGGGAGATGGCGGAGATTGCACGGATTTGACAGAGTGCGCTGCGCTGCCTTTCCTCTCGTTGCGCCCTTTCGTCTCGCTTTCCGCAATCCAACGACAGTTTAAAGGTCTTTCAATGCAGCGTGGGGTTCCACCACAGATCAGTCCAAGTGTCCAACCCACACAACCCAGGCACCACACGGGGACCGGTCGGTATCAGAAGTCATTGTTTGGTAGTAGTAGCGAGTTTGTAAAAAAAAAAAAATCGTACAAATAAAATGTTAAGCGAAGTGCACCGGCGGTCCTTAAATTTATGTGTATATGTTATTTAGATCTCTGAACTCTCAAAATGTATTTTTGGTACTCGAACTTGTCTGGGTGTCATATAGGTCCAAACGAGCTCCGACCCGCTCCATCCGCTGACGTGGCATGCCATGGTGGCGCCTACGTGTTGTTAGTTTCATGTGGGTCCCGCATGTCAATATCTCTCTCCTTATTATTCTTTTCTATCCCTTCTCGTAGGCACCACCGTGGCATGTCATGTCAGTGGATGGAGCGGGTCGAAACCCGTTTGGACCTGTATGACACCCCCGACAAGTTCGGGGACCCAAAAATGCATTTTGAGAGTTCAGGGATCTAGATGGCACATGCACATAAGTTTAGAGACTGCTGTTGCACTTTCCTCTAAAATGTTTATACACGTATTTTAGTGATTTAAGAATCAAAGTTAAAAAATGATCTTCGATGAAAAACTTTAAAATCAGCTCCAAACTAATTTATGGTTAAAAATTCAAGTTTTAATTTATAAGTATATACATAAGCGAAATGATAGAGTGACACGCTTGCACATGTGCATAATCTAAAAAAATTGTGAAATTATGAGACATAGGCACAGTTCGCTTTAAAGAAGTTTGGGTGAGCTACTTTCTTATTTCTGTGATAATGTTTTCCAAGTTGCTAAACATTATGTTTTTTAAAAGCTTTCTATATAGTTTCTAATTTTATATCATACGATGTTTTCTGGGATGAGATGTGCTTCTAGCATAGTTGGTACAAATAATCGCGGGTAAATACGGCTGATGTTTTAAAAAAAACTTCTATATACTCTCTTTATTTTATATAAGATGTTTTTATTATGAGGTGTGTTTGTAATGCAGTTGGCAAAGACGTTTGTTAGTGAATACTACCGCCTGAGATTGGTTCGTAAACTTCTTATCTTTTAAATGAAGGGTTTCACTTCTTATCTTTCACCTGGATTAAATGAAGGGTTGAAAATATGTGGCTACTTCTTTCTTAATTTTATTGGATGGCTAGTATACATATCTAGATTTGTTGACATTTATAGAATACAGGATCTAAACAATACTAGAATAAACAATACTAGAATGTCTACCATTGTAAAACTGAGGCGGTAGAAGTTAAAAAACCGAATAAATTCATTTTTGAAGTTTATATCCAAATTGTAGGGATTTTTCAAGTTTTTCCTCCTATCCAAATGGTATCAATATTTTTTTATATTGCCACGATACCATGATAATTCTATTAGTATTTTTTTAAATTCCCTAGTAGTAGTTTTACCATAACGATTTAAATAGTGATACATTTACAATTATCCCTAAATTAAATTGAAGAAATCCCATAACGATTTAAATAGTGATACATTTACAATTATCCCTAAATTAAATTGAAGAAATCCTTATCTCTTTGATCTTATGGACTAGAACACAGGAATTTTCAGGTTCCCCTTAACTCGAGCACACGAAATGCCCAAGTGCTCAAGCTATTGAAGGCATACACATGAACACATCAAAGCTACTACAGTAGGTGGTATATGAACACAGTTAAGTTAACCAGCATCAACAACGTTAAAACAGTAGTGCTGTAGTGGTTCACAGTACAGACAATCATGCCAAGTAATTAATCAGCTCCCAACTCACAAACGGCATCAACCGCACCATGCGACCCAACTCCCCATCTTCTTCCTCCCCAGCTCAAACATGCACAGACACTGTACTTATTACCTTATGATCACAAACTGTAAAACAACTGCTATCCTGAAGAAATTCTGAACGATGACCATACCACCACCAGACTGAAATACAAAGGAGCCTGACAGGAGAAGCTATGCAGCAATGAGTATGGCGTGGTGGTTCTTCCTCTATGAGGTGAGGATGGGGGGCATGTAGTCCGACTTGGTGCCGAGGACGCGGGCCCGCGTGTCGGGGAAGAACTCCATGCCCGGCAACTCCGTCACCACGCCGTCGCTGGCGATGCCGACGGGGTAGCTGAGGAGGTGGCCGGGGAGGTCCTGCTGGAGGTCGTCGCTGGAGTACATGTCCCAGTACTTGTCCGCGATCGCGTTCACCCTCTGCACGCACTCCAGGCTCTCGGGCCGCTGGAACACGTCGTCCAGCATGCCCAGGTGCTCGTACCACAGCGCCATCCGGAAGCCGTGGATCTGGCCCCGTGCCGGCTGCCTGGTTGCCAGATGGTATGGCTGGTACCCGCCCATGGCGATCTCGGAGTCCCTGGCTCCGTCCATTGACCTCTGGTTGATGTTTGCAGAACCGATGATGATGTACTCGTCGTCAACTGAAAAATGAAAGATATGAAGTTACTGGTTGACCAGTAAGTGTATTTTTTTTTTGTTGAAGAAAAACTAAATCTGGAGGTGAAGCTACTAGCTTGATCATTGCAGCGATGTTTTCTTATCTGTTTTTCACCATCATGGAAAGTAGTCATACAACCAGCTAAATTACCCACAATAGGACATGCCCTCTTGAAATGAAAACCAACATCAAATAGAAACAGAATTAGAGAGCACGGGACAATTCTGTCTAAAAAGTTTGTACCTCAAGACCCCTAAACTAAGGAGAAAAATGACTATACCTTACTATCAGTTTTACATATGAAATGGTCATATAAATTAATAAAGAAACCAATGCAATGCTCTATGATGCATGTTGTAAGTATTCTCTGTAACTCATTTGACATGCCTTAAATGAAAAAAAAACTGCATTGTCAACGCAAATATGTAATATAAAGCACATTCGGTACCTATCATCATTTTGGTGTGGACATAGATCATGAACCTCCTCGCCTCCTGAGCCCGAATATAATCACTGTCAGCTTCTGGTTGTTCTTCAGGCTGATATTCCCCACTCTGCTTTATCTCACGGTTACCCAAGCAGAAGAAAGTCAGGTAGTCCTTGGGATTTGCTTCAATTCCCTTGGCTTGGAGGGCCTCTATAATATCAGTGTACATCATCTCCATTGTTCTCCTTTGCCAGTCCAGGATTGCCTGAACAGATCCACTCTCCGGAACACCCTCAGGCCACATTGGCACAACAACATATACAGTGAACCTTTCTCCGGCTTCAATCTTACTGACAACTTTCAGTGCAAGCTCCTTAGGAATCAAGTGAAGAGCACCAATATCCTCAGGCTTAATGCCCTCAGGTTTCCAGGCATAGGAACTTCCTAGGAAATATTGGTTCTCAATATAGATGAAGTTCTTTGCCCTACGGATGGCATGTATGTAAGCATCCTGGATGCTCCTATCAATGATTTGATCCTTTCCACTTACCAGCCCAGCTTTTGCAGCCTCCTCAGGGGTATCAGGGAACCCAAAAGCAGCACCACCATCAATGGATCTGAAGAGCTGAACATTCCATGTTTCTCTGTCCTCAGGGAACATGACAGGAGAAGGTGGAATAATAGTGTCAGACAGATCCCTGAGCTGCAAAAGGAGATCCTTCCCACCCTGCTTTCTCCATCTCTGCTCGAAATTGTAAAGAACGTCCCATGCAATTGGCCCTTCCAGCCGGGAGTGAATATCATGCCATGGCTCTCTTGGACCACCCTTCTTGATTGATGCATTGGCAAAATTTGGCTGGTGGAAGTCATCGTGATGGGCACTGTCGAGTGTCCTAAACAAAGAATGGTACTGTGTGTCGTACCTTCCATCACAGAGATCAAGACCACCAACAAAGCTGACTATCCTCCTTTGCTGGGAGCCCTGGTTTGGCATCTCATGGTCAACAACTACTATCTTTTGATGATGTGTAAACATAGTTGAGATAGACAAATCCTGAACAATGCTGCCTGAGTCATCAGGGTTGCGAGGGCATAGAACACAGTTCACATCAGAGCCATGGAAGTAATTTGCAGTCTCCTCATCATGTGTTGCCATCAAGCCATCTCTCTTCAGCAAACCAACTGAAGTCCTGTCATCCCACACTAGCATAAGGACCCGAACACCTTCACTGGCCTTCCTCTTGAGCAACTCCCCAAGGGTGACATCCCCTCCAGGTTTCGGACGGTTGGTGTCCCTAACCAAGGTGATCTCAGTGTACACAGACCATCCAGTAATGTAAATCAAATGCTGAGCATTGCTTATGGCATCAAAGATATCCTCCCAGCATCTGTGGGGTTCATAGTTCTTGCCATCGGCAAGCGGAATCTTTGGAATGAAGTTGTCTGGGACATGAGCATCTTGGTACAATGTTACTTTGCACCCTTGCCTCTGAGAGAAGAAGGTGTAAGGAACACCAGGATATTTGGTACTGAGGACACCCCTCGCCCAATTGCGATCCTTGGCAACATCAAAGTACTGCAGCTTCACATGGATCTTGCTCTCACCAACAGGTTGGCGGTCATTATCACAGATATCAAGCCACCTATCAATCTCCTCTCCACTGAGAAGCTCTTGGGCTGGCAGGTAAGCCCTCCCAATATTCGTTGCCCCAATAGGGTTGTCAATCTTGACAGTGAAGATCACATTGGAAGCCATGTGAGCGCAGTAGATGTGGAACGACTCATACCAGCGAGGATTAATAGGCTCATTGGTTATCATCCTAGTCCGCCCGACGCGAGCTTTCTCCAGATCAATGGTGGAATACACCTTGGTAGCGCCTTTGCCGACACCCACTGTGTCCTCAATCCCCTCCACAAACTGTTTGACATAAGATCAACGTGTTAGACCAAGAACACCAACAAAAAGAAGGCATCGCATTTCAGCCTTCAGGTGATACAAACAGACATAGTATACATCAAACTCTAGATTTTGAGTAGTAGGTGAATTGATAAAGAAGTGATGAATAATATATGCTTCTACAAGATCTATTCATGTCTAGCCAATCAAGAATTTTGGTGATACAAGCACACATCACAGACATCAACCTCTGGATTCAGAGCAGTGATTGGGTCAAACAAATGGCCAAGGACAACAAACCAATCTTGTTACAAACATATCTTCGATTCTTGTCTACTACCTCTTTTTCCCCCTAGTAATCCAAAATTCCAGATCGCTTCAGAGTAGCAGCTGACTGGCTGCACAGTAGTCAGTAGCGGATCAATTCTGCCATTCGAGCTCATGCAAACGCGAGCATGAGAAAGAGACAAAAAAAAAATACAGCAAGAGCAAGGAGGAGGAGGAGGAGATTAATCAGGAGAAGTGCGTACCTTGCGGATGAACTTGGGGGCGCTTCCGCTGGCGCGGTGAGGGTTGGAGAGCGAGGCCGCCTCGAGGATGGTGGCGTGCAGCGTCCCGTGGAGCAGCATCTGCGCCATGGCGCTCCCCCTTCCCTAGTCCCTAGTCCCTCCTCGCTCGTACTACGCTCTACCTGCGCCCACACACACACACGACACGAGCAGACTTGATTAGAGAGAGAGAGCTCAGATCGAGGCCCGCAAAAGCTAGAGGAAGACGAAGCAAAAGACTGCCCAGTATACAGTACGGTTCTCGCTAAGACGAAGGGAGCCCTCGACAGCAAGCAGATCTGAGCGAAGCAGCAGCAGCTCTACTTCGCTTAGCCTAAGCACACTGACTGGCTAAAGAGAGGCTTACCGGGTGGCGATCAGGGAGGCGCCTTCGCCGGGAAGACGACGACGAGGAGGACGGCGACGGCGAGAGGTAGAAGAAGGGAGTGGATCGGATCGAGCGAAGATTATAAAATTGTCGAGGAAGACGGAGGACTGTCCCGATCTGATGGCTGCCCACTCCGTCGATTCTTCTTGCGTCCAGTCACGCACTCACACGTCCTGTGTGCGTGCACGTCGTCACCACGCGTCGGCGCCGCGGATCTCGGGCCGGAGGAACACGACGATAGATTTCACGATAATTATAAAAATACGTATTTCAACCTGATTTTATTAAAAAATTATTATTAGCATGCTATTAAAGTAAAAGCTAATAAAATATTTTGATATATATTCTATAACGAAATTTTATTAAAAATATATCATTAACATATTATTAAAATAGAGCTAATATAACTATTTTGATATATAAATCTTAGTTATTTTTTCTTTATAAATAAGAAGAGGGAGTTGATGGTGAGGTAGACGACAGATTCACTGTCACCTACCCCACTCCTCTATATAAAAGTATAGAAAATTAAAGCTTTTAAATTTTATGTTTAGAGTCGTTTCTAGGGGACTTCTCATAGTAGATGTTTTAGCTTTTTAATGGTGTTAAACATATATATATATATATGTATATATATAATTCATAAATATTTTTAGTTTTCCAAAAAACACATATACAAATAGTTTGTCTGGCCTTTTCAAGTTCACCCTAGAAAAACGGATAGAAGTATCTGTCCGTCGCATTAATCTATGGGCGCGACGTCGTGGCCCGTGGGAGGCGAGCGCGTCTAGAACGCGGGGCCGCATCGCGTGGCGATCGAGCTTGACTTCCTCGGATCTGTCCACCGGAGTTCGCGGGCGCCGAGAAGGGAGAAACGTGGTGGTGGTGGGGGCTGGGCGGTTGGGGGTGGGGGGGGGGGAGTCAAGCGTGCGTGGGAGGTGGGAGCTGCCGACGTCGCTGATGGCGTGGACTTCAGGTGTTCGGCGAAATGCCCCGCCCGAACCAGCTCAGGAATATCTTCTCTGGTTGCGATCACCCAGGTCAGGCCACCTCACTCGCTGTCATTGCACTTGCACTGTCATTTTATTGATCCATGAATCATGGCGCGCCACATCCATTTGCGCCTCACGTTCGGTTCTAGTAGCAACAGCACTAGAGAACAAGTTATGGGCCTTGTGGCTGTTCAACTCAGCACCAACAGTCTCGTGACTGTGAAATTTTGTCAGTGTCTGGTGCATTAGCTGTTTTGGATGCCTAGCGAGAGTCAGAGTTTACAAAGCATTATGATTGGGCATATTTGGGAGCGCTGTGCACAACCATATACACAACAACAGAGTCGTTGCTTGAATTTTGGATAAGAGCATTTTCTTATCCAAGAGTCATTCTCAGCAGTCATTGTGTTTAAAGAGCCATGCGTCATGAGAATTTGAACCAGTGAGTTGTTAAGGTTAGCCTGTTCTTGTTTTACAAGGTTAACTAGTTATCTTACAAATCGATGTTTTCATTAGTGCTGAAGACAACAACAACAAAAAGTATCATTTGTATATATTTTTTGTTGCATTCAACATGAAGTGATGTGTTAGGACGTTAATGCCATTTTCTTGGTGCACTTCATTGTGATATATATGAAATGCTTTAGATGATTGGGGTGGAATTTCATACATGTCAAGTCCACTAATTTAGATCATTTTTGCCAACTAACTATGGCCAATTGGTCATGTTTGGCATGGTTCCAACTCCTGTATTCTAACATAAAAAAATACCTTGGTAGATTAAGTGTCTTAACCCTCTTACTTTGGTCCAAAATATTACTACTAATAAAATATCCCACCCTTATAGCCTTAATCTATCAAATGCTCAACTCTAAGAATTTCTAGAGCTTGAAAAACCAGTGAGACTTAGTTGAGGCTGCGTCAAACAAGGCTATAATGTAGTATTTTCCTCTAAGAGGTAAGGATGGAGGGCAGGTAATCTGACTTGGTGCCGAGGACGCGGGCTTGTGTGTCAGGGAAGTGTTTCATTCCTGGCAGCTCCATCACCACGCCGTCTCTGGCGATGTCGATGGGGTAGCTGCAGGACCGTCTCCAGAAATTAGGGGCTCCGGTTCGAAATGCTAATTGGGGTCCTTTAATGAGGAGGTGGCCGGGGAGGTCCTGTTGGAGGTCATCGCTGGAGTACATGTCCCAGTACTTCTCTGCCATCCTGTTCACCTTCTGCACACACTCCAGGCTCTCAGGGCGCCAGAACACGTCATCTAGCATGCCCAGGTGCTCGTACCACAGTGCCATCCGGAAGCCATGGATCTGGCCCTGGGCCGGCTGCCTGGTTGCCAGATGGTATGGCTGGTACCCACCCATGGCGATCTCAGAGTCCCTAGAGCCGGCCATTGACCTCTGGTTGATGTTTGCAGACCCAACTATTCCCTCCGTCCCTTAATGTTTGACGCAATTGACTTTTTTATACACGTTTGACTATTCGTCTTATTCAATTTTTTTTAAATATGTAAAGCTATATATATGCATAAAAGTATACTTAACAATAAATGAAATAATATAAAAATGATTAATATTTATAAATTTTTTGAATAAAACGAATGGTCATGTGCATAAAAAAGTTAACAGCGTCGAACATTTAGGGACGAAGGGGTAGTATGATGTACTCATCATCAACTGAAAATGGAAGAAATGAAGTTACTAGTTTTGACAAACAAAACCGTACGGAGGTGAATTTGCTAGCTTGATCGTTGGAACTACGTACCGTACTGGTACAATCACACAGAGAACAGGGCATTCTCTCTTGAAATGAGAACCAACATTAAATAGAAACCGAACAAGTGAGCATGGAACATTTCTTTTTTTAGAACATTGGTATTTTAAGACTTTTAGAGGAAGGGAAAAAATGAATTCCACTTATTGTCAGCTTGACTTACGCTCTATGATGCATTTATGTAGGTACCCTCTATAACTCATCTAACATGTTTTACATGAGAACAAATTTCATAGCAATGCAAAATTGTACTGTAATATGAAACATGCAACCTTACAATAGAGTTACAAGAGGGAATAACACTCCCATCTCCGTGCTCTCTCTTCTATAACTCACTGAAGTCATCGATACTGCTAGGGCTCAACAGCCCCGCTGCCCGCCAAATTTCCATTCATTGTCGATGAGTGCGCACAACTCCACACCGAGGTGGCCTTTCCGCTGCACACACGGTCCTAGACCATTCTTAACAATGAGTACCACACCTTTATTTCATACTGTGAAACTTTCTAGTCTGGTCTAAATTTATTTATTGATGAATGTATATAGTTTTTATATATGTATAGGTTCATTAGCATCCATATAAATATAAACAAGACTAGAAAAGTCTTACGTTATGAAACACGAAGAGTACGTGTTTTTCTTTGAAAAAAATATCAAAATGCATTTCAAGCAGTATTGTCTTTTATTTTAGAAAGATTGGCTCGATACCATGACCCACTACACCAAAACTCCTTATCTGTGACGGGGTGTAACCCATCGTAGGTATAGGTCTCATCACAGATAAGAACCTTCGTCAGTGACAAATCATAACTTATGACACGTCTCTGACGCGTCATAATTGACAACTCATCATTGATAACATGTAATCTCTGACTGTTCAAAGTTGTGAGCCATCACTAATAATATTTTCACAAATTTTGAATTCTAGATGCACAAAAAATAAAAACATCTACTTTGAATTTTTTTTACTAAGCATCATTCCATGGCCACCTAGTAGGAGCCACAAACCCCAAACCAATAATTTTTTTGAGTCAATTCCAAATATATATGGCGCATGGGTTCAAACTCAAAACCTACTCCAACACAACACGTACTAAACATCTCGTCATGAGTACATCTTGACCACAATAGAGTTTCTGTTCATTTGACTATTTAACATTTATTTGATATTCTGTATGATTTCAAATGAAAAAAAAACTTAATCACAAAGTTATAGATTTCATCAATATCTACAAATTTGATGTGAGGCATTGCTTCATCTGAGATTATTTGAAAAATTGACATTTTATTTTTTTAAAATAAATCTGACCTCATAATGTATATTTGATGGTGTAAATGATTTCAAATAAAAATATTATCAACTACAAAGTTGTAGATCTAGAGTCTCCATCCGAGGTCATTTGGAAATTTTGAAAATTTAGTTTTCAAAACATATCTATCACTTATAATGTATATTCGGTGATATAAACTATCTCAAATAAAAGCATTATTATTTATAAAGTTTCAGATATTGCCAAGATATACAACATTTATATAGGGCATGTCTCTGTTCAAGATTGTTTGCAAAATTTCAAAATTTTCCTTATCTATTATGGGTTATAACTACCACCCATCAGATAACATATCTATAATGGTCAGTAATTATGGCTCGTCAGACGTACGTGGTCTCACTTGTGATGGGTTTTACAAGTTACCCATGACGGGTTTACTATTTACCCATTAGAGGTGACTTGTGCATATCTCTTATATGTGTAAAAGACGGTCCGTCACTGGTAAGGGCTTATATGTGAATATGTGATGGGTCTAAGTCGCTCGGCCTCATCTAGGATGAGTACTTTGACAACCCGTCGCAGGTTATGGCATCCGTGATGAGACACTTAAATCATGGATAAACAATGCCAAATTATGAGACGTCAGCAATTCAGTACCAATGCTAATATGCTATCCTAGAACTGTGAAGAGTTGATATAATCATGTAGACTACCGTCTGCATTACACGAAGCATGAATATTTCGGAGAAGTATGTTCATGCGTCCTGCTGCTATGTGTGGTAGAGCGTGTGGCTTGGTTGCAACATGGATATCTATAAGTGGAGGATGGAGTGTTAGCACTAATCTTGACAAGGTTTGTGTCTTAGCATGTAGTTAGCTTCATACGTGATTTGTTCACCCTGAGTCATGTACTAAACTAGTGTGTTAGTGTAGTTAGGCAATAGCTACTACCTTCGTCTCATAATAACGTTATTTTTCGATTTCTGTGCCGAGTGCTTTGACCATTCATTTTATTTAAAAAAATGTAAAAAACTTAAATAATTTAGTCACACATAATGTATTATTCATATTTTTATCATCTAGTAACAATAAAAATAGCAATCGCAAAAAATTTTTAAATAAGACGAAGAATCAAAATATTGTATCTAAAAACTGAAAAATAAACTTATTTCGGTGAGAGGTAGTAGCTAGTAAATTAGCATGTGCGTGTGCTGTATGTATTAGCAGGAGTGAGTCTTTAGGTTGGTAGCTAGACTATAGGATCAGCAAGTGGTGTGCGGTGGAATCGGTAGCTCCATGCATGCATACGAGTGGAGCATGTTGGAGGCTTGGAGTGTGATTTGCGAAGATGGATGATGCATGCGCATGACCCGGCTAAGTCGTTGAAGCTGTATGCATGTACACGAGGCTACTTAAGCTGTGTATCAGTGACAGTTGATAACTCACTGTGTGTGAAATCTCAATAAAAGAAGGCGTGCGTTGCCGGTAGTGTTTGTCACTGTGTCCTGTGTGTGTTCATCTATTGTTTTTGCTACTGTTCTTCTTCCTCGCGTGTGTTGTGAGGGAGTGACTCCTAGGCAAAGCTAACACTGCCATCTTACACAGAGGAACTAAGACTGAAAGCAACACATGCGATTCATACAAAAAGACTCCAATTTGTCACTGTAATTCCCGTGCAATTTGATGATCAGATAAAATATAAAATATACATTCAGATTGATATGCTAGCTGTAACCCACATATTTCAGTAGTGCATGATCCACTTGCTACTCCACTAAGATTTGCAAAAACACACTGAACAATCCGTGGATATCAGAAGCTGAGAGCCCCTATATAATGAACAACAAGGCCACAGGGTTGCCACAGTTAGAGAAGTTCTTTGATTACTCCTATTGAGACCATGGCAGCATCAGCAATGGCAGCCCTTTTCTTTTTATTCAGTGCTTTGTTGAGAAGTTCTCTGGTCCATAGTCAAGGATTGCAGATAGGGTTTTATGACAATAACTGTCCTGATGCTGAGGACATAGTCAGATCCACCGTCCAAAAGTATTACAACAATGATGCCACAGTTGCTCCAGGCTTGCTCAGGCTACATTTCCATGACTGTTTTGTTCAAGTTAGTTTTCTTCCCTCAATAGCCACTTCTTCTCGATGTTCCTACTGACCTATATATTTTTCTTGTTTGACAAGCTGTAATATGGCTCCTGTTAACTGTACATAAGAGTTCACCAATAGGAACTGAAGAACCTCACAGGCTCTTTTTAATGCCTTTATATCTGACATTTGTTTCTGCTTGCTTTGTAGGGATGTGATGCCTCAGTTCTGGTTTCAGGTGCATCCTCTGAGAAGACTGCACCACAGAATTTTGGTCTCAGGGGGTTTGAAGTGATAGATGATGCCAAGTCTCAGTTGGAAGCCTTATGCCCTGGGATAGTGTCATGTGCTGATATATTGGCTCTCGCTGCACGAGATGCCGTTGGTCTGGTGAGTAACTATGGCAGCACACCCCATTTTTCATGTCAGCTCCTGTGCTGAATTCTTGCTGAGAAATGTTCATTATTTTGTTGATCATTCAGAGGATAGTAACTGAATTTTTTCGCTTTGTGGTTTCTGCAAGACCGGTGGGCCAAGCTGGTCGGTACCGCTGGGACGAAGAGATGGAAGAATTTCGTCAGCTTCAGATGCCAAATCGTTGCCATCTCCTGCTGATCCTCTGTCTGTTCAGAGGCAAAAGTTTGGAGATCAAGGCCTGACGGACCGTGATCTCGTGACACTAGTTGGTAAATCTTCCTCCATTCTTGCCTACAGTGGCGGATCTATCCAGTAATATTAGAAGGGTCTAAATTAGCTAGAGAGTTTTAGCCTCACCTTCTATTGATCTTTGCCATAAAATTTTAATGGAGTCTTCTTAGGGGCTTTAATAGCTTTAATGGGATAGCGAGGGCTTGAGCCCCCGCTGCCTGCATGGCAAATCCGCCCCTGCTTGCCTATCATATTGAATACACACCATTGTCGAGAGTAGTGAATTAACACTATGATTTCTTTGTTTTTATCTTTGTTTTTACTTATGCTTATAAACCAAAATTTGAATTTTTAACCTTAAATTTAGAATTGATTGAGTTTTTTTTTCATCGTATTTAGTTTTGTAGCTTTTATTTTTAAATCGCTAATAGCATGTATATAAAAGTTTTATTCTGCCGCTAACCATGTAAGCCTACGAATATATTTGTAGGAGCTCACACCATCGGGCAGACGAACTGCATCTTCTTCCGGTACCGCCTCTACAACTTCACGGCGGCGGGCAACGCGGACCCGACGATCAGCCCGTCGGCGCTGCCGCAGCTGCGGGCGCTGTGCCCGCCGGCCGGCGACGGCTCCCGGCGGGTGGCGCTGGACCTGGGCAGCCCCGGCGCGTTCGACGTGACCTTCTTCAAGAACGTCAGGGACGGCGCCGCCGTGCTGGAATCCGACCAGCGGCTCTGGGGCGACGCCGCCACGCAGGCCGCCGTGCAGAACTACGCCGGCAACGTCCGGGGCCTCTTCGGCCTCCGGTTCAGCTACGAGTTCCCCAAGGCCATGGTCAGGATGAGCAGCATCTCCGTCAAGACCGGCAGCCAAGGCGAGATCAGGAGAAGGTGCTCCAAGATCAACTAGGTGTACACTAGCCAAGTCCAGGATTTTTTTTAATTTTTTAATAAATAATTTTATTATTAAACTTCGAGAGAAACTATTTTCACTAGATGAATCTTTTGGTCACGCCACCAATACTCGTAACACCATTGTTGTTTGATTTGCCACATCACCCACACTGACGTGACCGAAAGGTTTATCCGATAAAAATAGTTTCTCTCGAGGTTTAATAATAAAATAATTTATTAAAAAGGTTTAAAAAATAAAAAATATTCTCAGTCCGGAGATTTTCATCAACCGACTCACCAGCATGCTATATATGCTTACTTTATTTTATATTATAAGATTTTCTAAATATAACTAGATTTATCTATATATTAATATATATGTTTTGTATATGTGTCTAAATTCATCAGCACACACGGATAAATTTAGACAATATTAAAAAATTTTATAATATAAAACATAGGAAATATATTAAAACATGCATGCAATGCATTCCAACACTTCATCTCTGCATGCTAAGGCTTACACCATCTGTCCAAAAATTTCAACTTTGTGAGTATGAATTTAGATAAATTGGTATTTATATTTATTTTTAGAAGTTGGATTATTTTAGGATGGATTGGGTACCATGTAATATGTGTGTTGTACTTGGTTAGTATGCACTCACGATTGGGTAGCATGTAATTCAGGTTGAACTCACGGTAATTAAGCATCAGATATTTTGGGACAGGGGGTTAAAGTTTAGCCCATTGTCCCATCGAATGTTTGCATACCTATTATAAATAGTAAACGTAGACTATTAATAAATTCATCCATAATCTTGGACTAATTCGCGAGACGAATCTATTAAGCCTAATTAGTCCATGATTAGCATATGTGATACTACAGTAAACATGCTCTAATTATGAATTAATTAGGTTTAAAAAAATCGTCCCGTGGATTACCACTCATTTATGAAATTAGTGTTTTTATTAGTCTATATTTAATATTTCAAATTAGTGTCTAAAACATGGAGCTATCTAAACAACCCCTAGATCCTACTATGAATAATGCATCAATCATTTGGTGGGTAATGGAGGCGACACACAGTTAGGCATTGTTTAGTTCCTAAATTTTTTTTCCAAAAACATCACATTGAATTTTTGGACACCTAAATAAATCATTAAACATAGATGAACCAAAAAACTAATTGAATAGTTATGTAAGAAATCTTGAGACGAATATTTTGAGCCTAATTAGTCTATGATTAGCCATAAGTGCTACAGTACCAACATGTGCTAATGACGGATTAATTAGGCTCAAAAGATTCGTCTCGCAGTTTCTAGGCTAGCCGTGAAATTCGTTTTTTTATTCGTGTTCAAAACCTCTTTCAACATCCGATCAAACATTTAACGTGACACCTCTCTTAAAAATTTACTCAATCTAAGCTCCAAAATTTACTCCGCCACCTCCCCCCGAAAAGGATAGGAGTGCCGGCATTTGGCACAGGCGACATGTCTCTGTCAGTTTGGTTGGATAATCCATCCAATCAGTGTGAATGTTATTTGCTGCTGTCATGATGATGTCACCCAAGGGCATTTGGTCTAGTGGTATGATTCTCGCTTAGGGTGCGAGAGGTCCCGAGTTCAATTCTCGGAATGCCCCATAGCTTTGGTTGATTTTCTTTTGCTGACTCTACCTTTTTAACTAGTGTTTCCCTGCACCGTTTCTACCGCATATCTCACCTTTATTGCTTATTTCCCTACATCATTTCTATATATATAGATATATAATTTTCCTATATATATAATATTGATAATATTTAATCAAATTTCTAAAATTCTTCAATCAAATATTTCCTTAAATACTTAGTTTAAATACAAAACAAATAATATATCTATATTTTTCTCGAAAGGAAATATCATAATATCATAAACTTATTTAGTTTTATAAATCTATTATAAAAAATTTTCAATACAATTTAAAATTTTGAGCTAAACCTTTTCTTTAAACAACAATTATTTTTGATCGGATCGAGCAATAATTCTACAACAATCAATCATGGGGTGTGCTTATCTAGTGGACTAGTGATACTTAATTGGGGAGAATGACGCTATTACTCGTGGATTACGCACGACCACGCCCCCACGAACCTGTCCCTCCTGCATTTGACAAACACGCACACTCCGCGTTGCACTCAGTAAGTACGTACACGTCGTCTAGCGGGCCCACTGTCGGCCACCTCACTCCCCGTCCTCCAATATGTTTCTTTATTTTTTTAAAAAAAAAAACATATCTGCAGTACATAATTAAACAGGGAGAAAAATATCTGCTGCCTCCCTGGCCGCGTCAATCTCAATAAATAAAAATAACAATTTCAAAAAAATGCATACACTTATATATTAAGTTAAATAAAATTAAAGAGAGTTAAGCACGTTGCATATAAACCCAATTATTATGATTCAAGAGTTTAACCGTCACAAACACTAACTAATTCAAACTTGATGGTATATTAGTAAAATATAAAAATGCTCCTTTAGTTAGAAGTATGGTATCATGAGACCCCCACGGCCATAATACTGGTGGTAAAAAATTGTGTGACATAAGAAAATGTATTCTTTTGTTAAATAAAGATGAAAGATAAAGAAATATCTGATTTTTAATAGTTATTGTATTATATAAATAATAAAATTACTTACTAATTTACTTTAGAAATATGAAATGATTAACTTATATGTTTTTTTAAAATACAACATTTAGCCATTTAAAAAGCTTGCACAGAAAAAAAAGGATAAATAATCTGTCTAAAAACACGAGTAATGTCCGTTGGTTTGATGAAGTTTACTCGAATAAAATCCAAACCCAACAACCCTCCGCTTGAGCTTCCGAAATGACGATGCATGAATATGAATACATAAGTACTCTATCCATTTCGTAACGTAAATTTTTTAATGTTTGATCATTTATCTTAATTTAAGAATATATTAAAATATCATTTATTTTGTTTGTAACTTACTTTATTATCAAAAGAATTTTAAGCCTAACTTGCTATTTTTTATATTTATATTAAATTTTTAAATAAAACAAAGAGGTATTTTTTATATTTATACTAAATTTTTAAATAAGACAAATAGTAAGTATTCCGCAACTTGTCCAGTTGTCCGGTCCAGTGACCTCACAGTCGCCATCTACCTCGCCATGGCTCGCCGTCGCAGCGGGCCACCACCGCCACCGCACCACCGCCTCGCCCTGATCGCCCTCGCCGCCCTCTCCTCCTGCCTCGCCTCCGCCACGACGTTGTCCTCCCAGCCTCAGCCAGCCGAAATACTCCTGCCTTCCTTCGCCACCGCCGCCGAAGCCGAAGCGGACGGCGGCGGCGCGGCGGAGGCGGCGCGGACGTGCTGGTACACGGTGCAGATCAAGACGAGCTGCGCGTCGCCGCGGCGCACGTCGGACGCGGTCAGCCTCGCGTTCGGGGACGCCTACCGCAACGAGGTGTACGCCGCGAGCCTGGCGGCCGGGTCGCCGTCGTCGTTCGAGCGGTGCGCCACCGACACGTTCCGCGTGGGGGGCCCCTGCGGCTACGGCGTCTGCTACCTCTACCTCCGCCGCTCCGGCCGCGACGGGTGGACGCCGCAGTGGGTCAGGGTCTACGAGCCCACCTCCGGCACCCCCTCCACCTTCTACTACGGCGACCCCCTCCCCAACGCCGTCTGGTACGGCCTCAACCGCTGCCCCCGCCTCGCCGTGGCGACGTCGCCGGCGAGATGATCATGGCCGGTCCGATCACCACGAGCACGCCATTTACCGATTGGATTAATGGGATGTCCATGATGTGTTACCACGTGTATGTATTGTATGATTCAATGCGTCTGTGATAATCCAGAAGTTAATCTTCAATAATATGAACAGATCTGATCCTGCTCTGATCCGATCCGTGAATTTGTTAATCGGCACATGTCCCCTCCCCTACTATTGCATGGAGTCCTTTTGACACTTCCAAGATTGAGATTTGATTGATATCGAGAATTCAAGATCGAGATTTGATTATCTGATATCATGACCTACTTTTGACACTTCTAAGATTGAGTTCTAAGATTAAGATTTGATTATTTGATATCATGGCTCAATGTCATTGACTCATATGGGTATTTATACGGTCATTTAGGAGTGTCAACATAAACAATTTGGCAGCTAAGAAAGGGAAGTGTCAAACAATCAAATTTATCGCTGTGCGTTTATCATGGGCAGATATTCCTTTCAAATGGAAAGTTTTGAACTTTTTTTTTAATCCATTGAAGCAGCTAAATGATTTGTATCTATCATTTATCTGTTTCAATTTGCAATCCCAAATCATGGTTCTGTTTCAGTTTCCAATCCCAGATCATGGTTCAGGTTGACCTATCTGTTACCGGAGTCAAGGAAGAAGACGATGACAATGGCTAAAGAAGGGAACCTTATAACGGGAGGGACGTGTTGGGGCTATCATGGTCAGGGTTCACAATCCTGATACCGGATCAAGAAAAACCTCTCACTAGTGGTATCTCTGGATTCCATGAAAACCATCGATAAACCAATGAAATCCATACAAATGATATCAAGTTCTAAAATCCAGTTTGATATTTTTTTTAACTTGACTAGAAAACCAAGTGCATTGTGTTATCGATCAGGTTCGAAAAGTCGGTTTTCGTCGGTTTTGTAAACCCTGATCCTAGGACATGATTAGAGAAAATCTCCCACTGCCACAAAAAGATGAGCTTTTAGCTCATTCCAGAAAAGAAAAAAAAAGAGGCGAGTTTTTAGCTCAATCCACAAATAGCACAGTGAATCTTTTGGAAATATCTATAAATGGCAGGTAAATAGAACAATGTTAATGCTCACAATTAATGCATCATGAAATTGATTTCATTCTCGCATATGCTCAAATCACAGGAGCGTATAAATGCTAGCAAGATCAGTGTATGCTGGGAATGGAGTGTATAAATGCTTTTCTGGACTTGAGCAGAATAGCAGCATCAAACTTAGCAACTACATCAATGGGATTCTCACTACATTACTAAGATGCAGATTTCATATCTCGATAGAATCATAGCAGTTAATGACACGAGTCATCCACAGTTGTTCAACAGGTGCTGGGGTTGTATTTATATATGAACTGGAAGGAGAGTGTGCATCTTATCATTTCCTAGTCCTGTGCTTAGAGTTCATCCAAAGCTTGTCCTCAATCAAAGTCAGGATTCAGAGTGTTTGTTTCAATCAAAGTAAGGATTAGAACCGTGAACCATGGTAAGTCTCGTTCTATCTACCACTGTTCATCAGGTTTAAACTTATCTGAAGATTTATTCTGAAATTCTTATCAACTACGTTTCTTGCCTGACAAACTTTTGAATAGCAGAGCACTTGGATTGTATCAAAATATACCTTTGTGTTCTTGCTAGTGTTGGCCCTTCGATCAGTTCGGTCAGAAGCACTGAAACGGCCATCACACAATGTCTTGGACTTTAATGCCGCTGGGGATGGCAAGTCAGATGATACACAGGTAACAGAATAAGAATAAACCCAAAGATTCTGAATTACCAAGCTGGTTGCTTTACCTAAACTGCAGTGCTTCTTGGATTCATTACCTTTTCATGCATCTTCTCTGCCGAGAAGGCGTTTCTGGCGGCATGGGAACAGACTTGCAACGATGATGGCTGGCCGATCTTGATCATTCCTGGAGGAAGGACATTCTTGTTGAAGCAAGTTACATTCAGTGGTTCCTGCAAGTCACCAATAATGATACAGGTAATCTACATATTTAATGACCCTCAACTGGTCTGAGATATCACATAAGAAGCCTTTTTTAAGCCAACATAATATTTTGCTGTAGCATGAATTCTGAATTGACATCGTGCAGGTGGATGGTAACATTGTGGCACCAAACTACATTTGGACATCAGAACAGGACAACCTGATAACCTTCTACAGTGTCGATAACTTGACATTAGAAGGAAATGGACAGATTGATGGCAAAGGAGCCATCTGGTGGACTTGTTATACCCAAAAGGTAGACTTCAACAAATAACAGTACTTTCTTCATGTATTTCCTTGTAAGCAATCTCATGTCTTTTGTTCTGACAGAAATGCATCAATCGGCCTACGGTAAGTACACACTACACCTCCTTAAGCCTGTCTGAAACTAGTCATGTAGACACTGTTCTGTATGGGTTACTCATGCATGTATCTATGTATATCAGCTCCTGGCCTTTGCTCAGTGTAACAATCTATCAGTGAGGAATATACATCTGACGAATAGCCCAATCAAGCACATGATCTTGTTCAGGTGTAGCCAGGTACATGTGTACAATGTCTCCATAAATGCGCCAGGTGATAGCCCCAACACGGACGGCATAACCATGGCAATTTCTGACCATGTGTACATCTCCAATTGTTCTATCCAAAGTGGTAAAAACATCCTCTCATAGATATCGCCGTGCGTATTATTTGCATACCATCAACATAAACCACTGAAATGAATGGATGATAGCCTCAAATGTGTGTATGCACTAACATGGACAAGTGCAGGAGATGACTGCGTGTCAATGCTATCGCACACCACCGATGTTAACATCACTGACACCAGATGTGGGCCTGGTCACGGCATCAGGTACAATTTACAGATGCACAACCATGTATATGCAGGGTTGTGCTGGATAAGTACTGATCATATTCTTCTTAGCAACACATTGGACTAACTAGCTGATCATATCTAGCGTGGGAAGCCTTGGACAAAATGAAAAGGCACTGGTGGAACGAATTGTAGTATCGCACTGTAGCTTTTTTGGAACAATGAATGGTGTGAGGATCAAATCATGGCAGGTAAGAAAAAGCAGCGCATATTCATATTGCTCATATATGCAATATGCATGCATTTTTACTTGCATGCATATTACCATGTACACGTTTTCACTTTACACAATAGGAAATAGTAATTACCCCTAATATGTGAAGTTATTGGATGAAGGGTGGAAAGGGTCAAGCAACGGGGTTCATTTTTGAAAACCTCAACATGACAGCAGTGCAAAATCCTATTGTCATCGACCAGTTCTATTGTCCCCAGGGCAATTGTCCAGTAAAGGTGACTAAACTCACATCAAATTGATCACCCACTTGGTAAATTCATACCATAGAAAAAATAAGGATGAAATATACCTAACTCTGATTATGCTTGTAGGATGGTGGTGTGGCCATAACTGACGCGAGATTTATCAATATCCATGGGACATCCTCTGAGAAAGAGGCCATCAAGATATTATGCAGTCAAAGTGTGCATTGCCAAGGCATCTATCTCAGTAATATTAACCTCTCATGGGAAAACCATACCGCCCCAGCAAATGCTACTATTTTAAATGCACAGGGAACCATTGAGGGATGGGTGGTACCGAAAGTAGACTTTTCAAAGCCTTGACAGCTAATGCTCCACACTGCTATCATCTTTAGACATACTGCTAAGGAGCAGTACAATTCTTTCTTAGATGATGGCCTTGTAAACCACACTAAGTTTGATTACATTCATCTTTTGATTGTTCATGTTATCTCATATTCTCATGGTCTACAAACTCCTAATGTGTGTCGTATAAATAAGGTATTGATGGGTTGTGACTGGCATTTTACAATATCTCACATGACTCCGACTCAGAGCGGCCAAATACTGTGTACCGGTTGTCTGCAACATTGTCGTACGCGAAGTCCCTCAGGAACCTAGCAACGTGACATAATGAGTATGAATGAATTGCATCACCTTACATGTAAAAAACATCTCGAATAAAAAATTACAGAATCAGCCCGAACAAGACCACTGTAAAATGGATTAACAAATATCACTTGGCATGCCATGTCGCGTGCAAATTGAGGTGAGCGAGAAAGATAGCATACTTACAGAGGGACAACCTTGAGGAAAGTGGCTAGCTGAGGGAAAGGCAGGTTGAGATACTCCATTATCCTCAACACTGCTTCAGACTTGATGTAGGACCTGTGCAGCAAAATTTAGCACTTGAATTCAAATGTTGATCGATTACCACTGTGTTTTTTAACTCCTATACAAGTGTTTGAGAATGTAGTAGCTGGCTACCTGTCCTTCTCGACAAGAACAACACTGGAGATGTCATCAGGGGCTCGCCCTGACCTCTGCAGGAGCTTCCTCCCGGACTCGCTCTGCAGCGGAATATACCTGATGCTTCTGTTCGTCAGAAAATTAATCAGCTACTGAATGGCAGATTCTTTGCAATCAGTTGCACGATCACAAGCCAGAAACAAGGCCGGACCTGTTGGGATCATGCTCCCGCACGAACCGGACGCCGCCGTTGCAGAGGTTGCACACGCCTGCATCAAACACACAGAGATCAGTAGATGATTACATGCTACAGGCTACTGCCAAGAATCGATCTTGCTTGCGATCAACTGGCTCACAAATTTAATTTTTTTTCTAATCGCAAATTGCTGGAGATGTGGTACCAAGAAGCAAGTAATGGAAGAGACCGAGGAAGGGGAGGAGGGTTTCAGTACAGCACGCACCGTCGAAGAGCATGATGGGCCTGGTGTCGGCCGGCCGGAAGAACTCGGCGTCGGTGGCCTCCTTCACGGACTCCGCCCGCCCGCCGCCGGCCGCCGTCGCAGCCACCTGCAACTGCAAGCTCGGCCTCCGCCGCCGCTGCTGCTGCCCTCCGCCCGCTGCAGTTCGCAGCTGCGCCGGCGGCGGCGGCGGCAGCACGACGCGCCGGCGGTGGAGCGGCGGGCCGGAGAGCGAGCGGTAGCAGCAGACGACGGTCGCCATACTCCTCGCCTCAGCTCAGTTGAGTTGCTGCTGATGCGCTACGACCTGCAACTGGTGTGATGCCCAGTGCTCCGGTGAACTTTGGAGAGTTGCAGCCTCGTCAGACACCTGGTGCACCTCCTGCTACGTGGCACATCCAAGCAGCTGATAAATTGGCATGAAAAACTGGGATTTTTAACAAACCCTGACAGCAACTGCATGTTTTTACTACAGCAAGAGCTAGTGGTGTTTATTTTGTACCAAAATTTTGTATGCATAAACAAATTTTCATCAGGGCAGCAGCACTTGGTAGCATCACAAATGTTTGTAATTGTATCCAAACTCATCAGTACTAGCATCATCCAAAAATAAGACAATCACCCAAAAGGCACATCCAGTAAGGAAATCATAGCCGAAGAAATAAATGGAGATGGAGAAGTTGTCTCAATTGCAAACAGACTGAGTTTACACCCAAAACTCATCAGTACTGAGTTTACACACACGGCCATAAGAAAAACATAAGTTGAACAAGAAAGCATGCCATCTCTAATGCATGCAGTATTAAACAACAGAAACAAAACACACGGCGACGGTCATTCCTACTACTCAATCAGGCCTGCTCCTCAGCTTCGGCAGCTTCCCTCTCTTCCGCTGCGGCAGCCATCAGCTCGTCAAATTTCTCGCTCTTTCCTAAAACTATCTCAATCTGTATTAAACAAGCTCTAAATCAGTTCAGGTTTAGATTAAAAGAGCGTCAGAGAAAGAAATTACATATTAAGAACAGGCAATCTTCAACAAAAGAAAAAATGGCAACAAAAGTTTAACCTTAGCCTTTTGGAGCGGGCGAACTCTTGATTCATCGTTTATTTCCACTGTAGACGTTCTAATCTCTACACAGGCGAAGATGAAAAGAGAAAATTCAGTACAGAACAATGAATAATGTGGATGACTGGATGCCCGCAGCAGTAATGTGAAACAGATAATGAGAAAAAAGATAAACAGTACAATTCTGCAAGGAAATAATTTCTTACTCTTTTCAACGGCAAACCCGTTGTTCTTAAGAATCTCCGCAACGGTCACAACTGTTGCAATGGCTGCAAGCAAATCAAACAACCTGGTTAGTAGTACTGCCTACAGATAAATCAGCACTAATCTAAGCAGTAAACTATAAACATTCCTAAATACCTTCTGTTTTGAAGAACACAATAAACAGCTTTACTCAACCAAAAGCAAAAAATATAATGTAGAGTGCTGAAAGGGTGTCATGACTCATTACATATGTGGTTATTATGTAATCCCTCCGTTTGAGGTTATAAGATGTTTTGGTTTTCCCTAATTCATCTTTAAACTAATATGTATATATCGAGATTCATTAGTGCCCATATAAATCTTGGAAAAACCAAAACATCTTCTAACTAGTAACCTGAAACAGAGGTACTCCTACATATCTATGCTACAAAAGAAAAGAGCACCAGTTTAAGTCTTCAAAAACCAACTGCACACACTGTATCGTAAACTGGTATATCCCATGGCTCAAACATTAAGATTACTTTGAACGCAGACCCATATGGGAAAATGCTTGGCTTTAATAGATGACTAGATAGATTGGGATCCAAAATAAATATAAATCATGAAACATCAGAGCAATTGCACATCTAAACAGTAAACCCTTGCATCGTTGTCATTCTCTCACAATCCAAAAACTTGTAGATTGAATTAACTCACAACAGCCATTCCTATTACCCCAAAGCCCCCACGAATTTACGCCAAATCGAGGCCTAGGATGAAGAGTACGAGGGACGCACCCATCCCGAGAGCCGAGAGCTCGACATCGCCGTGCTGCTGCATGTACCTCTGCAAGACGAAACCACGAAACGGGGGGCAACCAATCAGTCAGTGGACAAACCGCGCAGCCAGATGGGCGGCGAGCCGGAGAGGAGGCAGGCCGAGACGAGGAGGAGACACTACCTTGGCGAGGTTGACATAGAAGAAGAGGGGCTTCTTCGTGTTGGACACCTGGATGCGGTTGCTGCTGCTCCCGGCCGCCCTCCTCACAGCCCCCTCACCCGCCGCCGCCCCGGCGGCGTCCCCCTCCACGGTGAGGTTCCTCACGCCCTCGGTGACCTCCTCCACCGCCATCGCTGCTGCTAGCTCCCCCCGCGCGCGCCGCGACCAGATCGGTGGTGGTGGCTTGTGCGGCTCGGCTTCTTCCTCCTCGGGTTACGCCGTACAGCCGGCAGGGAGACGAGAGATGCGTCGGGGGGAGGAGGAGGAGGAGGAGGAGCGGACAATGCGCGAGACCGGAGGGCTCCCGCCCCGGCCCGTTCGCTCGTCGTAACCCTACTGACACTGGGCTTTGTGGGCCTTGAATGGGCCGGCTACGGGTTCTTTCTTTTCGGCCCTTCGAGGCCCACGAGATGCAGCCGGTTGGGTCCGAAAAGGCTAATTAGTGCGTGCGCACGCGAACAGGTCCAATTTTTTTTTTGCTTTATGGTATAAAGTTTGTATATAAAATCTATATATGTAAATATTATTATGTATAAATATATACGAAGATTTCCATGTATTAAGTTTATATCTATAATATTTTATATATACAGAATATATGTATTTATTTGATTTTTGTAGGGAAGAGTTTGTATTTATAAAATTTATACGTATAAAGTGTTAAAGTTTATATGTATAAAGTTTATAGGCCTGTGTATATATACGTGTATATACGTGTACTATACACGCTTTAGACCGGCCTGCAGGATCAACGTCCCTCGTAAGAGCATTTGTTTGGCCTGTTTCGTTTGAGCGTAATCACACAGTACCGTCCGTCTCAAAGGTTTACCGGCATAACTTCAATAGTATAAATTTTGCATCTAAAATTTCACTGTTGCTATTGATTAAATGTTTGACTCTTTATTCTTCTATTAAATACGCGTACAATACATGGGGGGACTAGAGAGGGAGTGCGTGTATGGGATTTTTGACTTACGTGCATTCTTTTATGTTATCATCCAACATCAGTGACCGGATCGATAAAAAAAACTCCAAAATCAACTTAAAAAATTTAAAAATTTAAATTTTAGCTATATAAGTAAAAACAAAAGATAGGGGTGAATAATAAGAGCCAAATGGTTGAGAAGGCCAATTTGGACCCCCTAACCAAACACAAAATTTTATTGTAGCAGTGGTATTTATTATGGACTTGTTATTAACTTATTATTAGAGTACATAAATAAGACTATTCGTGTAAAAGTAGTTCTCATACCATGCGCTGTTGAATGATGCTATGAGCACCACGCAACATACCTCATAGTAGTGTGTTAATGACGTGTTGAGTTACTTGAGTAAGGGGTTTACTGGTTTCGTCCAAACCGTTTCCGGCTTTCCGCCATTCATGGCACCCACACTAATCTCTGCACCGTCTCATTCGTCTTGGCATTTCTAACACTCCAGTCTCAATGTGGTGGCTATATTTTCTCTAATGTCATCCAGATCATCAGTAATCCATATCAAATATATTGTTTTGTTACCTTTTGCTCTATCTGTTTTCAAGAGGCAGGTTCCCTTCATTGAGTTTATATGTAAAACACAGGACACTCTCACCATGTATTTTAAATAGTTATGGCTTCATGACTAATCACCTAAATCTAACTCTATGTTTTCGGCCAGGCATATGGGTGATTGTTTGGCTTATTTAGAAAAAATATCAAATGACATATTTATAAATAAAAAAATTTTGTAAATAAAAGTATTATATACGTGTTCTTAGCGATCTAAAGCCAACATTGGAAAAATAAATTATGTTATAAAAAATCCTAAAATTTACTTCAATTTTAAGGTTGAAAATTTAGCTTATAAGCATATGCAGAAGCAAAGGATGATGTTGTAAAAAGACTACAAGACACTTTTGTTCAGCCAAAACCATTTTTTATGTGCAAACTTGTGGATGGGGGTTTTATTGCCAAGGACTCAAACGGCCCGTTTGTGGTGCACAATTAGGACACATTATCCTCGTGGGTTCACCGTTCCATGCAAAAGCAAAACTGGTGTCATGCTTGCATGCTCTGAAGTTCACTTCGGATGCATGTCTGAGTCGGATTTTAATAATTTAATTGAAACATATGCTACAAATTTTGAACTTGCACTCTCCAGCCAACATTTGATATGTCGCCTATTGGCACCCTTGTTAGAGAGGTAAAATTTCTTCACTGTTGCAATTTTATTGAATTTAGGGTAATTAGTCGTTCCCGTGTTTGTAACCTAGCAGCCAATGAACTTGCTCACTTTGGTGCGAGCGGGGGTGATTGTTTGGCTTCGGTATATTTGCAAACAAAAAATAATTTATGAATATAATTTTTATATGCGTATTCTTAGCGATTTAAAAGTCAATACTGGAAATTAAACTTTGGTGAAAAATCTCAAAATCAACTCTAAATTTAAGATTAAAAATTTAAAATTTGGTATATAATTATAAGCACAAGTAAAAAGATGGGGTGGATCGTATAATGTTATAATGTTTTTTCTGCTGATTTCGATGTGCCCTGGTTTGACGGAATCACTGTATTTACCGAATAAAAGAAAAGAGGGTAAGCAACACGCTATATGCAACAATGAACCATGCAAAGGTGGGGATGATATTTTCTGTGCAATGTTTATGTGCTGGACCGCACCCCCTCAGAACCGGTGGCCATCTCGGCCCTCTTTCCTCTCCTCTGCCACGCTAGCTTATTAACGAAATTAAGCATACTCTAAAATGATCTATTAATCATTAACATATAATATATAGATAAAATTTCTGTATGGTCACTCTTAGCGCTCAAAATTACGAAACGAACCCTAATAAAAAAAACTATAAATCAACTCTAAATTTAATTTTTAAAAAATTTAAATTTTATATTATAAGCGTCAGTAAAAATGAAAAGACTGGAAAAGATTCGCTCTCTCTTTCTCAGCGACAAGTCAACAAGGCAAACTGATCGAACAGAGATTACTCATTCGCTGACGTCGCGCGTCGGCACATGGCGTTAACTTTTTCTCCTGTCCCGTTGTTGCATCCATTTTCTTTTTATTTGAAAGACACTATTAAAACACGGCTTCCTTGGCGCCTAAGCACGTACCTGCACTTTTTCTCCGGTCCATCGCTGTCGCGACCAGCTGAGTCGACGGCGAGCCAAAACAAAATCAAACGGGAAGCAGCGGCGAAGTTCAGAAAACGCGATGGATAGAGATGCGTGGGTTCAAGACAGCAATTCAGCACGCATGCCAATTTGCTCGAGGTCACTTCACTGTGTAATAAGCCAGTCAGTCGTCGCCGGTGCTGCTACTGTTACACCCATCTTAAAATATAGAATGCCCTGTTTAATCTGGGAAAGAAAAATTTTTGGGTGTCGCTTTGAACATTTTACCAGACGTTGGAAAGGGATTTTCGGACACAAATGAAAAAAAAACCATTTTCATAACTCGTTTGGAAACCGCGGGACAAATTTTTGAGTCTAATTAATACATCATTAGCACATATAGGGTACTGTAGCACTTACGGATAATTATGTACTAATTAGTCTCAAAAGATTCGTCTCACGATTCTCCCCTAGTTATGTAATTGGTTTTTTTATCTATGTTCAATGATCTATTTAGATGTCCAAAGATTTAATGTCATGTTTTTGAACTAAACGGGGCCTATGTCTATTCCAAAGATAATTATCTTCCTATTATTTAGCATCCACTATGGAAATATAAAATGAAATTATTTTTATATCGTTTAGTATCCACTATGAAAATATTAAAAGATTCCCTGGGTAAGTATATGATTGGGTTTAAATTCACTGTAATGATCGAAATCATATTAATCAATGCATAAATGTGTATATCACACAATAAAATTTAAATTCTCAAAATGATGATATTTTATAATGGGGAGTAGAGTATTACAAGCTAATAATACTATAAGTGGATCAGAGACTTTTTTCTAATTTCTTGCCATATCGGATGTTTAGACGTTAGTTAGAAGTATCAAGTATAGACTGATAGTAAAACTAATTGTATAAATAAAGGCTATTTCATTAGACAAATTTTTAAAACTTAATTAATCCATAATTAGCAAATATTTACTATAGCATCACATTCGATAATCATAGACTAATTAGACTCAATAGATTCGTCTCATGAAATAGTCCAGAGTATGAGGTGAGTTTTATTAATAGTATATATATTTAATATTTCTAATTAGTGTCTAAATATTCGATGTGACAGAGAATAAAAAAACATGGAAACAAATAGGTCTAAGAAGCTAATTGTTGCAGTCAAGTTGCAATAATACTGTATCTCTCGATCAGCATCACCAGTCAACGACGACTCGAGCGTATCCATCTCGTCGTCAACGCCGAATCGCTTTCTATATTCAGATTCACCTGGCGGTCGAGTACACGGTAACTATAGTTAATTAATTTACTGTTTGTAACCGCGGACGGAGGTAGTAACTAGTACTATCTACGTCCTAATTACTACATCAATTAAAATAATTTCATTTTTTAGTTATAGGATACTGCCTCTGTTTCATACGGTAAGATTTTCTAGCTTTATCTAAATTCTTCGATGAATGGATATATAATTATACATATTTCTAGATTTATTAGGATCTATATAAATCTAAGTAAAGCTCGAAAGTTTTGCATTGTGAAACGAATGGAGTATAATGGTTGACTCTTCGTTTTATTTTAATTTTTTTGTGATTAATTTTTTATTGTTATTATATGATAAAACATGAATAATAGTAATTTTTTAAAAAAATTCTATAAATTTTTAAATAAGACGGATGATGTTGGACATTAAAATCGAAAAATAAAGTTTTTATGGGACATGTATAATTGTTGTAGGAGCTGATAGAGCGCCAAAAATATAATTGGTTTTTATGTGCTTCAAATCAGATTTCTTTTACAAAGGTCACCAAAGGAGGGAAAGCCCCTAAAGTTTCAAATCAGATTTAGATTTGATTTCATTGATTTAGAATATTCCCAGCTATTTACGGTTCTGATACTGCCTAAGAATAGATATTATGTAGATATTATGCACCAGAGCAATCTGATTGCTTTTCTGAACTGATAAGATTTTCTTATTAACAACTTTCTGAACATCCCTTTTCTAAAAGGTAATATTGAACAGATATGTGCTCCTTACTATTAATTAATTTCTGAACAGCCTCTATATTATATTGAAGAAAATTATCTTGCCAGCTTAGTGAGGTTAGGAGGTATTTTTAAGAAGGTTGGAAACATCACTATAGCATGCAAAATGAAGTGAAAAATTAGCTCATGATTAATTAAGAATGACCCTATCTCAAAATATAATAATTTCTAGGTTATCTAGCAGGGGTTAAAGTTGAAAAGAAAATAATTGGTACCCTTAATAAACGAGGAATGAATGGATATGTGAGGATATATTATGGGAATAAAATGAGAATAATTTTAAATGAGAAGTGATTGATGAATTAAGTATTAATGTGAATTGCATCAGAAAGGCTAATATTTTTGGTATAATATTTAAATTGTAGAAATATTTATATTTTAAAATAAACAAAGTCTTAGTAAAAAATTTAAAAATAAATTAATAAAAAATTGAAGCAACTTTTTATATATTTTAAAAACAAAGCATTTAGGATAAGCATGCACGGAGAAACGAGGGGGCATTTAACTATTTGCTACTCTTGCGAGTTGCCTTAACATTTTACCACTCTTATGTGTACGCATGAGATTAATTGTACTTGTAAGAGTAACAAATGGTTAATTTTGCCAGAAACGAGCGGGAAGTTTGGTATCTGTCCAAAGCAACGCGGTCAAGATCAGCAGGAATGCAGGATGCCACTATAGCGAGCTGCAGCTGGGTGCTGGTATGCAGGGCCAAAAATATATTTGGGTATATGTTTCAAATCATATTTTGATTTGATTTCATTGCTTTTTTAGAATATTCCGAGCTATTTGTAATATTTACTATTATGATGTGCTACTATCTAGAATCTGATTGCTTTTCTGAACTGAAGGAGCTTTCCCATATTGATCACCTTCTTTTTCTGAAAAGGAATTTTCTGAACAGATACTAATTACTTTCTGTCTGAACAGCCTCTCTTTTAAAGGAATTTCTCAACAATGAGTTTCCTGGGGAAGTTAAGTACGGGTAAGTAGCGTGGGATTGTTCTTAATTCCTCATGGAACAATGGGAATGAATCTGATTCCATCCTGCTGATGATGTTGCAGTGGCAACTGGAGAGTTAGGATATATACATCAGAAAAGTAGGAGTAATAAGATAAAGAAGCATATAAAAGATTTTAATTTTAATTACCAGAAAATTGCTGTTCACTGACCAATACATCAGCTGGAGAATCAGCATTAGATTTTTAAGCTGATGCCACTCGTTAAAGCGACCGACCAAAATATACTATGTTCGTTTTAGGGGGGCTAAACTTTTTGGCCCCATGTCACATCGGATCCATGTCACATCGGATGTTTGGACACTAATTTGAAGTATTAAACATAGACTAGTAAAAAAACTAATTTTATAAATGAGTGGTAATCCATGAGACGAATTTTTTAAGCCTAATAAATCCATAATCAGAGCATGTTTACTGTAGCATCACATATACTAATTATGGATTAATTAGGCTCATTAGATTCATCTCGTGAATTAGTCCAAGATTATAGATGAATTTTATTAATAGTCTACGTTTACTATTTATAATAAGTGTTCAAATATTTGATGGGACAAGGACTAACAAACACCCCCTTAATTATTGGTTGTACAGCTAGGAAAAAAAAGGTAGTATATGTCACTGATTCGTAATGAACAGGTTATCATTTATCTGATGACTGATGGTGGCATGACGCCTTTCTGCTAGGTCTGAGTATTTGACCAGTCCATAATATAGGTGCTAATAGAATAATTAGCTGAAGAAAATAATAAATAAAATCCTACGAAGAAGTCGAGACGCAAGGTGAATATTGTTGTAGTGATGGCACCCCAGTGAAATACCTCGGTAATCTTAAAATACTGATGCAGTACGAGATACTCTCTCCGTCCACGTTTAACATCGTTGACGTGACCATTCGTTTTATTTAAAATATATTTATAATTATTAATTATTTTTATATTATTTTATTTATTGTTAAATATATTTTTATGTATATATCTTTATAAAAAATTTAAATAAAATGAAACGCGTATAAAAATATATTTTTTATCCTTAACCAGAGATATCATGACAGAGAAAAAGTATTGTTCACATGCGACTCTCACGACTCACGTAGACCGAGAATTAACCAAGTTGTACAAACTCCAAACAGGCAGGAAAGATTCGTTTTTTCTGACTATACAACGCCCACTGCTCGTGTATATTGTACATAAATACGAAGAAGGGTGCACTTTCCCAAAAATATCTAAATAGGGACCACTAGTCTAACGGTGGAAGTTGTGTTATCTCTAACTTTATCCGTATTAGCTATTTATAAACTTAAAAAAATCAACATATAAATACATTGTTTCTAATGCATTAGCCATAATACACTGGTTACCAATCTACTCTTCCTTTTGTCTCTCGTTTATAGAAGTTTAAGTAAAGGTTACCTCTTATACGAGAGGTGACTCATCTCTCCTCCATGCTTTCTTTTAAATCTATTCAACATATTAGGGCTGTGTGTTTAGATGTTTATCATACTTGCTCTTACGTGCCATCTAGGTAGCTTTAGGAAGCTAGAAGAGCTGGGGTTTAAATAAGTTTTCTAATTTATTTGTAGATTATGTAACTATAGATTTTTAGTTTCTCAATAAAAAAGACCATTTAAATCCCGTTGAAAAATGTACCAATAAAAAATACATTCTCTCCGAGAGAGATATTTTAGACTGTACGTTCTCCAGTACCACATTTTTTCTCTCGTTATGCATCAATTTTTTAGAACATTGATTATTAATTATTTAAAAATATTTTGTTTGAAAACACTATGACATCATGTACAGATAGATCTATTATATTCAACAGAAATTTATAGTCAAAGATAGATTTTGAAGACCTTACCTTTGTCCAGAAGACATAAATTATTAAATTAGAGGGGGCACATATTTCAAATAAGGTTGAAGCTAAAATAAGTAACAGTTTATCTTTAAATATTTGGACTGGTACAAGATGAATCATGTCAAATAAATCTATTTTACTAAGGGTATATTCTTCAAAAAGGATTTTAACCCATAAGAATAGAATAAGTAGAAGAATCTATGCACATATCAATCCGTAAGAATATTTTCAAAAGATCGTGGATGGAATTTTTCTATGCTTTCTCTCACAACTTGTAGGAAATACAAAAAATATTTGGTTTTTCAATACTTCATTTCTACGAACAAAATGACTTTTGTATGATACTTTTAAACTAGTATATCTTTATCTAATTTTTTGGGAAAATATGCTAAAACCTACATCATCAAACTACTCCCTCCGGTTTGACTCCATTTTGATGGGGGTTTTGCTATCATTTTAGACAAGACTAAAGCCAAACATTTAAAACTTTAGCTACCAATAACTTTAAAAATATTTACTTTGAAAACAATAAAACAACATGATAGATAAGCCTTGAACAGTACTTTCATAAAAATAATATATATATATATATATATATCATAATAAAAAACTATAGTCAAAATGAATTTTAAAGACCGTGTATGGTTTAAAATGATAAGTATTATCAGAGCAAGAATAATAGTAGGCTATAAGCCGACTAAATGCTGAGATGGAGGAGATATAAGAGAGAAAAGAGAAGCGATCTGTAAGAGTCTTACATGTACAATAGCATACTATAAGTTTATAAATATATTTTAAGAAAATGAAAGAAGAGAGAAAAATAGTGAGCTATAGATGTGTAGCCAGCTGCAACATAGACTTTAAGACACAACGTGTGTATGACAAATGAGACATAGTAGTATATATTTTGTAGATATCTATTGTATGAATTGAAGCCAATAGGTGGCTATACTTTTAAACTTGCTCTACGAGAACCAATAAACTTTATGAGAAAGACATATGAGTCCTGTATTAATTATAAAGAGCTAAGTACAATATAAATAGACTAAAACAAGACTAGAAAAGTCTTATAACCGGATTGGTGACTATATTGGTAGAGCATCCCCAACAGCTCATCCATCCTATCCTCCATCTTAGAAATAGAGGATGAAGAGTAAAAGTTGAGCTCCAGCGGAACATCTTTCCCATCATCTATTTTTAGAGGTCATCCATATTTGGGGAGAGAAACTCTATATTTAGATGTTCTCTCTCCAATCCTTCGAATAGATATGGAGGATACCATATATAGATGATCTGTTGGAATACAAATGAATATGAAAGATAAAAGTGTTTTATATGATCATCCAAATGAATATATGGATGAACAAATTTAGATAAGCTGTTGGGATGCTCTTAGCCTTGCTCTCACGCTGGAACCAGGACAATCTGCCACGAAGATATCAACCCAATTGTATAATTCTCCGGGCGACGTGCATAAACACAATCAATACCCACAGATTTATATTTACTAACTATAGCCAATATCGAGACTCCTGTCGTCTCCCGAACTAATCACTTTATTTTACACGTAATACAGTTCTTTTTGCCTTTTACGCGCATCCGTCGCAATATAGAAGGTGTGCTTTCTTCATCATTCTCAGGATAAAAGGCGTGTTTTTTTAAAAATAATATACAGAAAGTTGATCATCCTATTTAAACTAGATTTTTAATTTTATAATAGTTAATTTTATCATTTATATCATAAAATAACTATAAAAAGTTAGATATTTTTTCTTGTCATTGAACTTTAGCCCTTTATTTCAACCGACATATTTACCGCGAAATATAAAAAGTAAAAAAACCGCCGTAAGAATCTCAAAAAATAATATAAATATTAAAATTTAAATTTTGGTTTAGAAAAAAAAACCAAGGGTGTTCGATTTTTCTAAAACGGACTGTACCCAATCACCCCCACCGAAGGAGTAAAAAAATTCCCCATCGCCGTCCCGGGCCGGCGGTAAAAGAGATGCGGCGGGCGGTGGCTGCCATCCCGCGGTGAAACGTCGACGACGGTGCCGGTGTCTCCTCTTCTTCCCTCACCCCCTCCGCTGCCTTGGCTGCCTTGCACCGCAAGGAGAAGCCCGTCCCGCGCCGCAGCCGCACGCCTCCTTTGACCCGACGCGCGCCATATATGGCGACTCCGTAGCCCATCCGTTGCAAGCTCACACTGAACCACTCATCACTCGCCGCGAACAGCGCCGCCCCGCTCCATGGCCTTGTCGCCGTCCGCGGCGATGGCGGCGAGTGGGCGATACTACGACGACGGCGGCGGCGGCGGCGGCGGGGACGTGCCCTTGTTCTTCCTCCGCTCGGTATTTCTCCACGGGGTCGGCGCCGTGGTGCACCTTCTCGTGGCCGTCGCGGTCGCCGGGCGGATGGTGGTGTTGTGCTGGTTCCGCCGCGGCAAGGATGGGGAGGTGGGGGGAGGAGGAGGTGGAGGTGGGGGTGGGGGTGGGTTGAGGTGGTACGGGGTCGCGGCATCCGCGACGTGGTTTCTCGGGGTGTTCGGGCTCGTCCTTGCGGGGTACGTGGGGTACCTGGGCGGTGGTGGTGGTGCCGGGTGGTCGCGTGGCGCGGCGGTGGAGGAGGCGGACGCCGTGGCGCGCGCGGTGGCGTGGCTGCTGCTCGCGGCGTACCTGCAGTTCCAGTTCGGGCGGCGCCGCGAGGAGCGGTTCCCGGCGTCGCTGCGGCTCTGGTGGGCGCTCTTCCTGTTCATCTCCGTCTATGCCGTCGCCGTCCACGCCGTGATGAGTCTCGATGGGCTTCCCGTGCTCCCGCATTCGTGGGCGCTCGACGCCACCTCGGGCCTCGCGGCCGTGGTGCTGCTCCTCGCCGGGTTCCTCGGCAAGAGGGAGCTGGGCGGCTCTGCTGTCGAGGAGCCTCTGCTGAATGGTGCAAGTGAGACGGCCGGTGAGAACAACAGTAACAATTGCGACGCTGATGCGTCGATGTTCACCGGCGCCGGCTTCCTCAGCGTGCTGACTTTCTCGTGGATGGGACCCCTCCTCGCCGTCGGACACAGGAAGACCCTTGACCTCGACGACGTCCCGGGCCTCGACCCCGGCGACAGCGTCGCCGGTCTGCTCCCATCGTTCAAGTCCAACCTCGAGGCGCTCGCTGGCGACGACTCCGGCAGGAAGGTCACGGCGTTCAAGCTCACCAAGGCGCTGGTGCGCACCGTGTGGTGGCACGTCGCAGTGACCGCGTTCTACGCGCTGGTGTACAACGTCGCCACGTACGTCGGCCCATACCTCATTGACTCGCTCGTGCAATACCTCAACGGCGACGAGCGATACGCGAGTAAGGGGCAGCTCCTTGTCCTTGCCTTCATTGTCGCCAAGGTGTTTGAGTGTTTGTCGCAGAGGCACTGGTTCTTCCGGCTGCAGCAGGCCGGCATACGCGCGCGGTCAGTGCTCGTCGCCGTTGTCTACCAGAAGGGGCTCGTGCTGTCCAGCCAATCCAGGCAGAGCCGCACGAGCGGCGAGATGATCAACATCATCAGTGTGGATGCCGACCGTGTCGGTCTCTTCTCATGGTACATGCACGACCTCTGGTTGGTGCCACTCCAAGTGGGCATGGCATTGTTCATCCTGTACTCCACCCTTGGGCTTGCCTCGCTTGCTGCGCTTGGTGCCACCGTTGTCGTCATGCTTGCCAATGTTCCTCCAGGGCAAATGCAGGAAAAGTTCCAGCAGAAGCTGATGGACTGCAAGGACGTCAGGATGAAAGCAACATCGGAGATCCTGCGCAACATGAGGATTCTTAAACTGCAGGGGTGGGAGATGAAGTTCTTGTCCAAGATCATTGACCTGAGGAAGACAGAGACGAACTGGCTCAAGAAATATCTTTACACATCAACCATTGTTACCTTCGTGTTCTGGGGAGCCCCAACCTTTGTGGCAGTGGTGACCTTCATAGCTTGCATGCTCATGGGTATCCCACTGGAGTCAGGGAAGGTGCTATCTGCACTGGCCACATTCCGTGTGCTGCAAGAACCAATATACAATCTCCCCGACACGATATCAATGTTGATCCAGACCAAGGTGTCTCTTGACAGGATAGCATCCTTTTTATGCCTCGAGGAGTTGCCGACTAATGCAGTGGAGAAACTTCCAAATGGTAGCTCAGATGTTGCAATTGAGGTCAGAAATGGGTGCTTTTCCTGGGAGGCCTCGTCTGAAGTGCCAACATTGAAGGATCTGAACTTTCAGGCTCGACAAGGCATGCGTATTGCAGTCTGTGGGACTGTTGGCTCTGGAAAATCAAGTTTGCTGTCCTGCATTCTTGGTGAGATCCCAAAGCTATCAGGAGAGGTCAAGACTTGTGGGACGATGGCATATGTGAGCCAATCGGCATGGATACAGAGTGGTAAGATTCAGGACAATATACTGTTTGGCAAGCATATGGATAATGAGAAGTATGACAGGGTCCTCGAGTCTTGTTCACTGAAGAAAGACTTGGAAATCTTGCCATTCGGTGATCAAACTGTCATTGGAGAGAGAGGCATCAACCTTAGTGGTGGTCAGAAGCAAAGGATTCAGATAGCCCGTGCTCTGTATCAGGACGCAGATATCTATTTGTTTGATGACCCTTTCAGTGCAGTCGATGCTCATACAGGATCCCACTTGTTCAAGGTATGATATGTTCTTGTGTTGTCAATAGAAGATTATGAACATGTTGTTGAAGGTTTTTCCACCTTTTGTAGGAATGCTTGCTTGGGGCTTTGGCTTCAAAAACAGTTGTTTATGTCACTCATCAGATTGAATTCCTACCTGCTGCTGATCTTATTCTGGTAATGATTTGATCAGGAAATTCGTCATATATATTTATTGCCGTGAAATGTATGTATATGCCTCTCCTTCGCAGGTAATTGACTAGTTATAATGTAGGTCATGAAAGGTGGGAGAATAGCACAAGCAGGCAAATACGAAGAAATACTTGGATCAGGGGAAGAGTTCATGGAACTGGTTGGTGCTCATAAGGATGCTCTTGCAGCATTGGACACGATAGATGTCACAAATGTAGACAATGAGGCTTCCTCTTCTAGTAAGATAGCAAACATGTCCAGGTCAGCATCAGTTGAGAAGAAAGATAAACAGAATGGAAAAGAAGATGATGTCAGTGCTCAAAGTGGGCAGTTGGTGCAGGAAGAAGAAAGGGAGAAAGGAAGGGTGGGGTTTTGGGTCTATTGGAAGTACCTCACCTTAGCTTACAGGGGGGCTCTTGTACCATTCATCTTGCTGGCTCAAATGCTTTTCCAAGTACTTCAGATTGGTAGCAATTACTGGATGGCCTGGGCTGCTCCTGTGTCAAAGGACGTTGAGCCTCCAGTAAGCATGTCAACACTGATCTATGTCTATGTCATACTGGCTTTTGGAAGCTCACTGTGCATCCTCGTAAGAGCACTCATTCTTGTCACAGCTGCATACAAGACAGCAACTCTATTGTTCAACAAGATGCATATGTCTATATTCAGAGCTCCTATGTCATTCTTCGATTCCACTCCTAGTGGCCGCATTCTGAATAGAGTAAGTCATTCATTCTCACAAATATTCTAGGAAGCTTGGTTTATTTTCTGAGTTCATGCTAACAGATTTAAATTGTCTAGGCTTCAACTGATCAAAGCGAAGTGGACACCAACATTGCTTACCAGATGGGATCTGTTGCATTTTCCATCATACAACTTGTTGGAATTATTGCTGTGATGTCTCAGGTTGCATGGCAGGTTTTTGTTGTTTTTATTCCTGTAATTGCTGCCTGCTTCTGGTATCAGGTACTTTCTTGCCTTTTTTTCTTTGGCAAATGCACATATGAGTTCGTGCCATTTTAACTGCAAGATCAACACTTCTCATCATATTTACGATTTTGCAGCGCTACTACATTGATACAGCCAGGGAGTTGCAAAGACTTGTAGGGGTTTGCAAAGCTCCCATCATACAACATTTTGCAGAATCAATAACAGGATCAACAACTATCAGAAGTTTTGGCAAAGAAAACCAGTTCGTATCAACTAATAGCCATCTAATGGATGCATTTTCTAGACCGAAATTTTATAATGCTGCAGCAATGGAATGGCTTTGCTTCCGCCTGGATACGCTGTCATCCGTTACGTTTGCCTTCTCTTTGATATTCTTGGTCAATCTTCCGACTGGTCTCATCGATCCAGGTATGGTAACGGTATTTGTACTGTAGATGATTCCGATATGTGAGACCTTTTTCAATTGAGCTTGAGCTAATCTTGCATCTTATTTTCAGGAATTTCTGGTCTGGCAGTCACATACGGGCTTAATCTGAACATGCTGCAGGCATGGGTTGTATGGAGCATGTGCAATCTTGAGAACAAGATCATATCAGTAGAGAGAATTCTTCAATACATGAGCATTCCTGCAGAGCCCCCTCTTTCTGTACAAGACGATAAATTAACACAGGACTGGCCATCGAAAGGAGAAATTATGCTCAATAATCTCCACGTAATAGCTCTCTGTTATCTTATATGTTCCATTTTTATTTTTATTTTGTTTCTCTTTTCTGTGTTACTTTTTATTTCGAATAAGCTGCAACGTTTTCCAATATGTCAACAGGCTGAACAGGAGTTCAGCTTTAAGTGCAATGGAAATTTAGGCCCAGGCATTTATCAAATTCCAATACCTCTGAGATCGTATATATTTACTGAACATTTTGGTTTGATGCAGGTGAGATATGCTCCGCACTTACCCTTTGTTCTCAAGGGCCTCACTGTCACATTTCCTGGAGGCATGAAGACCGGTATTGTTGGAAGAACCGGCAGTGGTAAATCGACTCTCATTCAGGCCCTTTTCCGTATTGTAGACCCTTCCAATGGTCAGATACTCGTAGACAATATCGACATCTGCACAATTGGCCTACATGATCTGAGATCTAGGTTAAGTATTATCCCGCAAGAACCAACCATGTTCGAGGGGACTGTGAGAAGCAACCTCGATCCTCTTGGAGAGTACACCGACGGTCAAATCTGGGAGGTAGTTCCAATCTTCACGCGCTTCATCACATACAGTTTTTAGATTTGAAGTTATATTACTCATAAACATCTTGCTCTTCATTTTAGGCCTTGGATTGCTGTCAGCTGGGAGATGAAGTCCGGAGGAAGGAGCTGCAACTCGACTCACCAGGTCCGTCTGACATCTGTGTCTGAACTCCTTTCCTTTTCTTTCTGTTCAAAATCATGCAGTTCAAAGTCTATCTACTACTTTGGCCTAAAAACTGTACAAGTTTTACTCTACTTTGTATTCTTGTGAAGAATATTCTCCCTACTTGGCTTTGCAGTGATAGAGAACGGTGAGAACTGGAGCGTGGGTCAGCGTCAGCTGGTGTGCCTTGGGAGGGTGATCCTGAAACGGAGCAAGATCCTGGTGCTCGACGAGGCCACTGCCTCCGTCGACACCGCCACAGACAACTTGATCCAGAAAACACTAAGGCAGCAGTTCTCCGACGCGACGGTCATCACGATCGCGCACCGGATCACCTCTGTCCTCGACAGCGACATGGTCTTGCTCCTTGACAATGGTGAGTCTTCCAGTTCCAATCAAACCAATCACAAATTCACAATTGCCACACCAATCTCGATTTTTCTAACAATAATAATCTTCTCAAGTTCCAAGCCAATCACAATTGACACTAACCAATCTCGAATTATCTAATAGTCATAATCACAGTCGCCACTAACCAATTCCAATTTTCTCATATATATTCTGAGTTTGTCACGTATGTCTGACGAACGAACACGGCTCCAACGTTTTTGCAGGTGTGGCCGTGGAGCGCGACACGCCGACGAGGCTACTGGAGGACAAGGCGTCTCTCTTCTCCAAGCTCGTAGCGGAATACACGATGAGATCGACGCACACGTAGCAGAGATGGTCAGTGATCCTTTTGACACGTATGGCCGTTTGAGGCTAGCTGACACGTCGATAATGCCGAAAAATCACTCACTAGTGGATGAGATTTGAAGTACGAGTAGCGAGCTGGAAAGTACCCCCTAATGTTAGTGGTCATAATACAGATGTGCTATTTCGCACGATCTGAACTCTGAAGCTGATGGTCAAGAAGGGAAAGATATTGGTTAGAGGACAACTAGTGGAGTATTAAATTAGTGTATGTCTAAGAAAGTAGTAGTAAGCTGCTGATCTTATGGAAACAACCGAATCATGATCAGTGGCATCATAGGCAAGTTACTATTACATGAAAGGGAAGTAGAACTTACTAGAATTTTCGCGATAATACTGTAACCGATTGACGGGCAGAGACTGATGCCCGGTAACATGTTAATAATAATAATAATAATCTGAATAAAATAGTCAAGTGTTTGCGTGTAATCCTGATATGATGTACTACAGGCTCGTGCTTTCAACTCCCTCTTTATTTTCAGGATAGTTATATTTTGTGCTTTCTGTAATTCTGGGATGGTTATATTTTGTGCTTTCTGTAAATCTGCTGGTAATTTATTTGTGCATACTGTACAACGGTAGTTAAGTTGCCAAGCACACGGAATTTTGTTGCCAGACGGTGGATTTTGGCTGCTGCTATTCCTGAACGGGCAGAGTGACTTGAAAGTATACAGTTTGTTGGAACCAAGAATAGTAGGGTAGAAAAGCAATATATAATTTGTTGTTAGGCTGTGTTTAACCAGTTAATTCCAGTAGAGGCTCCTCTTGGTTTGCACATGTTGAGAGATACTCTGCAGCTTAAGCTTTCGATAAGTAAACGGTAAAAACACTAGCACTACTAAAATACAACAGTTTCAAGAGATACTCTGCAGCTTAAGCTTTCGATAAGTAAACGGTAAAAACACTAGCACTACTAAAATACAACAGTTTCAACAACAGCACTACAGCAGCAATGGCAGCCATCAGCGAAGAGGCAGACGACGAAGCGTAGGAGAAGAACAGCGAAGAAGCAGAAGAAACGGGAAAAAACGTCAACAACAACAAAGAACAACAGCAACATCGACGATGTCCCCTAACAATGGTCAGATCAGACGAACAATTCAATTCCTAGCACACAACCCTTGCCGCCGCCGCACTCTCCTAGCTCTTGGTGAAGTGGTGCTTCTTGCCCCCGCCGTCACCGCCCTTGCCGCCTCCGCCTCCTCCGCCGCCGCTCCTCTTGCCGGCGTGCGCCGTCGTGTTCTTGAGTATCTAGGATAGGATCGCCATGGATGAAAGGAGTGTGGTGAGTCGCCGCCATGAGAGAGAGGGGGAGCTCGAGCTCGAGGTGGAGGGGTTTACCTGGCGGAGGGTGTTGTTCTCGTTCTGGAGGGTGGAGACGCGCTGCTCGAGCTCGGCATTCCGGAGCTCGAGGTCCTTGGCCTTCGCCTCCAGCTCCGTCATGTACGCCTTCTTCCGCTCGCGCGCCTGCTGCGCCGACACGCGGTTCCGCAGCAGCCGCTTCAGCCGGTTCTGCTCCTTGTCGCCGGCGCTCCGCCCGCGCTTCCTCGCCGGCGGGGCCTGCTCCTGCCCGGCGCCGGCCGCTCCCCCCGCCCCCTGCTGCTTCCCGCCGCCCTCCTTGCCCTGCCGCTCGTCCGCCCCCGCCCCCGACGACGCCGACCCGCCCATCTCCGGCACCCGCCGTATCTCCTCGTCGCTCTCCACCCCTGCCCCCCAAACCAACCAACCCACTCACCCAATTTAGCAGCAAGCAACAATCCGAAGACGACGAACGCGCGGAGCGGAGACGTACCTCCTTCCTTGAGGTTGTTGGGGGCCGAGCTGGAGGACCGCTCGCTGCTCGACGGCAGCGAGCTCGTCGTGCTCGTCTTCGCCTGCTGCTTCTCCTGCTCCTGCTCCTGTGCCGCCATCCCCCTCCCCACTCCTCTCCAACAACCAGCAGATTACAGACTACAGATTACAGATCAAGATCTCCCCCACCAACCACCGCACCTCCTCCTCCTCCGCCGCCGCCGCGAGAACCCAAACAAAAAGCTCAAATCTCGGGGAGACAAGCGAGGACGAAGCGCCGGCGAGGACGAAGGGTGGGTGGGAGGGAGGGAGGGAGAAGAGGAGCAAGCAGCACAGATGCAGATCGGATGAGAAGGCGAGCGTGTGAGTGAGTTCTGTGTGCCGGATGGGGCTGGTCGGTGGGGGGGTTTTGGGGGGGAGGTGGGTGACGTGCGAGGGGAGGGGAGGGGGAGAGATCTGGACCGTGCGCGGCGGCTGCATCGGACGGCGGGCGCGCGGGCGGCGTGGCGCGACGCGGCACCATACACGCATCCGCCGCATCTGACGGTGACCTCGCTGGAAGCGTAGCGGCATCCCCATCCATCCGATTTTTCCGTAAAAGTGTACAACCAAACCACTTGCCCTTCTCGGACGGAACGGAGCTGTGTGCCACGTGACTACGGACTATTGCTTTCGTCGGTTCGCTTATGTTTACCTCATAAGCTAAAATTTAAAATCTCTCTTTTTTATATAGTTTATTTTATATTATTTATCAATAAATTATATAAAAGTTTTATCCTTACATTATTTTCAGTTACTACTAAACTGAAATTATGGGAGCCTGCCTGTTCACTACGCGGCGTGTAGAGACTGAGAAGGATTCACTGTTACTCCAGCAGCGTGCAGAGTAGAGACAAAAATGTTCTTAGAGATCGCATGGGACAAACAAATGGCTTTTTTTAATAAAAGAAGGCGACTGGCTCTCTGTCCTTTTCTTTTCTCCACCGTGTACCACTCAACAAGACAAGCCTAATATCTATGAGTACCATCCACCCGTACTATGCTCCCCGGTTCTTTCATGAGTGATAAACCGTGGTTGAAAATGTTGTTTACTAAGGGCACTGACAGAGCCAGAAGCTATCTTGGTTTCTATACTTAGGATATTGTTTTAAGAAAATATTTTACACAATATAATTTTTATATCTTGTTATCATATGATCCACTTGTCTCTCTCACGAGTAGTTTTGTTTTACGTAAAGATCTTGAGTCTTAATCTAGAATCAACTTTTTTTTATTTTTTGTCTCTCTTCGATAAATAATTTATCACATCAGCAAATTGCTTTACATGTCATACCAATAAATACAGATAGAAATTTATGTGTCTAATGAGAGTGCCCTAATACATCTCTTTGAAATTAAAACATGCAAAGCGTGTCCATGCTGACTGGTTGACCTTGAACCAATATAAATGTGGATAAAGCGACCAAAAGTAATTTAAGAGTAAGCCTTTTATCTATGTATTATTCGTGTTTGCTAGAAAATAATTTAATTCAGAAGCAAATCTAACATTTGGTTTTAAGTTTAAATCTTGGTTTTGACAGATAAGCCAATTGTTTTGAGGCTATTATTTGCTTTTCTTTCGGTGTGAGATATGTATAGGGAATTAAGAGAGGAACTCCTTTTTAAATAGCAGGGTGGGATGAGAGTTGGAAAAACTCTCTTTACGTTGCCTACACAAATCCCAACCACTAATTATCGCTTAAAACCTACTGCATCTATTCCATAATAACTTTATTTTTCTTTTTTCTGTATCCAACGTTTGACCATTCGTCTTATTTAAAAAAAATTTATGCAAAAACTTAAAAAAATTAATCACACATAAAGTATTATTCATGTTATCATCTAGTAAGAATAAAAATATTAATCAAAATTTTTTTCAAATAAGACGAAGAGTCAATATATTGTATCAAAAAACTGAAAAATAATCTTATTTCAGGATGGAGGTAATATATCTAAACTTTCAGTTGATTCCCACCGCTTCTCGGTACTTTTACTAAATAGCAAGGACGGAACTAGAGAGATGTGCCGCTCACACTTTACTCTGCTTGAACTGCATTAAGCAAAATTTAGTCCAATGCAGGTGCATGAGTTTAGATTAAAAGGATTACATATATAATAAATTAAATAAACTATAGATTAAAAAAATCTAGACTAGGTTCATGGGCACCCCCTCTTCTATATCCGAGCTCCTAAAGAGGGGGATGAAACTAAAAATCAATTTTTCATGTTAATCTCATCAAATTCCCCCCATGTTCTTCATTATTGCCAAACACATTGTTGAGTCTTGTAGGCCAAACACATTGCCAAACTTGAAATCCATGTTTTCTTCCATGGTTGTCCATGAGAGGAGGGGTTGAGCCATAAAATCTTCCGCCAAAAAAAAATCCATCGACACCCTCGCATTGACTGTCAGTGCCAGCTGTGTGCGCAGTGCAGTGGTACTGTCAGTTATCAATCTCTGTCCTCCTTCCTTGTTGGAAGGCCATGTAGAGTCTGAAATAAGGCCACCATGGAGATAGCATACTTTATCAATCAATAGTGTAGCTCTTAATCAATAGCTCATAATACAAATGATTCTATAATTCTTTCTCACTTAACATTAAAATATTTACAAGAAACTATCTCTTAATTCTTGATTAAGAGATAGTTTTTATCTTTTTTTATTAAAAGTTATATAATATCTCTTATAGATAGCTATAGATACCAATTGAAGGTGACCTAATAATCTGCAGCACAACACATTTTCCAGTCATACGGCTCATGTCACAATACCACAACATCACCTCACAAGTCACAACCACAAAGAGTGAATTGGTTCTACTCGCTCCTCTGTCCCAAAATAAATTAATATTTTAATTTTTACCTACAATGTTTGACTTTTCGTCTTATAAAAAAATTACGATTAATATTTTTATTTTTATTAGATGATAAATTATAAATAGTATTGACTAATTTTATTAATTTCTTAAAAAATATAAATAAGACGGATGATCAAACACTGGGCATAGAAACAAAATTTTGATTTATTAAGGGATGGAGGGAGTAATTAAGAAGATTTAGGTCCTAAGACATGCTCCGGCGACCCAAGCAGCAATCTTCTCTTTTCCAGAAAGATCCTATTGTCTTGATGATAAGAAAGCAACATATTTCTGTAATCCGGACCCATCTCCTGGCCTTTCCCTTTTGAATGACTGCAAAATTAATCGGTGATGCATGCATCTGCACATATTTGCTTTGACAATTTAGATAGTACTTCAACATCGCTACCACTCAAGTACTTCCCCAACTAATCTGACACTTGTGCTTAGCAAGTCAAGCAAATAGCCCCAATGAAACTAAACGAATGCTCATATGGTCCATGATGGCATTTCATACATTAAAGCCCAAAATAAACATGAAATTCGTCATCAGTGAAGTTATAAGTGTAGGATCCACCAGATGTCCTTAAAAAGGATTTACAATGTAGAACACAAACAACACGATGGCACAACTATGAGATTACATGTTAAAAGAAGAGTACAATTTGATTGACATGTAATTTGGCACGTATAACAGTATTGAATAAACGACCAATAAACACAGCAGTATACCCTAATAAGATAATCATGACCGCAATTCAGTGGTTGACTCAACATAGCAGCATTTTAGTGATTAAAAAGAGGGTGCACTTCTGACTTGCCTAAAATAACAGAGACATTCTTGACTTAACTTATTCTTAGCAGAGCAAAACTCGAACATTATGGAATCATAATAACAGTAATACGTACCGAGAGTAACTTTATAGCATAATTGCATTTGCTTTCATTTTGTGCATTTACATCTCTTTTCCACAAAACCTGCTTCTTTTTTTAATCAAACAAGATCACATATTTGCATGTATACAAATAATGTAATCATCACCAACAATAATAGAAGTGAAGCTAACAATAACCATATGAAAATTGACACTTATAAATTCGCAGGCAACAATCTGGAGCCTATCTCCGTTCAAAACTATAAGAATAGACTCGATGATGCAAACATGCACAATGAAATCTGTTACTAGCAGAAATTTAAGAGAGGCTTTCTAAACAAAAGGAGCAGAAAAGTTTATGACATAAATATTATGTCATATAGAGCAAAGAAAAAGTTGGGTGTGTGTGGAGATAACTGCTTGGCTTTTCAAGCAATTAAGCTGAGAATGATCACATTTAAGTATCAGAAGACTTACGGGGTGGCATAACAGGAAGGTCAATGGCTGGCTGAATGGTCCCAAGTAAGACACAAGAGGGATATCCGAAAAGAAACACTATTGCATTTTTATTGAATTACATCCTCCTATTTGTTTCAGCATGCAGCAGTATTGCTTTTGTTTGATCTGGGTATCTTAGCTCTAGCAGTGAAAAGGAACTTGATCTCAAATTTCTTTACTCTTTGATATAATCTCAACGTCAACAGGCTCTCGTAACTCCAGAATCAGCTGCAGTCTCGGTAATACACAGATATTTAACTCCATCCACATATTGGTCTAGTGTTACTCTTTTCACAAATTACTATCCACAGGCATCCCAGTGAATTTAATTATCACCCATTATTTGCTTGGTTAAATGAGAAAAGAAATAGTTTTGTCTCTTGTTTAGCAGGAAAAACGGCTATCTCCTTTTTAGAGGGGAAAACAGTTATTGCCTATGGTCACTCCAAAATCACTCAAACATTAAACCTTGGTTTCGCAGTATCTGGACATCCATGAGATACTGTACTGCCCTCTTCTTGTTCTTATTTTGTTAAATGGTAATGGTAGCTGAATAATATATCTATTCACTCAAAAGAGATTGGCATGTACATGTGGTCAATTGTCTTAGATTAGATGAGTTTCTGGAAGTTTAAAAAGTAAGCCCAATACATATGTGCACCTTTCATCATCAGAAAATAAGTCTCATAACATGCCTATACATGGGCCAAAATCAATCCCTCCAACCAAGTGTAAATGCACTAGGTCATGTTGTCCACCTGGAAACCACTAGTGGATGAACTTTGCTTGGGCAAATCCCAGTCCTGTTATTCAATTATGGGTAGATAATCTTCTACTAATTTATGTAATGTCTCTATCAAACACTATGCACCCACATGGCCTTGAGAGTTTCCTTTCTTTTCCAGCTAAAAAAAGGACATATACCAGACAATAGTCTAAAATACAAAACAGGACTTCACTGCAAATTCAAAATCAACACGCCATGAACAAAACACTAATATTACATTGCCTTGTGCGATTTGCATAAGCTCACAAGAGTAGCAGCTAAAGGATTCATTACTCTAAAATAATTTCACAACTTCAAAAGGAGTAATGAAATGAACAATGGCAGCACGGCAAAATCTGTTGGATTTACAATCAATAGCAATATCAACTTACAAAGTGCACATGGTCTTTGCAAGAATTTGAACATGGTAAGCCAAAAAGACCAAGAGCAAAGGTTTATTAGACAGTAACATTAAGATTGTTGTTTACATTCGGATCTTTAAATCATTATAAGACATCAGTAAAAGGAAAAAAACTCCTAGCAGCACATGCAATGTTTCACAGTCAACCATTGTGTCGACATATTTAACTTCCAGTTCTCATGATTGTATGACACATGTCTTAAGCCACAAGGAGAAAGAGGGAGTATACAATCTGTATAAATTTTGCATAAACTGCAGCATATCTACCAAAGATGTGTTTTTAACATATTTGAAGTACCCAGCAGTTCTTTAAAAAAGTAAGTTCTCGCTGGTTCATGTGGGAGAATGAATGTACACATAAGGACTAACTGTGCAACAAGACACATACATGAAAAGGAATAAAAAAACATCATGTTCATACATCATATTAAATGTACAAGGGCATACACATATGATGCAACGATATGCACATGGAAAGGGATCCTCTGACTTAAGTCAGAGGGGCTGACATGTGGGCCCGTGGGCGGTGGGGCCCACATGTCAGTGACCCACGTCCCTCTGACTTAAGTCAGAGGAACCGCTTCCATATGCACATACTCTATCATGTATATGATGGAAGAGACAGGCATTCATAGGATACAGCTGCTAATCTGTTGTTTAGAAGTGTCGAGATAATCAGAAGGAAACCAGTAAACGGAAAACAGAACTGTAACATCAAAAGAAGAAAAAAAAACTCACAAGCTAGTCAAAAGTGCAACTATACAACTTATTACTTGCATATATACATGATGGACCTGAACTGCAAAGGCACAGAGAAGAAATAAACAGCCAACCCTGTCTAGATAGTTGAAAGCACGCAGAGAGGTTATAACCTTCTGGGTTTAGATGGCTCTGGAGGTCCAGACTTCCTAAAAATTCCACAGAAGATGCATCCAGGAACCTTGGGTGAAGGTGGATCCTGTGCTGCGGGCACACGCCGCGTACGGAAAGCCTGGCCGTTGTTGCACCTGGTGTGCTCTGCACCATCGCCATGCCTGCGCTGCAGTCCAATGGACCCAACACTACGGGAGTGCCTCAGCTCCAAGGTCTCACCTTCTTGATCCCTCTCGCTATGGCCATCTGACATAAGTCTCTCATCCCAGACTAAGCCAGACGAACCAGACCTTCTAAATGTCTGCGAAGATCTCTGCAGCCCAGCCATCTTCCTCACAGCGATTCTCTATCTAGGTAGTTGTAGATGTAGTTCTATGGTATGCAATGGGGGATAAGGGAAGAAGAGAGTGATATCACCCAGGTTAAATAGAATATTTATCCATAAATAGGAAAATCTGCAAGTTGAAAGGATAGGGGCCGGATGATGGTGACAGGCAGATAGGAGCAAGGATGAGGAAGGTTTGCCTACACACTGAATTGACATCGAGCAATCAATTGATAAATCGACAACACTACAGAATCATCTATCATCTTAGACTAGCGGTGCTAACTACGTTTTTGGCTCTTGTGCATGTAATACAAACTAATAATCATGGAAACTATTGTCAACCACCAAAATCATTGTAAATTCCTAATTAAAATTCCAAGTGCTTACACATCATGGTTTAATTTTTTTTTCAATGCTATTTTCACCCTGTGTGCTTCTACCACTATAATCATGCCCTTTTTTACACCGATGCTAGACATCACTATCATCACACCACCTTATATGACTGAATCACCGGAGAACTACCAAGCACCATCAGAAATTCAGGATGAACCAATCTAGATAGGTATCAAGGCAAGGTTCCAGCTGCCCCTATCCAGTCTCAACACCCCCCAAACCCTAGCATGCAACAAGCCAAAACGAACGGCCTTCCACTCTTTTCGCTTTCCACACGAAGGTCCCCAAGTAGAAGCTACGAGTCTCTCCTCTCCTAGAGGCTACTTCTTGGCGTCATCTCCTGTTCCTACCACCGCCGACTGCGACATCCACTACGCCGCCGCCGACGACCCCGAGTTCCCTCGGTACCACGGCTTGGCAGCACGGGCGCAGGAGCAACCGGCGGCAGCCATCTGCGGTTGCATCCAAGCTCGCCACCGCGCGGCAGCAGAGCACAAATTCAGTGCGGATCCGTGTGGCGTTGCCCTACTGGTTTTGAGGTTTCGGCATGGGGTTCGCGTCCGTACCTTGGCGGCAACACGGGATCAGCCGGGCATGGCGGCCGGCCGGCCGGCCGGCCGGAGATGCCCCTCTCCCTCTCTTCCTCTCCCAGCTCCGCCGCATCCATTGCGCTCTCCCTCTCTCGTTGGATTTTTTAAAGCAAATACTTCCAAAACTTCGTTTTGAAATCTAGGAGTAAATTATTTTGTCCAGCGCCACCCATCCAACGGTCTGAGTGCAGGTGACAAAATAACGTTAGAGCATTCACAATGTACTCCATCCGTCTCAAAATAAACCTATTTTTCACTTTTTATCTTTAATTTTTAACTCTTCATCTTATTAAAAAAATTTTGCGATTGATATTTTTGTTTTTATTAGATGATAAATCATGAATAGTATTTTACGTGTCACTAATTTTTTTCTAATTTCCTCAAAAATTTTCAAATAAGACGGACGATCAAACGTTGGACACGAAAACCGGAGAATTCGTTTTTTGGACAAAGAGAGTAATGATTATGATGATTTTAAAAGAATTAAATAAGTTATTACATGGGACAGGATAAAAAGATAACATGACAAGTGAGTTAATTAAGAAAAAGAAAAATACAACACACAAGATATAAGATATAACGAGAGACGAGTAACATTAAATTTATGTTTATACATTGTAGTTTCTTTATGATGTGGAGAGTATAAAAATATGACTAGTGTCTAGCATAAGGATTGCTCTGACACTACGGTGACAGATGTGATAGAAAAATATATATGTAAATAAATTTTGGTATGGTTTATTTTTAGAACTAAAAGTTTAAAAGATCAATTATAGAGCGTTACATTAAAAATTGTGTTGCATATAGAAGGTTAAAAGTTTTGATTTTCAAAAAATAATCATTTTAGACCGGCATGCTTATTTTGGTCGTGCAACTTAAATTTCAAAACTGATGCTCATTTCGAACTCACCGTATTTCTCCTAACATCCAGCTGAATGCGAAAGAATTTGATCAGATCAATTCTAAAAATGCAGCGCCCAAAGTAGATGTACAGGTAGTAAACAGCAACGGCAGAGCAAATGTCAGTTTGCTTCGTCGCAAACTCAAAATGCAGCGCACAAAGTAGTCTCTAATTTGTCTATTGTATGGTAATCCACGGCAAATTTCAGATCTCCTCATAAATGGCAAAAGCTAGAACATATACAAACCGAAACCAGGCAAAAGATGTGATTCTCATTTCTCAGTGAGCATTATTGAGAGGGGTAAAATGAGGTCAAAACTGTTTCAAGTTTGGAACCAACGGTTGTAGCATAATTGCCTGATAAAAAGGTTCGGCTGCTGTGGTTTATTATTCGTTATCAGCGTGGCGCAACGGCAGCAAGCATGTCAGCATCCTATGTCTTCAAGAGTCGCTCAGAATTTGTATACCATCTCTGCCGTGTATCCCAACTCCTTGAGAATGCCGGTGAGCTGCAGATTAACCGAATTTTATCAGTAAAACATTAAACGGCTAGCACGGTCATTAGAAAAGCGGCGAAGTGATAAACAATGGGTAGGTTGTAGCGACTGATGCAAATCTAGGATACAACTAAGATCTTTAGTGCCTGTTTGGCATGGCTCCCGTTCCAGCTTCACCTTTCCTGGAGCTGGAGCTCAAACAAATGGTTTCCGCTCCATGAAAAATGGGAGCAGAGTAGGCTGGAATAAACTGGAAAAATGAATGAACTAAAGTGGAGCTGGGTTCGAGCAGGTCCACTCTAAACTCCGCTCCTAGAGTTCAATTCAGAAGCTGGAGCCCTACCAAATAAGCACTTAGATTCACTGGAATGCTCTGTAGCTAGCTTTCTGACAGGTCTACTCAGCAGGCAAAAGTCGCTGGCTGATTGCTCACTCAACAATTATAATGTTGATATATGTATCCAGATCATATTTCTACTGCTTTAATCCAATTAAGGAACATCAGAAATATGTCAATAACTACAGCCGGGAAAAATAGATTGTTGAATCGATTCACATTTTCCTGCAAAAAAAAAAACACATTACCTCGCCCTGTGATCTATCCTTTGCTTTGTCGCCAGATATATGATTCATCATACCTGGAGGACCACAAACCTGACCAAGCCAAAACCATGGTAAGGATAAGTGTTCTTTTACAATCCAACATTAATAATCATGCTTATGATACATATAAATGAAGTTATTATCGCTGGAGATTATAAGCAAGCTGAAAAAATAAAGATTCTCCTTTTAGAGAGAAAAAAAAAAAGTAAAGCTGACAAACTGGATAAACTCTTGTCAAAAGCTCAAAAGATATCTGCGGAACTATAAGCAGAAATGTCAAAAAATACTTACAAGAATCAAAGAATCCTCCCGTGGACCAGGCAAACCTTTCAAGGCCATGTCCTTTGATATGTAACCAACACCACCCCTCCAGTCACTTGATGGTTTATCCACCGTGTAGAATACCTGAAAAGTTGCATGGCGTGTTAAGCTAACAAACATAACTTTTCCCAGGTAACCAGATCATAATGAATTAACCTGTGATACCAACCTTGAAATTAGGATAGCTACTGGCAAGTCTATCCAATTCCCTTTTCAACAGGATATCATCTGGCGACACATTGGCATATATTAAGGAAACCTAGATATATCAAGAGCCATACAAAATCAGATTAGAACAAAGGACAAAGCATTAATCAAACATCATATAGCTAATAATGTTATTTGTGGTAGCAGCATGAAATTCAAGGTTATACAGGATGACAATATTGTCCAACTCTAATAATGTTAAAATATAGCTAACAAAGGACAATACATTGATCTGTCCTGTCAGTATGCATAACAAAGTTATACAGGATGGCAATATTGTTCAAGTCAAATGATAGTATCTCAAAAGGATATCACAAAGGGGAAGGTGCAAGTCAGTGCAAAGAAGTTCAAAAATTTGTGATGGCAACAGACCTGAGTGTTGTCATCAGGGTTTTTTAGGATAGCCCTGACAACCTGCAGCATTGGTGTTATGCCAGTACCACCAGCAATCTGGAAGCGTACATATACATTTCATTTAGCATATATATGATAAAGTCATTAAGATACAGAGATAATAATTATTATAAAAAGAAACAAGCCAACTTGCTCAAAGACATGAGAAAATGAATAACGTCAGAACTTTTCTAGCTTTGGGCTTGCTGAATTAAACTGGCAATCGTAGACACTTGGCTAAGGTTGAAGTCCTGTCTTACCATGCCAATTTTTTTCTTCATGTTTGGGCTATACCTGAGCTTTTCAATGGGCCTGGAAAAAAAGACATCAATTAGAGAGTCAATAACATATTAACATGCATACAAAACTCAAAAGGATTTTCGTTCCACATTACCCTTTGACCTCGACAACATCTCCTGGTTTCAAACTTGCAAAATACTGACTCATTTTTCCATCAGGGTAAACCTGCGCAACATACAGATAGCAAAAAAAAAGAACTTCCCTTCCAATACTAACTTAAGCTAGAACTCATTATCTAAAAGTAGCTAGCATGTTGTGAAATTCAGACATAAAATTTCTGTTACCTTGATTAATAGGTCAAAGTATCCTTTAGAATCTGGATCAGAGATAGGGGTGTACCTGCAGAAAACATGTTATGATTCCAATACAAATCTAATGAATTATTCATACTAATTTATGTTCATATGAAGGAATGGCTAATTTTGTCTCTGCTTACGGGCGAATGACATATTTTCTTCTTCCCTCTCCCTCCACTTCCTCTCCTATAGGAGCCCTGAGATTAACTAATTGCTTTAGAAAGTCTCCAAGATAAGAAACAAATATAAAAATACTAGCTCATACTAACAGAAAAGTAAATGCAAAACGACTTCATGCATAAAAAAGCATGGAGATGGAAGGGAAAAATACCAAATGATTTGTTGCGGAAATGTATGGAACGGTCTACAAAACACTTTCTCTGAAACAGCTAATTGCAAAACAGAAACATTTAATATGAGTGGAAAGAAAACATGAACTATTTATTTGCTTAACATAAGTAATATTTTGCTTTCATCAATAACTGTTACAGGCTAGTAGCAACAACAATAATTATTAACTAGAACACCATTTCAGCTAAGGTTATTAACATAGCATCTGCATCTATAGCATTCTTTAGAAAATCAATCATTTCATCTAAATATATAAATGATTATCATTGTACAGGTACCTAAATACGCAAGAAAGTATAGAGATACCTTGTTATAAGACATGAAGCAACATCAAGGCCCAGCTTATTAGATGGGTCAAACGAAAATCTGCAAGATCAAATCACTTGCATAAGTCTTATATTAAGACAAATAAACTTACAGGATAAACTAGTATGATTCGGAATTGATTTTTGTGGCATGAACATGATTCAAAATTTCAACTTGCCAAGGAAGAAAATACAACAAAATAAACAAATTGGTATCATGTACAATAGATGAAATACAAGGAGGAAAACGAAGATGCCAACATGAACTATGATGTTGGATTCAGTTAGTCAAAATACAGAAGCACTGTGTAGCAATATACTGCATATTGCATATGCTAGCAGATAACATATACACTTACAGCATAATAGTCTATAGTTTCACACAAGAAAGGCATATTGACAGAGTAGGTAACACGGAAAAAAAATATTCTCTGCATTTTTTTTTGTCCAATATATAATTTTACTGTTAGTACCTAAATAACTGTGAATTATGGCTGACTGTTGCCTTCTCCTGGAGCTTGAACTCCAGCCACTTGTCTGGGTTAAGTGCTGAAAAGGAAGGCAAAAATTGTCAGTTGGAAGAAAAGGCAGAAAAGAAAACAGTATAACCATACACTGAATTAACTAAATATGCTACAAAAATAATTTAAACTATCACAAAGCTTGCAAGCTGCAACTAGAGTCTGGATAGGAGGATTCTCTTAACTTTGTAAATCAACACATTAGCGATCAGACAAAATTATAGGCAACAGAACGACTTGAAAAACAATATCTAGGACACAGCATTGTAGAATATCCAAACTATGGCATGAAATCCATAGAAGGCTACTCTACTCGAATGCCTAAGTGTGTGAAAATTCACGATCAGGCAACATATTGGTGTTCCTGGAGGAACGCATTTACAGTCTTACACTCAGACTTGTTCATTACAATGGAGCATATAGAAAAAATTCCATTTGCACTCGGCTGACGATCCTATTCCTACAAATTCGCCTAAAATTCCTGTGCTACGAACAATTTAGAGTACTGTTCATTCAAGCGTTCGCATCATCGGCTAATCGCCACTCCAGCCTCTGGTAGGAAGCAGAAATTGCCGCAAAATAACAAACGAGACAACAAAATTTCCATGAGAACATAAGCACTGTAAAGACAAATCCACGCATCCACGAAACCTAGGCTGGGGAAGATCCAGAAAGGAGGGGCTCACCAACTTTAGCAACGGCCTCCTCGCCCTTCTCCTCCAGGAGCGCCTGCAACAGTTCGTCGCCGCCGTGAGACAGAGAAAGGAAAGCTGAAGGGGAAATGGAGGTGAGGACGCATGTTTCGTTCGTACGACGGTCGGGGGAGACGAGGCGCAGAAGAGCGCCGCTCCACCGGCGACGGCGGCGGCGGCGGCGGCCAGCGGCACGCGGCCGCGGTGGGTCCCGGCGAGCCTACGCAGCAGTAGCGCCGCCATGGCGGTGAGGAGGGGGAGGAGTCGACGGCGAGCTCGAGATCTGACACAGGTGTGAGTCGGAGTGATTCCGCCCCGGATGGTGGGAGTAGAGCAGAGGCTGACAGTGTGGGCCCGTGGCGCAGTGATCTCGCAACAAGAACTCGTTTGAAGACTTCTGCCCTCTTAAACGGCTTATTCTTTTAGAAAAGATTTTTTATAAAAAATATTTTAAAAACCATATTATTTTTTAAAGAAAATAATATTTAATACGCTTGGTATTTTAATAAGTGACGGTGTTGTCTTTTACATGTTTGGTCGTTTTTTTTATTCAAAATTTTCTATAATTGGTATTTATTTTTTGATTGAATGTATAACTACAAATATTTTAAATATATCTTACATTTGTGTATATTTATATAAATTTTTAATAAGATAAACGATCAAATATGTAATAAATATGTAATGAGAAGTGCACCGGATTGTCTAGTAAAATATTGATACTTTTAATTAATTATGGGTTACTCCATACTTCGCGTTTTGTATGCTAGAGAGAAGGTTCCCGAACGAGTACAACCTCAGCGTTCACTGCCTCCACTGCTATTGCCGCAAGTGATAGTCGAAAAATCTCAAATTACAAAATGCACAATTTCATATTCTCTTTTTTCAATGGAAAAATTCTCTTTTTTATCACTCGTTGAATGCTTCTTTTTGTCGCTATCACAATTTTGCGCTTCTTTCTTTTACCACTGTTAAGTTCATATTAATTTCTCTTCTACCACTATAACTAACTAGTCAACGTATGGTTTGCTCCCCAAAAGACCATCATGCTCCAATGTACTTGTTAAGAAGATTTGTGGAGAAAAAAGAAACAATTAGAATTTGGAGTTGTGATGCTATGCTAGTAAGTACACGCACTTATTGCATATATTGACACTTGGTACAAAGAATAAATAATTCATTTTAATATCAGCATTTAATTTGAGCCATTGGGTTGTTGGAGTGGAAAAGTGGTGCATGCAGTAAAAGATAGATGGGGGAGTATTTTATTCCTAGTGTTAGCTGCTAAACTTTTGCTAAACATTAGAGCTAAGATAGCACCATGTGATATGGCATATGATAGCTCATGTTCATGGACTATACGTTAAAGTTGCCCTAATGACACAAAAATTATTAGAAATACCAAAAACCACATAGGACAATTTTTAATATCATAATAATCCAATTTCTATACAATTTTATGATCAGAAATTCTTAAATTGGTTATAATAGTTTTACATGTAACTTTAAAATGAAATAATTAAATGAAAAATATTTTTATACCCAAATATAAATATTTCATATATGTTAAAATTCAAAATAGAAAAATTAGACAACAATGCATACAACTCCCTAGTATAAATTAATTCATAGAACATTTTGAGAACCAAATCATTCCATTGTACATTTTGAAAAGAAATATAATAAAAGAATTCCCAGTTTTATATTTTATAATAATATCTCTTAATTGGCTAGCTTTTGGGTTTATGTTGGCAGTTCGTTTGTGTTTGCTAAATTTCAAGTGCTATTTTATTCACTTATTATTTAAGAACATCTATGAGGACTACAAGGGTATAAGGGTCTTTTGGAACAAAGTTAACAGTCAATTTCTATTGACCCAGTAACCATGGAAAAATAGAAATGCACACTAGCAAAAGAATGATAAAAGGGATAAGTGTAAATTTTTGATGGTAGAAGAGAGAATACATTTGCAACGAGTGGTAAAAAGAATATCTATCTTTTTTTCAAATAATATATTTTCAAATGATTTGAGATCTCCTGATTAAAAGAGCAAGGTTCGTTTGAAAATATTGAAATAAACTAGCTAAATGTACATTTTTTGTTTATGGATGAAAGTTTTCAACTCTTTCGATTATGAGTTCAAATCATTTGATTTTTTTGAAGGTTTTGGTGAGATTGTATCCTAACATTTCTTAACCATGAGTGTAATTGATATATTAGCGAGCCGGTCAAACACAAATAGGTTTGACATTGAGTTCGGCAAGTGATGGACTCTTCATGTATTAGCGGCTTGTTTAGAAACTATAAAAGTGTTAAGGAATGCATTTTTAAATAGGTAACAGTACCACAATAGAATTTTTATTTAGAAGTGGATTGCCTTTTGAACCGTTGGATGATTCCCGACGTATGAGATTTCATGATGTGCCAACCTAATACCCTACTAGTAGTCTGTTTTTGCTCGTGCTATTATCCTCCCCCTATCACTCCTCCATTGCATCCTTATCTCCCCTCTTCGTCCCCTCCAAGGCTCTACCTACCACCGCCACGGCGCCGCCACCCCTCTCTTGCATCTTCAATTTCCCTCTTTCGATCGCCATAGCAGCAGCACCGCTCCTCTCTCGCATCTCATCCTCCTCTCCATCTCTCCCATCTACTGCCACCGCCGTTGCCACCACCACTTCTCCTTTGCGTCTCAATCTCTCTCTTTTCAACTATCGCCGTCGCTCTTCTTGTTCATCTCCATCTTCTTTCATTTGAATGTCGCCGTCATGGATTGTTCGATTCTCCGACAGCAACATCCACTTGTACCCGCCGCCGCTAGCACCTTCCTTATCTCCATTGCTATCGTATTAGATCTGCGTATCCACCACTATGGTAGGTCAACGACTTTTCTTCTTGTTATTAGATCTATATCATAACTATCCTATTAACCACTAGTTCTAGTGTTGCTACTCTATTAAACCCCAAAGATCTCACGGGATGATTGATGGGGAAGGTTAAGTAGGCACGATATTCCTTTAAATTCACATACTTATTATTGTGGCTATTTTATTGTTATTTTAGACAAACGGTATGTCACAAAGATCTATCTTGTACATGTGTAGTATGTACAATTTTGGGTCATGCATGGCTAGGGTATTAGGTAATAGCCATTTGAAACTTTCTTCGAGCAGCAAGCTGATTAATCACTTGAAAACATGAACTTCAACTCATAGATTCTAAGTTGGACCCTAGAATTAGGCAAAAATCTAGGGTAGAAGTGACAAGAATCCCCTTTCACCAGGGTGCAATAGAATGAATAGATATACTATTTTAACAATCAGTTTTGTACATATTGCCATCTGTTAATTCTCTAGCTCGCAAAGATACCCAGACATGTATAGCTGGCGTGTTAATATGCAACGCTAGCTAGCTCTTGGTATAGCAAGTTATTTTTGTCTGTATAATAGCCTAGGATTCTGTGTAACTGTGCATATAGTGCACACAGCTGTACGTGGCAATGGCCATAAGTAAAAGCTAAGGTGGTGACTGTATTTATATCTCCTGTAATTTTCTCACTAATTTTTATTTGATTTCAGGAGTACAGCTGAGATAAATAAATGAGGTGCCAAGTATGATGGTGTTTTCACATGGAAAGGCAAATAGGTAAGTTATATCTGACGCCTTGCTTGGTTACCATTTCTCATGTCATAATTTGCCCATGATTAACTGACAGCCACAATAGCATGCCAAAGAATAAGATTAGATTATAATCATATTTTGGTTGTCTACCATGCATATGCATATATAGCTACTTCGGCTGCGTTATTTTCGAGCAAATTATTTATCTACTGTTGTGCACGCTTCCCAAACTACTAAAGTGTGTGTTTTTTAAAAATTTGTGTATAGAAGTTCATCATCCCACCTATATAGAGTAGATTTTAAATTTTATAGTAGTTAGTTTCATTATTTATACAATTAAACAGCCACAAAAAAGTCAGATGATTTTCATCAATTAAAAGAACACAGCCAATCATCCAATGAAACAGTTATTTCCACAATTTGGGAATTTGATCAATCCATGAACTCCAAACTGAACTCTCCTAAAAAACATGAAGAAAAAATCGTAAAAGAAATCAGGCAAAATATACAGTTTGTTAAATCTGCCTATGACATCAATATTTCTACTGGCAAAAACTGCAAAACATTCAGCACACTCGACAGCTCTTTCGACAAGAGCCATAGTAGTCTGGGCTTCCTATCATGAAGACTGGATTCCTGTCACACTCACCACTAGCAGCCCAACTGACACATCTATCTTCTTCATCTGTGCACTCATCCTCAGATGCCAGTAATGATTTTGGAGGATCATTTTTTCTCAAATGTATGTGTTTTATGGCTAGCCATTTCTCTCCTTCAAGGACAGGACATTCTTCATATTGACTATCCTGATCTGTTTCTCCATCGGGCCTTAAATTGAACAGCAGGATAGCATTGCCCTTAGCAGGCCGCACTGCATAACCAGCACATTGAGATGGTGCCCCCTCCTCAGCTTGAGCATCCTTCATCTAAAATAATAGTTAGTATTAAGATCTTCTCCCCAAATGAATCAAATCACTTCAAGAAATTACATATCATGCCTGGACTATAAACCAGTGCATTAATTATTCTGAGAAGGTGTTCCAAAAAGTAGGCCTGGTGAGGATATAATTACCTCAGATCTGGGGAAAACAGTTTCACCACCTTGCTTGACATCAGAAAGAAACATGAAAATGGTCGCAAGCCTATTGCCACCACTGCTTGATTTAGGTTCATCCTTGATATTGCCATTTCTGTTCACTACATACTTCAAAAGTTGAATGCTCTCTCCATATTCTGAAGACCAGAAGGAATGTCAGCACCAGTACATGGCACACTAAGGGTCATTGTTTGTTTTTTCTCATTAAAAAAACCAAACAACATATTTGCAAACGAAAAATAATTTATGAATAAAACTTTTATATGCGTGCTCTTAGCAATCTAAAAGCAAAGTCTGAAAAATAAACTATGATGAAGAAACCACACAATCAACTCCAAATTTAGGGTTGAAAATTCAAATTTTAGCTTATAAACATAAGTATGAGCGAAAAGATGAAGGTAAATGCTTTTGTTTTGTTGAATGGGTGATTACCTTTTGGAAGAAAGCTCCATAATGATATCCTTTCCTCAATCTTGGAAACAAGTGCATCCTTCAAGAGTACAACAATATAGGTGTTTAAGTAGAACAGTCCATGGCTAATAGCCTAATAGCAGTTCATACAGTAGATCATAAATTCATTCTTTTACAAAAATTCACGAGTTTAACATCTGCAATAAGGCACAGACCCAAAAGAATGATATAGTAATAGATGTCCGGAAAGATGTATAACTTCAATTTAATTTAACTGCAGGCACATCTAACCATCAAATTACAGGCTAAATCATACATACTAAATGGGCAAATATTGAGAATGAAGGTTTCTTTGTATTTATTTCAATGTGAGAACATTTCCTAAATGATTCTAAAAAACTCATAAAAAACAGAGGGATTTATGCTCACTTGGCTATCAGCTAGGTACACTTTGAGGCTTACCTCAATGTTGTTATAGGAACTATTTCTAGCACCATCAGTAACTACTAAAGATGACTCCATGTTACCACGTGCCTGTGATAATGAAAACAAACGTTTCAGTGGCACAAACACAAATAGTAAGCTGTGATAGCAATGTTACAAAAATTACCATAGTTACTAAGTGGTCGCACTCCATGTCAGAAAGAAAACCTTCATACAAGAAGACCCTATATTAAGGTAAGAAATGGGATTTGCCCACCACGTAAAGAAGAATAAAACAAGAAAGATCTGAAAAAAATAAGATTTTTAAGCAAGTGACGACTCCATGTACATGACTATAAGAACCCATGTTTTCATCATAAGATATGTAAATAGATAAGTGGAAGTGGGACAGATAATCATCATATCAAGCTGAGATAACAGACCTTGGATGCCATGAGAGTCTCTTAGATTTTGAAGGGTCCAAAACAAGCTGTGAGCTTGAAGCAGTTGAGTCACTTGTGGTGTTCGCTATTTTTTCTTGTGCAATACTCAGGTCAAACCTGAAAGGAGTAATACATGAATTAAATCATATAAGTTCTGAAAGAAAAATAACTCAAAACAGTGCTTTCCTCTTTACAACTCAGTTTCCTGTCCTTATCATTGCTTCTTCATAAGCTTCTTTGTAATATATTATACCAGCCCCCCCCCCCCCCCCCCCCCTCCTACAACCAGAAAGAGCATCCAGAGGAAAAATAGAAGTCTCTCCCTTTTCTCATGGTCCTCTACCATTTTCCCCCATCTATGCTCCCCTTCTCCCCTGTCTGTTGATTGTAATCATTTAATTGGTCTGGCTTCAGTTTTATGAAAGGAAATCTCTTATACACCACCAAACGGTTGCCTCAAGGCCCTCAACCCATAAGAAGGATAATCAAATCAATTCAACCAAAGTTTTGTACAACACCAGCATTCTGATAATTCTCTACTGTTCTTTACATAAGACTTTCTGATATGAGCCTAATCCCTTGTTTCCATGATCATAATCAACACAAGATAATCAGGTAACAGCATCCAACATGCAAGATTATAACTTTACACTTCAAAGACATGTTTTTGTTCACTACCACTAGCCTGCAAATGTTCTTCCTTTCTGTGTGGGTGGGTGGGTCAAAGTTACCCACAACAGCAACTGTTGCAAAAGATGTCAACACTCGTGAAGAACCAATCCTGGAAACTGAATCATGCTACCCGTAACACAATCCCTCTATAAAGTCCAAACACAGGTACATTTCTCGGGGACCAAATCCAATCAGAGAGCCTAAATGGAAATAGCAAGAGCAAGAAGAGCAATACCTGCGTGAAGAAGCCATAGCACAAGGCGGTGCAAGCGCCAGGAACGCTGCAACAAGAACCAGCACAGCCCCAATCCCAGATCCCATGATCCCCTCTTCCCCTTCAGCTCCGGCAACCTGGAGCTCTCAGCTCTTCCCCTGAAGAAGAACATCAGATCCGCATCTCTCTCCTCCCTGCATATAAAATTCTCCAAGAACCACCAAAAAGAAAAATCATTCCTTTGGCAAGCGACAGTCTCTGCAAGCCCAGTGGGCCGCATTGCTGCCACGCAAAGGCCCAGCTGCAACACCGGAAGAAGGAGGGACACGATCACAGTCACAGCCTCACAGGTAAGAAGAGCAACAGGACGGATAAAATATTCCAGTTCTTACGACACGACGGCAATGCAGGTCGGTCCTGTCTGCTTACACGCACAGAATTCAACAACAGTTTAAGACACAACAGAGTCCGATAGACACGGCCTAAAATGGCAGGATCGAACTGTTCGCTTTGGGAGTTTTGATTTAGTTCTTGACGACGAGGAGGAGGCCTAAATGGCAGGATTAACTGTTCGCTTCGGGAGTTTTAATTTGGTTCTTGACGACGATGAGGTAGCTAGCAATGCAGAATGATCGATGTCAGGGTGCAGATCATGGTGGCGAGCGACGATGGATGGATCATGGTTTCTTCATGGATGAACAAATCCGTCCAGCCAGTCGCCGTAGATGCCAGTCATCTTCTTGCGGCTGAGGATCTCCAGGCGGGTGAGCTTCCGGCCCTCCTGATCTGGCTGCTGGTGGTCGTCGCTGCCGGCCGCGGGCATGGACGACGCGCCGCCGTAGCCGATGCTGTTGTTGTTGCCGCCGACACGGGAGGGCGGCGCCACCGGGGGCACCGAGTCGAACGTCCTGGGCACGGTCACCGCCATGCTCCTCCGCGCCGGCAGCTCCGACGCCGACGACGACATCGACAGCCTTGACCCCTGCCGGATCTCTGCCCCAAACACACGAGGACGTACGTACGCACGTACGTACGATCGAGTCAGTTGGTGTGTAGCCGTGATCCGCGAGATCCCGACGTGATCGGGCCCGGCCATGCACGCGCACGTGTGGTCGAGCTAGCTAAGCTATGGACTATGGCGAGAGAGAGAGAGAGAGAGAGCGTTACCTGCAGCGGAGACGTGGGGGAAGGCGCACGTCTCCCCGAAATGGCAGGTGCCCTTGTCCCTGAACTCGAAGCACACCTTGGTGATGGAGCGGTGCCCGCCGCCGCCGGAGACGGATCCCCTGGCGAGGTCGTGCACGGCCTGCGCCGCCACCGCCGGCGGCGGGGGCGGGGGTGGGGGTGGTGGTGGCGGCGGCAAGGGAGCTCCCGACGACGCCGTCCTCCTCCACCCGCCGGCGCACGCGGTGAGCGACGGGCGGAGCTCGTCGGAGCCGTGCGCGAACGTGCATCCCCCCTCGTACATGCACCGCCCACTCGACACGAACGTCTCGCACAGCCTCGTCTTGTAGAACAGCTTCTCCGGCGGCTGGTACTCCATCTCCACCTCCACCGCCGCCGCCTTCGCCACCGGCGCCGGTGGCGGCCTCCTCCTGACCGACGGCCCCGGTGACAGCACGATCACGTCCTCCGGCTCCCGGCGGCGGTTGCTCTCCCTCTCCCGCTCCCGCTCCCGCTCCCTCTCCCTCTCCATTCCACCCCACCCCGCCATCACACAAAACCCTAGCCGAGAAGAGCAGCGGAGAGCAGCACAGGAGAGAGTGGAGTGGTGGATTTATAGCGAGATTAAGGCAAGAAAAACACCATCGATTTGGGGGCGCCGCCTCCGTCGCAATCGGGATCGGGTAAGAAGGGGAGGGGGCGTAAACCCAACCCGATCAACCAACCCTCCTTGCTCCAGATCGCTCGAACGATCGATCGCCACCATCGCTTGCCCCCGCTCGCTCCCCCTCGTGCTCGTCGATCGAACCGCGTGTGGCGCGCTCATGGAGAACGTGAAGCTCTCCCACTCTCCCGTCCCGTCCCGTCCGTCCGCCCGCCGCCCCGGCGAGCTTGGGCTGCCTGCCTCGAGCCCCTGGACCACACCGGCGATCTGGGCTTTTGCTAGCTCTCGCGCCGCCGCCACTGCCGCCGCCGCGGCGAGAGGTTGGGCCGTGGAGGCCCGAGTTTGCTCGCGGGCTCGCGAGTTCGATGGGCCGGAGGAATGGCTGTAGAAGTTGGGCCGAAATTGCGATGGGCCTAAAATTTCCTGGGCCTGGATGCTGTGGGTGGTACAGTACTGCGAGTACAATGTGTGGCACGTTGAGTAATCATGAAGGCAAAATTCATCGTGATCCGTTCCGTAGCTGTTCATCATCATTCGGCAGTGCACTGCTCACCATCTTCTCACATGCGTGCAGCGAACGAATCATGCACAATTTGTGCATCGATCTCACACAGGACAAGGGCTACCACTAGAATAATGCAGCTGGTGAAAAGAGAGTTGCAAGAAGCTCGATCTTTTGGACGTTGTTTTTACGGTCGCTCGTCTAAAAAATACTTCTCATCTCTCGGCGTGCAACGAATCTAGATCAAGATTAAACACAAACTAGCAATCGGATTCTGCCGTATCTAGATTTATAATATTGCGTTTTTATATTTGAAGACGGAGGGAGTATACAAACCAACAGAACATGCGCACCTACTTTAAGCTACTACCTCCGTCCAATAATTATTTTCTTTTTCGTTTTTTTTCCAACCATTTGTTTTATTTAAAAAATTTGTATAAAAACTTAAAAAAAATTATCATCTAGTAAGAATAAAAATATTAATCACAAAAAAATTTCAAATAAGACGAAGACTCAAAATATTATATTAAAAAACTAAAAATGATCTTATTTTGGAACGGAGGTAGTAAGCTTTAGCTCTAACTACAATAATAGAGCAACTATCGGGACTCCTTTAGATCAAAGAAATTTCAAAGGAAATTTGTAGGATTTTAATTCTTAGAATTTTCTCAAATTGTTTCTTTGCTTCATGTGCCTCAATTCCAAAGAAAAACAACCATGAGCTACCTCATCTCTCCCTTTCTCTCTATAGCAATCTGCCAAAAAAATCCTCGAAACACACAAAAGTACTTGCACATCAATATATTAAGGAAAAGGGTTTTGCTACATGCTCAAAAAAATAATTTCACTAAAATTTCTATGACATCCAAATGATCAAAGTCTAAAATTCATATATTTTGAAATCCTGTTAAAATGTGGAATGTGTAACATTGTATTCCTCTGTTTTTCTTATTAGTGTGTTTTTTAAACCGTATGTCCAAAAGAAACCCTCAATCATGGGGTTCCTTTTCTATTTTTCACTAAAAATATTTAAAAAAAATAAAAAAAATCCAATCGTGGAGTTGATGTTGCGCTCGATATATACTCCTAGTTGATTGGATTAAGCGAATCACACGTGATGAGTAGCCTTCAAAAAAAAAAAAAAGAAGGGAATCACACGTGAATGGCCACTGCTACCACTCCATTCCGATTCGTCTAATCGAGGAGGAAGAGAAGAAGAGTCCACGGATGGATCGGGTGAGAGATCACATCAGCGCACGTACGCCGCTGCGGCGAGTGACCGGTCGATCGATGGATGGCTACGCGTGCACATGGATGGACTCATGGTGCTAGCTAGCAGTAGAGTTCTTGGAGGTGACGGGTCGGGTGGCGCCGAGAGGGTGGAGACAAGCGACGACGCAACCCATCGTATCCGGAGCTCTCGCGCAGTCGCGCTTCGCCACTCCAGTTCGCGCTCTGTTGGTGCGACGACGACGGCGTACGGCCGGCGCAAGCGCAGCTCCGGCGAGCGAGGCCTATGCAAATGCAATGCACCTGCCTCTCTCTCTCTCTCAACCTCGATCAGTCTCTCGATCCGATCCGGTGTGTCCATTTCTGTCTCGCGTTTTCGTTTGGTAAATTGGTGATGATGCTACTCTCGATTATCAGCGCCACCTTTCTTTTTCGCTACGGCCTATACTTATAAACTAAATTTTAAATTTTTAATATTAAATTTAGAGTTAATTTTAAAATTTTGTTCATTATATTTTAATTTTAAAATTTTGTTCTTGAAGCTAAAATAGGGTAAGTTCGCTGTTAGAGTGGCATAATTTTCGTAGGTTTGACAAAATCTGACCACAGTCCAAAATTAAAAAAATAAACATAATCATATTATTATAGTTATCATTGGTAATGTCAATTTAATAGACATGGTCCAATTGTCAAATTCATCTTCGAGAGACCACATTGGCCCCTAAAAAAACATGTTTGGTCACTTGGTGAGAGGAGAGATGTGGGAGTACTAGTGTACTCCTACACGGTAACACGCAGATCCGGACAGCACAAAGTATATAGCAAAGGCAGGCGGCACAAGAAATTGCGTGCAGCAGCGAGGAGATCGGGCGAGGTGCAAAGCTGCAGCTGCAGCAGCACCGATCGATCGGTCGGTCGACCGAGCCAACTGGTGGGGGCTCGATCTCGATCGTGCTCGTGCACGGGTAAAGTAGCCGACTAGCCAGTCAACCCAAGGCGAACTCCCCTCCCCTCCCACAAACCGGATCCTCTGCCTTAAATGAGAGGATCCGTGTTGCTAATGTTACTCATATACACGGTGTAGTCTATATGTCAGTCTCAGTGTCTCTCTGATTTTAAGTCAGAGAAACCTCTTCCCTCCCATAATACCCAGCTACTCTAGCATCACTTTTCTCAAACGCGAGAGTTTAAAGGCTATGGATCTATTACCTCCTTCTTTTAGCTTTTAATTATATTTGTAAGCTAAAATTTAAATTAGAATTAATTTTAAGATTTTTATTTTTAATCAATTTTTAATCACTATGGATATATATATATATGTTTTATTTATAAATTATTTTTTATTTATAAATATGCCGTTTGTTTTTTAAAAGAAAAGTAAAAAAATTAGTCATATATGTTAGTGACCGTATCATGGAGGATGGACGGACGAACGAACTGCGCACGCGTGCGCCACGGCGCCATGAGAGCGCCCCCGCCGGCCACCCAGCATGCAGGCCCCGCCCCATGGCTGCCTGCCTGCCTGCCTGCATTGAATGCATTGCTGCTACCTTCCTCCACTCACGGCCACTGCAGCGTCAGTGGCTCGGTGCCACTCACCGAGAAACACAAGGGAAACTGTTTTTTTTTTCAGCACATGTTATCCAAGTAAGTGTTAGATTCCATTTGAAAAATACGTATAATGTAGATTAAGTTGTTGTACACACACGGATATGTAAGTTTAAATTCGATTTTTTTGTGTATAAAAGAATAAATATAACTATGAATATACATGTGTTATTCAAGATTTATTTTATATATTTGCCACAACGTTAAAATTTGAATTTTGGAAATATACGAATGCGGAGTGATCTATAACATATATTAGTATATCTTATCGAGTTTTTCAAGTTTTCTTCCTTCGGTTTAAGATCATGTCGGTTTTGAACAACAACACAGTTACTAAAATCAATGTTTACCTGTAATTTTCTATTATATATATATATATATATCACCAAAAACTACTCTATTAAAGTATTTTCAAGATGTTTTCAAAACAAATAGTTTAAAAGTTATTAATAATCGCAACATTTTTTTAAAAAAAACGACCGGAATTAAGCAGGAAATGCTAGAATCATGCCCGAGAAAAAAACGGTTTATTTCTTCAGCTACCAATACTTCATTAGTACTCTGTATGTACACTAATCTGCCATCTAATTAAATGATTAAGCAAGAGCCCAAGACGCATCACGCATGGCAACCCAGTTGTTCAGAAGTACTCGAAGTGATCGTCGGGTCGGTAGCTGTACGGCTCCTGCCGCTCCTTCTTGCTCATCATCACCACCTTCTTCGGCACCGGCGCCGGTGCCGGCTTCGGCTTCGGCGGCACCTCCGGTGGCCGGATGGACCTGACGAGCGCCCAGTTGACGCCCTTGAAGAAGGGATGCCTCTTCACCTCGGCGGAGCCCATGGTGCTCCCCAGCCGCTTCTTGGGGTTCTTTGCCAGGAGCTGGGTCATCAGGTCCTGCGCCGCCCTCAGCTCTTCCCACTCTCTGCCGCTCGCCGCCGTGGCGCCGGCGGCGGCGCCGGCGGCGAGACGTGGGAAGGTCACCGGCTGCTTGATGATGTTGATGAGGGTCTTCTCGTTGCTCTCGCCCTTGAACGGCGTCCGGCCGTACAGCATTTCGTACATGAACACGCCCAGCGTCCACCAGTCCACCGCGCTGCCGTGGCCCTGGCCGGAGATCACCTCCGGCGCCAGGTACTCGTGCGTGCCGACGAACGACTTGGACCGCGCCGCCACCGGCTCCACCACCACCACCTCGGGCTCCGCTGCCTCGCTCTCCTCCTCCTCCGAGTCACCGCCGTCGTTGGCCGCCGCCGCCGCGGCGCCACCGGCGCACTCCTTGGCATGGTGGCACTTGTGCACGCCGCGGAAGATGCACGACAGCACCGGCTGGATCGTCGGCGGCACGCACGACGACGGTGGCGGCGGCGCCGCCTTGCCGCCGCCGGCGCCCTTGGCCGGGCGGAGCAGCCTCGGCACGACGTCGCACTTGAGGGAGAGGTCGAAATCGGAGAGCATGATGTGGCCGTCGCCGCGCACCAGGACGTTCTCCGGCTTGAGGTCCCTGTACACCACCCCCATCATGTGCAGGTACTCCAACGCCAGCACCGTCTCCGCCACGTAGAATCTGCCACACACACACATGACACAACGTCAAGTCAACTCGTTTTCAGCAACATCAGTTCAGTCTCAGTCTCCGTCTCCGACAAAGGTAATCTATGTACAGTAGGAGACTAGGAGTGTTAACCAAAGATTCTTTCTGTGTTTTCTCCCCTCCTGTATCAAAGCTTAAGCTGCATTGCACTTGATTAGCACCGGCTTGGGTTAAATGGAATCATTAGCTAAGCATGAACCATGAAGCCCAAGTGGTTCCAACAAATCTGTTTAGATTGGCACGGCGAGACAAAAAGGACCTTGGTGAAAGCACCGATGCATGCACATGGAAAGACGATCACTAACCTAAAGCTGGGGCTAAGCTTTTGCAAAAGTGACACTGAAACAAAGCTTGACCCTGGAACAGAACTTATCTTTTTCTCCCCCACGCTTCAGATATTCAGCCGTAGTGTCGAAAGAAAAAAGGCTAGACTGTTATTTTTCCTTGATTATTCTCGATTTTTTTCAGTTTTTACGTGTATATTTTTAAAAGTGCTAAACAGTGCAATTTGTAAAAATTTGTAGAAGTTCCCCATCTCACATTCTAAAATAGATTTTCAGATTTATAGTAACTAATTCTATCGTTTATATTATTAAATAGTTTATAAAAAAATCAGATGATCTTTCATCTTACTTTATCTTTTACCTTTAGCTGAAAAATGATACAGTAGTAACATGGATGGGTGGGCACGCATGCAGACACGTAAGAGGTGTAGGCTATTACCTGGTGGAGGAGATGGAGAATCGCCGGCCGGGCTGCCGCTGCCGGGCGACGTGCAGGTCGCCGCCGGGGCAGAACTCCATGACGAGGCAGGCGTAGTGCGACGCCTCGAAGTCGGCGTACAATGTCGGCAAGAAGGGGTGGTCGAGCGTGCGGAGGATGTCGCGCTCCACCTCCGCGCGCCGGAGCTTCTTCCTGAACGCCAGCGCGTCCTTGTCCACCACCTTCATGGCGTAGAGGCAGCCCGTCGACCACGGCTCGCGCAGCCGGCACAGGTAGACGTTGCCGAGGTCGCCGCTGCCCAGGCGGCGGACGAGCCGGAAGTGCTCCAGCCCGACGCCGCGGCCGCCGGCGCCAGCACGGAGGCGCCGGATGGCCTCCCACTCGGCCTGGTTCGCCTTGTGCGGCTTGTACCGGCACGACGAAGCCGGTGTGTCGCCGCCGGCGCCGCCCAAGGAGCGCACCGACACCGAGCTGGAGCTGCCAATGTCACTGATCCAGCTCCGGCGGGAGTCCGGCGCCGTCAGCGACGACCGGCTACTGTCGTAGTCGGATTCTTCCTTGATGGCAGCCATCTCAAACCGGCTGCAGAGAATTTCTGCAAAGAAGCAATGCAGTGCAAATGCAAAAAAAAAACAAGGAGGCTATCAGTTAGCTCCTCTCTAACTTCCAACTCTCTATGCTATATAAGCAGCAGCTGTTGTGACCTTGAGCATGGATGGCAAATGGCATGGCAAGAGCTCAAAAGACTTTAAAGCCACACAGTCCAGCTTTATACTGTAGAGTATCAGCTTACCAAGTATATAACTATTCTCCAGGATCTAGAGTTTTGATGTCACCTTTTTTTTTCCTCCACTTGGATGGATGATTATGTGCAAACAATCATTACATCATTGGACCCCCAATGCTAGTTGGAACTACCTGGCTCAAGTGTCCACAAGCAGCTGCACCAAGTAAAAGCCAAAGCAGTAAGTATTACATGGGTAGAAGTGTAGTATAAACAGAAACTAGAGGGGAAATGGAATCATGCTATGAACAGTGAAGTGTAAGCATGGTGACATTTGCTTTATGCCTGGATGGAGTCACATGAAGAGGAGCCAAGGGGCAAGCAGGTTGCTTTGCTATTAAAGAAAGATATAGATAAGTAAAGCATGCAGTGAAAGTTACAAGCACTGCATGCTTCGCCCGTGCAGCAGTAACGCCAAACTGACTAACCTCATAACGGCTGAGACTAAAGGAGATGCTTCCCCTTTTTCACCTCTCTCTCTCTCTCTCTCTTTTGGTGCATACCTGCAAGGGCTCATCAGCTCATGTGAATCCATTTAGTGGCCACGTCGCTCACATATCAGCTGCCAGCCATCTTCTTTCTCCCATGCCTAGATGCCGCCTGCCTGCGGAGCCTCTCTTCTATCAGCTGCGTGATTCAAGTTAACAGCAAGGCTAGAACAGCATCAGGTCATGTCTTGTTCGTGATAACTGTCCACTTTGAATTTGAACCATGGTTAGTGCTGATTATTGGAGCAAGAAATTTTTTTGGTGATATTGCAGCAAGCAAGGCAAAGCTTTGATATGACCTATATGCACCTGCAAGAAACGAGACAGTTAGATGAGAACAAAGAGTATATGTACCAGGAAAAAAGTTCAAATGTCATGTCAGACAGAGGTAATCAGTAGTAGTTCAGTTCTCTACTATATAGCGTAGATGGACCATGATGTTTCATTTGCCCAGATTTCCTATGCCTTTTTATAGTGTGTTTTTGCTTCTGCCAGTACAAGCACAAGGGCCATATGTCATACTTTCGTCGTATCAGGTCAATGTTTTGTACAATCCTGTCTGTTTATCACACCCTGCATGCACAACAGCACAAGGAGCAGGAATCACTGGAGACATTTGCAAGTGGGATTGTGGGAACATTCAAAGCCCACATATCTCGATGGCAGATCCTGCCTCTAACACAGTGCTCAGTCACTTTGCAGAAACTGCATTGCGATTGCAAACATATCAGATCATAGTTACTTACGTGGTTATTAGCAGATGCAAGAGTCCAGCACTCCAGCTAACAAGTTTATGTATGTATCAGTAGCCACAAAACTCTTCACTAAGTGCAGCACATACATGTAGATCCCTGCATAAGGGTAATTGTTAGATTAGAATAGTCGATCAAAGATAATCAACAAACTAATCAACCACACATGGCAATTAACACTTCACTCTATCGAGAATAGTTTAAGGGTCAAGGAGATCAACTGAGCTATATAGACTTATAGATGGAAAATTAGTATAAACAAAACAACAAGAAAATGAACATGAAAACTCGAGCTCTATCTCAATTCCTACTCAAGGGCTATTCAAGGGAGTCATGCCTGGACTGTAACAATGCAAGCCTTGAAGTTAAGGCATAATATAAACCTGTGAGATACTGTTCAGAACATCAAATTATATTGTATTGTCCAAAAAAGCACAATAATATTATGCAGTATATACAGTACAGTGGCAGTGAATCACTATCTAGTGCCGCTTTTTACCTTGGAGATCGAAACCACTGGATAGCACAAGGAAGAAAAGGGTTCTTACTGTAAAGCATAGCCCATTGGAATCATTGCCAAACGAGTCCAATTCAAAAAGGTTCAGATCGGGATGAAAAAAGTTTTGTTTCCCGCAATTATGCCAACACTGCAGATAGCCAGATACTACCATTACCCATGGCTTGCAGAAGAGCTCTAGAAAGGAATATGGCCTCACTGCAGGTCCACAAACAAAAGGTAACAAGACAATAATAGAAGGGAATATCCATAGGAGCTGTCTAATCAACAGGATAGTGACATAGACTAAACCTCTCATTCAGGATGTTAATTGATCGTGGCTTGCCCGCCACCGTTCACCTGTATTAGTATAACGGCATGGATCATTGCTCACATAAAATGAAATGGAAAGATGCATTTGATCATGGACAGCTTGAGCAAGCAGGTCCCAGGTTAACAGTGCATAAAGTTTGTTTTTAGTGAGGGCACAACAGTTATTTGCAAAAGGACTTGAATAATTAGAATCATACTGTCATGGACCAGCACTGTAGCACGTGAGCATCAGTGTTCACTTAGCAGCACATTTCCGGCTTTGTCTGGGTCGGCGGTCCACCACAGAAGAATGTCTCAATTGCAAGCAGGTTTAGAGGTATGCTTTGCCTACCAACTCATATAATATTCAGCGCTCCTACCCTGAGGTCCCATTTGGTTCGAGGTTGGACTAATCAGGTTAGCTGACCTTAACCAAGGGGGTTAGCCGTTAACTACAGCAGTTCTTGAGCTTTGGTGACTAAACTAGCCGATTCAAAATATTTTTTGAATGGGTTAATTTAGTTTAGCGCCAACCATCCTATTCTGTTTTCTGATCGAGTTATGCTCTGCAACAAACAAAATGCGTGCCATCACGTTAACTTGCCTGTTCTGACCAAGAGGTATAGAGGAGTGAATAGGAGGCACCTGTGTTGGCAGTCTAAGGCCCCGTTCGCAAGTGACTAAGGGGGGTAAATTTTTCCTCTTTTTCCGTGCGCACGCTTCCCAAACTACTAAATAGTGTATTGTTTGTAAAAATGTTTTATATGAAAGTTGTTTAAAAAATCATATTAACCCATTTTTCAAATTTACAAAAGCTAATATTCAATTAATCATGTGCTAATGGTTTTCCCCGTTTTACGTGCGCTGACTAAGCTGGCTAGCTTGGTCGCTTGCGAACGGGGCCTAAATGTCTAACAAATTTTTAGTATACAGATTTATTTTAGATCAAAAGGACAATGCCCCAGGAATAAGATATGCACGACCACAAAATCTTGTTTTTCCTCTCTTCTTGCCAGGGGAATGGCAAGACATAGTCAAGCATGCAATAGAATTGATGGGAAAATGTGATATTCAACAAGAGGAGACACTGTATACGCAGACCACCTCACGTGAAGCTTCTTTTCTTGCTTTTGTCCAGCAAACAATCACCGGTAATTTGGCCATCATGAGAAACAATTTTGCATTATGTTGTTTCAATTATCCATTTTCTCTGCCATGGAAATGGAACAGGGGGGAGAGAGAGAATAGTTGAGACAGTTAAGTCAGGAAGGGTTAAACATTTGACCAGGCTAACTTAATCCTGACAAACTCTTCGGCATTCAAGCCAAACCCCTAACTTGTCCACTGAACATAAACCAAATACAGATAGCACTATAGTGCAAAATATGCAAATGCAACATCCCCTTACCATATATTCACGTTGTCGAATAGCAGTGGACTACTGGACTGTGAAAATAATATTAATACTGTGAAAATAATATTAATACTTAATAAATGAAAACATTGCTAATTGTATTCAAGGTATGCAAGAAAAGGTACTTTGGGCATTTTTTTTGAAAGATCACCGGGGGAGATACTTTGGGCATTTTGGCTCAATGTCCTACCAATGTTTTGGTAGTGCCAAATCCTAGGTTAATTTTGGCACTTACCAAAACTTGCCTAGGTTTTGCTAGTCTGGCAAGAGTTGTTAACCATGGGCTTCAATCCAAACAATATAAGTAATTTAAGCACCATTGAAGTTACCCAAGAATTTGGCAGGGCACACTTTGGTAGGTTGGTAGCAATACAAAATGGCGCTTCACTCCAGAAGGACCACCCTTCTAAGTTCTAACTAATAGAGTAAATCAGGCTTTGCAAGCATGACTATATGTTGTCTCTTGCTGAATGGAAGTTGTTAATGAGGTAGTAAAAAGAAATTCTTATTAAAAGGAATAAATTGGGGCCTAAGTCTATTCCGCCACTGTAAAACCAAATGCATCAGCACTCATTCTAAATATGGTGGAGCACCAGAAATATTAATTTGTGATCATTTTTCATATGAGAGAAAAAAAAGTTGTTTTACGAAAGCTGAAATAAATTTGTGAACTCAATTACCTGAAATCCTTGCACAATGAACCTAAAACTGGGAATGGTATAGAGCTAAAAACAATCATTCCTTTAAAAGAACATGAAGTATGATTCCTTCAACAGAAGAAACACTTCTTTAGACTAAAGAAGAAGCACTTAAGAAGTGAAACTTACATGGCCTTTACGATGGTCTCATGTGGAAACAAGATAAGAAATCTCACTTAACCACACTCAGAGATGTAAACTAATCATACGCTGTAAAAAAAATTCTAGTGTTCCGTCCTGTCTAATCTACATTAGCTGTGTGCTTTGTGCACACCCCTGTACCAGGTTCTGGTTGTTAGTAATTGGACAGCACTAATAGTCTAATAGACTGATACTGCTAAGTGCTAACAGCTACACAACAAGGACAATTAAGAGCAATATATAGCAGCTTCGCAATGATACCCTGCACACACATATTGAACCAGTTTTGATCTTTCGATTTTCGTGACTCCGCTGTTTGTGCCGTAAATCGTTAGGTGATTCTATATTGGTCAAAGAAGAAAAATAACAATCACTAGAGTCTATCTATATAGGCCCCGTTTGGGATAGCGGCATAGAGGGATTGAAAAATTATATGATTTTTATAATAGCTATTAATCTCACCCATCCCATACTATAAGACTTTATGGTCTTATTTAGATTGTGTGCTAATAAATCTAGACACATATACAAAGTATATAGTATAAATGAATCTAAACAAATCGAGAAAGTTAATGGAGAGAGTATTAGAGGGTATAAACGAATAATTTAACTACATTAAAGTTTAAAATTGCTTTATGAAAATCGGATGAAGACAGATTTTTTTTTTTACAAAGACGCACAGTTTAGCAACCACCGTGAAAATCCAAAATGCATACTCAAAAAAAAGGGCCATACTGTACCAGTGATGTGAGGCACGCCCATGGCGCCAGCCCCCATGGATCACACCGCCTCGGCCGACCGCCGGAGTCGCCGGGAAAGGCGGACGGAAACCCTTTCCCCCGCCTCATCCTGCATCAAATCAGCACCGACATCACCGGGATTACACGAGATACGAAGGCCACAGAAACACCAACGATCCAACTGACTAAGAGCCCGCGGAGGGGGCACGCGCAGGCCAGAGCACACACCCTGAAGGACGCGGCAACCGAAGTTAGGTTAAAAAAAAATGCCCTCCGCGCGGGAGATGATCGCCCGACGACCTGCCGGCCCCTCCTCCTCGCCGGCGGCGGCGAAGCAGCCTCGCCGCCGCTCCGAACCGGTCGGTGTATTTGCACGGCGTCCCCGCCTGGGCTCCTGGCCCGAGCCAAATCTGACGAGCTTTTACTGGGCCTCATAATGGGCTTTACATGGGCCCTAAGTTGGGCTTAGTGGAGCCCAACATTAGGCCCAGCCCAACGGATAGAAGATCAGCGAAGCGGCCGGCTGCCGTGATTCACATCAGGAGCTCGGCCAGGTCGGCGCGGCGGCGGCGGCGGCACCAGCGTGCGCTCTCCCTCCTCCCTCCTCCGTCGCCGGCGGCGCCTCCGGCCACCGTAGGGCTCCGTCCTTGGCGTATGTCTAGTCGGGAATCATTTCTGCCGGTCTAGCTGGTAGATCGGCGGGGCCCTTGGCGTCTGATTAACCCAATTCTCTTGTCGCCGCTGCAGGGTATCATGGCGAGGTTGATGTCGACCGCCCTCGTGAGAGGGCTCGTGAGATCGCGCCACGCGCCGAGCGTAGCTGTAAGGTTTCCTTCCCTCCCCTCGCCGTCCTCTCCTGGACCGTCTTGTGCATTTCATCCGCCTTGGCTTGTCATCGAAGTGACGCTGTAATCAGATTACTCCGTAGATTTTGTTTTGATCTTCGTTTGCACCCAATTTATCTGATGAGAACACCGTATCTAGGGTTTGGTTTATGAGTATGGACTGCTGTGAGTCTGTGACCACCTGTTCGTCATTAGTTCTATTCAGTAACTGCACATGTGCAATTGTGCTAGCTTCCATCTGGTGAACAAAATTGTTTGCAAAACTATTGGCAATTTTTTTTTGTGTCCGACCTGCTCTATTCTTCTCATGGTTTAGATTTGGTCCATGCTAGCATTATAATTTAGGGCGATGCGTATGGCTCTCTGGCAGTCTGGCCATTACCTTCCAATTTTAATGTGTTAACCTTTTTTAACCCCGTGTTATAAGTCAGGTTTTCTTACACTTCCAGTGTATTAGAAAAATGACCAGTCTTGCATTAAAGTTCTGCAAGCAAATTGTGTAGCTTTTCCTGTTATATAGTCATGTTATAGGGTGACCATTTTCCCCATATAAAGCGATGTTCTATTAGTGTCTAATATGCTCTACTCAGGTAATATATTCCCTTTTGATTTCATGTTTGTGTGATATACTTGTTTTTCATGATAACTGGAAAAACAGGCTGTGTCACAACCAGCTATCCAGCATTTTAGGAACTACTCATCAGGACTTGATGGTGATTCTAGTGCAAGTGGGGACTCAAGTTCAACACGAGTAGCTGCTGATCCTGATACCCATCAGGATTTCCAGCCTACAAGCAAAAGTTCCAACATGTCTTTTGATGACATTGTTGCTCAGGTATTAACATTTATAATGAAGTTTTGGAACATTTAAATTGAAGAACTTATTTTCTGGCAACTCTAGGAATATCTCAAAGTTTCATGATGTTTTCCTGCCACTTTTTTAATGCTGTAACATAGTCGTTGGGCAGGATATCAAGGAGAACCCTGTCTTGATCTACATGAAGGGTTATCCTGATGCTCCTAGGTGCGGGTTCAGTGCGTTGGCAGTTAAAGTCCTCAAGCTATATGGTTAGTTAGCACTGAATTCTGATTTGCTTGAAATGCAGTTGATAACACATGGCATTCCATAAATTCTTAAATCATATCATAATTGCAGATGTCCCTATCAGTGCTAGAGATATTTTGGGAGACCTCAAGCTCAAAGAGAGTGTCAAAGCCCACACGTAAGTGACTCCTTGTCAAACGGTCAAACCTTCCTAATCTTGTTTTGTGTTTCTTTTGGGTGACATACCACTTGTTTTTCAACAGGAGAAGGAATTAAACTGGTAGATTAGATTCTACCTGACATGAATACAGTATGATATTATATAGTAAAGATTTGAGGCAATTGTTTTGACCTTTTGACTTGAGTCATAAAAACAGCTTCAAGGAATGACTATGCCAAAAAAAATCTTAAGCTGATGACAACTCAAGAAAGATGAGTTTCTACTGTTAGATTGGCATAGGTTGATCCTTTGAGGCTTTATATACAGTATTCTCTTCCATAAAATATTATTAGAGGCACCATTCTGTGTTCCATGGTACAATATTATGGAGCACCACTTGTCGTGTTTACCGTTGATGTCTTTGTTTTTATTGAGTTGAAATCTTGTCTATCATATAAAAAATGGATTGTGATGTACCTTTCAGCTGGTTCTCAGAAACAGGTAACTGTTTATTCTTCAGCGGGTTCACAACTTATTCTGTTTTGCTTCTGCAGCAACTGGCCTACATTTCCACAAATATTTATCAAAGGAGAGTTTGTTGGGGGATCTGATATCATATTAGATATGCATCAGGCAAGTGAGCTTATCTTCCTCGTTTTTAATTACCTGGTATATCCATCTACTATGTTAATTCTTAACTCAGTAATGGATTCCTTTATTTGTTTAATTTTCTTCAGAAAGGTCAGCTTAAGGATGTGCTTGGCGATATTGCACAAAAGCGTGAACAAAATGAATCATCATGAGGAAGGCAAAGTACGCCAGTTTTGTCCCGTCAGCTTTAGCACTAGTATGGGAGTTGGTTTCTTTCTGAACTCTCGTTACCTTTCGTGGATAAGATCTTTGAATTATCTTCCATTATGTGTGTGTGGGCAGAATTGAGCATGGATTAGCTTTCTCCTGTTGTTTGATATTTGTTATGTCAAGTATGGTGGAAGAACCCTCTGTTCCAGTAGTATCCAAGCTCTGTAGCACGATAAATAAATGTTGCTACGCCGTTCGGTAAATGTCGATGTTTCTGTTTTCGGTCTTATATATAGAGTATACTTCTCTGTTCTAGGACCTCTTAAAACTACCTTCTTATTAACATACCGGCTAACGGCACAAAAGGGAATATTCATCCAGGTTTTACTGCGTTGCCTGAACCGGTCCTCGTGCGACAGTGTGATCTACGTCGTGTGAAAATCACACTGGTAGACCTACCTACGTATCGCACAGCAGAAGTTAAACCGAGTCCAAAGCACATCCTTCGTCTGATTGGTGAAAAAGTATCAGCATTGCCAGGCAGGTGAACCCAAAGCACTCCCAATGAATTATCTCATAAGGCGACATAGAACTGAACAACCGGACCGAAACACGGCGTGCCAAGCAAAAACATCCGTGCTACCAAAAACAAAATAATACATCACGACGCCGTCCCCTACTTTATAGAGGGAAGGGAAACAAACGAAGACCCAAACTGTGGAAATTTTAAGAGTTGCAAGATGCCGTGAGGCATGTCCGCATGATGACACGCCAAGCTTACCCCATGGCCGTATACCCAAGCCCCAGTTCGCTATCCAACCATTTACCTCTCTCTCAATCTTTGGAACAACCACAGGTATTATTTGGACATAGCCAATTCTCCAATCAAGTCGACGACGAGCTGCTGATCGCCAAGTTTGCGGTGAGCCATTTGCAGACTTCGTCCATCTCCTCTGGCACAGTGTAGTGTCCAAGTCTTCAAGAGGGAGCAAAAGCATAAGTGAAAAAAAAATCGGTAGAGCCATAGCGATAGGGAATTGGTTAAGGCATCAAACCTGTTGTATGACTTGAACACCACATTTGAAAATCCAGTTGACTTCAGTGCCTCAGCAGATTTCTCCCCATGCTTGTAGAGAACTACATCATCAGCTGCATAGAATCGAAGTAAAGCACAGGATAAGAATAGATGGTTTGTTTTCTAGGAGTGATTCCTTATAAACCTATCAGATAGTGAGAGATTATATCGGTTACATTGTTATTGGTGCGGAAAACCCTTACATACCGCTAACTGACTACCACTCGGTGAGATGGTAGTGCATATGAAGAACATCTGAATGGCATAAAAATCATAATGGCACGGTTGCAAATTTCCCTATAATAAATTGTCCCAAATTTGATTCAAGGTGCCCCCCACCCCACCCCTTCTATTTCTCATGTTAGAATGCATGGAGTTTATCTTTGAATCCCTTTGATAATGGTACATGGAATGAGGTAGGTTCCACGGCAAAAATAGGATGGAAGAAGTTAGACTGCCAAGTTGCCTTTCTTTCCTATGAATAATAACATGCTATTGTCAAAACTCAGGACCTAGCAAGGTAGGCTATGCCTTCACATAGCATAGAGCAATGATACAGGTGTTACCCCCAAACTAACTCAAGATGGATCTTAGAACATTGTCAATTGATATGATATGCTTGTGCCATTATAAGCACATAAATGTACCAGAAATTTGAATGTTGAATGAAGGTCGTAGAATAGTTTATGCACCTTTTCCATGACAAAGCAGAAGAGGTACAGATGAAGCCTTTTGTGCAGCCTCCTGTGAGCTTTCAATCTTGTTTTTCAAGGACCTGGGGTGACCCACAGTTATATCATTTACAGGGCAGAAATTTCATCAATACCTAAACACATCAACATACAAGGACAAACCTGGCACAGGGAAGCCAGCCACTAAGACCAACAGACACACTTAAGTTCACAGGATATGGATTACCATTTCCATATTTTCCATGCGCATAGCAGGTTGCAGAGTAAAGGGCAGTGGCAGCTCCCATGCTAAAACCACCAACCCCAAGTTTGACTGCAATTGTTAATGTGACAGGAGAAAATGTTATAGAGATAAAGTTGATATGCCATGGTCACGGAAAATATAAGTATGGTCCGTTTGTTGCGTTATTGCAGGGCCTCTGTTCATTGCATTATCAATATATGAGGTCAAATTAGTTTCTTTCCTGGGGAATAACGTATGAGGTTCAAATTAGATCTACATCACTTTTTACTGAAGTTTTACATAACAACATAAAGTTTTTTAGCTTTGATTTCCCCAGCAGGCGGTGATTGGGATAGCTATTTTATTCTCTCATATGTTGATTCTTTTATACGCAATATGCCATATTCACAAAAGAAACATGTGTGATCTCATGTGTCCCGTTTGCTTGATAAAAGGGTTAAAAAGACAATGTTATGCTGCAACAAGCAAACAAATGGAGAATAACTCGGGAACCTACTGTCAGCTGGCTCAGTCGATAATAGGTTTGCAACATGTGCAGCCGAGGCATCCAATCCCTCTACATCATCAGGAGCGTCTTCTGAAAGATCAGCAACATCAAACCCTACAAATACAGACAATGTCAAAGTAATGTATGAAATAACAGTGCATGCGCACCAGAGTAACCAGACAGAGCAATTCCCTAAGGATTGGTAGAAGTATGACCAGGAGAAGAGTAGGAAATTAGACATAATATGGAACTTACATGCAGTTGATGGGAACCCACCAAACACTGCCACCGGCCTTGTAGGCGCGGTGGGGCAAATCCATTTTATCTGTAGTTAATGCAAAATACGTTAGGAGAGGGAAAAGGTACTGAATTTAGCAACGTATGCACAAAGGAAGGAATCACAAAAACACTTTGGAGTGGGACAGATATTTGAAATATGTGTGCTAACTTACATTGGGAAGGGGAAGGGTTTCCAATAGTTGAGACCAGCTGCAAAATGAAATAAAATCCATCATTCATGCCACTCTCTCCCAAAATGTGACTTGTAGCGACGCAGCACAGAGCAATCATCTACAGCATGGTTTCGCAGAAACTGCCTCTCCTGCCAATACTAATTAATTCTGTGCATTGTGACTAGACCATCGTGCAGGAGTAGACTGGAAGTGGTGGCATTTGGGAAAGGGGAAAAACCATCCAAAAAAATTCTATAGCAGATATTACTCCAATACAAACAGACTAACAGAGCAGCATATGTATGTACACCTAATCAGATTAGCATTGAGGTTGCAATAACACGGTGTGTTATAAGAAACGAAATTGGCACTGCGAAACTGCCATTGTTGCCATTTGGCAGCAAGCTAGTCCCGTGTCCCCGGCAGCTTGATCAACACTAGATGAACTGAGAAAACGGCAGTCGGTGATGTAGGCGTCCGGTGAGCACATCGATCACAACGAGAGAGAGGATGGACGGCGGCGGAATTGGCGAGGAGGGTGGGCGTACCTGGCTCCGTTGTCCCCGAGGCCGTGGAGCCAGACGATGGTGGCCTTGTGCGCGCCCTTGGGCCTCACGACATGCGTCCGCCCGTACTCGAGCCTCTTCCCACCTGCACCCAATCCCAAACGCACCCAAATCACAGCATCACGCCATCGTCAATCGGCCAATCGAGCGAACGAGACGAGACGTACCACCGGACGCGACGGAGCTGCTGCCGCCGAAGCTCATCCCGCGAACAATCGCCGCCGCGGCCGCCGCCACCCCTCGCGGCCACGCTCTGCTCACCCCCACGACGCTGCAAACCAACAAACAGAAGAACAAAAAAAAAAAAAATCCAATCCACCCACGGTGAGATCACTACCACCAGCACCAAGCCACCAACCGGAAGCCAGCAGATAAAGGCGCGAGCTCGCGCGCGCGCGTGCGTACGAGGGAGGTGGCAGCGGCAGTGGCGACCCGACGCGACGCGATCCAAGGGGGGCAAAGGCGGATTTGGGCGGCGGAAAGGGGAGCAATTTTCTCTCTCTCTCTCGTGGGAGTGCGGGTGGGGGAGCGGAGGGAATCTACCAGAGACGGCAGCGATGCGCAGGAGCTAGGGCACCACCACCACCACCGCCTCTCTGCGCGCACCACATGAGCGCGCGTGATGGCGGTGGCAGAGCAAGCAGGCGCCACAAATGGAACAGTGGAGACAGTACCAGATGCGGGGGGGAGCCCCTCGCCTCGCACGGATTTGGAAAAAAGCGGACTGCCGCCCGCGATTGGCTGGCTGTGGCCTGCGCGCGGGAGGGAGAGAGAGCACGGGGTGAGAAGCGCGCACCTCGCCTCGCCGGCGGCGACGATGGGACTCGGAGGTCGGGTCGGTGACGGCGGCGGCGAGCCGGCGAGGAGGTCGTCGTCGTCGCGATCCTTCCGCTCCGCGAGGCTGGGGGCGATATGGGAGGTTGTTTGCTGGTGGTGTGGTCCCACCGCCGTGGTATTGTAGTCGTGCGAATCTCGATGAAGAATATTTTGTCCCTCCTTTTTCTGGAGCCACCAAAGTATACTCCGTACACGATTAAGCTTATTACGTGTAATAACATCGGTTTTTTTCTGAAATTTAAATTTATGGCACAAACAGTGCATGACAGTCTCATCGATCATATTATATTTAAATCTTTATTTATTTTAGCCGTATAATCTACTTATTTAATAAGGAGCATTTATGTCATTTCTTCTAACAAATACTTTGCTCTTACTGCACGAATTGCACTTATATCGGGACGGATAGAGGGCTAATAATTAAAAGTAATTTATAGGCAAAAAGTTTTTATATATATGTTTTTATCTCTAAGAACAAAAGTAAAAAATAAACTATAATAAAATCTCAAAATTATTTAAATCGGGGCTTATAAGCGAAAAAGACAAGACTTATGTCTTTGGTTTTCATGTTTTTCCCGCTCATTTTTAAAAGGCAAATTATAATGCCAATAATATATATTACATACATGTACTCTAACATATAAGCATTTTTTTGGTTGGCAATACTCTATCTGTCATAAAAAAGACTTTGTCTTTCTCCTATCTCACACGTACCAATATAAACCAAAAAACTAAAATAGTCTTCACCTTTTCAATTCACAGTGCATTTGTCGCCCTATCTCTAACCCTAATGAATATGTTCCTTGCTTTCTTAAAATATTTTAATGCAATGGTTACTCTAAAAGAGTCTTTGTGGAAAAAAAAGTTTCCTTGAAGATAAAGTTTTTATGGGACATAGGTGGGTTTAAAAATAAGGAGATGCCAAAAGATTTATTTTTAATCACTTTGGTGATCAATTTTTTAGAAAAGAAAATAAAATTAGAATTCCTTTCGCTTTAGAATTATTGGAATATTGGGAAACATGCAAATCAGTGCATGATCTTAAGCCTTAAAAATATTTATCATTTAGAACGGAGCAATTCCCTTATTATGATTGTCAATAGAGAAACGGTAAAAGACTAAACGAATCTGACTCCATAAAGATACAAGAAAAACCTAGAAACCCAAACTATCTGATCATCTAACGACTTTATTGAAAAACACAAACACTTGAAGAGAGACGGACAAAATATAGTTCCCTCCCCTTCGTCAATGACAAAATATAGTGATGTCTTCTTTTTTATTTAGAACATTACCTTTAAGATGAAAATTTTCTTGTGATTCCCCTATCATTGTTATTCCGGTTAAATCATCTGTTCCGTATGTAATAATAATTGATGGGGCTAAACTCTTGGCCCATACACAGGACACAGCAACAGCATCAACTATGCGATCTATTATTCGGTGGCCTACCCTTCGGAGATGCGGCTTAAAGCCATGAATCCATGATCAATTTTGAATTGTGAAATTTAATGATACAATTATTTATGAGTTATTTTTGTCGTTTCCGTCAATCAGCATTGGGTTTTGAACATAAGAATGGAAGCATAATGAACTTGTATCGTTTATTGCCTGACCCAGCCAAGCCAAAAAAAATTCTCAACCAAAATGCATACGAGTATTTCTAGTATTTAAATTTTGTCTTAAATATTTATAGCCTATTCACGATCCTAGTTGTCCCGTCAATCACTTTCTATCCAACATTATTCTCATATATTTTTCATTAATTAAAGGACTATATAGTTTTTTTCTTAACTTTAATATTTACAAAACCGACTAAAAATGCTTATATTTTAGTATGGAGGTGGTAGTCGTCTATAGCTAAAATTGGTGTTGCCAAATTATATTTTATTAGTTTGATTCTGAAATGTAACTTCGGTACCAAACCAAACGAAGCTAAACCAGTTTTTGCAAAAGGAAATTGGTGATGATCAATTCTTTCGATTGAAAAAAGGGAATTGGCAAGACAAGAGTCAAACAACGCCTAAAAGGATTCTGAAACTACTTAGGGAGTAGTATTATCCATTGCTCCATGTCTTTAGATTTATTAGGCATGATGCAAAAATGCCATTTCACGTAGACCATAAGTTCAGTGCAGGTATCAGAATTAAGAAATGGCGTGTGATAGAGAAGAAACGATGATATACGTACGTGTATGACCGTCGTACAATCACGGCGCTCGCGGCTCGCCCCGTTTACGTCATGAGTGATCCATCCGCACGCAGTGCAGTAGTGCTCCGTCCGTATCGTGATCGTACACGGGTCGTATGACTATGGTCGTACGCGAAGTATTATTGACAGAGAAGTGATGCTTACTAGTTGCAAGCTGGCCAGAGACAAAGTTGAGTGAAGTTTGCAAAGTAGCAGTGTCAGAGCAGATGGCATGCCCAAGCCAAGGCAGGCAGGGATGGACAACTGGGCAAATGGGCTGGGCCTACGCTGCTCAAATCTGCTACCGCATATCACATTATCACCACGCCTGCGCCTCTCTGAAAAATGGCCCGGTTGCTGCCACCACCAAGTGAAGCACCATTTGTCAATCCCTCATCATGTGCACGGTGCACCTTTAGAACCCATTTGATCTAAAGAAAAATATAGTAGAAAGTTCGTAGGGTTCTAATCTTTCATGCTCGCCCGCCCGTTCTAAAATAAGTTCATTTTTCAGCTCTCGATAAAATGTTTGACCCTTTGTCTTATTTTAAAAAATTATGATTAATATAGTTAATGTTATTAGATGATAAAACATGAATGATATTTTACGCGTGACTAATTTTTTGATTTTTTAAATATTTTTCAAATAAGACGGATGATCAAGCGCTAGACATAGAAACTAAAAAAATAAAGTCTTTTTTAGGATAGATGGAATTTTTTTCTTATATGGAGTAAGGATCGGATCCTATGAAATGCCTCGTTCTGTGCAAGTTTGGGAAAAAGTTAGAATGAGATCTAACTATGCATAAAAGTTTCCTGTGACTAGGGATGGCAACGGGGTGGGTTGGTCCGGAACAGACTCGAAACTGATCCTCACTTCTCTACCCATACCTGGCCCCAAGTGGAGAAACAGGTCCAAATCAATTCCTGTACTTGAACCAACCAGGAACCCGCTCACCCGTATTGAGTCATGTGTCGTTTCAATCAACACAACAAATACAAGATAACGACGAATTTAGTACGAATAAAAGTTAAATATAATTGACACATTATCAAAAATAGCACGAATAATTGAATACCATCCTAAAATGTTCATCAAGAACATAGTTACATAAATATTTCATGCATGATCCATCAATCCATCATTTGGAACACACCCACTTGGGCCCACGGGTCGGAATCCACATTCGACCCCACACTGCTCAAATGCAGGGTCCCGGTCCCGCTTACCCAATTACCTGTAGATCAAATCTGAAACCCGTACCCGTAGGGGCGGGTCCCTGCCTGGGACCCTATCTCGCGGGTGAAATTGCCATCTCTACCTGTGGCTCTACTCTCTCTTCTAGTTTCTGTGATTTTCATGCATCCTATTTAAATGGTCTTTTATATGTTTTTCTGTGCTTTTTGATTATCTATTTTACACATGTATTCCTATCCAAATCTCGTGTTTTTCCCTATTTCTGCCTTTTGTCAATCCTGATGTAGTGATGTTTCCGAGGGGCTATGTTTGGGGAATCTTAAAGTTCTTAGAAACATCTAGTGAGCCTCTTATAATGTGAAAAGGTTGATTTTTCTAGCTTCTAGATTATAGTTTTTTGGGGGATTCTCTAACTACATATTCTCATAATATAAGTGTAGTTTAAGAGAGATTCTTCTAATTTCTAGAGTTTTTATACGAAACAGTATGTATCTCAATATCCAAACATACTCTGTATTGGTAAGAATTCATATTATTAATCTTACCAATGTCAGTTTGGTTATGAAATAATTCCTCTTTATTAATATACGATGCCGTTGATTTTTGTTATAGGTTTGATTATTGGTCGTATTCAAATATTTGTGTAAATACGTGAAATTATAATTTATAATTAAAATATATTTAGTAATAAACACAGTCATAATAAAATAAATGATAATTACATAAGTTATTTTGAATAGTATGAACAAACAATCTTGTGTCAAAAAGTCAATATCGTCATCTATTAAAATACAGAGAAAGATATATATATTCAGGGATCATTAAACTAAGAGAACACAAATGCGTTGATATGGCTGCATAAATTTGCTGGCTTTTACTTTCAGAAACCGAAAAAGGAAAAAAAGTCCATACGGACTTTCAGCAATGTGCGGTTGAGGGAGGTAAGCTAGACTCAACATAGAATGTGAAAGTAAACAATAGATTTGCGCAGGAGGGACGTACATTAGACTTAACTTATATGAGGAAGGTAAAGCGGACTTTTCCCACTGAAAAATGATAAAATGAAGAAGAATAGCTTTTGGAAAGGGAAAGCCCAACAAAAGAGCTGCACATTTAGGCCTTTCTGGCCCAGCATTTTCTTCCACGTTGCCTATGCTTCTCTCTCTCTCTCTCTGACATGGGGGACCCCAAATACGTCGTTTGATCTACCCATCTGGAAGCAGCAGCAGCAGTATGGATCTTTGCTTGATGCTTCAGTGCACAATCAAATACTCGTGATTGGCTGTTTATAATTTCCAAGTGCACCATTGGTTGTTTAAAATTTCCAAGGGGTGATCTTTTGGTTTTTTAATAAAAAATCTAAACGGCATATTTACAAACGAAAAATAATATATAAATAAACACACACATATATATATATATAACTATAATAAAAACACAAAATCAACTCTAATTTTAAAATTGAAAATTAAAATTCTGGCTTATACAAAGAGACTAGATTTACAAGTTGCCACACATATACTCAACCCTTTGCTTCTCGCCTAATTCTCTTCATTTTGGGAGGATCCTGTGCACTTTGCTTCAGGATGGCTAAACGGCGGCTACGAAATTATACTCCAGCTCATTAGGTATATTTATGGTAGCATGACTTATAGGTCCCAACTTTAATAGTAAAAATGGTAATATCTTAGAGTTTTAGAGCTTTTATAAGTTAAAATGATGTGAGTTTTACTTGAATTTTAATTTTAAGTTGTTCTACGAGTTATAGATACGCGCCTCAGTCATTTTTTATCCTAGATCCGCCCCTGCTCGGAGGTGTGGTACAAGTTTAGACTCAAACATTCAAACTCCGAATTTTCATGAAATCTGGCTAAGAGGTTCTACACAAACCAGCATTGGATACTGAAGCAGTGTTCCAGCAAGTCTGCTCCATTTCTGTCCTTTTTCCTGAGATGAGCTCTCAATTATTCGCAGACGGTGCCTTTGTCTAGATAAGAGATGCTGACGGGGCTCCTGGTCATGTGGGGCCACCGAGCTGTGGAAGAAGAAGCCCTTCGCTGACTTGAAGCACACCGTTTGCCGGATTGCCGTTCTAGTGAACTTGTCGTCATGGCCAAATCTTCTTGTCTCAAGTTGGAGTGTGGCACTAACCTTTGCTTAATTAATTACTCTGGTGTCGCTTTCAGCGTCACTCCGAGTAGTTCAGTAAGCTGAACCTTTGCTTCACTCTTGTGACAGATGCTGTACCATTGTGATGTGTGTTGGGATAAGCTAGCAGAATGCTGGAGATCACTTATCTTGTTTGACTCCTGACCGGGACACACGCTTCTCGCTGTTCTTAAAAAGAATCATAATCTCTTCGTTTTGAAAATGTAGACATTGTTTTTAACAAGAGGTTAAAGTTAACAAGAAAACACTCCAGCATCTTAAATAAATAAAGAGCTGCTTAGGTAATAGGATGAACGAGGGTAACTCATGAATAAATCTCTATTTAAATAGAATGTTATTCGACCCGTCTTTTTATTTACGCTTATAAACCAAAATTTAAACTTTTAACTTTAAATTTAGAGTTGATTTTAGATTTTTTTTACCGAAGTTTATTTTGCAATATTGGTTTTTAGATTACTAAGAGTATATATATATATAATTTTTTTATTTATAAATTATTTTTATTTGTAAATATAACATTTTGAAATTTTCTATGAAATAACCAAACAATCACCAATATGACAAGTAATACTACAAATTTTACAAATATTGATGCAACAAACATTTGAACATAAAAATATTAATCAAGAGGAGTAGATCAGAAGCAACATCAATTATGCGTAGAAATATGAGAAATCTAAGCTTTTTGATAGATTGATGAGTCCTTCGACTGCAGATAATCAAGATGAAGAAAGAGCCAAAAGCACTGGCTGGATTTCTTGTCGAACAAACCATATTGTTACAGAAATTTGTTGGAATTTCTCGTTACAACATTTAGATTGCACTATCTGTTATACTAGAGTTACAGAAATGGAGACAAGGATTAAACCATCCCGTCTCCATGGAATGAATCCGGCAGGCACGCCGCCGTCGAGGCCTGTACTAATACTCCGCGGCCGCGACGGTGACGGCGGCGGCGGCGAGGTTATTGATACCAAAACGACACAACAACATCATTGGCGACGTGGTGGGTGGAGGCGTAGTATGTGCAGATGGGTGGACGGCGGCGGCGGCGGCGGAGGAGGAGGAGGAGGAGGAGGAGCTAGTGGTCGCCGTCGTCGCCGGGGGCGGCGGAGGCGAGGCGGGAGGCGATGGCGGAGTGGTACATGCAGTCGTGGAAGCTCTCCGTCTCCATCATCCGCGCCCGCAGCTGCCGCGCCTTCTCCTCCGTCAGCACGCCGAACCTCCTCCCGCCCCCTCCCCGCTGCTGCTGCTGCGCCGCCGCGTGCGGCCGCCCCTCCTCCGCCGCCGCCACCGGCTGCGCGTCGATGTAGTCGGGCTGGCCCGACCACCCCAGCAGCGGCGCCCACCACTTCCCACCGCTCCCACCCCCGTCGGCGCGGAACCTCGCCCCGCCGGCGGCCGACGCGGACGCCACCGCACCGCACGGCCTCGCCGCCGCCGCCGGCCTCACCGGGAAAGCCATCCCCGACGCCACCGCCATTGGATTCCACCGCGAAGGTATCTAGAAACCAAAGAATATCCCCTTGAGCTTTCGATTCGACTTGGATTTCTTGGAATTGGGAGGAGAGGAGAAGGGATTTTAAGGCGAGGGAGGAAGAAGGAAGAGGAGGAGGGAAACGAGTGGATAAGGGGAGAGGTGGGGAGGGACACGTGGCGCGCATCGAGCGGTGCGCTTTTTCTCGCGGGCCGTCGCTTTTTCGGTGGTGGGGCCGGGCGCGCCTTTTTGGGCAACCGGGGACGTCGCTCCGTTTTTTCGTTGGTTTATACCGTGGGCAACGGTACGGGGTTTTCGGGGTTTTTTCTCTCTATTTTTTGTTTGTTTGTTTCACCGCCTTTTGAATTTGTCTGGAGAGGGAAAAATTGCACGTTTATCGGCAGGGGAAGGCCAGGCTGGGATTTTCTATTGTGTGAGATCTTTTTTAGAATTTAAAAATAGGTGATATTTTTCTTATTTTTAGGAAGTACTTTTTATATGACGGTAGAGTTGTTTCTTTAAGATATTTTCTTATATTTTGTATTTTTTATAGCGAAAACCATGGAATGAATATCCAATGTGCTGTATATTTGTGTAATAAATCACTAAATGAAAGTGATGCTGATGCGTCGCATCTCACGTAGTAATTGTTTTGTTCACGCAGTGACTTAACCGAGGTTTTACCGAGGGACTTTTAGAAAAGAAAAAAGGAAGTTTTCGAAAGAAGAGAAGAAAAGAAAAAGGGCAAAACAGAAGGCGGTTTAATCAGTCCCTTCTCGATGGATCGCGCGTGGATTACATTTCCTCCCGGTACTTTGTTCCGTAGCTCGACGACGGCCACGGGGACGGCGACTCCGGCGACGACGTGGACAGATATTTCGGTCCCCGCGGTGCACGCTGCCGGGAAGAACCGGTCCGAACCGCGTGTGCGCGCGGCCGACCGAGGTGGCGGCTCGCCACCGGTCTCCCCTCCCCGCGGCGACAGCAACCTCCCCTGTCACCTAGCTAGCGATCGCTCGCCGCGGCCGGTCTCCCATCGCCGTCGCCTGGAAGCGCCGGGGTGGCTTAGCTCATCTGCGCCGGCCGTTTCCACGTGATAATTTCTATCGGCGGAGGTCGCCGCCGCCGCCGCTCACCGGCGGCGTGTCATCGTCGGTCGTGGAACTTGCGGAATAATTCGTTAAAAGGGGTGTTGCTCAAGTGGCTCGTCGACCTTGCCGCTCGGCGCCAAATTGAAGCGGGTGCAGTGCACCTGCGTGGAAGGAGATCGTCATTTGTCCAATGCTTCATGTCCATGCGGTACTCGTACACTGTCTGAACCGTAGAACGGTATATACCGGGGCTGGAAGCGGTAGGCTAAGCATATGCCGCGGTTGGTACACAGTGAATCGAATCGATCTCTCTCTGGAAAAGAAATGTCGGGTATCATTTTGCTTTTTAGTAAAAAAAAAGTCAAACGATTTATTGTTAAATGTAACCATACTTTTTAAATAAAATTTTATTTTACGTGTTCTTGGCGATATAAAAATAAAGACTGAAAAAATTTATAGTAAAAAAACTTAAATTTAAAAGTACACATTTAAAATTTAACTTATAAAAATAAAAACAGAAACGAAAACAGTATACTGATGGAATATGTGCAACTGCAACTACAGTAAAGACGTCTCTTTCGGGGCTAGAACGGCAACGACGACTTCACGTGCAGCTTGGCAAATGGCAGCCAACACGACGCTTTCAAGCAAACATGGAGCTGGGCTGGAACGCCCATCTCCAAGGAAGGCAGTGGGAGGAGCTTGCCCGATCATGGAGACTGGCGTCGCTGACTGGCTTACCAAGGAACTAACTGGGCCGCAGCTAAAGGGGCCATGGTTTGTCTGGTGGTGTGAGGGCCTTGCCGCCAATAAAATCTATTTAGCGAACGCTCGCTCGGGGAGGAGGCGCGCGAACACGGCCCCACGAAGGCTTATTGGGCCGTCAGCGTAGGGATTTGGTGGGCTGGCTCAGTGCATTCATGCAGTGATTTTTTTTTAATTTTACAAATATGTTTTTATCTTTATGTGTACACAGTTTACAGGTATAAATTAATATGTATAAAGTTTTTTATATATTAAGTTTATATCTATTATTTTTTTATGTATATGTAAGTTTTATTTTTTATTTGTATGTATGTGTGCATGTATGTATGTATGTGTGTGTATATATATATATATAAAGTTTATATGTCTAAGGTATGTATATATATTACATGTATAAAGTTTGTATGTTTAAAATTTACATGTCTAAAGTATATTATGGAGTAATATTAATACGTGCACCTCTTTGTATAATCTATTATATACCCCTCTCATTTCTAATGCCTTTAAAGGTCGATCCCACCTTCCACCCCTCTTTTTAAGGCCTGAAAAATATCCCTACCTCACTTAAAGGCTGGTCAAAGGGTTTCCCTGTGGGTCAACTCTCTTATGGGCTTCCCCTTATGTCTATCTAAGTCCACCACTCATAGAAATTTTACAGTAACACATCAATTAATTTACAGTAACAATGTAAAAACATATGCATGAGAGATCTACTTTTCTAAAGCATGTGTTTAACAATATGGTACAAACGTTTTTAAAAAGTAATATATGAGGTAAGAGATAAAATTGTTTGAAGTTTAAAATCTTAAAAAATATCTATAAGATTTGTATTAGTATACACTAATGTTACGACAATAGCTGCTGCAGTATCGCTACCACTGGTCTGCAAGTGCTCTTCCTTTGGTGGGTGGGTCAGTTACCCACAACAGCAACTGTTGTAAAAGATGTCAACACATGAAGAACCAATCCTGGGAACTGAATCATGCTACCCGTAACACAATCCCTCTATAAAAGTCCAAACACAAGCACATTTCCAAATTAAATCAGAGAGCCTAAATGGAAATAGCAAGAGCAAGAAGACCGATAATTGCGTGAAGAAGCCATAGCACAAAGCGGCGCAAGCGCCAGGAACGCTGCAACAAGATTCCATGCTCCCCTCTTCAGTCTTCCCCTTCAGCTCCGGCAACCTGGAGCTCTCAGCTCTTCCCCTGTAAAAGAACATTAGATCCGCGTTTTTATACACCTAAATTTACATGTGAAAAATTTTATACATATAAAAAAACATTATTTTGGAAAAGTAAAAAAAATCACCTCTAGGCGTGTGCACGTGCGTTCGGGAGGGAGGGGGATGGGTTGGGTCCATGTTTTGCCATTTTTACTAGTGGTGATAATAAATTTATTATTAGACTCACATATCATATACACATGATGACCTATATGTTATAGACAATGAGTAATAAATCTATTAGCATATCCGTTTTATACCGTAAAACTTTCTAACTTATTGTAAATTAATCAAAAATATATATATTATATATTATATTATATATATATAGATTCATTAGCGATGCATGTCCGCGTCGGGTTCGGGTCTGCACGGGACGGAGACGGTATCCACCAGATCCTATTCCCCGTCGGAGTCGGACATCGAAATCTTTATCCCCAACCCGAACCCAACAGACGGAGACATCTCTCTCTGCTTCGTGGCCGCCGGCGCCGAAACTACCAAACCCTAACTGCCGCCATGCCGATCTTCCCCACCGAGGCAGCGCCCAGCCAGAGGCGCCGGGACAAGGGGCCGTCTCAGTCCGTCCCCCTGTTCCGGCCGTTCAAGTTCGCCGACTCATCCCATCTCAAACCATCGCCGGCCATGCGGGTCTTGCCCTTGAACGCCGACTCATCCCATCGCAAACCATCGCCGGCCATACGGATGTTTCCCAGGGAGATGGAGGCGGAGATTCCCGGCCACGGGCGGTCGAAGAGACCGACTTCAACTTTGTCGTTCGACGCCGACTCTACCCGGGAGGGATCCTGCCAGTATCCGGCCTGGGTGATTCTAAACCGGCTCGGTGGCCGGAGGGATTCGCTCCACGGCGATGGCACCACCTCGGCGGTCTCCTACACCTCCGGCGGCGAGAAGGTCTCCGTCTCGTTCGAGCTCGCGGAACCGCCGCGCACCTCGCTCGTCACCCTCGACTGGCCACGAGGGCCCGACCCCTCGGAGGGGAGCACATCCTACCCGGAGGTCGTCGCGGCGCACGGGAGCCTCGTGCTGCTTCAGATCATATCCACCGACAAGGGTATCATCGACTACTTCGTCTACGATGCCAGGGCCAGCGAGAAACCCTCCTTGACGCGGTTGCCCATCTGCTACTGGCAGGGGACTTCGAACAGAGGGAAGCTTCGGCCACGCATCATGAGCAACGAAGCCATGGGTATTCTGTCCTGCAGCAAGGATTTCTTCATTGTAGCTGAGCTTGAGAAGCCGAATCAGCCTTTTGCAGCTAACATCTACTTCTTGTGCTCTGGGTCCGATGACTGGAGAGTCTTCAAGGATGTGCCAATCCCCCATGAGCATGATCATAGCTTCCCTGGCCTGTTGCTGTGGTCAACTGATGCAATGTTATCCTACCGCCATCGCTACCTGATCTGGGTTGATTATTTCAGTGGGATGATTGTTGCTAAATTTGCGCATCCAGGAGATATCGACATCCTTAACCCACAGGAGCCTGTTCTATCGTATGTGCCGCTTCCGGTCGAACCATTTCAAGGGCAACCCTACGAAGTCGACCGTGGGGAAGTATGCCCTGAAGCTTCCCGTAGTCTGTGTTACACCCACGATGGCATCAAGTTCATCGATGTTAACCTGCATGGCAGTGGCAGTGGCTTCAGCATCACCCTGTGGTCGTGGTGCGGGGATCAGACGTGGAGACAAGAAGCGACACTGGATGCTGCCCAACTTTGGAATCTCGATTCTGAAAACCGCCTTCCAAATGGCCAACCAGAATTCCCCGTTGTCGACATGGATAACCCTTACATCATTTGCTTCTTGTTGACTGAGGGCCACCACATTGTTTCTGACCCTGATGCCACAACATATATGATTAAGGTACACATGAAGAAGAAGATTCTAGTAGATTTCACAACTTATTCCAACAAAGGAAGCCCGTCCTATCACAAGTCCTACATGACTTCCAGAATGATGTCTGAGGGGTTGTCCTTCATCTCCAGTGAAATGCCGTATTACCTGTCTAGACAAACCAAGAAAAGGTAATTTAATATGTCGAATTTACAAAATGCATGATTACCTACCATCTCTTGGGGTTGCATGTCCTGCAGAATTTTACTAGTCTGAAGTGAAATCTTATGTCTGCAGAATTTTATTAGTCTGAAGCATGATGATGACTAGTTGGTCTGGTCGGTGACTAATCGCCTGGTCGGTTCTATGGCGACTAGAGTCGACTAGGCGACTTGAAAACATTTTTTAGAATATTAGCAAAGTACTCATGTTTTGCTATAGAAATGTATTACAAAATGTTATAGAATTTTTTATCAACTATATTAATATCACTTGTTTGAACCAAATATGGACTATTTTATAATATCAGTAAATACCATGGACTAATTTGCAAAAAAAACTATAGAAAGCATTGGATTGGGGTGACAGATTTAATGCCACCACCACTCACCACTAGAGACATTTAAAGCAGTATAGATAAGTGGAGTATAAGATTGTTCCTAGGATTTAGGTAATTAACACCACTAACGTTTCTTGAACCTTTTAATTACTTTCCTGATTCCCCCTCTAACCCATGCTATAGTTTATGGAAAATATTGATTTGCATGTTTTTTGTTTCATCTTCTCAAAGAGACTACACAAGCGTGAACTTTGTTTTTGTAATAATTGAACCATTTTCATGAATCTTAACTTCAGGAGGAGCTAATATGACAGGAGATTCAGGAATTGCCTCACCAGTTTGAAGAAGGGATTCAACAAACGGACTAGGATGTGAGCTTCTGCATGCTTTGCTAAATTTTATGTTTGGACAGATTATGGCACCTCTCTAGTTGTGTTAGTTTTTGCTCGTCCACATGACCACACAGGATTATGGATTGTGTGCTATATTGTTCCGTCTTGATGTTATTTTTGTTGCTGCGGCAATACTTAACCGGAGTACTATATTATTATGTGAGTACGCGGTATTAGCTGAGGCATTGGAGGCACAATCATGGCAAAAGAATATCCTATTAGACTCGTTCGTTTCTCTCTTTTTTTTTCATGCTCTATGGCGTATTGGGTTTAGCATGTGATGAAATGTGAGATATCAATTGATATTCAGAACGTCAGCAACCCGTGTTGGATTGGCTTCCAGTTCTTATTGATGACTCCCGCATTGAACCGATACCCCATCTCCTGAGAACTGAAATGGGAGAACCGAAACCTTTTTAGTTTGTATCATCATCAGGTTCATGATCGAAACAAAGATCGACGGAGTTGTTTACCTGTCCTGCTCAGGATGAAAGAAATACAAAAGTGTTAACGAGATAATCTTGACTCCCTCTGAATTTATTTATCTAACACCCACCCCACATCCGCTTTGAAAGACTAATACCAGACCGGGCCTTTGCGTACAACTCTGCAGGAGTACATTTCGTTCATTTGTACACTCAAATATCTATTGAGAGCGAGGGAAGAGAGAGTCCATCAATTTCAGCTATCTCAGTCAAAGCCTTACAACCCTTCTTTTGCCGCTTTAGCTTATGTGTATAAGCTAAAATTTAAATTCTCAACTTTAAACATAAGCTAAGACGCCGTTTAGTTTGAAATTTTTTTTTTGGGAAAAGTGTCACGTCAAATGTTTGACTGGATGTTGGAAGAGGTTTTCAAATACGAATGAAAAAACGAATTTCACGGCTAGCCTGGAAACCGCGAGAAGAATTTTTTGAGCCTAATTAATCCGTCATTAGCACATGTTGGTTACTATAGCACTTATGACTAATCATGTACTAATTAGGTTCAAAAGATTCGTCTCAAGATTTCTTCCGTAACTGTGTAATTAGTTTTTTGATTTATCTATATTTAATGCTTTATTTAGATGTCCAAATATTTGATGTGATGCTTTTGGAAAAAAAATTTGGGAACTAAACAAGGCCTAAAATTTAAATTCTCAACCTTAAATTTAAAGTTAATTTTAAGGTTTTTTCACCAAAACTTATTTTCCAGCTTTGGCTTTTAAATCACTAAAAATATGTATATAATAGTTTCACAAATTATTTTTTATTAAACACAGCACAATTCTTAGTATGCTAAGGCAACTTAGCTCCACTGAAACTAGGATTAGATGGATCAAAGCAATCCTTGACATAGGAACATCGTCAAGATTGATAAAATGAAAAAAAAAAAAAGAAAGAAAGAAGACAAGCCTCCTGATGCTTGGTAGAAAGTCAACAAACCAAAGAAAGATGGTATTGGAGGCATCAATCTCAGGTTTCAAAACGCTTCCTTGCTTCATCGAGCATCTATATGTGTCATGCAGCAAGGAGGTCCCTTGGGGTGAACTTAATTAGGGAAACATTATGGTAAAAGATGAAGTTCCACATGCTACTACAGAAAATGATCCTCAAGCTTTGTGACATTCACAGGAATTGCAACATGTTAAAGTTTGGAATGGCCGTTGCTTACAATGTCACAGAACAAGCTTTTCAGGAGTATCAAAGTTGATGTTTCAGAAAATGACAGAGACCAATAGAGTTATGTTTGGGGAATAAAGAAATATCTTCTTAAGTTCTAAAAGATTCTACGGCTATTCCTTTCCAGATTGCCAACCCCAAGCACCCATCAAATGCATTTGACAGCTTCTGTCATAGCAGTCAGATTTAGCCTCTTTTCAATAGCAGCATGGAATACCCGCAAGCAGAGAAACAACACAATCTTTTAATATAACCATGTTTCAACTCTTGGGAAAAAAAAGGATTAACTGATTATGTGCTTCTATTAGCTCAGATTGAGAGAAACCAACTTGGCATAAAGATTGATTTTGATTTGGCTAAAGAAAGAACCAGAAGAGCAAAAACTACAGCACATGGAAGCAGCAGACAGTTCAGACAAATGTGTTCTTTACCTAACTAACGAGCCTTGCATTTCTTGGAATGCCTCCTCTGCGAACTTCTCTTTACAGTAGAGTGGATTCTCCTTTTCTTTGATGCACTGCCAGATGCGTTGCTGTCAGCATAAGATGAACTTGAATGCCTACTCCGCGAACTTTTCTTTACAGTAGAGTGGCGTCTCTTTCTTTTCCTGGTTGATTCACTGGAGACATCAGAGTCAGAAGAACTTGAACACCTCTTAGGTTTCTTCTTCTTGAAACTCCTCTTTCTTTTCCTTGGCGACGAAGTACTGTCCGAATGAGAATCACTGGAGCTACTGCCGTCGGAAGACGAGGTAGTAACTGAAGGACCCAGAGTAGAACAAGTCATTAACCTACACAAAAAAAAAACTTCGTGTTAAACTAGTTCAAATTAACCTATACAGAAGATAATAACATGCTAAACTAATTCAGCTGTAATATACATACACATCTCTTATGTCAAAATCTTCTTCAATGAACTTAAAAACAACTTCAGCAAGAAAATCCCCCAGATACTTTGGGACCATCAGCTCAACACCACTGTTGCACTCAAACAATTGACAAAGTTGTTCTCTCTGATCAATGGGCACAGGAATCTGCAAAAGACAGCTTCATGTTATTATTTCCTTTCCGCTCTTTCTTGTTTGAATCATAATCACAGATATGAACTTTATGGAGTTGCAATCACAAAAAGGAACTTTATGTAATTACAATCATAAAGAAGAGCGAAGGTTGAGCTTACCCAAGAGTGTTTAGGTGCGTGTTATAGTTTCTCACAAAAAAGAATGCACCAATGCCATTGGACTTGATTCTAACATTCATCTTCTGTCCTTCCATAATCACTGCACGGAACAGATGATTAGAGTACAAGTGATTGAGCCCATCTTCTCGAAATTTGCACGTATTTGCAACACATCTGAAGCGGTGTTGCTCCATTCTATCCCAACCATCAAAACTTCTCCTAATTTGATATACTGAATTTACTCTGTTCAGAGAAGACATTGAAGACATATGTAGGTCAAAAGCAGCGCGGTGATCCTCTAAAAAATCACCAGCTAAAGTGTCGAACTTCTTTAGTAGGTGACGTAAGTATGGAGGATGCACGTTGTTTTGGACAAACATTTCTCTTATCATTGAAGTCAATCTGGCGCAATCACTCTTCAACCTACTTGAGTTAAGCCCTTCCCATGACGTTTTCTTTATTCTAACTCTGCCATGAACAACTATTAGACCTTCCATGTCAATGGTCCCATCCCATGTTCTCCCAGACACAAACACTGCTGTAAATAGGTGTACCAAACTTGAAAGGATCGTGCATCCCAAACTAGTCAGTTCTACACTAGTTGACTGGTCTGGCAGTTCAACAGACCTTAAGAGTTCATCCCGATGTTCTAGGGAAAATTGTGATAGTGTTTTGAGTTTTCTTCGGCCACGGAACCTTCTGCCACGATACCTTTTTCCACCATGAAGCCTTGCTCGCATATAAATGTCAGAATCCTTTACTATGCCATAGGATGATAATGGCTTTCCTGCTTCCAACGTGCTCAACTGGTATGTGAAGTAGCCAGAAAAACCCAAGTGAATCCTTTGATTTACCATTTCTTTCAAGAAACATACATCCTTGTCGGTATCAATCTGCAATGATAATGTTCCATGTGGATGTTTGACAAAAACCTGGATAAATATTATAAATATATTGAAGTCAGAAACATATAATGATATCTTAAATACATTGCACATTTAAGTAATTAAAAGGAAGCACCAGCAGTCAGCATTCATATTGCATTCTCTAATAATAAGGATACTTAGCTAAAAAAAAAGGATACAACACAAGGGCATTAACTCACACAGAACAAGGGAGTGGATTTTGTTGACACTTAGGCCATGTTTAGATGGCAAAAATTTTTGGAGGAAGGGTCACATCGAACTTTTGATCAGATGTCGAAAGGAGTTTTTAGATATTAATGAAAAAACGAATTTCACAGCTTAGCTGAAAACCGCGAGACGAATTTTTTAAGCCTAATTAAGCCGTCATTAGCACATGTTGGTTACTGTAGCACTTATGGCTAATCATGAAGTAATTAGGCTCAAAGATTCGTCTTAAGATTTCTCTTATAACTGTGTAATTAGTTTTTTGTTTCTTCTATATTTAATGCTCTATTTAAATGTCCAAAAATTCGATGTGATGTTTTTGGAGAAACTTTTTAGGAACTAAACAAGGCCTTACTTGTGTTTTTGTCAAAGCAGTTGAAACATTTGGAGATTTTCTTGCATAAGTTACAGTAGGCTTCTCATGAAGTCCAGCATTCGACTCCATAACCTACAGATGGGAAGCCAAACTGAAGTTACTGCATTGGAAGAGATCATGGTGGACATTTAGTGATGTCGATATCAAACCAGAACGTCAGCAATGAAGTAGATGAAGTTATAAATATGACAGGATGATCCATAAAAAAATTCAATTATGAAGAGTTGAGAAGTCCATAGATCAGGATAATAGCTTCTATCAGTGTCATGATGAACACCTAAATTTACATATACTTTCCAGCCAACCTTATTTAGAGTATGCCAAACTCTTTCTATACTCATGGGTAAGCGGTATAACATTAATAATCACAATATTGCATTTTGCAACATAAAAAGGTAAAATCCTTTAAAGGCCTGGAAATAAAACTTTTAAGTCACACCATCATATGATCTAAGCTCTGCTATTACATGTCATAAATAAAACCCAAAAGTATGGATTATGCAATGAAATATTTGAGAATGGGTGAGTCCAAGCAAACAAAACAGTCCTGTGAAAACATGCATCAGTGTACATCAGCTAGTAATCTAACTATCTAAGCAGAAAGAAAAACAAATACCTAGCTGTCCAGACTTGCAATAAAAAAAAAAGAAAGAGGAAGTATGAAATAGTGACAACTGACATCTTCCAGCTGCTCCAGCAAAATCTTCAGTGTCTTATCCTTGCCATTGTTGGCAGCATAAAAGAGTGGCGCTCCACCGCCAGATTCTGTGCCAACAGGTGCTCCTTTTGAACACAAGAAACCAGTTATGTTATAGCATCCTGCGGTGAATGAGATGAGCCATAGATCGTGAGGAAAAAAATGCTATGTAAATTGAGTAATGTGAATAAACAATCACCAATGCAATAGACAATTTGCAACAGATCGCATGTGAACAATTACAAATGGAGCAATCTTATACAACTTTGAGTGGTGATATATAGAAATTAATTAAAGGTATCTATATAAGAAATGAAAATTGTCAAGTTGTGATTGAATTGAACATACTCATTAATAGTATTGCAATATTGTAGAACGTAGAGCCTTGTGCGACAATAAAACTTCTAATTCAAATTGGATAGTGTTTGTATCAAGGGGGGCCTGAGCCAGCACCATGGTGGAGAATTATGCATCATATATGATCTACTTGTGTAATATCACCACCGTGATCAAGTAAATACTCTATAGTAGGAAAAACACCAGCGGTGTTAAACCTGAGATAAACAGCACATCTGTATACTTCACAGTTCACACATGATACTACCAAACATAGACACGTCAGCTGCCAATATCACTAAAGGATGATAAGAGTTAGATAGTCACCTGCTGCTCCAGCAATATTCACATCACCACCAAATTCCTCCACCAAGAACTTGCAAATATTCAGACAGCCTTGGCAAGCCACAGCGTGCAGCGACCCAGCCCATCCTTGTAAAGAGCTAATGCCATATCCTGGGCCTTTCCTTGCTCAATTCCAAGGCTCTCTGAAGTATCTTCTCCAAAAGAAAAACACAAAAATATCACCACACTAAGGAAGAGAATGAATGGATTAACTAGCTAGAGCACGAAAATAAGAGCGGCAGATAGGTGCACACTTGGAGAGGTAATGAATAGAAGATGATCGCAATGTTTTGTCGCATTTATCCAACATAAGAAGTTATAACTATCAATTTGTGATTGAATTTGTACTCCATTAATGGCATTGCATTATTGAAGAGCCATGCGAAACAATACAATTGGTAATATAACAAAGAATCAGATAAGTATTTGTATCAAGGGGAACCTTTGCCAGCAGCATGGTGGATAACAGTGCATCCTTTATGATATGTTTTTTGTTACATTATAACCATGATCAAGAAAATACTCTACAGTAGGAACATCACCAGACTTAGCAGCAGAAATAAATGGCGCTAGACTAGGACATGCAGTGACAAACAGCACATTAGTACACTTGATGCATCATGCTGCCAAATGAAGACATGGCAACTGACAACTTGACAAAAGGAGACCTTCTGCTCCAGCGATATTGACGTTACCCACAATTCCTCCAACAAGAACTTGCGAGCATTCAGATGGCTCGGGCGTGCCGTGGAGTGCAGCAAGCCGATCCCATCCTTCTTAAGAGCTGGTACCAGATGCTGCGCCATTCCTCTCACGATATCAAAGCACTTTATAGTACCGTGTACCAAAGAAAAACACAAATACGCCATCACACTAACCAAGACAAACAATAATGGACGGATTAACTAGCGAGAACACGAAAAGAAAAGCGACGAATACATCTAATGTGCAAGAACCTCAGCTCACTGAGTCATGTGAACCTGTACCTTGGAACTTCAAAACATTTGTTTATACCTAGCTACACATCACACATTCACACTTGGAGAGGTAGTGCAATAGAGGATGAACACAACAGTGTCGTATTTATCGAATGCAAGGACTTGCCACGATAAAAGCCTCAGATGTTGCAATTTCTAGATAAGACAAGTTTGGCATCTCCGCTACTCTATGGAACTGGGTGGTAAGATCTCCACGCACGATGAAATCCGTCCAGTGAGCCATAGCGTCACGGAAAATAAAATGCACCAAGGCAACGAGCGCTAGATGCAGAAGCGCATCTAGTCTAAAAGTAATCATTCCTTCCATGTTCAAATCAGCAGTGTAACCATCGAAAGCGCAACACAGGTACACAATTAACCTAAGAGGTCGAGGAGGTCATGTATGCACGTGTCGATCGGGTGGGATCGACGAGGTGGAGGAGAGGAGAGAAGAGGAGAGGAGAGGAGATGAGATGAGAAGAAGCAACCTTTGAGGCGTCCGATTTTCCCGTCGAAGGACGTGCCGAGAGCGCTCGCACCTGCGTACAAACCGAGGGAGATGAGATCGCCATTAGTAACAGGCCCGAGGAGAGCCGACGATCAAACCAAGAGTAGGCGGCGGCGCGGAGGGGGAGAATAGACGTACCGGTGCCGTCGTTGGTGGGGCGGAGGTAGACGAACGTGTCCGCCATGGCTCGCCGTCGCCGCGACGAGTAGAGGGGTGTGGGGGTGGGGAGGAAGCTTGCAGAGTTGCAGCCTTTGCAGGCAGAGGGGCGGAGTGGGTGGGAAGGAGGAGGGGTTTTGGCCTCCCTCCCCTTTCGTACACGAGGCCGTGGGTTCCGCTGGTGCAATGGACCGGGTGCACTCGTCTCGTAGGGGTGCTACACTAGAGCCTGAGCCTAGACACTAGCCTTCCTGGTGCAGGTAGACCCGGTTCATAGAGCCGTCTGCTCGGTCAGGAGGCGGGATAATTGAGACAGGCCGCCAATCTCCCGCTCGAAGATAAATAGTCTATGACATAGGGTGGCCCACTGGCAGAAGGTTGTTTTCATGTCTAAATGTGGCAGTGGGTATATCTCATTTTCACCTTCACGAAATCAAAACTCAGTCAGCCATGTTTGGCACAGTAGATTTCTCGTTTTTTACGTCCATGGTTCTCGAAATTGAACAGTATTTTTTCCTAAAAAGTTTCTATAGAAAAGTTGGTTTAAAAAATCATATTAATCTATTTTATATTTTTTTATAATTAATAATTAATTAATCATGTACAGGTCTATTGCTACGTTTTCCACGCCGAATTACTATCTGTTAATATCAAATTTTGGCAAATAGCCGTTGAAGAATAATGTGCGAAAAACGACCGAATCAAATAAGAAAGAAGGCAATCGGCTGGAAGAATTACACAGAATATGGCTTGGTGTCAGCCGATAGAGTCCAGATCAGATTAGAATTGGAGTTCGATTGGGCTCGAAACTTAAAAGATAAGATTAGGTTGTTATCTCAGTCCGTGTAGATTAGAATTGTGTTATCTTAGAGTTTGTTTAGAATTTTATATCTAATTAGAGTTCGTGTGTAATAAAGTAGTTGCTAATACGGATCCATATTTGGTTAGATTAGATAGATTTCGGGATATAAATAGATGATCCCATACCCTGTAAACAACAACTTCAGTTCAATCAGATTCAGCGCATCGCCAACCTTTCTCGACAGAGCAAGCTCTCGGCGCAAGGTTTGTCATCCTTGCAATGTAGTTTGTCTTCGTCAACCCATCGATCGGCTAGAACATGACTATCTCGATTGAGTTCGATCTCCTACCTATCTGGTCGACGGTTTATCTGAAGCATGTTATTACTTTCTTATGTTCTCGGTTTGAAGTAATAACAGGTCTTCGATCAAGTCCTCGTGAGTTCTTCGTTTTGATCTGTTAGCATGGGTTTAGTTGACTGGATTCTGTCTCGGTTTGGTTCGATCAATCTAGTTGGTTGAATTCATGTTGTCAGATTAGATCAGATGCTCGTGAGGGCTTATCACCGGAGCTCTAGCCAGCATTATCTCAAGTAACTCGTCGGTTTATACATTAAACTCGTTGATCTTCATGCTTTCTATGGTTATATCGTGCTTAACTACATACTATCTTGGTTTGGTCTGATCTATGTATGTTTGGTTCGATATGACTATAGAAGCTTGTTCGATCGACTGAGATTGATGTATAGATCGCTGAATTACGCTAGTTTGGTATTCGATTACTCATATTCTGCAATGTTATTTTGATCTTATGCATGTTTACGTTTAGATCTGAACTGTCTTGGTTGAGTCCGATCTTCTAGGTCTAGTGTGGTTGTGTATTTGGTTAATTATTATTGTTTTATGTTAGTAATTAGCATAGCGATCTAGTTTAACTTAAATTCCATGTTTAGTCTCCTATCGACTCCTGACTGTTTGTGCGATAAGCACTAGATCGGTCCGATCGACTGATTAATCTTAAGACTATCTCGGTTAAATCTGATCTTTTAAGATTAATCAATCGACTAGGCTATTTGGCGGTTATCCTACTTCTAATTCAACCGATAGGGCATATTATCACATATCTCCATGAAATTCCTGTAAAGCCGATTCTTTAGCGCATCGACTGGGGCCCTAAAGCGGTATTGACTATTTAACTGATAGCGGTTTAGGTATAACCGTTTTGTCATGTCATATCTTGTCAGTTACAGGATCAAACTGACTAGCACGCCCAGTGAATCTAAGAATTATGTCCTGCACTAGAGTGATCATAGAGTTACCCCAAGGCCTTTGTGTGTGACACGTTAATTGTAATTTTCAGCGTCAATACAATTTTGGCACGCCCAATGGGACCAGTGCTAAGAAGACTCAAGCGAACAAGCAAACCCATGAACACTCAAGACTGGGAAGATGGCCGCCAAGGAAATCAGTTCCGAGAACATTGTCCCTGTCACACTAGACAAGCTCACTGAAGAACAAAGGGCTCTGGTGCAACAGCATATGGAAGGCTTCCAAAAGTTATGCCTGGAATTCTTCAGCATGACTCGAGGTGGTCCAGTCCAGAAGTCCAAGCTCCCAGCTCCAACAATCAAGCTGGGACAGGGTAGCAACCCACCTCAAGATAACCAGGTGAACCTACAAGACATGGTGGATTCGGTTGTACACCACACACTGATCAACCAGTCAGGAGCACTGGTTAATACACTATCTGGCTTGATCAGGCAGGTGGCCGATGACGCCCCCGATCAGGAGTCACAACAGAAGGGGACAACATACTTCCCAGGAGGAGAGAGGCTGAGGTATCGGTTTCACAAAGATATGAGGGACCCACCAACAGATGACGAGTCGATACCACGTCCTCGTTTCGACCCTGAGCAATCTCCAGACAGGGTGAGGCAGCCGTACTAGGAGAGGACACCACCGAGGTACGCCAGACAAGCCAATCCCTACGATGGCGCTGGCGTCCCTTATCAAGCACCACCACCACTAGCGTGGCCGCGCAGAGAGGAGCCAGTTGTCACGTCCAGAAATTTACACTAAATTTCTGAACAATAGCATGTATTAAATCTCGGTCCAGGCATCAGCCCGAGTACACACTATGACAAATTAATACACAGTTCCACGTCTTAAAAACAAATAAAAACAATTATCTATCGAAATGCAGCGGAAAAGGAAAACAAACTAAACCATCTAATCTTCAGCTTTAGCTAGCCAAGACGGCTCCACACCACAGGCACTCTCGACGGCGGATTGAACCTTACTTCAACCTTCGGAACAACCTACTTCTGACACAGGCTCTAGCACATGTTCTGGTGGGGAAAAAAAAGCAAGGCTGAGTACAAACCACCGTACTCAACAAGTAACACCCAAGAGAGGGAGAATAATGAATGCAATAGGGTAATAAGGATAGGCTAAGGTTAACTTGCACAAAAGCTGCAGTAATTTAGCAAAACAGTAAATAAAATAGACTGAAATAAAAGTAAAGTAACATTTAACATAATCATCCACTGTCCAACGTTACACCACGTTGCAACAGGCCCAAACCACTGTCGAACGTTACACCACGTAGCGGCAGGGTCAACCCTCTGCCCAACGTTAAACCACGTTGCGACAGACCCAAACCACTGCCAACGTTACACCACATTGCGCAGGGTCAAACCAGTTCCAAGAATAATCAGGTTATTAATGGTTCAACTAATCCCAGTGAATCTGTCAGTTCGCCCAATAACCGCGGGCACGGCTATTCGAATAGTTTTACTCTGCAGAGGTGTACAACTTTATGCACAACACATGGCTGCCAAGCATGTTACCATGCCCCAACGTATCACCACGATACCTCAGTACGGAAACCATGATAAGACCTTTCACCCAGCCCTCCCTAGACAATCGCACCACACTTCAGGTTTCACCCCCTCCTTTACACCAAGTCGGGCAGTCCCCTCTTGTGCCTTGGTAGATCCGGAAGCAGCAGAGGCTTTCGTTACACCACGATTGCCCGTCCATACTCCATCACGCCTACTCTTGCCTGGGTACGTCGAATAGGGACAAGCTAGATTACGAGTCTCACCGTTGCCCATTCTGGCTTGTGGTTAGTACGTGTAAGACCTTCAGGGTTTCCTGAGAACTGGTCCTTAACTGCCATGGGCACGACTCTCAAAACCATGCACCCACAGCCCACCATAAGCAATATTTTAGTTGTATTAATCCACCTCGGGAAATGAATAATGGTAACAACCATTGAAGGTGTATCAAAGTGCAACAATAATTAAATAATAATTGGTGAGCTAGTTGAACTAAGCATGGCTAAGCATTGACTAACCCTAATTCTAGTCAAATTAATCCTGGGATGACAATGATAATAAATGAGAATCAACGGGTATATAGGTAAATGCCCAATAGATAAATAAAGTAAATAGATTTGCATAAAACAATGCATGTTTGAATGTAAAAGCGGGGGACTTTATAATCATAGGTTCAATATGATCAAAGGAGGGTGTCACTTGCCTTGCTTAGACCCACGAGGAACTTCGGCGACGACTTCGAGAACGAACGGCGCTGCGACGGGGTCAAAACCTACGACAAACAAGGCAAAACAAACAAAACAGGCTATAAAACTACTGAAACAGAGAAAGAAACTATTTTTAATGGATTCTTGACAATTTTATGAATTTAATGAAACTTGAATGGACCTAAACGGAGACTAGATGAATTACTTATGAATTTTAGAAGTTTTCTAGGTTTTTTAACTAAACAGAAAAGTCCTAAATCAATTATTGCGCAATTAATTGGAGGGATGACGTCAGCACAGGAGTGAGAGGAGGCTGACGTCTGGGGCCCATTTGTCAGTGGGAGAGAGGAGAGATTGAGAGGATGACACGTGGGCCGAGCTGTCGGTGGTGGCTTGCTGACAAGCGGACCCCACCGATCAGTGAGTCAAAGCAGAGGAGAGGGAGGGGACTGCTTGGCCGAGCCGAGCGGCGCGCGGGCTCGGGCGGCGGGGAGGCAGCGATGATGACCAGCGGGCGGCGACGCTGAGGACGGTGACCGGCGGACGGCGGCGCGGACCGGCGGGTATGCGGCGAGCGGCGGCGACCCAGTGGGTGGCCACGCGAGAGTTGGCGACGGCGCTAAGAGCGGCGGCGCCGAAGGGAGAACGGCGGCGGCTCGGGGAGAGCGACGGCAGTGACGCGACGAGCGCGGCGGTGCTTCGACGGTGGCGGGGTCGCGTCGGCGACAGCAAGGCGAGGGTGGCGGCTGGCGGACGGGCGACGGAGATGGCCGAAGCGCGCAAGAATGCGGCGGCGGCGTCGGCTCTGGCGGCCACGGGCGGAGAGGAAAAGAGAGGGATAGAGAGGACAGCAACGGCTTACCGGCGACGAGGACGGCGATGGCAAGTCGGCGAGGGCCGAGGATCGGTGGTGACGGCCGGCACGAGGTAGATCGGCGGCGACGATGGAGATCGCTCGGCGGCGCTAGCGCGGTGGCACGATGGACAACGGCCAGCGACGGCAACGGCCGAGAAGAGAAAAGCAATCCGACGGGGAGAGGAGGAAGGAGCGGTGCGCGACGACGGCTTGGCGTCGTGGCGTGTGCGCGGGGAGGCAGAGGACGATGGAGGGAGGGGAAACCGTGGCGATGGCGGCCGGGGACTGCGGCGGTGTCGGCGCGACGACAGCTTGGCGTCTCGCGGCGCGGTGGCAACGACCGAGGGGGCCCGCTGTGGTGACGGCAAGGGAGACGACGCTAGGGTGGCGCATCGGCGGCGAACAGCAGCGCACACGCATGGCAGCGGCACATGCGCCGGGGGCGGCTACCGAAGGGGAAGAGAAAGGAGGGAGAGGGGAAGAGGATGCTCACCGGCGGCGCGAAGGACGGCAGCGAGTCGGCGTCGAGCGGGAATGGGTGATGATGCAGCTCCGCGACGGCGACCGGAGGTGAGGCGCGAGCTCGACTGGCGGCGGCGAGGCAATGGGCGCAGCGACGGCTCGGGAACGTGCGAATAAAGGCGGCGGCGGCTCGAGGAGAGGGGGATTTATAGGTGGCGGCTACCGCGCGTAAGGCGGGGAGGTCGTTGGCGCAGCCAGGGTGGACGTGGCGCGGCGAAAGCGGGAGGTGGTTAGCGGCGGCACGGATTGCGGCTGGTGGTGGCGCCCGGCAGTTGCGGCGCAGCCGTTGGGCCGGCGCGGGCGGAGCGGCGGCTCGACCGACGACGTGGCGGCACGGGCGAGGCACAACCGGTGAGGCGAGGGGCAATGCAGCTCAGCGCGACGGCGAGGTGCGCGGATTGCAGGCGGCGCGGCTGCACAGCTCGGGCGTGAGCGTAGCCAGCGCGGGCGAGGCAGCAGCCAAGACAAGCTCGGCACGGGGAGGTGGTGATGCCGACCGACGGCGGCGACATTCGGCAGAGGGTGGCGAACGACGACCGACGCGGAGGCGAGAACCGATGGTGTGCGCGCGCACGACGGCGGCGCAACGACGCGAGGGAGGCGTCGCTAGGCCGGCTGCGCGAGCAACGGCCGGCGATGGCCGGGGAGAGTTGAGGGAGGAGGAAGGAGAGAATGGGCTCATCGGGTTGAGGAAGGAGGGGAAGCGGCGACGCGACGACACGGCGAGGTGGGACGCGACGAGAGCCACGGCGAGACAGCGGAGAGCGGTGGCGTGCGACAGGGGAGTGGCGCAACGCGGACGGCGCAGCGAGGTGACGCTGGCCCGAGAGCGGGGCGGCGGCGGCAAGGAGAGGAAGGGGAGGGGCTCGGGAAGAGGCGGCGCACTCCGACAGCGGTGGCGACCTGCGCGTGCAGAGGCGAGCAAAGGCGAAGAGGGACCGGCGGTGGCCGGGGAGACGCGGCAGCGGCCAAGCGGCGACGGCGCGCTAGCGGTCACGGCGACCGAGCGACGGTGACGGCGACGCGGAGCAGCGGCCAAGCACGGGCGCGAGGCGCACGCACCGCGGGGCACGGCGGGGACGTGGGCAGAGAGGTGGACGACGTGCCCGACAGGTGGGCCTCACCTGTCGGTGTCTCGGGAAGGGAGGAGGCGTGGAGGACTTGGGCGCAAGCGGCTTGGGCCGAGAGAAGGACTGGGCTGGCCCAGCGGGAGGGAAGGGAGGAGAGGAGGGAGAGCAGGCCGGAAGGGAGAAGTGGGCCGGCGCTGTTGGGCCGAGAGAAGAGGGAAAATGAGGAGTGGGCCGAGGGAGGTGATGCAGACTTTGAGCGCCGGTTGGGACACGACTCGGGAAATTGCAGACAGTACACGCATTCACACGACAGAACCAAATCATGCACGAATTAGAGATCCGTACGACAAATTAGATCCGATACGTGAAACCGTGAACTGTTAGCGGCACAACGGCAGGAGTTAACGACCCGTTAAATTGAGATTTAACGACTCGCTAAACTAGAATTAGACGACTTTAACGTTAAACCAATCTACGTGTACGAAATAGAATTTCATACTGTAGATCAATCTCACGCTAGCTAATAGATTGGAAAACCTAAGCAATTAAACGGTAGATTAACGATAGATTGATTTGCATGAATAAAACGTATGCAAACCTGAGGTTTGGTGGAGAGATCAGCGACAGATTGCGATTGTTCCTTGCTGTTAGGCTAGAAAACCTGAACAATTAAACGGTAGATTAATTTAGATTGATTCGCAAGAATAAAATATATGCGAACCTGAAATTTGGTGGAGAGAGACCAGCCGGCGACGTGCTGCGAACAAGGATGCAGCAGGGCTGCTAGCGGCTTGCTGCGCAGCTGCTGGGATAGGGGCGGCACAGCTGTAGCGGAGGCGGAAGAGGCGACTGGATATGCACGGGAGAGGGGGACGGGGAAAAGAGGCAAGGGTGTAGGGGGGTATTTATAGGGGAAAGCTAGAGATAGATCTTGTTATCCATCCCCTATTAACAAGGAATAGATAAGGTTTCAAAGAGATAAGATTTAGAATTCTAATTAACTGGAATTGATTTTTTTGGTGGAGATAGAGATGAGGCTGCATGGCTTGGAGAGGAGGGGGAGAGGATCGTACAGGGAGGAGGAGGAGGAGGAGTTCGGCCAAGGGAGAGGAAAAAGGAAAAGAGAAAAAGAAAAGGGAAAAAGGAAAAAAAAGGAAGGAGGGAAAAAAAGAAATTGCCTCCAATTTTGCCGATTTTTATTAAGTTTATTAGACCAAATTTTATTGACTGCAGTTCAAATATAAATCCTGTTAATCATTTAAAATGCTTTCGGGACATTTTTAGAATATCCGAAAAGCTTCCAATTAATTAAATTAATTTATTACACTGAGTTTTCTCCTGAACTTTAATTAACAAATTATTTTTAATGCATTATTTAATTATTTCTTGGCTAGGGTAAAACTCAGGGCGTGACACCAGTGTACAATGATCCACCTCGGCAGCCGAACCAAATGCCTGGGGAAATTCAGAGACGAGGATTGGACTGATCGCATTGCTAAGGTAATGCGAGAACAATTCGGCCTAAGGCCGAAAGAGCAAACAATGATGTATCGGCGCCCGTACCCAAAATGGTTCGAGAGAGTGCCGTTACCACACCGGTATAGGGTGTCGGATTTCTCCAAACTCTCGGTACAGGATGGTATCTCAACAATAGAGCACGTCAGCCGATTCCTAGCATAGTGTGGTGAAGCATCATTCCTAAGCAAAACAATAGAGCACGCGTCTTTGAGGTATAAAGAGGAGGAAGATGAACTTAAGAAAGAACGCACCTGATAGTTGAGTTGACGTGCACGAGCGTAGGTAATAGGACCATGAAGTTGTACTTGTGGGGACGTGGATGTATCGATGGCGTTGATGTCCTCATCACTGTTAGTGGCAACATTTTGATTTTTTAGCCATTAGAGATAAAATCGTGAAGACTTAACCGAATCGGACTAGAAAAGAGCAATTTGACTATCGGCTAGAGTTTGAATCGGCTGATATAGAAGCAAGTCGGCCTAGAGAAGGAGTCCGATTGGGATACTGTTGACGTCAAAAATGTGATCTTACATGTCACATACGAAGGCCTGAGAATCTTTCTTATATCGCTCCAGTGCAGGACCTAAGTTCTTAGATTACGCGGGCGTGCCAGTCAGTTTGATCCTGCAACTGACAAGATGAAGAATAAAACCAGCCGATCGGCTATCGAGCCGATAGATAATAAAAGATCCAGCCGATAGATAATAAAAGATTCTGCATCTGAAATTTATGTTCATAGATTAGATTGAATGCTTGCATGCTCCTTTTGCTAGAGTTCTAGCTTGCATTAGCTTAAGTAATTAATCGATTGGTTTAGTAAACTTGTAGATCGTTATGTCTCCCATGATTATATCGGCATAGATTGCATACTGTCTCAGTTTGGTCTGATCTGGTTTTAGAAGCATCTCTGATCTATTAGGTTTAGTAAATGAGTAAATGGGTTACGCTCGTTTTATAGTTGATTATCAGTATTATAAAATATTATGTTGACCTCATGCTTGAACATGCTTAAATCTGAACTGTCCTGGTTTAGTCCGATCTTTTAGGTTTAGCTTTAACATGCTTGATGATACATGATATTTCCGTATGTTGATAATTAATCTAGCAACCCAGTTCTATTATATTTAGTTTCGCATTGAACCCTATCGGTTGCTGATTGCATGTAAGATAACTCATGAATCGAGCCGATCGACTGGTTAGTCCTAAAACTGTCTCGGTTAAGTCTGATCTTTTAGGTGTAACTAGTTAATCAGTCTGTTTTATTAGTTATCGGAGTCATAATCCATCCGATAAGGTATGTTAAGTTCATATGCCATGAAATTCTTGCAAAGCCGGCTGACATCGTTCAATCGGCTAGGGTCTTAAAGCAGTATCGACTGTTTGGCCAATAAATTATATAGGTTTAACACTTTTATCTATATTTTCATATCCTGTCAGTTGTAGCGTCAAATTGACTGGCACGCATGTTTATTCTAAGAAGTAGGTCCTGCGTTGAAGCAATCTAAGAAGGGTTTCTAGGTCCACGTCTGTGAAACGTTATTAGAGATGGTAGTTGTATCTGCGGGTCTCGTACCTGATGGGTAGGCATGGGTAACAAATCTTATCTGCGGGTACACACAAATATGCGGGTTGGGTATGGGTGCAGGTCTTCGTCCGTGGGTACCTGTAGTTCTACAAAAATACATACCTTATCTTCATACAATATGTAAAGTAGTCTGGCCCAGAGAAAACCCTAAAACAAATATTACTATAAATAATAATAATATTGTTATGGATTGTGAATTTTAGACTTCCAATAATATACATGTGTAAGCATGAAGAGGCGGAGGAGGGGTTGGGCTGGGTTGGGCCATGGAGGAAAAAATTGCATATCTACCATTGTAAACGGAGGGATTCGCTAGAATGCCATTATGTAAATGGGCTTCGCCCAAATATCATCCAAATGGTTGTGCGGTTTGTTATTTTACCATTTTGGCTGTTAACTCCATTTTAGTGCTTTTTTTCCTAATTTGCCCCTCCCAACTCATTTCCTCCATATGTATCACACACACGCTATTTGTTCCTAATTTTTCTATATCGTACAAGAGGCACGCAAAGTTGACGCTCTCCATTTTTTCTCATATGATGACATATTTTATTTTTTATTTGTCAAAAATGAGTAATAAAAAAATACAGTGACAATGGAGAAAAAAATACGCGTGCGACAAATAAAAAATAAAATATACCGTTATTGACGCTGAAAATAACAATCAACGGTCACACACGTAGGCCTGGGAATCAATCTTAGACCATTCCAGTGCAGGACCTAATTCTTAGAAATACCGGGCGTGCCAATCAGTTTGATCCTATAATTGACAAGATATAACATAGAAAAGCAGTTAACCCTGAATTCGCTATCGACCGAATAGCCGATACCGCTCCAGCACCCTAGCCGATAGACTAGACGATCGGCTTTACAGGAATTTCGTGATAACATGTAAAATTATGCTCAATTGGCTAAGTCAGAAGTAGGATAAATATCAGATAAGTCAACCAACAAATTAATCTCAAAAGATCGGACCTAACCGAGACAGTTTTAAGATTACTCGGCCGATCGGACCGCTACAACATTTATCATCCACTAAATTGTTAGCCGATATAAGACTAAACATGGAATTTATACAATAAACTGGAATGCTACACTAATTAATCGCGTAAAACAATATCAACCAACAACATGTATGCCCATACCAGATGTAGAATATCGAACCTAATCAAGACAGTACAGATCCAAGCATAACCACGCATGGCATCAGATAAATATTGTAGCACATGAATAATAAGATAGCAAAGCAACGTAATCCACCAACCAATCTATTAAACTCAGCCAATCGGACAAACCTCCATAGGTAGATCGCACCAAACACATAGATCAGACCTGACCGAGACAGTATGCGACCCAGCGCGATATAACCACAGAGACACGAAGACTAGTAAGGTTAATAAACTGATCAATGAATTACTCAAGATAACGCTGGCTAGAACTCCAGCAGCAAACCCGCGCAGGGCCCCAATCTAATCTGATAACATGAATCAAGCAAACCTAATTAATCGGACCGAACCGAGACAGAATTAGATCAGCAAGACTCACGCGAACAAATCAGACAGAAGAACTTACGAGAACCTGATCGAGAACTACCATTACCTTAAACCAAAACAGATTAAAATAATGATAGAGCTCGGCCCGCCGATCAACTAAACAAAAGATCGGATACAACCGAGACAGTTCTGCCTTAACTGATCAGTGGGTTTTGACGAACTAGAACTTATATTGCGGAGTTGACAAACCCCGCGCCAAAAGCTCAAGCAAGTCGATGATTTGAAGCGATGCGCCAAGTTCAATTGATTGAGAGAGATCCCTTACAAAGACCTCGAGCACCTATATTTATAGCCCCGGGAAATAACTAACCGGATAAGAATCCGCTAATAACTAAGTTTACATTATTCGGACTCTAATTAAATAACAGAACCTTAAACAAATTTTAAGATAAATCCTAACTAATTTACACGGACTCACGGTTAAATACCGAATCTATCTCCAATTTTCAGGCCCAATTGGACTCCCATTCGTGTCCGATTCGAACTCTATCGGCTGCAACCTTTTTTTTGCATCGAGCTTCCTATTCCCAGCCGATTCAAGTTTCCTTGTCCGATTCGGTTTTTAACCATGTTTCAATCAATAACGCTGATTTGCCAAAATCTGGCGTTAACAAGCGTCATGTGCGATGAGAAAAAATGGAGAGCGTCAACTTTGTGTGTCTCTTGTACGATACAGAAAAATTAAGAACAAATAGCATATGTGTGACACATATGAAGGAAATGAGTTGAGATGGGCAAATTAGAAAAAAAACACTAAAATGGAGTTAACAGCTAAAATGGTAAAATAGCAAGACACACAACCATTTAGATAACATTTTGACGAAGCCTATTTACATAATGGCATTCCAGCAAATTTCTCCGTTTACGATGATGGTAGATATGCAATTTTCTTTCATGGAGAGAGGTTGGCCCAACACAGAAGGAAGTGCCTCGCGATCATGGAAGGCATATCCGCGTCGGGTTCGGGTCCGCACGGGACGGAGACGGTATCCACCAGATCCTATTCCCCGTGTCGGAGTCGGACCGTCGGAGGTGACATCGAGATGATTATCCCCAACGCGAAACCAACAGGCGGAGACATCTCTCTCTTCTTCTTCGCCGCCGCCGAAACTACCAAACCCATCGGAGTCGGAGATCGAGAGTCGAGACGGAGACCGAGAGCTGACCAGGCGCCGATACCACCAACCCAGCCACAGCCGCCGGCACAAGCTCGCTGCCTCGTCTCATCGCAAACCATCGCCGGCCATGCGGATGAGCGGATCTCGCCCACGGAGACGGAGGCGGAGGCTCCCGGCCACGGGCGGTCCAAGAGATTCCGCCCGTTCGACGAAGGCTCCGCCCGGGAGGGATCCTGCCCGTATCCAGCCTGGGTGGTTCTGAACCGGGTCGGTGGCCGGAGGAATTCCTTCCACGACGACGGTGTTAACGCACAAATTTAATTCGCGCGGCAACACAATATCGATCGTTGTTACCACGTGACTATCGACGGATGTTTTTTTAAGCAAAGCAATAAAGATAACTCACTTACATGAAGGAGAACCAAAAACGGTAAAGATCAATATAGGAGCAAGAGCAGTAAAGATGAAAAACAAACAAGTAAATTGAATTGCACGATTGATCCTCCTCCAATCAACCAAACATCCAAATAATATAGATGTGCCTTGGTCTTTGGCATACGTACTCAGCCAAATAATATAGGGTAATTTTTCTATTAGAATAAGAAAATAACTCGAGTAGTACACCGGCTGCGTATAATCAATCGTTACCTTGCCGCAGCTTATGTTGCTTCAGATTTGGTTACAGGTGTATGCATCATCAAATACATATGCATGTAAAGTAAGCCCATCAATCGAGTAATCCTGCATGCATACATCCTCACGTACATGGATACAAAGCTCTGTAAATCAGATGATGCATACACCAACCAATCAAAACCTGTGTTTAATCTAAATTAATCAAAATATTAAAATAGCCTGGCCAATTAAAAAAGCCGAACTCACTAAAAAGGAATAAATCATCTAGCTAATCAAGAAATAATTTAGCCAATTAATAAACTATGTGGCCAAATTACACAGCTAACAGACGGCACCACGTCGGCGGTCTCCCACACCTCCCGCGGCGAGCAGGTCTCCGTCTCGTTCGAGCTCGCGGCGGAACCGCCACGCACCTCGCTCGTCACCCTCGACTGGCCGCGAGGGCCCGGCCCCCCGGAGGGCACCACATCCTACCCGCAGGTCGTGGCCGCGCACGGCAACGCCGTGCTGCTTGAGATCATCTCCACCGACAAGCACCCTCGCGCTGGCGCCATCGACTACTTCGTCTACGAGGCCAAGGCCGGCGGGGGGAAACCCTCCTTGACGCGGCTGCCCATCTGCTACTGGCAGGGCACTTCGAACAGGGGGAGGCTTCGGCCACGCATCATGAGCAACGAAGCCACGGGGATGCTGTCCTGCAGCGAGGATTTCTTCATCGTAGCCGAGCTCGAGGGCTCGCACCAGCCTTCTGCGGCAACCATCTACTCCTTGTCCTCTCGGTCCGATGGCTGGAGTCTTCAGAGATGTGCCCATCCGCCATGGCGATGGCGTCGCTCATTGCTTGGGCTGGTGGTCAACCGACGCGGTGCTATCCTACCGCCATCGCTACCTGATCTGGGTGGATTATTTCAGCGGGATGATCGTCTCTAAATTCGCGCATCCAGGAGAAGAAGAAGAAGAAGATCTCTAGGAGCCCGTTCTATGGTACGTGCCGCTCCCGATCGAACCATTCCAAGGGAAACCCTACGAGACCGACCGCGCGGAGGCATGCCCCCAATCTTCCCGCAGCCTCTGCGACACCCGCCATGGCGTCAAGTTCGTCGACGTTCGCCGCCATGGCAGCAGCAGCATCACCACCCTGTGGTCGTGGCGCGAGGACCAAACGTGGAGAGAGGACGCGGCACTGGACGCCGCCCAGCTCCGGGGCCTCTGCTCCGAGAACCGCCTCCCGACGAACGCCCAGCCCGAATTCCCCGTCGTCGACATGGAGAGCCCTTGCGTCGTCTGCTTCTTGCTGCGCGAGGAGGGCCACCGCATCGCCGAGCCTGACGCGACGACATGGATGGTCAAGGTGGACATGAAGAGGAAGATCGTGCTAGGCTGCGCTCGTTATTCCGAGGAGGAAGGAGGCCCGCCCGATGGGTTGTCTTCGTCTCCAGTGAGATGCCATCTTACCTGTCTCGACAACAAACCCTGAAAAGGAAATGTTGATGTGTCTAGTTTGCAGAATGACCAGCACAATGGACAACTAGCTTGCAACAGGTTGCATGTGAACCATGTGATTAAGGGGCTGTTTAGGACCATCGAATGTTTGGACAATTATTATAAATAGTAAATATAGACTATTAATAAAACCTATTTATAATCTTGGACTAATTCGCGAGATGAATCTACTGAGCCTACTTAATCCATGATTAGCGTATGTGATGCTACATTAAACATGCTCTAATTATGGATTAATTAGGTTTAAAAAAATTATCTCGTGGATTAGCACTCATTTATGAAATTATTTTTTTATTAGTCTATATTTAATACTTTAAATTATTGTCCAAACATCCGATGTGACATGTGGCTAAAAAGTTTATTCCTATCTAAATAATCCCTGAGTATAAACATAGGAAGCCTACACTGTCTCCAATTTTTTTATTTTTTTTATTGGACGCTATTGGCTTTGAGTATCATTTTACCATCGATCTAGTTTAAGAAATTTACATAATTATTAATTATTTTTATTTTTATTTATGACTAAAAACACTTCAAACATAACTTTTAGTTTTACATATTTACACAAATTCTGAATAAGACAATAAATAAATATCGATTCACATAAGAAACGATAACTTTCATACTGTATTAATAGTATTGAAGTATTATAGAGCCTCTTGTACGACAATATATAATTGGTAATATAAAAAGGAAGAACAGGACAATATCGAGTTGGCACGTGTCAGCAGAGGTGAGAAGGAACTATGCATCCATTATCATTTGTTTTTTTTCTTTTGTTACATCACCACCATGATCAAGAAAACTATAGTAGGAATGTAGGATTATAGTAACATCACCAGACTCAGCAGATGAAATAAACCTGTGGTTAGATACTTCGCACATCATAGTACGATGGCAAATGCCACTGCAATCCGAGGAGTATCATCCCACATTGGTGTAGAACAACTCTTTTATGCGTAGTGTTTTTCTACTGTTGCAAGTGGTGAAATAACCGATCCAAAGAGCGCATCGAAAGGCCAAACTCCTACATCTATATACTTTACAACCATACAGAACGGGGTAAGTCTACGAGCAACAACAGTTCACAAGCTTTCACTAGCTGAGCCTTTTAGACCTTCAGTGTACACCAGTCCTGCTCTGTCGATGCGTTCTTCTTCTTCTTCCCAGTCACCTTGAGGAAGCTACAACGTCACGTCACAACAAAGTAGGAACGGATAAACTTCAATGGATTGCTGCATGAGGAAGTGCTACACGCCTATACTATGCCCGACAGAATAAGCAGAGATTCTTTAGCACTCGGACCAGTTCTCTGTATCTCCACACCTTGGCTGAACGGCGTTTGAATGCACCTGCATTTCGGAGACGAACGTTTCTCAAACTCATATATATATAAGGATGGCATGAAATGTGCTTAACTCGAGAGAATTTTGAAGTTAAACTCTTGAACTCTACGATTTTTAGGCACAAAACTACAACATATCGTGTGTGTCATCGTTCTTCCATTAAAAAAAATGCTCATGCCAATAATTTACCTGGAGGTGCCTTTCTTCACGGTGGCTGAAAGTTCTGTGCTTTAGCTCTCCACGGTTAGTTGTCAGCTCGTCTAATATCTCAGCGTCGTCACGGCTGCCACAGCTTCCTGAATCTGATCCACCATCCTCCTGTGAGGAACCAACATTCATATTAACAGTAGATGAGCCGATGAGGGGTAATCTCAGAGCATCTAAGAGTGAAACACAATTGTCAGTGACACATAACTCATGCAAGAATGTAAGACAAATTTATATACCAGTGTGTGATCATGGTAGACCCCTTCAAGCTCTTCGTACTCTGCTGCATCCAGTTCTCGCAAGTCATTTGGCTCAAAAAACTTTGGGAGGACATATTGCCTGATGAGAATCATAAGGAAGAAAGGCAGTGGGAACAAGATCCCTGCTATTGGTATCCATGTTATGCCGAAGCATATCAAGAGGTAAACGAACTGGAATATCGTGAAGACAGTAATTGTCTTTGAAGGCACTGACTCCATGAAAGATGCATGGGGACCCTCCAGAACCCTGCAAATGTTGAAGCCACGGGTTATTCACTGTTTTGACAAAACATGGATAATGTTATGATTAATCCAAAATGAGGAACATAGGCTGCGATACAAGTATATATGTAATTTCATTTGTTCAAATGAGGTGCGACAGATGCCGAACAGAAATATTACTTGTAGCGTCGGCTTGATGGAATGAATATAAGCTGTATCCTTTCCCAAAATTGGTTCCCGGGTAGACTATCAATGGCCATGTAAGCAAAGTAACCCCAGAGGACAGATGTTGGTATCGTTTTGATAACTGGCATAGCTCCAACACAAGCACCAACTAGCAAGGATTGCAACAAGTTACTTAGTCTCTGCTCATTCACTCGAACGGGCAAATGGGCTTCAATGTGTCTAGGATCAAGTTCTTCTGCCAACTTTCCTTTATCACCTTCTTGCAGCATAGCATTCTTCAAGCTCTTTAACTCCTTGTCAATAGAATCAGTCTGCAGAACATTTTTTTGACCTATAAGTTGATTTACTTGAACATCTTTCCATATAAGCCTAACGGTGGCACCTCTACATTTTAAATAGTTACTGCAAGAAAACCAAAACTTTGGATACTCTTCGTAAGGTAAAAAGTGAGTGGTTTAGGCAATTACATCAAAGTGGGACGATAAGTTTTTTGGCAACCAATAATACTAATGTCGACAGGACCCATCATTCACATTAGAAGAAACATACAACAGATAAACACCCCTCTCTTTTCGTTTATGCTTATGCTTATAAGTAAAAATTTAAATTTTCAACCTTAAGTTTGTAGTTGATTTTGAGGGTTTTTTTTCATTCAGATTTAACTTTTAGATCGCTAAGAACACATATATAAAGTTTTAATCACAAATTATTTTTTATTTGCAAATATATTGTTTGGCTTTTTTAAAAAGCCAAACGATCACCCCAAATTCAACAGGAAAACATACTTCAGTATAAAGAATAAAATACTTACATTTTTGTCGCAGTCCATCTCGATGAAAACCTCTTGCATCTTCCCGTAAATCTCCAAACTGCTAGCACGATTCATCAGGCCTTCTTTGGCAGTTTGAACCATCTTTTTGCATAACAGCTGTGAAAACAAAGGCATAAGTTGCATGAGCAAAGCTGCTCTGTAGCAAATGGAAGACTTTGCTCCAAAAGTCACCAACCTGCCCCTTAAGGACTGCAAGACTTCTTGTATGCATCGGAGACTGAGGAAGTACACCATTAGATGGAGGGATGCCAAGCAAACCACAAAGCAGGACCTGTATCATTTATATACTACTATAAGAAAAGGAAATAACATGCCACAATTTTGGACTGATAATGAAGTCAAAGTTCAGGATATTGGAGTGTCTATCACCACAACGCAGAATCTGTAACGTATCTGCCATCACCTTGTAGATTGTCAGTGTCAACTTATAATGGTGCAAAAATTCATTCCTTGTGGATGCTAGATTTCAATTTTCTATGAATACAACTGTATTGTCAATCGTACCAATTCAATTGGTCTAACAAATACAATTTTCTATGAACCATCTTTTTGTAGATTGTGATAGAAAAATGAATTGTTTACTTCTCAACCAAAAGATGTGATTAGGTTCCTTCTTCCGAGAAAAAAACTTAAGAAGAAGGGTCAGTTGATCACCATATAATAATTAGAAAATAAAACGTATCATAGAAACATGCCACATACCATGAATCCAAGGACCAAAATGTCATAATGGTAGGAAGAGGGCTTCTTCAAGTTAAACTCCTTTTGTTGCGCTAATTGCGAAGCCACACTATGATCAAAGAAGTAAAGTCCTGCAACCATCAAAGCTGGCAGAATGGCAGCAAATATGTATGCTGGGGGAACAGAAAAAAGATCCTGGAAATGAAAAATCAAAGATATTATCAATGATGTCATGCAAAATAAGCTTTACCAAAATTCTAAACCCGAAGATCTTAAATATTGACATCTCCAGTATCACAAGCAAGTTTAACTTATTACCTTTGCTACGGTCCAATGGTGCAGTGAACTTGACTCCCAAGGAAGTGGACTGAACAGCCTCCTAGGGACTCCTGAAGGAACATCCTTTGGTAATGTGTACGAGAATGCTGTCCAAACAATCACCATAAGTGGGACACCATAATCAGCAATGAAGCCTCTGAGCCACCCTGCAAGTGTGAATTCAAACGCACAACTATCAGTGCATATTCACGTGCCTCTAAATGGTTATTGTTAAATCTTTCAAATCAAAGAGAAAACACTTGAGGAACAGTTACCCACATGATATATAAAGGAATAAAAAGTTTAATATAAGATCTACTAAACACCATGTAAAGCCAAGCCCAAGTTGAGAGTCCACATGGTCTGGCCCAAACTAAACATCAGTTTTCAGCCCAGCACAACCTAAGCCTGTTCTAACACAGGCCCAGTCCAAATTTCAATACAGCTAAAAAATGTTCGTGTGGCTGTGTTCCTTAGTTTAGATTTTTCTCGGATTTTTTCTTGGCTTTTACGCGCACGCTTTCCGAGCTACTAAGTGGTGTATTTTTTGCAAAAGATTTTTATATAGAAGTTTATCATCTTGCCTTTCTAAAATAGATTTTTAATTTTGTAGTAGCCAATTCTACCATTTACACCATTAAATAACTATCAAAAAATAGATAATCTTTCATCGTTTGACATTGATTTTTCTAGATTTTTTTTCTCGGCTTTTGCGCGCACGTTTTCCAGACTACTAAACGGTATGTTTTTTGTAAAAAAATTCTATATAGAAGTTTATTATCTCACCATTCTAAAGTTGATTTTCAACTTTGTATTAGTTGATTCTGTTGTTTATTCATTAAATAGTTATAAGAAATCAGATAATCTTTCATCTTTGATCTCTTCATCCCTATCAAAAGAACACAGGAATCTAGTAAGTGTCACTGAGAAAATTTATTATTTATTTAATTTCACTGAGAATAAATGGATGCACGAACGGCACACATGCAAGGACACTAGAATATTTACCGCCGCTCTTAGTATTATATTTGCCCCCGATCCACTTGTTTGGTTATTTAACATGGATGGATGGTAAAAATGGAACAGCTATTTCTGATCTGATGAGTCGGCACGGTTTGCCACAAAAATTGGATAAAAATAGGTCGAAAACGTGACCAACCTTGACCATAAACCCATGACCTTGCTCTCCTTGACCTTAACGCAGTGTATAACAGTCCAATTGAAAAGATAACACCAAGTAGGCCATTGACATACATCCATTGGAATTGATATATGGGTGAACTACGGTCTGCATCTGCAGGCACCTTGAATTCTTCTATAATTCCCTGCAATAGATAGGCCGTAGTTTAAATATTTTTTTCCAAGAGACAGAGAACTGAGCTCGTAGAATAGCATACTTTAATAGCTTGTTGCAGGAACAGAACAGTGATCAACATCCCAAAAAGTTCTCCTGCAACCCTGGTAAATCTGCTAATAACATTGGAAGCATTGAACATTGCCAATAAGAACAACATCATAGCAGTCCAGATGCAGACCCTGTCAACAAAGAGCGAAAATCAGAGGGCATTATTTTTTTAAAAAAAAAACAACAGAGAGAAAATCAGGAGGGCATTATTTTTTTCTGAAAAGCTAACATGATAGTATTCTGTTTCGGTTGTTACCATCCAGCCCATGCCAAATACAGTCGTTCCCCCAGAGCTTGCTGCTTCTTGGCAAAGTTGTATAGATATGTGTACATGATTATGGTTGGCTCTGCAACTCCAACTATCAACATAGGCTGCCCTCCCACAATTGAGTGTATGATGCCACATATTGCCGTAGATGCCAATGTTTCAACTGTGGTGAGTATACCATCTGAAATGAACCATGTTTCTTTTGTTAGAAATATAATTAAAGCCTAAGAACAGCAGTTCTGGAAAGAGCACAACTGTAGCATAGGCTCACATTAGTAAGAGGGTAAGAGCATTTACTTGTTTCTCTACTCAGTTGAGCTCCAAAGGCAATGACTGGGAGGGCAGAGGCAAAGAAAATATACATCGTAGGTGCCAATATCCTGACGATGCATCCAGAGGTAAGATAAGTAATTAAGAAATGAAATTAAGCAATAAGAGAAGGGTAGACACACGTAATGATCTGTTGTGAAATTAATTGTTTGAACAAATTTCACCTGAACCCAGAGCGGAATCCTGCAACCCAGTCATGATTGTACCAAGCTACTCGGCCTTCAATATCAGCGACGACTCCCTTAAAGGGAGTCCTTAGCAGATCCATCAGCTGAACTTAGCTCAGAACTAAACAGAAGCTGCAACAACGCTTAAATTTCAGAAACGGCAGACATATACTAAATATATAGGACTTTCAAGACACACGCATGCTGACATAGTGACATATAGACATCAGAACCCCCCTGTCGTTTACAAAAATTACAAACTCGGCTCAAGGTGTCAAGCTAACCAGATGAGGCAAATTTACATAAAGCTCGGACCAAACTTACCGTCATCAAAATACCAGATTCATGCTTGGCGTGCTAATTCCTATGCAAAGTTCGTAGTATAAATATTTATTTTGCATTTAATACAACACAATATATTTGGTCTACCATAGCTAACATTTGAATTCAAACTTCTATATTTTTAGATAAATGAGGAAATTTTTATATTAATATGAGTGATTACATCAACGTGATAACAACCACACCAAGACCACTCCCGGCCTCTGCGTATCAAACTTCTGTGTTTAGAGATGACAAATTTATATTTCAACAATACAATTTTTACGACGATTTTAATAGGATGCAAACTACTCTGTGGCAGCTACAACACTCTCTCGTGCCGTCATGCGTCATGCGTGGGGTTCAGTTTTAATAAGCAGTAAAAATTGGCAAACTCACGATAATTTTCCACACCAACTCACAGATGAAGCACTCGACATCCACATGCGTTTCTCCGCCTCGTCTCGAACAACCTCGCACCAACTTTTACCACCCAAAACGGATCAAATCATGAAAACCATCCCTGAAAAAAAAACCCAAACAAATCCCACCCAAGAAAAAAAACAGGCCCACGGCCACAAGTAGCGAGAGAACCCAGCGCAAACACCGGCATGCAACGCACAGTGAGCAGCGGAGCACCAACACGACGAACCCAACCCCCCTAGTTCGAAACCGAAACGGACACCCACACCGCCTCTCCAAACACCACCACCACTAGCATCAGGTTCATTAGTTCATCCTACCAATCGATCAAGGCAGTGGCGAGCAGATGAGGAGGGGCCGTACCGATCGATCGACGGATGGACGCTGCGCGCGCGGCCGGCAATGCCGGCGGCTCGGCGGCGCGGGGGCGGAACCCTAGGGGTGGAGGCGGCGTGGGGGGTGGTGGGCGGCTCCTCGAGCCCCTCCGTGATGGGCGGCTATTTATAGCCGAGGCGAGGCGAATGGAGGCGGCGGCGGCGGAAGAAGAAGAGGGAGGGAGAAGCCGCGGCCAAGAGGACTCGACACAGAGAGTAGAGGAGACTCAAAATCGGAAGGAAAAAATAAATAAATTTTCGTTTTTTTAGTCGCTTTCAAAGGTGTCACTCACCCTGACAAGCGGGCCCACAAGAGACGGAGTTATTTCTTTTTCTTAAAAAATAATCTTATCTTAATTTTTGAACGTAAAAACTTCAACTCTTAGTTGTACGTTTAAATCCAACAAGGAGGTCATGCAGGTATTTATTTTGACACACCAATTTAGGGTCTATTTAGTTTTCAAAAGTTTTTCGAAAAGGTGTCACGTCAGACGTTTGACTGGATATTGAAAGAGTTTTTTGAATATGAATAAAAAAAATTTCATAGCTCGGCTGAAAAACCGAGAGATGAATTTTTTGAGACTAATTAACTTGTTATTAGTACATGTGGGTATTGTAGCACTTATGGTTAATCATGGATTAATTAGACTTAGAAGATTCGCCTCACGATTTTTCTCTAACCATGCAATTAGTTTTTATTTTTCATCAATATTTAATACACTATTTATGTATCAAAAGATTATATATTATGTTTTTTAAAACTAAACATGCCATTAACAAGGTGGCATAACCTTCTCACGTTTGTCTAACATGTGCGGTCAGACCTGGAGGTCACCGGTCACGCCAACTCGTGGTTGACAATGTTGTGGGTTGTTTAAAAGTTTAACACCCTTAACATTTAGATTTTTGTTTGTATACTTATAAGTTAAAATTTAGAATCTTAACCTTAAAATTAAAATAGATTTTAAAATTATTTAATCATAATTTATTTTTTATCCTTAACTTTTAGATCGTCACGGGCACTTATATAAAAATTTTATTCGTAAAATATTTTGTTTGTAAATATGTTGTTTGTATTTTTTGTTTAAAAAGAGAAAATATGACCTAATATCAAAAAGTTGGATCTATAAGATAAAAGGGTTAATTTGTTTAAAAAAGAAAAATCAAAGAACTAGTTTAGCCAAGTTCGAAAAGTAAATTCCATTTTTCTCCGTGTGCAGCGTCACAATCTAACAAGTAGACCCCTGTCCCGGTGGGACCCACCGGAGATACGCTCCGGGGCCCATGCGATGCACTAGTGGCACTGCCTCAGACTTGGCGGCTCCGCAGGGCTGAAAGGTCAGCGCCTCCGGTGGCGGGGCGGTGGGGCCCACCTCAGCCTGGGGACGTGGACCGACCGATGCGTCGTCCTCTCCCGGCCACCCAGGCATCCAGCGTCGCAGGGCGCCGCCACGCCGCTCGGCGGAAAGGACACCAGCGCCACTTGTGGCTCTCCGTTTCTCGTCCAAAATAGTGTACGCCGCCTCTCTCCGCTCCTGCGGACGCCAACGAACGAGTAATTGTCACCGTCGCATGTATCGTCCACCATTACTCTCGGTGTTAAAAATATTTATTATTTATTGTAATATTTGGTCAATTTCGTAATATTTTGATTATTGATAATTTCTTAATAAGATAAGTAATACACATAGATTCTTCTTGAGAACTATTTTCGTAATATCATAAACCTATTATATTTTATAATTTTTTAACAAAAAAATTGCTTATCAAAATTTTATAAATTCGACCCGGTCTTGTTTGGAACGATAAATATATATATATATTTTTTACCAAAGCGATTATACAATTTAATTATTTTTGGATTAATATAAATGATAATGAATCTGCTCATGCATATAAAATGTATTCGTGGATAAATCAAGATAGAGTCAAAATATAGGACAATATAAAATGGTGGAAGTATTGTTGTAATTTTAATCACTATTTTCTCCATTCTAAAATATAATGACCTATTACTACAAGATATAACACATACTCGGATTTACGGTAGTAACATACATCGCATCCAGTGCCTAGTTTATATATTATCGTACATCAGTAGTAGACTAGTAGTACTTATAGGTTACGTAGATTAAAGTTTACTAATTATATTTGTTATATAGCACACTTTAATAATGAGGCGGTTCAGCAACGCTTGCCGTGGTTGCAGCTAGGTAAAAGAAATGTGTGTTGGCTTCCCACAGTAGCTGGGTAGCGTCTATGGATAGGCCTAATATGACATCTTTGAATTACTTATATTTTTATAAAAAAGAATGACCAAAATTTAAATATTAATAATGCTTCATGACGATTATAAATGAACTGAGGAAGCAAATTGAAAGCTTATGTTAAGTTTTTTTTAGAAAAAAAATTGAAAGCTTATGTCGATGGTTTGCTTCGGGCTTTTTAGAACTCTTAGAACTTCTCTTACTCATGAGAAATGTTCTTATTCTATTCGTATCATCTGAATAGTTAAAATATCAACAAAATAAGTTAATATGTGATATATTACTCTACAAGAAACTAAATTAAAATTAATCTATACAAATTAAAAAAACAAATATACTTACGAACATCATATATACATGCTAACTATAGTTTTTTTTTACTATTTACAGAAGTGAAATTTAAAATCGCATATTTATTACAATGATATAGCATAGAATTGATCTATCGCATAAAAAAAATTATCAATATACCTGTGACATGCAAGAATATCCCCATGGAAAAAACATCTATGTGAACTCCTGTGTTATCAATCATTTTTTATTGACAGCATGTTAATCAAATTGCTCATGTTGTCATGACTATAGATCATAAAAAAACCAATCTCTATTAAATATCTTGCACCCATTAATGTCCATGTAATCTATGTTGCATCCACCTATCTCATCGTGATTTAAGCCGATTATATCTCATTAAGCATACTTGATGGAGACTTCATCCACCAAAAGGATGCTGCTCTTATCGTCCTTTAATTTTATACTGCTCAAGTGCTCAGTTAAGGTGATATTCATTGCCAGTAGCAAACGGAAGCTGCTCCAATCGCCCTTTCATGGATCCGACAGTTCAAATGCTATTCTTTTCCAAACCAAAATTAATTTCCTTTGGAACAATTTTATAAAAAAATTGATTACATATTTGGCTTATGGTTCAAGATTTAATATTTATAATGCCAATAACAATAGCCCATGGATACAATTGACGACTAGTAGACGTAATTGGTAAACACAAATGCCAAATTTTGTCATTATCAAACTTTGATAAGACATAGATGGGTAAAATATGTTTTGTTTGTTGCCTATGTCAAATTCTTTCGAGAGAATGTTTTATGGCAAACATTTGGATTGTTGCTTTACCTACTTTCAGTAAAGCCAAACCATGTTAGCGTCAGTTTTCACTGTTTTAAATACTTTTTCCGGCTTTTATCATTGACTTTTAGTCACATGTTTAACCATTTCTATTATTTAAAAATTTACATGATTATTATTTACATAGATTTTTTAATAGGATAAATGATAAGTGATGACGTTGTCTATTAAAAATCAGATGTAGTAGAATTTATTTATGGCACTTTGAATGAGGTTCTTGCTTCGCAGGATCGATACATGCATTGCTTTTCTTTTATTCACCTAAGTTCTATATAGCCGGATGTGAATAACATCAAATATTTTCTGCACATTTTAAAATAGGATGATGGAGTCACGTACGGCTGTCCGACTTTATCCAACATGTTTAAATCATGGCATAAAATGGTTGCAAGTTTGTGCAGAGGCCCAAAAATTATCCTTCCCTTTTTTTTTTTGCAAAACCGGAAAGTATTTTTCTACACCCTGGAGCGTCATTGAAACCAACTAATCAGGAACGTGTTGTTACACTCAACGGAAAAAAAAAAAGCACCCAAGAAATGATCAACTCCTGCTAGGGACTTCACCTCCCACAAATCTACATCATATGGAGGTTCTTACCATTTTATTTGATGGCCTCAAGACCACATCCTCTCTTCCTTCTCTGGTAGCATTTTGGTTTCTGAAGGGCCGATTAAGGATCATAAATTGATAATTTCTGCTCCATCTATTCTAAAATATAATTACCTTTTGATCTGATCTTAACGTAGTTTTCAAGATACTTATATTGACCAACGATATTTAAAAATAATTTGTTTTAAATAAATATAGTTGAATATTATGATAGTTTATTCAATGGTAAATCTAGTAATTAATAGTTAAATTTTAAAATATTTGATTTAACAGAATTTTAAAAGTGACAATATTTTAGGACAAAAGAAGTACACGAGGACACGAAAGGCAAATGGACAACTGACCTCTAAAATTGACAACACAGGAGCCCCTTTTCATGCTCTCAGCTACACATGTTTTTTTTTCTGTGGCCGGTGAGGTTTTTTCTTAAATCCTTTAATAAAAAGATGGAACATATATTTATGGTAACTGAATGCTGCATATTTGGGGTTTTCTGTTCGAATCCTGCCGATTGCAGTCTTGCGACGGCAGCTAGCTGGAGTTGCCGGTCACCATTTGCTAGTGATAGGACGAAACTTGGCCAAATGCTTTGTTGGCCACACCTTACTGAAGGTCTAAAAAAGACTGAGTGTGACGTATGAAATTATGACATAACAACTCTGGCAATAATACAAATAATTGCCTTATTGTGGTAAGCTCTTTAGTCAGGAAGCAGGCAACTCCAAAAAATTGGAAAAAAAAACACAAAATACTGTTATTGTGATATGTGTTTACTTAGACACTTGAAAGGATGGAGCCATGGATTGCAGTTGTTTGTGCCGTCATTCAGTACTTGAATCAGTAGCTAAACTATCTGGCTTTAGTGGAGAATAGTACTTGCAATGTCACCTCCATCTTTTTGCTTCTGCTTATAAATCAAAATTTAAATTTTTAGCCATATATTTTGGGTATTTTTTCGTATTTTATTTTTCAGCCTTGTTTTTTTTTAAATCATCAAGATCACATATATAATTTTTTATTTATGAATTATTTTTCATTTGTGAATATGCTATTTGTTTTTTCTCTCAATATGCCAAAATATCACCCAGTTATTGTCTAAGGCATAATAAAACCGTACTAAGCAAGTACAGTTGTTGTGTTATAAGAAAAGATGTAGCCTTTACAAGATATTTGCATAAATATCCATCCTTTTGCTTTTTTTATAAAAAACAAACAGTATATTTGTAAATAGAAAATAATTTGCGAACAAAACTATAACCATGATTTATCCGTGTATATATTTTTTATATGTGTATAGGTTTATTAGTACATGACGAGACCAAAAAGTCTTATATAACGTAGAACGGAGGGAATAAAAACCAAGGATGAAAAATAAACAATAATAAAAAACCTTAAGTTTAACTCCAAATTTAAAGTTAAAATTTTAAAATTTAGCTTATAAATATAAGCAAAAGCGAAAAGACGGTGTGATAGTATTTTGCTTTTGTGAAAACATTACCAACAGTTTTATTATATTATATCCCTATATGTGATTAATTTCTCTGATTTTTTATATTGACGCAGTTGATTTTAAACGTAATGTTTGAATGCTCATATTATTAAAAAGAATAAATATTTTTTATTTTTTATAATTTATTTTATCATTATGTAAACTATAGCATGATTTATATTTGTTTATATTTGTAAAAGATTTAAATAAAACAAATAATTAAATATATGATTAAAAATCAATGATGCCAAATATGAAAAATCGGAGGGAGTATCCGCTGCATCCATTATTTGAGCATATAGAGAAGCACCGCCGCTCCATTTTCCCTAAAACATGTTCCTATATTTCCTTTTTCTCCCGTTGCGCTTCTCTTTTGCCTACAAACTCTATTCTAAAGGCCGTTTCAAAATCATGATAATTCAAAGTTTTATGATTCCATCCCACACGATTCAGTAAGAGCAGGTACAATAGCAGGCTATAAGCCAGCTATAAACATATTTAAGAAGGTAAGAGAGGAGAGAAGATAAGTGGGCTACTAATTTGTAGTTAGCTGTAGGACGTACTTCAATACATAATGTGTGTATGACATGTAAAACATGATAGTATATGTTTTATAGGTAGCTATTGTATAAGTTAGATATTAGATGCGCTATTAGATGTACTATAGATTAATTGGTTATACTATTGAACTTGCTTCGAGGTATCGTTATACTCAATAATTTATTCTAGCGGCGGTTCAGAAAATCAGTGTGGTTTACGGAGTTATTGCATAACAACTCTGGCAATAAAACAAATAATTGCATTAGAAGGCTTGGAAACATATGTTAAACTCTCTGGTAATGAAAGGGACAGCTCCAAAAACCTGGAGGTTTCTTCGGTTCGAAGGATTTTCGGAGAAAAAAATTAAGGAATTAAATATTATTCTCTAAAATTCCAATAAATTTTATGTGATCTGAAGAAGCCCGGAACAAACACAAAATATTCTTATTGCATGCAGCTCCTTAGGCACATAAAAGGATGAAGCGGTGGAGCCATGGATTGTAGTACCTGAGAATCAGTAGCTAAAGTATCTGGTTTTTGTTGATAGCAGTACTTGTATAACAGAACAGTACCGCTACCTCCGTTTTTATCAGTTTTTATATTGTAAGACTTTTTAGCTTTATCTAAATTTATTAATTGATGAATATATATAATTTATTTATATGTCTGGATTCATTAGCATCCATATGAATCTAAGCAATACTAAAAAGTCTTATATTGTAAAACGGAGGGAATACTTATTAAGTACAGTAGCTGTGGTATAAGAAAAATTGTAGCCTTTACAAGATATTTCCGTTGTATTTTGCTTTGAGAAGAGCATCTGCAGCGGTTCCCTATATTGAAGATTTTTTTTCATTCTTTGAACGTTTTTATCTTTCAGTATTTTTTTTAAAAAAAGCTAAACTTCAACCTAATTTATTTTTGTTTGACAAAATAACATTGTCACACGACTCACACCCACTCTTTTATGACACGACAGAACAACATTGTCACACTAACTTTTATGATAGGGTACTATTATTTGGTTGGTCTTTACGGAGTAGCGTTAAAATATTTAGATCTGAAATAAATTATGATGGATGTTAGTTTTAAAATTGAAAAATTAAATATGTTAAAAAGCGCACTCCCTTCCTTACGAATGAGGAATGACTATAACATGTAGAGAAGCACCACTGCTGCAACTTAGCTATAACATGTCCCCTATATCTACCCTATATAAACCCTATTCTAGACTATGTTTCAGCATCATAATAATTCAAACCTCTATGATTTTATCCCACCCAATTCGACAACATTTTGAATCCATAATTCGATCTTCATTCATATACCTCCTGGACCTTACAGTTGCTCCCACATAGCACTCAATAGTAAAAGTCTTCAGGCTGATCTCGTCCGTCCTCCACAAAAAAAAAAAAGGTCTTAATTGGTCCCAAAATCTAGCAACTGTGGACTGCTAATGCCTGAATCAGTAGCTAAAATATCTAGTTTATCTTTCGATAACAGTACTTGCATAGTAGTATTATTATCTAGGCATAATCGTACAAAGTACATTTGGTTTGTTAATAAGAAAAGTCATAGCATTTCCAAGATATTTATGTGGTACATTTTGCTTTCTAAAAGTCTTTAAACAGGACGAGATAATATATCACTGTCAGTGCAATTAATTATGCTGTGAATAAATCAGGTACAGTCATGACGTACCGTATCCTCCTGATTCGCTCGTCAAGGCGCTAAGTACCAGATGATAGATGATCATTAGACTAGATGACTATGAGAGGCTGTTGAATTATTTGATGCAAAATGTTGGGGGATGATTGTTTGGATTTTTGAAGAAAAAGACCAAACGGTATATTTGTAAATAAAAAATGATTTATGAATAAAAATTTTATATACATGTTTTTCGTGATTTAAAAAATAAACTACAATAAAAAACTTTAAAATCAACCTCAAATCTATAATTAAAAATTTAAATTTTGACTGATAAGCATAAGAAAAACAAAAATATTAGGGTGTTTGATCAGTATGCGTAGTGAGCCTGCAGTCCACGACATTTCCAGGAATCTTTCAGAGACATTCATGTAAATCTAAGGAGTCAATATCACATTTTTTACGTTTTTCCATTAGCCGTGCAAACGCAGTTTACAAAATGCCCAACGGATGGGTTTAGGAAAACGGGACGGCTGTCACAAATCAATCGCTTTTCGTTTTAATTTTCCTCCCTTAAGACTAGGCCCTGCTTGCAATGCTGCGGACTATACATATTCCGGTAATGGTAATTTTGAATTTTATATATTCTGCATGAAACAAAGAAGCACTTATCTTAATTTAATTTTATTATGGGTTTTTGGCACCTTATATATGGTCTCCTAGGTGGCATCACAACCGGACGTCTCTGGCAGTGGCTCCGTTCTTCAGTCCAACTTATTCTTAGCATTTTTCTCGTAACTTTTATGCACATGTTTCCTAAAATACTAAAAAATACTTTTAATATATACATATATACACACACACATATATATAAGTTCATCCTATCATATTTTAAAAGTAATGTCGACTTTTCTAATATTTAATTCCATCGCCGTTTCATCACTAAAATTAAAAGAATCTTCCATCTTTCGGAAAAAGAAAGAACACAACGTACGTGGTGTTGGACGAGTTTAGATGCATGCGCGGTGAAAGCAACACATGATATTCAATTCGAGGGGAAAACACTTGGCCGCCCCCCTTCAAGTACAATTTGATAAACTGATAACAAGTATAAATTCCTTGTATGGTTGATGATTCAACAAAGGATCTTTGTATGGTTGATGATTCAACAAAGGATCCTAATGACGGACAATCTAGCCATTCGAGGATATGCACACAACCTAACTTGTATTCTAGTAGTACGTGATTGGCACCACCTTTATTTTTTGGCTTTTGCTTATGTTTACATGCCAAAATTTAAATTTTCGATCAACCTTAAATTTAGAGTTAATTTTAATGGCTTTTTTTACCGAAATTTATTTTACAATCTTGACTTTTAGATCACTATGAATACGTATATAAAAGTTTTATTTATAAATTATTTTTCTGTTTGTAAATATGTTGTTTATATTTTCTTTTAAAAACTAAAACAATAACTCATCAAGAAACGACAACAAACCTCATCTTGGAGTGTGTTTTTGCGAGAGAAGTGTGGACAATGGTGGTGATTTTGGGCAACAATAACCCTCTACACAACGAGCACAATCTAATTAAAATCAGTGTTAACTAGTGGACAGAGGTCTTCTAACAGGTCGGTCAGCAAGGCGGATAGAGAAAGTCTCGATGGTATTTTCATCGAAGCAGTGTATTTGAAAAACCTTCCAAAATGAATTAAACAGGCAACACCGTGTATTAGGATAGGCATTAATTCTTTGTCCTCCTATGGTTAAGAAGTTGGGCATGCACATAGAGTTATCACTAAACAACTAGGTTTCTTCCCTATGATGGCTTTCCTCCGGACGAGACTACTGGAGAGAAGTTTTTAGGACACAAAATTTGGATTGGATGTGTTGTATTCACCAAATTATTCTTAAAACTTAAAACTCAAAAAACTAATAGCATGTTTGTTTTCACTTAAAGCCAGATCACCGGAAGCTAAATTATTATAAACTAAAGTAGGTAATACGTGGTAAGATAAGTAATTAATTTAAAGTACCTAAAGATAGCGGATTTTTAGCCACTCAATAATCTAAAAAAACATCATTGGAGTAGTTTATCATGTTATAGTAATCAAACCTCTAGATTATAATAAACTGACACAATAATTTAATTGTTTATTTTAATTAATTTCCCGTTCGCATTCCATCCGATTAGCGCCTCTAATTAGAGTCAGCACACACACAAAGCAGATTTTCTAGTTGTCTTCTCGTTTTATGCGCCAAGAGTTGATGTTTTGCTGGTTCCATACCAAACAGCCACTTTTTAATCTCTATCTTCTTTCTTCCACGTCAGCGAGCATGAAGCGATAAAAGACGATAATGAGATCTATTTGTACGTGCCCTTATCAGATGGGCGGCAAATTGGGATTAATCGGAACACGTATGAGCTGGCACAAGTTTAGGAGGCAAGCAGATCTGCTAGGTAGTGATGTGGCTGCCATTGACTGTTTTTACTTGCCATAAGTTAATAATTAAGCATCGTCGTATGTACCAGGCACTACTTGGTCGGTGAGAAAGTTCCCGTTAATCACCTGGATCTTGAACAGCAGCAGCGCGTACTAGGCCGTGTATATTTATATATCTGACGTCTATAGTACTCTCCAACTCAATTAAAGACCCGTTCGAATGGGAAGGGTTGTGGAATTTTGTCACGACACGCACGAAATGAGGTAGTTCATTAGTATATAACTAATTATGGGTTAGTTATTGTAAACTTCAACCGTGAATTTATTTGATATTTTGAAAAAAGTTATATATATATATATTAAAAAATACATATAAGTTTGAAAAACATGTTCGTAAAAATTGGGTAAATTATTATGCTTCTCATTAGTATGGCTGAAAATTTCGAGTCTGAAAGTGCTTGGTTCCAATTTCTTTGTTATCTAATATTTGTCTAATGTCTTCTTTGCTATTTACATAAAACATATTACTCTTGCATCGAAACAAAGGCCTTAAATTTTATCAAGCCCTAAGGCCTCCGAAATGCTAGGAACTGCGTTGTCGGTATATTACCTTTGCGCCACATGAAACACTCTCGCACTCGTAGAGACTGCCCTCCTAGCAGTGGACACTACCTAGCCCAAAACTTGCAATACAAACTAGTTTAAAATTAATTAGATAACTAAGTACAAAGTTAAGAGTTTGAAAAGCTAATTAAGTAGCTAACAAGCTAAAAACTTAGCCTAACTTGACTTGTTATACATGATTAATTATCTATCTTTTTTCTTCTGCTTATATTTATAAATTTAAATTTGAATTCAAATTTAAATTTAGAGTTTTATCATCGTAATTTATTTTTTAGCCTTGACTTTTAGATCGCTAAAAATACATATATAAAAGTTGTATTCGCAACTTATTTTTTATTTCCAAATATGTCAAGCCAAACCATCACCCCCTACGAGTTTAAACTGATCTAAATCACAAGTTTATTTTCCCTAACTCTGGTTGTAATGTCAGTAGTATTAAATTGATTGGTACGGGGCGCTACCAAACCATCAAAAGATATGAGTATATATCATGTAAGGTGGAAGAATAGTAAAAGCGTCTACAGGTTCTAAAAAGACTTGCTCCTAAGAAATAATCGAGAGGCATAACATGACTTACATTTGCAGCCTGGCAGTCCCACCAGCAAGCCAGCTCCGGTAGTGGGGGTTTACAGGAACCTGCAGATGCAGAGGGATAATTTTACAAATGATCAGTATATTGTACCATGCTCATTTGTGGTATGAATTATGATTGTTGACTGTGGATTAAACCTGATCTAAAACATCACTTCAGTTTCTGACATTCTCGCCCAAGTTCCCGAGTTACTTCTTTAACTTCTCTCAATATATGAATGTAAAAGTAGTGGTCAAAGTTATGTCATAGTCTCTTAAAAAACACAGTGCAGACTGCAGAAACCAGGGAGTTTCTTACAATGAAAAGCCAAGAAGTAAAAGCTCGTAGGCACAGATTCATTCACCGGATTTTGATACTTTTGTTTGCACGTCTGTATTTTAGCAACTATGGTTAATCTTTTGTTTTTCCTGGGTCAGCCGAAAAGGAGGCGACCAAAATATTTTAAGATTTAGAGAATCTACAGGTTTGAACATTTACCTCGACAAGAAGCTGTCGAAGAGCACAGCGGGCTAGTCTGCTAGACTTCCCTGAACCCACACCAAAACTGCGGCCTAACAACTACTCGTGATACAATTTGAACACCCCCGCGACCTTCCAGACCTCCACCTCGTCTCTGATGTCACCGAACAGCTTGGCCACCAATCTCTGCTGTTGATTAAACACTCGTGCATTCCTTTCCTTCCATGTCATCCAGCACACCAACTGAACTAAACAGTCAATATTGGCCCTGTAGCGCTTCCGACACTGCGCCTTGGCCTGCAGCCACCAGTCGCCTAGCGATAGACCTGCCACATCCGGCAGCAACTATGGTTAATCTGACCAATTGTGTTGTTCAGAGTCCAGATTACTCAAAGAATGGAAGAAACTTCATGCACGAGGACTTTGGCCATGAGATCATGACTTGAAAGTGAAACATGCGTCACTGGAGTTGCTGAAGTTTATTAATATTGTTATCTTTTTCAGCATGAGCTCGAACTGGCCAGAGTTAAGAGGACTACAGGAGTACAAGTCGACCCTGCAATGATTTAATTGTAGCCCAAAGCACCTGTGTTGAATAGTAAAGGAAGAGGGGAATACTGCGAATATTGGGGCACTTGTATTGAGCCTCACGAGGCCAGTATATACAGGTTACATGGATTGGATCTTAATTAACCTCAGAGAGATAGAGATGGAAACTAATCCTATCCTACCATAACAAACCGGATACAATCTGATCCTATCCATATACTCTAACATCCCCCGGCAGTCCATATACTTTGGTGGTTAAATAATTCTTTAACTTTTCTGAATATTATCATATATGAAGATAAAATATGGTGGTAAAAGTTATTTTTATTTACTTTGTAAGGTCAAAAAGCGCAATTTCTTCTTTTACTGTACAGTGCAGGGACCAAGGAGTTTATTATGATTTAAGTATGTATTTATCTAGCAACTGTGGGTGCCGCATAAGACCATGCATCCTTACAAACCTCCATTCTATAAAACAAGATAAGTAGAAATTGATTGTTTCCAAGATATTTCAAGCTTTACCAAGCAAGCATGAATTAAGCATCAAACTCAAATGCGTGTTTTCGGTCTTTCTCATTTTAAAAATTGCAGCCTAGCAAATGGAATTAAACATACGAAATCTGCAGACTGGAGAAAATAAAGCATACCTGGTTTTTCTAAGAATGAACCAGTAAAACTCCATCAGACATCATCCTCTGCTTAATCAAGTATTCAATAGCACAATTGTGCACCAAATTAGCTCCAGATCAGAAGATGGAGTTAAGATTGCTGTAAGAAATTCTTCTGTGAAAATCTCTGCAAACCAGGAAAAGCTCCCAAATATAAGATATCTTGGCAATTTCCATAGTGAATCATGTACAGCATGTTCATGGTAGGAATTTTAAAATATAAAATATATTACATGCATATCATTTTTAGAATTTTTAGCTCATAAGAATCTGAATAAGAAAACATCATCAACGGATTAGTCTAAATAAGAAATAACTTTTTGAGAAAAGCAGGGAAAAAACACTTGGTACTATCTAACCAGAAAAAAAAATCAGCATGGCATAAAACAGAACATGTAAAGTTACCTTCCGTTCAATGAGAAATTCACCAGTGAAACCATAGTGACAGAGAGGTTTACACCAAGATATTAAAATATTGCCTCAATGAGCTGCACAACATGTATGGGCTAAGCTGGATTAGAATATTATCTCATTTTGAACTTCATTCCCTGGACTAAAAGTTTGCTGCCACTACTACATTTCAACTGAAATGCTTGTTGGACAATGGCCACTTGGGTGATCACTTGCCTATAGATGCTATTATGAGTAGCAGCTCCTAGTACGACTGGCAGGATATTGTTCATGTGGATCATATATAATGTGTTACCACTTACCAATAGTCTTTACAAGAACAGGATCCATGTCTAAAATGATGGAAACGTGTCCTATCCCTCACAATGACCTCTCTTTCATATAATTTGGATAGCAATTTAATTGCATTGTGGCAATCCAAACACATCCTCAAGTTTTTCACAATTCTGATAGTCATATTAGATTCCAAAGTGAGTAAAGCAAAAGCGATTGCCAACTTCTCACTGTGAAAGTAAATAACCTTCTGCTTTTCTTCCTCCGTAACTTCAACAAAGACCTCAGTTACATCAGGCACATATCCAGCATTCCTCAGATCAGTTAGAACCTTTTCCAACTTTGAGTAGATTTCTTTACTCATAGGATGAGATCTATCAGCAGCTACAAATTCGTAAATCATGCCGTTTATTTCAATCATACTGCAACCAGGTTCTTTCTTGATTCCTTTCTCCATTATTGCCTGCCTAATCCGCTGGACATCTTCCCATCTATTGGATTTTGCATACATATTGGACAACAAGATGTATGCCGTACTGTTGTATGGATCCAACTCTAGTAGATGCTCTGCTGCCAATTCACCTATTTCTGAATTACCATGAATCCTACAGGCTGCCAGAAGGGTTGCCCAGATAGTGGAGTTGGGCTTCATGGGCATTTCTTCTATTTTATCCAATGCTTCTTTTAATTTCCCCGCTCGGCCTAAGACATCAATTAAGCATCCGTAATGCACCACAGTAGGGGGGATCTTATAGGTCTCAGTCATGCTGAGGAAGAACTCTAGCCCTTTGTCAACCAAGCCAGCATGAGTACAGGCAGTGAGAACTCCAATGAAGGTCACCTCATCTGGAGCTTGCAAAGCCCTGAGCATTCTATAGAACGTGTTAATAGCCTCCTTAGCACGGCCATTCACTGCAAGACCAAGTATAATAGCGGTCCAGGTAAACTTATCTCTGTTGTGCATATCTTTGAATACATCCAGTGCACGCTCAATGCTCCCGCACTTTGAATACATGTCTATGAGTGCATTTCCAACGAAAACATCAATTTTGATCCCATGTCTGCTCATGTAAATCCTTGCCCATTCCCCTGTCTCTAGAGCACCTAGCTGGGCACAGGCAGTGACCACACTGACCATGGTGAACTCATCTGCCCTCACCCTGCAAAACTGCATGTAACGGAATGTCTCCAATGCCTCCCTGAACCTGCCAGCCTGTACATAACCATCAATCATGGCAGTCCATGCGACGGTGTCCCTTTCAGGCATACGATCAAACAGGTCTCTGGCTTGATCAACCTGGCCGGACTTCACAAGCCCAGAAATTACCGACGTCCAGGACGCAATGCTCCTGACCTTCATGCCCTCAAACAACACCCAGGCTGCATCCATGTCGCCGCACTCGGCGTACATATCAACCAGCGCGTTCTCCACCCTCAGCTCGGGCAACACCCCGCTCTCCAGAACGCGCTTGTGCACCTGCATTCCCAGAAGCAGGTTGTTGCCTTTCCCGCAGGCCGAGAGCAACGAGACGTAGGTGATCGCCGTGGCCATGGCGCCGGACCTCACCATGTCCACGAAGGCGCAGCACGACAGCCCGAACATCCCACTCCGGTTATGGCCGGAGATGAGCGCGTTCCACAGAACCGACGCCCCTCCTCCCGAGGCGGGGCACGCCTCCAGCGCCGCACGCGCCGCGGCGCCGTCGCCCCTGGCCGCGTACATGACGACCAGAGAGCTCGCCGCGTAGGCGTTCGACTCCATCCCAAACTTAACCACGTGCGCGTGGACGGCACCACCGACCGCCGCCGCCGACGCTCCCCGCGCCGCCGCTACAGCCTTGAGCAAGGACGGGAACGTGTACGCGTCAGGCCTGACCCCGCCGGCCAGCATGCGGACGTAGCCCGCAACAGCGTCCTCCGCGCCATGGCCGGATGCGGACGAACCCGCCCGCCGGTGGGGAATTCCGTCGAGCAGGCCGCGGGCACGTGACAATCCGCGGACCATCCGCCTCACCGTCCCACCTCACTCCTCCCCCATCGCGGTCCCCGCCATCCTAGAGACGGAGTAACCGCGCGCGCGGGGTGGTTGCCGCACCGCACAGCCGCCGATCCCCACGGAATTCCGGCGAAGATGAAGTTTCCACGGCGAGTGCTTCGCTCGCCTTCGCTTAATCGCTCGCGTTTTTATTTCTGTCTTTTTTTTTGGAGGAAATCGCAAGCCAAACCACACGGTCAAAGCCGCCTCGGTGAAAAAGAAAATTATACGGAATTTGAAATTGAAGTATCCGACGGGTATACGTACATCGGTACATGTATGTACAGCTATAATCATGACTCTTTGGAGTATCTAGCGACGTCGATGTCGCACCGTACATACGTACACGTATGTATTATTGTACGTATACAGGCGAATATGGCCCGGATACGCAGAGAGAATTTTTGTTTTGTCACCAGGCTTCTCACAGCTTGCATCATGTTTGTTCCCTTTGTTAATTGCTAATAATAAGATGGTACATGTATAATAAATGCCCTCTGTTTTGAGTTACCAGAAAAAACAACTGACATCTGGTTTTCTTTTTCTCTCGGCCGTTTGCCAACAGAAATGGTTAACCCCGTCTTTTCATATCTGCTTATGTTTATAAATTAAAATTAAAATTTTTATCTTCAATTTAAAGTTTATTTTTAGTTTTTTTATCTAAGTTTATTTTATAGTTTTAGTTTTTAGATCGCTAAGAATATGGATATAAACATTTTATTCATAATTATTTCTCATTTGTAAATATGTCGTTTGGTTTTTTCATGATAAGACATTGGCTTTATACTTTTCTTTTTAAAGCTTAGAGACCACTTCCAAAATTTACATTTTAGATTAATTGAGTAGTTTCATCGTATTTTGTTTTTCATCTTTTTACTTTTAAATTATTAGAGGCATATATATATAATCCATAAATTATTTTTAATCATTGATAAGTCATTACAGTTTATAATCAGTTTTAGAATAGTATGAAAGGTGCGGTGGTTCTTGTTGAGTCGAGTGAGAATCAGAGCATAGGCACTGACATGGAAATGTTTCATTGGAGTTGGAAAGTGAAATGATCAAAGCTAGGTAGGACAAATGGTGCCTTTGGGCTTTACTTTGGGCAGTCTGGCTTCGCTGGGGGGCATGACATGAAAGCAGTTTTTGTAACTCCTCCACGTGAGCTACAAACTAAACTAACCTGGATACCTAGGTGCAACACAAGTAAAGCGGGAAAAAAAAAACAGCTTGCATGTGTTGTTGCATATGCAAGATTAACTTTTTTTTAAAAAAAATAACGTTTAACTGTTTAGGTAAGAGCGTGAAAAATAAGTGGGCATAAATTGGGAAGAAGTGAGCCGACCACACCCTAAAAATTGTATCAATATTATTAGATTTGTAATAGAGAGCGATCTAAGCACTGCCTCTATTTTTATAGTGTATTTCGTGTCGTTATAATAAGAGTTTGACTAACAATTACTAGTCTATTAATTCATTGTTTTGTTGATATAAAACTGATTATATTATGCTAACAATTAGTCTATGCAAAATACTTTCTATTGGTTATAATTTGTATCACATATAAATAAAATATTAATAGAGTATTTGCCCACTAAGGTTTTATCCCCATGAAATATAATACACCTTATAAAAGGAGGAAGTAAACATTCTATACTTGGAGCTGCTCAATCTTAAGTTGCTTTACAAAATAATGATCAAAATCACCTGTCCTTTATTAAAACTAATATTTCCTCGATTGTTTTGCAGAAAATTGAAATCAAACTTTTAAAATTCTAAAGATTTTAAAATTCTAAAGATTGGAGTCCTCGTGACCTCTTTGGTTCGGCGGATTAGGAAACATTAGAGGAATTGAAATATTACATGTGACAAATCTGTAAAAAAATGCATTCCAAAGGGATTTTAAGGACCCCTTTGAATTAAAGAATTTGTGCAGGATTCAAATCTTATAGGTTTTTTTCCTATATAGCCTTTTGAAACAAGGGGTTGGAGTTTCCAAAATCGTATAAAGCTCCTAAGGGATGACACAAACACAGTGCAGGTAAATTTTGGAGGAATGTTAAGCAAAACTTATCAATGAGTCAATAACATATGAACAAGAGATAACTTATCAGCTAGAACTCCAATAAATATTGTATAAAACCTATGAACTTAGTAAATCTAAACTTACCGGTAACAATCTAATAAGATTGAACCTAAATGAGACAATAAGATTGAAGATAATAAGAAAAGCCTATTTAAGTCGATAGATCTGCACGTGAGTGATGGATATACGTGATCGGACCAAGAGGTCGAAGTGATGCACCCTTAGCCAAGGTGATATATCAAATAACTGATCGTATTGAGAAATTAGAACATCGGACATTCAGATTTAATCGAGAAAGTTCTAATTCTGCTGATACAAAAGGGGTTGATGGTACTCAATTTCTCGCTGGAGGTCAGACCTAATCAATGTAGTCGCTTGAAAATAAGAACTCGTCGGGTGACATGCTAGATTTTGGACCTAAACGATGCAGTTTAGCCAAGAGCTCGATCCATCAAAAACTACAACTAAGGTTGGCGATGCGCAGAAATATTATTTTGATCCGTATAAGTAGGTTACAAAGGTCCTGTGGGTGTATATATTTATACCCTCAATTTGATATAAGTCCATATCAGACACGAAGTAAAACTTTTCTAACGAGAAAATAAAAATAACTAATCTTGCCTAATTAAAATACATATTTTTAAAAATGATAAAACTGTCTTGCCATAGTCTGCATGCATGATTTCTTCTTAAATTCGGTTTTTCCATATATTGTTTGGATCCTTTTCTTAACCGAATCCACTAGAAATGATACCAAATTATGGTGCCCATAACACCATAATATCGTTGCCAACTGGTTTATTTGCTAGTTCCTCTCCTCGCTGGCTTTGCAGCAGGCCAATATACATGTGTTACACACGAGTAATACGCATACAGAACAATGAACAGTAGTAATACTAGCTTTTTGTACACGAAGTACAATTAAAGACAACTTTTATCTTTTCCCCATAAAAAAAAAACATGCAGCACTGTACACGAGCCAGCGCTTGTTCTTGTTTATCATTGCGTATTTGTACGTACGCATGCACGTTACCAATTGCGGTCTGATATATGCGTAGCTTTGCCAGCGCCAAGAATGAACGAACTCAGCGCGGCCATGAAGGCGTCGTCGCAGAGCCAGAGCCAGAGGACGCCGTCGCCGCGCGCCGCCGCCGGTGAGCACACGCGGTCCTCCTCGGAGCCATGGCTCGTGGCGGCGGCGGCGGCGAGCACCTGCGACGACTCGTGCGTCAACGACGTCGAGAACTTCGCGCGGACGGTCGCTGCTGCCAAGAGTAGGATGGGTTCGTCGTCGTCGTCTGCGGCGGGGGCGGGGGCGGCGTCACGGCCGGACATGCTCGCGTCCGTGCTGTCCCACTACGCGGCCAAGTGGCTCCCCGACGTGGCGGCGGCGTCGTCGTCGTCCCCGGCGTCGTCGGCGTCGGGGAGGTTCCTTCCCCCGGAGAGCCCCACCGCCACGTGGCTCAAGAAGCGGCTGCTGCTGGAGTCCCTCGTCGCCGCGCTCCCGCCCGACCCCGCTCCCGGCGGCGGCGTGGCCGCCGACGACGGCATCACGTGCGACTTCCTGCTCAAGCTGCTCCGCGCCGGGAGCATGGTGGGCGCCGACGCGGCGCTGCTGCAGGAGCTGGAGTCCCGGGCGTCGCGGCGGCTGGACCAGGCCACGCTGGGCGCCGTGATGATACCGGCGTTCGGCCACGAGTACGCGTGCGGGACGCTGCTCGACGTGCCGCTCGTGCTCCGCCTGGTGCGCGGCTTCCTCAAGGACGGCGGCGGCGCCGCCGCCACCGCCAAGGCCGCCGGTGGCGGCGCCGCCGCCGCGAGGGTGGCGAGGCTGGTCGACGCCTACCTCGCCGAGGCCGCGCTCGAGGCCGGGCTCCGGCCGGCCGAGTTCGAGGAGCTCGCCCGCGCCGTGCCCGCCCACGCCCGCCCCGCCGACGACGCGCTCTACCGCGCCGTCGACACCTACCTCAAGGTCACCACACATACTCTCACCTTCCGTTTCCATTTACCACCACCATTACTAGCTTCATGAATTGCAATCATCATCAAATTCCAATAAATTCATCTCACATATCACTCGCAAATTCTTTTGGTTCAAAATATTCATAACCAGTATTCGCAGTACAGAGTAAAATACACGGTTATTCCTTAACTTAGGAACGAGACTTCATCTAGGTCATGAACTCGTAAAATACACGAGTCTTTAGTCTTGGTTAAATGTGTCATCAGAGATCTAAAATGCAAATAATACAGATTGTTAATTTTGATGTAATTTACTAGTGTGGTGAAATTCTAGTTTTCTTTTCATGAAGAAATGAACTTCCAACTGATGGGTAGCTAGTGGATGTGTTGGGTTGCACATAGCTAAGCATAACATATGTATGCAACGCCCTTGCAAATGTGTTGGCCGATGTGCCAACGTTGGATGCATGCTCAATATAAATGTACTGAACCAAATGGGTAGTAGTTTTGTTCACTGGTCAATCGCCACGAGACAGCCTGAAAACTTGTGAGGAGTGTGCTGCATCTGTTTTTGTGTTTGACCACTAGATTTTGCATCGGACAATGCAGTAAACAGGCATAGCATATTCTACATACTCCGTTTGGTAGTACGGCTGCTCACTTTTATTTTGTCAAAGAGCATCTTGTGTCATGTACTAGTCATTTGATTTTTCAATGATTATATAAAGTTTAGTGTAGGGTGCACAATCAAATAAATCAATTGGATATAGGCCATTATCATCTGGAAAAAATAATTAGATATAAGCTGGAAGAAACAAAAGTTGTGTAGTATTTTATCAGTAAGGGGTGAACCAAGACAACTGAAAAAGACTTGTTATTTTCTCCCTTGGGTTTGTTTCGTCTTGTTAGCTTGTGAACTGAATGATTGATCAGTTGCTTCTCATACTTCACTAATATACAGTATAAAACTGAAAAAAAATGCTCATTTAGGCCATTAAGATCCTTCTCTGCGTTTGTTCTGTTGGTGTTACTGTGGTGTCCAAACTCCAAAGTTACTAATCTCTGAAGATTGTTCATCCAGTTCACTTGTAATATATTTTTTTCTTAACGAAAAAAGATAGTGACTTGGGTTTGTCTAGTAAGAACAAACTAAAGGGAAGAGATCACGTGAGCTCCAAACTGCTACTAAAGAACAAAGGTTTACCTGTATTTACACATGGGAATAGGTGCTTTGTGGATATGAAAACCCTTCTTGTCCCTTAGCTTGCTCTGCCTGCTGTTCTAATCAACTCTTGTGCTTTGTCTCGGTGTGAGTGACTAACTTGCAGTTTTACTGTAGCTCTGCATCTGTCAGGAATCAAATAAGCCACACTTTGTACTAAAAATGATGCATTAAAGATTCGTGGACATATTGTCATTGAGGAGAAAATCAGAAAAGAACAGATAGAAGAATCCTAAAAATGCGTCGATGATTGAAATTGGCAGACACACTGTACCTGAAACTGCTATCAGGGATCTTGCAGGCATGAACTGGAATGCAGATGGTACTTATTATTAGTCTTTATCAACCATAGTAGTAGTACTACCTTCCTCCCTACTATAATAACTTTATTTTTCGTTTTTTCTCGTCCAACGTTTAACTATTCGTTTTATTTGAAATTTTTTTGCAATTAATATTTTTATTATTACTAGATGATAAAATATGAATAGTACTTTATACGTGACTAATTTTTTTAGGTTTTTGCATTTTTTAAATAAGATAAATGGTCAAACGTTGGAAACGTAAAAACGAAAAATAAGGTTATTATAGAACGGAGGTACTACCAGATTACTGTATAACAGAGCCAGGAGATTCATCTTTCAATCTCAGATCCAAATGCGAACAAACAAGAATCATGTGGAAATCTGCTTCCGCTGTTCTCTGCATTTTGCAGATTCCCTGTTCATCAGAAATGTCAGCAACTCAGCATTTGCTGCTGTCTCAGCGAATGAAAGATTCTGAATGTCAAAACCAATCATATGTTAGACATTGGAAGTTCATGCCAATGGCACTATGCCAAATATCAAGATGCCATCTTTTGTTCAGTTCTGTTATGCTGTATGGCCAATAGTGTTTTTTTTTTCTGTTTTGATAGAATAAAAAATCGCATTCTGATAAAAAAATGATGTGTAAATCATGAAAAAAATGTTTTTTCAAGTGTGAAAATAAGGCAAAAGAAGAGCTTATTTTCTGTTCATGGTGACCAGGCACACCCGAGCACGAGCAAAGAGGAGAGGAAGTCGCTGTGCCGGCTGATCGACGCGCGCAAGCTGACGGCGGAGGCGGCGGCGCACGCCGTCCAGAACGACCGCCTTCCGGTGCGCACCGTGCTGCAGGTGCTCTTCTCCGAGCACGGCAAGCTCAACCGCCTCGCCGAGCTGAGCGGCGGCGGCGCCTCCTTCGGCGCGCCCAGCCCGGCGTTCGACCTCCCCGGCGCCCGCTGCCCGTCCAAGCGCGAGATGCTCGCCCAGCACCACGAGGTCCGCCGCCTCCGCGAGGATTTCGCCCGCCTCCAGGTCCCGGTTCCACGGCCATCTCCGCCGCCGCCGCTCGTCGCCGTCCATCGTCGTCGTCTCCAGTATTCCAGAGCCTGAGATGGTCGTCGTCCTTGTGCAGGTGCAGTGCGGCGCGCTGCAGGCTCAGGTGGACAGGCTGAGCACGGAGAGGCGGCGGCGCGGTGGAGGCGGCGGCGGGTTCTTCAAGTGGAGCACGTTCTGGTTCGGCGGCATGAGCGCCGACGTCGCGAGGGTGGAGGACTCCGAGAGCGGCATGGAGCGGCGGACGCCGGTGAGCGGGAAGAAGGGCAGGGCCGCCACCGCGACGCCGACGCCGAAGTGGCGCAAGTCGATGTCTTGAGGAAATCTGAAATTCTGAAGCCAATTTGGATGTTAATCTGTTTTACCTTCTTTAATTACTGTCAATTACTCTCTGTTTGAATTATTGTTCACAGTGAAACCCTTGTGATCAGCTCACTGGAGTGCATAAATAAATCTGTGATGTTTTGAAGAGAAAAAGAAGCAGATAAAAATCATGTTTTGATCAACAGCAAGATGAACAGAATAATTTAGTTTCTCTTCGTAAATGAACAAATAGTTGTACACACACAAGTATGATCACATAATGGTGACCATGAACAGTAAATATTTCACTGGTTGCAGACAGGAGTCTGCAAGCTATATATGCCTCACTAGCAGTAGTACTAACTTATTCAGCTAAATAAACAATAGCAATTTGACACGAATTTAAACACAGATTTGAAAGAATAAACAGCCTGCAACTTGCTCACTGAACAGTGCAGCAAGGAATTATTTGTTCACTGCTTTCTTGATTGCCTGCTTGCACCTGCTGAGGAACTTGCTGCTGCTTGTGGACACTGAATCTTCATAGCCATACCTGCCGTCGTCGTCGCCGATCACCTTCGGCTTCCTGCTCATGCACTCCACACTTCTTCTCACCCCAAGGATCTTGGAAGGCGAGGAAGGCAGTGACCTGAAACCCCTGGAGCTGTCAGACCTTGGGAACCAGATCTTCTTCTCCTCTCCCCTCTCCCTTATCTCAAAGCTGTTCCTGCACCTGGCCTGCTCGGTGGCGGCACTCTCGCCACCGACCTCGACGATCTCATCGGTGCACTCCGTGATCTCATTCCTGCCGCCGTCGTCGTCGATTCGGCCTTGCCTTTGGTGCTCATCTGAAGCGATTTCATCGACGGCGTTGTGATCTTCAGAAGAATGGTATGTTGGTGCAGGATCTTCTTGCTGCTGCTGCTCCTCCTCCATGAGCATGTGAAGCCACTTATCCACAGTGCCTTTGCCAATGTGGCTCATGTTCGCATCGTCTTCGGATCTACCGAATCCTCGGCAATGACCCACTTCATTCTTTTTCAGTAGCACCGGCCTCTCTGCAGGATATCTAGGTGTCCCATACATGCCAGTTACTCTGTAGGGAGGACTCGGAGGAACTGAGGAGGTCCTTGGCACTGAAATTGTGTGAGACTTTTCAGTTTCATACTCACATTGCACCATGGCTGCCTTGCCCTTCCCATCATCTCTTGACCTCACAGGAGTACTGGTTGCTCTTGATCCCCTTGATGCCATGGTCCTCTCTCTTCTCCTGCCGCGCTGCCGTTCTTTGATCGCCAAATGCTCTAGCTTCTCCCTCACTGACGCTCTCCCTCTTTCAGTGTCAACCGTGTTGTCCTCCATGGACCTTCTTGGGAAGCTTATCACCTTGTAAGGTGAGTTCTTGAAATTGCCCATTGCTGAGGTTCCATCTCTGATTTCCTCTTCCTCGAGGGAGATGTATGCATCTGAAGCCCTCTGGTCCTCCTCCAGGAAAACCCTCAGCTCCTGCTTGAGAGGGCTTCTGCTCCTCAGTCTTATTCCAGGAAAATACTTCACACTTTCAGTTTGCCTTTCCTCTAGCATCTCGTCATCAACCCGGTACCGCTTTCTTGCTTGATCGGTGAAAGGCTTGATCTGCTTCTCCAGTTCATCCTTCTGCTGGTACTTCCTCCGGAGCTCGGTTTCGGAGGAGTCACACATTGCTCTCTGGGCCTCCAATCTCGCCATGAGAGTACTTGTTGCAGCTTGGTTCAGCCGAAGCTGCTCCTTGTACACCACGGACCTGCAACATTTCGCAACACAATTAACAAATTAGCACAATCTCTCAGCATTGGAACGAACAGTAGTAACATCGCTGTCTTTCTGCTGCATAGATTCACTCTTACTGGTGCATGGCGTCTCTGATCATCTTCTCCAGCACGGCCTTGTAGTTGGACTGAGCTTCCGCCAAGCGGCGGCACTTCTCGACTCGCCGCCGCCTCTTGATAAGCAGGGCCTCCATGTCCTGGATGGCCACCCGCTCCTCTTCGTTCTTCTGCTTCAGCTCGGTGGCCTCGTTCTCCAGCTCAGTGAGCTCGGCCTGCTTCTTCTTGGCCTCCTCTCTTTGCCTCAGCGAGTCCCTAGCCGTAGCAATGGACAAGTAAGGATTGCTAATGTAGCCATCAGCGTCAGGATTATTGTTCTCTTTGGTCGAATTAGGCCCATGGCCGACTGGCAGGTTGACACTCTCATCTTTTTCGCTTGTGAATTTCTTGGCAGCTAAAATAAACAAGCAAAACACGTTAATTTGGCACAAGTTCATGTATTGAGGGAAAAACACAAATTTGAAATGGGAGACGATAACATTTGAAGTGATTGGAAAAATAAACCTAGTTCTGAATTCGTGAGCTGCGCGTACCAATCAGAGGGTAATTAGGCCTGAGTGGCCGGTTTGCATCAAGAGATTTGAGCACCGAGTTGTCAGAGCCCCTGGAGTTGGAAACGATGGCGGCAGGTGCAAGCCCTACTTTCTTCGTCAAATCCGAGAAATGGTGCGGGAAGGCGTGCGCCTCCACGGCCTGCATCGAGCTCAGCTCCTCGCTGGCCCCGTCGACGAACAAGAACGCGAATGCTCTGTTCCTGAAGTCGGCGTTCTTGGAGGCGAAGATGGAGAGGAAGTGGTTGACGGAGATGCCGAGCTGCAGATCCCACCACGGGACGAGGAACTCCAGCTTGTTGTGCTTCTTCCTGCACACCTGCGCCTGCACGATCCGCAGGTTGCTCGGCACCGTCCTCCCTCCTCCTGCAAATCCCCCCAAAAAAAATGGAAATCGCCATCAGAGACCGGATGATCTCGAAGCAGATCTTGCGGTGGGAAGCATGGTGGCGAGATCGATCGTCTTACTGGCGCAGGGGAACCAGTGGTCGATGTCCCAGGCGAGGGGCGAGGCGGAGTCGGCGTGGAGGTAGAGCACGTTGCCGTAGGCGTCGACGCGGAAGAGCGCCGGGTCGAACCCGGCGTTGCCGAGGTGGTCGAGCTGCTTCCACAGCAGGTTGGCGAACCCACGCGGGTTCGCCGTCGGCGCCGCCTCCGCGTCCCTCACCGGGAACATCTCGTTCAGATCCTTCGCCCGCATCGCCTGCACCACCACCACCACACCCCAATCAGCCAAAACCAGCAGCAGAACGCCTGCGCCGCCGCCGCGCGCCGCGCCATACCTCGTGCGGGTGGAGGACGTAGGGGAGGAACCCGTGCGGCGGGCCATGCCCGTAGGGGAAACCCCCGCCGCCGCCGCGGCAGAGCCGCGCGTAGGCCTTGGGGTAGCCCAGAGCGTCGTCCACCGCCTTCTCCTCCTCCGTGAACGCCGTCGCCGCCATCTTCTCGCCGCCTCCGCCGCCGCCGCTACGTTTCGGGATCAGTGGCGAGCGAGCGAGCTGCGAGGAGCGCGCAGAATAAAACCAACCGCTGGTTTTTTTTTTTCCTTCCGTCTTTTTTTTCGGGAGCGTATCCGCAACGGTCGGCTCGGCGGAGGAGAGAGCCGTTGGGAGGTGGGGGAATTCAAACGCGGCACGTGATGGGGTACGGGATGCCGTTGGATTCGGAATGGACGGCCAGTGATGAGCGCGCAGTACGCTGGATATAGATAGCGGTGTACAGGTGATTAATAAAGAGATCATTTAATTAATGAGGAGTTAATTATGGGCTTGTCGGTTTGGATCGGGGGTCGCGGCGGCCGGCGGGTGTGGAGCCGCCGTGCCTAGGACGTTGGCCCAGCTAGATCCAGCCAAGGGCCCTAGGCAAACATGGCTATATGGTGTTTGAAACAAGTGACTTATTTTTAATCTCTGTCCTATCGAATGTTCGAACGCTTATTATAAATAGTAAATATATATTATTAATAAAAACTCATCCATAATCTTGAACTAATTCGCGAGACGAATCTATTGAGCCTAATTAATCCATGACTAGCCTATGTGATGCTACAGTAAACATTAGGTTTAAAAATTTCGTCTCGCGAATTACCACTCATTTATGAAATTAGTTTTTTTATTAGTCTATGTTTTATACTTCAAATTAGTATCCAAACATCCGATATGACATAGAGCTAAAAAGTTTAGCCCTATCTAAACAACCTCTTAATGGCTGTCCATGTCGAAAGCATTCGCCGGGCTGGTTAGTTAACTTGTCTTCCTCGTTTTCCGCGCGCACGCTTCCCAAACTGCTAAACGGTGTATTTTTTGCAAAAATTTTCTATAGAAAAGTTGTTTTAAAAATTCATATTAATCTATTTTCTATTTTTTAATAATTAATAATTAATTAATCATATACTAATCTATTACTACGTTTTCCGCATCGAATAAGTTAACTTACCACCCCATATATCGAACGTGGCCTCAATCTATTATCCCCGTTCCAATATAACTGCATATTTCCGCATGCAATGTTTGAAGTATCATTACACAAAGTATTATTTATGTTTTATCATATAATAACAATAAAAATATTGATCATATTTTTTAAATAAGACACACAATCAAATGTTGAATGTAAACCGTGCAAAACTGTGGGACGGAGCGAGTATATCATAAATAAACTTATACCTATACATATACACATACATGTAAATATATGCGAAATTTTGATATATAAAATTTATACACATAAATTTTAGACATATAAATTTTATAAATATAAACTTTATACACTTTATACATATGAATTTTAGATGTACAAACTTTACGTGTGTGTATATATATCTTTATAAATATAAACTTTTTATATAAAAATCTACATAGGTAAAAATATTATATATATAATTAAGACATATAAATTTATATATAAAAACTTTATACATATAAAATAAAAAAAAATACGGTTCTCCGCACGCGTATTAGCCTTTTCGCTTCGAAGAGGGCTGCGGTTGCCGGTTGAAGTGAAGCTGGGCTGGGTGCACGGTGGGCTGAGCTAAGCTGTTCTAGCCAGCTTGGAGCGGCCCACATCTAACGAAACTGGGCCGGCCCAAAGCTGACTAGCTACGTGGTGGGTTCGCCAGAATTTACCCCTCTGACCCACGGCCCATGTGTAGCGTTAGCGTATAGGAGAAATCGCTTTGGATCATTGCTGCGTCAAAAAGATTTTGTTTAAAAAAAAATCACCAATCGCTAAAATGCAATCAAGCAATGCAACAAAAGGCTCATGAATCTATGAGTCTCAACAAAAAAAAATGTCAAAATTACTACGAGGGATTTTAACGCAGAGAGTGTAGAAAACCTCTGGCAGTTTTTACTTGCAAGTGACAAGCTCTCTGATTTTCATAGATCGACGCCGATCAATATCTGCTAGCAGCTGTGCCACATTGCATGTAGCCAGACACTGATCAGTGATTAGCAGTCAGTAGGTATCGGCTGCTCCCAGCTAGACAACAGCATGGCATGCGGTAAGGGAAATCATTTTAAACTCAGGACGTTCTCTCGCTTTTTACATGTCATTTTAGATAGTTCCGATTTTCTTTTAGAAAAAAATGATAAAGCAGATTGATGCGTGATGTATAATTTCACAAACATGCTAATTCATATTTGACATCTATAGGTTGCACATATATATATATATATATATATATATATATCACAAACATGCGCATGTATGTATATCTATGTATTTGGAATATAATTTGTCGTTTTTGTTAGAACTCGCAGATGTCAAATTTAAAATTCATATTTGTACAGTGATATATATCACATATCAATCAATCTTGTTAGTTTTTTGAAAAAAAACATTTAAATAATATGCAAACGACAAAAGGATGTACGAGAGTTTAAAATCCATTTCCACGTATAGAATCCCCTTCCAAGATTTGGGTCACCATGAGCTTCTTCCTGCCTGTGTCCTCACTCCCGTTCTACTAGCCCCGAGAAAAGCCTTTTGCAATGCAGCTACTTTACTTGACTGCCTAAAAAGCCCCTTTGAAAGCACACTTCTTCTTCTTCTTCATATTCATATTCATCTTGCGTTGTGGTTGTATGGATGGAATATGGATTCCCTTCCTTGCTCCAAGATGCTTCTTTTCTCCCATCTTTTCCTTTTGTCTTTGACATCTGCAAGCACCTTCCCTTGAAAACCCTTTAAAGCTCACTAGCTCAGCAGCATAGATCCCTCTCCTCTTAACCTTATCACAATGCATGTTGTTTTGAGCAGTACAGTACAGTACTATTTTGTTTTCTTTGGTTCTACCATCTGTCTTGTTTTGCAGCCATGGCAGGATCTACCACCAAATGATTGCCTTGGGTTTAGGAGCCCAAACTGCTGCCTGCAGTGTCCATAGGTTCCAAGAGGCAATGAGACAAGTGATTGGTGGCATGGGGTAAAAGTGAGCAGCACTAAGGATGGTGAATGGATGGATGGATGGATGCAATGTGTATTCAGAAATGACAAGAGTTGGACTCTGAATTCTGTGGCAAAGGTTGGCAGCTAGGGGGGGATAGCAGCATATAAAGTGACCACAGAAAGATTTGTGCCATATACTGCTAGCCCTACTCCAGTCAATGAAATGCACTCTCAGCTATGTCAAGGCAAACTGCACAGCAGCATGCAGGAGTGTTCAGGAAAAAGGATTTCAGTCAGAGTTCAGGAATTGTTCTCCTGCAGAAGTACAGAACCACTAGGTAACCCTCTGAATTCTTATGAGGTATACTAAGGCCTTGTTTAGTTTTCAAATTTTTTTTTCAAAAACATCACATCGAATTTTTAGATGCCTAAATAAAGCATTAAATATAGATAAATTAAAAAACTAATTGCACAGAAATCTTGAGACGAATCTTTTGAGCCTAATTAGTCTATGATTAGCTATAAGTGCTACAGTAACCAATATGTGCTAATGACGGATTAATTAGGCTCAAAAGATTCGTCTCGTGGTTTCTAGGCTAGCCGTGAAATTCGTTTTTTCATTCGTGTCCGAAATCCCCTTCCGACATCCGATCAAACATTTGACGTGACGCTTCTCCCAAAAATTTTCTCAATCTAAACACCACCTAACTACCGAGCCAACAAGACCTGCCAAGACCAACAACTACTGGAGAACAAAAACAAGCTGCAAACACAAAGAAGTCTGAAAATGACTCGGCTTGTCACTGCTCGTCAGACTTGTTAATATACTCCCAGTTCCATGCTGATCCTTTGCATCTACCGTGTGTTGCAATGGATGGATTGTTCATGGCTCCTTGTGGTACGGAAGAATCGATCCATAAAGCCTACTGCTCGAGAAGGCTGATCTGCAGCTAGCTAGTAGCCAAAGCATCAGGCACTGTACAGTAGGAAACAAATGCAGCGAATGACTTGGGTTCAGAGGCAGCGAGGCACAGGCAAGCAAAAAAAAAAAACACCTCGCAGAAGCATGAAGGAATCACGCACAAGGTCGTCACAGCAGTGGCGTTTCAGGGATTTGATTTTGGTTAGCGTGGCTAGCATCTTCGATGTCGGGGGAAAAGACGGGAGCTAATCAATGGGATTAAACGGTGAAGAGTAGCAGGTTCTGAACTTTTAGTTTGACAGCAGTGTCCTACTTCTCGAAGATTAACTCGAGTAATGTTACCAGTAGATCTAGGAGACGATGGCAAAGAAAAGAGCAAACAACATATTTATAAATAAAAAATAATTTATAAATAATAGGTTATATGTGTGTTGTCAACGATTTAAGAGTTAAGCTGGAAAATAAACTAAGATGAAAAAACTCAAAAAATCTACTTTAAATTTAAGATTAAAAATTTAAATTTTAGCTTGTAACCATAAGCAGAAGTGATGGAGTTGCTTGTACTAAAGGTTAACTAATGCGAGTGAAGAGGAAAAAGGGAAGCTAATCTCTGTAAGATCAAGGAGTGATCTATATGTTTTTGTGATGAATAAATTGGTGGTGTGCGAGTTAAATGTTTTTTGAAAAATGATCGGGCGGTCAGATCGCAGATATATGGGCGGTTAGATCTTTCAGATAACTATGGTCAGACCGCAAGTATCTGGGCGGTCAGACCGGCAGGTCAGCCTCGAAAGTTTTAGCTTTCGGTTTTCTTTTCGATTTCGGATTTGTTCTTCGTGAATTCGATTTTTAGTTGTTTTCTATACGTATGGGTACTGTTGTTTTACTAATCATGAGTCAAGTTGGAGATAGCTTGGTATCGGAATATGGTTTCTTTGTTTGATTCATATGTAGGTGACTTGATGTCTCGGGAGAGTATTGCCGGTGATGGATCGGGAGTCAATTTGGAGATAAGTTGACGTCCGGCGGTCAAGATATCATGCGGGATACTTATGCTAGAGTTCAATGCACGTGGTGGTGAAGATTTCATGTGGCATACGATGGAGATATTGTGTGCGTATGGGATATGGAAGTTGAGTTCGGATAGAGTCCGGATTTGAGAAGATTTGTTGTATTAGAGATAGAGATATGGTTAGTTACGGATAAGTATTGGTTTTCCACGAGATTGAGAGTCCTAATTCATGCTAGATACGTGGGCCTTACATACCCATGTCGAGGTTATAAATAGGTACCAAGGGTATGCCTCTGGAGAGCTTTTTTGTGCCGTTTGAGAGAAAAAGTTAGGCTTTCGACTCTATTTCGATTTTAGATCGAAAGTTTTGGTTAAGAGTGTTTTCTATGAACTTTGTAAACACTGGTTAATCAATAAAAGTTGAGAGATTCAATCTGCATCTTGAAGCTTTGTCGATCGGCGTTTTATCAGGATCCCGACGGTCTAACCGCAGGTAGGCTAACGGTCTGACCGGCCACACAACGTCGGTCTGACCGAGGTTATGCGAGCGGTCTGACCGGCCATATAACGTCGGTCTGACCGGTGGCATAAACACAGTGCGACCGGAGGCTTCGGTAAGGCTTTTATGAAGGTAATCTTTTGTTTCCGCGAAAAGATTTGGTTTTTTGATCTAGCTACCATTCACCCTCCCTATGGTAGTTATTTTACTCTGTTGCGATCCTACGATCTCCAACCTTACGAGAAATGTTTTACTGCTTGATGCATCATTCATTATCTTTCTGGAAAGGAAGTCTCTACATAAACTTTGTCCTACATGAACTGCAGAATCAATATATCAAATAAAACCAAAATGTACGCAGGAGCCGTTCTCATTGTTTCCTAGTAGTACTGTTTAGCGTTGCGAATAGAAGAGAATGATATAGTTAACTAATGTTGATAAATTATAAAATTACAAAAAATATTAAACCTAAAAAGAAAAGATATAAGAGCTAGCACAAATTAACAAACAAATCAAAATTCAGGAACCAGAAGACATTATTCCACGGCGAAGACTAGAGACTGTTGAAACTCTCCTCTGACGTAACATTTGAATTATTAATCAACTGCAGTTTTCACGCTACATCTGAAATCAGCGGAGCTCGACGCAATCCAGACCTAAAATTTCATCCAGTAGAGCTAGCAATCATCTCATCTCCTTTCTTTAAGCATCCATGCATCTACTTGCAAAGCAAATTAAATTAAAGCAAAGCAACGGAATGTCAATCGATCACTCAACTCACAGAGCTGTAGCTAAGCTGCTAGGCTAGCAGCTGGAGGAGGATATGAGGAACATTCAGAACGCAAATCCGAATCGACCCAACAAGATATGATTTTTTTCTTCTCTTCTCTAAAGAAAAATTCCCTCTCTTTCTGCAAGGATCTCGACGATCTCCACTTACATTTCGGTTTCGCTATTCGATCAAACAACCTCGTCTTTTCACTTATACTTATATATCAAAATTTGAATTTACAACCTTAAATCTAGAGTTGTTTTAAGGTTTTTTCGTCAAAGTTTATTCATCAGCATTACTTTTTAAATCACCAACAATACATATATAAAGTTTTATCCACAAATTATTTTCTGCTTGCAAATATGTTGTTTGGCTTTTTTTTTTTATCACACCCAAAGTTGGATGGTGCTTTACTCTTAGAACCTTAACCGGTGACAATTAGCATCCCTTTGGATTCCTAATGAGCACTGGCCGTTCCTTTATTTTTCTCCTTCCCGTATTGCTGCCCACATTGCATTATTCCCCAAGCATGCACGCAAACCGCGGAATCACCTTACGTGGGGCCCACATTTCAGTGCTCTCTGGACTGTTTCTTTCCGATTACAACATAGGGACGTCTCCTCCAGCAAGTTGTATTCCCAATCAATGGGCATTTCATTAAGCAATGGAGTTAATTACATTTGGCATATGTACCACTGTATGTAGAAGTGCATATAGACAAAAAGTACCCGTCGATAGCGAGGCGTTTGTGGTGACTTTATCAATCTCTATGATGTACCGACTAGGTTTCGGAGGTGCTCATAGGGGTAAGGTTTGTGTGTATACATTCATAGGGAAGAGTGTGTATGCGTTGCGAGCGTCTGTGTTGTACTGTATTTTCAAAAAAGTACGAGGTTATAAAACCGGTAAGTTTATAAAATTTGCAAACTCAAGTATGCCTACGTAAGTATACCTATTTTTAAATGTTGTGCATTCTGTTCTGTTTCGAAATAACCTAGTGCTTCTAATTATTTTAGGCAGAGATCAAGATTGGATTGAAAATATACTCTCATGTCGAAAAGTCTATAAGTAGAAAGTTGGTTGAGATATAAGATTGGTGAAAATTAAATGGGTAGTCGTTATCTACTGAAAATCATATTCATGCTTGTGTGAGAATGCTTATATCTGAAAATGAGAGAGTACTGAAATTTAGCTTACCTTGTGTTCTTTTCACAAGATTATTCGTCGTTTTTTACACGCATAATTTCTGAACTGTGAAACGGTGTATTTCTTTTAAAAAAAGTTTTTATATAGAAGTTCATCATTTTATTTTTTCTAAAGTATATTTTTAACCTTGTAGTATTTAATTACATCATTATATCGCTATCAAAGTTTAGATAATCATTCATATTTCATCTACGGAAAGAACACAACCCTGGTCTCTACATTAAATTTTTTGTTGCTCCTATTTTCATGTGATCCGAAACGAATTTCATATATCTGTCTGACACAAACATTGGCATCCTTATCTTTTTGTTTCTACTCATACTTATATGACAAAAATTAAATCTTCAACCCTAAATTCGAAGTTAATTTTAAGATTTTTTAATTAAAATTTATTTTCAGCATTCATTCTTACATCACTACCAATCAGGGGTGGATACAGAAATAGGATAGATAGGGCTGTAGCTCTACTTCTGATCCTAAATATATATTGAAATTCCATTCTTAAACTTCAAAGATTATAAGATTATATAAATTCAACTAATTGAGTCCTAGTAAAATTTTTGGCTCCGCCTATGCTACCAATACTGATATAACTGTCGTGCATGTGGAACCGAGGCAGAGAAATTCTGAAAATCTGAACAGCGACCATAACCCAAAAAAAAAAACACCCTGAATACCAGAGAACGAAAAGTTTAAACTCGAGTAATTAAACCTCGGTCGGTCGATCGATCGATTGACCAGAGGATGCATGAGCCCAATGGAATTTGGTGAGCTGGGCACAACGCAGCAACCCAACCATGCAAGATCCGATCCATGTTCATTGGCTCGAAGGCCGAGGCGAGAACGGCGGCAAAGCGCTAGCCGAAGAGGAATTTGGTGTGGAAAGGCGAGCGAAAAATAAAATTCATCGAGAGATAAGAAGAAAAGAGAGAGGGGAAAAAAAACGCGAGGGAGACAAGTATGCATGGGGAGGAGAGAAATGCGTAAAGACGTCGAGAGAGAGGAGGAGGATGAGAATATTCTTGGCGTCGGGCCAGACAAAAGGGATATTCAGAGGACGATTTGGGCAGGGCCACCACGTACGACGCGTGTCACCAGGACAACCTGCCTAAAGCTCACAACGGTCAGACCAGACCACTACACTACTGTGTGTAACTGGCTGTGTGCGTACGGTACACACGCATCTTCTCCGCACGTATTTTCGGTTAAACGATGGGTAGACAATTTAGGCCTTGTTTAGTACATCACATCGAATTTTTAGACATTTAAATAAAACATTAAACATAGATGAACCAAAAAACTAATTACACAGTTATGAAAAAAATCTTGAGACGAATCTTTTAAGCCTAATTAGTTTATAATTAGCTATAAGTGCTACGGTAACCAACATGTGCTAATGACAGATTAATTAGGCTCAAAAGATTCGTCTCGCGGTTTCTAGGCTAGCCGTGAAATTCTTTTTTATTCGTGTTCGAAAACCCCTTCTGATATTCGGTCAAAGATTCGATGTAATGTTTTTGCCAAAAAATTTTGGTAACTAAACACCACCTTAGAAAAGATTATTATCGTGGTTATATTTATCGACTTCATTGATCGTCGGATCGGATCTGCCGTAGAGCAAAACGTTTAATTAACGACCGCGAAGAGCAAAACTCTGGCATAGATTCATAAATAATAGCACCCTAATATTTTGGCTTTTACTTAGCTAAAGTTTAAATTTTTAGTCTTAATTTAGGATAATATTATGGTACCTTTTACCTGTAGTGGTAGTAGTGTAGTAAAATTTATCTCTAACTATATATTTTGAAGTATATTAAATATTTTTATTTCCAAACTTTGGTAAAATATATTTATCAATTTATCTATTTTAAAATGATATATGAAACATAATTTTATCCTAGAGTTATACATTTCAGTTCTAATTTTACTCTTATAGAATTTCTACTATACATACTAGCAAGCGGTGTAGTATAACAAAAATAGGTATGTTAGATCTAAAGCAATGGACGTCTCACGATCATTTAAGTGTACGTTACAAAATCCATAAATTTATAATTGATTTTGAGATGTTTACATCGTAGTTAATTTTTCAGTATTTACTTTTAGATTGTTTAAAAGTTTTATTTCTAGATTATTTTCTGTACTTAAATATAGCGTTTGATTTTTTCCTCGAAAAACGGAAAAGATGAACCCGTAGTCATCACACCGCATCTACGCTAGCCCCGTTTTTCTCACTGTGGATTTTAGTTTTGTACGGGCATGCTTTTCAAGCTCCTAAAACATTTTTATGTAGATATTTTCTATATGAAAACTCATCATTTTACTTTTCTAACGTAATTTGTTAGTTCTGTAGTAGTTTATTATTTTATATTTTAAATAACCATCACAAAATCATATAATAAAGAAAACTTAAACCTCGCAAAGAAAAGAGCACCACCAAACTGCAAGATTAATTACGTACCGCTCAAATTAACATGATGGCACCGAGGTTGTACGCGAATATTCTTCTGTCGATCGACCACGCATGGCACATACATACCTAAACATATGTACGGGTGATCCACTTAGAGCGTATATATACGTATACATACGAGCTAGTATAGGTACGTGTAGCCTGTACGTAGGAGAGAGAGAGAGAGCATGGCATGCAGTACGACGAGAGAGAGACATTGAGAGAATCCAGGGAAAAGGTAGGGATTGGAGTCTTGTACCTCAAGATTGCCCCGAGAAAGCGACCAACCCTAATTATTGCACAGGGAATTCGATGCACTAAACACACACACATACACCTTTCTCTCTCTAAACTTGCTCCATGTATGAGAGAGGGAGAGAGAGAATCTTCTTAGCTTCCTCCCCACTTTCTCAAAAGCCAAGAGTAGTAGCAGCAGGGAGATTCTCACATTCTCCCCTTCCCTTCTCCACCCTACCTTCTCTCTCTAAAAGGACACCCATGTTTTCCTTTGTGCTGTCCTTTTGTGTGTGTGTTTGTGTTTCTTCACTTCATTCATATATCTCTCCCTCCCCAAAGCCTATTAGATATTCCTTGCTTCACCCATGCTGATATATTCCCTACCTTCTGAATGCAAAGTGTGTGTCTCTGCCAGTCCCAGTCCTGCCCTAGCTTAATTAGCTATACCATATATATACATATACGGGTCGACTCCGGTGTATTTTACTGGTAGTAAAATTTAATCCACACCGCTGATCTATTTTTATCGGACGGCTATGATTAAATTATACTACCAACAATATTAGATGTAGTAGAAATTTAAAGGGGTAATATCGTACTTTTTATTGTGATCTTTATTGCCAAAAAACAAAATTACAAAATACTACTAATCAATTAATTAACAAAGTACCAAAATACTGTTTGAAACCAACGGATGAGATTAGTTCTACCAGTAAAATGCACCGAAGCGTTTACACACACACATATATATATATATGAAATGAATAGTGATTCTGCCTGGGATTTTCGTCCGTCCATGAGTCTCACACTGTTACAATATGCATATACACATGACACATGCTGCCATTGGTGAAGAACAGGGAAGAATTTGGAGCTTGTGTGTGAAGGGATGCAGCCACCCTTTTCAAAGCAAAGAGATCGACCCCAGGGCATCCATGCAATCTTTTTCATATCTTTGGGAGAAGAGAGAACAGAGGGGGGGGGGGGGGCTAGCTTGAATTATGTGTGTATATGCTTTTAGTTCTACTTTACCTCTCAATTCCACCCTCCTTTGATTAATCATGCAGGAATCAACCATTGGAACCCTAGATGGAACAAAAAAAAAGATGGTTAATTGGCCATGTTTGTTTTGGTTGTGTGCATCTATGAATTAATATCGACCGATGATTCTCGGTCGAAATTAGGTATTAATATAGATTTCTTTTTGATTTTTTTGAAATGCAAGTTGGGGGAGTTGGGAGAGAGGTGGTGATTCCCACAGCTAGGTATATCTGGTGATTATCCCCAATGCATTTAATTAAAACCAAATATATATATTAGGTAAAAGGTAAATATTCTCCAAGACACCTAGCTGGGTTCTCTCTTAGACTCTTGCAAGGTTCTCTTTGGACTACTTTGAGCTTTGAGCTCATCTTTAATTCGATCCCTTGAATCAGACGCACCCCCAAGCTAAGCTTTAGTTTTCCCCTTTTGCCCTGCTGCATTTGCCCGGTAGATTCTTGATTTATTGGAAAAGTTGAACTTACCACAGAAATGAGGCAGGCAGCATCTCTCTCTCTGTCCCTGTAAAATAAGATTAATTAATTAATTAATGTCCCAAGAAAGATACATCCATGTACTAGCAGCTACCTCTGTTAAGTTCTGTTCTTTGCTGAACAGGACAAGGGGAGACGTGGCTAACAAAAGTTTCAGATTTTTCAGGCACTCATGCTGCAAACACTGATGATCAGAGATATTCAGAGGCAGGTACATGTTTGCATGTAGCAGTTTTTGTTTGAATGGAGCAGAGAGAGAGAGAGGGAGATTAAGAGAGATAGAGGGAATGCATGCAAGGTGCAAAACTGCATGCAAATGGCCCCATCTGGTCGTAATGTTGGGAGATATGTTGATTCCCTGTACATAGTAGTATAGTACATGAAAACCTGGCCTTCCCTGCATATGCATACAGAAGCAGAACTAACTAAGCTTTTCTTTTCTCTCTTTCTTTCTTGCCTTTGATCTTTGCAAGAAGTTACCATGCCTTTGCTTTATCTCACTGCTGCTAGCTTAGCCATAAGCTGGCTAGAGTGTATATCTGCAGTAGCTTGCAAGATCATGCAAAGCTAGCCTTTTTCTTTTCCTCTAAATCCAACTTTATTCTCCTCTTCTCAATACAATTCATTCATTCCCCTCCCAAAACTCGCCGTTAAAAAGAAGCCGATTCCCCCATCTGATCCTCACATCTTCTTCTCACTCGATCGATCAGACCTAGTAATATACTAGCTGCATCAATCAGACCTAGTTGCTGTAGCTACAGGTAGCTCGAGCAAGCTGAAGCTGTGGCTGAAGCTAGCTAGCTGAAGCTGTGGCTGTAGCTGCTGCTGCCATGGCTTCCTCGTCGTCTGACCTAACCCTAGATTACAAGCCCAACGGTGACTGCGGCGCGTACCCGGGTCAGGCGGCGGCGGCGACGGCGGCGGCGGCGCTTGTGATTGATCACCATCTGACGGCGACGGGGCAGGCGACGCAGAAGCTGCAGGAGTTCTTGTCGCGCCTGGAGGAGGAGCGGCTCAAGATCGACGCCTTCAAGCGGGAGCTGCCTCTCTGCATGCAGCTGCTCAATCACGGTAACTGATTAACCTAATTAGCTGGATATAGCCATGGCCATGGGTGATTTCATGGAGCTCTGTGCTTGGTACGTGTGGTCGGAGCTAGGGTAGCCCTAGAAAGAATTGATGTGTGTGTGTGCGTGTGCTTGGATGCATGCAGCCATGGAGGCGTACAGGCAGCAGCTGGAGGCGTACCAGATGGGGAGCCAGCAGGCGGCGGCGGCGGCGGTGGCGAGGCCGCTGGTTCTGGAGGAGTTCATACCGATCAAGAACATCGGGATCGACGTGGCGGCGTCGGCGGCGGACAAGGCGGCGGGCGGCAACGTGTCGTCTGAGAAGGCGAGCTGGATGGTGTCGGCGCAGCTGTGGAACGCGCCGGCGGCGGACGCGGCGCCGGCGAAGGGCCCGCAGACGCCCAAGGAGCACCACCCGCTCGACACGAGCCCCAAGCTGAGCGCGCTCGACGGCGGGGGCGGCGCGTGCCAGCGCGGCGGCGGCGCCTTCCTGCCCTTCTCCAAGGACAGCGCCTTGGCGGACGGGTCAGCCGCCGCGGCGCTGCCGGAGCTCGCGCTAGCGCCCGCAGAGAAGGACACGATCACCGTCGCTGCCGCCGAGGTTGACAAGAAGCTATACGTGCACGACGTCAACGGCAGCAACAACGGTGCCGCGGGGAGACCAAGAGAAGCCCAGAACGGCGGGAAGCCCTCGTCGACGGCACCGGACGGCGGCCAGGCCGTCCCGCCGCAGCCGCAGCCCCACCGGAAGGCACGCCGTTGCTGGTCGCCGGAGCTGCACCGCCGCTTCGTCAATGCCCTCCAGATTCTCGGCGGCGCTCAAGGTAAACCACACCCTGAACACGATCGAACCACTAGACACACATCAAACACCATGATTACATGCGCGTTACAAAAGATGAAAAGACAAATTAATTCTTGCTCGTGTTGTGTTCATTGCAAATTTAAAGTGGCGACCCCGAAGCAGATTCGCGAGCTGATGAAGGTTGATGGATTGACCAATGATGAGGTGAAAAGCCATCTCCAGGTGAGTTGTAATTATAATCTCATCATGAAATCTCATGCTACTAATTATTAATTACAGTTAAATTTGATAATTAACTGACTAGTACACATGAATAATATGATCCTTTTTTTTTGAACATTTTGATCCATGTGGGTAGAATGTAAAAGTGTTTGCTTTTGCTGTGCAGAAGTATAGGTTGCACACACGGCGGCCGATGCCGGCGCCGGCGCCGCCGACGGCAGCGACGCCGCAGCTGGTGGTGCTGGGAGGCATCTGGGTGCCACCGGAGTACGCGACGCAGGCGGCGGGGCCGGCCATCTACGGCGGGCACCCGGCGACGCAGCCGCACTACACGGCGGCGGTGGCGGCGCAGGAGTACTACCACCACCACCACCACCAGCCCCCCGCCGCCGCGGTGCACCACCTGCAGCACCACCCGGCGGCGGCCGCCCTGGTGCACCACCGCGCGGTGCAGGCCGCCGCCCCACCCCCGCCCCCACCGCCGCAGCAGCTGGCTCCCACCTACAGCAAGTCGGCGGCGGCGGCGAGGGTCGGGTCGCCGACAGACTCAGATCAGGACCGTGGCAGCGGCGGCGGCGGCGGGTGCAGGGACAGGTCCGAGAGCATCGACGAGGAGGGCGAGGGAGATCAGGACCGCGAGGACGACGACGACGACAACGACAACGAGATGGAGGCGGCGACCACCACCAACAGCGCCATCGACGCCGCCGCCGACGACGAGATCACCGCCACCACCAGCAAATACTAAATTACTAATCAATAAACCATCACGCGCGTAATTACTCGCTAGCTAGCTTAATTAATCGCGCTAGGGCCGTCCTTAATCCGGGATCGAATTAGCCTCACCTGGAAAAGTGATTTTTTGTTGGCGCGCGCGCGCGGAGAACGGAAGCCGACCAGCTCAGCTCAGCTCCTCACTCAACTCAGCTCAAGAGGAGTGGAGCTTCAGCTTGTCTCACTCCTGATGTGATGCCTCTATGGATGGATTTTGTGAGGGCTTTTCACTTTTTTTTTTGGGGGGGGGGGGGGGGGGGGGGGGGGTTCTCTCTTTGCTTTGTTTCTTTTTTGGGGGGACTCTCAGATGTTAAAGCTTTTAATAATCTGGTGGTGGTAAATATGTCTGATATGAGCAAGCTGTAATTGTTTGGGAGATTATATTTGTTGTTGTTGAGTTGAGGATTGTGGAGAGCCACCAATAATTAATGCATAATGCAGGTGTGTTTTGCAATGTGATTATAAATGAATGATGCGTCATATTTTTGATCTTTTAGAAAAAAACAAACGGCATATTAAATTTACACGCAGAAAATAATTTGTGAGAAAAAACCTTTATATGTGTGTTTATAGTGATATAAAAGTTAAGACCGAAAAATAAAGTACGACAAAAAAACCTTAGAATCAACTTGGAATTTATGGTTAAAAATTCAAATTTTGACTTATAAATATAATTAAAAGCCAAAAGACAAGTGTGGTTTCAAATGCTTGGTTCTGTTTTAAGTATGCAAGTAAAGAAGTGTATGACATTTTTTTTTTTGCAATGGCAAAATGGTATGTTTGGTAGTGGTATATTGCAGCTTTTACTGCCGTGGCAGCAATGTTGACAATTTGAAAAGGAACGGCCGCATTTACATCGATTTTCAAGAATTTTTGCGATGGCAATTCAGACTCTGGAACACTGGAAGTTTTTAAAAGTAAGATGCCAAGGAAAAAGAGTTAAAGTTAATTTAGCTCTCCCTATAAACAACACAACTCCTATACTATCTTGACTAAAGGAGACAAACATATCAGCTGGGTTGACTACTTTTATTTTACAAGAACTTTGGTTGATATTTCTCTTACAGAAACTCCGGTGATACAAAATAGGCCCACTGGGCCATGGTGGGCCGTATACATTCGAATACTTGCTAAGTATTCCCTGGGCCGAAATAACTAGTTGGGCCGGAAATTGAATAATGATGCAATTTGGACGGAAAAGTATTTTCATATGCACTAATTTCTTACAAATACTAAAAATATTAAAAGTATTTAAAGATAGATTAATATGAGACATGTCATTTTACAAACATTAAAGTCTATCTCGACTTTTACAAAATATAAAAAAACAACAAATTTAACGAAACTAGTATATGCTTAAATTTGTTATTTTTTTATAACTTATAAAATGAAATTTAAACGTATAAATTTATAAAGTGATATATCCCATTCTATCCATCTGGATATGCAAGAAAAAACCGGATAAAAATCCATCTCCAATTCAGATGGTGGATCTAATCTGGACCGCCCGATGAAAAAAGAACTTGACTTTCTAAAAAGTCAAAAAAATACCCGCGAAAATGCCCAAATTCCAAATAAAAAAATTCAAGTAAAGGATATATTTTACCCTGAAACGGATATCTTTGTATTTTTTTCTTTTTGTTATTTCTAACTCATATTTATGAGATAATAAAATATATTTATGAGATAATAAAATATGACAAAAGCATCAACGGCTCAGATTCGTCGTCTCCTTGCCGCAAACCGACCATCCCGTCCTTACTCCGGCGAGCCCGTCCCCCTGCAGACGCGGCCGTCTCCTCCGGCGCCGGCCAACCCAAAAGATAACAGCGGTGGACAGCGCACTACTCCGGAAGTAGTAAATATCTCCGCCACGCACGTGCGGGCCACGTGCCGGCGCGACCTCCTCGCCGGCCCGCCACGGGCCGCCGCACGGCGGACGGCCGCGATGCCCGCCGCGGCGGCCGCGCCACCTCGTCAACTCCCCCGGTTTCCTCACCTTAACCCCGCTGCTTGACAGATAATCACCAAAACGCCACCACTCCATAGGCACTGCGAGATCACACTAGCAGTGGCAATCCTGTGATTAGTTACTCTGGTCAGGGTAATTTGCATTCGTTTTTAGGAGAGTACCCTCTGTTTCTGGGTCACTTCGTCGCGAAGTCAACCCTAATATTCTATGTGCCTCTCTCTCAAGAACCCTCTCTGATTCCACGAAGCAGAAGGAGATTAACCTGAGAAAAAATATGAGAGAAAAGAATGCAATGGGATTGGATTCCAGCTGATCCAATCTGGTCCAGGAATTTTTTCTAGATCTGACACCACATTCTGGTCAGACTCTAAGATCCATGCTCTGTACTAGAGCCATCCTGGTGAACAGTTCTTGGACGCTCCAGTAATCCACTCACTCTCAAGGTCTCGAGCTGAAGAGCAGTCAAGAAATTTCTATGTTGAGGTCAGTGATCTGATCCGACCCTGATGGCCAAAGGAGTGTGCAGATTTTGATGTCACTGGCTCACTTTTGTCTAAAGCAAGATTACTGAATTCATCTGAGTTTGTTTGTGTGTGTGTGAGATTACAGTTCAGCTCGCGAATTTGTGACATCAGTTTGGTTTCTGTGGCAGCAATGGTGGTGGCAACAAGGCTGCAGCTTGTCGGCGCGCTGTTGCTGCCGCTGCTCGCCGTCGTGTCGTCGTTTGATCCGTTTCACCGGGATGGGCAACAGATGAACTCGATGGGCGGCGGCGGCGTGGCGGGGGGCCCCTTCATCCCCCACGAGTACGCCCGCTTCGCCGACGTGAAGCGCCAGTGCAAGTCCGTGCTCTCCGCCGCGGCGGAGCTCACGTTCGACGCCAACCGCGCCAACGGGCTCATGCCGGAGCTGTCGTTCGTCAAGGGGGACTGGAAGCACGACGGCGGCGCGCCGCTGATGCCGTTCGACGGCACCGACGTGGCCGAGGACGCCGCCGGCGTGGCGGGCCCGCTGTCGCTCGCGTCGTTCTCGCTCACGCACGTCGACGCGGCCCGCCGCGGGAGGACGGCGCTCAACGTGAGCGGTGTGCTTGGCGTCGCCATCTCCCGCAACGGCACCGCCCCGGAGATGGGGCCGTACGTGTCGCCGGAGTTCAAGGTGTGGCCCGGGAACACCGAGCTGAAGATACTGCTGGAGGGCGTGTACACCGAGAACGACGACGGCGAGAGCGTGCTGTGCATGGTCGGCGACGCCGTGCTGCCGAAGCGCGGCGGCGACGCCGCCAACCCGTGGGACTGGGCCAGACACTCCGACCGCGACAGGTTCCAGCCGCCGATCACCAAGGACGGCAACATCCTGCTCGTGCTCCGGTACCCCAAGACGCTGACGCTGAGGACGCGCGCCATCCGCGGCGAGCTGACGAGCACCAACGGCAAGACCGACGCCGCCTACTTCGACGCCGTGCACCTGCTCTCGCAGCTCGGCGCCTACTCCAACTACAACTTCGGCTCCGACGAGCTCGTCGGCACGGCGTGCAAAACCTACCCCTACCGCGACGACCTGCTGGCCAGCGGCGGCAGCGGGCTCTACAAGGGCACCTCGTTCTGCGGCATCCTCGACCGGTTCACGTCGGAGGACGTGCTCGCCGTCGTGCCGAACTGGAAGTGCAACACCACGGACGCGCTGTGCCGGCGGCTCGGGCCGTTCGAGACGGACAAGGCGGTGGAGGCCACCGACGGCGGGTTCGCCGGCGTCAGCATCGTCATGCAGGAGGTCCGGTGCGAGCCGAGGACCGACAACGGCGAGATCTCGGCGAGGGTTTCGGCGGTGTTCCGCGCCGTGCCGCCGTGGGAGCACGCGTACACGGCGGCGAAGCGCAGCGGGCTCGGCGGCATGACGCTGTCCGCCGAGGGCGTGTGGCGCGCCTCCACCGGCCAGCTCTGCATGGTGGCCTGCCTTGGCGTCGGCGACAAGGCGTGCCACTCGCGCGTCTGCCTCTACGTGCAGACCACCTTCTCGGCGACCCGCCGCAGCATCACGGTGGGCCAGATCACCCGCATCTCCGGCGCCGGTGGCGCCGCCCACTTCCCGCTGACGTTCCAGCGGACGGTGCACCCGGTGGAGCTGTGGAGCCGGTTCGGCGTCTCCGGCGGCGCGCCGCTGAGCTTGGCGTACAGCTACACCAAGACCAAGCAGGCCGGCGAGTTCCTGCGGCGAAGCGAGCCGTTCGACTTCGGCACCGTCGTCGCCAAGTCGCTGCTGAGCTACCCGAGGAAATCCGGTGACGCCGCCGACGAGACGACGAGCCTGTCCAACCTCGCCGAGGAGCTCACTCTCCACGTCCCAGCCGTGCCGGATCCATTCCCGCGTGGGCGGTTCGAGCGGCCGTTCCTGCAGCTCGAGGTGCTCTCGCTTGGATCTCTCATCGGCCGGGCCACGCCGAGGTCGTTTCCGGGGACGCCAGAAATAGGAGGAGGTAGCAAGCCGTCATCCTCGTCGTCGCCGTCCTCGTCGACGAAGCTGGATGCGACGGCTCTTCTCAACGTCTCGGCGGAGCTGACGCTCTCCGGCGAGGAGTACGTGAACGTGTCGACGCTGTCCTTGGAAGGCGTGTACAACCCGGTGGACGGCCGGATGTACCTCGTCGGCTGCCGGAGAATACAGGCGCCGTGGCGAGCCTTCTCGTCGATGGGCGAGGTTGAGGAAGGCATGGACTGCTCGATCGAGGTGAGGGTGGAGTACCCGCCGACGACGGCGCGGTGGCTGATCAACCCGACGGCGAAGGTGCACATCGCGAGCACGCGCGGAGTCGGCGGCGGTGGCGACCCGCTGCGGTTCAATGCGACAGCGCTCCAGACGCTGCCGATCCTGTACCGGGAGCAGCGGCAGGACATCCTGTCGCGGCGGAGCGTGGAGGGGATCCTCCGCATCGTGACGCTGTCGGCGGCCATCGCCGCCGAGTTCAGCCAGCTGATGTACATCAAGTCCCACACCGACGTGATGCCGTACGTGTCGCTGGTGATGCTGGGCGTGCAGGCGCTGGGCTACAGCGTGCCGCTCATCACCGGCGCGGAGGCGCTGTTCGCGCGGATCGCGGCGTCGGGCGCCGACGGCGGCGCGGCGGCGCCGCCGTCGTACGAGGTGGACAAGAGCCAGCTGTACTGGACCATCGACTGCATCGTCAAGATCCTCATCCTCGCCGCCTTCCTCCTCACGCTCCGGCTGGTGCAGAAGGTGTGGCGCTCCCGCATCCGGCTGCTGACGCGGTCGCCGCTGGAGCCGGGGCGGGTCCCCAGCGACCGGAGGGTGCTCGCCTACACCACCAGCGCCCACCTCGTCGGCTTCATGGTGATCCTGGCGGCGCACTACGTGAGCATGCTGGGGCGGCCGGTGAGGTGGGAGTCGTCGTACATGGACGCGCGCGGCGAGGCGCACGCGCTCCGGGAGTGGGCGGTGACGATGGAGGAGTACATCGGCCTCGCCCAGGACCTGTTCCTCCTCCCGCAGGTGGTCGGCAACGTGGTGTGGCGGATCAACTGCCGGCCGCTCAAGACCGGCTACTACGCCGGCTTGACGGCGGTGAGGCTGCTGCCGCACCTGTACGACTACATCAGGGCGCCGGCGATCAACCCCTACTTCGCGGAGGAGTACGAGTTCGTCAACACCAGCCTCGACTTCTACTCCAAGTTCGGCGACGTCGCCATCCCGCTCGCCGCCGTCGCGCTCGCCGCCGCCGTCTACGTGCAGCAGCGCTGGAACTACAAGATCATCAGCAAGACCGTCAAGACGCAGCAGAAGAAGCTGCAGCACCTCGGCTCCCGGGTGTACGAGCGCCTGCCCTCCATGTCGTCCGCCAACTTCGAGGCCGAGCTCGTCTCCGGCGTCAACGACGGCGTCGGCCTCCGCCGAGACGCCAGCCTCAGCTAGCCACCGATCCTTTCGCTTTCTTAATTAATTAGGTTTTCATGTTCTTGTCTGCTTTCTTCTTCTTCCTCTTCTTCTTATTAGATCTTTGATAAAATGTACTCTACTACAAATCCAATAAAGTTTTTTTTTTCTTGCAGCTTAATTTGGTTTGTGTTCAGCTTATGCACTGTTCAGTTCTGAGTGCTTGACCACACTGTTTGTTCTTTCTGAACTCATCCCAAATTTCCAATGGAAGTGTCAACGATGCTGGTGATTAGCAGTCTTGTTTGACAGTTTCAGTCAAGCTTGCATGCTAGTTATTAGTTTGATTAGATTAAGCAGGGGGATTAATTATTGATGATCTAGTCAATCTAGCTACATGTAGGTGAATGAGAGGGTCAGCTCGAGTGATATCTCTTGCTCTTGCTGCTGATGCTGGATGCTGGCCATGGCTGCCTCTGTTGCTCCACTGTAGGATGAGACCTGCAGCTGATCGGAGCTGACACCGCCGCCGCTTAAATGCTGCAAACATTTCGAGAGAAACAAATTAACGAACGAAATTTCGAAATTTTAGTGAACACTTTACTCTTTTCTTTTTAAAAAAAGGAAAAGATTCTTGTTTCACTAACATAACCTTCTGCGGTTATTTTTTTTAGTTTTGTTGTGTGTAATCTCAGGTTGATGCTTAGCAAGAAGCAGACGCTTTCTCCGTTTCAAAAAAAATTTATTCAGTTTTTGGATATAATCGTTAGCTCTTCGTCTTATTTGATTTTTTTATGATTAATATTTTTATTGCTATTAGATGATAGAATAAAAATAGTAACTTACGACGTGACTAATTTTATTAAGTTTTTATATAAATTCAAATAAGACAGACTGTGGACATATAAAAACAAGGTCTTTTTAGAACGGAGGTACCAGCAAACGGTCCAAAGCGCTTAAAAAAAAAGGTTACCATACGAAACCGAGTTTTTTCTTGGCTATTAATATCAGAATTAGTGAGTATGTTCAGAGACCAAAAAATCATCAGGAACTAAAAAGAATTCAATAACCACAAGAACATTTTTTTTACCGCTCTAAGTCTAAGATGCAAAAAGAGAAGACAAAAGATGACGCAGAAGCTAAGGGAGTAGAAGTGACCACCTCGTGGCGGCGCGAGACATTGCCGTCGTCGTCGACGAGGTAGCCGGCCTCGGCGCAGAGCGCCCGGAGCACGTCGTTCTGGTCGGCGTGCTTCGGCAGCGCGTACCCGGCGCTGGCGCGCAGGCCGGCGTAGATCCTCGTCGCCACCTGCCGCCGCCGCCGCTCCCGCTGCCGGTTGTTCTCCCGCTCCCGCGGCGTCGGGTGCCGCAGCGACGTCGTCACCGAGCCGCCCCGCCCACGCCGCCGCACCGTCCACGGCCCCCGCGTCGACCGGATGCACCCCCTCCTCCGCCCCGCCGCCGCCTTCTCCGGCGCCATTGCCATTGCCACCTCGCCACCACCCTCCTCTCTCCCAGCTGCTGCCACCTCCATTGGCACCTCACCTTCCATGAGCTAACAGCAGCTCGAGCACACAGTACTCTCACTCACTCACTCACCTCTCCAAGACACTCCAACCAACACTAGCACAGCACGAGTATTTATAGCAGCAGGTGGATGCACACACTCTCACACATGCATATGCCTCTCCTTGCCATTGCTTCTTCTTCCTCCTAGCTCATGAAAACTTGTTTCTATGTGCATGTAGGATGCATCTCTCTCTCTCTCTCTCTCTCTCTCTCTCTCTCTCTCTCTATAGACAGTGTAGTGTGACTGTGTGAGTGAGAGAGAGAGGGAATAAGGTGGTTGGAGGCATGTAACAGATGTGTGTTGAGTAGTACAAGAACTACAAAGTGGAGGAGAGAAGAAGGGCACACAGGTTATTGCCACAAAAGGAGGAATCGTTTTCATCCTAAGTACCTCCAATGGTTTCATGCCCCCATTTGGATCTCCCCTGCCTTTCCTTCCCAGCTTTGCCTACTTTCTGGTTAGCTGCCTAGCCTCTTGGCTCCATGCTTGCAGATGCAGGTTCAGTACTACCTACCTACTTAGCTAGTACACTGGTGGTGGTGAGTGAGTGAGTGAGTGAGTGAGTGAGATGCCTAGAGAAAACCAGCTTACAATTGCATGCTTGCATGAAGGAATTGATGCTGTGCATGCAACACAATCCAATGCAACTACACTGTATGCTGGTGTGCATGCATATATGGCTCATTGCATATGTGTGCAGAAATCATAACCAAATTGTATGATCTGGTGTTGATCTTTCAGTTTCTCATCTGTACTTGTTGATTCTGATTTTCTAGCCATGCATGATGGCGATGTTGCTAGTCTTATTGATTAGTTGGGTGGTCAAAAAGGGAGCAAGAACCACCAGATTTTGATTGCTCATGAGCCATGTGCATTACAATCTCAAGAATTCTCACGCATGCTTGCATTTTGGGGTCACAGTTCAGGTGTGCCACACTCACGCTGTGGTTTGTGGTTGGACTATGATGTGCAGTTGTGCATGCACGCTAAGGAGAGCACCAGCCAACAACATGTAGATGATAAGATGAACATAAAAACACGGGTAAGCAGGATTATCAAGGAAACCTATAATTGGATAGACAAGTAATTAAGAGTTCTTTCACACACACACATATATGAGAGGCAAATGGGCATCTCTGAATTTTTATTGCCACCATCTGTTCCTCCATTTTTCAGGTTATTTGTTTGTGAACCAGTCTATACTGCATTATATGGAGCATTTCTTATGATCTGCTAGTGTGTTGGTAGATGAAAGAACCCTTTGATGGTATTTAACCCCATATGCTGATGTGCAGATATAAAGACAAACATAACAGGACAAGTACAGAAGTAAAAGGAGATTGCCATACCATGCTTCAGATATTCTGCTGGATTTTCCTGAACCAATCCAGACTTCACATTTGCCCACCTAGCTTTCAGTGTTATGCTACTTCATGACAGCTTACTTTGCAAAGAACCTGCAAGTATTTACTGCACAGTAAGTTCTACTCTGTAGTAATGCTAAGTAACTTTGTGTAGTCAGAATCTCAGATGTTCATGCCAATCGATCCTCATCATGTTCATGCCATCCACATTGCTCTCCTGCCAAATCACGCTGAACATGGTAGACAAATTCACGTACCGTGCTGCTGTCTGACGAAAAAATATCTCTCCAGCTCGCAGGAAAAAACCTGAGTTGATAAACTACCGAACTGCACAGCATTGCAATGAAATTTACACAGCCTCGTTACTTGTACAACTGTGCACTTCAATTACAAGATCGAACCAGCCTGCCGTACGAGGAATCCAGGATTGAACAACGTGACAAATAAAGAACTGTTTACTCTCTCACACACACAAAACCATACCATTTCAATTCAATTCAGATTTTGAAATTGCTCTAAATCCTGCAAATGAAATGAAAGAACAATTTTTCAGCCGTAACTTGTAAGCAGGAGCAAACGAACAGACGGGGACAAGAACACAAAATTAAAGATGGTAAAAGCGTGTAAAGTAAAATACTCCAGAAACGATTTCTTTCGTTTCTCTTTTTTTCCTTCAGAAGTTCAGAGATAGACAGGTCTCACCAAAATCATGTCAGAAAAAAAAAAACAAACAAACGGCACATTCCCAACTCCCAAGTGCGTGGCCCAGAACTCCCGATCGATTCGATTCCTGCACCATGTTTCCTGGGATTACGCAGGAATTTACCCTGTCAGGAGAAGGGAATTACTACAGCCAGCTAGCAGCAGCAGCATCTGATCGACTCTCTCTCTCTCTGAAGTGAGCACTGAACTGCACTGCAGTGCGGCGTCTCAGTCCCATCGAGATCTAATCAATCTCATATTCTTGTGGCTGTAGCTCGCTGTGCTGTTCCTGGTGGTGATGATTGGGAAGGAGGAATTTTCGGCGCCAGCCAAAAAGGGCGCGTCGTCTTCTTCCTCATTCCTCGTTCCTGCGTGGAATGCCGCGAAAGGCGCCATGGGTTGGTGACGTCTGCTGCATCAGCATCGTCGCGACGGTGCGAAAGCGCGAGAGGGAAGTGTATGTGTGGCGCGCGTTCGTCGGGTGGTTCCATGGATCGACGCCGCACGCGGTACGAACCCTCGCTTCGAGTCGCCGTCGGGCGGGCCACTCGGCGTCGTCCCGAAGAAAAGTTAGGGTTTTTTGGGGGATTGTCTATAAACACAAGTTGACCAGGCTAAAAAAACATCTTTTTTGGAAAAAAAATCGATTTTTTGCCTTGTCATGTTGGCCCGGGAGCCCAGCCCAGATAGTTTCCTCAAAAGGAAAAAATGGGCCGAACAAACGGGCCTCAACAAAGCGACCGTGTAAGTCCATGGCCGTTTGCTGCAAAGGTCATGGGCTTGTTTGAAAGTCTGGATTTTGGGGGGTTGTCCAAATGCTTTAACAAAATTTAGAAAGCCAACGCTCAACATTGCCCAAAGTTACCACTGTTACCAAAAATTGGTAATTCTATAATCTTGATCTCACAATAATTTAGCAAGGAACAAGCCAAGTATAACCTACACATCTCAACCTTACCGAATGGCAATTCCAAAAATCAACAATGTGTTCGTGACAAAGGAGTAGGGGATAAACTCCCCTATTTTCTCCTGAACACACTTCCCAAATTAGCAACCATCGTATTTTTTCATATATATATATATATATATAGCTAAATGTTGCTTTTAAAAACCATATTGATATTTTTTAGTTTGCAATAGTCAATACTTAATTTATCATTAGATCTCTCATTTTGTGTGATCACCTTCTTCTCCTGCCCTCACTCTCAAACCAACCCTTAGAGCATCCCAACAAATCAACCATCACATCTTTCACTCTATAAATAGAGGATGGAGAATAAGAGTTGAGCTTCAATAGCTATCACATCTTCTACTTTTGGATGTCATCCATATTAGGAAAAAGATAAGTCGTAATTAGATGTTTTCTCTCCATCCTTTAGAGATATATGGAGTATGTTATATTTGCATGATCTGATGGAGTAAAAAAGATATGAAGGATGAAACTATGATAGGTTTCCTGATACCAACAATCTTGCACACGAGTAATCACCCCTCATGCATTTCGGTCAATTCTCAGTCCACCTGAGAAACATCTAATGCCTCCATCTGACCACACGATCCTCACAAGGTAGAGAGGGCAATGACCCCATGAACGAATCCAATGCCTTTATCGTCGGCTCAAAGTGTCGTGTCGTGCCGTCTCACCCCGCTGCCGACTCACACATCTTGTCTCTTCGTGCGAAGGAGCAAAAGAGTTATAAGGCGACACCACCGAAGATAGGAGGCGAAGGAGCAAAAGAGTTATAAGGCGACACCACCAAAGATAGGAGGGGTCGTTGACCAAGGGAGAAAGAGGGGGAGTCGTCACTGGCTAGGAGAAGAAAGTGGACGCGTCGGCGGTGACTTAGTTGGGAGAGAGGGTTGTCATGTGTCGGTGATGGGAAAGGAGGATAAAAAATATATTACAATTTATGGGTTGTGAGATGTAAAACTTTAGAATGAAAAAACATGTAAGGAATAAATTAGAAAATATTGAAGGCTGATATGAATGATGAAAGAACCGTCATGGCTCCATCTGAGTCCACGCGATCAAAGCCAACTGTCCCAAAAATGCCCTGAGTTGTAAGTTGTAACTGTGGGCAGGTGGGGTATTGGGGACTGAGAGTACCTACCTGTGCAACAGTGCAAGGGCAAGAAAGATTGGACCAGACCAACCAGCTGTTATGAATTCCTCGTTCACGTGATCAATTGGAGCATTAGTTATTGAAAACTAAAATTAATTTATTTAAATTATTTCTAAGCAAGTTATATACATATAAGGTAAAATTTAAATTGTAAACTTAAATTTAGAGTTTTTTTACTGTAGTTTGTTATTTAGCATTTGTTTTTATATCACTAGAAACATGTATATAAAAGTTTTATATACGAATTATTTTTTAATCGTTGGTAAGCTGCTCTAGACGAGTAGGGGGTGTTTAGATGGAACTAAAACTTTGTAGTCCTTGTCATATTGAATGTTTGGACACTTACTATAAATATTAAACGTAGATTATTAATAAAACTCATCCATAATCTTGGACTAATTCGCGAGACGAATCTATTGAGCCTAATTAATCCATGATTAGCCTATGTGTTGCTACAGTAAACCTGCACTAATTATAAATTAATTAGGCTTAAAAAATTTGTCACACGAATTAGCTCTCATTTATATAATTAGGCCGCATTCGCCGGCACTAGTAAGATAACTTAACTCTCTCGTTTTTCGCGTGCACGCTTCCCGAACTGCTAAACGGTGTATTTTTTGCAAAAAAATTCTATAGAAAAGTTGTTTTAAAAAATCATATTAATCTATTTTATATTTTCCCAATAATTAATAATGAATTAATCATGTACTAATCTATTGTTACGCTTATCGCCCCGAACGGGGCGTTAGTTTTATAAGTAGTCTTTGTTTAATGCTCTAAATTCATTCTCCAAACACCATCAAAAGAATAGCGCTGTAATTAGCGCAACAGAATGGTCAGCAGGTGATGGTTGTTACTGCAGGTTTGGGAAATATTTCGGTCGAGTATTCGATGACTAGTACTAGTACTACTAGAAAATGCATGATTTGATGGGTATTATTACTAGTTGATGTCTTGATTAGCCGAGCATATTAGCGCGGTATAGTCACGTCAAAGCTCTGTGAGCACAGTGCAGGTAGTCAGGGCGGCCAGTGGGGTGGGGTGGTCGCTGCCGCTGGCCACGCGCGAGAACCAAAATCCAAAACACACGCAAACCTGTTCATAGAGAAACAAGTTGTATAGCTAATATTAGCTCTAATTTCTCTGTCTAAATTATATAATAGTTAGCTATAAAACATCAAATACATGTTTCTATATATCAGATTTTGTTTTGGAGTCCGAGTGCAGCTGGTTACAAATTAGTAGCCAGCCTCTCTTCTCTCATCCTCTTATCTCTTTAAAATATACTTATAGCTGACTTATAGCCTGCTATTGTACCTGCTCTTATATACTCCCACCATCCCATATTACACGGTATTTTGACTATATTTACTTATAATTTTTAACCTTTCATCTTATTCAAAAATTTAGGGTATATATAAAAATTTATAAGTAATACTTAAACTACTTCTATTAATAAACAAAATAAATAATATTTTTAATAAGACTAGTACTTAAATATTACCAACAGAAAGTTAAAATTCCATATTATATGGGACGGAGGGAGTATCGCATTTAAAATTTTTAACCCTAAATTTAGTTAATTTCAGTGTTTCACCAGAAGTACGTGATGAATTTTGGTACTCGTAGATTTCAGCACCTCTCGCAAAAGCCAAGCCACGAGCACAGCTCGGGAGTGGGAGGTTTTGGGCATGAGAAATCCGCCATGTTTTAAAGCACAGGAGAAAACGGGTATACCAGGGAGAGTACGGTGCAGGCTTGGGAGGGGAGGAGGCCACTGTTCCACTTGCCTCCATTGATGAGAGCTCGAGGTAGGAGAAAGCCAAGGCTAGCAGAGACCCTGGTCGTCGTCTTGTCTGCCCCGGCTGCGCCGGAATGACGGTGCTGCCCATGGTGGGGGCGTTCAGTTCTTTAGCCACCGATACCTCCTCAGCTCTTGAACGGTAACTTTATTTTTTTCACGCTTCACGCACACTTACCTATAAATAATCAAATGGTTATAATATCCTCCATTTGTAAAATATCAATGTAATTATTCTTTACTTTATTTACTTTTGATGTATTTAATATCTATTTTTACAAATTCTGATATAACGATCGCTAATATTAACTTGTTTTTAAGACAAATAAGATACAGGAAACTAACAATGTTATCCACGAGATCTTTTTATGCCCGGAGATATACCCATTACTCATGACATGTCCGAAACCTTGCCCATAACATTATCCGTGAATGTCACGTACCCACGTGTTTACCTCGTTACACATCACTATATATACATGATACAAACAATAGAAAAAAAATATAATAATCAATTTGATTATGGATTACTTATGGACCATAATATCCTTTAAGCAATATAAATATAAATTTAACTTAAAATAATCACATCTTAGTGCAAGATATAAACTAAAGTTTGGCTTAATTATATATTAAAACATTTATAGACTAATAAAACCCACATGTTAATTAGATTTGATGGGTAAACGGGCGAATGGGCATAGTTAGTGGCTACCCGTACCATGCTCATTTATCAATCGGGTATGAGTTTTGACCCAATAGCATACGTATATGTATAAAATAAATGATACACTTAAACCCTAAGGCTAGTCTTAATGCTCAATTTCACTACACAGTTTCCAAAACACATAACTCGATGAAACAATACATGAAACAACTACTCACAATACAACATTTCATCATACCATTTTCAAAACTAAATAAAATATTTAATTACGGCTGAAAGTTTGATGATATGCAGAGAGTATTTGATTGCAACGCCTAAAGCCCCTCAACGCGAGTTTCACTGTATTACCGAGGACTTGGGAACGGTGCCCAAGGGTTTCATGGCCATGAAACTAATTTTCTCTCTCTCCTCATAGTTTTATGTAAATATTTACCTTTACGGTATTGTATCATCTAATTAGTGTGCATGCTATTTTCATAGAACCATTGAGACTGGCCTAATAGAGTTTTTAACCTCGGGTGAATGACATGATTTGGGGGCAGGAGCGTAATAACATCAAAAATCCGGCGGCAAAGTAAGCCAATCCAGCCGTCCGGTGGCAGGAGGGAGGCTGCCTGACCTGACTGTCGCACAGCCACTCTGCCCGCTGACACCACCCTCCTCCCTCGGCGAGCGCATTGACCGTTCGTTCCACCCCCCACCCCCACGCCTCTCCCATCTTCTCTCCCACGGCCGTCCGTTCGGTTGTGCTTTTTTCGCTGCCACGAAAAATTAGTTCATTTTTATACTCTTTACGGTATAATCGATAAAATTAATTACTATAGATTTAAAATTTTATTTTAAAATGTAAGATGATAAACTTCTGTGTAGGGAAAAAATTGAAACAACGTACTGTTAGCACTTCAGAAAATGCATAAGCAGGAAACGAAGAGAAAGCAAAAGAAAAACCTGGGCAACAAGCGACATCCAGATAATCGCAATAGATCCGACTTGCACCCTGTTATAGAATAAAATTTGAATTTTAATATTAAATTTAGAGTTGATTTTAGAGTTTTTCAATGAAATTTATTTGTAGCCTTGGCTTTTGGGTCGAATACGTATCTAAAGGTTTTACTCATAAGTTATTTTTTATTTTTAAATATAATATATGTGTATTTTAAATATATATCTATATAAGCTTGTCATCAAATTTTTAACTACAGTAATTAATTTTATCGTTTATACTATTAAATATCTATAATAAATCATATAGTTTTTCATCTTTCATCAAACATTAAGAAAAGAATGCAACTCTCCGAGGCAGAGCGCATCAACCAAATACTCTCTCCGTTCTAAATTGTAATAACTCAGCTCCAAAATATAAGAATTTATATATTGTTTAGTGTATATTAAGTAGATTCCCTTTAGTCACTACAATGATCAATTTTTGATTTTTTTTGAAACGATTTGATTTCTTTCTAAGCATTTGATTGGCTTTGAAATTATTGCAATGATTGAAATTATATAAATTAGTGCATAAATATTTATATTACAATAAAAATTTGAATACCATAATTATTTATATTTTAGAATGGATTAAGTAAGAGATTTTGGGATGACTATAGATAGATGCTAGCTCAAATTCATCTATAAAAACCCTTACATTCATGGATGGAGATAGTATGAGGAACCTCACATGGAGTGGAGGTTAGTGCATTCTTTAATAGAAAGGTAAAAATTAAGTCAAAAAATTCATGTATTGGAACTATCAGTCTTATTTTTTCTGTTGTCCGTAAGACAATATTTAAAATCTCAATATTAAGTTGGGAGTAGATTTTGAGGCCTTTTTATTGTGGTTTATTTTTAGTTTTAGCTTTTAGATTGTTAAGAATACATATATAAAAGTTGTATTGGTGCAATTCTCATCGGTGCCATTGTTTTGCTTTTCTAAGAAAATACGAAGTTATGTATTCTCATACGAAAAATAATTTACAGGTAATTCTTTTATATATGTTCATATAGACAAAAAGCAAAAGCTATAACATTAACCATGATAAAAGACAATAAAATGAAATAAAAATTAAGTTTTATAATTTAAAATTTAACTTATAATCTATTGAAATGATGGGAGCCGTCGTGTCTACAAAATCACTTGCTAGCTGCATTACAAGTACCGCGAGCGAACGACCTGGAGATAGCAGCAAGAACAACGAACAACAGAAAAAAGGCAGGATGGCAGCATCGAAATATCGTCGCAAAAGAAGGGGCGATTTCGACCAAGAAGCTACAGTAAGAACAAGTACACCTTTTTTCTGCAGGCTCATCAATCCATGCAACTCTAATTATTAGCTCTAGAACTGTAGCACCATTTTCACATGTTTCAATTTCTTTTCCCCAAATCAAACAAACACCTCTTTAATCTCATGGCCATGATGGCCATTGGAGATTTGGTGGATGAAGAACCATTAGAACAGTCATGAATGGTCAAAGTGTAAAATGTGAAAGGAGATTAAGCTGAAGTTAAACACCATGTTCCTACCACTGTGACAGAGCCCTTCCTCTCCTCTCTTCTGCTGCCCTGTTCATCTCTTTCTTTTTATTCGATTCCTCTATTCCATTCCACACGCATTGCTGCTACTGCTATCTCAGCACCAGCCTTTTTTTTTTCCCCCTTTCTTTTTTCCGCTCTCCGCAACCGAGGATTTTTCTTTTGAAAAAAGGATTGCAACTTGCGGTTTTTTGGCGCACCTTGATTACTCTAGATTTTATAGAGACGAATGTGAGCGGTCAAATCCTTCTTTTTAGCTTCTGTGCGTTGTGTTTTGTGCTCTTCTTTTGTCAGTTCGTGAAGGTGCTCTCCTGTTCTTGCGTGGCTGCTGCAACGAGAGGGAGTGGAGCGGCGGCCGGCCATGGCACAGCCGAGTGCATGGGAAGCGGAGAAGATGTGGGTTTCTTTCTTTCTTTCTTCTTTCTGGTGCTTTATTCCTTTGATATATTGGTTCATGTGATCAGATTGCTTTGATGGACAAACCTGTCGCTGCTGTTCTTGGTACATTCTTTTCTTTTTTGTATGTTATCGAAATGTTCTTCATTTTTTCTCGAGATTTTTGTCCTTCCATTTGGCTCTCAGTCTCCACCTTATCTTTTTGCCGAGATTAGTTTTTTTTGTTTTGCTTTTGTGAGGTTCCCAGATTTGTTTCATGAGGGTTTAGATCGCCCTTTTCTGGTGATATTGCAAGAATCTTGCCTTTCATCTCCCCCTGTGGCATTTCAGAAGGTTGCAGACGCTTGAGATTCCGTTTGAGTTTCTTGAAATTTCTGCATTTTCATCTCTGCATTTTATTTTCTCCTTTTGCAAAAGATATGTTCTTTTCTCATGTTCCTCAACTTCCTTTTCTTTTTCAGGTATAGTATGGTTTATTGCTTGTTAGCTTTGTTCTTGTGCCCTGCATTTCAACTGCCTCTTATTTCTGGGAATTTATTTCTTCTTTCACACTTTAATACCCATTTTAACTTTGTTTTTCTCATGAAAATTTTGGATCCCCCCATGGTTTTCCTTCCTGTTGCTGCTGTGCTTGCATGCAAACCCTCCATTGTGTCTGCTCCGTGTTGATGAAATGCTGTTCAAGATATATAGTATTTTTTATAGTTCTTTCATATCTTATATCTTGCCAAGGTCATCTACCTATATATCCACACTGAACTTCACCATATGTATTCTTGGATGCAGGTTGGATGTGTACATCCATGATTACCTGTTGAAGAGGAACTTGCAGAACACTGCGAAGGCCTTCCAAGCAGAAGGCAGCGTGTCTTCGGATCCTGTTGGTTAGTGCTACAACACCATTTGCTGCGATCAATTTTTGTATATTCTCATACTACTGAAGGATCACATAGTTTGTTACTCTGCCAATAGGATGGGTAAACAGCTATCAATTGATAAGCTGTGATAGAAGAATGTCAGTAGTATTTGTGCATGTGTGAGACATGTATTACTACTAGTTATTACTCCTTGTACCAGACAGATGCAAGGAACAATACTTAAGCCTTATTGTTTTGTCTGATTTATGCATGCCAGTCTGATGTTTCTGCATTGTAATGAATGCAATTTAATTTTTCTTGCACTGAGAGATGTCAGCTTTTATTTTGCAAAAAAAAGCAATTGATGCCCCAGGGGGTTTCCTCTTGGAGTGGTGGTCAGTCTTCTGGGATATCTTCATTGCAAGGACGAACGACAAGCATTCTGATGTTGCTGCTTCGTACATCGAGGTTCTTGTAGCACATGCAACTTGGTTATTGCTTGTCCTTGTTGTTTGCTTGTACTACTCGTTTGGTACAATTGTTTATTGCCAGTATTATCTTACAATAGACATGCCTAAATGCTTTCACTGTGTCAGTCATGAGATCATGTCCATCCCTCTTATCATACATCTCACACGCTCACTCCCCAAAAAGATTTACATTTTTTTCCTAAAGCAAATGGATTTAAGTTCCCCACAAACATTCCAAATCGAATTCAAGAACCTTCCATGTTGCTGTTGAGAAAAGGAGTATAAAACCTAATTCATCTATATAAGCAAAACTTGTTATGGACTCATGGCGGACTAAAAAAAATTCAAATGTGTTGACAATGTTTCCAAATAAACCATGATGGGCATCACAGGGTTATTGAAGAACATGTGGTTTAATCATTTTAGAAGTACTGAACACAAAACACTTCCTTACAGTTACAGCAAGTGCGTACTACTTTGTCTCCAGCTAGTGTCAACTTTAAAAATCGAAGGAAAAATTGAAGGCAATATCCCATCGTCAATATGATTAGTAGTTTTGTGGGAAGTACTCCTTATGATCCTTTGTAGTCTGCAGTAGCTAATACCTGTGACAATCTTCTTAATTGTGAATTGCTATTTTTTTGTTTGTTTGTTTGACATCATGTTCCTAATTTTGTACCCCAGACACAGTCAATTAAAGCTCAAGAGCAGCAGCCATCACAGCTGCAGCAGCAAGAGGTCCATTCCCAGCAGTCCCCACGGCAGATCCAAATGCAGCAACTCCTGCTACAGAGGCATGCACAACAGCAGCAGCAGCAGCACCAGAATCAGCAGCATTCACAGCAGCAACGCCGCCAGCAGAAGCAACAGCAGCGCAGTGAAGGCACTCATTTACCCACAAGTGCACAGAATGGTTTGATTTCTTCCGATCCTCCAACACGAAGCACAGCAGCTGCAAGTTCTTTGTCTGCAAAGATGTATGAGGAGAGGGTGAAAAATTCTGTTCAAAGGGACACCTTAGATGAAGCACCTGCAAAGGTAGTTTCTCCATGGCAACGTGTAGTGTTGCTTTCATAATCTACATGTTATGAAATGTTATATCTTTATACTGCAGCAAAGGTTTACAGAAAATATTGGGCAATTGCTGGAATCAAACTCGTCATCTATGGTGAAGTCCGTTGCAATATCAGCTCAGGCTTCAGGGTACTAACTACTCAATAACGCTTTCTAATGTTGCATTTACCAATTTTTTTGGCTATTGGATTTCTAAAGTATTATCCACAATAAATGCAGACAACATGTTCTAGTTGTTTGACAGAATCAATTTTGAACTCCTCTAATGGAGGATATCTTGATGGTTCATACTATAATGGCTGTTTAAGGGCAATTATCTCTAGGTTCTGTTTTCCTGCTAGCATGTGTGCTAATTTGCTTTGACTTTCTTATTACAATGTTATTAGGCAAATTTTCCATGGATCAGCTGGTGGCATGTCAGGTACTTTGCAACAGGTTCAGGCCCGAAGCCAACAACTTCAGGCATCAACACAGGTTGGCAGCCTGGTTTCAGCTGTATAATTCCATGCATTGTTGTGTATAATTAAATAAGTCAAATTTGTATCAGGAAATGAAGGTAGACCCGAATGCTGCTCTACACATGAGAGCTGCAGGGGCAGATGGGTCATTAATTGGAGTACCAGGTCTTTTGCTTTGAACTCTAATATGTTGTGTTGTTTCTGGTTGCTAATCGGCAATTCTAGGATTAGTACCTTCTCATTCATCTAGTTAATTCCAGTGTTTGATACTGTTATCTGGCAGGCACTAACCCGGCAGGGAACAATTTGACGTTGAAAGGGTGGCCTCTTACTGTTAGTTTCTTCACTTCATTCCATTAACTGGCATTCTAAGCAAGTTTGTATGCTGCACATTTTTGCGTTCTTATGATGTTTTTCCATTTGGTTATAACCGCCCAGGGGTTAGATCAGCTTAGATCTGGGTTTCTCCAACAGAAATCTTTTATGCAGTCTCCCCAACCATTGCACCATCTGCAATTTCTCACTGCACAGCAACAGCAGCTTCTGCTTCAAGCACAACAAAATATGACTTCTTCACCTGGAGAGATGGACAGCAGAAGGCTTCGGATGCTTTTGAGCAGCCGAAACGTTGTTCCTGGTAGGGATGGTCAATCCAATGCATACACTGAAATTATTCCTAGTGTTGGCCCTTCATTGCAAAGTATGTGCTCACCTGTCCAGCGAATGGAGACTGACATGCTGATGAAGGTAGGTTTCCGCTGTATGTTTTAATATATGCATCCAATTGCTTATGTTTGTGAGGATTCATTGCATGTTAATAGTAGTACCTCGTATTACCAGGTTATGCATATATTTTGTGCTGAATTGATGTCTTTCATGTCTATAGATTATATCGTTGAATTCTTATCAGTTAACAGTAATATATTTTGTTTAAATTTATCATGCCTGTTCCAATTATGTAATGTTGCCAAGTCTGCATTACACATTACCATTTCTTTTCTATTATAGCATAGTGATTAAATATGGAAACAATGGTCTTGCTCCTTGTGGAAATGTACCCTTTTGAACAGAGGCACTCATACTGTTAGGATTACACAATAATCTGTCTGCTAATTGATACGTGCTCACATACTTTCTGAAGCTACCTTTTGCACAATAGCTTCAACATCTTTGGTTTTGGACCTTACCACCTCGTCATTATATGTAGTAGAAGATAGCAGCCATACAACAGAACCAGCAGAGCAGCAACCAGCAACAGCTCCTTCAACATACTTTACTTAGCCAGCAACCCCAAATCTCTAGTCACCTTCCAGTCCAGCAGGAAAAAATGGGGGCTGGAAGTGTTACTATCGATGGAAGCTTGTCTAATTCATTTCGTGGAAGTGAACAGGTTTCACCTTGTTCTACATATATTCAACATGACAACCTTAATGTTATTGTATCTGTCCTTTTGTTTGACTTAACTGTCATAAATATATGATTTTGCAGGTTTCCAAGAATCAGAATGGGCGAAAGCGCAAACAGCCTATCTCATCATCTGGTCCAGCCAATAGCTCGGGCACTGTGAACACTGGAGTTCCTTCCTCAGAACCCTCAACTCCTTCATCACAAAGCCCAGGAGACACAATTTCAATGCCCTCACTGCATCACAATACTAACTTATCAAAGGCTTTGGTTGTTTGTGGTGCAAGTACACCAGTGGCAATGGGATCACCAACAAATCAACTTGTAAGTTACTACTGGTCTTAAATCTTGAACCAAACAGCTGTGACCCTATTACATGGATATATTATGAATGTAATATAGCTTGGAATATTTTTTGTTGCATTGATGATGTCTTTTGATGCTCTACTTCTGAACTTAACTCAACTGCAGACTGACATGGATCGTTTTGTGGAGGATGGCTGCTTGGAAGATAATGTGGAGTCGTTCCTGTCACATGATGATGCAGATAGAAGAGACGCTGGCAATCGCTGTATGGAATCCACTAAAGGTGCCAGTCTCAACTTTTTAGTACTGTATGGCTAGTTGAAGTTGAACGGTTGTTCAAGACATTAACACTTTTGACACTGGTTCACTGGGCCAGTTTAGTACCACATGTAATTATGGACCACATGTAATTATGGCTAGTGTAAACAGTACCACTAAGCTGAACTCATTTAGGTGAAGTTAGCATGGAATCTGAGTAGTTGGTGTGGTTCAGGCCATGGCACTGCCTTAAGCAGGGTTTATCTTCCAAGAGATATCTTCTGTAGTGCTTTGATTTTATTTATACTTCTTAAGCAGGATTTATCTTCCAAGAGATCTCTTCTGTACAAGCAAGCACGAACAAGGTTGTATGCTGCCACTTCTCATCAGATGGAAAATTACTTGCTACCGGGGGTCATGACAAGAAGGTAGACGCAAATGGCCGTGCTTGTTATGATACTCGACCTAGTTGATGTTGTTGGAGTGGGCAGACATTTGTTCAGACTTTATAGTGATATTGAAGTATATAGTTACAATGTTGCAATACAGGTGGTATTGTGGCATGCTGAAAACTTAAAACAGAAGTCAATACTGGAGGAACATTCTCTTCTGATTACTGATGTACGGTTCAGTCCAAGCATTCCACGCCTTGCTACCTCCTCATTTGATAAAACTGTCAGGATCTGGGATGCTGACAATGTAAGTACCTAACTGTCCAGTTGTTTTCCCTACCATCTATATGCTTTAGCGATTGTTCCAGCGTGTCAGGACATGTTGCACAAACCTGTCAAGTAGCACCAAAACGAGTAAAGTACATGGCCGGTCCTTAAACTTGTGGCGCGGTACCACTTAGGTCTATAAACTTAGAAAATGCACGTTTAGGTCCATGAACTTGTTTTAACGTACTATCTAGGTCCATAAACTTGTTTTAATGTACCATCCAGGTCCATGAACTCGTTTTAATGTAGGTCCATGATTTTTGATATTAAAACGAGTTCATGGACCTAAACGTGCATTTTCTAAGTTTATGGACCTAAGTGGTACCGCGTCATAAGTTTAAGGACCGATCATATACTTTACTCCACCAAAACTATATCACAGCTACTTTGTACCTTTAGCTCAGAGTTGTGACCTTTCAAATTGCCCTTTATGTTGAAACAGCATCAAAAAGTTAAAGTAGATTGAAATCTCAAAGAAAACAGTTAGCAATGTCCATCCCAACATCAATTTTCAGAATAATCATTTTGTAGAAGTGGAACTTGCTTGGTGATAAGCATGAATCCTCTAAGCTTTTAGATTCCTGGGTTATGTCAATACTTGAGTCGTGAAAGTTGTGAGGCAACAATATACCTTTTTTTTTACTGCTCTTCATGTTTCAATGCTGTCACTGTTACCGCTCAAAATGGACTTTTGCAGCAAGGTTATTCAATTCGGACGTTCACTGGGCACTCAGCATCTGTTATGTCACTGGATTTCCACCCCAACAAGGATGACCTCATTTGTTCTTGTGATGGGGACAATGAGATACGATTCTGGAGTATCAACAGTGGAAACATCGTTCGGATTTTTAAGGTTACTCGGTTTTTCTTATGTAGCATTCTGTCAATCTGCAATTGCCGCTTTGTTGTAAGCAATCGCCACATTTCCTAGAAAGGCACTGCAAATCTGTTGAAAGCACCCTAAATGATATTTCATACCAACAATTAATTGGTTTCAAGCACTGTTATAACCTCTTGTAATAGTTAATGGGTTGGTAATGAGTTGTCTCCAGGCATAATCAGCAGCTGGTGTCAAATGAGATGCCATGTTTATTGATTTTCTTTTTTGTTTCCAATCCCTTTGTAGGGAGGCTCAAGCCAGCTGAGATTTCAACCACGTCTTGGAGGATATCTTGCAGCAGCTTCAGAGAATGCTGTCTCTATACTTGATGTGGAGACTCAAGCTTGCGTTAGGAGGTTTGAGGTTTGTAGAGGCTTTCTACCTAACAGTTGACACTCATATTCAGATCTTATAAATTCACTGAGATTCCAGTAACATATATACTGCTAACAAATCTATGTGCCAAAATGCATTTACTTTTGATCTCTCTTTAAGAGTGAGCTTTGGATATTGCAAATCTACCTATTTGTTTTGTAATCAGCTTTGTGGTGTTCATTTGCTTAATTGCCTTGATGGTCATTATCCAGAAAAATTGCCCTTATGGTACATTGTGATTAGTTGATTGTTTTCGAAGTCACATTGTATTGACTGTTGTCAGTGTTGTTAATCAGTTGAATTTCCAAGCTGTGGTAATCAATCACTTTGATCTGTACTCTTCATTGGGAATTGCAGGGCCACTCAAATCATGTCGATTCTGTGTGCTGGGATTCTACTGGTCACTATGTTGTATCTGTCAGTGAAGACACGGTAAAGGTATGGTCTATGAATGCTGGGAGCGATGATCGTTGTGTGCAAGAGCTTAACTGCAGTGGGAGCAAGTTTCATTCGTGTGCTTTCCACCCTTCATATCCATCTTTGCTTATCATAGGTTGTTACCAGGCAAGTATTTCCCTTTATCTTCTTGGATCTCCTTTTACACGCATGCATCATGATTCATTCAAAACTAATCTGCACGGATCATAAGTATCTTTGCCTCTTTGGTTAGAAATGAGTTTTTCTAGATCAACTCATGACTACTCTGTCACACTGAGAATCGCTCCGCAACTTCAATTTTGTTACATGATGAAATCTAATCTTTTAATAATTAACACACATGACATGACACTATCTGAAGTTCCATGAATATTCATTCATGACGGACAGGCAATTATTTTGAAGATTTACTGCAATTAAATATGCCTTTCTTATTTAAGTTCAAGGACAAGCATAGACACAACTGTTCCATAACGACCGCTTCTGTTTTCACCTCAATTCATGTTTGCAACGTCGGTAGCACGCTTACCTCCCGGTTGTGTTGAATTCTGCAGTCTCTTGAGCTGTGGGACATGTCGGAGAACAGAACGATGACCCTTGCGGCTCATGACAGCCTCATCACAGCATTGGCATCCTCGAGCTCTGGACTTGTTGCTTCCACAAGCCATGACAAGTTCCTCAAGCTGTGGAAATGAAGTTCTTCCAAGCTAGCTGCACTCTAACCCTCAAACTTTGGATGGGCCTCTTTTCCTGAATTTTTTTGGTCGCACCATTAGCCCCCAAAAGGCTATTGTGTGCTGATGGTATAAAGACTATATGGTATAATATCCCCCCCAAAGTAGCTGGCTACTGCATGACTGAATATATGGCTATCCTAGTATACCTTTTGCTAACCCTGGGAAGGTGGATTAGTACTAGCATTTTGTACAGAACATGAGCTATGCTTTGTGTTAATTATATAGTCTATCTGAACCACTGAAGTGTCTATGGTCTGAATCCTGAAAACTTTACTGTTGCATCTCTGCTATAAACATGAAGAATGTTGTGGGATTCTCGTCGCAGTTTCAAGGAGGCTTTTGTAACTGAAGATGGCTGAACTGAATTTCAGCAAGAATGTCTGAAATCTGGAAAATTTTCCCACTGAATTTTACAGGTGTAGTTTCACCTTCACCACTAATGCTTGGTGGCTAGGGGAAGAAACGAATTTGGAATCTCTGGCCTGCAATAAACGAATATCTTTGCTGTTTGCATGTGCGATCTTTGCACGGTTCCCAGATTCCCCAGCACGCCCAAATCCACAGTTGATCAATCGGTTGCAAGTTTGCAACACAGAAAAAATGAAGAGAGATGGTCTGGGGCTCATGGTAACCAAAGCATTGGTTCTTGACTAGATGGACAGTAGTTCTTTCTTCTGAACATATTTTTCTTTCTTTTTTTCTCTTTTTGTTTCTGATCAAACAGGCATTGTTTCCTTTTCGTTTTGTTTCTGATCAAACAGGGAGTGCAGATCTATGTGATTGTCAGTTTGGAACAACACTAAATCCTGCATGGCTTTCACAATGAAAGCTATATGGGAATGCTTGGTTACGGTCATAAGCTTCATCATCGAAATGATCATCAAAGGTAATATTGGTTGTTAGTTGTTGTAGTACCATCGTCACAGCCTTCACATGTTCCCATATTCAGTTTGAGGGAGTTGTATTATCTCGTTTCATAAAGTTGGGGAGGATAAATCCAATCCCATTAGAGTGAATGGGAAATGTTGTGTTAGTAATAAAAAAAAGGGATATGCTAACTGTTAATCGAGTGAAATGTTTAATTTTAGTAATCCAAAGGGTTTTGATTTATTAGTCTCTGCATTTCTAAAACCAGATGCCATCTAAATCCAATTTTAGCCTTTTTTCCTTTAATTTTTTACCGAATTTTCAGCTGGAGGTAAAAAAAAAACCAATATATGGCAGAACTATTGGTATAATTATGTATAGCTTTTGACTACTATTTTGCTAGTATTATATTACATATTCAATAAAAACATCCGACAAAATTTTAATAAGTTTATTTGGGAGTAATCATTCCATTGAAGTTTGTGAAATGAATAAATAAATGCATTGGGAATATAAAATATTGAATATTTGTATTGGGATTTGTTAAAGCGAGGGATGTTATATTTTTTTTGATTGGTATGTGTGCGGGGAGTTAAAAATGAAGTTATTTTGGTACGAAGGGATTACCAAATACTCCCCTTGCTCAAAAAATAAGCATATTCAAGATTCGGTTTTTGTATTATGGTATAAGCATTTATGTACAAATTTTCATGATTTATTTTAAGCCCAATCAAATGCTAAGGAATCAAATCAATTCAAAATTTTAAAGAACCACGCTAGAATGACTAAAAGAGAATCTCTTTTGTCTCCTTATTGTATGCTATACGTCATCGAATTGTTTATATTTTGAAACAAATACAGTAAAGTTCGTATGTTTAAATACGGAGGAAGCACTTCGAGAATCATTTCTCTTTTTTATTCTTTTGGAACAAATACGAATTTCATTTTTTAAAAAAATTCTAAAAAGCACGACAATAAATGCGCCGGCCGAAATCCAAGCTAACACCGTGTTAAATCGCGTCCCGTACGAAAGTCTCCTCCTCCTCCCCCCAACCAGCTTACTAATCACACTCCTCTTCCATCTCTTAATCTAATCACACTCCTCTCCACCTCGTCGCCTCGCCGTCTCCACCACCAAAACCCTAGCCGGCGCCGCGCTCCTCCACCCGCCGCCGCCCGCAGCCATGGATCTCCTCCGCTCGCACCTCCACAGGGTCCGCATCCCGGAGCCCTCCGACCGCATCCACAAGGACGAGTGCTGCGTCTCCTTCGACACCCCGGTGAGTAACCGCCTCCCGCCCCCTCGTGCGCTGGTGTGGTCTTCCTAGGGTTAGGGTTTTGACGCGGGTGTTCTCCCTCACCGCGCGCGTGCAGAGGTCGGAGGGGGGCCTGTACGTCGACCTGAGCTCGTTCCTGGGGTTCGGGAAGGAGCACGTGGCGTGGAACTACGAGAAGACGGGGAACCCCGTGTACCTCCACATCGTGCAGCGCCGGAAGCCGGAGCCCGACGACGAGGCGGATCGCCCGCTGAAGAAGCCCACGCTGCTCGCCATCGGTATGACGCGCCTACCCACTGGTCAACATCGTACTTCGTGTTGTTAATATTGTGGACAGATGAACCGTGCGTGGGTGTTTTTCCTTATGGGATTGTGTTTGAGTGACGGGATCATTTCTACTGAGACTTGCTTCATGTGGTTATTGGGTTGGGCAATGCTATGGAGAAAAATGTCGCGACATATCTGGATTCCCATTATCTGTTTGTTATTGTAGTGCAGGTTTACCCAGCTAGGTAGGGTAGTTTTGATATGTTTCCTGTTCTATTTGATCTGTTCAGCTAATCTAATGTAGAAAATTATTGGTATGGCATTGCTCTGTTTCCTATTTTCTGGAATCAGAGACCATGACATATCATAAAAGATACGGTGGCTGTGTTAGAGACCATGGAATAGCCGAAAACATATGGTGGCTGTAGTACTGAATTGTTTGTTGTGTGATATGCTTTACTACTTCTTAGAAGAGTTGTCTGTAACCTGGGTTTCCACAATAGAATAGATAGTCATATTTTCTCTGTTCTGTATTCCCATGATTGCAAATAGATGAATGCAGTGACTTTGTTTACTAATGAGGGATTCCTACATTTATAGGAGTGGAGGGAGGTTTCAATGATCAAGAACCTGAATATGATGAGGCTTTTGAAATTGTTATCTTGCCTGAATTTACTTCTCTCCCGTTTCCATCAGTTGACTTGCCAGAGAAGGTAACTGTGTTCGACATAAAAGACTTTAGTTATTGTATGCACAGGTACTTACTACAATACAACTCTGTAGGTTAGGATTGCAGTTGACAAAGTTATACTTGCCGAAAGTGCTGATAGAAAACAACGACTGGCTTCTTGGGTTGCTGACAATAAAAAAATCAGTGCATTTGCTATGGATCTGCAACAGCTAGACAATGGTGTCATTGTGCCCCCTACTGGATGGAAATGTAGCAAGTGTGATAAAACTGAGAATCTCTGGTTAAATTTGACTGATGGCATGATCCTTTGTGGGAGGCGGCTTTGGGATGGAAGTGGGGGAAATAATCATGCTATTGAACACTATGAACAGACAAAATATCCTCTTGCAGTAAAGCTTGGAACAGTTACTGCCGATTTGGAAGCAGCAGGTAATGCTACTCTGCGGACCTTTTACGTATTTAGGCTTCCTCTTTTGTTATTATACTATTACATACATCAACATTACCACTTAGTGAATAAATTGAACTTTACCCATTTATCTCATGAACTGTATCGTTTTGGATATTTAAATTAAAATTTTCATATATATAATATATATACGATGCTCTAGTTGAAATATTTATACCGAATATTATACTCAAAATAAGTTCTAGAGATATATTTTTATATAAATACCAGTCAAACTTTTATTCAGAGACAAACAATTGGAAAATGTAATGATTCATATTAAATCAATAAGACTCCAGTTTTCTGTTCTTTTAAACTTCCAGAGTTATATGTATGTATTGTTCATAGATCATAAATTGTATTCCCTCCATTCCATATTATAAAACTTTCTGGTCTTGCTTAGATTCATTTGTATGCTAATGAATCTAGACACATATACAAAACATGTACATAGATACATGGATGAATTTATGCAAAGCTAGAAAGTCTTAGAATTTAAAACGGAGGGAGTAACACACAACCCAAGTAGAAGTAATCTATGCTGTTATTTTTAACCTTTCACATAAACATTTTGCTTTCATATTCTTTTGGTTTTAACAAAGAGTGTTCTTAAACTTTTGGTGCAACCTTCCTATCAAGGGCATGTGCAGCTGGGGTTACTTTTACTGTATATTAAATACCTATTCATACCAGTTTTTCTGTGACAGCTCAGACGTTTTCTCATACCCGGAAGATGATAGTGTTGAAGATCCACTACTAGCTCAGCATTTGTCACACTTTGGTATTGATTTTTCCTCTCTTCAAAAGGTGAGTTCTTCATTTTCTGGTGGCATTTATGTGCGATACTTTAGATCTACACAATAGGACTTGCCTTTTTGTTTAATTGTGATAAAAACATATTAGCACTTTTTTGTGGCAATATATAATGTAGCACCTTATTGTCATACTGTGTTTTCCCCTTTGATGCTTGTCAATGTGTCTTTTAGTTTAGGGGCTTTTTGATGTGATCCTTTTGTTTGTGCAGACTGAGATGACTACTGCTGAAAGAGAACTTGATCACAATACCAATTATGACTGGAACAGAATACAAGAAAGTGGCAAAGATGCTGAACTTTTATACGGGCCTGGTTATACTGGCCTTGTTAACCTTGGAAACAGGTAGCTTTGGTTGACTTCATGATGTTACTTTCTCTTCCAGTAATTTCTCTAAGTCTTAAGAAATGCATGTATTTCCTCCTCTGCAGTTGCTATATGGCCTCAGTAATGCAAGTGATGTTTTCAACTCTTCCTTTTATTTCACGGTTAGTTTAGTTCTACTCTCCCAGTTGTTGAAAGTTATGTCATTATCTCTTCACCACTTCTTGTCTAGAGTTGCTTTTTTTCCTCAGTAGCACATGCTCATGCATTTACTTGTTGTATCATTTCAGATACTATGAGAAGCAGAGCTTGAAAGCTGCATTCACAATTTCCCCAGCTGATCCAACAATGGACTTAAATATGCAAATGTAAGTGTACACCAGCTTATCTGTGCTTGCGTGTATTGGTATTGAATCACTATTCTGAGGTGGTTGCTGTGAGATGCAGTGTTGCCTGCTTCTAATGTAAGTGTAATACATAAATCAGTTGTTTGGCCATTTGTCATGTATGGCTGTACGCTTCAGAAATCGTAGTATGGGTACAAATTACTTTGTTAAATTCTTGCAATCACAAGCGGAGTGATTATACCTAGAATCTTATTTTGGCAAGCCAGCACTTTCTTGCTCTGTTCACACTGGGAAGCTGCTGGTGGGAATTCATCTTGGATACTGTAGTGGTCCAGTGCAGCGCTGGTTAAGTGGTAGAATGTTTAAGGCTATTAGCAATGCTGTAACCAAACATATATCATGCTGTCCAAATGTCCTTTAAATACTGCATCTTGTTTCAGCATAGGAACATCTTTCTCAATTCAGTGCTACTGTTTTATGATGTAATAATTCTAGAAGGGATTTGTTTTTTAAGCAATAATTTTAATAAAAAATATGTCTGCCCTTACACTCGACACTTCAAATTTTCAGGACAAAGTTGGCACATGGAATGCTCTCTGGCAAATACTCTCTGCCAAACCAAGAGGTAAGCATTTTTATATATCTGCCTTTGCTTGCACTTTCCGTTGTTGGTCGTTACCTTAGCAATTTTGTTCATATTGCTGATGGTTCAATCTGGAGTAGACTGCTTTTGTGTTTTATTTTATAGCTCTTATGTGCACAAACTTAGGCCTCTTAATTCTCAAAACTATACCCACATTTAATTTTTGTGCAAGAACTGGTATCTACTAATTCTGTAGCATGTGTTCTGTGGGTCAAGTGAAAGTCTAAGGAAGCTATGCTTTTCTAAATGTGCTTGTATAAACATGGAATCCTAGCTTGTACAAACATGTTTGAAAGTTTATATAGCTTTGTTGTTCTCAACTCATTTGTCTATGTCAGTACTCACTTATTAGATGTACATTTCTTTAACTTCTATTCCTCCAATTGTATGCAATTTAAACCACAGGGCACTTTCAATATGAATAGATGCCCTGTCTGGAGTATCAGAATTACTCATGAAACAGCTCAATTTTATGGAATCAGAATATTTTTGGTGTTCCTGACAGGACCCAAGCTTGGGAATACACTACATACTTACTATTACCTGCCAACTTCTAAGCCAAGTTTGCTGATCCATAATTTGTTCTGATAAGCAGTTCTGATTCACCATTCTCATTATTTGTACATATTGTGTTTTGATCGGCAGTTCTGATTCTGACTGTTCTATCTTGTTGTTTGACAATTAAGGCTCAATAACACTTTTGGACACACTTTTGAATAAACCTAATTGTTATGTTCAATTTTAATAGGGGCAAGAAGGAATACGCCCTCGTATGTTTAAGACAGTTATTGCCGCAAAGCATCCTGAATTTTCCAGTATGAGGCAACAGGTACTTTGGACATGGAATTACAAATCTTGGACTGAACAGCTACTTATTTGATTTTTTCTTTGCATAATTTTGGGTATAAACATTTCCAAGTATTCATTTTAATACATCTCTTTCTGCAGGATGCCCTTGATTTCTTCCTTCATCTTATTGACCAAGTTGATCAGGCAAACCCTGGAAACCATGAGCTGAATCCTTTTACCGGGTTCAAATTCATTATTGAGGAACGGCTTCAATGTCCTTCTGGAAAAGTTTCTTATAACAAACGTTCAGACTACATTCTTTCATTGAGCATACCATTGCATGAAGCTACTAACAAAGGTGACTTAAAAAACTTTTTCCCTTCTGTATTTTAAATAAGTGCATTAGTAAATCCTTGACATCTGTGAGATATGCAGAGCAGCTAGAAGCGTTTCATGAGAAAAAGGCTGCAATGGATCTGGATGGAAAGGAAGTGTAAGTTACTCATAGCTCATGCATTTCCAAATGAGCATATGACCTATGTATGTTTCACTTTGTTTCCATAAACAGGTCTAATGAGGAAATTGTGAGGCCTAGAGTCCCACTGGAGGCATGCTTGGCAAGTTTTTCAGGCGCGGAAGAAGTGCCTGATTTTTACAGCACTGCATTGAATTCGAAGACGACAGCAATTAAGTATGCATATTTTGAATATTTGTTCTGTATTTGCTAAAAGGATCACTACAGCTATACAACTTCACAGTCGATTACTTTGTTATTGTTTTGGCTTTGCTATCCATTGGTTTCTTTTTAGCCAAATTATGTGTTAGATATGACCTGATGAGATATCCTCAGCTCGTCATTTGATTTTATTATAGACAGAAATTTGGCACTGCCTTCAATTTCTTATCTTATAAGAAATATTTCGAAATTAGCAAAACTTATATATATATCGTCCCACCATCTTAAAATCAATGATTGGCCATATAATTGGGAACATCCAGCCCTTGTTTTTCTCTTGATTGAGGTTCGTGACTTTTTTTAGAACATGATTCCTCTGCCTATTTAGTTTCTTGGATCATTCAGAATATTTTGTTTTAACATGGTCTGTGGAAATAGTAAAAATGATATGTTCATTATAATGTTTGCACATTTCCGTTTATTGATGTGGAAACAGAAGATGGCTTCTTATAACACGTCATATAACTTGGTTTTCAGGACTGCTGGCTTTAAATCCTTTCCTGATTACCTGGTATTGCAGATGCGTAAATTTGTAATGGAAGCAGGATGGGTGCCAAAGAAACTAGGTAATACGCCCCTATCATTTGCTCATTCATGTCTGATGATTCTAAATTCAAGTTGCTGTCCCAAACTGTACAGTGGACTGATTTTTTGAGAGAGCTATTAGTATCCATCCATATGCTATTTCTTTTCTTTTGGTACTTTCAGGCTCTGTAGGCCTTTTATCAATGTGATTGATCTTAGAATTCGACTGGATTGATGCTTTGTTACCAGTGAAATAAATCTTAACACATCACAGCTGATCTTTTACATTGTTTAATGTACTCCTAGAATTTGGTAGGAATCTGATGTTACTAGGCAAAAGTTGCTAGTATTTCATTTCTGCCCGCTTGAGAAATTTTGAAATCTGGCCTTATTTGGTGGTGTGAACATGCTCTTATTTTTGATTCTTATTATTAAATTTCTTTTGACCATTTTATGTTATCTGTCTTCTTGAATATTGACATTTGATTTGCCCCCACAGATGTTTACATAGATGTGCCTGATATAATTGATATCTCGCACATGCGCAGCAAAGGCATACAGCCTGGGGAAGAGTTACTACCTGAAGGAGGTTAGACTGTTGTTTATTAGGTTTTCAACATGACCATAGTCTTCCTGATAAACTTTGCTGACTGAAACATTTTGCAGCTGCTGGTGGTAACACTGCTGAACCTGCTTATCCTGTTGCCAGTGAGGACATTGTATCCCATCTGGCAAGCATGGGGTTCAATTATCTTCATTGTCAGAAAGCTGCTATTAGTACATCAAACACAGGAGTTGAGGAGGCAATGAATTGGCTTCTTTCACACATGGATGATCCAGGTGGGTGTACAAATGGAAATGTTACATTCTTATTACTTTTTTTGTCATCATCAAAGGGTATGTAACTTGACCGCTACAATTTTTATCACCATTCTGCAATGCAGATATTGATGATCCAATATCTAAAGATTCACAGGCTGCTGAACAAACTGTTGATGAAACTAGTGTTCAGACTCTTGTTTCCTTTGGATTTCAAGAAGATGTTGCTCGAAAAGCCTTGGCAGCTTCTGTAAGAATTTCTTTTATGATTGGATCTTTACATATTTCTTGCACAGTTGGCAATGTTGAGCACTAAGAAATTGATACTATTCTCACATAGACAACTTTCAAAACTGTCTTAGTATTTTCCTCTTCAATTGTATGCAACCAACTCTTTGATCGTTGGCATATATTCTGTACATCTGGTGGTGATACTCTTGTTGTGTTATGCATTAGGGTGGAAATATCGAGAGAGCGACAGACTGGATTTTCAGCCACCCAGAAACTTCTAGCTCAGCACCTACTGTTGATTCTTCAACAAGCAATATGGAAGCTGATGACGCACACATTCCGGATGGAAGTGGAAGTAAGTTTCTCCAATCCTTTTGTTTACTGTAGGCCTTTTACTGTCTATGGTGCCAATCTGGCAATCCGATGAACTAATTTTGTCAACTTTCTAAAGTATTGATAGTGACTTTGAAGGTTACATTATTTGAAAGGCTAACCTTTATACATGCCCAGAGTATTTTTGAATAATGATACTACATTATATAAAGAAATGGATGCAGACTTACAGTTATATGGCCATGCCCCCTCAAGTTCCCAAGAAAACATTGTTTTCAATAATTTCTTGAGTTATATGTAAAGAATCCATGGTAGTGAGTGATTAGTCAAACCACATAAGAGCTCGCTCCAAACTGGCCACATGCAATAGGTGTCCAAAACATTAGGCCCAATACTGCCTGTAGATGGGTTAGAAATACACATTTTAACACTACACTATGCTCTGCAGGATACAAATTGATGGCATTTGTGAGTCATATGGGCACCTCTACCCATTGTGGGCACTATGTTGCCCATATCCGCAAAGACGGGAGGTGGGTGATATTCAATGACAGTAAGGTGGCTGCCTCTGTTGACTTGCCCAAGGATATGGGATACCTCTATTTCTTTCAAAGGATATAAAAAGCATTAGCAGCTGAAAGACTTCACAGGCAAGAATACCATCGCTGACTTGTCTTAGTTACAATCACCTATTATCAAAAGCATGGCGGATAGTCGATGAACTTTAGAACTGAGTGTTGATCACATCCTGTCGTGCTGACTTTAGACTGATCAGCTTGGGATTTCACTTTGTTCTCTGACATTTATGCATTATCGCATTCAATTTCATCGATGTCGATTTATCACCTGATTTTTAACTCTGCTGTGAAAACTTTGAACTAGCTCAATCTTTACATCTGAAAAGGAAAAAGAAAAGAAAAGGCAAGGGAGAAGAGACGGCCCCTGGTGCCGCATGTAATAATATTTTGCACATTTTAACAGAGCTCCGGGCGTTAAAAGAGCCAGCATATCCTTCGCCTTCTCGCCTGATACCTCTGGACCTCGCCGTGGCCGCCGGTGAGTTTTTTCCGCACTTGTCACGGCCGCTGCTACTGCTGCCTTTCTTCCGTGATCACATATTTACTTTGGCCTGTGGGTCACTGAGACGTTACTAATAGAATTTTGATATTCTGATAGCCAGTAGGATAGCAGTACAATACTTGTAGCCGATATGGACAGATGCTGCTGCTGCTGCCTTGCTGGCCGTCTGCCCCGCCTTGATTTGACGGCGTCGCCGATGGCGGGGGCGTGCGTCTCTGTGCGCTGTGCTGCGCGACACGATCGCGCACATGCCGGGGCCATGCGGCACGCTTGGCTGTCCCCTGCGCTGCTGCTGCGCCGGCGAGGCGACGCCCACCACACCACGTCGCTTTCGCCGGCCGGGGCCTCTCCCTCCCTCCCCTTGGCTGGCGGCGGGGCAGCAGCCCACCCACATCATGCCGCGCACACGCCGCTGTCAGAGGAGCACCCCCAACCTTCTCGCTGTCTCATCTTCTCTCACTCAAAGCCTTTGGGCCTCCTGCCTCGTGCTGCTTCATGTCGCCTGCCTGCCTTCCTTGCGCCCCTTTTCGAAAGGAGAAAAACTAGGGCTCCCATCATTTCACTTTTTGGAGGAATAAGCAAAAACGTGTTTTTGCAAACGAAAAATAATTTACAGTTAAAACTTTTATATACGTGTCCATAGCGACTCAAAAGCGAAATATGTAAAATAAACCATGATGAAAAAACCCTAAAATCAAGTGTAAATTAAGTTCTAAAATTTAAATTTTAGTTTATAAAACTACGAAACGATGGAGCCCTAGCTAAGGCACCGTGCAACGTTGGAACTCTTCTTGCCCAATCACAGCAGGGTCCAGCGATCTTCACGACATGCCTCGGAGCGTAGGCTATGCTGTAGAAAGATAGTTCCTTCCGGATTCCTCTCCTTGTGTGGGCATCTCTTGAAATACAGTACTAATCTTACTTAGGTATCGTTTCGTGTCGCCGTCAGTATTTTACTTACCGTTCATAAGTCAAATGCACAAGTGATTCCACGATTATTGGCAATAATTGTGCGAAAACTGCATGAGTATGAATTCAAATTTGTAGAACAAAATCGTTGTGGTTGGTTTTTGGGGTCTAACGGTGAGATTATCGTGTGGTTTGTAGCGGTGTTGGTGAAAACGATAATCGTGAAATTTGGAATGATAATCATGATGGTTTGTCATATCGACAATCACAATTTTTATGCGAAAAGATGTGATATGTCGCGATTATTATGATGTATGCCACGATTACCATGATATCTCACCGTGACTTTTTCAAAAATTTTGGATTTTTTTTTGCGATATTTGTCGAGCCAAACCACCATTTATTGCTATAGTGCTATGGGGGGTATGACCGATTACCATGATATTGTAAACCCTTGTCTATGTTCGCAATGGCGAATGAGCCCAACCAGATCGTTCGAGTTTGACACCATGTTCTGAAGAGCTTATGATTTTAAAACTCAACTGATGAGAAATTAGCTAATTGGGAATACGAAAAGGCAAGGTTTCTAGTTTGTATATTCTAGTTCTGCTCTCTTGTAAGATTTTCTGTGGACGAAAATATAGGGAAGGGTAAGAAGTTTGTTTTTGACTATGTAACTCTATATTCTTCTATAATCCGATGAACTTTTGATAGCCAGAGAGTCTAGACGAATCTATCCCTGACAGAAGCTCATACAAACTAGGCGAAACTCCTCTAAACAATGCCTTGGTCTCTCGGCAGTGACACGTGTTGAACGTGAGCCACCAAATCAAGTCAATGACATATGCCACTCTAGGTAATCGTGTACATGAAACTTATATTAAGGATGACCTTAAAGCATGGATAGCTATAGCACGGACTCTAAGACACGGTGTACGTATGACATGTAGAACCATGTATTAATGTTTTATAGGTAACTATATAAATTGGAATTGTAACTATTAGTTAGATATACTATTGAAATTGCTCTACACCACTATGGTCGCCATCAAAATAAAGATAGGCAAGAGCCACGGCTTTAATTGCATCGGTTTATCGTTCGGGCCGGAGTGTGCATGCCGTCGCAGCAGTTGGTTCATGTCACCGTCAACTCGCCTGGATGCGTGCTAGTGACTGCAAAACACATGCACACCACACCACCACCAGCAGAGCAACAACACCCTTTTCCCCGGCATTCCGTGCCTCTGCAGCTTCAGCTTTCCAACCCAACCGGCAGATAATGTAGATCGAGACCCTTTTTTATTTTTTTTTTCTGTTTATGCATGTTAGCTTTTATATCTTCTAGTCAAAAATTTAATTTCTAACCTTAATTTTAAAATTGATTTTGAGATTTTCTCAACTAAGTCTTCGTTTTTAGTGTGCTAAAAATATGTATATAAAAGTTTTATTCAGAAATTGTTTTTTGTTTGCAAATATGTTAGCCAAATCAAGCATCCCCTAGATTACATAGGTAGATGGTCGTCCCAGATTAATTACTAGTACTAGTTGACCCAGCCTTTGTTTAATTAATAATTATAATCAACGGCCCAATGTTTGGGACGCGTAGACTAAAGTGCGTGTGGTGGTGGATCAGAGCACGTAGCTAGCTTGGCTGCTGCCGCTGCGATTTTAGACACATTAATGCTGACAGTGCTGGATAACTGAAGGTTTTGTTTGGTGTGTCTATCCTATTACCATGTGATTAATCGCCGATCGTGTAGTCAGCCGGTCGGCTACGTGTCTGGAGTACGTGCTTGCCCGTGTAGGCCACTGGCTGCATCCATCAACACTAGCTAGGACGTTTCAAAAGGTGTGGCTGTGGAGGCAGATGCTAGGTGCTGAGGTACACCTCAAAGTTGCCAAGTGTAGTTGGGGGGAGCCCACGATTCGAACTTAGATCTCTGTCAGTCTCGTCTTTTCGGTTTTGTTTATATTTATAAGTTAAAGTTTGATTTTTTAACCTTGATTTGAAAGTTTTTTCATCGTATTTTATTCTTCAATCTTGTCTTTTAATCTCTAATAACACATATATAAATATTTTATTTATAAATTATTTTTCATTTGTAAATTAATATGATGTTTGACTTTTCTCAAAAAAAAAAAAACAAACAAGGGTCAACCGAAACCAATCGGTTTTCGCGGAAACCAGCTACAAACCGATCGATGTTTTAGTTGATCGTCATCATACGGAGTTGATCGAAATTAGTTTGTTTTACTGGGTTTTTGACAAACCGGCGAGGAGCGGTTTTCACTTAGACTGGAGGTAACATGAGTATAGATGACAGTTGAATACAAAAGATTGCAGTCTATTTGTTGGAAGTCTGAGAGAGTCTTCCCAAGCGTACTAGTTTGAAATACAGGGCAAGTAAAATGTTCATGTTTTTTCCAGCCAGCTGCATATTTTAGATGAACCGGCTGATCCATGCAACTCAATAGTAGCAGGTAGGAACCACTCTATCTGTGTCCGTTACTCTGAATGCATGCAGTGACGACCTGTGCAAGTTCATCTTTTTGGAATTTGTGTCAGTCCCATTTGTATGCATACGCTGGTCTCTTCTGTCCACTGAAAAGTAGCGGTAGTATAGATTGCATTGCATGATGAGAGACAGACGAAACACAACAAATAATGATCCACTGCATCCGTTCCAAGGATGGTAAACAACTAAATACTGTATCGGGCAATGGCATTGCATTGCTAGCTGTAGTGTAGTAGCAAAGATAACCTGCAGCACCAGAAGTTCAGAACGCATCAGCATGCATGCATGCAGATTGCAGATGCAGCTAGCTAGCATCCATGTCCTTTTCTTCCTTTTTCCCTGAAGCTTTTCCCCAGTGCTGTTGATGCCACAGCTCCATGATCCATGGCTCCATGCATCCAGCAGCAGCAGCAGCCACTGTATCTTCCATCGCTAACCACCTGACTGTTCATCGATGGATGGCTGATCTGATCCGATCCGATCCGATCACCGTCTTGTTCTGCACTGAGTAGTAGCATCTGATAGAGCTGAGAGTGATCTGGAGCTGCTGGAGCCAAAGCCAAAGTGTAGCTGCTGCAGCATCACACAGTGTAGTGTAGCGCATCAACGCCACTGTCACTGACTGCAGTACGCGATCCATGTAGCTCTGCTGCTTTTAGCTTGGCTGCCGGTGCCCCCGACCTGACTGAACAGCAATGATATTATCCCTGTCCCTCGCTGTGGCCACCCTTTGTGCAGTGAAAAGAGCTTGCCATGGATGGATGGATCATGGATGCTACCCACTAGCTACCAAGATCAAGCTCTATCATCGAGTTGCAAGCTTGGCAAGATAAAATGATTAGTGCTTCCTTGGAACATAGGAATTTTAGAGGATTTTTTTTCCGAAACTCGTCTGTAAAATTCCTGCGTCGGAAAGGAAGGCTGATATGATGGATCTTGTCATGGGGATTGAACTTAACGCTGGACCAGGCTGGTGGATCAATTAATCAGAAGCTCAGAAGAGGGGGGGGGGGGGGGGGGGGGGGGCATTCATTTTCATCATCATGGATGGATCCATGCATGCATGGGACGAGCGTATGAGCATTCAGATTTCAGAGACCATTACGCTTTGCCGTGCTGGGTGATCATGGTGGTGTGTGTCATCTGCCAAATGATTGTGCCAGGAGCCCTGATCCTTGGGTGGTCCTGTTTTGGGGGGGGGGGGGGGGGGGGGGGGGGGTCACTCGTAGCTCATCTTGTTCTTGGCCAAGGGTAGAAGAGAAGAGAGCATAGAGATCCAGAGTTATTATTATTACTGCATCACCATTAACTGCGTGTGGTAATTAAGAAGAATCAATGTGCCTCGTTTGTGTTGTCCTCCCCATCTTAATTGTGAAATTTACAGCGATATTTACACCGGCAGTGTATAATATGTATTGCTCCCCTGTCATGATCAGTTTTTTCTTTTTTGAGGTAAGTCATGCTCAGTTACAGTAAATATAATAGTAGACTACAAGCCGGCTAAATGCTAGGTAGAGTAAAGATGTGAGGAGAGAGGAGAAACGGTATATGAGTGAAGAGCTAACTACTGTATGAGTAAACTATGAGAATACTGCAAAGAGTTTTATAGTTGATTTATTGGCTATATTATTAGACTTGCTCTCATACACAGAAACAAAAGAAGACGACGACAGCAAAGGGAGAGAAAAAAAAGGGCTGGCAGCAACTTCTTTTACTGCTCCTGAATATCCAACCTTTTTGCAGCTTGCAAGGTGAAAGAAACTCTACACTGTTCTATTCCAACAGTGCCTGCCGTTGGATTTGCAGCCTGGTTTTCAGACCATGCCTGCCAGCCCGCGGCCGAGGGTTTACATTACTGAAGACCCCACCAAAGTGCGAGCTCTGTTGGTTTCATGGTTTCTGATAAATTTTGGTCAAATTTTCTGTGTGACATTTTAATTTATCAAAAACTATTTAAAATTCCAACCAAAAAAAATTTCGAGCAATGTCAAAACGTTGAAAACCATTAAAACCGCTCGTTTTTGTGAACCCTGAACCGCCGTTCAGCTTAGCTAAGGTGACTGTCAAACCAGCCAGCGAACGTATAATAGAATTTTTCATGCCATAATCATGATTAATACATAGAATTTATATATGAAAATAGCAAATGCTCGATGTAGTTAGATTTATCCAGGCTCTAAAAATTTCTTGGCTAGTTCCGCACCACAGCCAGTGGGCGTGTTTGTAAATGTCAATGCGGGATAAATCTTTTCTCTTTTTTCGTGCATACGTTTTTTGAACGGTTGAGTGATGTGTTTTTTTGCAATAAAAATATATAAAAGTAACTTTAAAATCAGATTAGTCAAGTTTATAATAACTAATATTTAATTAATTATAAGCTGATGATTTTTTCCATTTTGCGTACATTAATTTGCCAAACTACCATCAGTGTTTATGAATGTGGGCGCCGCGTGTCGGCGGCGGTGAAGAGGGGAGTGCTCCGTCCATGTCTGCCATCCTAATATCCATTTTTTCGCCCAACTCTTTGATCTTAAACTTAAGAATGCCTATCCAACCCTCCAACGGTTTGAGTTTGAGGTTAGGGTTTAGCTGCGTGTGCAGGGCCGGCCATCGTTTTCCTCCATGTGGCGTCACACATCGCCATACATGCAGCTAGCTAGCTATCCAAATCTAAAATCCCCAATCCGGCACTAACACACCTGCAGGCGAAAAACGGGATAGCTACCAGTGCTATTAGTGGTAGGAGATCGACGGCGATCTTCATGGATTCAGGCCGGATTGGTCGATTCTAGATGAGGTTCAGTGAGAGCTGAAAGCGAAAGTTTAACCTAAAAGAATCATCTCTTCGTTTTTTTTTCTCCTGTTCTTCCATCTTGCCTTACACATGGCTGCACCTCGTCCTTACAAGTGTTCCGACCTTCCTCCTGGCCTTCCATGGTGTTTTGCACCTCTGGATAGCTTTCACCATGGCACCTGAGCTTGTACAACTTCTTTATGCATTGTGTGTGTTCATCCACGCGACACCGCACGTGGTGGATCTAGAAATTTTATAGAGCATGGATAAACACATGCGCGAACTATTTCTTGGATTATGGTTTATCTTTTTATCGACATTGTTGGATAACGAAGCTCAAAAATAGAAGCCATCCTAGTGGTGTGACCCACTGGCGATCGGGCCTGTGAGAGGTAGGCCTACGTCCTATTTGATTTGAAAAAATTTTAACCCATAGAAATAGTAAAAGTGTAGGAGCAGAAATGCATGCTCACATTAATTAATACGATTTTTTCAAGAGGTTTGAGTATACGGAATTTTTCATATGTTTTCTCTTTGCAATATATAGGAAAGGGGAATTTCTTATACTTTATTTCATCAAACCAAATGGTTTTTATAGGTATATAATCTAATCCTTTATTCTTCCTCAAAAAAGGTAGGCCCGTACACGGTAAGAAGATACAGAAAAGAAAAGACAAATCGTTGTCTGGTAAAAGAAGATTAATTAAGAAATGGAGATGAGGTGGCAACAATGGCGACGGGCCGCGCCGTCGGTGTCCGGGGCTCCGGCCGGCGCACTGTGGCGGTCGCGGCGCCTGTCCGGTCTCCGGGCAGACAGAAAGGCCCCCGGGAAGCCCCACGCATCTCTGCTCTGCCACGCCCACCCCATCCATGTCACCATCCATAGGTAGACGATGACAATGACCAAGACGAGGAGCTTCAGAATTTGGGTTTCTTTCTTTTTTTTTTCATTTCTGAAACTTTGATCTGTTCTTTAATTTCTTGTGCAGGCATGCTTGCGGCAGGATCAAAAAACGGTGGGCATTCATTCATTCATGGGAATTGATGATTTTCCACTGGGAGGGAGGGGCAACGGCTGCATGATGTAAGAACTGATCATCCTCTGCAGTGGCTTAATAATATTTGCATGTGTTCAGTGACTTCTGCATGCCAGCTAGGGAGTGAAGAGGAAGAGAATGATGCCGAGAAATTAAATTCCCATTCAATTTGTTTAGTTCTGCACATGCTCATTCAATCATCCAGTCAGTCAGTCACTCACTCACTGCCTCAGTGCTGATCTAAGTAGCTCATTGCCTAGCTCACTCACTCACTCATTCTCTTTGTTTGCTTCACCAAACTTCAGATTTCCAGCCACCCTGGGTTGGCTTCCTCTGCAACCATCACACAAATTTCCTCTGCTTCCATGTCTGTACTGCACTACTACCTCTGTCTCTCTCTCTTTCTCTCTGTGTTTTGTGTGTGTTTGTGAGATGGGGATAAGGGGTTGGTGATGTAGATAGAGATGGCATCTGATTTGGCATTGGTCAGGGATAGGGGGAGTGGTACTTTGTGCTAGCTTTGCTTGTGCAACCTTGCAGCTGATGAGCTGCAGCCTCTGTGATCTGAATGTTGGTTAAGTCGTACTGTAATGCATATCTGCATGGTTATCTTCTCTGGTTTTTGCATTATTCATGCATGCAAATGGAGGATGCAGATTATAGTAGAGCTAGCATAGATATGGTCAGGCTGGATGCAAAAGGTAAAAAGGGATCCCTGCAGAGATCTCGTCCAATTTCTTCCACTCATTTTGAACAAAATTAAATCTCAATCCCTGATTCATTTACATGATTCACACACAATGCCAGCACATATTACCTTCCTTCAGACTATAAGACATTTTAGCTTGCTAATAAATCCAGACACATATATAAAATATATTCGTTGATCTATATATGAATTTATACGAAACTAAAATATCTTATGATATAAAACCGTAAGAGTACTATTCCCTGCTTACTGTTCTTCTCTTCTTCACCTCTTGTATTGTATATCCTTGTGGGTCACTACTCATGGATGTATGCATGGCCCATCTGGTTGTTAACTTGCTGAGAGCATGCTTGCACAACAGTACAAAGCCAGATGTGTCCTACACAGTGGCAGACTTGTAGCTGCACTAGCTTACACATCCATGGCCTGTTCGACTGTAGGAATATATATATTATAATACACATGTATATACACACAAAATACATGCCTAGCTATTAGCTAGCCAGTGGTGGTGCTCATCACTTGCATACACACGTCAGTACAAGATCAGGTCTAATTGCTTAATTAATTGTACCAGTTCCTATCATTGACCAGCCTGGCTAGCTTTTAGCTTGAGCCAAAATGCCAAAAGTCGATTAATTAATTAACCACTCAATTAGATGCATAACTAACTAATAATCAGTAACGACAAGCTTGCAGCAACAAAACAAAGCACTAATCAACAAGCCAAAGGTAGTACAACTAGCAAGAGACAACACAGCATGTCCTTTTCGTTTTCTTTTCCTTCTTCAGGTCCTCTCTTCATCTTGATTTTTTTTTCTTTCTACATCTAGCTAAATTTGAACATACTAATCTTAACCAATTAATTAATCCCAGATTTTGTTTTCTCTCTTCTGAATTGAGAATAATTAACCTTGGTTGCATGCTTAATTAATTATTTTTTTTTATCTCTAGCTAGCTATCTGCTTCTCTGCTCTTGTAATTCTTGCAGCTGCAGATGCTGTGCTTTGCATGCATGCATGCATCCAATTGCATGGAGGAAACCTTAAACACAAGTACCACCATTTTTGATATTTTTTCTTTTTTTTTTGCTCATTTAGAGGTTTTTTTTTTGTTTAGGAGTGAGAGCTAGTTTGGTAGCTCAACGTCGACGACGTCCTCGTGTTCGGCGGCGGCGGCGGTGGAGACCATCTTGAGGGCGGAGCCGCCGGTGGTGAAGGCCTTCTTGCGGACGGCCATGTACTCGGGCCACGTGACGGCGCGGTAGGCGGGGCTGCGGCCGGGCGGCACGGCCTCCGGCAGCGGCGCCACCTTGGCGTCCGGCGGCGGGCCGAGGAAGTAGCCCAGCGATAGCCGGTCGCGGTCGCGGTTGACGACGGCGCGGTGGTAGACGCTGTGGAAGCGGCCGTTGGTGAGGATGTGGAAGAGGTCGCCGACGTTGACGACGAAGGCGCCCGGCACGGCCGGCACCGCCACCCACCGGTCGGGGCACCGCCGGAACAGCTGCAGCCCCGGCACGAGGCTCTGCAGCACGAAGGTGAAGAAGCCGGAGTCGGTGTGCGCGATGAGCCCCAGCGCCCGCCGCGGGTCGGGGCACCTCGGGTACCAGTTGAGGTGCACCGTCGCCGTCATCGTCCCGGCGATCTTCCTCTCCGCCTCCACGCCGGCCACCTGCTCGCCGGTCAGCCCCAGCGCCCTCAGGAACAGCTCCAGCAGCTCGCCGGCCAGCCGCCGCATCTCCTTGTGGAACTCCTCCATCACGTCACTGCATGCGTATATTTTTATTTTTCTACGTCACATATACGTATATATATATATAGTGTGTGTGCATGCATGCATGGCGACGAGGTGCACGTCGTCGGCGAGGTACCAGAAGAGGAGGTAGTCGTCGCCGGCCTTGGGCCAGAGGCGGCGGAGCTCGGAGCGGAGGGAGGAGGGGGAGAAGGTGTAGCCCTCGGACCACATGCACTTGGAGAAGAAGGAGGAGATGGGCGGCGAGCCGTAGCCCCAGGGCTCGCCGGGCCCGCGCACGGCGCGCATCTTCTCCGACGCCGGCAGCGCGAACACGCGCGCCACCCGCTCCTCCACGCGCGCCAGCAGCCGCGCCGGCACGCCGTGCCCCACCAGCAGGAACGCGCCCCACTGCTCCGCCGCGCGCGCCACCCGCTCCGCCGCGTCGGCCGCCCCCACGTCCACCACCGGCACCGCGTCCTCCTCCCCCTCCGCCTGGTCGCCGCCGTCCACCACCGGGTGCTCGTGCAGCCCCGGCCACGCGTGCGTCTCCGGCACCCGCCTCGCCGCCCTGAAGTCGAAGTAGAGCGGGTTCGACGGCGTCGGCATCGCTAACAACACACGCGCACGCTCGCTCGCCTCGCCAACCAGAAGCAGCAGCAGCAACAACAACAAAACTTTTTATCTCTATATATATATATTATATAATTTGTTTTCTAGGACTTTACAATAGTGGAATGAGTAGTAATGTGAGACTTGTGTAAGAACTGGACAAGTACAAGGGCGTGGTATATATAGGGAGAGAAGTTTTGGAGCGTAGTGAAAGGGAAATTAATTATTTGATGAATAAAATCAGTGAGAATTAATTAAAATGGGTCATTAATAGATTTTGGAGGGAGAGAAAAAAAAATATGGTGAGAGGAACAGAGGGTTTGGAGTGATGTGGAACACACAAGGCCACCAGCTAGCTACACAACACAAATCTAGCTAGTACCACCACCACCACCACCCCCTGGCTGGCTAGTGGCACTGCCACCCAATTAATACATAAGCATTCATAAAAAAAATAGTTGTAGTAATTAACCCTTGCATGGAAATTAACCCACCTGAGTAATTTGCATCACATTGACTATATACTTAGTTGTTTAGAAAGCAGACTTTTTTACCATCCTTGAAAAGTGTCTTGGGGTAATAAAAATATAAAATTCCGTTATCTTAAGATACGCTATATTTTAAATTACTAAATTTTTATATTAAAAAAATACTGTATCTTAAAATATTTTTTTAAGGATGGTAAAAAAACTTTGAACACACAAATTTTAGGACAAATAATAGTAGCGAGAAGTACACCTCCTCTGTTACAGTTTTCTCTTGTGATTCACCAAATATTCCTTGGTGTAACCGTACTATGAGTTATGATTAGTCGCGAGAATTCATATGCTAGTGTACAATCATCAAGATCTCTATGCTAAGTACAGAAATTATTTTCTGACAATAGAAGCATGATTTTCTACGTCTACATGCACAATCCTATTTATGTACATGAGGACTGCAACATCACTGCACTATCACATCCATCAATAGTATTTACTTGTAGACGTCCAGATTTATTTGGCATTATTCAATCACTAATATTCCAAACCAACAGTGCATTATAAGTACATCACGCAAGTATGTATTCTAGAACACAAACACGAGAAAAATACATCACTAGAGAGTAAGAACAGGACAGGCTAATTAAGATTTTGTATACACACCACCGTCTTTTCATTTCTACTCGTGCTTATAAATCAAAATGTAAATTTTCAATCTTAAATTTAGAGTTGATTTTAAGGGTTTTTTTTACCGAAGTTTATTTTTTCGAGCGATTTTATAGTCTTTAAGAAGGTACCGAAAGGTACTAAAATTTCAATGTAAATTTTTTGTATCTCTTGGTATCTAGGTAATAGGAGGTACGGAATTTAACACTAAACTCTTGGTACTTCTCGTTACATACTCAAGAATGGTAAAAATTGCTCTTATTTTTTAGACTTAACTTTCAGATTTCAGATTGTTGAAAATACGTATATAAAAACTTTATTTATAAATTATTATTTTTCTGCAAATTTGTCGATCATCCCATACAAACCAACACATGCAGAGCACATGCTAAGATCAGAAATAGGCCGGAACAAGATCTCTTCCCTGGAGGCGATCGACGCCTTCCCGATCCCCTTGTCGCGATCGAGCCGCCCGCCATTGGTTCCTTTAAGGTTTCTTCTTCTTGTTTTTTTTTTAATATAATCTGTTCTTTTTATGAGATGGACACCGATTTTTCTCTCTTTTTTAGTGAGATGGATTTCATCTACTTTCGAAAACAGTACAAAAGCGGAAAGAAACCGGCCTGATATGTTTTAAGATTGACGAAGTTACTATGGATGTCGTTTAACACGAAAGAATAATTAAGTCTAGGGTTTTAAACCCATGTAACCAGTTTCCCACCATGAAGCCAGTTCTCTTATATGAACTCCATATACTTTTCAAGTTTACACATACTCAAATTGACCTTTAAATGAGATAGAATTACACCAATATTTCCACTAACAATTTATCCATTGGAGCCTATTTAGAAAATGGTAATTGAAAATGATTTCCCTCCATTAAACGGTAACTTCAAATCATAGTTATTCATTTTCTTCACCCCATTTCGTCATAACACTACATTCGTTTTCATATCCCAATCCCATCCCTCATATTCCATTATCCAAACAAGCCCTTATTTTTATATAATTTTCTACGTCTACATGCACAATCAATACATGTAATCGCTCAACGGTTAAGAAGCATTCCTACATAAGAACTGAAGAATCTTATCCTGTTACTTACAAAGTCCTTGTTTGGTTTTTTTTAATTTTTTTTAAGTTTTCATATATGTGTTCTTAACAATCTAAAACTTAAGGCTAAAATAAAATACGATAAAAAACTATAAAATCAACTTCAAATTTAAGATTTAGTTTATAAGTAAAATAAAAGACGAAAAGATAACATCATTAGTAATACATAACGCAAACACAATAGTATTTATTTCAAATAAGGGACTCACGAGTAGGGACGGATTTAACGTGGGGGCGGCGGGCTCGCGCCCCCGCTCCCCCGTTAAAGTTGTTGGAGGCTCCACGAAAACCCTTCTAAAATTTTATAATAAAGATTAATATAAGAGAAAGCTAAATCTCTATCTAACTTATTCAGACCCCTATAATCTCGCTAGCTAGATCTGAAAACAACGAGGAGAAAAAGAAAGACAAGCTGTCAGACAAAACGATTTGCTACAGTTGTTGCTCATGCTGTTCTTATCCCACGGGATAAAACTGATTGCAACCGTACAAAATTCAGGGAAGAAAAAATTTCTAATGCAGAAAATTGGTCGCATTTTGCGAGGATAAGTTTAAAATTTAGTCGCTGCGTGTGCCGCGAAATGTTCCAAGGAGAAAATCAAATTCGCCATGGACGGTTGTCCGTTCATTTGTCCTGACCCTTTGATTCGAGATGAGTGATGGCTTGCAGCTGTGGGGCCCACCGTGAGATCTCAACTCCAAATTTAAACAAAACAGCGGCAAATGATTGGGCCACAGTAGAATTAGTTTAACCACACCTGATAGCTACTGCTACCCGTTTCGAAATAAGATTATTTTTCAGTTTTTAGATATAATGCTTTGACACTTTGTCTTATTTAAAATATTTTTATTGTTACTAGATGATAAAATATGAATAGTACTTTACGCATGACTATTTTTTTAATTTTTTGTGTAAATTTTTAAATAAGATGAATAATCAAACTTTGGACATATAAATCGAAAAATGAAGTTATTATGGGAGGGAGGTAGTATAGCCAAGGTTCAGTTCATTCTTGTGTCATTTTCTTTTACTTAGTCTAGTTAGAATTATTGGACACATATATAGAGAGTGGTTTTCCAACTTTAATTATTTTAACTTTTTTGTTTGGTTTACAAGTGGTAGGTCTGAAAGCCACTGCAATGTCGACAAAAATGGTGGATTAATTGAATACCAGCAATAGGAGAGGAATAAACTCATAGAGCTATGAATCAACAGGAACACATTTTTATATATAAAAATTAAAAAAAGTCCAGAAGGATAAGAAAAAGAATAACTTGGTAAATAAAAATACACTTTGCCTCAACTGTACTTGTTGTGCCAGACATCTCAATTTACAGTATTAATTACTTGTTTATTTGTTCTTCTGAAGCTATTTCTTTGCTTTTTTTTTTGCTAAACATAGTAAAAGCACAAACGCTTATAACCTATCCCTATGGGAGCCTCCAAAGACTGGGACGGCCATATATTAATATTGAAAAGTCACCATAGACACATACCATTGAAAAAAAGATTAATTCAAAACGATTAGTTGTAAATATGAATGTACATGTCAAATCTAGGATTTGAACCTGAACCGATAGGTTCACCAAAGGAATCTAAATAATTGAGCTAAGCCCTTCGCCTTTAGATTGTTTTTTGGGATAAAACAAAAACAAAAACATTAGTTTCATTTACAAGTGATCAATTATGTTCACAACAGAGGGGAGTGACCAGTGAATGGACATACCCTTCTGCAACATATATGTACAAATTTTTTTTTTGGCCAACTATAATTCTAACCAACTGCATTGCGACAACAAACCTGTCACCAAACCACAGTACATCCCGCTAATAATAGAAAAATGGACAGGGTTGCATGGCACTTTTGGGGTATCTTTTGTCCAATATTGAGTAGTAGCAGTAGTAGATCACCACAGAGTGTACATGTAGTTGTGTACTCTAGTCAGTGCATCCTATGCACTCTCCAGCCTTAGGACGGCCTCAATGGTTGGAGCCATCCAGCTGAAAAGAGAGAGAATCTTAGCACAATAGAATCTTTTCTCTTTTTTTTTAATTTTAAATAAAAACATGAGCATCACCCATTATATATAACAATATGGTTGCTGTTCATTCATCCTGTTTTGTTGTTAATAATAGAGATAGCGGTTGTATGTACTACTGTTTTACATGCTTCGTCTTGTCTTATGTACCTCGTCTAATAAAAACCTCGTATTATGTTATTCTCATGATATGTTTCTATTATGATGTTTTTGTAGCAATTAATTCTCGCACGTGCTACACACATTATGGGTGGAAAATGACTATTGTTATAATTTCGTCAGGCAAAACTTTCTTTTCTCTCCTCCACATATCAATAAAAGAGTAGATCAGTAAATAGGACAGGACAGTGGACGATAACATTATATCCGACCTTAGCAACGACTTAAATATAAAAAAAGATAATAAAAAACAACTTTTGCTTTTTCTAGATTATAATAATATAAAAACTAATTTAGTTTATATTATAACTAATCGATGACCTTTTCGTTGGTCGATTATGATGCGGAGATATATTTAATGCTCCCCTCGGAGACAAAAAACGGTCGCATTATTTTGGCATGGAACCAAGGCTGTAAAGTGACGTTGAGAGACGCATTAATGCTTGTCGCACACACACATACACACACGGCGACAAGAAAAGATTTGCGATTTGTCTCGTTGCACGTCCTCACATTGCATCAACTTGAACTGGCCCCCTTTCTCTCGATAGACACATTAGCTTGCCTAATGGCTTTTGTTTTGTGCTTGTCGTTTAAGCACGTAGTGTGTGCTAGCTAGTGTATGGCAGATATATACTAACCACCACTAGCTTAATTAAGAGAGCATGCATCATCATTTCAGCGTGTACCACAGCTAATTAACGGATCGAATAGTATAGCATGCTTGATGGAGCAAGTCCCAACTAACTATTTTCAGGGCCATATGCATTTTGGGTCGATTGCAATCTATCTCCGTTCGGAAATATAAATATAATTCGTTTTACTAGTGAGATACATAACTAACTGAAAGTTATGGCCTGTTTGAGGGAGCTTCTTTCAGCTACAGCTTTTTTTAAAAGCTGCTTTTGGCAGAAGCTACCCAAAACAGTCCACAGCTTCTGAAATCTGTAGTTACAGATTCTGCAAAATGAACTAAGAAACCAGAAGCTGGAGAAGCTGAGTTTATGAGCTTTTCCAGATTTTCTCAGAATCTAAAGTACCACCAAACAGGCCCTAGTATAGTCTGATACTAGATTGTAGTTAATATGCCATAAAGCACAATGCTAGTATTACACACACTAATATAAAGCTGGGATTGTTTATCTTTTTTATGAAAAAAACCAACCGACGTATTTGCGAATAAAAGATAATTTATGAATAAAACTTATATATGTATTTTCAACGATTTAAAAGTAAAGTCTGAAAAATAAACTTTGGTAAAAAATACCCTAAAATGAACTCCAAATTTAAAGTTATGATTTAAATTTTGGCTTAAACCATAAGCAAAAGTGAAAAGATTAGGGTGTTATAGACGTATGATTTCATTGTGCCAACGTCTGCCTCGCATCATCATTTTAACACGAATCTCAACATCCGATGTAGTCAGGGGCGAAGCTAGAAAATTAGTTCATCGGGGTCACCGGTGTCAGAATACACTAATCTTACATAATTTTTAATTAATATCTTAACTGTCTAAATCATATAACAATGAATTTCGTCGGAGGTCATCGGGGTCGGCTGACCCCAATAGTTGGACTGTAGCTCCGTCCTTGGATGTAGACCTAATACAAAGACATCCTTCAATTGGTGGAGAATGAATTAAAAAATAAAATATATAGCAAATACACCCCATAAATGAATGGAAAATTAAAAATATGTATATTGACGGATACAGAATTTAGAAAGAGGGGACTAGATCATCTTCTTCTTTATTCAGCCCCGGCTCTTGTTCTTTCTTCCCTCCTAATTTTTCCTAATCTTAATGGGATCCAATATATGTGCATAGGGTTGTAGCCATCGCAACCCCTACATCGGATCCACCCGCCCTACTGCATACTTCGTAAGTCGTAAAATAAATTAATTTTCCAGTTTTTAAATAAAATTTTACTTTTCGTGTTATTTAAAAAAATTATGATTAATATTATTATATTATATAATAAAACATGAATGATATTTTACGCGTGACTATTTTTTAAACATTTTTATAAACATTTCAAATAAGACGGATGAAGAAACACTCGACACTGAAAAAAATATAGTTTTTCATGGGACAAGGGAGTATATTTGGCTGTTTGGTAACTGGTTCGATGGGCATCTGGATCCAAGGAGGCACTGCACTGGCTGTGGATGCGCCGTACTGCAACCATAATTAAAACCGCTATCTACGACGGATCGACACCCACACACTGATGGACATGATAATATCATGCTGCGGGCAGTCAGCTTGCTTTAACCAACAAACAATGTGGCCACTGCAACATGTACGTGGCCTATCTGATCTACATATATATTCATTCATTTCTCATTAATTACTTAATCATATATCATATATATGTAGCTATAGCTTACTTTTTCATCAATTCATTTGGAGATTAATGCTGCCATTAATTAGATAGGATCCCTTCAGATATATATGTGACAAAGCTTATCCTATGCCACTTCACAAAACCAGTGGAGGATCTAGGAATAACATGAGCTTGTCGGCTGCAATGTGAGATGTTTTTTCTTCTCTCTGTTTTTTTTTTGTGAGTAAACCGTAGCTAGGGCTTCAACTTTTGTTCTTTAGTCAAAGAACATTTAGAGGCCTACTGGAAACAATTCAAATGGCCTACCTGGTGAGTTGACATGCACCATAATAAGTCATTGTCACCGTATCACTCTGCCACCAATTCACTGCTATATATTTTAGTTATAGCATAAAAGTGAGTTCAAGGGCTTGTATAAGGACATGCGCTTGGTCTTTTAAAATAAGAAAAAAAATGGTCACGTTAACATTGTTATGTTATGTATTTCTCTCGGTTCAAAACTAATATGTGCACTCCCTTAGAATAAGTTATTCTATACCCCTCCCCTCATAACCCTCCCCTCATAAGACCCAAACCCACCTTTGTCTTTTGAAGGGCTCAAAACCTCTCAACTAGCCTGGTCAAAGCTCTCCATCGCCGGTCAAACAGATCCTTTGACCTTTCTTCATGTCCCACCTTTGTCCAGTCCCATAAATCTGAAATGTAGAGTAACACCAAAACAAAAATACAGTAACATACCTTAATAAATACATTAACAACATTTTTATCATTTGGCAACTAATTATACTTATATTTGTACCTATTTTTACTACCATTTATATTTTATTATATTTTTATGATTTATAATAAAAAAATAAACTAAAAATATTACTATTTACATCTATTTTATATAATCTTAGATATTTAAATATCCCCAAACAAATAGTAATACTAATTTATACATATATTAATATAAATGTTATATTTCCGTATAATTCTGATTAACCGTCTGTATGCCGATTAGTCATTTAACGACACCCTCTCTGTCCGACATCCGCATTCCGTTTTCCACGACGCTGCGGTTGATATCATGTAATGTATATTTTTGTTGATTATACCCTTATATGTAACGTCTCAAAATATCAAGCCATTACATATAACTATATGACATCACCGAGGAACTCTTATCTTTAATGGCTCGTCCTTCTGGGCCATTATAGATGCCTTATATTTGTAATGGGTGGAAAGCTATTACAGACGAGGCTATGTATCAATAAGCAAATGTTTGTATCCGTTAGCTTGCTTGTTACATGTGATGGTTTTGAGCCATTACTATATAAGAGGATCTAATTAAAACGGTTAGAATAATAAGATCCACGGTATCAACGCGTTAGATCTTCTAGTTAATATGAAAGCTCAGCCGGAGCACCTAATTAGTATAAGCATGACTCATCTCTTGCACATTCCTGAAATTAGTGTATAAATGTTTATATTATGGTATAAAATTTAAATCCTAGAAATACTTATATATATATATATATATATTACAATGAAGGAAGTAATTAATAATTTTCTGCTCTCATATAGCGAGTGTACCGTCATATATATATATAAATTCGATCCACACATCGAGAAAAAGGGATATATCCGGTTGTTTGCGGTGGTCTAAACATAGTGCACGTATATCTTGCGAAAACCGAGCGATTGTGTACAAGATATATGTCAATCATTGTCGACCACAACAGCATGGACGTACAATTAATGGATATAACTGATAGATGGGCACACACATATTCATATAGATGTAGCTTGTTCCTTCTTGAGTACCAACAGGATAGGATTCTAGGGTAAGATACAGCAAGATCCATCCATGCAATGCAATGGAAACAAGATAGAGATAGATAGATAGATATACACACATACTTTGGGATTGGGTTTCATATCAATCGCTATATATGTAAAGCATTTTTTCCATACTTGAGAAGGTACTATGAGGTATCACTGTTTTCTATATAAAATTTGGTGCTTTATATTATCTAAGATAACAAGATATACCATTTTATATAGAAAACAGTGGTACCATGTAAAATTTGATGCTTCCTAGTATATAAGGTACCGATAGATACCAAATTTTATATAGAAAATAGTGGTAGCTCATGTTGCCTTCTCAAGGATGAGAGAAAAGTGCTCATATATGTAGGTATACTTTTTTTTTCTCCTATTCTCATGCGTCTCTTCTCTTGTCGCGTCGCCGGCCGGGTTGATGAATCGATCGAGATCACTTTGGCTTGGCTAGGCTGATCGATCCATGCATGCTAGCTAGCTGCCGGTGCATATGGCGATCGATAGGATGACTAGATGAATCACTGAAAGGTCACTGGCAGTCGTAGCAGCTGCATGCACGCACGTACGTGCCACTACTATCAGCTAGCTAGAGACACCAACATTGCATTTACGAAGCACCAAACATGCATTGCATGCATCGTGCGCGCGCGCGCGCGCACACATATATATATATATATATATATATATATATATATATATATATATATATATATATATATATATATATATATATATATATATATATATATATATATATATATATATATATATATATATATATATATATATATGCAGCATGACAACTACTCCCTAGCTAGCTAGTTGACCTAATTTCTCCCCCAAATAAATCAATTCTTCTTACTTGCATATCCATTTATACTGTTCTTCTGTTAAAAGAGAGGCATTTTGTTCTTTTGTTGCCCTTCTTAAATTCACCATGGGATGATAGAAATTAATGGACCTTTTCTTTTAGGGATAGAGGGAGTAAATTGTATGGTACATCCTTGCCCTAGCTAATTGCTACCTGTAGGGAGTACATATATGGAAGACGGTTCCATTCCACCTGCCTTTTGGGGGCTTTGTTTAATTGGAGAATAAATATATATAACAAGTTGTGGGATATTAGGGTGCGGTCAAGGTGAAATGGGATATGACCATCCATAATTTTAGGGATATGGTGACCCATATTTATGTTTGGTTGGATGGATGGGATGATCTAATGTTTTATTTGGTTGGATGGATGAGGATGGATGGGATTAGCATATTTAATTACTAATAAATAATAATATTAATTAATCAACATAAATATTATCCTAATTAGTACAAATTAATAATAAAATATATCTATCATCACTAATTAATACTAATTTAAACTTGTTTATTACTAATTAATAACAAAACACACTAATTATCACTAAACAATCACTAATGAAAACCGTTAGTGAAGGTGGATGAGCTCATCCAGCCAATTTGACCGGATACATCCATCCAGCATCTTCATAGAATATTCCTCTTCTGGGCCACCCTATCCAGCTTCGTCCGCAAACCAAACACATCAAAAAACTAGACGGTCATCTCCCATCCAGGAAAATCCAGCCAACCAAACACACCCTTAGTTTGTGCAATGCAATTGCCAAATTTTAATATATATCAATCAAAGAAAGATAATGGGCTGGTATAAACCGTTAAAGTGCCATTCAAAGGTACCAAAAGATAAGTCATGATGTAGCTTCTTGTAGTGGCTTATATTTGACAACAGTAACATTATGCGGATAAATGAATATTTGAGTTATACCCTACATTACTTCAAAACCCTTAATAGTTGAAACATTTAGGTGCTGGTTCATTTACAATTGGCACCTATTAATCCCCGTTGGATGAAAATAAGAAAAAAACATCAACTTGAGCAACTTTAGGTGCCATTTCTATTTTAAAAAAACTGGAACTAATAGTATTTGCTTTCAAAGAAGTGGCACACATAATATATTATAGGTGTCACTTCTATAAATAAAAAACCAACACCCACAACAAACTGAGAAGAGACATTCAAGCCGATGGGTACCACATGGTGGGATCTCTGCCTCACTCTTCGGCACCACCGCTATTGACGCTACCATCCTCCAGTCCCCTACTGCCACCTCTGGATCCAAGCATCCAACTGCCTAGAGGTTGGGGCTGGTCAAATTTGGCCGAGCATTGCTTCCTATCACCCCTGAGCTTGGCAGCCGGTGATGACCGTTTCTCTCCATGGTGATGACTATTGCTCCCTCTCCTCTCCGGTATAGTGGAGGAGGTAGTGTGGCAACCAGAACAAGCGCCCCATGAGCTCGAGGCGGTCAAATCTGGTAAACCTAAGCTTAGGTGCCACCGCGTTGTCTCCTCTTCTACAACAGAGTGGAGAGGGAAGAGAGAGAGGATGCAATCTCCTCCTTCATGTGTTGTCCCCTTCCCCCTGGGTGGCATAATGGACTAATGTCTCATTGTTGACTGGACAGTTCCTTTAATCCGACAATAGTAGAAGCAGAGAGCGGCAACATCGACGGTTTAGCTAGCTACATGTGTGTTCCTCCCTCCTCCCCCTCCAGGATCTCTCTCCTGTGGGTAGTTACATCGATTGTCTCTGTCTTCAGATTTATGATTCTTTTTTAAGTTTTGAGATTCAAATATTTGGCTCGAAGCATCAACTGACTAATTGAGTCAGGCTCAGTAATTTTATTTAGGCTCATGCACCCCGTAGGTGTTGGTTGTAGAACCGACACCAATGACCTACTATAATTGGTGCCTCTTCTTCCAGGGTGTCAGTTGGGAATCTGACACCTATAAAATATTTTTGTAGTCATGATAGTTAATGAGGAATGCTATAACTGCAAATATTTTCCACATTGGTTCTAATCCATGTTGGGTGAAGGGACTATCTACATGTTGAGCTTTTGGTTCTAATTATATATGTGTACTTAGAATTTTGAAGGAATTTCACAAGAGGCGATTTATTTTTCACAAGGATCAGTTTCATTAAAATTTCTTGCTTTGAGCTGTCTGCGGATAATTTTCAGGTTAAAAAGATGTGAGTTTATGGCAAAGAAAGCGAGTAAAATGACCTTTTAGAACGCCAGGGGACCTAGCTAGCCACCAAATGCATAGATTTCATAGATTTGTAGGGCATCTTCTGTCATGAAACATCATTTGTCCTTTTCCTCTAGGCCTCTCCTTGTTAAGATAATCCAATTCAAGGTGCATTGTGCAAAAGATACAACTAAATTACTTAATAGTAAGTGGTAACACACGATGATTGACATTCCCTGGATGAAAAGGGGAAAATGAATTTTGAGTGTTGTTTTTTCATCCTCTAGCATATTTTTCACTCTTGACTTTTAAACCGCTAATAACACAAATACAAATATTTGACCATAATTCTTTTTATTGCTTTGCTCATTTTCCCATAAAGGTTATCAACTGTAGCTTAGTTAACCGATTAGAGCCAACGGGCAGGTATAACAATTTTTCCATGTGGGGGTACCCATAGCAGTTCAATGCTGGGTGAGGTGTGTGTGAGCTAGCTTGTCAGTACCATCTATCCTCTCCTGGATTCCTTTGTTTGATTGGCTAGCTAGCCTGCTCCAACTTTAGTTACACATGATTCAATCATGCATGCTATGGCAGGGCAATTACTCAGATCGAACAGTGATATATGTGTGGTAAATTCCTACCAAAAAGATACTAACTCATTGATCTATAAACCTTCGGTCCCAAAATATAAATATTTTTACGGATTGAAGTTTTGTACAACAATATAACCATTTATGCACCGTTCTCATGATTTCAATCATTTCAATGATTCCAGAGGCCAATCAGATGCTTACAAAAATGATATAATCAATTCAATATTTAAAGATTAAACACCGAAGTGACTAAAACAAAATCTTTTGATATCTTCTTAGACTATGCTAAACATCCTATAAATATTTATATTTTAGAACGAAGATAGTAGTACAAAAATTAACCTAATGAGTTCTAAACGTAGGCTCACCATGTGGGCATTCGAAGCCCCCAACACATATTGTCCAGGGGCATATTGTCAGGCCAGGGCTGGCGAAGTATGACAAGCAAATTGAAGTTAGGAGACTCTTGTCTTCCATGTGAATAGCACATGATGTGGGGATAACCTACCTACAATTATAGCACATATATAAGCAATTAATGTAAACATCGAAGATACGAGAAAAACACACATATGACATATATATGTATAATCTAGTCGGTGCATGCAACTCAATGATAATATGAAAATGTTTATCATGCGCGTGGTACATGCATGTGTATGTATATGGGGTTGGCCACAGTGATCCATATATCATATGTGCAATGGTACAAAATCATGGTCCATGGGACAAACTCTCACCAATGGAAGCATTTTTCTTCTTGGGTACACATTGCACCTGCACACACATAGGGTGTCAACACTAGGAAACATTAGGACAACATGTTGTGTGAGGGTGGTGGGTGGCAATGTGATGTCCCTTGGTGAGGTTGTGAGGGTGTGTGCTGTTTGGTAGCCACAAAGGAGAATAGGGGAAGAGATGGAGTCTAGTGTATCTCAGTTGACAAGACAACCAGCACTGATAGCTCAGTGGAGAAGAGCATATGGATACAATGCAGCATATGGGCAGTGCTAATTGCTATACAAGAATTAGGCACTGCAATATGGGGAACCTAGTTGTTGTTTCAGTACTAAAACCGTTCATGTGTAGGACAAGGCACATGTACAAACACACCATAGTAGCTAATTAGCTTTTTGCATAGCTTGGATCCCTTGGCTGAACAAAAAAGAGGAGACCAGCTTTGTTGTTTCTCAAGCACCATCGATCAAAGACAGGACAGTTGGTTGAAAATGTGAGGTGATCGTTGTGAAAGAAAGCAGTTAGAGTGCCCGGTTATCATGATCATCCATGCTGAAGTTCTCTTTTTCATTTTTTGACCTCCTTTGCATTGTGCTACTGTGGTAAACTAGTCAAAGTACTTTGCAATTAATGGACATTTGGTACAAATTTTAGAATGGCTAGTTCAAATTTATTAGAACTATTATTATCTTAAAAATAAATACTAATCACATTAAATCTCCCATGACAACGTACTGTAAGATCATGGAGTGATCTATATGTTTTTTTATGAACAAATTGGTGGTTTGCGAGTTAAGTGCTTTTGTGATAATTGACCGGGCGATCAAACCGCAGGTATATGGGCGGTCAAACCGTTGAGACACCTGCGGTCAAGCCACAGGTATATGAGCGGTCAGATCGGCAGGTCAGCCCCGACAGTTTCAGTTTTTTGTGTTCTTTTCAGTTTCGGATTTATTCTTCGTAAATTCGACTTCTAGTTGGTTTCTATACGTATGGGTACTGTTGTTTTGCTAATAATGAGTCAAGTTAGAGATAGCTTGGTCTCGGAATATGGTTTCTTTGTTTAATTCATATGTAGATGTCTTGATGCCTCGGGAGAGTATACCGGTGATGGATCGGGAGTCAACTTGGAGATAAGATGACAACGTCGGTCTGACCAGTGGCATAAACACAGTGCGACCGGAGGCTTCAGTAAGGCTTTTGTGAAGGTAATCTTTTATTTCCGCGAAAAGATTTGGGTTTTTGTTAGACCTGCCATTCACCCCCCTCTGGTAGGTGTTTTACTCTGTTGTGATCCTATACGTACCACCTAAATTATAAATCTACAGCCCCCACAAAAAAGTTTAAAAGAGGAATCTCCATGATAACATGCATTATTGATGTATTTGCTCATCTTTTTATGGGGAATTAGGAAAAACATGCATGGATAATTAATATTAACAATTAAAACAATCATCAATCACAATCAAGCCCATTGGATCAAGGGGGGCAAACTCAATGCTCAATTTGCCAAGTGCCCCATTTGTGGCATCCTCTACTAGATAGTGTTCACTGATTCATCCACATAATGAAGCCAAACCATATGCTTCATGTTGGCATAAGATGGTTCTATCACTCTTTATCCTCGTGTGGCTCCTTCATCCAGCAGCATGGGGTCCCATCTGCAATGTCCTTTTGTTTCCTTTTGTGCTACCACAAAGCACCATGAAAAGGAACATGATTCAATTGGCAAATCTTAGCCTAAATACGATATGTGAATTAGTCATCGATCCATCACTTAGAAAATGATAAATTAAAGTTGATAGGATAATGTCCTCTTACTCTGTCTGAGCATCTCATTTGCATTGGAAGTCTTTTGGACAAGATGGGGATGAATCCGGTTGAGATCAGTAGCTAGCTAGGCATGATGATGCTTCGGTTTATTGGTCAATTAATTGTTTTATTTCCATGCCATTACTTTTTTGCTTTATTACTTATTATTCTGACTTTCAGCATGCATATACTGTAACTCCGTTAATTATCCTACTCGCAGTTATAATAAAATTAGTTTCGCTGCCTCCTTCATTAAAAAAAGGCGGTGCTGTAGTACTCCTATAGGATCAAGGGACGGATCCAGAAGAAAGTATTAGTGGAGGCTAAATTTTTCTTCTTCAACTTTCTATAGAATTGTAGCTCCTCTTTTTATAAATATATAACAAAAAATTTAGTGGGGGTAGGGGTCTCCATGGTGTTAGAACCGGTTGGGGGGCTAGAGAGCCTCTGGCCCCATGGCAGATTCGCCACTGATAGGATCAGCTAACCCCCAACGATGACCTCCAAGGCTCCAACAAAATTTATGTTTAAATTAATTAGAAAATACAGACAACACTAAATATAAATAAAATTAGTGCTCCTTCCGTATTTTAATAAATGGCGTCGTTGACTTTCTTTTGCCATCGATATGTGTATGGGCTTGTCCAATGGCATGCTTTACAATTGGGTTTATCGATAGCATGCAAAATATGGAATTAGACGCTAGTGAACTAGAAGATAGAAATTCTTCAATATTAAATATTATATAGATACTACACATTCTGTCCTAAAAATAGCTATCTAGAATGGGTCTTCTAAAACTACGAATCTGAACATGCTACCTATTTAAATACGCACTCCTAGGATAGATAGGTACGTTGTGTTTTGAGACGGAGAGAGTAATATACACTAGGGTTACAAATGAGCAACAACCCGATCATAAATAATTCATAATCTGTTCTAGTTCAAATAAATAAATAAACTAAAATTTGTTTTTAAAATCAACTGCTACAAATTACCCATGAACCGATCCGCGGCATCCATAGGCAGGGCCACGCCAACGGTTACGAAGAAAGCAGCTGAGCTAGCTAATGATCAAGTGGCCGGTTGATTATTACTAGATTGCTCAGCGTACGTGTTCGTCTTTGTTTTCTCGATCGAGCTGTCTCGATCTGATGAGTTTTCTCCCTTTCCTGTGGGTGAGAGATCGATCGATGAATGAAGAAGAAGAGACGATCGAGATTAGCAAGCCGCCAGCAGGTAGCAGTAGTCTTCGTCTCTGCAGAAAAAGGCAGCGAGCGTCTCTTGTCATCACGCGTCGATCGATCGTCGTCTGCCCCCAAATTAAAGCAACTGGATCGATCGCTAGCTGCCGTAGTAATCTTCCAGCTGATATGATGACACCTTTGGTAGCAGCTCGATCTAGCTCATCTCTCTCTGCTCATCATTAACCCAATTATTTGACACTATAGCTGCACTGTCAGTGTGTGCACATGTATATCATTATATATGCCTGCATATATGCCAAATACGTCCAAATAACGCAGCTAATACGTACGTACGTACGTATATTATTGTATTAGCACTTACATTATTTCTTTGCATTGGCCCCATAGCTACTACTTGCTAATGAGTAGCTGTAGCTACCTAGCTAGCTATAGCTTGCATATACTATTATACATCTTTATATGCATGCATAAACTGATACACATATATACCCCCACTGTACAGCTAGCTGATGATCATCGATCGGAATATAATTAACGTATATATAGTGGCCACCCATACCATACGACTCCCTCCAATTTTTTTTTTATTTCATGCTGCTGATTTTAGATTTAGTCTTACTCAAAATTTTATGAAATTATATAAAATTATAATTCATGCTTAAAATTTACTTAGTAATAAATCAAATCATACAAAATTTAATAATATTTTTTTTATTAAATACGGGGGACAGTTAAACGTATACGTAAAAGTTAACGACGGTGAATAAAAAAACATAGGGAGTATATTATACTATGCTATGCCATTACCATGCTACGTAGAGTACAATCAACGTACATGAAGAGAGAATTCCTTGTATGCCACTAAAATTATACTCTATTCTTTCTATGTCATGGAAAAAATCGAACTTCCCTCTATGTCATTCACTTAATTTTTTCTTCCTTACGTGCCACTGCGGTTAAGTTTTCCATCCAACTCCGTTAACTTATTTTGCTTATGTTCCTTCTATGCCACTACATGCCAAATGACCCGAAACATAAAAGAATTGAAAATTGGTATCTTTGAATAAAATTTGAAATTAAGACAGCAGAATTGAAAATTGATATTTTCGAATAAAATTTGAAATGACCCGCAACATAGAATTGAAAATTTGAAAAATATCAATTTCCCTACTTAGAATTTTTGCATAGATTTTTTGTCATTTGTTTACTCGTTTAATTTTTTTTAGAGATTTAAAATCATTTTAGTTTTTGAAAATTTTCAAAAGGTTTAAAAAAGTACCCAGGCTGTGATAGTCAGAGATTGAGGTCAAATATTGCTCTTTAGTACTTTTCAAAGTAGGGAAATTGATATTTTTCAAATTTTCAATTCTATGTTACGAGTCATTTCAAATTTATCTGAAAATATCAATTTTAAAATTTTATTCGAAAATATCAATTTTCAATGCTATGTTTTGGGTCAATTGGCATGTAGTGGCATATAAGGAACATAAGCAAAATAAGTTAACGGAGATGGATGGAAAAGTTAACGGCAATGACACGTAAGGAAGAAAAAATTAAGTGAATGGCACAAAGGGTAATTTGATTTTTTGCATGGCATAGAAGGAACTAGGTATAATTTTAGTGGCATACAGGGAATTCTCTCGTACATGAATGATGTGAAGAAGACGTATACTACCTCCGTCATATAATAATTTTATTTTCCGTTTTTACGTGTCCAACATTTGACCATTCGTCTTATTTAAAAATTTATAAAAAACTTTAAAAAATTAGTCACGCATAAAGTACTATTTATGTTTTATCATCTAGTAAGAAAGAAAATATTAATTAAAAAAATTTCAAATAACACGAAGAGTCAAAATTGTATAAAAAATTAAAAGATGATCTTACTATTTCGGAACTGAGGACGGAGGTAGTAGTACATATACGCAGGATTAGTATTGACCAATGACCGTTACGTACATTGACCGGGCGGCCGTACGTTGTCAGAGAGGGTCAGGGGTGCGTGCAGGCGGCCGATCTGTCGCCTTCCGACACGCACGCATGCAGCATGTACGGCCGACGCATCCAACGTACCGGGCCGTGACATCTGTGCATGCAGCAGTCGTCGAGTCACCACAGCTACTGCTCACAGCTCAGCTCACTTCTCTGGCTACTGCTCATCAGCTCAGCTCGCCAGTCGCCTGCCCCTCGTCCATCGGCCTCCAATCTTCTTGCGCAACGACCTCTCTAGTTTATTAGTCACTGTTACTCTGTGCATAAAAACTTACTACTCCGTTCTAGAAAAAAGGATTTTTGGGTTTTCTACTTCGAGCGTTTGATCATCCGTCTTATTTAAAAAATTTATTAAAAAATTAAAAAAAAATTAATCGTACGTAAAGTATTATTCATATTTTATCATGCAGTAACAATAAAAATAATAATCATAAAAAAATTCAAATAAGACGAAGAGTCAAAAATTCTATCCAAAAACTCAGAAATTTGTTTATTTTGGGATGAAGGTTGTATAACTTTACTCTAACTTGATGGCTGATATACGAGCTCAATAACTTATAAGACCTACTTCTCCGTTTCATATGTAAAACTTTCTATTATGGTCTAGATTTAACTATCGATAAATGTGTGTGTATATGTATATATATATGTGTGTATATATATATATATATATATATGAATTTAGACAAGAGTATAAAGTCTTACATCGTGAAACGGTGGGAGTACGTGTTAGACTTTCTATTAGGGAAAGTAAAGTAAAAAAATCAAATCTATCTATAAGGGATTATAGGAATAAATTTTGTGCAGATTCAATCATAGAATCTCTCGTATTTAAAAATAGGGATAGTGATGTTTAAAAATTTAAAACTCAATTTAATGATGATTTTATTATACTATTTTGTTTGTAGCATTGGTGTTTATTTTTTTTCAAACCGCTCATAATACAACGGTTTTAACCATAAATTATTTTTTGTTACTTCATTTATCTCTAATAATACGGTTTCTGCTTAGCCGATCAAAGCCAGATGGATGCATATATAGCACTAGCGAGCACGTCGAGGGACACAAACCAAATTGTTACGTATGCCGGATGCGCCTTGTACTCCCTCCGTTTTACAAAGCTTTTATTTTTCATCTCTAACATTTGTCAAAAAAAAATAAGTTTATTTCTATCCTTCTACATACACTCGCTTGATTAGCAAATCAAGCAGTAATAGTCTTCCCATACTCATCTGCCAAAGCTACTTTTGTAGTATTAATTAATGGCACTATGATCTATTTCCCTCTATACTAATTTGAATAAATATAGTTTTTATAGAACAGAGAGAGTATACATGTAGCGTACAACTTTATGCTGCAGACTACCTTCCTATACGTTCGGACACGAATGCCTAGCAGCTACTGGTTGCATATATATTCCTCCAGCAGTATAAAGAAAAAAAAGAAAGAGAACGCATGCACAGAAAAGCTGGGGAAGACTGGATATATCGATCCATGCATGTGTTGCGTTGCGTACCTGCAGCTGATGCAGGTAGAAGATGCCCCTACTTGTCCACCCTTCTGTTCTGAAGGTGTTAGATCCTCCACGATCCATCAATCAATCCACCCATCCATCCAATTCACCTCATCTCATCTCATCTCATCTCATCACAAATGGTAGCAGTACGTACGTACTCCTCCTACCTTTCTCCTTTTTCTCTCATCACTCTCACTCACTCTCTTGGTTTTTTGTTAGTAGTTGCTGCAATGCAATGCTGCTCTAGCTGTAGCTTCTTGTTGTTTTGCAGTCCTTGGAGGCAGCAGAAGCCAGGGGATGCAGAATCTGCGTGCAGCTACTTCCAAAAGAGTGCCCCATGGAGGACGCCGGTTGAAGCAGTCAAAGGGGTTGCAGGTGTCGACCTCCCGTTGGCTCGCCATGGCTGTAGCAAAATGCTCGCCGAATATTGCACTGCAGCCACACCCCAGTACGTACGTATAACGATCAAGCCATCAAGTTAGCAGCATCAGCAGCAGCAGCAGCAGAAGAAGATAGCTGTGCTATACACCTGTCTCCTTTTTACTGCTGGTTCAGCTGATCAGAATCTCCCGTGAGTGACCGGAAAGAATTTCATTGTGGCAGCGAGAAGATGCAGGAATTAATGGATTGAGATGCATAGTAGAAGTAGTAGTTTGCAGTACATTGGGGGGCCGGCTGACGGATTAACCGAGCTAGATATATATATATATATGGCTGGCCGGAATTAATGGTGGTGTACGTTGTGCTGCTTCCTGCTCGTCCATCGGCATGACCCATCATCTTCTCTGGAAGTTGAGGTACTTGATCGCCAGGGCGAAGACGACGGCGAAGAGCACGCAGAAGCCGGCGACCATGCCGGCGACGACGCCGAGGAAGTCGTGGCGGAAGCCGAAGTGGTCCCTGAGGAACTCCACGGCGGTGGTGGTGGTGATGCCGTCGGCGAGCAGCAGCGGCTGCTCCAGGTCGCCGAACTGGGAGGTGAGCAGGCCGTACAGCGTCCATGACACCGGGTTGGCCCAGTAGTACCACCTCCACCACGCAGGAATCCTCTGCATTATGTTAAAGGCCCCCATTAATCATTAGGCCACTTTAATCACGTCGTAATTAATTAAACAACCATTGTTTGCTTCCAAATTGCAAAAGCGACATTGCTACATGACAAAGTGGTCACTGTGGGGGGATAAACAAATTTCACTGGTGGGTTTGGTAAAATCATTCGGGGGGCCACTGGTATCTTACGGCACTCCTGATGTTTCATATTATATACTCGCTCCACCTTTTCTTTTCTTTTTACTCGACGTCGTTTATTTTTGAATCTATATTTAACCATTCATCTTATTTAAAAAATTCACATCATTATTAGGTATTTTGTTATGATTTAATTTATTACTAAGTACTCCTCCCAATAAAGAATATTTTTTCGTTTAAGACAAGATGTGGTGAAACTTATAAAATTCCAACAAGCAATTTTATGTTACAATAAATTTACAAAACCTAATATATTTATGATATTATGATAGTACTTTTTAGGAGAATCTATGTATACCACTTGTTTTGTATTTAAACTAAGCATTAAAGAAATATTTGCTTGTCGGAATTTTAGAATTTTTAACTAAATCTAGTTCTGAACGACAAATATTTTTGACCTTAGGGAGTACTTTTTAAGCACGACTTATAATTTTGCTTATTTGCATAACGAAATTAATAAATAAAAGGTTAAGCATAGATACAAAAGTCAACGGCGTAAAAAAACAGAGGGAGTAGAAATCAAGAAAGAAAAAGAAAAAAAGTTTGTGTCTTCGAACCAAGATAGATATTGCATAATAATGAAAGAAAATCTTGAAAAGCACGATTTCTAAGAGTTTGTGATGAAGGTTTGGCCCTAGTAATGGACAATATGAATTGGAAACATTATTTCGATGGCTATGTTAATGTGACCAAAAGAGAAGACAAGGCACTGATGGATAATGTGCACTCACGGAAGGATAATGTGCATTGAAAGCGGCCTTAGGGGAAAAAAAGCATGGGGCGAGCACAATTAGAGGACGTTAGGTGAAAATTATGCAAGGGGTTCCTGTTCCTTCCGTACCTTTCTTGGGATCATGAACCCACAGAAGAGATTCCACAGCGTGTAGAATGGAGCAGCAATAATAGGCGCAACAGTATGGTTTGGAGTAATCGCCGTTGTCATCATGCCATAGAAAGTGAAGTACAGCAAGGTGAAGTACATGAAGAACAGGTACCACAAGAACTTCACTGCTGTCCACTCAAAAGAGCCCAAGCTGTAGAAAATTGTGCCGTAGATAAGTGACTGCACAAGAATGTAAGGGAACTCCACAGTAACCTGCATGCCGAAGAACAGTTCGTGTTAGCCTAGCTTATGGTACGAACACCAAACATGCTGAGATGACAGGAGTGTTGGACAGGGAAAATACCAGGGAGAATGCAAAAGGTAGTGCTGAGTACATCCCAGCTGCCCTCTCTCTGTATGAGACAAATCTTTCTATAGAAATCACAGGTTGAACAGAGGTAGCGTTAGTGATTCCTATAAAAAGTACTGCTGCATACATGGCACCCATGGCATTGAATATATCATGTTGGGTCTCCCTGTCAAACACACAGTCACATGTACACTATGCTGAGTACACTATAAGGCCAACCAAGTACAGGAAGAAAAGCGCAGGCAGTATCATCAGTGGACATACCTTCGAGACCCAAATTTCCAACAGATTGTCCCGAACATCAAGGAAATGATGACAGTGTAGAAAAATCGGACCGCAGTATATTGAGGATTTCTCCAGTACGAGAGGTTTTGCTTCCATAAGCAAGCAGCATACTGAGCAAAGAATGGTTGAGAATACTTGGTAGCAAAAGTAAGTTCTTTTGATTCTCTTCGTGGTCTGCTCAGGATATCAACCATTTCTTGGGTCTGCCTGGAATGCAATAAAATAAACATGTTTAAGTAAAAAGAGACTCCAAGATTTACAGAGGTAAAAAGTGTCGTTGTGAGCTTACTGAAATAGTTTTGACTGCCGGTAGTACTCGGCAAAATCTACTCCAAGAATTTGCTCCATCTGAGTACTTGTGACCTCCAACATCCATGCAGCAGGATTATAGCCATCCCTGATTTTAGGAACTCCTGGAATTGCCTGTTTACAAACCTTAAAGTGTAAGAATAGTGAACCTTGTATTAAGCGTACATCACTGACAAAACACATGGTGCAGATTGTACCTCGAAAAACTCGACCAGATTACGTGATTTCGAGCCCAGGGGACCAGCATATATAAGTTGCCCCCCACGCTTCATAAACAAAAGCTGAGCACCATATGAATGATGAGTTAGGAAAGGACACTGATGATATGTTAGCACATACTTGTATAAAAGTATTTCGTAGTTTCCATAAGTAGGACAATGAAAGTTCTACAGATCAAGTATAAAAGTGGACTATTTTCTGTATCACATGCATCATTGATATGGGATCTGATTAACATCAAATTATGAATAATTATTAAAATCTGTAACGAACTTGTTGATCTGTTATGAAAAGGATAGTTCAATAAATTTTGAATTATTGCTCGTTATGCATGCAATAAAGTAACTACTAAGTTTTGTAAAGAAATTAACCTCATCAAATGACTCGAATATGTCGATGCTTGGCTGATGGATGGTGCACACAATTGTCCGTCCTGTATTAACAATATTCCGTACAGTTCTCATCACAATGGCTGCTGACCTAGCATCCAACCCTGATGTAGGCTCATCCATGAATACGATTGAAGGATTTGCCACAAGCTCCACAGCTATTGTCAGCCTTTTACGTTGTTCAGTTGACAAACCATTTACTCCTGGTAGGCCAACAAGAGCACCACTTAAGGCATTTAGTTCAACAAGTTCCATCACCTCTTCGACAAAAACCTGAAAAGAACCAGCAGCAATCAGAATGACAAAATAGTGATGTCTTGTGTAATAAAACATAGGACTGCAGCCAAGACTTACCCTTCGAGTGTTCACATCAACATGAGAAGGCAACCGGAGGCATGCAGAGTACAACAATGACTCGATCACAGTCAAGCAAGGTGAATGCACATCATTTTGTTCACAGTAACCAGAGATCCTAGTGAAAGTCTCTTGGTTCTTAGGATACCCAGATATAGTGATGCTTCCTTCTATGAGTCCTCCAGTCTTCCGGCCAGCTAAAACATCCATAAGAGTCGTTTTGCCAGCTCCACTTACTCCAACAAGTGCTGTTAGTATCCCTGGCCTAAATGCTCCAGTGACATTAACAAGCAACTGCAGGCGATCTTCTACTATACCTTGACTTTTCAATTCCTGCTAGGCAAAACTTGATTATGAATCAACAAATATATGGACAATTTTACCATCCTTGAGAAAATACCTCTGGGTACCAAAAATTACACTCAAAATTTTGATACCTTGAGGTATAAAGTAACTAGAGGTACCAATTTTCACAATAAAAAATGTAGTATCTCCCGACACTTTCTCAAGGATGGTAAAATTGCTTTAAACACATATTTTTAAAAGAAAATTTTGTCATATAAACCAGCCTCCCCTTGACATACCGGTGGTACATCAACGTAGTAATTTATGTTTTTAAAGCACATAGAAAGGGGTTGAAATGGTAACACCATGCCCTTCTGGTCCTTGAGATTATGCCCTGGAACACAGGTTAATATGAAGACTTAGTAAAGGGTAAAATTGTATTCTGATGCAAGTACTGGGACCCATTATTCGTTAACAATACCATTCAGTGAAGCTGAGTGCAGGTAAGATCTTAGCTCTAGGGCTAATTTGTCATTCTTCCTCCTAGGAGCCCTATGCTGAATACCATCTTTGGACACAACAGCTTGTATATTCCCAATAGCTGTGAAGGAGAAACAGTTGAGAGAATGAGAAACTATTTTGAATGAACTTATAAGTTGTCTGGATCCATGAAGTTAGCACAAACTCTTTTTTTTTTTTTTTGCCGGGAAGTTAGCACAAACTTACGGTTGAGAAGAGTCAAGAACAATGTGAATAAGATGTTCAAAACAATGGCATAACCAAACAATGCTCCAACCCCAATCCAGAACCAGTATTTTTCCTTGAATAATCCATATCCAGTGAGTATTGCCTCCCCTAGTGTGATGTTCTGGTTTGCAAATTGCTGCCATTTTTCAAAACTACAGTCAGTATAAAAACAAATACTCCTATGTAAGGCTGCTGCTCATAAGAAGAAATTTACTATATTTTAAGCAATTATGGTATTCCATTTTATGTAATTATTTTCATACAACCAAACAAAGAGAACATAGCAGATTGCTGCCACAATGTGCCTTCGCTGTCAGCCTCAGGAAGGGGATTCAATTGGGTATTACCTGGCTCCAAGAATGCCCAAGGAATTCATTGACAGAGATTGCATTTTGTGCATACATCATAGGAGATATCCAGTAACCCCAAATCCACCAGACTGGTATGCTCTCTGTCAGATATTCAAGAATATGTAGCTGCATGTTAGATATAAGATCTTGAAATATGTTCTCTAGTCCTAGTAATGAGTCAAAAGCTCAACCTTTGGTTATAATGAATCCTCCAAGGATCATAACAACCAACAAGGCAAACGATCCGAAGGTGTTAGCAACTATCATATTCCGACCCAAAGATGCCATGACCCGGAAAAGAGCCAAGGATGTCTGGTGGAGAAAAAAGAGCAAGAGAAATTGTCCAAGACATCTGCAGGTGACAAATTAAGATCAATCTTCAGATAGGAAAAAAAATCTCTGAAGATTGGACTAGAGGGCAAACTGAATAAACTTGACAATTACCTTGTAAATTGGGGATCATAGCCCACCACATAATATGTCACTAGTACCCACATTCCTGATTCAATAAGCGAGGTTGGAATGCTCAAGAGCCAGGAAGGAAGTGTGTAAGCCCATGGAGGGTAGAAGTGCAAGTCCCTGTGCTTGTAAAGAATTGGAAGTTTCGTGACCAAGAGTGAGACTTCAGTAAAGCCATTAAATAGAATCATCACTATTGCAAAATAGAGGGCTCCAAGATAAATAATCCCGTCGTCAACTGAGTCGCGGTGCATTGTTGATCGGAAAAACACAGTCATTGTGATGAAGGCAACAAGTAAAAGCTGCAGCATAAAAAAATATGTTAAAGAACCTCAATTGATTGAAAATAAAACATAGTTAAAATTCAACTGACAACTGAATAATGTCATTTAGGATATGTGTAGTAAACAAGTTAATTTTGATCAATTTTAGTTTCAAATGTAAGTTTTGGACATATGAAAACAATATAGCCAAGATGCCTTATTGACTTTGAAACTCCACAATGACATCATTTTGAGATCGGAGGGATTATATTCTATTCAATCAAGTTTCCAGCAATCCAGTAAAAACCACCAAGGCATAAAAGTATACTGACCAAAGTTGTGAGTAGCGATGGTGATACTTAGCATGATGTAACACAAACACGCTAGGATAATTTTCCTTAGCATGATGTAACACAAACACGCTAGGATAATTTTCATGCACCACGCAGAGAATAATTACAAGGCTATAACATTTTAAGCATGATAAGACAACTCTCATGTGCCAAATAGGGAAAATCTAAAAGCATTTGTGACAACTACACATGTATTATTGCAGTGTGTTAAATTTTTAAAGCATCTTATTTTTTTGTTCTTAGAAAATTTTAGCGACTTCATTATACATGCGCTTTCTATTTTAACTGACAGATAATGTTGCGTTAACGGTATTTATTTGAATTTTGAGGCACCAAACTGCTACTATGCTGTATGCATCTCCAAATTGAAAATACCTGAATAAATTTGAAGACATATATGAACGAATTCCTTTTCATCAGCAGATGCTGCCATTGAAAGTTGGACTTTAGAAGTTCAAGCCTCCTTACACCATAGTTTGATGTTGAAAGAGCTGCAGGATGATTACGCTTTCTATTGAATGGAACAGCTAACTCATCATGCAGCCTCTTACCAATAACAAATGTTTTAAAGGCTTCAGCAAATTTTGATACCGAGACAAACTGGTATGGATAATCATAGTGGCACCAATATTGTTGCTGATCTTTCTTGGACAAAACCTGCAACACAGAAAATGTAAATATGCAAGAAAAGTCCAATTACCATAAGATTCACAAACATAGGGTAACTGCATACTTCTTGCAAGAAGTCAGCGACGTTTTTCCTTTCAGGACATCTGAATCCCATACCGGCAAAAAAATCAACAGCATATTCACGTGGTCCCTGATATACAATTTGCCCTTCAGATATGAGAATGACATCATCAAATAGCTCATAAGTTTCTGGAGCTGGTTGCAGCAATGATATGATTGTAGTGCCGTCAAGAGCATGTGTAGAATGCCTTAGATACTTGATAATCTGATATGTGGTTGCACTGTCTAGGCCAGTAGATATCTCATCCATGAACAGCACACGAGCAGAACCGACTAACAGTTCACCTGAAAGAGCAACATATATGAGCACAGCTGCTGTCCAGAACAAGCAAACAATACATGCAGCTTGCAATTTCCCAGTGTCATCAACCATCAGCACCAACAATTTGAAGGAAATGAAATTATCATGCAACAACCTGTTGTCAGGCGCTTCTTTTGTCCCCCAGAGATTCCTTTGATCATTTCATCTCCAACAATTGTGTCAGCACAAATGTCCAGCCCTAAAATCTTGGCTAGATAAAAATTAGCAATTCAGAAATCTTGCCAGAATCAAATGGTTCAAAGATAGATCATGTTGATACTGTAATGAAAATAAGCCAAAATAACATGGCAGGCCAAATTGAAATTTTGCCTTGAACAGATGGGATTATGTTAGTTGTTTGGTTGAACTTTTGGCATAGCTGAAGCAGCTTGGTGCAAATATTTGAGCAGATCACTCAATAAAGCAAACATTTCGAAACTCTCCAAAGTAGATAATATAAATTAGCTGAAGGGACAATTTTGTTCTTACCCTTATTTTGAACTCTAATATTGATTTTACCCCTCCTTTTTAGGGTTTTCATTTTTACCCCTATTTTTTGAACTCAATCAAAAGTTTGCCCCTCTTTTGGATGGAGGGTACTAACAGTGTTAAATTAGCCGTTAAAGTACCATTTTACCCTTTGCCGGAAATTTTATTTTATTCTTGTATTTTTATCATTTGTGTTTTTGCCCTCCGTTCTAAATCACATCAGTATATATACATCAATAGAAGCACTATTAAGAATACAATGGTAAAAATAAAATTCCCGACAAAGGGTAAAATGGTACTTTAACAACTAACTTAACACCGTTAGTATACTCCATCCAAAATAAGGGCAATCTGTGAATTGAGTTCAAAAAAGCAGGGGTAAAAATAAAAACCCTAAAAAAGAGGGGTAAAATCAATATTAGAAATCGAAACAGGGCAATAACGAAATTGCCCCATAGCTGAAAGGGATACACCACATACCTTCATTATATATTCTGCAACGAGGCTTGTCTGTTTCCCCTCAAGAGCCAATGCCTGAAAAATTAAGTCCAAACTGTGTCATTAGAAAATCACCAGCAAAAATAGCTAGTATCCAAATAAAGTTGGACGTGATCTACCTTCATGAACACATCAAGGTCCTCATCAGGTTTTATACCTTCATTCTTTTCTCTCCTCAAGAGTTCAACGAGCATATCTACATAGTGATTAATGTCAAAGAACAAACTACAAGGATGCAAGGAACAATACCAAGGGCATTGTGGTGCCATAACCTACCATACTTTATTCCAACACCTTGACAGCGCCCAGCAAACTCTAAGGTTTCTCTGACTGTCATCTCCGAAGCATGCCAGTCTTGCTGACTGACATAAGCAGATGTTCTCTGGGGCACAAATTCATTCAGATGATGGCCGTTGTAAGTGATGTTACCGGACATCTGCAATGCATTGGGTGTTGATAGTCAGTAAAAATGTATATACCTGCATAATGATGCACGGCTGAAAGGCCTCTTCCACTAATCAGAACAAGCAGAGGACTAGATCATTCTAGTAGTATTTCTGAAATGAGAAGGATGAGCTTTCGACCAGAAAACCATTTATGTGCTAAGCAAGAAACTAGTCCTTTCATCAGCAGCAATAGATGCAGAGTTGACTGATTGGATACTGATCGAAAAGATTTGCTCATCATCTTTGAGCTGCCAGACTCGAACTCCCGAAGAAAAAACAAGATGGCTGAATGCTGATTAATATGAGATGGCATACCTTTAGTCCAGGGCCTAGTCGTCCAGCAAGAGCTAAAAGCAAGGTGGTCTTTCCTGAACTCGGAGGGCCCAGCAGCAGTGTCATTCTGCAGCAAGAAGGAAGTGTCAAAACTTACAAGGTCTGACAGTTAGGTGCAGTAGGAAACAAAAATTCTGCACGTTTACCTGGATGGACGAATGATCCCACTAACGTCATCCAAAATCGGCAACTTCACTCTTCCCCCTCGGTAGATCCTCAAATGCCTCAGAAATGCCTTCCAGAAGGGGGGAAAAACAACAAATAAGCATCTCGAGCCCATAGTGAGCCTCTTGTTTACAGCTTAGTACACCGCAATTTTACCCATAGTAAAAACTAATGTGGTTAAAAGTCATGCTACTGTTCCAAATCAGCTAGATTATTATTATTACTACTACTAAAGAAAAGATGTGAGACAGAGGACGGAGGAAAATTCCAGTGGTGGGTTGGTCCAACCTCTGTCATGTTGCATATGAAGTTTGGGATGGTTGGCAGCGCCCTGCTCCCGACATGCACGTATGCGTCCACCGTCAGATCCTCGTACCTCACCTCGATCTTGGGGAACTCTATCTGCACTCTGCAACCGCGAAATGGAGAGGCTTCAGATCAGCAGTTCAGGAGCATGATTACCAACACACACAGGCAATCCAGAAAAAATCTACCCCAAAATCCAAGCCAACAAAAGGATCCAAAGCAGTTTACAGATCCTACATGTGGTAATTGAATTTTTTCCGTGCAAAATTACAGCGAAATTCCGTCAAAAACTCCCTGCATTTCGAAATTCAAGTGCTGCATGATCTAGGTGGTGGGTAGGCTTAGGAGTCTCAGAACGATAGCTAGAGTGGGATGTTGAACAAAAAGGAGAGTCTGGCATGTGGGGCCCATGTGTCAGCCTCTCCAGGCGTGCGCATCTGCGGCTGCAAGCTTTTCCCGGCGTGTTGGAGCAAGCGCCTTCTCCGCCGCCGCCGCCGCCGCAGCAGCAGCACCAACTCCCAGTGTAGGTGCCAGTTGGCCCCACGTGTCAGCCAGTGTGCAGGTGGGCCCAGGAAGCGCTTCTAGAAGCTTCCACGGCCACCACGGGAGCAGAGAGGCAGAGGAGATGAAGTTGTAGGGCGCGGTACTGACGCGTCGAAGCGGGCGCGGATGCGGCGGAAGAAGTTCTCGACGTCGCCGGAGTCGGCGAGGAGGCGATCGACGAGCGCGGTGCGGTCGCCGGGGGAGAGGCCCGCGACGTCGACCTCGCAGAGCGCCGCCGCGTCGTCCTCCGCGGCCCGCTCCCCGGGCGCGGGCGACCTGAGCAGCCCCCTCCTCGCCCGCGCCACCGTCGGGAGCCGTTGCAGCGCCGCCCATCGCAGCGCCTCCTGCTCGTCCTCCTCCTCCCTCCACGACCCCGACCGCGCGAACGCCGCCTCCGCCGCCCACATCTCCACCACCCCTCAGCTTCAGGCGGCGGTAGTGGTGGTGGTGGTTGCGGCAGGGGGAGAGCGGCGGGGAGGCGGCGATGGGGGGATTTAAGGAGCGCGTACTGTGGTGGTGGTGGTGGTGGCCATGGCCGCAGTGGCAATTGAGGCGGGGCTGGATCCATCCATCCACCGACTCCTCGCATTAATGGCGCGCTCGCGCTCTTCTCTCTCCTCGCCTCTGTTCGTTGGAGCTTTGCTTTGCTTTGCTTGGGTTTTGGTTTTGGTTTTGATTTGGCTTTGTGCCCTAATCCATGGGAGTTAATGAGCGAGGGGAGAGACGAGGACGAGACGAGGCGGGCGGGATGGCGACGACGCGACGCCTTTCGAGTTGAGACCGTTCGGTCTGGCTCGTTTGGGCCAGCGGCTACTCCCCTTCGACTAGTATCTCCGCTGGGCCCACCCCACTCCGTGTGATTTCTGAAATCTTTTTTACCTTTCCGGCCCGGCTACACAACAAAATCTCGTTAATCCCATTAGAACATGAAAAAATATAAAGGAATCATTGTAAATTTATCATTTATTTGAAACCTTACTGTAAAACTATCACTAAAAAATTACTAAAATATTATTAGAACTGTTATTGTATGCTTGTAATTTAGAAAAAAACCGGTGCCAAACTTCAAAAGTCTCAATTATAAATTAAAGATACCAGTTGTAAAATAATGACCAAAAGCTCAAACACCCATCGGGCCACTTTATCGAGAACAATAGCCTTTGGATTACTCTCCTGTAGTCTTGTTTTAATCACACCCATATCTATATAAGTAAATACTCACGTCTCTAAATGCTTGACGTGGTTGATTTTTTTATATGCGTTTGACCATTCGTCTTATTCAATTTTTAAAAAAATATATAAAGTCATATATATGCATAAAAGTATACTTAACAACAAATAAAATGATATTAAAAATAATTAGTAATTATGTAAATTTTTTAAATAAGACGAATGATCAAACGTGTATTAAAATGTCAACTGTGTCAAATATTTAGGGACGGATGTAGTCATTATTATAGTTAATCTAATAGTTAACTTAGCCACTGATGCTATTAATTTTGGATTTGTCTAATTCAATTTTATACGCATAAGGAAATAAAATAGCATATGTGTTCATACACTTGATAATTGCTTGCATTCAGTGAATAGTAATTAACATGCTAACCATATAAGAAAGTAATTTATTCACATGGCATTTATACATATTCCCCAAGCTATGAGGGGTAGTATCATCTAGGAATAGTGGAGAGGGTCTCGTGCCTTAAAGCGCAATAATTATCTCTTTTCACTTGCTTATACGTTTGAGAATTTATTTTTCAGCGCTGGTCACTGGTGGGATGAGTCATGAGAGCAGTTGGCACAGTGGCGCAGTGCACGTGAAGTTAGCCAGCAAAGACCGTCCCGATTGATTTAGGTTATAGGGAGGATTAATTATTACGGTAGATTATATGATTTTTGGTTGTACAACTAAATAAATGTTTTAAGGAATAAAATTAATGAATGGCTTAAACAGATTATTTAAGTAGTATTAACTTCATTTTACAGTATAAGATGGTCTAATATAAATTTATATGGATGCTAATATATCTTTTTATATATAGACCCACACTACGCATATTGATTTATGCATATATCTATATACGATCAAAAACATTTTACAATATAAAACGAAATAAGAAGTAATTATGTTTAAAACGCATATTTCTAAGTGCAAAGTAAATAATAATCTAGTTTATTAGGATGCATTTTTTTCCCGGATTATCCATCGGCTTTTGGACACGCGCGTTCCGAACTATAAATAATACTGTTTTTGAAAAATGTTTCTATATCTAAGGTCATCATCTAATATTTATAGCTATTTAGATTTTTAGTTTTATATTAGTTATTTTCATCTTTTAGAGCTATTTAAAAGTTAGAAATCTTTTTACTTTTATGGAGAAAGTTTATAGCTATTTGAAAGTGATATAATCTTTCTATCCTTTGTGGAGAAAAAGGAACTTAGGCTTAATGACACGATGGATGAGTTAAAAAAGAAAAACGGATCCCCTGCAAAGGAGATGATGAACTCTGAAACGTATCAGACAAATGGGGAAAGAAACAGATTGTACTCCAACCGCGTACCAGTATGTAGAAGTGTACGAAGTAGTTTATACGCATGCACACGCGGACAAAACCCTGACAAGTTAGCTGGGAATGGGGCCCGCGCGCCCGTACGTCGTCGTCGTCTCCAGCTAGCTCCCGGAGCCGGAGGAGGCAGAGTGTGTCGCCGCCGTGGCCGGCCGGCGAGGCGGCGGCCACCGGTCGTCGATCTGCTCTGCTGCTACCGGTTGAAGCTGAGCTGAGCAGGGAGACGGGTGCACGCAATGCAGCGCATTGAATGCACACCCCAACCGCATTTGCTCGCGCCAATCAATGCGCCGTGGCCTAAAACATACTACGGCACTGTCAAACTATGAATTATTTTGAAGATTTTTCATGCTTGTTTATTCTTTATAATCACGTTAAGAACATGGGTATACAACATTGTTTGGTTGCATGTCTCGAGTCGCTAAGCAGAATTGTTTAGAAGAAAAGGTCAAATGATATATTTATAAATAAAAAATAATTTACGAATAAAACTTTTATATAAGTTTTCATAATGATCAAAAAGCTAAATTTGAAAAACAAACTTCAATGAAAATCCCAAATTCAACTCTAAACTTAAGGTTAAAAATTTAAATTTTAGATTATAACCCAAAAACCAAAAGATTAATCTGGTCACATTCTTAGCTTACGGCTTTGTTTAGGGGTAGAACCAAGAGTAGAGCTTAAATGATATAATTTATTGAATTTTTAATTTTTGGTAATTTTTTAATGAATTTTTAAAGAACTAAGTAGATAAACATAGGGCTTAAGCTCTAGTTGTCCTATGTTTGATTCCGACACTGGATTTGTTGATGTCATAGTTATAGGTAGTCATACTTTTTAACCTACGTGGTTTCATATTTTAGTTATATAAATTTTTGGCTATAAGTTTATCTAAGGAGTGCTAGCCACATTTTTTTATGGTAAGCCACATTTTGTCTAAAATAAAATTTAGTAAAGTTAGTTATCAACCGCTCAACCAGACAACCCATAACTAAATAAACTCGTGCATGCCGTTGTGAGCTAATTTAGGCCTTATTTAGTTCCTAATTTTTTTCAAAAACATCACATCAAATCTTTGGACACATAAATAAAGCATTAAACATAGATGAACCAAAAAACTAATTGCACAGTTACGGAAGAAATCTTGAGACGAATCTTTTCAGCCTAATTAGTCCATGATTAGCCATAAGTGTTATAGTAAACAACATATGCTAATGACGGATTAATTAGGCTCAAAAGATTCATCTCGCGGTTTTCAGGCTAGCCGTGAAATTCGTTTTTTCATTCGTGTCCGAATATCCGGCCAAACGTTCGGTGTGACCCCTTTAGCAAAAATTTTTGCCAACTAAACAACCCCTTATTATACAGCCTTTGTGCGAAATGATTGTCGATCCGTACCATGATGTTGATAACATATTACTATAGTCCATCCTGGTTGCAGGGCAAATATATAAATATATAACCATTGCATGCCGTATACGTATACCTTGTCTGATCTGTATGGACGTATACAGGAGCCATGCTGTATAGTTGCTGTGAGCAGAAGAAGCCTCTCCAATCCATTGCACTCGGTACGTACGGTCCTTGGATGGAGCAAATGTACATGTACGTACATACTGAAAGATACGGTATATGAGCTGATCAGAACAAGAGACGTGCATTGCACTACCGAGTGTACTGAAATGCATACGTGTCACGCATTCGTAGAGGCTAATAATGTTTGAAAATACACGTACTTCATAGTTTAATTGCAGTCGTATGTGCGTACAATTTTGAACCGATCTTGCCGAATTCGAGACTCTCCGTTTCAAAATATAAGACGTTTCTTATTACACATTTATGGTAAAGAGTTTAATTAAAGATTGTTCAATGTGATATTTATAATATTATTGTATTTGTATTTAAAAACATTTCTTATAATTATATATTTTTTATATATAAGTGATATATTAATAGAGGTAATCTTTACTTAAATTATTGTCCAAATAAAATACGTTCTACATTTTAGAACCGAGTAAGTACAGTACTGCAGTTTCATCCTCAAATGCGAGGCCGTGTCTGAACCCTGAAACTACCAAAAATATTTTCCTCTTCCGAATCTTCCCATTCAGATGTGCGTCGATCTGTCTGCCTGTCAGTTGCTCCTGCCTGCTGCCATTGCTGGTCTCACCACAGGATGGCATGTACACAAGTCGCAGTCGCAGGGCATGCAGCAGCAGCAGCAGCAACTAACCACCGAAGATATCGCGGCAAGTCCTTTCATCTTCTTCTTGAGCAAGTTCAGTAGTATAGCTAGCAGCCAGCTCTAAATCATGTATAGCTAATTTAATAATTAATTTATACGATAGTTATTTACAAAATATATATATCTAGTCTCACATGTCATACACATATTGTATCTTGGAGTCTGTACTGCAGTGTACTACAAATCTATATAGTTCGTTGTTCTTCTCTCTCATCTCTTTATCTTTTTTTTAAGCAAGCCAGCTGAGCTGGTATTATATTAAGAAGAAGAAGCAATATTTACCAAAGGACTGATGTAGTATATCTTTTTATCTTCTTAAAATATGTTTATAGCTGAATTATAGTCTGCTATTGTACTCTTATCTAGCGCGTGAGGCAGTAGGTAACGTAGGCAACGTTCATAACTTAGGTTAATTATTCTCAGACTGTTTTTCAGCTCTTGGATGCATATTTCCTATACGATTAAACTGTATCTTTTTTTAAAAAGTTTTTATACGTAAATTCATCGTCTCATTTTTATATAGTAGATTTTGAACTTTGCGGTATTTAGTTTTATCACTTACACCATTAGAAAGCTATAAATAATCAGATAATATTTTATCTTTCATAAAAAAAAACAACCGTACTGCTGCTCGTCTGCTAGCTAGCTAGCTAAGCTTCGTTATTGATCAGCAGCTCAGCAAGTATACCTACAGATCTGCAGTTACACGGCCGGAGTTAGTGTACGTACGCCATGGCCGTGGGAGCTTCAGAGCTCGCATTGCATTGGGACCATGCATTCACTCGACAATGGCCGCTGCTCACATGGCCTAAGTTCTTGTATCACCGTCTTTTCATTTCTTCTTATGCTAATAAGTTATAATTTAAATTTTTAACCTTAAATTTAAAGTAATTTTTAGATTTTTTTATTAAAACTTATTTTTCAGCTCTGCTTTTAGATCGATAAAAACATGTATACAAATTTTTGTTTATAAATTAATTTTTATTTTTAAATATATCGTTTGGCAGCTAACGAGTTGGGGCTTTGGCCTTTGGCTAAAGAACAATTTTACTATTCTTGAGAAGGTAACAGGATGTACCATTATTTTCTATATAAAATTTAGCATCTCTTGGTATCCCGATACTATAAGATATTAAATTTTATATAGAAAACAGTGATATCTCGTGATATTTTCTTAAGCTTCTTTTAAGGACAGGAAAAATGCTCTTGGCTAAAGCATACTACGTACGCCTGAACTCTGAACTCGATCTCTCCCTACTGGGGATGCATGGGATGGAGAGAGGAGAGTCAATTCAATTTGATCGCTGTCTCGTTGGCATGCAGAAAACAGGCGAGATTTTATTGATTTCTTGTGAAAAGGTGAGAGCCAGCCAGACACCAACGAGGCAGTAAAATGTGCCCGGATCAACGAACCCATGCATTCACTATAGCCAACAGTGAGTCTCAAGTACTTTGCTAATACTCGTGTCCTTCAATTATTTGTTCATCTGCGTACGTGCTACTATTTGTTAGGGGTTGTTCGTTTTTACGCTCAAATCAATCCTACTAAATTTTGGTAATGTCAGAAATATTAGTAATTTGGGATGGATAAATAGTATCCGGTTTGTTGCATTTTCCAGGTTTCCACGAGAGGAAATTTTACAAATGAACAACTTTATTATTCTTGAGAAAGTATCAAAAGATATTGTATTTTCTATTATAAAATTTGATATCTTCAGTTATTTCGCACTCAAGATACTAGTAGTAAGATTTTAAGTGTAAATTTTAGTACTCAGAGTTACTTTCTCAATGAATGGTAAATTACTCTTATAGAACTACCAAACCTTAATAGCAGCGGCAATTTTAGCTGTTTGGATTGTTACCTCATCAAATTTTAATAAAACCAAAGCTTAATAGCGTTTATTTTGACCAATAAAGTAAGCAACCCCTTAATTTTATCCAACTCCAATACTCCATGGTGGTTGGCATTTGCATTTGCATTGGCAGCATGCATGTGAGCATTTCTTGCCTTCTTGGTACTATACTACAGTATCTTATTTTCATTTTTCGTCCTGAAGAATGACTCTGACGCAGGGACAGCAGTTGCTGTCACCCACTGCAGGTTAGCCTGCAATTCTGAGTAACAGTTAGTAGTAGTGAGTACGTGCTGCTCTGTTCACAAATATAGGCTCGTATGTTTCGTTTTTTAAGGAATAAGTAAAAATATGTTTTTACAAATAAAAAATAATTTGCAGATAAAACTTTTATATATTATATACATGTCTATAGCGACTCAAAAGCGAACTATATAAAACAAATCATAATGAAAAAACCACAAAATAAAGTTTTAAATTAAATTCTAAAATTTAAATTTTGGCTTATAAGCAGCTGCAACTGCGAAAAGATTAACCCATAAATGATTTTACGGTTTAATAAAACGTTAAGATTCAGGTCAAATTACTTTGATGTTTCGGAGTTTTTACTCGATTAGGAAATATCACATCTAATTATTCAACTAGTAGTAGCAATAAATAAATTTGTTACATGTATTTTGTAAAATTGTGCTGTAAAATTCGTCATATTTGTAGACAAATTTTGAATTCAAAACACTTAGATTCACATCACTTACCCTACGACTCATAAGCAGTTAATTTTAGAGTGATTTTAGTTTTCTTTTTTCGTTGTAGCTTCTTTTACATTATTTGGTCTTAAATAACTAAGAATATTATATATATATATATATATGTTTTACCTGAAAATATTTTTTGTCGTTGATTTATCAGCCGTAGACCAAACGATCAGGTAACCTGCGGACAGAGGAAGTAGTTGGATGTGCTTGGTGACAGTGGTTGACCGAACTCTGCATATTCAGAACAGTATTACTGAAAACCTACGTATGCAGTGGTAGCTCCTAAAATATAAACCAGAAATGTGGGCAACACTACTGAATTACCAGTAGCAGGTTACATTAGCAGTAGTAAGGGAAGAGCAGTCGTACCCCATAATTCAGGGACTTTGATGGCAGCCACTGCAACTCTGCATTGAATTGCATTTGCAATCTGTGTAGTAGTTGCATGCAGGCAGGGACAAGTGCAGTGCAGTGCTCCTGCCTCCACCTGCTTTCTTCTGCAATCATTTACTCCTCCGTATAGCCCTTTTCTTTTCGATGCATTTTGGCAATCTGGCACTACTACCTCCTCTTCTCATCACAGAAATTAGGGGTTATTTAGTTGGCAAAAATTTTTGCTAAAGGAATCACATCAAACGTTTGATCGGATGTCGGAAGGGGATTTCGGATACGAATGAAAAAACAAATTTCAGATTCCGTCTGGAAACTGTGAGACGAATCTTTTGAGTCTAATTAATCCGTCATTAGCACATGTTGGTTACTGTAGCACTTATAGCTAATCATGTCCTAATTAGGCTCAAAAGATTCGTCTCACGATTTCCCCCGTAACCGTGTAATTAGTTTTAATGTTCATGTATATTTAATGCTTCATTTAGGTGTCTAAAAATTCGATGTGATGTTTTTAGAAAAAAAATTTGGAACTAAACAAGGCCTTAATTAAAACAAGACCCTTTTCTTTGACTTGTCCGTCTCTGATAGCTACCTCTAGTTGTCATTTGTTGTTGCCAATTACTAACACATCCTGAATCTCTGATCCCTGATGCTGATATACGCTGATCTTATTATGATCATTGTTGCTTTATTATGAACCTGTAACCTGTTTATCCTTTGTGGTGCATTGTTTCAAGCTATTTATGCTTCTGATACAATGTTTCTTTCTTTCTCTCAGTCTGAATATTGCTGTCATTTTCTGTCTCTCGTGTACTGTCATCTCTCTCACGTTTTGGAAAGGAGAGGGCATTTGATGCGCCGCTAGTGCACATCACTCTCATGGAAACGCATCTCTTTACAGAAAAGAAAAGAGGAGAAATATATCCTTTTTTTTCAGAGAACGGCGTTTTAATGTGGCAAGCCAATCACATGTCGCTGTGATTGATCAGATCACTGTACGATGAAAAGGACACACATTTGGAAGATGAGAAGGAGATGAGAAGTATGTGTACAGCAAAAGACAGCCAGCACAGCAGCAATGGCACACAGTGACCGGAAAACTAAGGCCTTGTTTAGTTCCTAAATTTTTTTCTCAAAAACATCCTATCGAATTTTTAGACACCTAAATAAAACATTAAATATAGATGAACCAAAAAACTAATTACACAGTTATAAACGAAATCTTGAGACGAATCTTTTGAGCCTAATTAGTCCATGATTAGCCATAAGTACTACAGTAACTAATATGTGCTAATGACGGATTAATTAGGCTCAAAAGATTCGTCTCGCGGTTTACAGCCTAGCCGTGAAATTCGTTTTTTCATTCGTGTCCAAAAACCTCTTCCGACATTCGATCAAACATTTGACGTGACACTTCTCCCAAAAATTTTCTCAATCTAAACACCCCCTAAAATCCAATACCTGAAGCCTGTGGCTGCTGTCTCCTCTACAAACTGTTAATAATGTTCGAAAAAAAATAGTTGATCATCGAAAAATGCTACCAGTCGACCGGGCTTGATCATGTTGCTGGCTCCGCCAATGGAAGTATTAGAGCTGGTGCAGTAGCTGTCACTGACACGTGGGTCCAGTCCATCTAGGGATATCTCAAACTATTGCAGTCAGAGACGACTTGATTTTCAACCACTAGTTTGGCAGCCATGGGAGTTTTACAGAAACTGGAGTACATATTTACTCGAGGAATTAAAATTATGGTTGTATTGCAATGCTGATTCTGAATGAGCAAATTTTGTCAGAATTGCAACAGTGACAAAGTAACAAAATAAAGCTAAAACAAAGCGCCTCACGAACAGCTTATTGTTGCTATATCTTACTTGTGTACATCTGCTGTCCTGGTTTTAGGGAGAAAAAAAGGTTTTTAAATAACAGTAAGTACTAACACGAACACCCTTTTTTAATTGACAATGGTATTCCACAGGGGTGGATGAGTCTTATTCTTGTCTCGATTCTCAACCCACCAAATCAAATTTCCACTAGGAAATCCAATGTGACACAGTTCTCTGAAACAAAAACTTCAGCATTTCTGATAACCATGTTATCTTGAAAAATATGGCAGCACTTTTCTTCGCTTGAACTAATCCCAGAATAATTATATCACTGAAAATTTTCACCTGTGTGATTTTGTACGTCATGTATTCTTGCATCCATTGGGTTGCTACTGTGCCATTCCCTCAGTTACAAGTTCTTGCAAGCCGCGCCTTAGCCTCTCAGCAGCAAGCCTTGTATCTGATTCCTTCAGCCCTCCGAAGGAAACCCGGATGTATCCAGGGCCTCCACTGGCAGTCCCAGGGATCACAGCCACACCATGCTTGTTTGCAAGCCATCTGACAACTTCAAAATCATCTGAGCAGTTCTCAGGTAGTTTTGCCCAGAGGTAAATGGCACCCTCCCCACCCCTGACATTCTCCTCGCCAAGCGGAGACATCGCGTCCATAAGCAATTCACGGTTTTTCACTAGATCTCTCACTCTTTCTCTGATCCATTCTGGGCCAGCCTCTAATGCATAGAGCGCCAGGCGCTGCCCGACGATCGAGGCACAGATAGGTATGTTATCTTGCACTTTGAGCAGCTGTGCGTGGAGACCATCAGCTTCATTTGGATATGCAATCTGCAGCAGTCAGCTCATCAGTTTCTGTAAGACTAACTGACCAACCTTACACAGATTGCGCACCAACTAAGTTGTATCGTATTGCTATAATGGTAATTTAACTGCATGCCCTCATTAAAGATTCAAGTGCATACAGAAATGCATGAAACTAAAAGACTCACACCAGCATTTCGAGTCTAAGCAGAAGATGAGAGAGAGAATGGTAAACTTACATATCCTACACGCCACCCCATCATTCCGTAAGCCTTTGAGAATGAAAAGAGGTTGACAATGTGATTTCCCTCTAAGCAATAATGCTCCATTCCATCATACATAAAATATCTGTAAACCACCAGCCAATTTTGCAAGCAAGTTCAACCTCAAAAGTTACACAGAATCCAAAGATCAAAATAACAGCACTTATAACTATTTTACATAAAGTAAGAGGTCAGTCACCTTTTACGGATAAGAACTATCTCAAGAAAATACCTGCTTGAATTTCAATATTTGTGCAAAAATATTGATAAGCATCATACAATTGCATTGCGAGATACAGATTGTCTAAAAAACATTGTGATAATTGAAAATTTCCAAATTATACTCTTATTATATACAAATTACAGATGTTAAACTCATTAGTGTATTAACATAGGGTAGTCGATCAATCTTATATTCGAAAGGGGCCATAATATCTTTTTAACATCAATACAAGGGTAAGGAAATGGCAAAAACTAATATCAATTTTCATTGCTCAGCTATGGAGCCAGCAATGAAAAGGTAGACATGTGAAATATTGAGCAAGACTAGATTAGCGAGAGATCAAACATTTATTGATCTGATCAAAGAACTAACAACGGATATGCTCTTTCCAGTGGCATAACGGTCACCAGGATGCTGAAAGCAAGACTGTATTCTTAGGGCCCCTTTGATTCAAAGGAATTTTATTAGAGGATTTCATTCCTATAGGAATTTTTCCTACAAAGCCCTTTGAATCAAAGGAATGAATCCTATAAAATTTCTATGGAATGTATCTTCCTATGCAAGTTTTGGAGGAAATTTAGCAAGAGGTTGAACCTCATGGAAAAAATCCTTTGAGTATATATCTCTCCTCAAATTCCTGTGGTCCAATCAAACAGTTATTTCTACGTTATTTCTGTGTTTTGCAATCCTCTGTTTTACATCTACATTCTTGTCAGAATCCTATGTTTTTCCTATTCCTCTATTTTTTGATTCCTGTGATTCAAAGGGGCCCTTAAAGTGTTTCCTTGTAGTGATTTAGACTTCTAGTAAGCCCAAAGGGATAATCAGTTCTTCAATTCGGGCTATTGCCAGTGAGTCTTCTGCTCTGCCTTTAAGCGACTGGAGTGTTTTATTTCAGCATCACTAAAGTCGAGGGACTAAAATTGGACCTTCAAAAGATAAGGAGTTGTTTGATGGGCCCAATTCTAGTGTTCAGAAGAAAAGGAGGATTTTCCCCTAGCTGTCCAAGCTGATCATGTGAAGATAACTACATTTAACAAACCCTAAGTGGTGGGTGGTTTGCAGATACCTTTTGAAAGAGTTCAAATGCCACTACATTCTAGAAGTCCTATTTATTTAAGCTATCAAAGAGGGTGTCATCCTGGACTCAGGTTCAAGAAGCAAGCATAGTTGCTCAACTGCTTATGGTGACATGTCCTCTTAAACTATAACTTACGGTGATCATGTCCAAGTGCAGTTCATTCTTTTGTAGTGCTTCATCCTTGCAATTGCTTCAAGTAATATCAATGTCTGAGGGACTGAGGAGCTTTATGAACAACAGAAGGGAAAAGTTGCACCGAAATAACATTGCATTTGAGCAATTACCAGTAATCAGTACTAACTTACTCATAGGTATTGTCAACAACAAGCCATGCACCAGCATTTTTGCACAGTTCTGAAATTCTCTGGAATAATGGTGCAATATTAGGAAAAAAAATTAAATTCAACTACAATGCACATGTTTGTGAATGAGAGAGACCGGTTACCTGGAGCATCGGCTTCGGAATAAAAGCTCCAGAGGGGTTTCCAGGATTCACAACACTAACAAGTTTAGGGATAGGATTATTTTCTCGCAGAACCTTCTCCAGCCAATCTGCATTTTTTTAATACAAATATTAATTATATTTCCAGAATGATCTATCCTTTTATAATCCTGGATATACTTCAAAGACCATGCATATAGGTGGCTTAACAAAGCGAACCTAATTGAACGATCAAAAGGCATATAACTCTTACTTAAACTAAGAGAAAAAGCATCATGTATTCATGTGATAGGAACATATCAACTTACAGTGAGCTTGAAGCTCTCAGAAGCAGGAAAAAGAATATGACTAGTGTATAATTGACTGTTCATAATAGACATCTAACCAATTTCTCCAACAAGAATGAAAAGGGGAAGAATTATCTTACCAACATCAGGATGAAGAGTCTCAGGATTGCTTGCACCAACTAATATGTTAGTCACTCCAGTCATCTGGAATGACATGTAGGAATTGAAGTAGTATGGTGCAAACATGACAACTGCATCCCCAGCATCACAAAGGGTGAGAACCAGATTTACAAAGGCCTGCCAAAATTTGATGGATGGCATCACTTTATTGACCAACCTAGTTGGCAAACAAGGTTTAGGTGAAGCAGTCATAAGGAAAGGAGGAAAGCATCTCATAGAACTGAAGAACAGAGACAAATTGACAACCTATAGTCTGATAGCTAAACGACCCAAAATTCATGGGGGAAGACCAGAATAGCATGACGGAGCTGTAATAAATCAGGTGGAAACTGGAAAGTATGTGTATTACCTGATTTGCACCAGATGTAACCATAACTGATGAATTGGTTAACTTATTCTCTCTGCGCAGCTGCAATAAGTATGCTCAAAATTTCAGGAAGGAAATAGAGGGAAGGCAACAAAGATGTTTACACTAATCTGTTTTCATTTGTTAATTTTTCAATAAAATATTCTTGCAGTAGGAAAAATCAGTGATATAAATTGTGAATATAACACCAGCCTCTATATGAGGGAACATCTCTGGTACCAAAGGCACTGTCTCAGAACCATGTTACTACACTGTTAAATGGCAGCATTGCACTATTATAGCTCTGAACTCCATGAGCTTTCACCCCCTCCAGAAATTCATAGTAGTTACTGGATTAGTACTTCTTGCCAGCTGATGAATACAGATAGTTGTTGTATATTACATCCGTTTCAGGTTATAATATGTTTAGTTTTTCCTAGATTCATATGGATACTAATGAATCTGGATATATACAATAGATAAATCTAGTGAAAATCAAAACATCTTATAACCTGAAATGGAAGGAGTAATTTATTGTGTTTTAAGATCACTACATTTTGCATGAATGTAGATCATCCTCCAATCTGCTATGATGAGGGAACAAGAATACTTCCAGGATCCTTCTCGTTGATAAGATTCATGTATTGATAGCATGTGATTGCTGAGTATTAAGATCAATGATCTCCTGAATTAATTTCTCACATGATAAAGGCTTAGCAGTAGGGGCACATGTCCTTTGTCCAAAAACAACACAGTTCCTTTGTCTCACATCATAAAAGCTAATTAGCAGTAGGCACAAAGGTGCCTTTGTCTCACATGGTAATTGCTTTGTGGTTATTGGGAAGGGTTGATGGCATGGGGGCCCTGGACACCATAGTCTAATGAATCTCAATTGAAAAATTACCTTCTCGAGAAGAGCTTCTCGGAGTTCAGGAAGACCATCATCAGAGCCATATTTACTGATTGATGGTTCCCATACAATTTCTTTAACCTTATTCATAGCTGCCTCAGGAGGCTGCCAATAAACAACTCCCTGCATACGAGATAGACAGTAGTTAAAACAAGGCAAATAATTTCCAGTAAATATCACATGTTCTGTTGGCAGTAATTGGAGGACAGCACATAAACCGCTTTCACTAATATATATATTTGGATATCTTACTTGGTTAGCAATAGCACAAGCAGTTAACCACCATTTTCAGGAACTAAGCAGGAGTACAATCATTTTTAGGTTCCTTTCCATGCTTGCTACATAGTTTTGTTACACACAGCACTGAATGTTATGAGATTGTGCTACACTCTCTCCAGATTCACCTTACAAAATGAACAAAATTCACTGAGACAATTAACACAGACAGTAAAGGATTGGTTTGGCGCAAGTTACAATTCACATGATCCTTTCACTATTCCATTTCCGTTTCCATTTAAACTATCTCCCCAAACAATAGCAAACATCAAATGGCTGTGCCACCGCCATCATCTTCCTTACAGAAACTCATTGCTCCTCTCGAAAACGCAATCACAAACTCATTGGACAGATGAACCGAAAGGAACTGCGATCCGATACCTGCGCAAGCGACATCACATCCTTGTTCCCTCGAAGCAATTCTTGCATCTGAAAAGGAGCACAACACAGAAAGACCTCACCAAACAATACCAAGGAAATCGGAGACGCGAGATGCGATTTTGACGAGGCAGGAGGTCCTCCATCACCTTGACCATGACCGGCGCGTCCGTCTCCACGGCCCTCCTCGCCAGCCTCCCGAAGCTACCCATCTCACCTCCTCCTCCTCCTCCTCCTCCTCTCCAAGCCCTCCAAGAACCAAGAACTGGAGATGTCGGATACGCTGTTAGAGTCAGAGATCCAAGAAGACCAAAGAACAGCAGCGGCAAGCCCAAGAAGCCGTGGAAGGAAGAAGAGAGGTGGGGGTTGGGTTAAAGAATTCGCAGGCAACGCAACAACCTCTCAAGTCACCACCACCAACTCTCCGTCACACGAGCTGCCCCCCAACCCCTCCTCTTCTCCTACTACTACTACTAGCAACATAAACAAAGACACAACAAGAAGAAGATTTAGGAAAAACTGAAACTTTCACTGCTGCTTTACCATAATTTTATTCCGATTTCTGTCTCTTTCTCTGATCTTTTGGCTTACGTTAAGGGGAGAGTGGTGGGGGCGCCGCGAAGTTGGAGGATAAGCATGGATGGAGCTTTTTGTCTGCGTCTGTTCTTAGGGACAGAGAAGAGTGATGGCAGAAAAAAAAAAGAAACTTTATTACGGTGTAAGGACAAAAAGATTTCCCCTTGGAAATAGTCAAAATATTCCTTAATAAAAAATATTTTATAAAAAATATTTATATATATATCTTCTTAATGATCTAAAACAATAATCAAAAAATAAGATAAGATGAAAAAACTTAAAATTAACTCTAAATTAAAAGTTAAAAATTAAATTTTAGATTATAAACATGAAAAGAAACGAAAAGATGAGATTGCTCGTTTTTTCTTACCCAGCGGACGAGGAGTACTCCCTCTATACATTTATATACATTTATGTCATTTATTTGAAAAAATAAGATCATGATATGAGATAGTTGTGACTGATTGAAGAACCGGCGGAGAAGCACTAGCATTATGAAACAAATTTGCATCGTAAAAGCAGCAGTATTTTGACTGAGGAAGCATTTTTCTTTCAAAGTTACTTTTAAGTTCATGAACTCTCTTTAAATATAATCATGTTTATATAAAAATGTACTGATTTTTATAACAATAAGTCTCAATAAACATATCATTAATATAACTTTACAATCTATCTATTTTACGTTGAAAGTATTATTAGATTTTTTATAAATTTAATCAAACTTTAAAAGGTCTGATTTAGGATCAAACAAAAATTGACTATATTATTATAAAATGAAAAGAGTAATACTATCGTTCTGGAATTATTGCCAAATGGTACCCTGAAAGATTCCAAGGCAGAGAGCACAATATATTGTTTCTGATGACCTGACGGACCTGCTTGATGCGGCATTTGCAGTCACCGAATCAATTCGTAGGCCAAAATAACCGATTTCATCCTGAACAGGATCCGTAAAACGGAGTTTACTGATTGACAGAGCAGTAAAAACAGTACCCATTTGTTCCATCTGGTCTCACCTAATCTGCCCTTCGCAAGCTGATGAAACCATTTGGTTTTTTCGACTACAAATTATTACTCCACATTTTTGGTTTCATCAGCTTGGGAAAACAAAACAAAGTGGCTCGGCTAACATTGGATCCTTGGATCGCTCGCGCAGGGACCGCAGCCTCGTCATGTGGTTCTTTTTAGAGTTTCGGTTAGCAGGTTTTCGAAACTGCTAAGCGGGTTGTTTCGTATGAAAATTTTATTTACGGAATTATTTAAAAAATAAAATAATTTTAATTTTTAATATTTTAATAACTAATGTTTAATTAATCATATGCTAATCATATTTCTCAATTTTATGTGGAGCTAATCAACCGATAAAAAAAGTCAAAAAGAACACGAGTTGTGTTTGGAATCTTCGGAGTTCGGACCAGTAGACCACTAGAGGTTCAGACCCCCAGAGGTTTGATCTTTTTTACGAGCTTTGGTCATTTTTCACTAATTAGACACTCATGAAAAATTGTTAGGTTTTATGAAAATAAAATAAGATGTAGGCAAAAGAAATTAGAGTTGTACTTGTATGAGCCAAGGCTTAAATTGCAGTCTCAATTTGAAATAATTATCCAAATGAAAATTAGGCTCCATCTATCATCATGCTAGTAAGTTTATAATCATAAGCAAACATTTGAAGTTAAAATTTTAGTTTTAGAGTTCTTTCGTCGTAATTTATTTTACATTATATATAAAAACTTTATTCATATTATTTTTTATAGTTGATAAACTATTTTAATAAGTATAAATGAATGACGGTATGTATAGCTTTAACTTTGGATAACTCACACTTCACATGTCGAGGAAAGGTCCCCCTCTCAATCTGCTGAGCAAAAGGGAAAGAGAATGACGCATAAGGAGTTAGTGGTTTTCTATTTTTGTTGATAGCTTGGGTTAAACCCAATTTTTAGGTTACCGTGGCTAAAAATATATTGGAGATTAAAAAAAAGAGAAAGAAAGTTTTAGGCAAATGTTAGCTATGGTAGTTATATTTAATTGAGTATCCCATGTCATTGCGAATTTCTCTCTTAAAACCGTTGCTAAGATTTTAGTCGCGAAGAAGATTTTTAACTCATTTGATCTTGGAAAGCTCATTTGCCACATAAAAAGTTGCATATTCTTATTAGGATGGAAAACCAGTTTTACGACTGAGAATGAACTGAAAATGGAAAAAAATATACAGGAATTCTTCTCCCTTTTCTTTTTTGAAATTTGAGCTGTCTTTATTTTTTTCCCTGTAAATTTCCTATGAAAATTTCGCTCATTCCTTGTCAGCACAAGGCCAAAGACTCCTGCAAAGAACTCCGCCTTCCAGTTGCTGTGGCGGATTCTCGAAAACCCGCCTTCGCCCCTCCTCTTCCCTAAGACACTAGCACTCTCTCAGACCTCGCCGGAGACTACGATGGCGGCGGCGGAAACGCCGGGTTCGTCGGCCTCCCCTTACGAGGAGAGGCTCCTTCAGTCCCTCGGTGGCTGTGGGTGGTGCTTCCGGGACCCCAGCAATGAGATCATCCAGGAGCTACTCCGCGCCTCCCCCTCGCCGTCGCCGGAGGCCGTGGAGGCCGGGCTCCTCGACGTGGACCTGAGGCTCTTCGGCGGCAAGTCCCTCCCGGACCGCGCCGCCGCCGCCGCCGCCACGGGGAGGCGGCCTTCTTACCTCCACGGCCCCATCGTGATGCAGGTACCGATGGAATCACCACGCCCGCGCTTGTTTTGACATCAGCTCGAGAGTTCTTATGGATTTTTTTCCTGAAAGCAAGGGTAAAATGCCTCATTTAGGAACAGTTCTTGCCCTCCCGATTAATTCTGTGGCCGGGAATTGCATTCAGGTTGTGGAAGGGGACTGAAAAGATGTTCTTGGATGGACACGGTGTCAAGAATTTAGGTCTGAATGGAACGTTTTGGAATGCCTTACTTGGGATCACTCAAGCATCCATGTGGCTAGGAATTGCATTGTATCATCTCAGTTTGTCAGATGGGTCAGGGTCTGTAGCCAAGGAGACGAAAAAGATGTTCTTGGCTGTTGCTGGATGGCTATATGAACGTCCTTTGCGAAACATTGTTGTCTACTTGTCTATCTCAATGGTGAAAATTTGATCTTGTTTTTCCTGCATCATGATTGAGCCTACATTCATCTAGTGTGTCTGTGTCTATGTCAACCTGTTATTATTGCGTGCCGTATGGTTTTCTATTGTTTGTTCATCATTTGATGCTAACTTATTTGCAGGTAGTTTCAGTAAGAGATATATATAGAAGCAGCATTAATGCCTCCTTTAAGAACCCACAGCAACACCGCCTTCTGCGCTTTGGTCTGACTGATGGGATTTCTGAATCAGCAGCCATAGAGTTTTCCCCAATCCCGTTCATTACAGAAGATATCGCTCCAGGTACTAAGGTTAGTTCACCATGTTCTTGATCTAGGTTATAGATGTGCAGTGGTATTTTCCAGTCTGCTTTAATTCACTCTTGAGTACTGGAACTAGAGATTACAAACCTTGCACAATGCTATATTGCTCTTTCATGCATCTTACATGAATAATGTTTTTATTTTATTTATTTATTTTTTTTGGGGGGGGGGGGGGTATGCAAGACTGTTCCTTACTGATAACAATGAATGTGAAATCCTCCTTGATAATGCTGCATGACAAGCGTGTAAAAGCTACATTTTGGGATAATCTCTTTATATTGTATCATTAGGATGGGTTTGAGAGATAAAATTCCTTGTTCCCATTGGTTGTCTGTCTGTCCTAACTCCTACAGTCTGCTGAGTTGTGTCTTTATGAGTAAACTGTAACTTAATTTTGATCCAGAAGATCTGAACAAACAATATAAGATTTTTCTGACTGGCCATTTTGCACAAGTATATTATTTCTGATTCAGTCCCCAAATCCTTTTACTGTTTATTGAGTGGTTTACATCGTTATGTCTTGTCTCCTTTCTTACCACTTTATTCAGATTCGTCTTGAGAACAAGATTCCAATACAGAATGGCATATTGTGCTTAAGTGCGAAAAATGTGACTATCATGGGGGGAGTTGTCCAATCTTTGTATGAAGAGTGGCAGATGAACCAGAAATTCAAAGGGTTATCTCGTCCATCCTTGAGGTTGTCTCAAAATGATGATGGAGTCGGACCCCCGCCATTTGAGAAGTTAGATATTGAAGCACATCCTAGTAGAACATCCCAGTATCAAGCTTATTCTGGTAATTGTTCTCTCCTCTTTCTTTTTCTCACCTAAGTTATGTCCACTGTAAAGTTGCCATTCATGTGTGGCAGTTATTTTTTTAAAAAAATAACAAGGGTTTGAATTTGATTCTCTGGGTGAAATCTATATGCATGGATTAAGATGGTCAGAACTATTTCCTTGAAACGAGGGCATTTTTCTGGGTGCAAAATGGATTATTAACAGTTGCGCTACTCACTAGTAAGATTGTCGCTATGTTGGAATCTGACTGGAGATTATTGTCAAGTCTGGCAAAATTAAACAAATAACATTATTTGGATAGTAAAATACTCCTAATCTTTTTTCTGAAAAACATGGACCTAAACTGCACTTTGCATGTCTTTATTTGGAAGACCTAACATGCCTTACGTTTTTTGCATGCTTGCAATATATGGGGATTAGCATGTGAATGTGGTGAATGTGTTTTTACATAAGAAAAAGTTTACTTAACCCACTGAAGTATAGCGTTGGTCCACTTAACACCTTGAAGTAAGAAACCGGGTATTTCTACTCCTAAAGTATTTAAATAAGTTCAAATAACCCCCCTAGAGTAGTTTTATGAGTGCTTTTGGACATGTGGACAATAATATAGCAATGGAATGTGTTAATTACTTGTTTTAGAAGGCAAACGAATGGCTTGGAAATAAGAATATGTAATTTTGCCGATCAATGAAAGGAATGCATTGGTTATGTAGACTTAGGCCAAATGAACTTAATGTATGTGCCATAAAAGCATTACTACCTGCCACATAGGCAAAACCGTTACCACATCATTGTCCACATGGTCAAAACCACTTATAAAACCACCGTAAGAGGTTATTTGAACTGGTTTGAATACTTCAGGACGTAGAACACCGGTTTCATACTTCAGGGGTTAAGTGAACCAACCCTCAATACTTCAAGGGGTTAAGTAGACCTTTTTTTACATATAAATTACTATTTTTTTCTGTATATTTGTAGTTCATATTGCTTTTCTGTGACTTGTGATCCACCTGGACTCTGTTCTTATGTCATAGCAGATAATAAGGCTAGGAAACTGGAAGTCAATCGTGACAACGTTCCAATTAGTTCCAGTAGCAAACCAGTTAATGAAGGTTCAAGTGGTGTGAATAATGAGACTGCAGCAAGCAGGGTTGAACCGAAACAATCTAATTCAGATGGAAGACCAAAAGAAGGTTGGTTTCCGAAAAATTGCTTTTGTCACATAGTATATTGGTGTCAGTTACAAACCTTGCACTTTGGCATTGAAGTCAGTGAAGCTGTTCCTGTTCAAAACCAAGCTGCTGCACAGAAGCTGCTGCAGAAAATGTCCCAGGCTGCGCCTGAAGACAGATATGGTCGGGGCCATAGATTCAAGGGCAAAGCCAGGCAAGAAGAAACTCCAGTGTTTACCCTCGACGAATGGGAGAAGCGAAAATCCATTGGTTTGAAGTCTGCAGCAGAAAGCTACATCGACGATACTAGCCGAGACGAGGAGCTGGCGAGGCAGCTCCAGGAGCAACTGGATCTAGAAGACTCCCATGTCAGTTCAACTTCCCTGATCAGAATCCCTTAACATTTCGAAACTTCCATTACCACCTTCCCGAGAATGTTGATTCCCATGGCATCATGCTATTTTGCAGGGAGTACCAGAGAGTTCAGATGCAGATCGTTTGCGGATGAGCATGTTCAGCTTCAGTGGTCCTGAAGAAACGGGTGGCGGGAGAGGCAGTTTTCGAGGGCGAGGGCGAGGGCGGGGAAGAGGAAGAGGCCGAGGGCGAGGGCGGGGCAGGGGAAGATTTTAGCTCAAATCCAGAGCCCCATAGCATTCAGTTGTGCTGGCAGTAACATTTGTGGTAGGAAATAGGATGGTGGCCTTCAAATCATGTTCTTAAGTTTCCTCTGGAGCTGGAGTCTGAATTCAGAAACAACCTTGTATGTACACTATCATAGAAAACTTTAAGTTTTTGTTCACAGATACATGGAATGGAATTTAGCACATTGTTAGAATTTCAGTTCAGAAACATGAGCATGGTTAGTGCTAGATGAATGTCTACTTTAACTGAAATTTTACAATGATCTCGTATTCTTTTCAGCTTATAAACCAATTCCAACATTCAAATTTAAAATTTAACTTTGGAGTTGATTTTGGTGTTTTTTATTATAGTTTATTTTTTCAATAAATAGCTAAGAACATATATATATAAAAGTTTTGCTCATAAATTATTGTTTCTATCCGCTGATAAGCCATTAGACCATTACTGCTTGTAATCAGCTGTGGTCGACGCGATGAGGCTTCAAAATTGTGCCGTGATCTGCACCGTTGGATGGGCGCACGGAAGAGTTTAGACGGCTGTGATGCGCTCCGTTGAAACGGACGGGTGGGATCAGACCATCGAGGTAGGAACACGCTTTGGAAAGCCTGAAAGCGTCAAACTTTCGTCAGATCTCACGCTTGTTTCTTCTCCTACTCCACCTCACTTCGCCAGCGCGATTCCGGCGAGCCACCGTCGCCTCGCCGGCCGCAGAGGATCGCCTTGTTCCTCTCGGAGCATCCGAAGCTTTCCTCCCTTCCGTACACCGGAGCACTCCGAAGAGGAAAAGCTCGTCTCTTTGCGGGCGTCAGTAGCAGTGGAGCTTGCTTGAGCGGGGAGGGAGATCCATCTGCCCGTCGGCGACGGCGGCGAGTGGTTAATTCCTTCTGGTGTTCTTCGCTTTTGGGTGATCCAGTTGGTCGCCGCAATGGATCACGTCGGCGGCGGCGGCGTTTGGATCCGCGCGGCGGTGGCGGTGGCGGCGGGCGGCGCCATCGCGGCGCGCGCGGTGCGGCGCAAGTCCGTCGACTCCACCGCGGTATTCGTCGGCGTGCCGGCCATGGTGGCCCACACCGTCGGCGGGTACAGGTGAAAGGCGCCTCCTTTCTCTCTCCTTCTGTTTTTGTTCTCTTGGAGAAATCTTGTTTCTGGTGGGATTTTGAGTCGAGTCATCGTCGTAGGTTCGCCGGGATGCTGCTGGTGTTCTTCTTCACGGCGTCGCGGGTGACGAGGGTCGGCGAGGCGAGGAAGCGCGCGCTTGATCCCGACTTCAAGGAGGGCGGGCAGCGCAACTGGTGAGTAAGATCGTTTCTGTTTTTTTTTTTAACTTGTTTCAATCGCAAAGAAAGTGATGTGAAATCTGGAATCAACTCCATTTAGGCCTTGGACATGTTTGAGATTGCCATGTCCTTTGTAATAATTGGAAGATTTACATCAAGGGGAGAAGCTTCAAATCGGTTTGATTGTAGAGCAGGGGAGTCACTGAATCAGGAGTGCCCTAACTCTCTAGAAAGACAAATTAACTGTATCCAGTAGAAAATATGTGCAATCATTGGTGCAACAAGGGAACTGGACTTTCTAGCGCCGCTAGATGATAAAAATGGGCGTTCGTTGAGTTCGATTTCATTGAGTCCGGCAATGTTTCTGTAGTTTGTAGCTACCATGTTCGCTAGATCAGTATATTTTACTTTGTGAAACGTAAAATGAGTTCACTTTGCTGAAGCATGTGGTGTGTGAACATGAGACTATTTGAATTATTCAAATTGACTTCATTAACTTGAATTGTGGCTACTTTCTTTCAACCTGGAACCTATGTTATTGGAGATTTGCTCTAGTCCAACAAATAGTACCTCTAGTACCTCGAGATACCAAATCGTTTTCTACCATTGGATATAGCTGAGTAGGTGTGCACTGTTATATCCAACGATCAGAAATGATTTGACCTCCATATACCGGTACCTCAAGGTACTTTTTGTTAGACCGAAGCAAATCTCATGTTATTGTTACACTTACATCAAGTTCAGCTTTGCGTGAAGTTCATCCTATTTTTCTAGTTGATTAGACATTTTCAATGAGAAAACACATATTTAAAAGGGATACAAAGTTTAAGGCCAGGACTGCTGTCACCATTATTGAGATGAATAAGATGCCTTTCAGTTTCAGAAAATGCTCTTCTGAATCTTTCTAATGCAGGTGCACACCACTCTTATTGACAGGAAGCAAGTTTTATCAAATAGTGGCATTGCAAATATCTTGGTGGTTTTGATAACGCTTGTTACAGGAGGGGCCGATAAGTGCTTGGATACACGAGAGTCTAGTCTTGTAACTGCCCTGATCGGTGGTGTTATTGGACATTATGCTTGCTGCAATGGTGATACATGGTCTTCTGAGCTTGGCATTCTTAGCAAAACGGAACCACGAATCATCACAACATTCAAGGTATGTGTTGGATCTTCCTTCTACTGATAGGCAAAACATCGGTACATATAATTCACTGCTGCTTTTGCCATGAAATTTCACCAGAGGGTACGGAAGGGAACCAATGGCGGGGTAACCATTGATGGACTTCTCGCAGCAGCAGCTGCTGGATTCTCAATTGGACTTACATTTGTGCTACTAGGATTCTTAACCACTCAGTGTGATTCTGATGTATTTTGGAGGCAGCTGCTGGTTATACCCTTAGCTACAGCAGCTGGGCTATGTGGAAGTTTGATCGATTCGTTGCTAGGCGCAACGCTCCAGTACAGTGGGTACTGCAATACTCGGAAAAAGGTGTGGTGTTTTCTGCAATTGAAGTTGTTAGATGTCTACATACCATACCATTGTTTCCTTTTACTTTGTTTTAAATTTTAACTTTTTCTTTTAATTTTGTTTATGTAGGTAGTTGGAGTAGAAGGTCCAACGGTAACAAGGATTTCTGGACTGAATATACTGGACAACAATGGTGTAAATGTAGTTTCTGTGTTCTTGACTACTCTGATCACTGCCTTGGCTTGCGTATACATCTTCTGAGATTTAAGCTATGTAGAGTAGTAGTAGGCAGTAGCACCACATCAGATGTTCACATACGTTGATGAAATTCAGATAGAAGATCTTATAACAGTGGCACTGTTCTCTCTTTTGGGGGGCACTTGCAACTGTTGTTTTTAGCAATTTTTCACACAAAGGATGAATTTTTTTGTATGGACAGATTCAACTGTAGTGAGATCCCATACTGATGTCACATTGAATACAATGAGTCTTTATTTGTACCAAAAGTGTTTACTTTGTCATCAACGTCCCCGTGATATCTTAACAATGCATGGAAATTTTGTAGACATGGTTCATCATTTTTATCTCCGTGTTACGCTGCGATGCCCTTATTTGACCAAATTATCCACAGCAGGCACAATTCATATATTCAACTGCTAGATGAGGAACACAACTAAAAGATCAAATCTTACTGAACCTACCAAATCTTCAAAAGAAATTTCTTCTGCCATGAATTTGTTGTACACTAGTGCTTATACCCGTTCTGATCCATGCAAACAACAAATTTTCAATACAGAACCCAAAATAACAAAAGTTCAACACAAATTTACATTAATGAGAGAAGATTAAATCACACAAACACTGTCACTGGTACTTGTACATCACCAAACTACTGTTTTGGAATCAGGAAAATTCCCGTGTTCCAAACGAAATCTTACATGATTTATTCCTGACATATATCATCATCAGTATTTTGGTTCCTGAAATGAGGTGTCTCAGGATATCTGGGATATGGAGATCAGCAGCAGCAGAGGCACTCGAGGCAGCACTCGCAGGTCTCGTAGCAGCAGAAGCAGCAGCACAGGGTGAACAGGCTGTGAAAGAGAGAGAGAGAGATATCACAGGTAAACTGAGGAAAAAGGTGTCAAAAAGGTGAAGTCCTCTTGCTCAGGGCAAAAAAAATTCACATGATCTTTTTTTGGGGGGACATGAAAATGACCACTAACCACTTCAGCTAATCCATGTCTGAATCTAGTAGGAGTATGTTGAATGCTCACATGATGCAGAGAAATCAGCTTGTCTGAAGAAATTACATGAACTATTTGATGGTTTGGGATTTCGAATTTGTGCAGAAATGTCGAGCAAGGCATCCAAAATGAAGAACAGATATGCCAAGTTATTACTTTGTTACACACTTCATATCACATCCAAATTAAGCACATAACATAAACAGTTGGTCTAAAAGATGAGAAAGACATGACAGAAAAGAGGATCACCATGCATAGAGGCAGCCCTTGTCCTCATGGCGCTTCTTGACATGGTCGGAGTAGGACATGTCCTGCATCGCCGGAGGATTATACATCTTGCCGCACTGCGGTCGCCGGAGACGAAGACGACGACGACGACGAGGAAGAGACTAGCAAAGGAGATGGAAGGTACTACTACCACCAGTAGCTCTCGAGCATGGATCGCATGATGTCCAGCTTGAGGCTTCCTTTTTATAAGGGGTTTCAGCTCAGCTCAGCTGTCTCTGCTCTGAAGTCTGAACTGCAGCATATCACTTGCAAACACGTCAAACTGCAACCTTTCCCGGTAGACATGAACACTGGACGATACTGGAAATCTGTTTGGAACGCTGGAAAACCTAGACCTTTTTTTTTCTGAAACTTGAGTTGTCAAATTGGTCATGAAGTACTCCCTTTGTTTTATGATAACTTTGATGGTTTGACATTTTCTTTGTTGCCAAATTATTTATGTTAACACTTGTGAGTACGACATCTAGACTATCGGAGTCCACGATAGTAAGCCAGGATATCAAATAATTGAACATCTTATAGGTGTCAAAGAATTAAATCTCACTTGTTTTATATTATTAATCACTTTAGATCTGTCCCAATTCAACTCTCCTTAAATTTGACTAAATTTATTTTAAAAAATGTACCACATAGACAACACTAAATTAGTTCCTTTAACTTTATCATTGAATATATTTTTATTGTATATTTATTTTGGGTTGACAATGTTACTATTTCTCTATAACTTAATCAAACTTTAAGATATTTGATTTATGATAAACTCAAAGTAACTTATAATATGAAACGGACAGTAACCATTACGGATTAATATTGCTAGATAATCTAGCAGATTATCCACCTCAGCTTAATTACTGACGATAAATCTTTGCTTAACAGTCTCTGGTATACACTTGTCAATAAGTCTCTCCAGCAGCGTGGTATCCATACTGCAGGAGACACGACGACTGAATTCTTGCTTTGAATAATACAGTTTGTAGTGCACATTTGTAACCAGATGTATCAATCCGTGAGGCCAATAATGTACAGTGTTCTAGGTCCAGGCTCATCAGAGACGGTCTAGATGATTTAACAGAAGATTAGGTAAAATGTTAGGTTAACATCAGGGAGGTTGCTTGTTCTACCATAATTTTGGTACTTCTATAATTTGTTTTAGGTTTGGTTTGAGCAACAAACCTTTTGTCAAAGTTTCAGTTAGTTACTTGGCAGAAGAAAAAGCACTAGAAAAGACCAAGCAGATAACCTAAAATCAAACGTTGACAGAGATGTTTTTTTCTGAAATCTCAGCTACACCTGCCTTCTTCACCTCCATCGAATCAATCCAGATATAGTCCATTAAACAGAAACAACGAAGCAATTTGGTTAAGCTGTTGGAGAAGCCGTTTTGTTTCTATACAGGTGCAACTGATATTATTACATTGTAGCTAAAAATGTGTCAGTTAAAAATAGACAGTAGTTTTTAGCCACAAAGAACGGCTGCAAACTTGCCATTCTCTCACAGTTATTATTGTCCACACTTTTAACAGAGCCCTCGGGTAGAACCAATCAAGATTTTGCCAAGAAAGCAATGCCCATTACTCGAGAATACGCCACAAAAAAAATCAAGTGTCATTTGTCCTCAAACCATCAACTATTAATTACAGACTTTGACAAGGGCCTTACGAAGGTAACAAAATGCCTTCTGTAGCCCCAGGAGAAGCAAGCAACTTCATCATCTAGCTAGCTAACAAATAAGTGGAATGGAGTATATTTGGAACACATGGTCATGTCACAGTGGGAGCTACCAGAGGAGCTGATGAAGGGGGTGCAGGAAAGCTTGTGTCATTTGTGATCACTGGATGATGATGGAATGTGGCAGCGGCGGCGTTCCGCTCCAGCTGCTCCCACATAAGCCTTCGCCGCTCCTCGGTCGCTGCTCGCTTCTCTTCGTCCGCTTGGAAGTTGTTCTGACAAGCCAGGAGCAATCTCTCATCCATGTCCAAGAACATTTTCCTGACATTCAGGGTCACATTGAGGACTGACTGATTCCAGTGCCAACGGGTGTTCCTCTCTAGAGCTGGATATATAATTGGTAGAATCACTTGACGATTTTGGGAGATCATATCAAACAAATGCTCGTTGTTCCACAAGAATAAAGCTCTCTCAGCAACCTGACAATAAAATCAATAAATTAGCTCTTTAGTTTCCAAGGCAACTTCTTTTTGGGAAGAGAAATTTTAACTTGGCCTACAATTGCAAAGATTGTTGACTGCAGTAACTGTTATAGAAGACAGTACTGTCAAGCAGTTTGTAATTTTACACCTACGTACTTCTCAAACGAAAAAAAAATTGTTCCAGTTTCATTGCCACCTTTTGTATTATAAATTTACATATAACAGGAAGATGACGACTAGGAACTGGTATATTTTAATACAAGAAGAAAGAAAGTAACAGTTTTCCTAGCCCTGTAATTAATCATTTCCTTCTAAGTATTGAACTACCACAGCTATGGTCATGATTCAGTCCTAAGGACTCTCTTATTCAAGAAATATAAAAAGTTCTACTTAACCAGTAAATATTTTTTATCAGCTTGAACATCATGCTAGAGAAGTAGAATATCAGTGAATAAAGGAAAATAGAACCCATAATGGTGAGCATGATTGTCATTAAAATTGATTTTTCATGGTCCAAGAACCAAGATTGCATATGACTATTCTTTTGGTTGCGTTGTCATAGCTGATAACATGACACTATATAATCTAGTCAGAGACTTTTATGGTCCAAATTCTTATACACTAATAAACGTGATTTCAACACATTGACCCCCTGATTTCCTATTACCTGCATTTGCATTGATATTTAATCTTTTGAGACCTAGCATACACTGCAACCAAGATGGCATAGCAGAACTATACAATTTTAAAGCACTTTCAGTTCCAGTTGTATACTCAATTAAAAATGGTCTGAAGCCTTCCAAAGGGAAGTTCTAGAGACCACCAATTCCGCTTGAGTGAACAAGAAGAGTGTATGGTCTCACTTTAGCCAACACAAAGAAAGTTTACCCACTGATGAAATATATTATCAGTAATGACTATGTCATAAAGGGTGAAGGGGACCATGTAGGTAACACTAATATACTAGAAAAGCACAGGGAAAAGGTAAGAGATCAAAGAGATTCTTGGACTAAAATAAGCACAATATTCAACTGATAAACAGCTTTTCAACTACTTCATGAAACAATTCTGATGGCATCCCCTCATCTAGAAAAAACCCATGTTAATTTTTTAAATGATTTACTACAGGCATTTTAGGACTAGATGGTTGCAAACATAAATGCAGAGCATGACACACTGAGGAAAAACAATCCACAAATAAATATAAATCAAGGCCTAATTCAAATTAGAGTTCTGAATTTAGAAACAAACTTACTTGAAAGTGAGAGCTATTCAGGCAATTTGCAATCCTGCGGAACAGCGGTACCATGCACTTCTGAAACTCAGCCATGTCGGTCAACTCCAACACCTCCTCCAACTCCCCCAAGAACATCATCTCCTTCTGACTATTTGTTACTGGCCAGTACTTCAGCAGGCCTCTGATTACAGTCCCTGCAAGCTTGGTTTCCTTCTCAATGAACTGTGTAATGCAGTACGTCAGCTGCGGAAGATACACACCCACCGTCTTTGGCTTGTGAAGCGGAATCAACGCTTTCAATAGGAACAACTTGTGCTCTTCCTTCAATGGCTTCGCAAACCCGCTTATCACACTGCCAAATACCTCCAACAGCTCTGCTATCCCATTGTGATGGTCTGTCTCGAACACGAACCTATAGAAGATATTACTCACAGCCTTACGGATGAATGGTCGATTTCCCATGAACTTGCCATATATCCTATGCAATATTGTCTTCAAGCAGTCCCTCTCTCGGGGGTCATCGGAATCAAACAGATCTAGCAACCTCGATATGAATGAACTGTCCACATACTTCCTAGCTGCTTTGGCATCCACCATCGGCGACGTCACGAACCGAAGAAGCAATTCATACACCACTTGCAGGTGGTACCATGAGGGGTCGAAGAACGGCTCGTCCTCCTCCGTCTCCGACGCCGTCGTGCCCGACCTGACCTTGGGCGGGAAGACCCTGAAGAGGTTAGCCGCAAACATGCGCACGCACGCCGCGGTCATCCCCTCCGTGAGGGGCTCCTCTGCCGCGCCGACGCAGTCGACGAGCGACATGAGCACCTGCCGCTTCCTCTCCTTCTCCGTGGAGTCCTTCCCCCGGTCCGAGAAGTCGAACACCACGCAGCAAATGTTCACCTTCTGGACGAACGCCTCCTCCCTGGGCCTCCCCTCGGCTCCGGCGGCCGGCGGGGGCGACGCGTTCGGCTTCGCCACGGCGTTCCCGTTCGTCCGGGGTGACAAAGGCGACGGCTTCCCCGCCGGCGGCGAGTACCCTCCGCCGCCGCCGGAGTTGGATTTCAGCGACTTCCACGACAGCTTTCCGATGAATTGCTTCCACATGGCGGCGAGCTTCGTCGGCACCAACACCACATCCACAAATCAAACCACCATTGCTCTCCTCAAGCGCCCAGAAATCAACACCACGGCAGCGCAAATCCCGGGCCGCCCAAATTAAATTAAAAAAAATCCAAAATCCGCTCTTGCAACGATACCTCGACAGCGGATCGCCCCCTCCTTCCCCGAACCACCCCCGCGGGCGCGAATGCGGCGGGATCAAGAACACCTCCCACCCCCAAAGAAAGCACCCCAGGCAAAGAAAAGAAAAGAAAAGAAAAGCAAGAAAGGGCACCACCTCAAAAAATGGCAAAAGGAGGGGAAGCACCCGGCAATGGCGGCCTCGTCAGGGCCAGATCCGGGGGCGGGAGGAGGCGGCCATGGATGGGATCTCGCGGGGAGGAGGAGGAGGAGGAGGGGAAAGCAGTGGAGCAGTGGGGAAATTTTGGCGTTTTGGAGAGGAGAGGAGAGGAGAGGAGGAGGAGGAGGAGGAGGAGGTGGTGGTGGTCACTGGACACCTCAGAGGCCGGCAGCGTTGCGCGGCGGATCATCTCGGCCGTCCGATCATGGGGACCGGGGATCCACAGCCGTCGGATCGTCTAGCTGGGCTTTTTTTTGTTGCTGGTTATTATTTTTATTTATTTATTTTGGTTTCCGGCTTTGGGAGGGTACGGTGGTGATTGGATAATGGGAATTCGGGTGTAACGGTCGAGAAATATTCCTTCCTTTCTATTTTTAAAAAGAGCTGCGAAATATGGGTTTAAATTTGGCGTTTTGAATTGACGGGTATTATTTGTGTGTCTCAGGTAACTCGGTAGTTTTGCTGTTGTATCCAAATTGAGAAACAATTAGTTCACGTAATATGCAGGCAGGGGTGGTAACGTGTATGGGCTGATTGAGCTTGGGTCAAGTCTATTTCACGTTCGAGCTTCTAAGCAAGCTAGAGCTCGGTAGCCGAGCAGGTAATCACCCTAATATATTTTAGCTGCAGCTACTCCCTACACATCCATGAGAAAAAATATTTTCATATCTGTTTCTGCTTTCACTCAACAGAAAGTATAAACACTGTGAATGATATAAATACATGTATAGAGTTTGTACTTTTTGTTCGAAGAGAGAAGAAATATGTATAGAGGTGTATCTACACCGTTCGAAGAGAGAAGAAATATGTATAGGTGTATCTACACCTTAAACGTGAAGTGAGTAGCTACACCTGATAGTAGGATAGTGTATATGTGTGTGTATATATATATGTTAATTATAATTTCTTGATAAATATAATTATTTTTAGTTAATTATATAAATAAAGTAGTAGACAATGAATTCAGATAAATATATATTACAAGCACATGATAATTTGTTCTATAGACATGCTCGTGCTTATTTATCTATTAATTTATCAATAAACGATACAAATTATACACAGACAGACTCATTAGAAGCTTAAGATCGGGTCAACAAAGCTCACAGGCTTGGTGATTGCCTCGAACTCGACTCGTTTGGAACTCAAGCCGAGATCAAACCAAGCCTAAGACAAGTCAACCTCGAGATTTTCTGTTATCCCTAAACATGTTTATGTTTTTGACCTAATAGTTAGACTTAAAAGGATGACTAAAATTTTATAGATTTTTAAACTAAAAATATATAATCTATAAGGGTTAAAGTAGATCTATGAAAGTATTCATAGGTATTGATCTATTACCAATTTAAGTACAGACCATGTACCGGGTTTCGGTGATTCCTGCTGGAATACGAGAAGATTCTTGAAATGGACGTTTGGATGATACTTCATTCAAAATAGTTGGATCAAAATGGGCACTTGGTGAGAAATGATGGCCTGTTCATTGTTTTTTTAGTGCAAAACCAAATGATGGGTGTGTTTGACAATTGACACCCCAAAACCCTAATCATTATCCTCTAATATACTGTAGATTGAGTAAGCATGAAGTCCTCCAGACTTTTCTTTGCCCCAAGGTGAAAAGATTCATTCCTTTCAAAATCATAGAGTATTCCAACATTAGTTGCTCCGTCCAGGGTTTACTATTCAGTTTAGCACATTTTTACCTAGAGACCAAGTTACCCAAATCCTAGATATTTTTGCGTGAGAAGATTTAAAATTTACACAAATTTTGACCAAATTTACTCGAATCTGGAAAACTTGAAACTCTGGGGCAAAATATTTTCATACCAGGGGTCTGAAATTTCAAACACCGTCTCTATCTCATCATAAATATTTGACATTTAAGATAATATTCGGTCAAACTCTTAAAAAATATGATAATCAATTATTATTAAAATATGAAATATAATAAGTTTATAAATATTATGATAATGTTTTTCCATAGAAATTTATGCATATCATACTTCTGTTTTTAACTAACCAATTTAAAACTTGTTGATGATTGAAATTTTAAAAGTTCTAAACAGTAAATATTTTTGATGTTCTAAAACGATCCTACAAGCCACACCCTCGTTCCATGCTACATAATGTTTTGGCCCTATCTATATTTATTCATGAATTCATAAATATGTTTTATATGTGTGGTTAGATTAATTAGTATTCATACAAATCAAGAGAGATTCAACGTCTTATAATATGAAAATATAGGTAATATTCGTAGTAAATATTTAGAAGCGTATAATTTCGACCACCACAGAGTCCACGTGGATATGTGACCATGGCATGAAGCATCCATCGCTTTCTCGCAGCAGCAAAACAAGTGAAGAAACGACGGTGGCAGCCGCAGTATAGCTGTACAGGCCGACATAGATCAGAGAGGTCGTTTTCTTCTCCCGCCATCGACAAAAAAGGCAAAGAAAAAGGAACCCACCGGAGTCTATCCGTCGCCGCCGTGCCGCCGGCGACGTGAGCCAGTTCCTCCTCCAAAGTTGACGCCTTTAGGCAGGCGAAAAGAAAAGGAGCCCCAAAATTCGCCGGCGCAGCCTCAGCGTCGCCGCCGCCGGCGGCGGCACCTAACCGATCGTGAGAGATGGGAGCGCGAACCGCCCGTCTCCGGCCGGTGAGGTCACGCCATTGCCCGTCTGAGGAATAAAGCACGCGACTTTGACAGCTATCTCGCCGTCCTCCAGCTGAGGGGTGTTTAGTTGGGAAATAAAAATCTTTTAGATGTCATATTAGACATTTGATCATATGTTGGTTAGGGTTTTAGACAAGAATAGAGAAATAAATTTCATGGCTTATCTAGAAACTGCGAGATAAATCTTTTTAGCCTAATTAATTCGTCATTAGCGCATATGAAATACTGTAGCACTTGTGGTTAATCATAGACTAATTAGACTTTAAAAATTCGTCTCATGATTTCTCACATAACTATACAATTAGTTTTTATTTTATCTATATTTAATGCTCTATTTAGATTGTTTCCAGTGGGGAGGGAACGGAAGGTACGACGACGACAACGACCTGTCGTTTTATGATTTGATCTTTATCTGTTCTCTTTCCTGTCCAAAGCGTCAATGGAAGAACATGGCCGGGGTGCCCCATCCACCATGACCCTTCAAACTGAGCAGCAATTATTAGGTGTTAATACGCTCTTCTGCAGAGAACACACTCTGATACGATCACATGATTCAGAGAAACACTGACAGCCTTTGCCCTTTTCGTCAGTTACAAAAACCAAAATGCATCAGCAATATATACAAACTTATTGATATGTATCAGAGAAAAGCGGTGACAGTACAAATTTCAGACTCACCCAAAAAAAAAACATATCGTCAATTACAATAAGCAGAATGCAGCTGCAGTAGAGTATACGAACAGGCTGATAGCACATCATAGAACGCAGAACCATGAACAGGGTAAGATCGATTTAGATGTTTCAACTTAAAGACAGTAAAGCCAGAGGTGTCCATCACCTATGGCGTGACCGAAAAAAAAAACGCATATAGCCCGACAACACGCAAGCCACAGCAAAGAACAACGGGTTCTGCGTATATGGTCTTATTCATCAAAGAGACAAACGGTAGATGTATATTTTCAAGCTTCAGTGCTTTCATGATCTATATGTAGGGACTACAGACAAGTAACCAAACTACAACCTTTATCTCAACTCAGTACCATCAAGGAACCAAAAGCAGTAGGAGACAACTGTACATGTTCATATCTCACATGGTGAACATCCGCCGAGCAAAGTTCCCGCTTCCTTTCAAGCCGTCCATGCTAACAAGAGCATTGGTTATGCCTCATTGAGCAGATCTTGGTGCTGTCAAGGAGCAGATTAAAATAAGCGTAAACACGACGGCGAACAAAGCAGGTAACAAAAGAGCGAACAACACTTGCATCGGCAACCAAAGTTGAAATGAACATGTACCTAAGTTAACGGCCTCTGAGCTTTTCATGAGACGAAGGCGCTGGCAGGTTTCCACAAACATCCTGCGCAACCGTTACGAGGTCAGAAACTTTTTGAAGGTAAATGAGGGCATTTGTGCCATTGCAATTTCATGAAAACTGTAGCAGTTCAACCAAAAATACAAATGAAGAAACATCATAAGCAGTATATCAAACAAAATTGAGCTAGAAGGATCAAGAAGCAATTGTGCCTCATAACATAACCCATGGGTCAGTGAACAGTGTGTTCCAGAGTAGTGGAGAACAAAACTAGAAAGCAACCTTATCCAAAGTAGCCTATCTTAACAAAGTGGGTTCTTTTTTTTTGTGTGCACAGGCCTCGTATCCTAGCTGCTCTGTGGGGGGGAGAGATTACACATCAATTTATTTATTTGGAAGTGATACATCAAAGTTGTTTAATTTGCTAAGGAAGCAACAGCAATGCGATATGAAGTGCGACAATAACCAAACATATTTTCTTATAATTGACCAGTTGAATCCCCATTTCTGATGTTACCTAACGGTCATGACCTCATGACTGAAGAGGGAGAGAGAGGGAGGGAAGAGATTTCACTATGTATGTTCCAATAGAAGAGATACTTTACCTACACAATAGAAGTCAATCTTTTCAAATCTTCATACTGGGTATGATTTGCCAGCAATAAACTATTTGTTGTGAGTTGTGACCCCTAACTAGCCTTTCCTCAGATCAATACAGATCCTCAGCCACAGAACCAACTAATCTTTCAAATGCATTCATCGGCTTGCATTGGATTTACGGGAACAAGCCAAGAACCAAGGAACATACCCATGAGATCACACAAACATATTTTTTTTAAAAAAAAAAATCATTTTTAGTCCAAAACCCCAAGCAAAGCAACCTTATTGCTTCCTATCCAAAACGTAAAGCAACAGTTTCAACCATGTTCGTTTCAGATCTCCATTAACCCCAAAACTACTCCTAACAGCAGCAAATCCTCTACGGCTATGTCGAGCTCTAAATCAACAACTGTAATACTAATATACTATCAATTCTCGAATCACAGCCAAGACATTCTAACCTGGTCATTTCAAGAACCCAATCAACAATTATCCACTACGAAAATCATCCTGAATCGCACTGGAATACGAATTTCACAACCGACGATGAATCAAAGGGGAGGAGGAGGAGGAGGAGGAGGAGGAGGGCAAGAAGCTCACTTCCAGGGGACGTCGCCGACGAGCATCCAGTCGCCGTCCTTGTCCTCGTACGTGGGCACGTACTCCGTCCCGTTCATGGCGTCCACCAGCTTCCTCTCGTCGTCGGCGAACTTCCCTGCATGAACAGCCTTCTCCGTCAGCTTGCTCGAGCAATCGACAACCGAGTGAGCCGGCGGATGCAACGGTGGGGAGAACTCACGGATGGTGAAGTGGGAGAAGAACTTGTCCTGGAGCGCGCGGAGGAGCTGGTCGTAGCCGGCGTACGCCTCCAGGTCCACCTTGCGCAGGTACGGCGCGCCGTCGACGGCCACCTTGACGAACTTGGCCGCCTTGCCGCCGGCCCCGGCGACGTCGGCGAGCGCGTTCTTCCTGAACGACCTCACCGGCGGCCACCCCACCACCCGCGCCCTGACAACCCAAACAGACACACACACACACCAATCAATCCAAGAACCATCGAAAACCTCCCGCAAGAAGGCATTTTTTTTTTTGTTGCAAAAAAAGAAAAGGCAATACTTGGGAGCCGGGGGAGCATCGGAGGAGGCGGCGGAGGCGGAGGCGGCGAGGGGGGATTCCCCGGCGGCGTCGGCGTCGGAGGAGGCGCGCTTGCGGTCGGGCTCGGGGGCGGCGGAGCCGGGGAGGCGGAGGGTGAGGGCGGTGTCCTCGAAGTCGAGCCCCGACGCCGCGGACGACTCCGTGGAGCTCCGCTCCGTCTCCACCGACATCGCTGGCGCCTGTGCGGCCGTCTCAGGCTTCCCGCTTCCCGGCGTTGTGCTGGGTCTCGCGGCGACGGCGAGGTGGAGAGAGAGAGGTAGAGAGAGGGACGCGAGGCCAACTCGAGAGGAGAAGAGAGAAGAGGAGGAGAGATGGTTGGTTGGTTATAGCTGGGCGCGGTCGGGTCACCGGTGGTCAAACGGTCAGTGGCTCGCCACTGTCATTTTACACACTAGCACCTCGACTTAATCCTAATTTGGTGCTCCCTATGTTCTATTTTGCATGGTATTTTTGACCGTAACTAGATTTATTATTTGATTAATGTATATTATTATATATGTATCTAGATTGATTAGCATTTATATGAGTTTAGACTATGCTAACGGTGGCCTGCATGTACGGATTCAAACAAAGAACATGAATAACCGAAGCAAAGCAGCGGCTCAACCAATGCAGATTCAATGAAATTTGGTGCATGTATGATTCCTTCACATTTTTCAGTGAAAACTTGACGTAACAAAGTACACTAATCAAAAGTAGAAGAAGGGAGTCCATCTCAGAGATTCTCAGACATGTCTAAGATACCCTCATCTTTTTGCTACCGCTTATGTTTATGAGCAAAAAATTAGATTTTTAACATTAAATTTATGGTCTTTTCAGCAAAGTTTATTTTTTAACTTTAGCTTTTAGATCGCTAATAATACATATACGGAATTTACAAATTATTTTTTGTTCACAGATATGTATCACCCCTGAGAAGACGTGGTGGGAATCGAAAAAATAGAGGAAGGAGAGGGGCAGGACGTAAAAGAAGCAGAAAAATAATTTCGTGGTGTCGGGGGGTATTTTCCCAAAACGGAATAAACAAGGAAATAGTGGCCGAGCATTTCGCGCGGGTCGCCCCCCGGAGGTGGGCCCGGCCTGCCGGTTGGGCGCCCTGCAGCGACCGGCTCCACGCTACGCCACCCGCTGACCCCCCTCGCCGCCGCACGATCAAGATCCAACGGCTGCCGTGCCTTCTCAGTCCTTTTTTATTTCTTTTTCGGCGCGGTGGAGGAGGGAAAAAGGAGAATTCTTCCGGCAGATAACCAAACGCATCCACTCGTGCAAAAAGAGTTTATGAGAAAAAATTGTGAGAAATTTAAAATAAGTTGATTAGATATTGTAATATCTTTTGCTTCAGACAACATGATTACGTGTCATAATATTTAAAGTACTCCATACATGTGTGTTTGAATTAAAAAAATCGTGTAATTGTATCGTAATAGTATGTTTTTAAGTTGGCATAAAAAAATCGTCTAATTTTAGACACGGGAAAGAAAAACTCAGGGAGATTTCATCGTTTAAACCACTGCCGCTAAAGCGCATAAAAATAATGAAAACTACCAAAAACAAGTTGTAAGAAAGTTTTTTTTCCTATTTGTTTTATTAATGCTTTAAAAATTTGATGTAAAAATAGAGTATAATAAAGTAAACACCAGAATTTGATTCAAAATTAAGTTTTGAATTCTAAATTCTGACTAACCTACTCCCTTCATTTGAAAACAGGTGTCGTTGTTTTAAGTTTTGTCTAAGTGCGACCGACGAAAAAAAAAGAGAGAAACACTCTTCACCTAATAAAAGAAAATTGTGCCATAGTTTTTTTTTTTATCATAAGTGTGGCCATGAACCAAACGAGATTATATTTTGATCATAACGTGTTTAACATTATGCAATTGTTAATTATAAACCAAACAATCGCTTGATCAGCAAAAGCGAGTAGCTGGAGTGAGTCACACGGGTAGGAGGAGAAATAGCCCCCAGAATTGAATTGAATTGGAATTTGAAAGGGTGAAAGCGAGATGGTTGGGTGGGCACGGAGGCAGCATCGGTGAAGAGCCAATCAGGAACAAGTAGCATAAAGCGGGGACATGTGAATGTGCCCCCCCTGTCGGCTCCTTGTCCCCCTTCTCACCTCTCAGCTGAAAAAATAATAATAATAACAACAACTCAAAATTGCTGCCCGAATTCTCTTCTCTTCTTTGTGCAAAAATTCATGAGAAAATTCGTATTTCTAAACTGACCTGCTCTGGCCATTTCAAAACTAAGTTTTACTAGCTGTAGTGTTTTTACAGCGATTTTTTTTGGGTGAAATTCGTTTTGGATGGATTGATGGATGGGTTAAGTTTGTCTGTGTCCTGTTTGGGATCTCTCGACAGGATCATTCAGAGGGCGGGTGACCGATCGACGACCTGCAGTTGCGTATCCAATATGCTCTGCTCCAGCAGACCGACCAACGCCAGAGATCTTCAGGGATCAGAGTATCAAATCAGACATGTTGCATGCAGCTTAGAGTATAATAGCAGGCTATAAGCTGATTACATGCTTATCCGGAGAAAAGAGAATGAGAGAGAGTATAAGCAGGCTGTAAGTTTATAGACAAACAGCTTAAGCATAGAAACCAAGAAACTCTGAAAAAGTAATATGTGGGTCATACATTAATGATGAAGAGCTAATTAGTATATAGGTGAGCTAAAAGAAGACTATAAAAAATCTTATAGCCAGCTTGTTGACTATATTATTACCCTTGCTCTTGAGGACACCTCCAATAGGTATCTATAAGCTATATATAAGATATACTATAATTTTTCTAATAGAAGAGAGCTAAAAACTATCTCTTAATCAAGAGATACTCTCTTGCACATATTTCAATGTCAAATAAGAATAAATTATAGGGTCATTTGTATTATGACCTATTTGCTAAAAGCTAGACCGTTGAAGAAGTTGTCTTTTAAAATGCTTAGAGATATTATGCTATCGTCGCCTGACTTAGACAAAATCTCCACAAATTACTAGCTAGTAGTAGTAATTTTTAATCCAATTGCTAAGGTGTTTGGGTACAGAGATTTTTTTAGGTTCTCGTAACATCAGATGTTTTTAGGTTAATTAGGAGTATTAAATATAGACCGATAATAAAACTAATTACATAAATAAAAGCTATTTTATTAGACAAATTTTTAAGCCTAATTAATCCACAATTAGTAAGTATTTACTGTAGCATCGCATCGCTGATCATGGACTAATTAAGCTCAATAGATTCGTCTCGCGAAATATTCCAGAATATATGATGAGTTTTATTAATAGAATTTATTTAATACTTCTAATTAGTATCCAAATATTCGATGTAACAGGACTAAAAACAGTCCTCGGAAACAAATTACTGATCATATTCTACTCAGAATCGAATCCCTCACGATTCTACCTTTTAGAAACGTGCACTGTCCGATCTGCAGTATCCAGTTTGATCCTGAATCTTCGATGTCTCTGTGCTACTGCACGTTCGTTACAAGTATTCAGGAGAAGAGAGCACGCAAACTGTCTCTGAAGTCTGGACACTGTTGATACAGTTGCTCGAGACAGGGAATTAGTAACACTCATCACCCTCTGATCTCATGGAATTAGTAGTCCCATCATTTGTAGACACAGGAGTTTGTGCTACACCATGACAGTATAGTACTTCCAGTTTTATCTGATAAGAATCATCTCTACTCATGATCACATCTCCCTTTTGTGGTTACAGCCTGCAACAAGCAGCATACTCAGTAACTCACCTAAGCTGTGCCTACTTAATTGGACCATTTGCACAACACACAACAAATTATTGTACTGCTACCTTAAGCTCCATAATATAGTCAAACTTTACTTTGACAATAATTTTAAAATATTAAGTTTCAAAACACTAGAACAATATGTATAGATCAATCATAAATGTACTTCCATAAAAGTAAATAGCTGTTTACTTTATTATATATTTTAATTATACATTACATTTAAATATAGATTTAGAAAATCATGTCAGTTGTCCAGACGACAATAATTATCAAACAGAAGGGATTACTTGCTTTCAACCGGTGGCTGCTTTTGGTGCCTGTGTCCACACTAGGGCTAATTAATAAATTAATCACGCCCTAATAGTCAAATTGTTTTGATTAGTACAGTACTAGTACTACTCCCCTTTTCCTTTTTCTGAATTCGTGTGAAAAGATGGAGCCTTTTTTTCATTTGTCAATGACTTGTCTTTGAAGACGAGGTAAATCAGGGTTTTGTGTGGTCAGTCAACCTACACTTTGTCTGCCAAGTGAGGGGCATCAGATGCTACTTTACATAATTAAGCAAGGGTTGTAGCAGAGAGATTGTATGGTTGCAGTAGGGTTGTTCCTTGGTGTTGCCTCTGAAATCTCGCTTGATGTCTAAAGCTTGTCTATTGGCACTGTGCCTGATGTCTCAAGCCTAGACCTTCCGCAGGGAACCATCCAGGAAATTGCTTGTCACACTTATCTTTTTTTTCTTTTAGTTATAAGCTAAAATTTAAATTTTTAACTTTAAATTTAGAGTTAATTTTGAGATTGTTTCATTATATTATATTCTCCAGCCTTGATTTTTAGATCGCTATGAACATGTATATAAATTTTATATCCATAAATTATTTGTCGTTTGTAAATATGTTATTTGCCTTTTTTTCTTGAAAAATCAAACAATCACCCATGCGAGAAATTTGACAGTTATTCCTACTAACTAGTATATGTTACTCCCTCCATTTTTGATTACACGTCACTTTCATTGTTTCAGTTTTGACTACTAATTTCTCTCAGGGTCATCTTTTGGTTTTTTTTTTGAACGAGTCAAACTACGTAGTTGTAAAAGAAAATTAATTTGTAAATAAAAGTTTTATATATGTGTTTGATCTAAAAGCAAAGGCTCAAAATAAGCTAAAATGAAAAAAATCCCTACAATCAACTTCAAATTTAAGATTAAAAGTTTAAATTTTGGTTTATAAGCATAGCAGAAGCAAAAATATGTGACTTTCCTAAGTGATTAGACTACAGCGAATGAGAGCTTCATACTTCACACCATCCTCTTGCTTTATGCTCAAAATTTGAATTTTTAGTTTTAAATTTAGAGTTGATTAGGGGGGTTTTCACCGAAGTTTATTTTTATCATTGGTTTCTAGATCGTTAAGAATACCTATATAAAATTTTTATTCATGAATTATTTTTTATTTGAAAATACGCAGTCTGCCTTTTTTCTATAAAAACCAAACAATCACCCCCTTTACTCAAGACACCCTGGCTGCGTTCTTTTGCTCTAAATTATTCCTTATTTTTTGCATGCACACTTCCCGAACTGCTTAACGATATATTTTTTAAAAGTTTCTATGCAGAACTTCATCATATTATCCAGAGTAGATTTTTAATTTTATACTAATTAATTTCATCATTTGTTTCATATTATCCAGAGTAGATTTTTAATTTTATACTAATTAATTTCATCATTTGTACTACTAAAGAGCTATCAAAAATTCTGATAATCTTTTGTTTTCATCCTTCAAACACAACACACTCACTTCATCAATAATATATAAGCTTTTGTAGTATTTGCATTTTTTAACAATCAAAATTGAATCGAACAGTGCCGGAGTGTCAAATTTGGGCGGGAGGGAGTACAAAAAGGATGCCCAGCCCAAATAAGTAGAGAATTATGTCGAACTGGTCTTCTATATTATTGTGGAAAAAATCATTCTGCCATTCTAGGCCGCGTTCGGCTGCCTTGGTAAGTTAACCAATCTCACTCGTTTTTCGCACGCACGTTTCCTAAACTGTTAAACAGTATATATTTTTTTAAAAAAATTATAGGAAAGTTGTTTTTAAAAATCATATTAGTCTATTTTATATTTTTTAATAATTAATAATTAATTAATTATATACTAATTTATTACTGTGTTTTTTTTGCCAGGTAAGTTAATTTACCATCCCTCAAGAGAATTAACATGAATTTACTCCACTCCTCTTAGGATCCTGCCTATGGGCCTCCGGCCCACTGAACTTGGCTCAGGTTATTGGGCTTTACTCCACTCTATCCTCGGCTATATTTCGAAAACCGATAAACAGTCTGTGTGATACAACTCCTGATTATGTGATTTTATAATTCCGATTTTTCATGAATCAGGTTTGGAAGAGAATCGGAATCAGTTAATTAGATTAGACGTTTGGCTAGAACATTAATCTTAATTCCGATGGGTCTTCCAGATAAATTGTGTATACTGCCCTAACATGAGAAGATATTTGATTTTTAAAAATATTTTCTTATATAGATTAATGTAACTATAACTAATTATTAGAACTAGTCATGAATATGTGCAAATTTTGTACAATTACTTATGAAAATTTTTCAAAGGAGGTTAAACAACATTAAAAAAAGCATTGCATTTGCGTGAAATAACATATTCATTGCATTAGTTCACTCGTAGGTTGAGTTAATGCAAAAAAAAAAATCATGATTACATATTTGTAAGTAGAGTTCTTGCAAATAATATGCCAAGTATAGTGATATGGGTACTTTCGTCTAGACTGCCATAATGCACTAACAACCCCATCTTTTTTTTTCTTCTGCTAGGTTTATAACAAATTTTAAATTTTTAACATTAAATTTTGAGCTGATTTTAAGATTTTTCTCATCATAATTTATTTACTATCCTTTATCTAACGAGAATATATATATATATATATATATATATATATATATAAAAGTTTCATTCATAAATTATTTTTTATTTATAAATATGATGTTTAGCTTTCTCAGGGAAAAAGCCAGACGACGAGTGCCTAATGAAACAAGGATCTGGAAATTATTCCATCCCAGATTTCGTGGAAACGCGCAAATTCTATTTGGAAAAAAAAACGACCTGTAAGCAACGCAAAGGGATGCAAAGCAAAATACTAAGATAAGCTATGATTAATTGATTACTCTGGGGAAACGGCTGGATATTAATTAATCACCAAAATTACACACACATTAAAATCCCACACATTCAAAAAAAGAATGTTTTAATGTTTCAATCCAAAATCCCTACTTTCTATAAAATCAATGACATTCTCTTCTCTCACGAAGCCATGTCACCTCAATTATTTTTAGCCTTACAATGATACATCAAGTGTGTAAATTAAGTCACATCATCTTAATTATTTTTAGTCTTAGAATGATACATTAAGAGCGTAAATTACATCTCTTCACACCACCTCAATTATTTTTAGCTCTAGGATGATTCATCAAGAGTGTAATTTACATCTCTTCCAAAAAGAACACCACATAACCCAACCATTTATAACCTATAGATAATTGATTAAGACAAAAAAAAATATAAACACGTGAAAAAAATTGTATGGTAGATAAGATTTTTTAAAAAAAATTATACCTACTATATTATCACACAGCTCTTCTGCAACAATGCCCGGAATATTCATATAGTATGTTTAAAATTGTAGCTCCTCCAGACCGATTGCGGGTGATCAGTTTCACACGCAAAAAATTAAAAACGTATCCCCACTATCAGAGCTCGCTGTATGAATCGTCATCTGCATGGCTGCATGGATCATGGATGCACTGCCGTCACACTAATCACCCCCCTTAATCACTCGTGATTGCCATTTACGTTACGAGCAATCTCGCTATGAATACGCGGTGATTCGCCACTAGCGAGGCGATCAAAGCGAAGCGAAGCAGCGGGTGTTCGACGGCTGCGGCGGCGGCCATGGCGCCTTCTGTGCTCGTGCTGTTCGGCGCCCTGCTTGTTGCCGGGCGGCTGTCCGCCGGCGGTGGGTTTAGCGTGGAGTTCGTCCACCGGGACTCGCCCGGGTCGCCGTTCCGTGACCCGGCGCTCACTGCCCACGGCCGCGTGCTCGCCGCCGCGCGGCGGTCCGTGGCGCGCGCCGTCGCGCTCGCGGGGTCCTCCTCGGCCGGCGGCGGCGCGGCGGACGACGTCGTGTCGAAGGTCGTGTCGCGGTCGTTCGAGTACCTGATGGCGGTCAACGTCGGGTCGCCGCCGCGGTCGATGCTCGCCATCGCCGACACGGGCAGCGACCTCGTGTGGGTGAAGTGCAAGAAGCGGAGCAACGACACGTCGGCGCCGGCGTCGTCCGCGGCGGCGGTGCAGTTCGACCCGTCCCGGTCGTCGACGTACGGCCGCGTGGGATGCCAGTCTGACGCCTGCGAGGCGCTCGGCCACGCCTCCTGCGACGACAACGCGAACTGCCTCTACCTCTACGCCTACGGCGACGGCTCCAACACCACCGGGTTCCTCTCCACCGAGACCTTCACCTTCGACGCCGGCGAGGGGAGCCGTCGTCAGGTGCGCGTGGGCAGTGTCAAGTTCGGCTGCTCCACCTCCACAGCCGGCTCGTTCCCCGCCGACGGGCTGGTCGGCCTCGGCGGCGGGGCACTATCCCTCGTGACGCAGCTCGGCGACGCGACGTCGCTCGGCCGGAGGTTCTCGTACTGCCTCGTCCCCCTCTCCATCAACTCCTCGTCGGCGCTCAACTTCGGCGCCCTCGCCAACGTGTCGGAGCCGGGCGCCGCGTCCACGCCGCTCGTCGCCGCTGCCGTGGACACGTACTACACCGTCGTCCTCGACTCCGTCAAGGTCGGCGGCAAGACGGTGGCCTCCGCGCGAGGCTCCCGCGTCATCGTGGACTCCGGCACGACGCTCACGTTCCTCGACCGGGCGCTGATGGCGCCGCTGGTCGACGAGCTGTCCCGCCGCGTCCGCCTGCCGCGCGCGCAGTCGCCCGACGAGCTCCTGCAGCTGTGCTACGACGTGACCGGCCGCGAGGAGGCCGCCGGGGAGGCCATCCCGGACGTGGAGCTGGAGTTCGGCGGCGGCGCGGCGGTGGCGCTGAAGCCGGAAAACGCGTTCGTGATGGTGCAGGAGGGGACGCTGTGCCTGGCCATGGTGGCGACGACGGAGCAGCAGCCGGTGTCCATCCTCGGGAACCTCGCGCAGCAGGACCTCCACGTCGGCTACGACCTCGACGCCGGCACGGTCACCTTCGCCGCCGCCGACTGCGCCCGCTCCTCCCCTTCTTCCTCCTAGCGCACGTACGCCGCCTCTCCATGAGACCATGGCTCATGCTCGTGTAATTACCTCATCACCATTCCTAATAATCTGCAGCTTGCCCGGTGATGCCTTGGTGCACTGATGGTTTGATGAAATATAGACAAATTTCACATAAATTTTGCGCGGAATTATAAAAAATATTTGAAATACATTTGGGGTGGGCTTATTTATCATCTATGAATTCCGGCCCGTAACCAAATATACAGAGACCAATAACAAAACCATTACAGAATTTGTGCGTCCTGTCGCTGCCATCAGAGCTGCCGATTCGATTGGTAAAAATTTGCTTGTAGCATTAACTTTTATTAAAATAAAAGTAAAATTCACAAAACATCAATTATTTGATCGAAACCATCACGTTGATACAACTCTAACTAGTATTTCACAGAACTATAACATTGACAAATGATTTTACTGAAAAACTATAGTTTATTGCTACGTGTGTATATGATATGTGCGAGCAATTTACACCACATAATATAATGACACAAGTACCTGAATTTATCCATCAAATAAAGTTGAGGCTTTCTGTTAAAATCAAACACTATTGCTAAAATACGAACGTCTAACTAAAGTTACGTAACTTAATAGTTTTCACAAAACTATTGTAGCTATATGAAATTCGCTTGAAAGAAAAAGATTTGATGAACTCCTACCGTAAATGTCAAATTTATGACGGGAGGAAGAATATTACAATCGAATTTGACAAATAATAGAATTCCCCTATTTGGGGAAAGGAGAATTTACGAACACGCGCATTTTTAATCGTTCCTCACGTAGAAAATGTGTTTCCCACCAGCGAAAAAAGTTTCACCTAACATTAGAAAAGAAAATATTTACCCTTTGTAAATTGTAATTACGACCTCCACTGCTCCATCTAATCCTCCACGTTTCAGAAAAATAATAACAATAATAATTGCCTGTAATAAAAATTCCTAAAAAGAAACCTTCTAATTCTGCGCGCATGCGCCGAGAAAAACTTACCCCCACTCCCGACCGTCCGATCCCGCCGCGCGGGCGAATCGGACGGCTCCGATGCGCGCCACGTGCCCTCGCTGACCTCGCGGCGACCTGTTCGTCGTCCTCCTCCGCTGGTGGGTGGGGGATTTCCTACTTAAGCGAAGAGCGCCCAAATGCGCGAGAGAAATCGAGAGGAGAAGAAATCGAGAGGAGAGAGAGAGAGAGAGAGGGAGAGGGATTTGCGTGCGAATCGAAGCTTCGATCTTCCTCTCGCTCCGCCGGATCAATGGGTATTGATCGATTGATTGCTTGCTGCTAGTTTGCTTGCTGCTAGAATCTACCGGCCTTTTTTCTTCTTTTTGCGTTTCTTGGTTGGTAGCTCGATCGCCCGCGAGCTGCTGGCGGCGTGTTCTTGCTTGGTTGCTTGCTTCCTTCCCGGTGCTGTTGGTTTACATTGTATTGTTGGATTGTTCAGGTGGCTAGCAGAATCGGTGAGATTTGGTGAGTCCGGAGAGCTTGCTGGTTTGCGCATTTTCTTGAGGTATGGAGCTGCTTCCTTCTCCGCGTTAGCGAAGAAGATTTGATGAGCTGATACTGGGGTGCTTCATTCCCTTGCCGCTAGGGTTGGCGTGTTAGCTGATGCTCGGTTTGGTTTCTAGGCTGCGAATAATGGATGATTTGTTATTCTGTTGCATCGCATTGGTCTAATAATCCAGTTTCAGCTAGGCACTTTGTTATTGGGGGCAATCGAATCCATACTGGTGAAATTATCGTTGTAGATATTTTAACATGTTGATTGCTCTTTAACCATTGATTTGGAGTCAGGATCTAATATTGCTGGAGTATGTTGATGAAAAATTGATTCTATAGTGTAAATAAGAGTACTCTATGAATAAATTGTAAGATAAAATAGAAACCGGGAATGGAAAGATTAGTCTAGCCATGGCAAATGGCTCTGATATTACATTTTAGAATGCATGCCGTCAAATCTTGAAATATAGAACTAATATATTTTTTAAAAAAGATTTAATATGTGAAAATGACGAAGTTATATTTGTCATGGCAGTACTTCATTTAGCTATATAATTTTTATAGATATATTTTTAGAAAAGGCAAGGATCAAACCTGTCATTGAAGATTGTGACAATGTCCTATATATACAAGTAAAAATAATACAGGGATTATTTTGTAAAATCAGGCTATGATCTTTCCTTGTAATCCAATCCTGTCCAACATTAGACGATGTCTTACCTTGCACAAAGGCTTTCTCTGTTTAGGTAGGCAGTTATTGACACCTAATATTAACTTTTCTTTCCTTAAGGTACACTAAAAGCAAGTCTGCTAAAAGGCAACTTCAATTGAAAACATCTACATATCAAGGAAGGCTATCAAGCTAATGTCCTGGGTAAATTTCTAGTTCATTGCTGATCCACAACCTCGTGAACGTCAGGAAGATATCGCCTTTACTGATGGGGGACTCTGGAAATTCCGCTCATCGTGATCACACGATCGACATATTGAGGAATGATGTAACTTTCCCATCAACATCTCATCAAGCTAACCATAATGACCTGGGTGAGTTGCGCCAAAATAGAGGTCCTATAAATGATGTTCCTCGTGTCCCAGAAAGTTCTTCTGGTGTAGTTGCTGCATCTATCTCCCGAAACGCTTCTTTTTCAAGAAGAGATCAAGGTCACCGTCAGCCAAATCCTTTGAATTCTGGTTTTTGGATCTCAATTGAGCTTATTGTAAGTTTAAGCCAGATTATAGCAGCTATTTCTGTCCTGTCAGTATCAAGGAGCGAGCATCCACATGCTCCATTGGCTCAGTGGCTTATTGGTTATACAATAGGTTGTATCGCTACTCTTCCTCATCTTTATTGGCGGTATCTCCATCGCAATCGCCAGAACATAGAGCAGGAATCAACAAGTCAGGTTCCATCTGAAAGGGGTATATATGAACCTAATTCTTATGTAGTAGTTTCATCTGCTCATGGATCAGAAGTCGTGGACAGTGCTAATAGTACTGGAGTACCAAGGATTGCAAGTACAAGGTAGCATTTTCTTTCTTGGGAATTTAACTTTAGTGTATTTGCTTGCACTACCTCTAAGGCTCATTATTTAGTTGAACCAGAACCTGTATGTTATCACAGATCAGCCACCTACGTTTGAGCAAATTTATTCTGTGCTATCGAGAATTCATATGATCATTAGCAATTTATTTAACTATGATAGCTTCGCAGCTTCTGTCTGCCCAATAGTTAGTGAAAACAGTAGGGCCTTCAATATTTGTAATTCTTTGGATCAGTTCTCTGGATACTTGAAGATGCAACATTAAAACATGAAACCATTTGAGTTATTTCTTCTATCTAATATTTGGGTCCATTATTAATAATGCATTTTATGTTTTATAGAGTCTACGCATTAGTTGCTTGCTTCAAATTGGCTCTGGATTGTTTCTTTGCCGTCTGGTTTGTTGTTGGGAATGTGTGGATATTTGGTGGCCGTACTTCTCTCCACGATGCTCCTAACTTGTACAGGTCTGTGATGCTAAGCAGCCAGTCATAAACAATGCCTTCCTTCTTGCCTTAGATGCTTGCTAATTTGTTGGTGATCATCTTTCAGGCTATGCATAGTATTCCTTGCGTTCGGCTTCATTGGCTATGCACTGCCTTTCATTCTCTGTACAATGATATGCTGCTGCCTACCCTGCATAATCTCCATGATGGGAATCCAGGAGGATTTGGATTTTAACAGAGGTGCTACCGCAGAAGCAATCGATGCCTTGGTGGCATACAAGTTCCAGTCAAAAAAGATTCATGATGGGGATGTGGGAGAAGATCATGGTGGAGTCTTGGCTGCTGGAACTGACAAAGAGCGAACTATTTCTGCAGAAGATGCTGTGAGTGTCCTCCTGCTTTCCTGTTTGGACTTACCAAACCCGGGATACCATGTTTCTGTCTACACGTCTGTAGCATGTTTTGCATCACAGCATGTTGTTGACACCTATGGATCTCTATGCTCTGCAGGTATGCTGCATCTGCTTGTCAAAGTTCTCAAACGACGAAGATCTACGAGAACTTCCCTGCAATCATGTTTTCCACTTGGAATGCGTCGACAAATGGCTCAAGATAAACGCGCTGTGCCCTCTTTGCAAGGCTGACTTAGGCGGCTCAACGAATGCTTCAGACTCCAGCTCCAGGGGTGGCAATGACAGCAACAGAGCCGGAAACGACGTCGAGTCACAGCAGTAGCTGCTCTCCTGCTCTCTCTCCCATGAGCATGGGGGATGGAACACACACACACCCTATGACAATCCACAAATCGGCATGCAACTTCACAAAGTCCTCTTTTTTTTTTCCCAGATGGACTTGAATGCCTACACTACTGACTACTCTGTGGTGTTAACTCAGAAGCTCCTATTAGGCTGAGGCTATGGCTAAGTTGCTGCCGGCATTGTTCTGAACTGAAGTTGCCTGCAAGCTAGGCTGTAACATATTACAGATGGTGTTGGGATGCTCTTATGTTCATCACCTGAACTGAGCATATTAGGTTACTGAGGATAACCTCCTTCTGGGAAGGTTCAATGTAATTATCTCCTTGTTTAGGAAACTCTGTATCTGCTTCCCTGTATAGAAAATGACCATCTCCATTGTATATAAGATCAATTCTGCCTACATTTTGTAAATTCAGGTATCTAGGCAGAGATCTCCCAGCACTCATGAAATGCTTGAACAAGTACACATTAGCAGTTGAGTTTATTCTACAGTAATGCAACATTTATAGATGTTATTAACATTCCAAAATAATCATTTGAGCCCCCCATAATCATTAGATGAGAGTGGGAGAAGAACAGAACAGTAAACTCCCACGTTTATGTTTAGCACGCTTGCAGGCATGCAGATCCAACAACTTCTGTCTGGGCTAGCTGGGAGGAGCTTTATTCATTGACTGAATTATTAAAGCAGAGATGGATTAATGCATGGCTGTTTGTCTGTTCATTGCCCACAGAGAGAGAGAGAGAGAGAGAGAGAGAGAGAGATGATCTCCAATTATTGGAACTCTCTTGTTTGCTCTGATACTTGGCAGGCAGGCACTGGCAGTAGTAGTACAGCTAATGACGATTGGCAACCACTCTATTATGTCCCTATTGTCTTGTTGATCTTCCAATGAAATCTAAGATCAGAAAGAAGAGTTACACATCTTGGTACAGAGACCTGAATAGTAGTATCAGGGCACTTCCAAATATCTGGTAGGATTGTATGAAAATAATTAGTAAGATTAGGATATTATAAACAATTAGGATGCTAGGTGGAAACGGTACGAAGGTACTAATAACCGACTCCAGTTCTCTATTCTCAATAACTACAGTATGAGTATATCTATTACTTTTTTTTGCAAATCGAGTATATCTCTACTACTTAGAAACCGTTCGTTCTCCTTCTCATCTTATTTTATGCAAAAACCATCGTTTTGAAAAAACCATGAAAAAATTCAAGTGTTTTCTTTAAGAAAACAATTTCTTTCTTCCATGGGTATGTGACATCCTAGCCCAATATGACATGTGTGGTCCATACGAGCTGTGTGTATGTTTAATACTATCATGCTAGTTTAGCCAGAGTGGCCCCATGTGAGAACGAACGTGTAAGTGTGGTAATATGTGTCAGTGGTGAACCCAGAACAGAAAATACCGGAGGTCCAATACATAGTAATTATCTAATTTTTATATTTACATACTAATTAATATGATATAATTTAGTAAGGATCGGATAATTTACCCGAGGTCCGAGGACCCCGGATAAGTACACATAGGTTCGCCCCTAGTATGTGTAATTACGTCCGTCCGTCAGTTGGGCTGAGCTACGTGGTTCGGGGGGCAGGCTGTTATAGGTTATTAGGGTTCATATATCCTTTTTTCTCCATGTGGCTATACAATCATCATCAGCTATATGGACCGTTTTTCTCTATGGACTCATGCAGTCTGTCATGAACATATATATATATATATATATATATATATATATATATATATATATATATATTTTGTAATGCACAGTTATATTACCAGTAAAAAATCAAGCCATAAGTTTGGAAACCGAGCATTTTTGTTTGGAAACCAGTACAGTATTATAATCTCTCCAGAACCTTCAAAATCGGCCAAACAAGAATATATGCAAATGTGAATGGCAAGTGATGAAAGGTTAGTACGTACAAATACGTACATAAGGTAGGTGCCAAAGAGGGCGTTGTCTGAATCTGGTCAAAGAAGTAAAAGAAGAAGAGGAGCCTAGAGAGACATGTGTGTGCATGCATGCATGCATGTCTGAGTGCGTGATGGGCCCAATGCAACGTGCCACTGGGCCTCCCTCACCGATAGATACGTCCAAATCAATCTCTCCTGCGAAATGCAAATATATACTTTCTCCGTTTTCTTAACGTCGTTTACTTTTTTTATCTATTGATCACTCGTATTACTCAAAGTTTTTTTTAAATATATAAGAATATAAGTTATATTTAAAGAGTATTTACTAATAAATTAAATCATAAAAATAATTAATCAGTGCGTGCGTGACAGCGTGAGCAGTGAGGTAAGCACCAGAGATATTAATCAGTAGGGGTGTGTTTGGTTGTTAAGACGTTCGCAGCCAGGCTCAAACAAAATAGGCTGGATAAGCTAAGCCATGATAGTGGAATGCAACTGAGGTTTGTTTGGTTGCTTGGGTGTATGGTGCATGTATTTACTAGGATGTTGTTTGGTTTGTTGGGTTGAAGATCTTGCATGAGTAGTATTGGTGAGAAAAAAATATCAACAATTTTTTTTAATTGCTAGAAACATAGTTTAATAGATAGTATGTGTCATATACATTCTTAATATAAATTTATATACACTAATATCCCATAATCTACACTAATGGCTCCTTAATGATAGTGCTAATCTAGCTGTAGTCCAGCCAGGCTCGGTACAAACGGATGTTGCTCTCGTTTCCTATGAGCCTGGCTGAGGCATGTCTGGTGCATGTGATGAGCCGGGCTTCATTCCGCATGCAGCTAACCAAACAAAACAATCTGGTATCTTGTCAATCTGGCTCCTCTCAAATGCAGGGAAACAAACACACCCCTAGGAGATTCTCATCAGACGACATCATGCCTTGCTTTCGATCGGTCTAGAAATGATAAAAATTAAGGGAGCTGCTACCTTGGTACATGTTAACTTGTCTAAGTAACATGATACTTCTCAGGTAACATGGTACATCAAATATATCAAGCATGATACTATGTTCAGGTAACATAATATCTCATATGTATCGTGTATGATACTTCAAGGTAATATGTTCAAGTAACATGGTAACTTTCAAGTAACATGGTATCTCACATGTACCATGTATGATACCTGAAAAGGCATATCTGTTACCATCGGTAGCGAATCCTCGTCGTCGTCGTCATCGTGGCCATCGCCGCCGCCGTTACAGCCGCTGCAGCTGCCATCAACCGCCGCTAGCCGCTCTCGGCCACCGTCACCGCCATTGTTGCCGTAGTCATCGCCGTCGCGGTTGTCGCCAACGCCGCAGCTGTAGATGACGTCGGGTGTTGAGCGCCATGCCCTATCGTGACGCCGTCTCCTGGAACGCGCTCCTCACCGCGCTTTGGCGCCTGGCCACGACCTGCCCGCCTCGCGCCGCCTCTTCAACGACATATGCCCTTCCGCAACGTCATCTCGTGGAACTCCATCGTCGCCAGCTGCCTCGTGCACGACAACCTCAGCGCTGCCTCCGTCTACTTCGCATGCACCCCACGCCACAACGTCGCCTCATGGAATGCCATGCTCGTTGTCCACGTCTGGCTTGACAACAAGGAGGGCGGGAGTAGCTAGCTAGCTTGGGCCAAAATACAGTATGTAAATCAGTTGTACCATTAAACGGTATACCGTAGGATAGCATTCCCCAAAAATTAAAGCTTACCCTAAAGGGGATTGCGGTTTCGAATGAATTCCAGTCACTTTCAATCAAGCAATCCGAGTTTATCGATTGGCATGGAGGGGAAGGGAGGGAGGAGGGGTAGCTTATCAGCGATGATATCAGCGGTCATCTTCTTGCAGCAACACGAGCTCCTCCTTTTTTTGGTGACAGTGGCATCCTAACTTCGGCAGAGGACATACGGATTAGGATAGGGGTATGAGAGGGAAGAGCGAGGTTGGGTGGGGTTTCTAGTGGCGGTCTGAACCATAGATAATGGTCATTCTTAACTAATATTGGACTAATGCTTAATTTGTAATTAAGAAACTATGACGTTTTGTATATATGCTTACGACGGTCGACGGAGCCTGCACACCTGCACATGGTCGCTAGGCCATAACTCCGCCACTAGTGGTTTCCAAGCATAGAGGGATGGTGGTACGCAGTTGACAGCCGGTGCGCAAAATATCAATGGGTGGCAAATAAGAGTAGACTGTGGAACAACGGTGATGGCCATTGGAGTTGTGGGGTTGGAGGCTAGTGATTGGTATAGGCCTATAGGGTAGTTGGCGACGGGGTCGATACCAAGGAGAGTGGTCATGAGGCAAGGGTTTTGGAGGCGGATTTGGTGGATGCCATAGACAAGGAAGGACTGACAATATAGGGGTTTCGCATCGTTAGATTTGGAGAAGAAGAGAATTAGAGAGAAGGGGAGAGTGGAGGTTTCTTGAGTGGTTCTTGCTATGCCGATGAGGCTAGGGTGTTGTGCGCTAGGGTGGAGTAGGTGGTAGCCTAGACAGTGCGCAAGTAGCGATGAGAGGAGAAGATAAGAGATAAGGTGAGAGGGTACAGTGAACCATCTAAAATTTAATGATTTTTTTTTATTTTCAAACACCTAGGAATTAGACGGCCGTACCTATAAATATATAATAGAATCTATCTATCTATTATATTATAAAAACAAATTTAAAAATAGCCACTACATTTGCTTTGAAGGTTAGAAATTACCGTATTATTTTTTAAAAGAAAAAAATCTTAACAGATAAAACATAGTGGGTCTATATCATAATGATACATATAGATTGATATATAGTTGCATATAAAAATTGATCTAATTAAAACTATAGAAATATAAACCGAGGGTTATATATGAATCCAAACCGATCTACGATTCGTATGAAATCCAAATATATAAAAATAGAATACATTTTGTATACAACATTCAAATATACCCGTACATACATTGGTATCAATCTTTAGAAAATAAATTTTAAAGCTGTATATTAAATATAACTATACCTGAATTATCTCCCGGCCGCAACCGATCCCCTAATTAACGTTAGACAAACGCGAGCTGTTAGCCTAGCTATGGCCCTAGACCTAGAGCTACTAGTACGTGTACGTAGCCTGCAGTACGCGGCAGTGGGCGCGCGCGAGATGCATGCATGCGCGCGTGCACAGCCAGGGCAACGTGGTGTGTCGCCGGGGCCGAGGAAGACGACGACGAAACGCTAGCTACCCCTGCGACCGATCGAGCTCTCACCCGTCCCGTCCCCCCCACCCCGCCCGCGCGTCGATCCACACCTCGATCTTCTTCTCCCCCCGACCGGCCGTCGCCTGTGGGCCGCCGTAGCTATACCTATAGACAGCTAGCTCACGCATCCGGCCACGCGCGATGGGGACCCGACGTCGTCGTGCGTGCGCGCTAGCTCAGCACCGCGCCGTCGATCTGACGACGGTGCGCGTGGGCGCTGCATGCTTGCTTGCTTTGACCGTCGTCGACGACGGCCGGCCGGTGGCTTTTACCGTCCTGCCCCTCGCGTCCACGAGGGGCAGAGTGGCCATGTCGCCGTACGTCGTCGTCGTCCCCGTCTCCTCATTCTCGCCTCGGCCTATTTAAAGCCCATGCGACCTACCACTTTCTTCTCCGCCCGCCGGGAAGCGATCGATCGAACACCTCCTACCTCTTGCCTGCATTTGCAGCTAGCGCCTACCTGCTGCAGCTAGCATGGAGCTCTCGTCCGTCTGCTCGGCGTACCGCCACCTGTCGGCGCCGGCGCCGCCGGCGTCGGCGATGCCACGGCGGCGGCGGCGAGGGAAGCTCGCCGGGCGGTGCAACGCGGTGCTGAAGGAGCACAAGACGAGGCTGTACATCCTCGGGAGGTGCGTCTCCATGCTCCTCTGCTGGCACCACCATGACTCCGACTGATCGATCGATCGAGATCCATCCCCCACCTGCTGCTGCTGTTCTTGGCCTCGTTTCATCAAGAGTACATACAGAAACACAAATTAGTGAGGCGATGATGTGATCATCAACGGTGTATTGGTGTTTAATTTATTGATCTCTTTTTACTTTTTTTTAGGAGATGAGATCGTGTGAAACTCAACACAAGTGTACATGAACTGAATACTGCAAATATACACTACTTTTCCTCTGAATTCTTCTTCGATTTTATCGATCTTAAACTTGCAGATATATGCAGATGCACTGCAATTGGTCTATGTGCATTATGACATTGGATTGATCTGCCATTTTGTTTCCTGTGGCTTTTCTGTTACTGTTGATGTGCATAGTACTAGTATCATACAGGAGACAAGTTTTCATGAGCTGTCATTTCAGTGTGCTGTGATGCCCAGCCAACGGTGCAGGGGTCACCTAGCTTGTGGTGGGGTACCGACGACGAACAGTTCAGTTATGCGTTCTGTCGCGAGAAAGAAAAATATCATTTTGGTTATTTTAGGATCATTTCATCTTTGCCCCCGGTCTGCTGCTGTAGCTGCTAATCAAGGAACTGTAGATTTGATGTGATGTCAAATGCCTCTTTATCTCTGCATCATTGCAGGAGCTGTCATGGAGAACATAGTTAACAACTTCTGAAAGAATTTTATGTCAAGTTCTGCAGTACAGTATGTTCTTCTTCTTTTTTTTTTCTGAAAGAGAGGGAGCCCCCTCCCCCTATTTCCATTAAGGAAACAGAGTATACTTCAATTCGTTCTTGGCCGGGTACATCTTGGAAGTAGAGGTTATATTCCATTCTGTCGTTGAAAAAAAATAAAAAGTGTGTGCTTCATTTTGTTCAGAAGACCTGTATATTCCTTTCTTAATGAAATTGGGTGACCACTCCTGGGTCTTCCCTGCAAAAATTTTGTTCAGAAGAATGAAAATTACCATCTATCGAAAAGGATGAATTAAGCAGAAATAGCATTAGTCAATCATCTTCTGTGGGAAAGGTTCCCTCTGACCAGATAACTTTGGAGAATTAGTCATTTCTTTAGTGATCAAGAATTCAAGATATGCCGTCCGTTCCATTTCATGCTAACTGATTATTTGATACGACGGGTATCCTCTGAACTTTCAGGTGCAGAGAGATTGCTGGCTGCCGCGAAGTCAAGCAATGTATTGCAGTTATGAACTTCTTCAGGTGTCAGATAGTGTAATTGACTACTACTAGATTAGCACTTGGCGCATCAGATCAGAATCATCAAGTGAACTTAATTAGTTTCTGCAGCTGATAGATTTTCCAACTGGGACTGTTGTTAGCTGCCAGCGTTGCCCTTTCCATATAGGTTAGAAAGAAACAAATCCCAGTGGTGATGTTTTCCGCTGGTTCTTGGAATCTTGATCCGCTTCTTGTGGCGGTCAAATGCTACACCAATAGGCAATTGGGCATCTGCTTATCCCTAAGAAGTGCAGGGTTGTCAGAAGGATCAACCAACACAGAGACTGGACACTATCTGACAAATGGATTAGCCATCCAGATGTTACTGTTAATGCTGGTTAACACATGAAAGCAAGGTGAACATTCGGTTAGTTTGGTTACAGGGAAAATTCGGTTAACACAAAGTCAATATCGAAGTTAGTTAAGAAAAAGTCTTGAAAGCTAATTCAGTTTCGTCATAGCTGAAATTTGACAGATTAAGGTTACAGCAAAACATGATAGGAGTTGGAAAAAAATTGATAACACATCTTCTCTTTTATGTCTTTTTTGATAGTTCAGTAACCGAATATGACACCAAATTATAAATATATCTTCAACTATAGCATCATAGTTACATAATTTAATGGGCTTCGTGGGTTACTGGACTTTGATGTACTGTTGTTTATATTATTTCGATTATTTTGGTCAACCAATAACTATAACTGAATTAACCAAAATTATTTCGGTTAGTCCAAATTGGTGACCGAACTAGTGACCAAAAAGTTCAGTTTCAGCTCCGATTAATTTGATTTAGTTTTTTTCTACCCACCTCTACACGAAAGATAACATCTTTTGTACGCTTGGTCAATAATTTTTGCCAGAGGAGCTAGTGATATACTATCTACGCTAGAACAATCGAATTCAACCTGGGTTTTCTAATTATGAATGATCATCTTTTTCTTGTAACAAAGTGATGAATGCTATCTGGTTTTGTTTTATGCGGCCAATAGTTCTGTTTCAGTCTCTGCAGACTGCAGGTAGCTTAGATGTTGCTAAAGTTTCTGAAGAAAATGCGGTTCCTTCCTGAAATTTTGAGTAGAACTGAACACACCATTTGAGTATACCGGACACTCTACGGTTCCTTGAAAAAAAACAAAGCAGTTAATTTCGTGGCATTAGATGGTAAATCACCTGCCAAATTAAAGAATGCAGACAGTAAACTGACAGTGAATGTGCATTAGACAGCAATTCTTAATCATTCGTAGGGAAATAGTTTTTAGCACACGGGTATAGGTACACACATGTGCTTGCATGTCATCTAAATAGTTATTAAAAATATAAAATAAATTGACAAGATAGTTTAATATGATTTATATCACTCCACAAACATGCAAGTTTAAATTCAACTTCTACAAGTTGTAGTAAAAAATAAATAAAACCGAAACTAAGTATACACATATTCATAATTGTTTTTGTTATTTTTGCTACAACTTATAAAAGTTTAATTTAAACTTGTAGGTTGGTGGAGTGATATAACTCATGTTAAACTATCTTATCAATTTTTTTCATAATTTTTTATAACTATTTAGATGACATACAAGCAACAGATGTACATACCTCGCTTACTTCTTTCCAATAGCACTCATATGCTGAAGCATGCGAGACGAGACAGTGTGTCAGTCAGAGCCCTCTGATGCTGCTCATTAGCTTAAGAATTTGCACCAGATATACAAAATGTATCTCTCTTCGTGAAGCGTTTGATACTACTTACGTTTTAATATATAATCATTTTAAAGTGATTTACTAAAGAGTGAAGTGATTATCATTTGCTTATTCCCTGAAAAAGACAAATGATATATTTACAAACAAAACATACATGAATAAAACATTTATACACGTGTTTTTAGTGATATAAAAGTAAAGACTGAAAAATAAACTATAATGAAAAAACTACAAAATCAACTCTAAATTTAAGACTGAAAATTTAAATTTTGGTTTATAATGATAACCATAAACTAAACGAAACAATGATGTTGTAAGGTCTGGGTACAATTATATAGTATCAACATCTACTCCCTAATAAATATCCATCAAAATTAAATAAATATAAATTATAGCTAGTCGTCGTCGCTCCACTAGCACTAGATTCAGCTGTGGTCGCTCACTCGCCCAGTCAGCACTACCAATGTATATTTTTTAAGTAATATATAAGTCTGGACACATTCTAAGTTATATAAATATACTTTAATATTTAATATTTAGACCTATATAACTCATATTAAGATTGGTCCCACTATATTAGAAAAATGGTATCTTCCTCAATTTTTTTTCAATATGAGCCAACCAAATGCTCAACTAAAATTATTTTTTTAATCTTAGCACTAGTTGCTCCAATAAACAACGGATGCTTAGAATTTCTAACTTAGTATCTATACTCCAACGTATAACTTTCTCTAGTTTCTCTTTCCTCAATGCACTTCCTTGACAACAAAGTTGCAGCTTCCCTAATGCCGCCGTTGTCCAATCTGCTGCCAGCCACCACCGTCGCACACTCGCACCTATCTGGTACGATCAGTGATAATCGAGCGTGGGCCACGTAAGTAGTTACACTAGCACTGTACAAAGAAATAAACGGTCCAGATCAATACATTACTGTAGTATCCGTTTGCAATAGAGAAAAATATTATTTTGTATATCTTATAGCAACAAATATGAACCATTTGATTTGAATCAAAGTGTAAATGGTCTAGATTTTATGCAGTACTTATTGTGCGGTTATAGTACATCTCATTCTCCCGGGGTATAGGTGTGGGGAAAATTATAATCATGACCACCGTCCGTTATTACGATTACTCTAAGAGCATCCTCAGCAGCTCATCTAAATAAGTAATTTTACGGTCCTTGAGACAGTACCAAGTACCAAGAGGTATCAAATCATAGTCGTTGATTGCGTTTGATAAGAGGGCTCTGATTAGTGGGTACCTCTCAGTACATTGAGAAATCCGCACATGGTAATTTGGATTGGGAGGGAAAAAAGGAATTTCGCGTTGCAGCAATAACATACTCTAAATCTCTTCGTACTTTAGCATCTATATCTCTTCGTACTTAGCATAACATTTATATATGACATACTCTAAATCTTCTTAGAGGATGGAAAGAGAATATCTATAAATAATATGAAGTTTCTCTTTCCTAATATGGATGATTTCGAGAATAAGATAAATGTTTCGGTGGAGCTTAATTTTTATATTCTATCCTCTGCTTTTAGTATAATTGTGTAATTATTTTTTTTAATCTATGTTGAATGTTTCATTTAGATGTGTAAAGATTCGAGGTAATGTTTTTGAGAAAAAATTTTAGGAACTAAACAAGGGTTAGCTAAGGACGAATCGAGAACGATGGATAGCACTGTTCTTCAGTTAACAATTCATGTCGCTTTTGTGATCGATGAAGTTGAGATCACGTGGCAGCTTCGAGACCACATGCATCAAATCTGCAGCAATCAATCTATCCATCTATCCAGTCGAGTCCAATCAAGAACAGTAATAATTTTCAGGAAAATTGCACGTGACTGAATTGAATTTGATACAAATTGTTTTTTTCTAAGCGCTCTTGAGCTTAACAGCGATCTGCCTCAGTTTCATCCATGGAGCATTTCCTAGTCCTGGCGTACTGTACTAGACGACATTGATAGTTAATTACCCTGTCACGCTTTGTAGTACTATAAGGGAGACATTCTAAATTGCATTTCATTTTTCTTTTTTTTTCCCACCCTGTTCTTGAGTTCGAATTATTTCCACGGGTCTACAGGTTAGGGGTCACCAACGAAAAATATTTTATAAATAAAACTTTTATACACGTATTCCTAGTTATGTAAAAAGCCAATTCTGTAAAATAAATTTTGATGAAAAAACCTCAAAATCAACTCTAAATTTAAGGATGGAAATTTAAATTTTAGCATATAAGCATAAGTGTAAGAGAAAAGATAGGAGTATACCGAGGAAGAAATGTAAGTGATGGTTTGACTATGAAGTATTATTAAAGAAAAACATATTATTTCCTTGCAAAAGTTTGAATACGGCAGAAGCTTCTATTAGTTGATGGTTACTGTCATGCACTTGTAGAAAAACCAGACTGGATTATCTCAGCATAAGGCCATGTCAGCCACCCAGCTGCACTTGGATATTTCTAATAATTTAGTACTACGTATGTCTTGTTGACCTGCCAGTTGACTCGCTACTGCTAAACATAGTTGCGAGCAATGATTATCTTGTAAACTCAAACTCCATACATAGAGAAAAGGAATCATCTTCTAGCCCTCTTCGCTTCAGCCTGCCATGGATTCAGGGATTGTTGTGAGCACCATTGGGATATTCATGCAAGTAATTTTCGACAAGTACCTAAGCTCCAAGTTAGAGCAGTGGGCAGGTCGTGCAAACTTAGGAGGTGAATTTCAGAACCTCTACCATCAGCTTGACATGGCAAAGGCCATACTTGCTAGCCTGAAAGGCAGCCCTGTCATGGAGGAGGGCATCTGGCAGCTTGTTCGAGATTTGAAATCTTCGGCTTATGATGCAGAGGACGTGCTTGATGAGTTAGACTACTTTCGCCTTATTGAAATTGTGGACGGCAGAAGTGAAGACAAGTTTTCTGCCAGCATGGCCTTATCATCTCCTTCAGCTCTTCGGAAAGCTTTTCATCTCTCAGGTACTCATCTTCATAACACAACTTTTTACTCTGCTAATGTTCGATGTGATGTGAGATACTTCTTTAGAGTTGGGCATCTATGTTCAACTATTTCTTTGGCGTGATTCAATTTGGGCCCTGTTTGAGATAAGATCGATGGATCGTGGATTATCTGTTTTTTTATAGCTATTTGAGGGTATAAACGAATCAATTAACTACTACAAAGTTTAAAGTTGTTTTATAAAAATATTCTGAGAAAATTTTTTGCATGAAAAGCACCTAGAAGCACCATAAGAAAAGGGAATTTGGGAAGTGCGCAAACGAAAATCCACAATCTACAATCAGAAAAGAGCAGGGCCTTGAATTGTAGATTTTCAATATGTTTCTTGAAATTATCGCCGTCTTGAAATAATACAGTCCAATCATTCGGTAACTTTTGTAGCATATGGTGGAAATATTTATACCACACAATTTATTGACTGGATGGGACTGGGTATCTTTGAGCCGCTCATGATTTTACTGCATTCCTTCCATTTGAACCTAGAATAACCTAGGGTAGCTCATTATTTTAGCACCTTTTCATTTCTCAGATGCAATGTCCAACATGTATTATTAAACATGTCAGGTGCATCCCTGCTCCCTCCATTCAAAAAAGCCAGACCGACCTTTGACCCTGTGTCATGTGACTGGTATTCAGTCTCTTGCAAGATGAAATCCGTTTCTGATCGCCTACAAAGAGCTACTGCCCATATTGAGCGAGTTGCTCATTTCAAAAAGTTGGTGACTGATGATATGCAGCAACCAAAGTTTACAAACTCAAGACAAACCAGTTCACTCTTGACTGAACCAGAGGTGTATGGCAGAGACGAGGAGAAGAGCACCATTGTAAAGATGCTCATGGAAACAGAGTTTTCAAATATTCAAAATAGGTACAAGAGCTTCTTGGTGCTCCCAGTTGTAGGTATTGGTGGTGTGGGCAAGACAACTCTTGTGCAGTATGTGTATAATGATCCAGCTATCATCACTTGTTTTAAGGTAAGGGCATGGGCATGTGTGTCTGGCTTTCTTGATGTCAAACAGGTTACCATAGACATACTTCAATCAATAGATGAAGAGGGTCATCACCCGTTTATCAGCTCACTCAGTCTAAACAACATTCAGACCATGCTGGTTAAGAAGCTCGAGGGGAGGAAGTTCCTAATTGTTCTTGACGATGTGTGGTCCTGTAGTAACTGGGAACTGATGTGTGCCCCCTTATCATCTGGGATACCAGGGAGCAAAATCATAATTACAACTCGGCATCACAGTATAGCTAACAGTGTCGGCACAATTTCTTCAGTCACTCTTAGAGGGTTACAAGACAGTCCTTTCTGGTCTTTCTTCAGACAGAATGCATTTGGCGATGCAAGTATGGTTGATCATAATCTAAATTTGATCGGCAGGAAAATAGCAAACAAGCTGAATGGTATACCTTTGGCTGCAAAGACTATTGGAAAGTTGTTGCACAAGGAACTTACTACAGAGCACTGGATGAGTATATTAGACAGCAACTTATGGGAGCTGAGACAAGGACCTGAAGATATCATGCCAGTCCTTCTCTTGAGCTACCAACACCTGCCTGCAAACATCCAACGTTGCTTTGTATTCTGCTCAGCATTCCCCAAGGATTACTCTTTCTGTGAGGAGGAGCTGATATTTTCCTGGATGGCACATGGCTATATTCAGTGCATGAGGAAAGACAAAACTTTGGAGGATACAGCACGAGAATACCTATACGAATTGGCATCTGCTTCATTCTTCCAATTTTCAACAACTGACAACCTTTACAGAATGCATGGGTTATTGCATGACCTTGCAAGTTCCTTAGCTAAAGATGAGTGTTTCACTTCCAGTGACAGTTTTCCTGAAGGTATCATAGATGTCGTTCGCCATTTGTATTTCCTTTCCCCAGACCATGCTAAATTTTTTTTCCGTAAATTCTCGCTGATCGAACATGGGTCACCGAGCAATGAAAGTATACCTGGGAGATCACCTGGTCACTCTCTGGAGTTGAATAATCTAAGGACCATATGGTTTAGGGATTCAACAATTTCATTGTCTGATGCATGTGATGATGGATTTTGGAAAATGTCTATCAACTACAAAAGAATCATTAATCTCCGCATGCTATGCTTAAATCATATAAACTGTGAAGCCCTTCCAGTAACAATTGGGGACTTGATTCATTTGCGGTACTTGGATCTCAGGTTCTCAGACATTGCTGAGTTGCCAGAATCAGTACGCAAGCTTTACCATTTGCAAGTACTGGATGTAAGATGTTGCAAGAACCTTCTTAAATTGCCAACAGGTATTAACAATCTCATTAGCATTCGGCATCTGTTAGTTGATGCTTCAAGCAAGTCGCTTGCTGGTTATGCTGGTATTTCTTACATTGGAAAGCTGACCAGCCTGCAGGAGTTGGATCATTTTAATGTTAGAAAAGGCAGTGGGTTTAACATTGCGCAGCTAAAAGAGTTAAGGGATATGGGGCAATCACTTTCCATTGGGTATCTTGAGAATGTTGGAAGCAGGGAAGAAGCTAGTAATTCAGGGCTGAGAGAAAAATACCGCCTTGTTGAGCTGAACTTACTTTGGAATAACAACTTGAAAAATGGAACCAGTGATGCAGAAATAAGTATTCTTGAGGGTCTTCAACCACATCAAAATCTCAGACATCTCAGGATAACGAATTATAGAGGCTCTGCATCACCAACATGGCTAGCTAATGATCTGCATACCAAATACTTGGAGTCCCTTTACCTACACGATTGCTTAGGATGGGAGGTTCTTCCTCCTCTTGGGCAGCTTCCTTATCTAAAGAGACTTCATTTCACTGGTATGGGTGCCATCCTATGTATTGGTCCTGAACTCTATGGAAGTAACTCTTTGATGGGTTTCCCTTGTTTAGAAGAGTTGCATTTTGAAAACATGCTAGAGTGGCGATCATGGTGTGGGGTTGAGAAAGCATGTTTTTTTCCTAAATTGCTGACACTGACCATCAAAGGCTGCCCCAACTTGCAGGTTCTACCTGTTCAGCAATGGTCTGACCAAGTCAACTACAAATGGTTCCCTTGCCTTGCTATGCTTAATATGCAAAACTGTCCTAACATTGATCAATTGCCTCCACTTCCACATGTTTCAACATTGTCAAGGATAAGTTTGAAAAATGCAGGGATAATCTCTCTCATGGAATTGAACGATGAAGAACTCGTAATTTCTGGCATCTCTGATTTGATGCTGGAAAGACGATTCTTTCTGCCATTTCATAACTTGAGGGGCCTCAAGAGTTTCAGCATAACAAGTTGTGATAATTTCATTGTACAGCCATTGAAAGTCCAGGGAAAGCATGGTATTTCTGAGGTATCAACGACAATGCATGATGCTGGATGCTCACTGTCAAACATTGGTGAGCTCAAAATATGTGGTTCTGGGATATCTGAGGATGTACTACATGAAATTTTATCAAATACTGGGATTCTTGACTGCTTGTCGATAAAGGACTGCCCCCAGGTTACTTCTCTTGAGCTGAACCCAATGGTAAGACTGGATTATCTGATTATAGAAGACTGCCGAGCGCTCACAGCACTGAAATGTATGAAAACTCTCATCCATGTAAGCGAACTGACTGTGCTAAGAAGTCCTAAATTCATCGAGGGGTGGAAAAATCTCGTCGAAGAGGCAGAGAGATCACATCTGGGAATTACTGCCTCACTGACAAGACTGCATATTGACGACTTATCATTCCTTACCATGCCAATTTGTAGGACACTTGTTTATCTTCAATACTTGATGATTGACACAGATCAGCAAACCATATGCCTAACCTCAGAGCAGGAGCAAGCATTTGGTACACTGACTTCATTGAAATCACTTGTGTTCAGTGAATGCTCATGCCTCCGCTCATTGCCTGCAAGGCTGCATCAGATTCCCTTCCTGAAGAGCCTGCATTTATCGTCGTGTGAGAGCATCGACTCCCTGCCGCACCTGGGACTGCCAGGATCACTGGAAAGATTGTTCATCGTTGGATGTGACCTGCTGAGAGAGAAGTGCGTAGAAGGTGGGACTGACCAACACAAAATCGCACATGTCACGGAAATAATTTTATAGCAGCGAATTCTCCGATGATCTTAAGGTTACAAATAATGTACTACCTCCATATTTTTTATTTACGTGATTGATTTTTGGATCCACGTTTAACCGTTTATCTTATTTTAAAAATCTGTATAAAAATATGTATCATTATAAGTCATGTTTAATTTGCTTTTAAGTAATAAATCAAATTATAACAAAATAGTTAAAAATTATGTATTTTTTAATAAACAAATGGTAAACGTGAACTCAAAAATCAACTGTATCAAATAAAATAATAAAAAGAAACAGAGGGAGCAGTGACTAAGAAACAGAGGGAGCAGTGACTACTGGTTGGATGAGGTTTTTTATCTTCTTTAAAAAAAGTACCTTAAGTACCTTAAGGTACCAATTAGTACCTTGAGCTATCAATATTTTATAAGAATAGTAAAAAAAACTCTGATAGGATATGTTTGCATTCCGTGACCGGTATCATGAGCAACTCTGTAATTTTGTATTTTGCCCTTATATTTACTACTTATTAGTTTCTTTTATGTTGTGATACTTTTAGTATCTAGACCCTTTTTCTTCTACTTAGAATTATTATAATCTAGATTATTGAGCTAAATTACTATAAACTAAATTATTATAAGTTGGAGTAAGTAATGGATAGCATCATAGCAAGTTGTATAATTACTTTAGAGTATCAAAGTGTATATATACCTGTACATACATTGGTATCAATCTTTAGAAAATAAATTTTAAAGTTGTATATTAAATATAACTGAATTATCTCCCGCAACCGATCCCCTAATTAACGTTAGACAAACGCGAGCTGTTAGCCGGAGTAGCTAGCTACTCTCTCCGTTTTCACGGTATAAACTTTCTAGTCTTATGGTTTATATGAATGCTAATGAATCTATATATATTACCTACATTAATCAATTAATGAATTTAGATAAGACTAAAAAAATCTTTTAATATAACAAATCGGAGGTAGTAGCCAGCTATGGCCCTAGAGCTACTAGCACGCGGCAGTGGGCGCGCACGAGATGCATGCATGCGCGCGTGCACAGCCAGGGCAACGTGGTGTGTCGCCGGAGCCGAGGAAGACGACGACGAAGAAACGCTAGCTAGCTACCCCTGCGACCGATCGAGCTCTCACCCGTCCCGTCCACCCCGCCCGCGCGTCGATCGACACCTCTTCTTCGCCGTCGTCGGGCGGTGCAACGCGGTGCTGAAGGAGCACAAGACGAGGCTGTACATCCTCGGGAGGTGCGTCTCCATGCTCCTCTGCTGAGGAGCTGGAGTTGCCCCAGTAAAATAGTCATGATTAGTATTTTGTGATGGACAATTGATTTACAAAATATTTATTAATGAGATTAGGTTTAAAAATATTTAAGGCATTGGTGTGAGTATGTACGACTAATATGAGTCATGTTGCATATGGAATTTAATTTGGTATGTTAAATTCTATTTTGAAATAAGAAAAGATGTATTGAATTTGGAAAGGAGTCCGAATTCGGTAATATTGACAGAGATAAGAAAACAAATAAGTCAAATTGGTAGGAGATAAGGAAGATTAATGAAGATGAATACATCTTTAAGAAAACAAATAAGTCAAATAAGTCCGAATTCAGAAAGATTAATGAAGATAAGGAAATAAATAATTAAAATTCTTAATTAATAGGAGATAATTAAATAATTAGGATATAAGTTAACTTAGTTCTCTCGTTTTTTACGCGCACGCTTTCCGCACTGCTAAACAGTGTACTTTTAGCAAAAAAATTATAGGAAAGTTGTTTTAAAAAACCATATTAATCTATTTTATATTTTTAATAATTAATAACTAATTAATCATATACTAATCTATTACTACGTTTTTCGCCGGGTAAGTTAACTTATCCCCTTTACCCAAACGCGGCCGAGGTCTTTTCTGTGATTCTCTCTGTGGATGATGTTAGAAATATGGTCATATTTCGACATATTTTAATCCAAATAATAAGACAACATGCATGACATTCATAGGAAATAATCTAAAAATTAAGAACAGAATATCTAACAACATGCTTAATATATGATAAGCATAAACATTCATTGGATCATGAGATAGCAATGAAATCATTGCTAACAGGCAGTATAAATTGATGAACAGAAAGAACAGAGAAGGGATACACCCAGAGAATGGCCATCCGTTGGTATTTGAAGCAGTACTGCATCCGTTGGTGTTGTTCCCGTTGTTGCCGTGAGCACCTTCGTTGTTGTCGTTGCCATTGCCTTTCGTGCCGATGTCGTCACCATCGCTGTGCGCGCCACCATTGCTGCCGCCAGTTGACATCACGAAAGGATGCGAGCAGTCATGCGAATGCACTCCCCAAAAAGAGCAAAGGAATAGAGGAGAGTTCACTTCTGGCCTCGGGAAGAAGAAGGAGAATCCCGGAGTTCGCTTCTGGCCTCGGGAAGAAGAAGGAGAATATGGAAACCGAATCCTGCGCCCCTCGATTCCGTTACCATTACGTGATTATCGCCGATCACGAAGATTGAGGCGAGTGGGCCGGACCGGACCGGCTCGGCGCAGACGCGTCTCTCCGTCTCAACCAGTCAACAAAGAGTCTCCACTAACCTTAAGTTGAGATTCTTCAATGTGATGTTATTGTCTCTACCATTTATTGTGGGTTAATGAGATTTTAATTAAACTTAATTGGGCCTAGTCCATTTAATCAAAAGATGAATACAAAAATTATATAACATGTGTAGGTTCCTCCTTAGTGTGATAAAAAAAAACGCCGTCTATCCATTTTATGCTACCTAACTATTTTTGATATACATTTTTACCGTGCAGTAGTCTTGCCTGGTGCCAAATCTGGGCCGTTGAAAGAGCATGATCGGGCTGCTGGAATTGAATGGTACCACTAGGTACCCTCAATTCGTTTTATGGTACTGGTCATAGGCCAGTGAGGTGGAAGGGTAAAACTTATTTTCACATCAGAAACTACGCTGAATCGTTCCGAGCCTCTCTTTTTGGATGAGACTTTCCAACGCGCTGCTCTCATTGTCGTCGCCAGCTCCGATGGTGTCGACGCTGACGGAGAGAAGGGCGCTCGCGGCTGAATTTTCGGTTGCAGTAGGATTGATGGCTGGAACGGAGGCACGCAATGACCTGCAGTTATGAACTTCTTCAGACAGTGTAATTGACTGAAAGTATTAACCAAAATCTGGCGTTAGCTGCTACTTGATGTTTTCTATATAGGTCAGAAAGAAATAAAGAAGCAAATCACACTGGCGATATTTTGTTCCATGTGTATCAAGGGGAGCTTTAAATTTTGAGAAGCAGTTGTTTGATAGTTAGCTTTTAAAAATCTAGAAAAGCTCTATAACCCAGTTTCTCCAACTTCTGGCTTCTTAGTTCATTTTTCAGAATCTATAATAAAAGTCGTGGACCGTTTGAGCATCTTCTGGCAGAAACAGCTTTTGGGAAAAGTTGTTACGGAGATAAACTCTCCAAACAAGTCCTTATTATTTACGTTGGTTCTTGGAATCTTGATCCGTTTCTTGTGGCGGTCAAATGCTACACCAATAGGCAAATTAGGCATCTGCTTATCCTGGAGAAGGGCAAGTAGTCAGAAGGATCACCAACCCAGAGGCTGGACACTATCTGACAAATGGATTAACCATGCAGAGGCAACCGTTAATGCTGGGTAACACATGAAAGATAACATCTTTTATATGCTTGATCAATTCTTTTTACCAGTGGAGCTAGTACTATACTCTTTATGCTAGAACAATCGATTCAGCCTGAGTTTTTTAATCATGGATTATAATCTTTTTTTTAACATAGTGATGGATGCTATCTGGTATTCCGGTCTTGTTTTATGTGGCCAATAGTTATGTTTCACTGCAGGTAGTTAAGGTGTTGTTAAGTTTCTGAAGAATTTGGCCCCTTTCAGGAATTTCGAGTACAACTGAACACAACATTTCAGTGTACCGGACATTCTCTCTGTTCTTGACAAGAAGCAATTCATTCCGTGGCATTAGATGGCAAATCACCTGCCAAATTAAAGAATGCAGCCAGCAAGCTGAGAGAGAGTGTTCATTAGACAGCAATTCTTTCCCTGAAAACATTTTAGCTGACAGAATCATCGCTTGTATAGGACTCGTCTGCTGAATCATGTGAGACAGTGTGTCAGTCAGAGCCCCCTGATGCTGCTCGTCAGCTTAATAATTTGCACCAGATATACAAAAATGTATATCTCTTCATGAAGCGTTTGATAATTAATATTAAGCCCACTTGGGAAGAACAATATATGAAAGGAGGTCGACCAGTGGAACTGCACTGACAGTTTTTTTTTTTTTTTTGCCGGGTCGGCAAGAAGGCCAACCAAACTATATTAAGAAGAAGGGAAGAGAATACATGAAGTTACAAGATCGACAGGAAGCTGCCGAGATGACCGATCCCACAAGCCGGGACCAGATCGAAAAACAAAGAAAAAGAGGGTGCGGACTAGCCCGCCCTACTAACCCTCGCCATCTCTGAAAATACCAGCCTCCTTCCATATGATCACCTCAGCTCGTATGTCGATTGCCTTGCACCCTGGCCCAAGGTCGATTGCTCTTTGGAATTTTCAGAATGAGATGGCGGAGATTCCTGATTCCTAGACCACCCTTTGCTCTTTGGAATGCAAACCTCCTTCCACGCCACCAAGCATTGTCCTCCTGTAACGCTCTCCTGTCCTTTCCACAAGAATCCTCTACATTTGCGCTCGATCAGAATGATCGCCCACTTTGGCAATGGCATCACTGACTGGAAGTGCAATGTCAGAGCATACAGGACCGAACAGACCCCCAGACTCGGCTGCGCACATCAGGCCGTGTAGGGTATCCATTGCGATCACAAACAGAAGTGGTGAGAGAGGATCACCTTGACGCACTGACAGTTCATCATCATCATCAGAAGAAGAAATGGATTCAGTCAGATTGGTTTCTTTGCCCGCTAAACCTGGAGTCAAATGCAAGAGGCAATCACCATCCGGTTACATGCATGCAGATCTTAGTTTCCCCCCCCCCCCCCCCCCCCCCCCTTTTTTTTTTCTCATCTGCATGCCAGCTGATCTGAGGCATTACAGGAAGCATGCTGCAAACTGAAAGTCTGAAGATCCAGGAAACTCTCTGAATGTCTGGATCTCTCTGAATCTGACTGACAAGAGCTATTTCTGCTGCACGGAATGGAGAAGTTCAGAAAATGCTTGTGCATAAAAACATGAACAAAAAATCTACCAAATTGCAACCCAAATTCAATTGAATTGATGAACCAAAACTCCCCCGATTTTCAGGAGCTGGGCTGCTTATTTTCAGGCTCACATTACATCACACTCCACCCACGAGCAGAGCATCCGTATCACTCCAATTAATCAAATCCAATACAGTTAACCAGCCCGCACTACTCGCGCAACGACCGCTCATCTAATCACGCATTCACGCCACCGTAAATTAATCCTCTTCTCCGGCGAGGCGAGGAGGGGGTCAGTTCATGTCGAGGAGGCCGTGGTGGAAGGCGGCGACGCGGTCGGGGGTGACGCACTGGGTGATGAGGCGGGCCCCGGGCTTGTGGGCCCAGGGCCGGACGAGGATACACGTGGCGATGTAGTCCAGGTTGGTGAGTGGCACCACGTGGGCTGGCGGGCCCCACCCGTAGTCCACCTCAGCGAAGCCGAGGCGCGTCCAGTCGGACACGAGCAGCGTGCGGTAGTCGGCGGTGATCTGGTACGGGTCGCCGGCGACGGTCTCGCCGGCCGCCCACCGCGCGAACTCCGACGGCATGCGGCGCTTCCCGTCCTTGATGATCCTGACGACGTCGTTCACCGACGAGCCGGAGACCTTCCCGGCGGGGGCGGAGACGCGCATGATGTAGTAGCAGTTGCCGTAGAACCCGGCGCCGCCGCGCGGGAGGGAGGCGTGGAGGAGCGGGCGGGCGTTCATGGCGAAGCAGAGGTGGACGGTGGAGTCCGGCTCGAAGCCGGCCGCGCGGGTGCGGCTCTGCCACGCCTTGGCGATCAGCACCTCGAACGCCGAGCACCGGGCGCCGCCGACGTGCGCGGCGTTGTACTGGTTCTTGAAGTGGTCGATGTAGTCGGCGGAGATGTCGACGGCGAGGTACTCGAGCCGCCTGGCGCCGGCGGGGTCGGGGAGGCTGCCGATGACGGCCGTGGCCGGGTCCGGGATCGCCTCGCGCCCCCACACCGGCTCGACGGCGAGGCTCTCGGCGCCGCGCGCGAACTCGCCGACGGCGGCCATGAACTGCGCCGCGCCGGGGCCGTCCGCCACCGCGTGGCTGAACCGGAACCCCACGACGAACCCGCCGCACGCGAAGGTGGTGACCTGGACGAGCAGCACGAGCTCGCGCTCGTCCTCCCCCGCCGGCGTCGGCGGCAGCAGCTCGTCCTTCGACACCATCATCGGATACTCCAAGTAATCCACGTCCTCGAGGCTGAAGCCCGCCTCCGCCTCCGTGAACCACACGCCGGCGTTGCCGCACTCCACCCGCACCTCGCCGGAGTCGGCGAAGCCCAACCTCCCCGCAAGTGGGTAGTAATGCACCAAGGCCCTCGCCAAGGCCCGCTCGATCGAGCGGGCCGGTCCAACCGCCACGTCGACACCACCGTCATCACCGCCGTCGCCGACCCCCTTCCCGCTGACCGCCCGAAACACGTGGAGCGACTCGATCAGTGCCATCTGGGTAGGATACCGGTCGAGCCACGACAGACGGAGAGATCCACCCGGCGTCGGCTCGGCCGGCACCACCCGATGATGGCCAAGCCGTTCGATGGACTTGCAGTTAACACCCGCCATAGAGAACAAAGTGGTGTAGCCGAGAGAAACGGAGGCGACCGGGTAGGTTGATGCTCTCCCTCCTTGAATTGGTCGGATTGACTTGGGAGTTTGAGCGGGGAAGGAGTGGTATTTATAGGTGGCGTTTGGGTTGGGAAAATGGAGGTGGTGACGAGGATGGGAGTTGGAATGGGTGGAAGGAGTCGGGGTGGGGCCCACCTGTCTGTCGCACCGGTGGGGCCCACCTGTCAGTGGGAGATTTGACCTCGTGTGAAGTTGCTGCGTCGTGGTCAAAGGTAGGGGAAGATGTGCTTTCCAAGTTAGCTCCTCGTGAGCACGCTCTATGCTCCATAGACCCTGGACCGTATCTCCAAATCAATTCTTAGCCTTTTTTTAAAAAAAAGCTCAAAATTTTCTATTATATTTAGCAATTGTGCTGCAAAGTTTGAACCTATTTTGGCTCACATTTGTCTGGATAAAGTTTGTCTTCTGTTTTTCTTTTCGTAAGAAGCAACGGTTTCAGATTAATTCAGAGAGCATGATAGTCTTACGCTCTACGTGTATAAAAAGGAGCACATATGTCTACTTATTCGTATCCGTTGGAATATTTATTATCAGCGAATATATTCTCTTTCCACGCATGACACCTAACAAATAATTTGAAATACACATTTAGTAAGACGAAACAATGTGACTTGCGATATAACACTCTACGAATATCTATATATGGCTAATGATTAATATTGCAAATAATGGGTAAATATGCATTTCTTTCACCATCATATATGACTGCGAACTCCAATGAAATATCTCAATCAGCTAATAATGATTCAGACTCAGAACAAACAAGCGACTCTTTCCTAGGCGATTAATAAGTACGTCATACTCCCTCCAAATGAGGGACGAGAGAGCTACACAAGGTCCATGGACCTGGTCCAAATCAAATCAAATGAAAGCTAATCAGCCAACGCTTGATTAATCTCACTGGAAAAAGGCTATCTCGCGATGAGCACCACTGACCGGCTGGCTGATTAGGCAGGCAGCTCTTCTGACATAATTAGCAGGTGGTGTGAATTAGTTACTCCTAAATCAAGAACCCAGAGAGAGCTAGCCAACTTTTGGCCAACTGACTAGTGGTCTGGTTTGGTACAGATATGCTTCAGCCTGCATGCATGCTTGCTTAGGTGGTGTTTAGATTGCGAAAAATTTTGGAATAAGTGTCACGTTAAATGTTTGATGGATGTTGGAAGGAGTTTTTGACACGAATGAAAAAACGAATTTCACGGCTAGCCTAGAAACCGCTAGATGAATCTTTTGAGCCTAATTAATCCTCATTAGCACATGTTGGTTACTGTAGCACTTATGGTTAATCATGGACTAATTAGGCTCAAAAGATTCGTTACAAGATTTCTTACATAACTGTGCAATTAGTTTTTCGATTCACCTATGTTTAATGCTTTATTTAGATGTTCAAAAATTCGATGTGATGCTCTAGTGCAAGTTCGGCTAGCTCGACTGACCGACAGGCGACAGAGGTACGGAGTGTTGTTGTTAATTTGATATCTTCATTGATGTTTGTTCTGGTTAAACCCCTGTCTCGATTGAGCGTATCTTTTAGATTTTCGTTTCATCTAAATTAGTAGTACGTACTCGGGATTGTTTGTATTTCAAGTGTCTAAGTGTCTTTAATTATTGGGTATCACAAAATTATAAATTTAGGACTAGAATTTTACGAAACTTTACATTTTGTAACTTAAGAAAAAAACAGCTACAGAAAAAAAATCATATGTAGTTTTTACGATAATTTGGTACTCTTAAATCAGTGATAAAAAAAAAGTATACGTAGTTTCATAAAACTTTTTCTTAATTATTTTGTCTTAACGAGATATATATACCACGCGCAAAGTCCACCTACTCCACCAAATCAGATACTATTACCGATATAATTCCTCTGGTCCAATTAGCCACTAATCATGTTAAATGTCTGGTATGTCCTACATATAGCTGACCGATTTTGTAGCAACATTTATAAACACATATAGGTGCAGCTAAACATATATATAACTATTGTATCATGAGATAAATTAACATGGAAATTAAGCATTAATCCACAGGAGATGGATGGATATCTGCATGTGAGCAAGTAGTAGTGCTCCCAACGAAACTGCAAAGGGAATGTTGAACATGCAGTTCGGTAGGATGGGAGGGCCATCACCATCGGAAGCTTCTTTGCATCAAGAAACCCCTTTTCACTTGTCAGCTTTCCCTGAAAGTGGTTGGATGAATATTAATCACACACGCTTCTCATTTTCAGATATATATATGCATGCATCCAGGAATTGTCAGCTCTGAACAAACCAGCTATTGAAACAATTGCAGACAGCGTGTGGACCAGAAAGATTAAAGCAAATGAGGACGAAGACTTTTCAGTCCTAACTCCTTTTTGTCATATCCAGGAATGTTTTTCAGCATTCAGGTTGAGCTGATCGATCTTGTAGCGCTTGTCTCATGGCTACTGTCGCCTGCATTGTCAGTTAGTCATTCTGAATGCATGATAATGATACAGGTTGATCACTCAGAAAGTAATCTATATGCAGACAATATACTCCTATTTATCATACTTGTGAACTGCCACTGATTAGCTGGCTTTAATTTAACTATGTTTTGGACTGTAATCTTGATGATAATGCATTGGCAGAGACCAAATTCTTGATGGCTCTGACAAGTGATGACAGACGACGAGGACGCAAACAAGCAGATGACAACTCCCCAATGATCAGTGGCGGCTGCTATTAATTACAAGCTAAGGGTCAAGATGAGAATCATATTTTGTTCATATTTAACACGCGAGCCAAAACATTAGGAAAATGGTTGGTGAGGGCCAGCGATGCAGCTGCAGCTAGCCATGAAATGATGGCGCGTCTGAACGAATGAACGGTAATCTAATCATACAATTTGTGTGAAAAAAGGATGATAATCTAATCATCGATCGCTTCGTGATTAATTAAGATGCCAGGTTTATGTTTAGCTTACGCTTTTGCAGATTTCTGTATAAATTAAGATGCTGCTTTAGTTTTATTTTCATCACTAAGTGTAGGTGTGTTAGTGGCTGCTATCTGGTCAGCTGATTAAACAAATCCTCTGCGTGATCCTTCATTTCATACTTTCAGAACACCTTTTCATAGTTAACGCTGAAATCTGCAGCTCGAGAGAAATGTGATTTAGACGAGCTATCGACCATTATGAGCAGATATCTGCAGACAAGTAGTAGCAGTTGCCAAGAAAAGATCTATCTATCAATCTCCCACTACAAAAAGGTAATTAGCTAGCTAATCTTAGCCGTTCACTTTTATCATATCCACCCCACTAACCAATTAATCTCAAGCTAGTATAAGCTATTGATCACTTTACAATTTGACACATGAATGCATGCATAGGACAGAGAGAGGATGCTAATGGAGTCAGCACAAACATAGGAGTGCATGCCCAAGTGGAGTAACATTGTTTGACATTCAGAGCACATATGTTCAGGCTCAAATTCAGTGTATTCAATTAGTGCATGCATATCTTCTGAAAACTGCCATGTGAATATGTGATGTGAGGCACTGAAGCTGCTTGTGATTCATGCATGCATGTGTTCATTGCTCTGAATACCCAATTTGGCTCCTTTGATGCAGAGAAGGCTAGCTAATCTGGAGATGGATGGTGATAACATTAATAATGTGCCTGGAATCCAGATGGCTGCTGGCTCCTGATGATCATGAGATCACTTTATGCTTTTCTGCCTACTGTGATGTATCTGTCATGCATACAAATATAGATGTGTTTATATTTGGATGGATTGCTGCCTACCCAACTAACTATTCACTGTGCACAATCAAAGCAGCCGTTCTTTGTAAAGGCTAAATTAACAAGCCTGCCTCTTTCACAAGCACTCTATCTCTCTGCAGTCTAAGACTGAACTTAATTAACAGTGTGAATGCATGTAGATGTGCAGTGTAATTGTAGTGTTTGTTCAGTCAAAAGTTTCAGCCTTATCATGTAGAGTAATTAAAAGATCATATGTGTTTCAAGCATTGGTGCCTAAGTTTGAGTGTCACATTGACATTGCAAGGTTTTACCAAAAAACAAAACAAACTAGCTGAATGATCGTACTTTGCTAAGGATGAAAGATCATCATAACATTTTATATGTCCTGAGTAATTCAAAAGCAAATGTTGTAAAATAAATTATGATGAAAAAACCACAAAATTAAGCTGTAAGTTCAACTTTTGTGTTATAAGCATAAACATAAGAAAACCAGTAGATTTATCGTTTAATTTTAAGAAGTATTTTACAGAATTTATAATAGGATAATGGATAGAAGCAAGGTCTGGCAAATAATAAAGAGAAGAATTGGAGTGCTGAATTAATGATGGGCCGCAATCTGTGGCACTCAAGACTGGGCCATGAATACACCTCCAGACTTCCTTTGGGCTTTTGGTCACAAATAGGGCTCAAATGTCCGATTATTGTCAGGCTCAACAGCTCAAGTTGTAAAAGCACTGTGTGTTCTGCGGTGCAGGCCCAATAAATTTCGCAAGAAAATAATAATCGAAAAGCTTTTTCCCCCTGAAAATAAAAATTCGAATAAAGGAACGCAAAAATCATATCCATCACCCAAACATTTCGACGTGTACAAATTAGATCTCATGGGTTCTACCACTGAATGGTGGTACTCTCCGGTCTACATGCCTTATTTTTGTTTTACTCCTAATCAAATAATTGAACATATAGATTTTGAATTGTACTATAGCGGATGTCTTATAGAATGATTGTCGCAGGTGTAATGCTGACATGGCCCGTCAGCCACACCCTCCCTATCTCATTCGTTCTTCTCCATCTCCACCGTTGCGAGCATTGCATTCCTAAATTCTTTCACAAATTTCCCTAAACCTACTTCTTCCTCCTCATCTCCAGCGCCACCTTTGGTGGATTAGCCACTGTTATCCCCATCTCCTAATCGCTCTGATGAGTCACCCTTGTCTCGGACACCATCATACCACTCTCCACCTCTCCTGCAATCGAGGTAGTTTCATCGCGCATCCTCCTTGTTGACCACCATCCACTACGAAGCTTTTGCTCTTTGTGGTCTAACTCTAAAGCTGCCCCCTCCCGCCAACCCCCTTACATCTGTCTCATATGTCATTATTATCGGAGTTCGAGTCATTGTCGTTGCATCGTCATTGAAAAAGTTATTGCCGTTGAGTTTATTCTATCCATGCTACCGCCTTTACTCCCCTTTACTCCCCTTTACTCCCACTCTCTTAGTGTCTCTCTATTTGCGATGGGGAGGTGGAAAATATTTCCTTAACCTTTGGGGCTTAATCCAATGACCAGGGTAGGTCTATGATAAATAGGACAATATCATTCATATGATGTATAACAAGCTTGTTATATTCTGAAAAACATGAACATTATATACCTCTATGTTCCAAAATACAAATATTTCTAAGTTGTTCTAAGCTTGTTATATTTTGTTTTTTAACAAAATGAACAATCGTTTATATTTTGGGATAAAATTTAAATTATATAAATACTTAGAATTTGAAACGTATTGACTACTTCGTAATATAATTTGGTTCCCAAAATATATACACTACAATTCTAAAATTAGAAGTGTCCTATAAATTATATAATACTAAATACTCCATCCTAAAATAATTTTAATTTTCACCCATATCACATGTTCCAACACAAAAGTAAAAGGACTAGAATTACGTATTCCATTTACTTACCAATCAATGCAATTACCCTCTATATTATCCACTTCAAATATATTTATTTATACCCTGAAAATAATAAACTTATTCAAAACCAAACAAAATTAAACTTGTGCTTCGGGACCAAGGCCCCCAACTCCCAACCCCCTGTGGCGAAGGAAAAACAGCAAGAACTCATTTCCCCATCCCCCTTCCCTTCCCACCAAATCACGCTCCGATCCCCTCCGCCTCCCTCCCGCAGCGACCCGCCACCCACCCGCCGATCCGGTCCAGATCCAGATCCTCCTCCTCCTCCCGCGCGCGCCATGAGCTCGACGCGGCCCGCGCCGGCGTCGTTCCGGGACCGCACCGGCGAGTTCCGCGCCGCCGTCGAGAGCGCGGCGCGGTACGCCTCCTCGTCCGGCTCCGCCGGGGCGCCGCCCACCAGCAGCGTCGGCGTCGGCCCGCTCGACGTGTCGCGCGGGGCCGCGTCGGTGCAGTCGGAGTTCAACCGCCGCGCCTCCAAGATCGGGCTCGGGATCCACCAGACCTCGCAGAAGCTCGCCCGCCTCGCCAAGCGTATGGTTCCTTCGCCGCCCCCCTCCTTCCCCTTTCCGTTGGTCGGTCTCAGCTGCTGGTTCCCCCGCGAACCATGGGGCGGGTGGGATCTCGAGGCGCGCGCTAGATCTCGTCCTCGATCGAACCCAGTAGCATAGGGATATTAGTTAGTACTCCACTTTGGTTGCCGATGATTGCTAGCTGTGTTAGATGTTATAACTATAAATGCACGTTTGTGAATTTGTGATATTTCGATTACATCTATCTGCTACGCTGATTGATCTTGTAGTGCCCAGTCAGCCCACGCATTAGGGTCCTCGTGCTTTCGTTGATGTTATTTCGGCATAGGCAGGATGTGTTGTTCTGCATTCGTGTCATGACATGTTGTGCAGAATTTGGGGGTTCTACTAGATCGGAAGTAGGATGTTGCTTTGATTCATTACCTGTTCTCAAGAATCTAACATGAGCATTATCTCTTCTAATTGAAACCGGATGATGTGCTGGTATTGTGCACGCGGAATGGTGGTACAAGTAACTGTGTTCAATGCAAACTCATCATATCTGCTGAAATTTATGCTGTGGAGGTTGGTGGTTAGAGCTGTTGTAATAGTGGCTGATGTTTTTAGAGTGAAGTTGCTAGGTCCTGTTGGATTTAGAAATTAGATGTATCTCGTTGAAGCGTACTATCCTCAGAAGATGTTTTAGCTCCCTGACCTACCACTGTGAAATATGAATCTATGATATGCACTATCTGTTTGCCCCATGTTTATCTGCTAAGTTGTGCCTAAATACTTGAACATACGAATATTATTTCAATGCTTTGCTAATAAACTTCTTTTTAACACTGTGGGCGTTGCTGATTTTGTGATTTGTATTATTTGCAGTTGCAAAGAGGACATCTGTCTTTGATGACCCTACAGTAGAGATACAAGAGCTGACTGCAGTTATCAAGAAAGATATCACTGCTTTGAATTCTGCTGTTGTAGACCTACAGGTTCACTGCAACTCACAAAATGAGAGCGGGAATCTTTCCAAGGATACAACAAGTCATTCCACTACAGTCGTGGACAATCTCAAAAATCGCCTGATGAGTGCAACAAAAGAATTTAAGGAAGTTCTTACCATGCGGACAGAGGTAAGATATAAATTTCTAGATGCCTGCATGATTTAAATACATGCTGCCCTGTTTTTTTGGCATCATCTTCAGTAAAAATAGACTACTTACAGTCTTTCCTCTAATGTACAGAATTTGAAGGTTCATGAAAATAGAAGACAAATGTTCTCCTCATCGGCTGCGAAGGATGCATCAAATCCATTTATTCGTCAACGCCCACTTGTCGCCAGGGATGGGCCTGAATCCTCAGTGCCCCCAGCACCATGGGCCAGTGATTCTGCCTCTACGCCATTGTTTCAGAGGTATAAAACTTGCTCATGCACAAAGTTAAGCCATTAAAGCTCTGCTTGGGGTAATGTGCTACTTGATAGAAAGCCACGGTAGCCATTCTATAGCCTACTGTCTTGTCAACCAGCTTTTGATAACCAATCTGGTCATGTAAAAGCAGTTTAGCAGTTGCATGGAGACACAGTAATAAATTTCTTGTTTACCAGTTATTTACCTCAAACAGCTTGTTGCACGTCTCAGTGCTGCCCACTAAGAACAACGCAATGATAATTCGCCGACTTCAGTTAACAGTGAACCTTTTGGCATGTTAATATCCCTTTTGTGCTTCTGTTCACCAGGAAGAAGACTAATGGAGACCATGGGGCATCATCATCTTCTTCTCAGCCATTCATGCAGCAGCAGTTAGTACAGCAGGACAGTTACATGCAGAGTAGAGCAGAGGCTCTTCAAAATGTTGAATCAACCATCCATGAGCTGAGCAACATATTTACACAGTTGGCAACTATGGTTTCTCAACAGGGAGAACTAGCGATCAGGTGAACGCTCTTCTACAAAAGTTTGATTTAATTCATGAGTTGACTGTCTTGCGCCTATGGTCAAGTTCATATCATTATTCTAAATACTTATAAGCTTCAAGATATGCTCTAATCCCATAGCAGATATATTTCCATTGTGTGCTAAAGAGATGAACATTTTCTCGAAATACAGGGATAAACATGGATTATTGTGCATGGTGTCTGGTCTCAAATTTTCCTCTAATAATGCCAAAACTTGAAATACCTTTGATGCCCCAAACGCCAGAAATAGATTATGCATGTGTTTGTGCCATGGGCAATTGGACATGTCTTGGTTCTTATAATTTTTGTTGCTGTCTTTTGTTCGCTACATTTAGTATTGGACATGTTTTGGCACACAAATGCTTATGTATTGCATGCACACTACATTTAGTTGCCTACTCGATGTGGATTCATGCATAGGGCTGAGTTTGGAGTAGCTATATTCATGGAGCTCTTGAGATTGTTTATCTCCTGACAGATTAGCTTTGCGGTTGATTTGTACATAGTATTTTTGTGAGATTACGTTGGGTTTAAAATTTGCACTACCCGTGACAGAATTGATGAGAACATGGATGACACACTAGCCAATGTCGAGGGAGCGCAGGGCCAGCTGCTGAAGTATCTCAACAGCATTTCATCAAACAGGTGGCTGATGATGAAGATATTCTTTGTGCTGATGGTTTTCCTCATGATCTTCATATTCTTCGTTGCATGATTTCTCCCCTTGACAATGTCACCTCGAATGTTTTGCATGGTTGCCTGCTATGCGTAGTATATTCTTTTCATTTTTACCAAACTACACCATGTACACAATTTTCACTCGGATGATGATAAGCAGCCGTCTAGCCCTTTGTGGTCATGTAAATTGGGAGAAGCTCCAGAACTGTTCTGTTATATTTTTACAACATGTTTGATGTACCATTTCATGACACGCGGTGGTAAACTATGTCGAAGGGGGGAAAAAAGTTCTGTCACTGCAAGCTTGTGAAACGCTGAAAGGGTTGTGGTGTTGTGATTTGTAGACGTGTGATGGCCCGGCGATTTGATGTTCAAAGCCAAATTCGTATGTGCATGCATTATTGCTTTCTCTTGCACGTCTTTTGTTGCCTGTTTCTTTTATAGGTATGACATAAGGAGTATTGTCCTATACCATCGGTATATCGAAGCAATTAGATATCATAAAACAACAATATGGCACATGCAGATAAGTCGGATATAGATTGTCCCTCTGAACATTGACATGGTTTTATAATAGGGATATGTATTTTTCACCCTTGAACCCTTCCCTCTGTCTAAAATACGCCCATAAACTCCAAAAACTGGGTATTTGGACATCCTCCAACTAGCAGTACGGTTCGAATCCATCCCTTCGGTCCCAGCCTAGATGGTTTTTTTGCTTACGTGGTGCTAACATGATACTCTACTCATCCATAAAGAAATATAAAACGGTTGATCCACATGTCACATGCCACCTAATCTCCCTATCTCTCTCCTCTCTCTTTCCTTGTCTTTCTTCTATTGTGTTTCTTCTAGATCAGCACTAGGGGTGGAACCTCGCCCGGCTCGGCTTATAAAAGCTCGGCTCAAGTTCTGTCTCCTCTATGTGATTGCAATATTCAATTTTAAACAGTGCATAAGAACGGCTATTTATAACCTGTTAGTTTTCAATCTATCTAATTTTTTTATTACAATGAACGATGGTGAGCGGTGATGTTGCGTGGAGACTAAAATCTAAATTGGATGTGAATTTAATGCCCTATTATATCAAACCATCTGTTTGTTTTTTTAATACAAAATATAAACGAAATCCTTTTGCTAGATTTTAATTGTATTCCTACTTGGATTATTTAAAAAAATCAAAGGAAATTTGCGTCCCTAACGCATTGATTTAGATTTGTATTGGATATGAAAAGGAAAAAAATAAATAAATCAAGATATAAAAGGCAAAATAAGAATAAATCAAAACTACATCGGCAGGTAAAATGCCTTTTAATATAAAAGGCAAAAAGAAATAAATCAAAATACAAAGAACAAATAATCAAATGCACGGGCAGACAGGTCAAAGGCTAAAAAGAAGTTAAATTGAGCTCCCAAGAAAAGAAATAAATCGAAATATAAGGAAAAAATAAATTAAATACACTGGCAGACATGTAAAAGGCTAACAGCAAGTTAAATTGAGCTCCCAAAAAAGAAATATATAAAAACCGCACATGTAAAAAACTTTTTAATATAAAAGACATCAAAATGTAAGGAAAAAAGTGAAATGCATTGACAAGCTTAAAAGGAAGTTAAATTCCGCTTTGCTGGGTTTCAAACATGGTATTTAAGATTTCATACACTAGCGTTTTTATGATTTCATACACTAGCGTTTTTATGTTGCAGCTTATCCATCGTGCTACAGAGCCTTTACTTTACTTGACTCGGTTGTCGAGTAAAAAACATTTGGTTATATTATTTATAACGACGAAAACGTCCCATATCATCTCATATTTTTATAACAAATAAGATATACAAACCTCCTCGTCATAAACTCAATTCTGAATTCACGATTTGGTTGCACGGATCAGGTTTCCTCCATCCCCTTGCCGCCGCTGCAAGGGCCTTGCCCGAGGCGAGATGGGAGAGCCGAGAGCGGCGCACGCTCGCAGGAGCGTGACACCATTCTCCACCCCCACCCCCCATCCCACGCGGATAGGTTTTCCATACAGATAACTCGGCAAGGGAAGGGCAAGACGCACAAGAGAGAGAGACGCACAGAGCTCCTCCTCCTCATCGGCCCGCGACCTAACACGCACGCACTAAACAAACCCACGCGACGGCGGCGTCTCCCCCATCTCGACCAAAACCCTAGCCCCTCCCGCGCCGCGCCGCGCCGCCTCCCACCCGCCCCGATCAGCAGCCGCCGACGCGTCAGCCCCTAGATCGGCGGGTCGGCGCTCCCCCCACCCCACACCCCAGATTCAGATTCCGGTGCGCGGATTTGTTGTTGGGGAGGGCAGGAGAGGGAGGGAGGGAGTATGGTGGGAGGAGGGAGGAGGGGGGCGGCGGCGGCGGGGGACGAGGTGAAGCTCAACACCGGCAACGTGTTCGCGGCGCTCGAGACTCTCAAGAAGAAGAAGAAGGGCGGGGACAAGGCCAAGGGGGGCTCCTCCTCGGGGAGGGGCAGGGACGGCCGCAAGGCGCAGCCCTCGTCGCAGCAGCAGCAGCAGGAGCAGCAGCAGAAGGAGGTCTTCTGGGCGCCCGCGCCCCTCACCACCAAGTCCTGGGCCGACGTCGAGGACGACGACGACGACGACTACTTCGCCACCACCGCGCCCCCTCGCCCCGTCTGGGGCACCGGCCAGGGTGATGACGGGGCCAAGGAGGAGGAGGAGGATGAGGATGAGGAGGACGATGCAGTGCACGCGGCCCTGCAGGAGGTTTATTTCTCCATATGAATACCTGTCTGTCTTGTTTGTGCTGTCTGCTGCGCATGAATTTTTTCCGCTTGATTAAATCCGCCGTTGTGTTGCGTAATGTTTGATTATAGATGACAAATAGATGCTGTACACATATGCGAGTACTTGTTGGATCGAGGTAGGGTATATTCTGTTAGCTGTAGTGGTAGTGGTGATGCCTGCAGGATTAATTTTGGCAACTGTGATGGTTGGCAGACGCAGGGATTTATATGTGGGTATTGAAGCTGTAGCCTGAGGTTAGAATGCGCTAGGTTTACTTATGCTTTTGCATAATTAGTTTTACAAGCTATGTATGCGTTCATACTAAACGGTAAGTGAGGACTATGAGATATCTCATCTGCATTTATTTATGTATGATAATTTTACAAAATGGTATTTGGATACGTAAGTGGTGGATCAAGACAGTGAAAATCCTTTTGGTACTTGTTAAATAATCTAACACTGGAAGTGTAGCCCTACTTGATATAAGAAAATATATGGTAGGCCTGTTTATACCTGTAGGATTGTTTCTTTTGTTTCTTGTCATACAGTGTATGCTTAGCTGATAACTTCACATGGCGAATCCATGCCGCAAATAAGAGCCCACAATATTTGGCTGAACATGAACATGATATATTATATTTCTTCATAAATGATTTCTTTTTCCCTCAAAATTCTTCTTTATTATTAGATTTTAGAGAGGTAAATGATTGATGCAAAATGTGAGAAAATAATTGACTTATGTTGAATACACTAATGAATTTAAGAGAAAATCTGGGTGTTGCATTTTGAGTATTGCCACTTTATGCCTGATTGGTAGCATTCTTATATGTGTTTGCCTCTACACACTGCAGGAAATAGAGAGTGAAGATGAGGACCTCGATGATGAGGTTGATGATGGTGCTGTGGATGAACCTGAGCACGAAGAGGATGATGCCCCTGCTGAATCAGCTGGTAAGAAAGCTTCAGTTCCAGTTGCACCACCTAAAGATACAGAGAGGCAACTATCCAAAAAGGAGTTGAAAAAGAAGGAATTAGCTGAACTTGATGCTGTGTTGGCTGAGTTGGGAATTTCTGGTGCTTCAAGCAATGCTGCACAGGATGAAAACAATGGTAAGCGCTACAGTATATCCTTTTATGGTGCTGAAATTATACTTGATGAGTGTTTGTGTGTTCCTATGTATGTCTGTCTCAATGGTTGGGTGGTCTGAATGTTTTTCACACTATGTTCCCTTGCAGCTGAGAAGAAAGGTTCAAACCAAACTGGTGATGGAGAGAGAAAGGAAGATGCAGCAGTACCTTCAGAGAGCAAGAGTTCCAAGAAGAAGAAAAACAAGAAAGCAAAGGAGGCCAAAGAAACACAGGAACCAGCTGATGGGACAGAGGAGACTGCCAGTGCAGAACCTGATGAAGACACAACCTCTATTGATGTGAAGGAGCGCCTAAAGAAGATGGCTTCAATGAAGAAAAAGAAATCAGGCAAAGACACGGACACGGCTGCAAAAATTGCAGCTGCCGAGGCTGCAGCTAGGAGTGCTAGGCTTGCGGCAGCCAAGAAGAAAGAGAAGAACCATTACAACCAGCAACCTGTGCGGTAAATGGCCGCCAAAGTTTTGAAAAATGTTCTGAGTTTGAAAAATCCCCTTGTTCGTTTTGGACTCACAATAAACTTTTTTGAGTTGTATTTATGACCTTGGAGCGCCTTTCTGAGATTCATTTCGAATTCTTAAAGGCCTTCCTGGTCTCAAAACGGTCATGTAATTGTGTTTTGAATCTTTGACCCAGTGGAACTTAATGGACGGCATGGCCAGTGAGAGGGCTAATTGGGTACTGTCGTTCTCTTTCTCTCTTGCTGCAGTGATTGCTCGAATGTTGTCATATCTTTTCTTCCTGTAGCTCAATGAAACAATGCCATCCTACAGTTGTCTGCGTGCATAGATAGTTTTTGGCATTGAGAATTTGAGATCACAGTGTCAATCAACTGTTGCGAGCTGTGGATGGATCTATGTGGTCATGTGGGGATTGAATGAGTAATCTGGGAAATGGTTCAAATGCTGTTTCAGCAATTGTAAAGTTTGATGTTGGTAATTATCATTCTGGAATTTGATGTTGTTGGTGTCACACTTATCCAGTCTCGTCATTATGGTGTTAGTGTTCCTGGAGTAGAATAGCTTATCATGGATGTAGCTGGCTGTGGTTTCTGGCCCTGTTTTTATCTAGTGTGCTTGCGAGTGGACATCATTTCGTGTGTAAACTTGTTTTCGGGTGGCTCAAGGTTCAGGTTACGCGCATCTCATCGTAAATTCGTAATATGAATCGTGCATATATTGTCGTAACCTTGAGGCATATAGATTTAAAATGAGTTTAAAATTATACACTGTGTTACGCCCGAGATTTACCTTTTCTATTTCAAATTTAAAAAAACTGCAAATTATGGCCATCAAATTTCGAATACACATGTCACACAGGCAAATTTCTGAAACGTGTAACATACCGCCGTTTGGCACTACTGGCCTTTAAATGTTTGGTGATAAAAATCTAAACCTTGTAACCTTTGGATGGTATTAAAGTACACTAGAAACTTGTACGGTAAACTTTGGATGGTACAAATCTAAACTTGGGGTCTAACTGATTTCCCCTTAATGTTTTAATTTTGATAACAAATATAGTCGTTTTGTGTTAATCTCCTGTGATTGCTCTTCTTTGTGTGTTCTGTCTTTTCGTTGTTCTTCTTCCGCCGTAGGGAAGCAGACACGCCAACCCTTTTGAGCGTTTTGTCGATTAGACGATCACGATCTTTTAATAGTTACTACCTACCTCTCCTCATTTCATAATACAAGATATTTGACTTTTATATCACAACGTTTAACCATTTATCTTATTTAAAAATTTAATATAAATATAAAAATGACAAGTCATGTTTAAAGTTCTTTGGATAATAAAATAAGTCATAAGTAAAATAAATGATATTTTTATAATTTTTTGAATAAGATAAATGATCAAACATTGCAAACAAAAAAAATCAAACATCGCAAACAAAAAAAATCAAATATCTTACATTATAAAACGGAGAGAGTATATACTACGACAAATTGAATACACTCCACCTCTCATCATCTATTGCTTGCCTTATATGTTAAAACCAAAATTTAAAATTTTAAAGCTTAATTTTAGAGTTGATTTTATTTTTTTCCAACTTAATCTAATTTTCAGCATGGAAAACAATAATAACATAGATATGACTTTACTTATAAATTATTTCTTCTACACTCATATTCACACTTGAGCCTACAACAATAACATATTAAACGAAAATCGTCAGAAAACAATACAAGAGCAGAAAAGGTCTCCTTGAAACCCAAAAATAAAATAAAATAAAATAAAGCAAAGCAAGAGGCAAAAAGAAAAGAGAGAGAAAGAGGAGAGGAGGCAAGCATCTCTCGTCTCGCTCGCCGCACGCACGCAACGACGCGGCCAAATCAAATGGTCACCGGTTAGGCCGCTCGCCGCCGGTCGCCACCGCGCAATGTCGCACTGCCTCCGGGCCTCGCCCTTCCTGTCGCCGCCTCCCCTCCTCCTCCTCCACCCGTCCCGACGCGGCCGCCGCCCGCGGCGCCGCCAGGGGGGCTGCGGCCACACGCCGCTCGTGGCGCGGGCCCGCTTCGACCCGCCGCCGCTGCTCCGCCTCAAGGTCTCCGACTCCAGCGACTGCCCCGCGCCGCAGCACCCGCAGGCGCACCAGCCGCTGCTCCCGCGGCCGCTGCTCGCCTCCCTCGCGCCGCTATGGAGGGAGGGCCTCTTCCTCGTGCGCTGCTCCGTCTTCGCCGCCGCGCTCTCCGTCGCCGCCGCGCTCTCCTGGTACGCGCAGCTCCGGGCCCGCTCCTTCGTCGAGTCGCGGCTCCTCCCCGCCGCGTGCGCCGCGCTCGGCGACTACCTCCAGCGGGAGGTCCACCTCGGCCGCGTGCGCAGCGTCTCCCCCCTCGGGATCACCCTCCACACCTGCTCCGTCGGCCCGCACCGGGAGGAGTTCTCCTGCGCCGAGGTGCCCGTCATGAAGATCAGGCTCCGGCCCTTCGCTAGCCTCAGGAGGGGGAAGGTCGTCGTCGACGCCGTGCTGTCCGAACCCTCCGTTCTCGTGGCGCAGACGAAGGATTTCTCCTGGCTGGGGATCCCCACGCCGTCCGAGGCCTCACCCAAGCGCCATTCAGGGGAGGAGGGCATTGACTCCCGCACCAAGACCAGGAGGCTTGCGAGGGAGAAGGCCGCGGAGCAGTGGTACGAGGAGAGGGATAAGGCTGCGAGGGAAGCTGCCGAAATGGGATATATTGTTCCTAGTACCCAATCAATTTCTCCTTCCACCGATGAGATGATGGAAGACGATGGACCTATTGATACTGGGAAATCCAGCCCACCCCTATGTGCTGATGAAATGCACAGGAAGGACCATCACATAGATGCAGGCATCGACTCTGGCTCGAAACACGCCGATTTGGAGAAATCCTTCGGCGTGAAAGCTCGTATTCCAGGGATCAGCTTCTGGTCTAGGATGATTCCAAACCCTAGCAGGCGCAGGTACAGGAGGAAGGCTCACAGCAAGTTGATATCGGACATTGACAATTCTTCTCAGCAAAGGATCCTTAGGCGTAGCGCGTATGCTGCTGTTGCATATTTTCAAAACAAGTGTAGTGGTAATCCTGATGACTCATCACCTGGTCCTGGTAAAAGCTCATCTGGTGGAGGTCATATGAATGCTGGCGGTGAGGAAGTTAGTTCAAATGATGGGCCACTTGAATCCTCTGAGATAACATCTACAGATTATGGTGAATTACCGCCAGAGAAAGGCAATTTCGCAAGTGCAATGCTGATCTGCAATACAGATGCTGCTTTGAATGAAAGTTCTCATAACCAACAACCTAGTCAGATTAGTTCACATACCTGCGATAAAAATGTCAGATTATCTGAAGCCCCTGTGTTGAAAAAGCATGAAAATGTATCTGAAGATAATCTTGTTCATGAGCAAGGATTTGATTTTGGGGCTTTTGGCTCATGCACACATGCTCATAACTGGGCATCATTTTGGCCCTTCCAAGTGAAGGGGTTCCCTGTCAGGTTCAATGCACCATCAGCTTCTCTGAATGTTCAAATGCAGAAGTTGAGGTCGCTTTTTGCTATTGGTCCAGGAGACGTGTCTGCTGAACTTCCACAAGGTGTTGGCCAGATCCATCCTGGTGGTGTTCAACAAACTCTTCCCATAACCCTGGATTCTGTATATTTCAATGGAGGGAACCTGATGCTTCTAGGTTATGGTGACCAAGAACCAAGGTTTGATCTTGTAACTATCCGATTTCATTACAAATACTGGACTACTTGCTTTTTGCCATGCTTTAATGTGTTTACCATACCGGCCGCAAAAAAACATGTTGTGATTTTCTTTTGACCATTTGCCTGTTCCCATTAATTTATTGCATCCAGTAGCAATCAACCTTCAGTAGTTCAGTGTACAAAGTATAAAATATTCTATTCTATTTTGTTTTCTGGTTCATATTATTTGATCTTATTTCCCCAGCTTACAGTTGCCACAATTTCAATAATGGCCGCCTGTACATTTAAACGATCCCACTACTTCAATTAGACTTATTGCCTTCCAACTGTAGGGAAATGAAACATGCTAATGGACACATCAAGTTCAAAAACTGTTACAATCGTGTACATGTGCATGTCACTGGGAACTGCATGGAGTGGAGACAAGACCGGACATCTCAAGGAGGGGGGTATCTTTCTACGGATGTTTTTGTTGACATAGCTGAGCAAACATGGCATGCTAATCTGAATGTAGTCAATGCTTTTGCTCCGGTAATGTGGCTATTTTTCTGCCGCTGGTTTGTTTTTCTTAGACTTCTCTCTGACTCAAATAAGAGTGCTGAATGCTAGTATCCTTGGTCTTTGTCTTCAAAGAGTGTTTTTTTCATGTGCAGCTTTTTGAGAGGATCCTCGAAATACCTGTTGTTTGGCATAAAGGAAGAGCTACCGGCGAGGTGATCTTCTAAACTTGATCTCTTACATGTTATTTCCCCACTACTTGTATGGTCACACATGCATGTTTCTGAAAATAATTCCTGAGACGTGACTTCCATATGTACTTAATAACTAAACTTATTTGGGGCTTTATTGCAATCTTTATCAAGTCATCCAGGTCTCACCGAAACTTTTTTTTTTGTGGGGTCTTTATTGAAGCCTTGAACATATAAATTTCTTCAGCAGACATTTCATCTTCTTGTTCCTCCAGGTGCATCTCTGCATGTCGAAGGGTGATTATTTCCCAACCATTCATGGCCAACTTGATGTGAAAGGCCTAGCTTTTCAGATATTAGATGCCCCATCATCATTTTCAGTATGTTCGTCCTTAACCCAATAATCTGTTTTCTCCTATTCTGCATATATCACCAGTGGGTCATATTTTTTCCTTGTTTCTTTCAAGTCACAAGACATATTAGAATGATATGAAGCTTTTTTTTGGTAATTTGCTGTAACCTGACCACCAGTGGACCATAGTTCTCTTTTGTCATTGACGTTCAATCAATAAACACTGATACTCGTGTTGTGGGGTGAAAAATGACCATCACTTTTGACTGGGAGAAAATAAAGAAGAAAAAGCAATGGAATTACATTTCTGGAGCATCTAGGACTTTCTGCTTTGTATGCATAAAGGCTAACCTGGAATTTGAATTTCAAGATCTGAGAAACAATTGGGTGTACTTGATTGTAAGCAACATACTGCAGTCATAGGTTTACAGTGTCTTAAGTTTTCATTGACTTTGGATGTAGTAAATTTCTTGCATATGTTGGACCAGAATGAGTTGAAAGAGGAAGGAACATGATCTGCATATTAATGTTCACTAGTTGAATTCCTATGCTTTGCCACGGATAAAAGAAAATATTATAATATTGTCTAAAATAAACAAAAATATATTTACCCATCTTTTGCTAGGGAATATTCACGTTAATTTGATTTTATATGTGGCTATCCATCTAGATTTGATTGTTTCTTACTATTAAGAAGCTCAAGGGGTAATTTGTAAAATTTACAATGGGAATAGGTGGCGTGGCAGATTCCCTACTATCACCACTGCCTTCTTTAAATGTGTATAGACTAGTGTCATCAGGGTGAGCTCTTACCACTCCTTAGTGACCCAAGAATGAATTGGTCATTAGCATTTCAAGGTAACAATCATAATTATGGAAATACTAGGCTTAATAATGAGGTTAGAGGAATAGTTATGTCCCAAGAACTGGACACATAGCCAAAAGTTGCTATATTTTGGGACAGAGGTACTAACCTTTTATGGGGACTAACATCTTGCTGTGGAGTATAGCTATGCTGCCATATGTGGTACTTTTTTGAAGTGTAAGTGATTAGTATTTTTTAACTAGATCCTGAATGCATTCAGGATATAGTGGCAACTCTTTCTTTTCGTGGTCAAAGAGTATTTCTGCATAATGCAAGTGGTTGGTTTGGTGATGCTCCGGTAGAAGCTTCTGGTGATTTTGGTCTAAATCCTGAGGATGGAGAATTTCATCTAATGTGCCAGGTATCTTTAAACTTTCTAAGTGCATATTTGATATATCATTCAAGTATTCTGTCATGTAACAGTGATTAATCTCGATAATTTTGATCCTCTTTCCAGGTTCCATCAGTTGAAGTTAATGCACTTATGAAAACAATGAAAATGAGACCCCTAATGTTTCCGGTACAAATACTGTTCCTCTCATAGTTTTTCTGAACTCCTATGGAGATCCTGGATTCCTTCATACATTTTGAGTTGGTTTGTTTCCACATAATTGCATAAAGGCTGGACCATATGTGGACACGTCACATATGATTTAACTATACTTTATTAGAAATAAGTTTTGTATCTGTGCTAATTAAAAAATGTTGAAGAGATTGCTGTTTAGTGAAAAAGAACAGTGTATTGCACATAGTGTTGTACTGCCTGGTTCAGTTTAAATATTTTCCATCTGAAGTTCTGAAGTCAAAATGTATTTTTAGCTACATTTAGCCCAAATATGTAGCACAATGAAAGATAATTTTGATTCTTATATAGGATGTGTTTTTGTATGGCCAAAGTCTGTATGGTAACACCTAATTAAGTGGCTAACCTATATAGGTGCATCATTTGATATCCATTTCATTTCTTTGCGTTATTGGTTCATCTCAAAAATAGCTTCTTTGTTGTGCATACAATTATACAATCAGTTTTTGGATAGGCTATGTGTGTCAACCTCATTTTTTAATATTTTATAATAATGGCCTAATGATGATATAAATGTTTGCTAAAACACCTTTATGGCTCATATCTTCATATTCATCCTTTAAGATTTGGTATTAATATATTACTTAATTCGTTCAGTTGGCTGGTTCTGTTACTGCCGTATTTAACTGTCAAGGACCTCTTGATGCTCCTGTTTTTGTTGGAAGTGGGATTGTTTCAAGAAAGTCTCTTTCAGTATCTGGCATGCTTCCATCAGCAGCTTCTGAAGCCGTGATGCAAAACAAAGAGTCTGGTGCAGTGGCAGCTTTTGATCATATTCCCTTCAATCACGTTTCAGCAAATTTTACTTTCAACCTTGATAATTGCGTGAGCACAACTATAGCCACCATTATTTCCAGTATTGAAGTTTATGAATGTTGGCAATGATTTTCTCTTACTATTTTGTATTTTCACTGGCTAAGGTTGCTGATTTATATGGTATTCGAGCATGCCTTTTGGATGGTGGAGAAATTCGAGGAGCTGGTAATGCTTGGATTTGCCCAGAGGTACTGTTGCTGTTGATTGCAGACCCAGTCACACATGCTTTCACATCTGTATTAAATTTAAGCATCTAACTTATTTCTACTTTTTCTGGAGTGTATTCATTTTATTTTAAATAGCCCATGCTTTCCTGATTGCTCACTCTGTGTTGAGAATAAACTGGAAGTTTTTGGATTGTGATGAGTAAGGATTAGATGATATAGTCAGTACTCTTGCAAAATGAAAATTAGTATAGGAATTAAACGATGCAAATCATTTCGTCCACATCCTTCATGCATTATTCACAGTGTTCTGTTATGCTGTAAATGTGGCTGAATCCTAGTGGAGCTTTTCTGGGCTTACAACAATGACTATTGTTGAGGGCTCTGCAAATAGTCAACCACTTCTTATTCTTATGTGCCATTGAAGTTCCTAATGAATGCAATATTGTACCAAAGTACCTATGTGTAATTTTATTATACATTCAATGCCAATCCAATGGATAATTTGCCATTCTCAACCTACTAGTTTCTATTCTGTTGAAGGAATATGGCCCCATACACTACTACTACACTTAGTTATGAAAGTATGCAAGTATAATATGTATTTAGATCTCTGCAGGGTGAAAGTGATGATTCTGCTATGGACATTAATTTGTCTGGGAGCATTTTACTTGACAAGGTTTTGCATCGCTACATTCCTGGAGGCATCCAGCTGATTCCACTCAAAATTGGAGAGCTCAATGGAGAGACTAGACTTTCTGGTTCACTTATTAGGCCGTGAGTATCTTAGATGTGCCATCTGCAGTCCTACTGTCCTACTGGGCCAGCTCTTTTTCTTATTCCTGATCTAACTGTGGATAATATCTGACAGGAAATTTGATATCAAATGGGCTGCACCAAATGCAGAAGATTCTTTTTCAGATGCACGTGGCAATATCGTTATTGCACATGATTATATTATGGTCAACTCATCGTCAGTTTCTTTTGATTTAAATACTCGTATTCAAACATCATATATCAATGATTATTTGCTGCACAAGGAGATGTATCAAATGAAAAAAATTATGCCACTGATTGTGGAGGGTGTGGATTTGGATTTACGAATGCGAGGCTTTGAGTTTGCTCATATAGCTTCTTCGATACCTTTTGATTCGCCACGACCTTTACATTTGAAGGCATCTGGAAGGTTCAAATTTCAAGGAAAAGTGGTGAAATATAGCCAGTTAATTGATGAGAAGAATTATGGTGCTTTACTAGGTATCATTGACCAAAGTAAGCTTGAGAGTGATGTATCAAGGCTTGTTGGTGAGATTTCTATGTCAGGAATAAAACTTAACCAACTTATGCTGGCACCACAATCTACTGGTTTTCTTTCCATATCACCAGATTCTGTAATGGTAATTTGTGATGAAATGCTTCTTCCGACCCATCTATATTTAATTTCTAAACTTAAATGTTATTTTTTTAGCTTCATTATGTTCTTGTTTGTAAATTTCTTTGTTGTAGTGCATTATGCACCCAGAACAACTGTCAAAATGATTATTCTGCAGGCAGACCTTAGTCTATATAGAGGATTTTTATTTAAAATTAAAACACTCTCAACATTTAACCTTTTAAAACACTAAACACATATTTCCATCACCTCAAAACAGAGTCAAAACCAATTAATGAACATAATGGTAAAAATGGAAGTTCTACATACTCTATATCCACCATCTGCCTTTTAACTAAGGTTTGATGATTATGTATACACAAAGGTATATTTTTCTTTCCAATTTCATTCACTTATGTTTCCAATTGTGTTTATACTGCTTCAACAGACTTCATTTCAATGATAACATACTCTTAACAAACTATAATAAAATCGAGAACACATATGCATTTTAAAGTTGCATTTTAGTATCCTACATGTATGGACGCCACTTTTGCCCTCTTTTCATTTTTTTCTTCTGCTCCATGGCCAAGCAGTTAAATGCTACAGGCAGACCTGATGAAAATTTTTCCATAGAAGTGAATGGGCCATTATTTTTTGGCACGCATGACGCCATTCAAGATGGAAGGCTTCTGTCAATATTCCTCCAAAAGGGGCAGCTGAGATCTAATATCTGCTATCACCCTGGAAATTTGACTAGTTTGGAGGTACTCAACTGGCATGCTTATATGTTACTACTTGCCAACAGATCCTTCTAGAGCATTGTGAATTTCGGAGAGGAATGTCTAATTTTCTTGATCCTTGTTTCCTTGTTGTAAGGTTCGAAATTTGCCACTTGATGAGCTGGAGTTTGCTTCTTTACGTGGGTTTGTTCAGAAGGTAACATTGTCCTAGATGAATAGGATTTATTTTGATTTTAAATTTACCAGTCTTCTTTTATAACTGTATATAGCTCTCTTTGGTTGATTTTACTATGTCCCATGTGTTTTTAGGTTGTAATTACTCCTGATGCTTATATAAAAAGTTTACACATGGACCTTTTCTTTGTTACAGGCAGAACTCCAGCTTAATTTCCAGAAAAGAAGAGGTCATGGTTTGTTATCAGTTATCCGCCCCAAATTTAGTGGCATGCTTGGTGAATCGCTTGATATAGCTGCTCGATGGAGTGGTGATGTTGTGAGTTTTTCTTTTCATATATTGCTTTTGTGTTTGCTGAAGACACAGTCATACTCATATCCCATGTCTGGCACTTGGTAGAATATAAGAGTGTAGTTGTGAGGATACTGCACTCACTGTTACAATTATAAGTTTATAACTCATTTATGGTATCGAGCAGAGCAGACTAACTTTGCTCCGTGCCATCAAATTGACCTTATGTTGGAAAGGGCTGCCATGAAGATGTTGGGCTTAGAATTGCCATAGCAAACACAAAAAGGAAAAAATAACTCCAGTAAATACCATTGCTGTTAAGATGTCAGTTGGTCTGTGGACCCATCAATTAGAAAGAAATTAGATTTCCATTCACTTCTTGGCTACTCTGGGGCATTATGTGGATTTATGGACTGGAGAATAGGGAAGGAAAAAATAATGAAGGGAAAGAAAATACAGATTGAGGTTAGAATTCTCCGTTGACACTCTGGACAAAAAAAAATGGTTTGTTATCTATTTTTGTTCTTTAATATGGCATTTTCCTATTGATCTTTGTGACATTATTTTGCTACTTTGGCGGCGATCTCAATGGCATGGAGCAAATTTATCCTTTCTAGCATCTCCAATGTTTGTGTTTCCCAGCAGAAAATTAGAAATTAATCCATGTGTCTTCATGTCCATGGGTTGCTTTTCCTGGCATTATTTATATTTTCTGATTTTCCGAGTAAGGTTGTTATCTTCGTTTTATCATAAGTCAGAAACCACCTTAGTGCTCACTTGAGCCATTCTCTTGTATTTTCTTTTCAACACCCAGATTACTATGGAAAAATCAGTCCTAGAGCAAGCTAATAGCAAGTATGAACTTCAAGGGGAGTATGTTTTTCCTGGAACACGTGATAGATTTCATATGGAAAACCAGAGTAATGGTTTCATAGAGAAAGCAATGGGAGGGCATCTTGGTAGCATCATGTCTTCAATGGGCAGGTGGAGGATGAGATTAGAAGTCCCAGGTGCAGAAGTAGCTGAAATGCTTCCCTTGGCAAGACTTCTATCTCGAAGTACAGATCCAGCTATCCGTTCCAGATCAAAGGTGTACTTTTGGTTATACAATTTTCATTCTCTTTGGAGGGACAATATTTTGTCAGAGATTTGGATGACAGAGCCATTTGATCCTCCTTTTCTTTTCAGGAACTTTTTATGCAATCTTTGAATTCTGTTGGATTCAATGCTGAGAGTCTTCATGACCAACTAAAGGTACTGTACTAAGGCAAAGAATCTGGCATCTTATATTACGTTATTATAATGTTATATGATTGCGTTTATTATTGTTCTTGTTACTATTACCATCATTTGCTACTTTGTGTCAAACTATACCCCATTGCTTGCACCAGGCATCAGAAATGTACCCTGATTGGTTGGATGATGATACAATTGAGGATATAACTCTTCCTGGCTTAGCTGAACTGAGAGGTTATTGGCGTGGCTCTCTTGATGCCAGTGGTGGAGGGAACGGTGATACTAAGGTGGGCATTTCAGGAAGTAATTATTGGTAACTAACTTACAGTGTTTTTGTTAAGACTTTTAGAACAGTTGTGAAGTGGATTGAACATAAATTTTTTTAGCTACATTGGTCTCCCTGCAGTGTTTAAGATAGCTATTAGTTTCTCTTACATTCTTTGTTGTCTCTTGGAGGGCAACTCTACAGAAGCTTGAAATTCCAATCAAACTATCAGCAGGACAATCTTCTTTACATTTTTTTTCCTCGAAGACCAATCTTCTTTATATAATAGCCATTTTGCCTATATATTTAAACTCAAATGTAATACTCTTATGTACTACAGGCCGAGTTCGATTTCAGTGGTGAAGACTGGGAGTGGGGCACTTACAATACACAGCGTGTTCTGGCATCTGGTTCATACAGCAATAATGATGGCCTGCGTCTTGATAAGTTATTTATTCAGAAGGATAATGCCACCCTTCACGCTGATGGATCAATTCTTGGCCCACTAACAAATCTTCACTTTGCTGTTCTTAATTTTCCAGTTGGTCTTATACCAGCATTAGTTCAGGCTATAGAATCATCAACCACAGACTCAATTCATTTTCTGAGGCAATGGTTGACACCAATCAAAGGTATTTTACATATGGAGGGGGATTTGAGAGGCACTCTAGCAAAACCTGAATGTGATGTTCAAATAAGACTTCTTGATGGCACTATTGGAGGCATTGATCTTGGAAGAGCTGAAGTATTAGCTTCTGTAACCCCAACAAGCCGTTTTGTTTTCGATGCAAACTTCGAACCAACCATACAGAGTGGGCATGTTAACATTCAAGGTAGCATTCCTGTTACTTATGTAGACAGCAACTCCATAGAAGAAGAACTGGAAGGAGGTGATGGTAAACAAGGTATAATAAGAATCCCTGTTTGGGCAAAAGACAGAGGATTGCCAAATGACATCAGCGAAACAAGAATCATGAGAGACAAGCCTGATGAGGGTTGGGAGTTTCAATTAGCTGAAAGCCTGAAGGGTTTAAGCTGGAATATGCTAGAACCGGGTGAAGTGAGAATAAATGCAGATATAAAGGATGGGGGTATGACGTTGATAACTGCACTGAGTCCTTACTCAAACTGGCTCCAAGGCTATGCTGAAGTTCTTCTCCAGGTGCCCATTCTTGCTTAATCCCCATAATTCCATTAAGGGAACACATGACTAAATAGTATAGGTTTACTCATTTTTTCTTTTTTATATGGCATTAATTTGAATTGACGAAAACTGTAAGATGAAATCAATCTATTAAGCATCAATTTCAGTTTAAATAGTTATTCTTTTGTTACACCTGTGCATTCACTCGAGATGACTTTTTCTCCTTGTCTTTGCCGTTTGGATGAAAGGTTAAAGGCACCGTTGATCAGCCCGTTGTTGATGGATCTGCTTCATTTCATCGAGCAACTGTGGCTTCTCCTTTCCTTCGGACACCATTGACAAATTTCGCTGGTAATGTTCATGTTATATCCAACAGACTATGTATCAATTCCATGGAAAGCAGAGTCGGGAGGAAAGGGAGATTGTCAATGAAAGGGACTCTACCTCTCCACAATAGTGAGCCATCAGCCAATGACAAGATTGAATTGAAATGTGAAGTTCTGGACATACGAGCAAAAAATATTTTGAGGTCATTACCAGTACTTCATCCTTTTATATCTTGAAACTTTATGTGCGACAGATTTGCTGACCAGTGCCTTGTGGGTGTTGGCAGTGATCTGATTGGTTGTCTTCTAAAATTTTTATCACATTCCTTAACAGAAATGTGCTGATCTGACACGTCATAAATTAATATTGACTGCACAATGTGTAGGACCTCTTATTATAACTTCTTATTGTGTAAGATGCTTTTGTGTTGATTTATGCAGTGGCCAAGTAGATAGCCAGCTGCAGGTCACAGGCTCAATCTTGCGGCCAGATGTCTCTGGAATGATTCGGTTAAGCCATGGTGAAGCATATTTGCCTCATGATAAAGGCAATGGTGCTGTCGCCACTCGGCTGGCTTCAAATAAATCCAGCTCACTTCCTTCTGGTTTTGACCAAAGAACAGTCTCACGGGATGTCTCGCACTTCTTAGGATCATTATCAACTAGGACAGACAGTAAGTAGTCCATTTATTTTTGTTCTCCACTAACATTTTAGCAAGTCCCTTTTACCAATACATTGTGCTTAGCTTATTCAGTTCCTAACTCTTGTTTGTACACGATATAGTGGACAGCAGCGTTTCTTTTTTCTCTAATCCTCTCCCCCATTCTTTTATCCATTCAATTTAATGTGTTAGGTCAACAATCAGAAACTGAAAGGACGCATGAGCATGGAAGTTTTAAGCCAAACATTGATGCTCGACTCAATGATCTGAAACTCACATTTGGACCTGAATTAAGGATTGTTTATCCCTTAATTTTGAATTTTGCCGTGAGTGGTGACCTCGAGCTTAATGGCATGGTTCATCCAAAGTACATAAGACCTAAGGGTGTCTTAACATTTGAAAATGGTGAGGTCAACTTGGTTGCTACTCAGGTAAGCGTAATAACTCTTAAGCCCTGTGATACATATCTTCTATTCCATTTTATATTAATTATACATTCTTATGGTGACTGTGGTTATATGTTTTTATACATACGCAGGTAAGACTTAAAAATGATCATTTGAATGTAGCAAAATTTGAGCCGGATCTTGGTTTGGATCCTATTTTGGATCTTGTTCTTGTTGGATCTGAGTGGCAATTTAAAATCCAAAGTCGAGCGAGCATGTGGCAAGACAATCTTGTTGTAACCTCCACACGCTCTGTCGACCAGGATGTTCTTTCACCCAGTGAGGTAAGGCACTTCTACCATGAACTTTAGCTAGCTTTACTTTAGGTCTGATAATTCCTTGGTTCATTTCCAACTATACTTTAGGATTTTATTATCATACAATAAGGTGCAACTGCTTAGTGAACCGTTTATTGGTTGATTGCCAGCGGTCTATCCATGACTGACATAGCGACATAAAACAATTAAATTTGTGTGCTCCTCCTATCATGCCTAATTCTTCACAATTCTTTTGTTCATTTCTTTTTATAGGCTGCAAAGGTTTTTGAGTCACAGCTTGCGGAGTCACTATTAGAAGGCGATGGACAGCTCGCGTTCAAGAAGCTCGCAACTGCAACACTGGAAACTTTGATGCCAAGGATTGAAGGCAAGGGTGAATTTGGTCAAGCACGGTGGCGACTGGTTTATGCCCCGCAGATTCCAAGTTTACTATCTGTAGACCCAACAGTTGATCCGCTTAAATCACTGGCAAACAATATCTCTTTTGCTACAGAGGTCGAAGTGCAACTTGGAAGGCGCCTTCAGGTATAACCTTTCAAAAGTTATGAAAAGCTAAGCGTTTTAAGCTTACTGGCACAATGTTCTGCATGAATAGCATCTGACCTGAATCGCTTCCATCGTTCTGCAGGCCTCTGTTGTCAGGCAGATGAAAGATTCAGAAATGGCGATGCAGTGGTCACTCATATATCAGCTAACCAGTAGGCTCCGTGTTCTCTTCCAATCTACGCCGTCCAATCGACTCCTCTTTGAGTACTCTGCGACGTCCCAAGATTGATTCATTTTTTGGCACTGCCGCAAAGCTGGAGCTCGGGAATGGCATCTGCTCTGTACAAAGATCAATTGTTCTTGTAGATAGTGAAAGTTTTGGCAAGCAGTTGTACATGTAAACTTTCTGTGTTTGTGTTTTTGATCTTTGGTGTATCTACATTCTTTTTCTCGGAAACAAAGTTTCTGGGGTTGTACATAGGTAGCAAGTTTTATCTCCTTAGCTAGTTAACGTGAGCTGTAAAGAACCTGCATAAATTATATACGTAGTAGAATTTTCTAACTTTTTTTGAGTCCATCGATGTGTGGAATTGACTCCGGTAATGTCCGTGTGGTGAGAGCGTCCCCAATGGTAGACATAGCTATGGGCCCGTTTGGTATGGCAATAAAATTGTTATAACTATGGTTGGTACAACTGTTTTTATTTCAGCATTTGAGTATTTGACTAACTGACTGTTTTAATCTGTATTCAAAAGGTAGTATTATCCATTAGATTTTTTTTATCGTGTTTTATTTTTCAGCATTGGCTTAGATTGCTAAAAACATGTATATGAAAATTCTATTTGAAAATTATTTTTTAATCGTTGATATGTATCCTCATATTTCGCTTATTTTTATGCTTATAAGTAAAATTTAAATTTTCAATCTTAAATTTCAAGTTGATTTTAGGGATGTTTTTATTGTAGTTTATTTTCTAATCTTGACTTTTGGATCGCTAAGAATACATATATAAAAATTTTATTTATAAAGTATTTTTTATTTATAAATATGTTGTTTTGTTTATTGTCTGAATAAGCCAAGAGATGTGCACTTTCTCTTATGCTTACAATAAGCAAAACGATGATCCAGTTAGTGGGGACCCTAAGCAACCACTCGACCAGCCTAGGATCTACTCTAATAGAATCATTGCGCCAAAACCATCATACCAATTTTTTGGTATTTTTTTAATTAGGTGCTATTTGTATCTTAGATATTGGGCCGGGCTACAATTAGATTATATTATTTCAGGAAACTTGGCCCATTTAAAATGGTAATGCATGGTTATCAAGCTACAAAGAGGGGTTGGGCTATAGAGGCCTAAATTGTTACTGTAAAATAGGAATTAAATATGACCTAACGGCTTGCCTCTTTTCGCCTTCCTACTCTCCTTGGTTTCTCCCCTTGCTCCTAAACAGCGCCGCCATTAAGCACTATTGTCAAACAGAATCCCCAATTTGTTCTTTGATGCGATGTGTTTGGCTGCTCTTAAAACCACGACGATCAAGAGCGGACGACACGGCTTGTCTCCCTTGTCGAGGTCCCTTTGCTAGTTGGCGAGATCTTTTTGTTGGTGGTTGAGATCTACTATTGCCAGATAGAATCCCTAATTTGTTCTTTGATGCGATGTGCTTGGCTGCTCTTAAAACCACGACGATCAAGAGCGGACGACACTGCTTGTCTCCCTTGTCGAGATCCCTTTGCTAGTTGGCGAGATCTTTTTGTTGGTGGTTGAGATCTACTATTGCCAGATAAAATCCCTAATTTGTTCTTTGATGCGATGTGCTTGGCTGCTCTTAAAACCACGACGATCAAGAGCAGGCAACACGGTTTGTCTTCCCTTGTCGAGGTCCCTTTGCTAGTTGTTGAGATCCCTTTGTTGGTGATTAAGATCTATCCAGCAAGAGGTCGATCTTGCTGGGATGGGTTGAGCTCCCTCCACCAACATGGTGCCATCTTCCTTGATCTCCCAACGTCCAGATCTACAGGTACCAGGTTCCTTCTTTGTCTCTTTGATTTACACTTTTCTTTTCTTCCTAAAATTTTTGTATATGGTGTTCTATGTGCCCCTTATTCTTTTGCAAGATCCATGTATTCTTAGTTGTGATTTTGGATGTTAGATTTACTTCAGAATACGATTTCCCTATAACGTTAGGAAAAATTGAAAAGAAACATCATAGTTGTTGTGCCATATAGATACTTTGATTACTACTTCTGGGGTAAATATTTGATATCTAGAAGATTTAGTTAAAACCTTAAAACTATTCGATAACTTTGTACTACCATTTGATATACCATCAATAATCAAAGGTTTTAAAAGTTCGATCAAATATTGTTCTAGACACCTAATATATATGATTCGAGGGAGAAGTTGACCTATTGTTGTTGTTTATTCTTTTAAGGGGGTGTTTAGTTTCCAAAAACATCACATCGAATTTTTGGGCATCTAAATGAAGCATTAAATATATATAAATATTAAAACTAATTACACAGTTATGGAGGAAATAGTGAGACGAATCTTTTGAGTCTAATTAGAACGTAATTAGCCATAAGTGCTACAGTAACCAACATATGCTAATGACGGATTAATTAGACTCAGAAGATTCTGTCTCGCGGTTTCCAGGCGGAATCTAAAATTTGTTTTGTAATTAGACTATGTTTAATACTTTAAATATGCGTTTAAAGTTTTGATGTGATGTTTTTTCAAAAAAAATTTACAAACTAAACAAGGCCTAAAAAAGAGACTCCCATTGGTTTAATTTAGGCCTTCCTATAACTAAATAAAAAGAAAGAAAGGAAAAAAAAACTACATTAAAGCACCTGTACTAGCTGCAGCCCAACTTACTGGAACCTTCCTCCCAACCCAAAAGCAGGAAGAAACATGAAAAGAACCTTCAGTGTCTTTCCATTCTCTATTTTTTCCACAAAGAAAAATAAAAAAATAAAAAAACCCAGCAAAATAAGCCACCCCAAATCTCCTTGCCAAAAAGGCACCCGCTTCACTTCGCTGTGCCTCGAAGCCCGCCCAAACCTCGGAAGCAGCACGACCGTCCGATCGCGATCGGACGGCCCCGGATGCCGCAGCCCCTTCCACCGTCTCGCCATCCACCGCCACTTAGCTGTGCCCCACCACCACTCCCTCCCCCCCAATTCGCGAAAGAAAATTAAAACGTCTCGGAGAAAAAAAAAGAGGAAAAAAAAAGGAAACCCTAGCTTCCCGTGGCGGCAGGGGGGGGGGGAGGGGAGCGCTGATTGCCCCCGCTAGATCGGGCTTGGGAAGGGGCTTTTGCTGCAGATCGGTTCTTTTTCCAGGCGAGGGTTCGATTCCGCCCCCCAATTTGGCGCCGATCCGCGGGTGGGTCGCATCCGCCCGCACGATTGATACGACCGAGGTGAGCTGCTCTTTTTATTTTTTTTCATCTTAAAGGTGTGTGTTTTTGTGTGGAATCTGCGGAGCTGAGATAGGAGGACTGAGATGGTTTGTCTGATTCGGAGTTTCGCTGCAGCCGCGGCGATTTTGGGCTCGATTTCGGTGGTCGGATCGACGCTTCCTGCTCAGGTGCCTGGTCTTTCCCCCCATCTATTTTTTTTTGCTGTTCTTTTATTTCTCCGATCTAGATTGGTGCCTACTGTTTTGCAAGGTTCCGTTTTTGATGCAACCGTAGCGTTTTTTTTCTTGGTTTGTTCAGGCTTCTTTTCTGCATTTGCTGTAATCCGTGGATTATGTGGTCGGGATGAGGCACCAAGATCTGTGCGTGGGACTTCGCGTATGATGGAAGGTGAAATTTGGGGAGTTTGGCTTTCTGGGCTTGTGAATGGAATCCAGTGGTAGTGACAGGCCTAGTGCAACGGATGCTACTGAATCAGTTCAGGGTTTAGATGGAGAGGAGACTTTGTCTGAGAGTGCGTCGGTTGGGAAGAGGCAAGGATTATGCACACAGAATGGGAGTGGGAAGGAGGAGCCTTCAAGCAGTTCATCTGCAGGGAGTAAGAGGAAGCGAACTAGCCCGAGTTCTGATAGAGTGGAACTTAATGGGCCAGATGCAGCAGGAACCAGCTCAGGTGATTCCACGTGGAGCGAAGATAGTTTCAATGGTCGACATGAACGTTCGTTCTCAAGAAATAAGGATGGCCACTTGGAGCATTCAGTTAATTCAGGTGAAGTTGCGGTGATCAGGAAGCCTCATGGTGTTTTGAGGTTAAGGAAGCTGGCTCAGAATGTCAGTATCGAGAGTGGTACGGGAGGTTCCAAGGTTCCTCGATCCAATGGCATTGCAAAAGCTACTCAGGTCCAGAGGAGGAACAGGCAGAGGAAATCACAGGCTCTTAAGGAGAACAGAGTTGGTGGTGATGACCCTGTCACTTACGTGAAAGTTGAGAATGGCACTTGTGGTCAAGACAACAGCACAAATTTTTGTTCTGAAAATGATGTCTCAGTCGAAAAGCAGCCAAGTCTTTCAGGTGAACCATCAGAACATGTTATTCCTATCAAGGAAAGCTCTTTGCATCCTCAAGAGGAGGAGAATGTTAATTTGGAAGAAAATGCTGCTAGGATGCTCTGTTCTCTATCAGATAATAGATGTGATAGTGCACCGAGGGAGAGTACAAAACCACCGAATAGATCATCAAACGCATGCTATATTCAGCATTCAGACCATTTCAAGGATTCGTGCAACAAAACCAAGGGTGTGGCAGCTCCAAGGTTGCTACGGAATCGTGATGGCAAAGCTTCATTCCGGAAGCGTCGCCCGCGCCGTCATTTTTATGAAGTCAGCCCTCATGATGTGGATCCATTTCGCATTGTAAAAGAGAGGATTCGGGTGTTTTGGCCTCTGGATGAGACCTGGTACTTTGGACTGGTTAAAGAATATGATCCGATGACAAGGTTGCATCATGTTAGATATGATGATAAAGATGAGGAATGGATCAATCTTCAAAATGAGAGGATTAAGCTCCTCCTTTTGCCAAGTGAAGCTCGGCAGAAATCTAATCCTCATGATTCAAGGTCGATATTTAAACCAAAGTATGAAGTGGATGAGAGGGAAGGCATGGATGGAAACAGCATGGGAAGTTCTGAGTCAGGCCCTATTGTTTCATTGCTGTCTAGATCAAACTATGCAAGATCTGCTACATCTAGTAATGCAAATAATCGAAATCTCACTCATACAGATATTGCTCCTGTTCTGTTTGACAAAAAACAGTCTATTCTGTGCTCCACTGGTGGTTCACCTGCAAATGGGGGCGAGGGGATCCTTGAAGACAGGACTACACTTGTGGATAGCAGGTTTCGCCTTGTTTATTCAAGGAAGCGATCTTGCAGGAGAAAGAATGAATTTCTCAACATTTCAGAACAAGATTCTGATCTTAAAGGCAAAGAAATTACTGGTGCATTGTTTGCTTCAGTTGCTGGCCGGGGGTCTGGTACTGAAAATGCTATTTTGAGAAGTCATGGCATATTGTTACTGATCCAGCCATTGAAATCTATTTATAAGATTGTGTCTGAAGCATGCCATGTCTGGCTTCTTAATACCCTTGTTCTCCTGCACCGTGGTGCAATGGTTGTCTTGTGGCCTGCTGTATGTCTGGACATACTTCTTGTCGATAATACATTAGGATTGAAACACTTGCATCTTGAAACTTGCTTAAGTTCAGCTGTATCCTTTTTCGGTTTACTTGTTGGAAGTTTCAATTCGTATTCCAAGCAGAGCACATGCAATGAGTCAAAAATACCATGCACGTCAGTCAGAGTTCAGATATCTGGTTTGCATGGTAGAAGCCAAGTGGTGTTTGTGATGTTCAGCTTTGTGGGGATAAAGTACCCCAAATGGAAGCATCTGGAAGGACAGCTGCAACATGACCATATGAAAAGGGGGCTGTCCAAAGTTAATTGCAGATGTGCTAACATAAAGCAACTCATGAATTGCACAGGGGCTTATCAAAGTGTCTGTACTTCAATGGAACACTTATCTAAGGTACCATATCCACCTTACGTGTGCAGATTGATCAATTTTCTTGTTTTGATTCTCAATTCTGGTACTTATGCGTGGGTCTTTTTTTCATATAAAAATGTGACTTATCTCTTGGTTAATACATTCATTAATAATAAAACTATTAGATGTCTGCACACTAGAGGGTTAACTCTAATTGTGTATTAGTCAATATGGAGCACTATGTCTTCAGAAGAGATCTATCCTGATTCCTGAATTGCTGATGTATCATTTTACTGATTGAATATTATTTAGGTCCCTCATGGAGCCTTTGAGTGCATGATTAAATTGTCGCAGTTAATATGGGAATTGAACTGCTTTCCTGTGAAATTTCAACAGTATTCTTATGAAATTCTTTACTCCCTCCATTTCAATTTACTTGCCATTCTAGCATCATGTTCAAATTCCAAGCACTTTTAGAGGTACCTTACCATTCATCAATTCAGCCATACTAGTACTAGCACTTCTTAAAAGGATTTATACATCCTAGTTTACTGTCAGAATTGCTACAATGACAAGTAAACTTGAAACAAAGGGAATAGTTCCTATGGGCTTGTCACTTGATGAGAGGGGAGGGGGGAGGGGTTGTGGAAGCTGAATAGTTCTTTACTTTATTAGGGGTTCAATGTGGTTATGCATTTAGACAAATTAGGTGGAACCACCATATGGCACCTTCTATTTTGTTTTCTAAAAGCACAACAAAGTTGACCATTCCTTCTTGGGAGCGCTACTAGAACATAGGTAGAATGCTAATCTTAATTGAGTTATCGTAAAATACTAAACTTTACTAGTCGTCTTCCCCTTTTTTGTGTGCTCAGTTCAATTGTAAGTTAACCCCTTCTGGTTTATTCAGCACTAGACCTAGATTTCCCCCTTTTGACTATCCTGCTTTGCATTGTTTTTGTTGCATAAGTACTGTTGAAACAGTATCCTAAAATACAAAGATTTGGGTGAATACTTTTTTTTTTTTGGTCCCATGGGGCTACCTACAGCAAACTAAGTACCAGATGTTGTCAGATATTTCTTTGTTTGCTATCCTTTATAATGAGAAGGCTTCTCTTGATCTATGCCATTTCTTGATTGGTGATTTCTGGTGTAGTATATTCTGCATACAATTTCTTTCCCAGAAACGTATACACACTTATGATTTTCTACAGATGCCTCACTTGATTTCTGTTCGTTTATCTGCACTGGGAATCATCTATTTGAACTTTTGAAATAAACTGACAATCTCAACTGCTGTTTACTTGTTCATCTCTCCTTGATCGTTCCATCATTTAGCCGTTGTCCTTTAGTTACTTTGTAAATAATTTTATCACACTGAATGCACCGGGGCAAATCATATTGTGCTCGAATAAGTAGTAGGTTCATATAAAATTTTCTTATTACTGATAATTACTCTTTTGTTAACTAGGGTCTATCAATCGATGCTCAGGACTCTCTGTTTTTCACAGAATCAAAATATTCAGATGTCAACCCTGTCATTTTTTGTCTTGATGAGCGAAGTGAATCTGTTCAAAATCATCTGGATGTGGCAGCTGCACCTTCACTACTGTTTTTTCACCACTTAAAATTGCGCAGTGAAAGCAACTTGACCTCTAATGGTCTTCCAGAATTCATGCCATTTACTTTAGAAGAGGATCTGGTTCATCTAGCTGCTTCTGCTTCTGAAGCATGTTCTGTTTATGTCAGTCCATCTGATGCTGGTCCCTTGGATATGGGTACTGCTGGCTGCATAAATCATTCTGGTCCTGCTAACAGCAAGCTCAGTACTACTGAAACGGCGAGTCTGGAGTGTAATAATAGCAGTATTGGTGGTGCCAACATAACAAGCAGGAGTTTTGCAGATCAAATTATGGATGCTGACAACCCTTGTTCTGGCAACCTTACTTCTACTTGCCCTCCACAGAATCAAAGGAGGTGTTCTATAATAATTCCTGAAGATAAGACATCAGATCTACCAGATGATAAGTTACTTAACAAAGATGAAAAGGCTCTGCTGCCTGCATCTGACTTAGTACAGGAACTGAATGAGTATCCAATTGGTCGTGCTACACCAACTGCCCCCAGGACTACCTCCCATCGAAACCGATTTACATCCATATCACGTGCTTTTGGAGATGGTTCAAAATTGTGGCAAGAAGATGTTATGATGACAGGTTTTGCTGGTGGTTCTAAGAAGCCACGGACTCTGGTTTCGTACTCAGTTTCTCCTAGAAGTGATGAACCTGGTTCAAAACACAAAGGACATTTCCGCAAGATACAGTCTCATAGCAATGCAAAGACAAACGGTGCAAAGAGACTTCCTGATAATTCAAGAAGCGAACATAGCAGTCCTGAGTCCTTGACTTGTGTTGCAAATGTCCTAGTTACAGTTGGTGATAGAGGATGGAGGGAGTATGATACTCAGATCACGATTGACTCTGATGGGCAGAGTGAACGGAGGATTTGTGTGAAGCTTGCAGAAGGAACTAAGTATGCTCACAAAGTTTGTCAAGCTTTGCAGCCAGGGGCAACAAACCGCTACACACATGCAATGATATGGAAAGGAGGGGCAGAATGGTGCTTAGAGTTCCCTGATAGAAGTCAGTGGTTGATTTTCAAGCAAATGCACTATGAATGTTATAGTCATAATATTAGAGCTGCATCTGTTAAGAATATTCCAATTCCTGGTGTTTGCTTTGTTGAAGCTTATGATGATCATGACATTGCACCCTTTGTATGCTCTCAAGATTATATTGCCCATATTGGAACAGATGTTGAAATGGCACTTGATGAATCTCGAGTGATATATGACATGGACAGTGATGATGAAGCATGGTTTTCAAGATGGAGTAAGAAAGTAGGCGAGGACATTACCCCAGGCAAGTTGACAGACAACTTGTTTGAGAGGATCATGGACAAATTCGAGAAACTTGCTTATAGCCACAACTGCAATGAACTCACTGTTGATCAGATGAAGGAACTTGATAGCGATAACATTCCACTGGACACCATTAAATTGATACATGATTATTGGCAGGAGAAGAGGAAGAAAAAGGGGATGCCACTCATTCGACACTTTCAGGTGAACATATATTACCATCTTCTGGTTTGCCTTTGCTGCCTATAACTTTGTACTAATTGTGCATGAGGCGACAGGTTGGTTTGCTCATTTTCAGGTCCTATTGAAATATCATAGTTTGCAATTTAGTCAAATTACTATCCTAGACTTTTTTTAGTGAACGGCTTTGTCTCCATGGTCAATCTTTAAACTAAATTTCAGTTAGTTTTTTGCTTAGTAATTTTATGGTCATGTGTGTTTATTCTTTCTATGTGGAAGGTGGAGCATTGTGCTTTGTTCCCAGCTTTAGCAGCAATTAATTAAAGCAAAACATCATACTTTGAACGGAGGTAGTTTGCCACTTTGTTTTTTTCCCTATAATATTGGATGGCATGAAGTCATCTTAAGATGAGTGTATTATCCTTGGAATTTAAGGAGGCATGAATTGTGTTGGAATTGTTGACACATCTAGGAAAATGATTGGTTTTATGCTCCCTCGGTTGCTATGTTTGAATACAACAAAATGGGTAAACTGCAGTGTACCATAAATTCGGTGCATATAGCCTCTAATCTTGCACTCGTATCTTTTTCAGTCTGCTATGTGGAAGATCTACGAGAAGCAGCTACAGGAATGGGAGTCAACAGTACTCAGAATACAAGGTTCGTCAAATGGGTACCAAGAGAAATTGCCTCCAAAACCTTCCTTCTTCGCTTTCTGTTTGAAGCCTCGAGGACTCCAGCCCCAAATACCATACAAGGGACCGAAACAGCGCTCCCATAAAAAACTTATGTCCTCAGGATGTCACAGTTTTTCAAGAGAGCAAGATGGCTTTTACCGACCAGGTTCACTTCTTCTGTATCTTGTCTATCTAATCATTCGTCCAGTGCCATGTTTTCACATTATTTTGCTGATACAATTTCATGTTTCTTTCAAGTACCAGGGAAAAAATACAGCGAATATGCTGGGGATGGGAGGGCATGTGAATCCTATGACGGTGGTTCTATTTATTCACCAACAGGGTACTCTCCCAGGCTCTCTGTGAGAACAGAATCCCCTCGTGCATTTGATGGTATGGAAAGAAGTTCTACACCGCGGTTTTTCAGAATCAACAATGGCAAAAGGACTGCAAGCTTTGCATTCTCTGAGGATCACCAGCCGCCACCTTCCTTCCGCCATCAGAGAGCGAAGCGAGGCGCGCCTGATCACTGGAACGCGGCCATCCACGATTGGCCGAGCTCGAAGCACCTGCTCCCAGGTGCATCCCATAGCCCCCGCGTCGTCGACATAGAGGAGCTCAAACAGCGAGACGCCTCTAGCGCGGCGCAGCATGCGGTGGCCGTGGCCAGGATGAAGAGGGAGAAGGCACACCTGCTGATGCACAAGGCTGACCTTGCCATCCACAGGGCAACGGTTGCGCTCATGATGGCCGACGCAATCAAGGCCTCCAGCACCAGCAGGGACTCCTCTTCTTCTTCCCGGGACCATGGGAGGAGAGATTTGAGGGACAACTGACGACAACGACAACAACAACGAAGCTTTTTTCCGGCTTGAGCCGATGCAAGCACTGCTCATCATCTTTTTGTTGATAGAAGGGAGCTCTTCTGCTCCATCCCAATCAAGTCAGTAGATAGCATTTCTCCCATCTTCTCTTTTTTTTTTCTTTTTTGTTTCTTTCATCATTTGTACATATGTTGATTCTTCTCTCTTCTTTCTTTCTTTCTTTCTTTTCTTTTTTTTTTCCCTTCTCTTCTATTTAGACCTCTCGGTTAACGTATTGTTGGGGGAAATGGGCCAAAATGGTAGGCAGGTGTTGGTGCAGCCCGGCATTTTCTGCATAACGATGATGTATCCTCTGTCCTGTCATTGTTGTGATGTTTGAGAGCTGGGTCCAGGCAAGAAGTTGACAGTTCCTCTGCCGCAAAGAAAACCAAAAAAAGAAAGAAGTGGTACATAATGAGCTTATTATGAGCCTGACAATTGGGTCCCAATGTCTGTTGCTTTCTTGCTTGAATTGTACGTAGACATAGCGTGATGCAGATGCAGATGTTGCGGCACGCACACTGCATACACATCACACATGCTTGGTAGTAGCTCTAAAAACTGTGTCCATCTGGTGGTGTCTGGTTTGTGCCAATAGAAAAATTGTGGCCATTGTTTGGTTCATGGCGAAGACCACTGCTTGGTGTCCCACTCCCAGGGAAGATTCTGGTCGTGCAGAGTAGAAATTGCAGCATTTCATTACAATCTAGGGAGTGGCCCATAATTTAATCCGGCAATACAGCTTAATTTTGTCCTGCTTACAAAGATCTAGGGAGTGGCTACTTGGGCATTGGTAAGTTGCACATAAACTTTTTTTCCAGGGAATTGGGCATTGGTAAGTTGCAAGAGAAGAGTCTCACTTTTCATACTTAAATTTGATAATTTTATATAAAAAATACTCTTTAAGATAATAACTATTTGTTTTGTCATGCCATTTGAATGATTAAACTTGACTTCTCAATAGTCAAATCTAGCAACTTATTCTCCCACTAGCACAACTGCTATCCATGGGTCCCACGTCGGTGGGACCCTTTTATCATCCTTTCCTTGCTAGGGTTTGGAGAGTGATGATGGATAGTCTCCTGGAGATGCTCTATGAATTTGAGTTACCAAAACTAAAATGAATGACTAAATTTTGATTTAGAGTGTCAAAATTTAACCATTTTTTGGAGATGCTCTTAATACGTACTGCCAAACTACTCCAGACAGTCTTCAGTTAACATCTCAGACTTTAATCGAATTTCAATTAGGGTATAATACTAAAATAACTTAAATATCACTTCATTTTTTTCTTCTGCTTATACGTATAAGTTAAAATTTAAATTTTCAACTTTGAATTTAAAATTAATTTTAAGATTTTTCACCGACCTTTATTTTTCAACATTGGATTTAGATTGTCAAGAATACACATATAAAAGTTTTATTCATATTTTTTTATAAATACATAAAAAAATCCAAACAATCAACTCCATAACTACAATGGTGAATGACGATACTCTCTAGGTGACATGGCAACATCGTCTGCTCTGTTTCTTGTCCATGTCGGCGCATTCAAAGAAGCTAGCTCCCTCGATCTCTGTTTCTTACTATCTGGTTGCATAATAATCTCATTTTTCGTATTTTTGTGTCTAACGTTTGACCATTTATCTTATTTAAAATTGTTTTATAATTAATATATTTATTATTACTAGATAATAAAATATGGATAGTATTTTATACGTAACTAATTTTTTTAAGTCTTTTTATAATTTTTTTTCAAATAAGACGAATGATCAAATGTTAGACACAGAAAAAAATAAAATTATTATGCGAGGTAGTATTGAGTTAATTGCTCCATGCTATGTCAAATGATGTGAACCTGAACCAATCACATTCACGACGAGGATATCGAGGCACCATGATTAACTCAATAAGAGTTCGTAGTTTGATTATTGGGAGTACCGTTTAATTGCTCCATCCGTTATGTCAAATAAACTCGATTTGATCGTAGGGTATGTTCATGAGAGCGCTATACAAGTGCCTTGTCAAATATCTAGATTTTATTGTGCGACGTATAATCCAAACACTTTAGAGTTTAGTTATCTTAATTTCACACTAAGTTAAACTTCCATGAATTTAAAATGATTTACACTAACATCAACAACATCAAATTAATTCCAATAACCCCACATTGAAATGTGTTTTGGTAGTGCATTTGTTTGCTGCTCTATCCGTCCCACACTAAAAGAAGTTCAAGAGCTAAGCATAGATATTACTACACATGTCTCTAAATATTTAACGCCATAGACTTTTTTATACATGTTTGACCATTCATTTTAGTCAAAAAATTTATATAATTATTAATTATTTTTATATCATTTTATTTATTGTTAAGTATACTTTTATGTATATATATAACTTTGCATATTTTATAAATTTTTTTGAATAAGACGAATGATCAAACTATATGAAAAAGTCAACGGCATCAAACATTTAGGGATGGAGGGAGTAATAAATTTGGTAGAATAAAATGGGAGAATGTTGTCATTGGTTGAGAGTAGAAAATATGTGAGAAATTTTAGTGGTATACAAGATGTACATGCATAAATATGAACTAAAATAGGGAGATTACTCTTAAAAAATCGACCGTTGTTTAATCCATTATGGAACATATAGATAAAAATTGTTTCGAGGTATTAAAATAGTGAAGCATTCGCTCTGGCACATGAAACATCGAGTTTTAAATGATGAACCGTTAATAATAAATTCTGAAGAATCAAAAACAAAAATATGAAACACCATGGAAATGCTTCCCCAGCCAACCGTTTGATGGAGCAGCACGCCGACACGTTGTTGCAGCAGCAGGTGAGTGGGGGAGTGAGTGGGTTGTCACATGGACAAGTTTTGACCGTGACTCCGTGGTGAAGAGAGAGAGAGAGGAGAGGAGAGAGAAACATGCTGTGTACAATCATTACCTCTAGAATGGATAGATATATGTATGTTTAGGGCAATTAAACAGACTAAACGGTTATTGTCTATTTGATACACATAGATAACTATCAGTTGTTGTCTATTTGATACACACAGACAGCTAAATAGATAGCCTGTATAATGACTTGTTCTGTAAAATATTTAATTTATCCTTTGACACATAAATCAAGGTAATCAATTGTGCTAGCGAATAGACGAGACGCGATGTACAACCGTGCTAGCGGTGTTGGTTTGGCACTGAAGCACGCAGCCCTGCCGTCTCTTCGTGAAGAGACGTTGTGGTCATTTATTAGATGGGGCGGTGTTTTTTTGCAAATTTCATAACATACGGACGACTTAAAGACAACGTTGTACGTGCCCTTATATAATATAATACCGTCTTTCTAGGTACGGTCTTGGATTTTTGATCTAATGTTTGACCATCGTATTATTTAAAAATTATTAAAATTTAAAAATAGTCACGTACTATTTATGTTTTATCCTCTAATAACAATAAAAGTACTAACCATAATATTTTATTTTTAGATAAGACAGAAGATTAAACTTATTATGAGACGGAGGAAATAGACACACGCTTGTACATAAAAAATATTGTGCTATTTATAGATGATTTAGTAATGATTAATAAAAAAATTATGACGTACCTAGACAAATAAGAAATCGATGCGATAAAAGAGTAGATAGAAACAAAATAGGAAGAGTTACAAATAGAAAGTGCTTGATGGAATAAGAACTATTATTAATATTAATTTAAATATTAGAAATGGTTATATATATATATATATATATATATATATATATTTGAAACGAAAGGAGGTGATACAAATATGCCATAAGCATATATTTGCATAAACATGTAGGAAATTCATCTACTCCTCCCACATAAGTTTTATCCTACTACCTAAATTCATACTTGGATTCACGTATAATGTGAAACCGATGCAATACCAGTTTACATTAGTTTGAGCAACATTTCAAATAAATTCATTATGAATTTATAATAATTTCATCTAGTTGGCCCGAGCCTTCCCGACGAACTCCCTTAGGCTCTTCTCCGACGAGCCGCCCACGGCCGCCGCCGCCCGCGCCTTCTCCTTCCACGCCGCCGCCTTGGCGCGCACCGCCTCCGACGTGGCGACGTCGATGCACCTCACCAGCTCGCCGGCCGCCGGCACCCCGTCGTACTCCCCGCTCACGGTGGCCCTGACGCCGGCGCCGAGCTGCTCGACGAGCCAGGCGCAGGTGGTCTGGTCCGACCACTGCGGCACGCACACCGCCGGCACGCCGCAGGCCACGGCCTCCAGCGTCGAGTTCCAGCCGCAGTGGGTGACGAAGCACCCCACCGCCGGGTGGGACAGCACCTTCACCTGGTCGCACCACTCCACCACCACGCCGCGCTCGCCGGCGGCGGCGGCAACGTCGTCGTCGTCGTCCTCGCCGCGGCTGTCCTTCCTCAACACCCACAGGAACCGCCGGCCGCACTCCGCCATGCCGCGAGACACCTCGGCGATCTGCCGCCGGCTCATCGTCGACATGCTCCCGAAGGAGATGTACACCACCGAGCCAGCCGGCTGCGCGTCGAGCCACTCGAGGTATCCCGTGTCGTCCTGCTTGAACAGGTCGTTGCACGACGCTGCGGTGCCGTTCTTGGCGACGCCGGCGCCGGCGGCATCGAGGAAAGAGAGCACCGGCCCGACGGGGACGATGTCGACGCCGTGCTGCCGCAGCGACGCCACCGCCTCGGGCTCCATGGCGTCGGACGTGTTGGCCAGCACGGTGGGGCTGTCGTCGTCGCGGTTGAGCACGTCGACGACGCTGCGGAACGTGTCGAGCACGAAGGCGAAGGGGTCGTCGGAGGAGACGGTGAGGAACGACGGGAGGTCGAGGAGCCGGAGCGGCGGGAGCCCCGGGACGAGCACGGACGCCAACGGGTCGCCCGCCACCGCGGCGGCGGCGATGGCCTTGTCGACGCCGTCGGTGCCGCGGAAGTAGTGCAAGTAGGCAGCGAGCGCAGCGGCCGGCTGGATCCAGTAGAGCGCGGCGGGCACGCCGTTGTCGCGGGCGACGTCGGCGACCCACGTGAGCAGCATCGTGTAGACGATGCGGGTGACGGGGCGGCCGGCGGCGCGGAACCCCCGGACGACGGCGGCGAGCGTGCGCGCGCCGACGACCCTGGTCCGCGCCATGTACGTGGCGCTGTCGTGCACCCTCTGGTCGAACCCGTCGTCGTAGCCGTCCGAGTAAGGCACGTGGCAGACGCCGGCGCCGTCGACGAACTCCTGACCGGCCTCCGCCGCACCGGCGCCGAACATCTTGCGGCAGGCGGAGACGGCGGTGGAGAAGGTGACGCGCGCCCCCGTGGCGCGCGCGAGGCGCTGCGCGAGGTGGCGCGCCGGGTTGATGTGGCCCTGCGCCGGGTACGTGACCACGAGGAAGTGCGGCTGCGGCCGCGGCTCCTCCTCCAGGGCCGGCATTGCTGCTGCTTCTTTCGCCGGCGGCGAGCCAAGACGTGGGGTTGGCGTTGGCGTTGGCGAGTGCGTGGTGGTGGAGGGTGGCTTGCTGCTGCGGCTGCTGCTGCTTTTGAAATGGAGGAGCGGACGGTGCTGACGTAAGCCATGGGGGCCACACTGGCTGCACCTACATTGTTTTTTTTTTATTTTTTTATAACGCTGCACCTTGTGTGGTAACCAGCTCACATCGGCGTGGTGATTGTTTGTTCTTTTTTGCGAAAGAGATAAATGATATATTTGAAAATAAATAATAATTTAAAAATAAAACTTTTATCGTGTATTATCATTTAAAAGATTTAGATAAAAATATACTACGATGCAAAACCTCCTAAAATCACCATTATTTAAGGTTACAATTTTCAATTTATAATGTGCTAAGAGCAAGGCTGATAAACTACTATGCAAAACCTCCTAGACCCCCCTAAAATCACCACTAAGTTTTTTCGTTTCTATTACAAATTTTTCAAATAAGACGAATAGTCAAACGTTGAATAAAAAATAAAAAATAAAGTTATTATAGGACGAAGGTAGTAGCCAGCAAACCGGCTATAAAATCCCTTTGAACTTCTTTCAGCTCACTCATACAGTAATTAGCTATTTATAATTAATACAGGGTCAACATGTCTCTTTCATGGAGCTTCTTTATTGTTATGTTAGAACTGGTTGTAAGCTTACAACCCGATATTTCTCTTTTTTTCTCTTATCTCTTTCACTTAGTATTTAGCCAGTTTACGTCTTACTATTATACTACCTCCGTCTCATAATAACTTTATTTTTCAGTTTTTTGATATAATGTTTTGACTCTTCATCTTATTTAAAACTTTTTTGCGATTAATATTTTTGTTGTTACTAAATGATAAAAATATAAATAGTACTTTATACATAACTAATTTTTTTAAGATTTTATATAATTTTTATAAATAAGACGAATGATCACGTTAGATACGAAAACGAAAAATAAAGCTGCTGGGGACGAAGGTAGTAGTAGGATTAACTCTAAGCAGAAGTGAACAAAAGTGAGAGCGGTATCCGCGGATCTGCCCGTCCGTGAGCTAAGGCCCGGTTTAGTTTCTAAAAGTCCAAAAATATCATGTTAAATCTTTAGACATCCAAATAAAATATTAAACATAGATAAAACGAAAAACTAATTACACAGTCATGTGAGAAATCATGAGACGAATTTTTTGAGACTAATTAGGCTCAAAAGATTCGTCTCGCGGTTTCCATGCCAGCCGTGAAATTCTTTTTTCGATCATGTCTGAAAGTCCCCTCCAACATCCAATCAAAGATCCAATATAACATGCAAAAATTTTCACCCCCTCAATTAATAGAATAAAAAAACATACTACTGCTCCTCTGCTATTCAATATTTTTTCCGTTGCACAGTAGTACTTCTAGAAGACACATATCACTACACTCCACCATTCTGTGTGAAGTCGTCGTGGACATGTAGGCCCTACCACCATTCCTACATAAAAGTGCGTTTATAGAAGTACGAGCTTAAAACAACCATATATCACGCGGTGAAGCAGAACATAGGTTATTAGAGTTCAATACATATTAATTATTTAATTTTTATATTTATATATACGATATAATTTAATAAAAATTGGATAATTTACGTGGGTGCAGGAACTCCAGGAAAGTACACGTGGGATCGCCACTGTATCAGGCCCGTTTAGTTCATGCAAATAAAATTTATAAGTGTCACGTTGAATGTTTGATTAGATATAGAAAAGAGTTTTTAATACGAATGAAAAAAATATAGCTCGTATAGAAACTGCAAAACGAATCTTTTGAGCATAATTAATGGTTAGCACACGTGGGTTACTATAACATTTATAGTTAATCATAGACTAATTAGATTCAAAAGATTCGTGAAACGATTTCTTTACTAGCTGTGTAATTATTTATATTTAATGCTTAATTTAGTTGACCAAAGATTCGATATGATGTTTTAGGAAAAACTTTAAAGAACTAAACATGTCCATAAATATCTGACCCCGTTAATATCTTATTGAAACTAAATGTGATCCTCTATATTGAAGACGAAAAAGCAGATGCACTATGGTAACCAGCCCTAACTTGTGGGTTTTTGAACGTTCCTGTACATCCTTGACGGATGGTTCAAAATGAAGTGCTACAGTCTATGGCTATAGTATTCGTGAGGATAAAAAGGACGCTTATGTCAGTCTCAGTGGGAGGTTTCATTTGCATTTAATTAGATGCCGATCAGATAAAACGGATGACAAGAAATTAATTAAGAGAGAGATTGGACCCGTTTCATCCCAGTGAAACGCTTCTGGCATCGTTTCCAACGAGAAGAAACCCGAATGAAACGCGACTGAGGCGTTCAGATTCGTTTCAGCTGAAATTTTTAGATCCCGTGCGGCTTCTCTCTTCCGCCACTCGCCGTCCACGCGCTCCCGCCTCTCCCCCACGCCCTCGAGAGCTCGTTTTCTCCCGCATGCCGCCGCGCTCCCTCATCCATCCCTCTTGCTTTCGCCTCTCTCTCACACATGGATCCTGAGCAAATAGTTCGCGGACGCCGGTGCCGTCGCCGCCGCCGCCGCCTCCGCCACAGCAAGGCGGTTGTCCATGGCCAGGCTCTCAAGGCAGCATCAACACTGATTTCCCATCCCATCGAGGAAACAACCCCAAAATCCATGGTAAACTATCTACCTGATTAGTGAATAATGAGGTGGTATTATTTTTTCTGGCCCATGGTTGGCATTATTTTTGGTTGCCTGTGCATTTGTATGTACTAGCATACAACATTTTTTTTTGGCTGTTATGGTGAATTATCGGCGCACGGCACATTCTGTAATGCTTAATTTCAGATAAACTTGATTAGTGATGAAAATCATTAATTTGTTCATACCTGTTGTTGTATGCTAGTACTTGTATAGTAATACAAGTAGCTACATACTTACTGTGGCATATTTGATCACAACACCATACACTAATTTAATGTTCTATCAAGCATATAAAAACGTGACACGAAACTGGGCACTGAGAGAAATTGTTTCATTTCTCAGACTAGGGACAAAAATCTGATGTGGCACTCTTGATAACTGTGAAATAAAACCAAGAACACAGAGACTGGCCTTAAATACACTGTCGGTACACCGTCACTAGTTTCTATAGACCTGAGATAATGTGTTTAATACTCTCTATATATTTTTTATATGATGTCGTTGACTTTTAGATCTACGTATGACCTTTCGTTTTATTCAAAACTATATAATTATTAATTATTTTTTATAATATGATTTATTGTTATAGGAACTTTAGGTATGCTTTTATAATTTTGCATATTTAGATATAAATTTTGAATAAGACGAACGGTCAAACGTATAATCAAAAGTCAATGGTGTCATATAAAAAAATATGAGAGAGTAATGCTGATCGCTGTAACAGAAGACTCAAATTACTGTCTAAAACCATACCTTGTTTAGTTCAAAAAATCTTCTCCTAAAAACATCGCATCGAATCTTTGGACACTTAAATAGAATATTAAACATAGATGAAACAAAAAAGTTATTTGCAGAGTTACGGAAGAAATCTTGAGACAAATCTTTTAAGCCTAATTAATACATTATTAGTCATAAGTGCTACAGTAACATACATGTGCTAATGATAGATTAATTAGTCTCAAAAGATTATCTCGCGGTTTCTAGGCTAGCCGTGAAAATCGTTTTTTTCTTCGTGTCCGAAAACCTCTTTCGACAATCAAACTAGCTCGCATTTAGATATAATCTAGCGAATGTCAAATTAAAAAAGGAAAATTAGAATTCAACTTTTTTAAAACAAATTTTGTTTGAATTTATCCGTTACTGTTGTTAACCACACGGTTACCGTGATAACCAGTGAAACCGTTGGGGAGCGATAATTTGTTGACGATCGCACTTTCAAACCCTTACATTTGTATAGTTGTCTCAACAAACGATAATTAAATATACACAAGTTGACATGATGTGATACTTTGTTTTAGGTAAATTTTACTAGTCCTTCATATTTTATTTTTATGTATGACACCATTAACTTTTTAAATCATGTTTGACCATTCGTCTTATTTAAAATTTATATTCAAATATACAAAATTATAATGCATAATTAAAGTTTCTACAATAATAAATCATATTATAACAAAATAATTAATAATTATATAATTTTTTTAATAAGACGAATGGTCAAACGTGAACCTAAAAGTTAACGGTGTCATATAAAAAAAATATAGAGGGAGTATATAATACCTGCAACTCATGTAATTTGTTGCTAAACATTATAAAATAAAACATGTCGTGGGTGAAGGATGGCTCCAAACAATGGTTGTTTGCTGGAGGACTATGCAGAAATTATTTATTATTTTTGACCCAATCGGACGGAGAATCCATCTTGGGCCATGAGCTTTTAGCTTTGACCTAAAAGGAGGCAGTCCACGAGATGTTTGGCTTTTATAATAGTTGTAACATTTGATTATTTGTTTTATTTAAAAATTTAGTATAAATATAAAAAATAATAAGTCATATTTAAAGTTCTTTTGATAATAAAGTAAGTCACAAGAAAAATAAATGATATTTTCATAATTTTTTAAATAAAACAAATAGTCAAACATTGTAACTAAAAAATTTAAACAACTTACGATATGAAATCGAGTGAGTAGAATATAATGTATGGCAGCCATACACTTGCGGTGATGACAAATTTAATTGTTGCATAATGTGTAATTTGATATTTTTAGAAAAATCAATATAAGTTGAAAACCTGCTCGTGGCCACCACTACAGGGTTTTGGAGATGACGGGGAGAGATGTTCTGGTTGTACCAAACCAAGCCAATCAAACATTGTTGGCTAGAGGGGTAATTTTATCATTTCAACATATTTTTTTGCTCTAGTTAAGAAAGTATTTAGCAGGGTGATTGTTTGTTTTTTTATGAAAAAGTCAAATGATATATTTATAAACAAAAAATAATTTATAAATAAAATTTTTAGATACATATTCTCAACGATCTAAATCCTAAGGCTGAAAAATAAACTTCGTAAAGAAATCCCTAAAATCAAGTGTAAATTTAAGATTGAAAATTTAAATTTTAGCTTATAATTATAAACAGAAACGAATAGATTGGGGTGTAAGATAATCATTACTGTGTTCTTTTGGCGAATCAATTAGTTACTAATTTTTCAAATTTCCAGGTATTTTTCTTTCACTTACTAAACTCAATACAATAATTACTTAAAAACTAAATTCTTTGTATGAGAAACAAGATATGTCAAAAATGATATCTTTGGGGTAATAAAAGAAGTAGATCCCAATCGAAACTAAACTAATCATATTCATCGTAATCCCAGTTGCAGTTGCACTCCCCTGTCGGTCGACATAATCGATGTGACCGGCTGTGCTAGCTGGATCTTGTTACAACTTATACATCCATGAGTGACAAGAGAAGTCAAAGTGACACCCTTGTCTTTTGTTTTTTTCTAATATTTATAAGTTAAAATTTAAATTTTTAACTCTAAATTTTGAAGATGTTTTTATCTTAGTTTATTTTCTGACCCGTAAATTTTAGATCGATATGACGTATATGTAACCGCCTCATTTGCAAATTTGATCGGTTCTTCTTTTGTCAGGCATGTCTCAAACTCTGACGTTCGCAATGACGAACTAGATAGTAGTTCTTGTCAGCTAGACCCTGTTGGAATACTATAGGACTTTTTTAAGTCACTGTCAATTCGAATGTTTAGACACTAATTAGAAATATTAAATATAGATTATTAATAAAACTCATCTCATACTCTAGATTATTTCGCAAGACGAATCTATTGATCCTAATTAGTCCATGATTAACGAATGTGATGCTACAGTAAATATTTGCTAATCGTGGCTTAATTAGACTTAAAAAATTTGTCTAATGAAATAGTCTTTATTTATACAATTAGTTTTATTATCCGTCTATATTTAATACTCTTAATTAACGTCAAATATTTGATGACTTAAAAAAGTTATGGATCCAAACACCATCTTAGACGGCGCTACAACTATTGCAGAACAAACATATGCCTCGTGGTGTGTCCTGCCCACATTGTTCCAGCTCACCGCTACAACACAGGAGGAAGTAGTAGATAGGAGTATTAATATCTGAAACGTATCCCTGGCCAGATTCAGATCCATGCAAGAGATCTCATAATTGTCTCACCGGCACCAGCTTTGTGATGACTTTCTAACCTAACACTAGTAGCTAGGAGTAAATCTTTTTCATCGATGCGATAGAGAGAGAGAGATTTGTTTGGTAAAGTGTATTCATACTTTCAGATAGCTGAATGGATCTTTTGCGGTGTGTCAAAGCGACAGCAATTAGTCACCTGACTCACCTGGCAGTGTGTCAAAAGTGAATTAAGTCACTGTATGCTTCAAAGTGTGCTTCTTTTTTTTGCATGTTCAACAGCAAGTTTTCACTACTATGCCTGTTGATTCAATGCATTGCCCTTCCAGTAACAGAATAGGAACTGAGAAATCGAAGCTCTAGCTACACTCACTCGTGTGGGCATGAATGCAATTGCACATAGTATGCCTCTACCTGCACTGGCTGCAGCAGCTGCGACAAAAGCAAAACTGTTCTCTCCTTCTCCTTCGCCGCCTCCTGCTGTACATATACATCTCCCTGTTCATGCAGGTAATTTCGTGTATAACTGACCAAGTTTTTTCCATCACTGGATCACTCGCTAGCTGCTTCTCCGTATATTTCTTATCCTTGCAAATGCTGCTTCTGCTTGTGTCATGTGCACTCTGGCGATGAGCCGACCTGCCTCCCCTTCCAGACAATCGGAGCAATCACCATCCATACTGCAAGTGCAACCAACACTTTGTCAGTAAATGTACAGCATCCAGTACTACTCTCTTTGTTCCATAATAGAAAAAAGTTTTAGGGATGAAATTAAGAAAGTTGGTGAAACTAAATATGAAAATGCTATGATCGGTTGAGGAGGAAAAATGTTTGAAGAAGTCGAGTGGTGGAAGCTTGTATTCCCTCTATCCCAAAATAAATAAACCTGCTACTGAATGGGACATGCTATAATTCTATGAATCCGAACATATTCTAATTCATATTTGTAGCACTAGAATGTGTCTCATCCAATGCTAGATTTGTTTACTTTGGGATGAAATGAGCATTTGGTTGAAAAAATAATATATGTATACATATATCATACTTGGAGACAGAGCAAGTCATTTTTTAAATGCTATTAAGTCATTTATATTTTGAGACGGAAGAAGTAATTCATATGTGTAATTGTATCATATGAACTTTTTTATCATCATTGAAAAAATACCTTAAGGTACCATATAGCGTAAAAAGTGTGATATCTTGAGATACCAAAAATTTGTACTAAAATTCTTGGTATCTTGAGATATTTTTTAAGGATGATAAAAAAGCCCGTATCCTATATTACGAGCCAAATTTCTCGCGTAATTGCGTGGCTAGATATTGCAGTGCATTTCTGTTCACTTACTGTACACGATGGCAGCTAGCCACTCGTTGACGACCCGGACCCAGGTGCTCGCCCAGCCAACATCGATCGTCCACCTGGCGCAATCAATCAATTGATTCGTGTGATTAGTTGCAATGGACGAACTATCAGGTCATGGTTAATTGCAGCAGAGTATCGTATCATGGTTAATTTGCAACAGATCATGCTAATTGATCTCCGATGATTACTTCTCCATGGTCTGATTAGCGTTCCAGCCGACGAAGAGCATGGCGAAGTACATGGCGCCCATGGCGAACACGAAGTGGAAGAAGCCGAAGCCGTAGGGGACGTCGTCGTCTTCGGGCTGCTCGCTCTCGGCCTTCTTGAACTGCAGATTTGCTTTCACCCAAATTCAGCTTCGTTTTCCATGGATGGTGATGCTACATTTTTGGTCGACTGATCACTGATCAGTGATCAGTTGGAGCTGGCTGCGGTTCATACTGACCTGGAGGCACTTGGAATCGATCCCTGTGGCGAAGGTCGCCGTGACGATGACGATCACCGCGATCACGAAACTCTGCATCCACATTTCGTTGTTCAGATTTACATTATCAATTATGTCGATGGCATTGTTCAGTCTGTGAAATTTTTTTCCATTTCTGAAGAATTCGTTCGGATGCTTACCGCGATGTTAACCCAGTCTGCACTCGTTGCAACCTCTGCTTTCTTGTTGCAGATCTCCGTGTGAGGCTCACTGTTCATGATTCAGTTCAAAAAAAAGGATCAAAATTCAGAAACAAACAAAGATACAAACTTGCAAACTTGCACTATGAAAGTATCTGAATCTTTGAAATGCAGTATACCTCCTGATCGCTGTCCAGCAGAGGAACACGATGTAGACCCCCATCAGCCCGGGCGCCAGGTACCCAGCCTTCACCTGAACTCCAACCAAGAACATACACACACACATCAGCATTCAGCAATGCAGATTCAGAGAGATTCAGAGAGAATCGAGATGGCTGGATGGACCTTGGAGATGAGCGAGACGCCGGCCATGAGCTGGACGAGGAAGAGGGTGACGGTGATGAAGAGGATGTTGAGCTTGCAGGACGGCCGCGGCGCGTACCAGACGTACATGAGGACGACGCCAAGGATGGAGCCGACGTACGCGGCGATGGAGACCACCTGCACCTGCATGTGGCTGCACCCATCCCATCCGCCATGCCATCGATGAACTCAACAACCATACGAACACACGGCTGGCTTGATCAGGTGTGTCTGATCAGCCGCCAGAAACTGCGAAAAAGAACCAAACCCTACCATCTCTTCAGGTTCGCCTCTGAACGGCAGCAGTCGTTGAGCCAGCCGATGAACCGGGTCACGCTCACGAGCTGGATCACCAGAAACGCCCTGTCCAATTGTGCATCATGTTCATGTCATCTATCAGACTACGCAGATAGTAACACCTGATTCAACAGAATGCCCTAAAAATGTCGTGTACTCCCTCCGTTTTTCTTTTATTGACTTTTGGATCTATATTTAATAATTAATCTTATTCAAAATAATTATATAAATATAGAAAATTATAAGTCACGCTTAAAGTTCATATAGTAATAAATCAAATAATAACAAAATAATTAATAATTATATATATTGAATAATACGAATGATCAAACATAATATTAAAGTCAACGGTGCTCAATAAAAAAACAGAGAGTAGTTGCTACGGGGACTAAAAATTATAATTTTTGTGAGAGTTTTTTTGAACATTTTTGAAAAGGTACTTCAAAGTATCATATTTTTCAATTTAAACATTTAGTAACTCAAGATACCAGAATTTTGCACTAAAATTTTTGGTACCTCAAGATACTTTTTAAGAATAATAAAAAACTCTTATTTATAAGAGATTTGCTCCGGTCCAACAAAAAATATCGGTATCGGTACCTTACGGTACTAAATTATTTTACACCATTGTATCTAGCTGAATAGTATGTATATGGTTAGATCCAACGATCAGAAACAATTTAGTATCGTAACTCCGTAAGATACCGATACCTCGAGATATTTTTTTGTTATACCGAGCAAATGCATGGGACTATGGCTAATAAGCGTACGCGTACCCTGCTCCAAAATGCGCGACCTTTCCTGAAAAGAAATTGAGACGAACACCATGAGCAGCCGCGAGCAAGCGAGACGCATGGAGGAATGGGGGTGACAATGGAGGGCACTGACCGTAGAGCTGGATGAGCACCGAGGGGAGGAAGAAGGGGACGACGGTGAAGCCCATCCACAGCACGATCTTCGCCGGCCACCACTCGGAGTGCCACGAGTTCCGGCGGTCGTGCGTCTTCCTCGTCCTCGCCGTCGACGCGAACATCACGAAGAAGAAGAGCTGGTGGTCGCCATCGTCAAGGTCACACAGCTAGCCACCCAAGAATCGCAGCAATGGAAGCAATGGAAACTGAAATCTCGAGTCTTCTTGCGATCGATGGCGAAAAGGATACGAAGCAGCCGAGGCTGACGCGGAGGACGCCCTCGGCGCCGAGGCAGTAGCTGGCGCCCTGGCAGCCGCGGAGCCGCCGGAGCTCGGCGAGCACCGGGTGGCCGAAGTCCCGGAGCGTCCAGGCGAGCATGTTCGTCGCCAGGAACACGAAGGCGTACACGTACCTCGCCATCATCGGGTTCGGCGGCCCGACCACCAGCTGCGCGCACCCGCAGCACGCCTCCTCCACCGCCACCGCCACGCACCTCGCCGTCTCACCGCCGCCGCCGCCATCGCCATCGCCATCGCCATTGCCGCCGCCGCGCACAGCCCTCTCCTCCGTCTCCGGTGTCGCGCTTCCCAGCGTCATCGTCCACCTCACGCCTGCACACACACACACACACATATCACCCATCACACATGCACTGCAGGATCCACCAACTGATTCAGGCAAACCAAGAAAGCAATCAAATCAAGAAAAGAACACACACAACTGTCTCGCAACATCGATCGAGATCACACGCGATCCGTGACCCCACGAGATCGCGTCATGTTCTTGCTCGGTTCGTTCAGCTAGCTCGCCGGCCGGACGGGCGTCGCCGCCGCGTGGCCTGAAAGCGATGTTCTTCCTTGGCACCAAAGACATGCATGCAGCTCTCTCCCCAAAAGAGAGTGCTTGTTTGGTTTTGTTTGTTCGTGTCTTGCTTCGTAGGAAAGCCCACTGCAGCTTTCGTCATCTTTGACTCGCATTGACCAGGCAAGAAACGCAAATCCGTACGGCTCAAACATTAACTAACTATAAATTGACAGCATGTGCATTTAACTAACTAACTAAACTTATGTTGCTAGTTGTGCTAAGTTTGCAAGAAAAGAAACCGGTGTTTCTTAATCAGGAAAGTTATGTGTCACTTAAGTTCTCGTCTGAAAGTTAGGCCCCGTTTAGTTCCAAAAAAAATTTGGGAGATAGATCACATCGATATCTACAATCACATATTTGAAGTATTAAACGTAGTCTAATTATAAAACAAATTTCAGATTTCGCCTGAAAATCGCGAGACGAATCTTTTGAGTCTAATTAATTCGTCATTAGCATATGTTGGTTACTGTACCACTTATGGCTAATTATGCACTAATTAGTCTCAAAAGATTCGTCTCACGATTTTCCCCGTAACTGCGTAATTAGTTTTAATTTTCATAAATATTTAATGCTCTATTTAGGTGTCCAAAGATTCGATGTGATGTTTTGAGAACTAAACAAGGCCTTATCAAGATTTTGAGTTTTCGATCATCTGATTTTTTACGGTAGCAATTTGAGAGAACAACTGAATTAACTAGTACTAAGTTAAAATTTTGTCAAACAAAAAAAATTATATACAATTTTTTTTCAGCATGGGAAGCGTGTCAATGAAAAATCCAAAATTTGCGGAGGAAAATGACACGGACTTAATCTTACTCTTCCCGTTCTACCTTCCTTTTTGCTTTCATGATTAGTTTGGATAGTGTGTAAATCTGCACAAGAATCAACATCACTCAAAGGTTTTCTTCCAAGGCCTGTGGACTGCAAAAGTTATGGTGAGCAATTTCTCTGTGTTCAGTTGACAGGGACAGGGAAGAACACAAATAAAAAAAAAGGTTAAAAGCATGAGGATAACATGAATGAATTGTTGATGACATGGTTAGCTTTAAAGGAGGATTAGGATTAAAGACAGAGAAAAAGAATTTCTCTTTAAGAGAGAGCTCCATGGACTGGACTCTCCCTGAAGGAGAAGGACACATTGAGCATGGCTCTGCATCTGAATTTTGATGATGCTTTTGGATGTTTGTAGAGAAAGCAGTAAAGCAGTAGAGCTAGCAAAAGCATATTGTGATGGTGTAGGAGGACTGGAGGAGGAAAGCAAAGGAATTTGGCTGGGTAAAATTCCCTGAGAAATGATAGATTGATAGTACTACATATGTGTGACGTGTCAACTAAGAATCAGTAAACTTTTTTTTCAGATGCTATTAATTTGGTAGTGGCACGCATGCATGCTATTTTTTCCTATCCGTCATGAACTTATGATCCTGGTTAGAATTGTTTTGTGGCTGTCAGTTCGTTTCGTTTTGTAACAATATTTTTAGTTTGTGCACAAAGGCTTATGATCTAGAGTAGTAATAACTTATCTAGAACTCGATAAATATGTCAACTTTTTTTTTTTTGCGAGGATAAGCATGTCAACTTGAGAACACATCAATCAACTCTAGGCAAGTAAATTGGCCAACGATCTAAGTACCACAATCATTTCGTAACGGATGCATGTTGCGCATACTCTACACTACAGCAAAATCTTATCAAGAAAACTTGATAGATACATCAGCTTGAGCTTAATGAACTTATTTATCTCCTTCAGCTCAACCTAATTTGCAGGAAACCTAAACAATTAAACTGGGAAAGCGACGACAGAGGATTGATTGTTCTTCATACAGCTACATGTTTCCAGCGAATTAACCGAATAACTAAATCACAGATCGATGTGAAGCTAGCCGTGTTGCAAGAAGAAGAATCTGGCAGCAAGAGAAGCTAAAGCAGCCAAGAAATCCTCTCACGCAAGAAACACACGTCTCACAGCTAGCTTGCAAACCAAAGCCAGCGGAACTCCATCCACAAGCCAAGACAACGAACTCTACCAACGGAGACGACGACGACGACAACAACAAGAAATCAGCCAGAAGAGAGAAGACGTTCAGTTCAGTTACCTCGACAGCTGATCGATCAATCGATCGACCGATCCTACATGTAGTAGGAGGATCGCGAGGTAGACGAAGAAGACGACGACGAATTAAGAAGAGAATCCAGAGGTGGCTGTGGCTGTGGCTGGAGGCGGCGCCATTGGTGTTGGGTTTTATTCTGGCAGCAGCATCCGCATATGTGCAGGGAGGAAGAAGGCGAGTGGAGGCGGGGGTGGCTGGCTGCGCGGTGGTGCCTTCTCTTTCTTGAGTTTTTTTTTTTTTTTGGCGCCGGAAACGAAGCAAGCGAATTTACCTGGCGGCCGTGGCCTACTTGGCATCGCCGCCCGTCCCTCTCCACACATGCACCTTCGTGGTCGCAGGGCGTGTGAGTGACCCTTGTCCATGCATAAATCAAATCTTTCTTTTAAGAAAATTATCTTTTTACAGTCCTTGGGTGGTAGAAGAAGATATATGTAATATGTGGAATTCTATGTGTATCGGTATATCTTCTTGGCCATGCTTCGATAGATCTGTGTTACCACATGTACTAGTATGGGATTATATGAATTTAGCGAAATGAGGAGTGTACGTGTTTCTTATTGTGTTTGGTTGTTGTTGGATTAATCTGGACCGTCCTGAGGTGGGCGTTTGGTTTATTTAAGGAAAAAACTGAACAACATATTTGCAAATGATAAAAAATAATTTATGAATAAAAATTTTATATATGTATTTTAGTGATGTAGAAGTCAAGCTTAAAAATAAACTACGATAAAGAATACCGAAAAACTACTTCACATTTAAGGTGAAAAAATCGAATTTTGGCTTATAACATAAGCAAAAGCGAAAAGATAAGGCTAAAAGGTTCGAGATATCCCGAGAGTTTTATTACCTTTCAAGAAAAAAAATTGATATTACGATGGTAAGTTATGCCTTTCAAGCATTGAGATAACCTCTGGAATACTACGAAAAAAAAACTAACCTGGCATTTGCCAACCTTCAGGTATTCGTAACAACTTACGACAGTGTTGGATTGGGTAGAAATCAGAATGGTTGGTATTGTGTGTCAGGTCAACTGAACCCCAACCTGTAGTTCTATACCTGCCACAACCGTATTAGATTTTTTCCATGTCACGTATGTACGCATGCCTACAAAATCTCAGCAGTCTTCCTACTGTTTGTGTGGCTTTGTTTCACAGCACGAGATGAACCACACTTCAATTCCCGAACTGAGAAATTTCACAGAAAAATTGGAATAAATTCAAAAATCTCATGTTCCCCACACGAATACTGAACTAATTTTGTGACGATGGGATGTTCTCCTCTCTCGGCCTAAAAATATCTGCCGATGAGGTTCATCAAATTTTGATCACAAAATTTTTATAGCTGCACTAGGCATAGCATGAAGAGACGCGTATTCGTATCATAGTATTTTATCAGTTCGGAAAGTATGCACACGAATGATAAAATCTAGGTTACTAGCCTGACAACGAACGCGGCCTATTTGTATCAAAGTATTTTCTGTGTGAATGGAATTTAAAAATACGAGTCAAATTTTCTCTCTCACTCACAAATACAGAGAAAATGGAAGTATCACCAGTCAGCATCCTACATGTCTCGCAGTGGATCCCTGTCGACAAATTGCCATCACAGAACGAATGAAAGAACGATATACCATGCTATCCCCTCTTGCAGCCAACCAGTGCCATTTCCATGGCTGGCTAGCTAGCTATCCTGGAGTAGAAGCTTAGCCAGCACAAGACGGACACCAATGGCGTGAGCCGAACCGTCTGCTCGTTGATGCTTGTCGGGTAAAGCCGGTGAGGCTTGCAAACCAAGTTGACCCAACCTGACCCCTGCAGAAAGCTACAGCCAAGTAAGGCCTTGTTTAGTTCATAAAACACAAATTTCCGCGCTTTCTGATCGAATTTTTGATATATGTATGAAGTATTAAATGTAGAAAAAAACCAATCACGTAGATTACGCGTAAATTACGAGACGATCTTTTAAGCCTATTCGCGATATGATTTGATAATGTGATGCTACAGTAACCATTTGCTAATGATGGATTAACTAAACTTAATAAATTCGTCCTGCATTGTTTCATCAGAATCTATAATTTGTTTTGTTATTAGACTATGTTTAATACTCCAAAAGTGTGTCCGTATATCTGACGTGACAACCAAACTCAAAAATTTTCTTCAACTAAACACGGCCTAAGTAAAGCAAGCAGAAAATTCAGAACAAGCATCAGGAGCAAGAGATAGATCAGGAGGCCAGCCAGACCACTGAAGCTACAGAAACCAGCTAGCTAGTGCACTGCCATCTGTGAAAATGGTCCATGAGCAAGCAAGCAACAACCATCACTTGCAAGGAACAAGAATCATCACACACACACACGCACGAACAGGCACAGCAACTAACTTGTCTTGCTTGCACTTTTGGGTCACATTGCTGCTTTCTGTTGCCCTCTGCGTGCCTGTGACTCTGCTCCTTAGCACGTCAAAGGAATGTCTCCTTGATCGGCTGCACAGTAATGTATTGATTTAGTCGAGAACAAGTTAGTTTGCCCCTTGAAAAAGAGGGGGTTAGAGAGGGTGCTATCTGATTTGACTCTCACTTTGGTTAACAAATCGGATGTGCGAGTGCGGTTAGTTGGTGCACACATATACCCTTGTAAATTTTAACTTTAAATTTAGAGTTTTTTATTATAGTTTATTTTTCAACATTTGGTTTATATAGCTAAGAATACATATATACATACATATATATATATATATATATATATATATATATAAGTTTTTTTACAAATTATTTTTTTTCTTTTACAAACATGTCATTTTTTTTCTCTGAAAATGCCAAACAATCATCCACCCCTGTGAACGCCCCTCTTGCACACGCCTAAATCTACCAATATATGGGCGTGTGCTTTTCCACATTTTACTACTACTGGCTACTATTGTTGCATATGTGTTTGCATGTGTTGAGTGTTGAACCATGAAGTTAGCTATAATGTGGCTCTTACCAACTGGCAGGGGCAAATCTTGAACCTAAATGGATCACATGAGCCATGGAGTCTTAAACTAGTTAACCTTGTTTGTAACTTGTAAGAGTAGGATTGATAGTCTAAAATATGCCAACAAGAAAAAAGGAAACTTGAAAAGAATATGAAGCATCCATGAGAGTTGAGACCATGAGTCATCTCCCACAAACTGAGGAAGGGGAGGCCAAGTTCAACTCCAACATTGTTGACTAGTAGTACACAAGAATTTGGCTCAGATTCGCACCTAAGGTCCAAAACACCATGAGTCATTTTATTTGGACCATATGACAAAAAAGAGACCCACAAAACTTTAACAAATTCCTCTCTTTAATTTGTCCTCCAGTCGAGATTCAGGCTGAGATTTTTTCGACAAAATGATGACTTCCACGATCATCAGATTAAAAGTTCATGAACATGATGAAGTTATTTCACAATAGAAAGTAGCGGAGTTGCATTTGCACTTTTGTTGTTTCGGACTAAATATTGGCTCCCATCCAAAAAGCAAAACAAGTTTATTACGTGTTCATCGTGATAAAAAAATGTTATAAAATAAACTGCGATGAACAAACCATGAAATCAACTCTAAAATTAAGTTTTATATTTAAATTTTGGTACTTGTAACCGCGAAACGGTGGGAGCCATCGTAGGGAACCAATTTGTTTTTACTAAAGATATATCGATAAAATGCAATTGATGTTCTTAGCGTTGATGTTTTACATAGCAACGCAGAGTCTCAATTACCTCAAAAAGTGTAGTTGGATGGACTGATGGTATCAAGCCGATCTGGCCACTGCCCTCGCCGGCGCAGATACGGCGGCGGCGGGGCACCCCGATGGAAGGTCGTGGCGGGAGGAGCAAGAACTCGCGGGGTCGCTTCGCCTCGGGCTCCGGCGGCGCCGAGGCTGGGATTTGGCTAAGAGAGGAGACGAACTCGTGGATCGGTGCGGTGGCCGTGGCCATCGCCTTCGCCGTCGCCGTCGCCGGCGGAAGACCAATTTGCCCTAAGATTACCCAATTGGGCCGAACTGCAAAAGCTTCTGGCCCAATGGGCCTCGTAATAATCATCCTAGTGGGCCCTAATCAGGCCGTAATGGGCCGGATTCCTCCAACGACCAAAGCCTACTCACCGCGGGCGCCGGCCGGCCGCGCCATCGCCGGCGGCGGGATGCGTCGTCGCCGCCGGAGCCGGAGCTGGTGGCGGAGCTAATGCTTCAGTTCATCTCACGTGTTTTCAGACTAGCAATCTTGATTAGCTACACAACAAACCGCGTGTGATTAGGCGACAATCTCGCCGGCGAAATGCAAGAACCCAATCAAAAAATCAAACAAGTGGCGTGCATGTTCGTCGGGGAAATTGGGGGGACAGTGGAAGAAGAATCAAGAATGGTGGCTAGTGGATTGATCACTATTGGCACACTGTTACTGCCAAAGTGATTGGTTCAGTATGTTCCCTTTTTATCCTTTTTTTCAGTTCTTTGGCCAGCTTGAATGGCTCCACCCAACTCCTTTGGTACAATGGTGTATGTCCACCGTCCAAGTTCATCTCTCACTAGTTGTCTTCTCCTTTTTTTTTTTCACCACAATATATATATATAAACCTTTTGACAGTGTTCAGATTTGGAGGGAACATGTGGGAGAGGCGCCAAAATTTAAATTTTTAAATTTTGATTTTGGGGTTCATTCCAGGTTTTTTTTTATCATGGCTTACTTTTTAACATTTATTTTAGATTAGTTAGGGTTGTATATATATAACTTTTTTACTCATGAATTTCGCATAGCCTATATATAACTTTTTAGGGCCTGTTACGGCACCTTCTACTAGTAAGTGTAGTAGTATACTAAAATTTAAATGTAAATATGTATTTTTATAAATATATTAAATATTTTATTTCAAACTTTGATAAGATATTATACTAATCCATCTATTTTGGTATGATATATAGCACACAAATTTATCCCAAAGTTATATATTTTAATTTTAATTTTATATTTATAAAATCTCTACCGGTATAGTATAAGAAAATTAGATCCGTTAGATTTAAAGTAACGGACGACACACGATCGTTGGAGGGTACCTTAAAATAAATCTCATTTTTAAGCTTTGTCTTTCAATTGAGATAATTTGATTTATATAATTTTAAAAAGATTGAGAGAACTAGGGGATCACAGTAGAAGAACAAGCGTGCTAGTACTAGCTGCTAAAGCAGTGAAAAGGTGCACATAACGGTCATCTCGGACACAAAGCAAGCGAGATCAGATTCATCTTCTCACTTTTTTTCACCTCAAAAGAACCAAAGGCTGACCAACCAGTGTGTGTGGTGCCACTAATCACCACAGCTCCCTTGATTACTTTCGTTCTATAATAACTTTATTTTTTATTATATTTTTTATTTTTTCGTGTTATTTTTTATTAATATTTTTATTGTTGTAGATGATAAAATATGAATAGTACTTTATACATGACTAATTTTTTTAAGTTTTTTACAAATCTTTCAAATAAGACGAATGGTTAACGTTGGATATGAAAAAACAAAAAAAATGAGATTATCTTGGTACGGAGGTAGTAACTAATTTAACTTTAACCAAAGCCACTACTATGCGTGAAGAGCACCACTCCAGAAGGCAGAAAAAGGTCATAATCACAGGGTTTTTTTCAGCAAACCATGGTTTGCTGAAACAGTTTACATACTAGTACGTTATTTGGACTGAGAATCTCAGGCTGTCAACCTCTGCTCCTTCTGATACAGGCAGATATTCCAACCAAGTGACTAACCAATCAAATGAACTAATCAAAAGATTGTTCAGAGTACTTGGTTAATACTGTTAGTCTCTAGTGAACTTCATAGGCTCACAGTGAAGTAGAGTTCATCTCTTGCAGACCTGCAGTATTAAAACATCATGATAGCCAGCAGGAACCCTTCTAGAACAATTCTCTCAGGAAGATCAGAAAATGTTATTGGAACAGATCATATTCTTCTCGGCTGGATTCTTCAGAAGCAAGCAATAAGCACATGGCAGGAGGAAAGCCAGGATATCTGCACCTCGACTATGCCTTATCAAGACAGGGACGCTGGAAACCCTAAAGAAAGTTGCACCACCCTCACATGTTTTTGGCTTTGATAGATTCTCTTATGTGTGTTTTCAAAAGTTTGTTTTGAAATTTTGCATTTGCAGTTTCACCATTCTGCTACCATTCTAGTAGAAGGCTTAACTATATTTGATTGGATGATACAGTATGATTGGTTCTATTCGAGAAGCTTCATATTCTTAGAAACAACCGATGAGAAGTCAGTTTCTCATAATTTAAAAAAAAACTGGTTTTCCTTCCAGCTCATTTTTTTGTATTCTATAACTACATATTATTAGAAGTTGAGTACTTTCGAGAGTGATTTCTAGAGAATTTATAAAAAGTTGTAGTTGTTAGAAACTCCCCAAATAGAGCCAATATAGGGTTGATCCTCAATCATTCTTTGTACTAAAGCTGATGAGCGGCTAGCACATTCTTAAAAATGACTAACAATCTGCTAAACTAGACAGAAAGTCAGTATGAGACAGAATTCAATCAGAAGCCATTGGAACTTCGGAGACAAAGCATGTGACCCTCCAGTTATTCAGGTTTGTGGAATGTAGAAAGCAGGTCAAAGTATAAAATGACAAGCAAAACCATGTTCCTTGTCTTTTAACCTTTATACTCTACAAAGTGGAGAACCACTGGCAGCAATTCACACCACAAAACAGCAAAGAGCAGGAAACAAAGAAGGTAATTGAATCTAAATGGTTACAACATTACTTAACAATTCAACAGACAAGAACAAGTAAAGAAGAACAACAATATCAAGAATCCATACTAAATAATATAAGAATTGAATAGCCAGAAGTAAACTGTTGATACAGAAGGAAGAAATAACATAGAATCCTTTTGTTCTAAACTTATGTCTTACTGAATTTAACTGAACTGAACCCATGATTCCCTCTATACAACCACATATATCCGTGCAACTAAAATCCTCAGCCAAATCCTCCTGTCCCTCTCAAACTTTTCATTATTATTCACAACCCAATTAGCCATCAATCATATGTTCCCAAATCATCCAAATCCCCCCACCACACCACCTCCAATCCCTTTCAACACGACAGCAGCACAAACTGTTTTCGCATCAATGAACACCGACAAATCATAATCAACAAAATTTTTGTGCACCTTACTACTTTCTTCACGCCTGCAATCGTCAACCAAGAACACGAGTAGTTAAGCATGATAACGAGAATGTATGCCTGTGACGAATTGCGCTGCTGCTGACGATTGCCGGAGGCGAGGACGGGAGCAGAACAAGTATCCTTTCACCGTTTTTCCTTTAGAGAATTCTATCAATGGAGCGGAGGAGGTGGTGGTGATCCATATTGTACGCCATGGACGGGTGGCCATGAGCCAGGGTGTTGTTGAGGAGGAGGTGGTGATCCATATGGTACTCCATGGACTGGTGGCCATGGGCCGGGGTAATATGGTGGTGGTGGTGGTGGCAATGCTGGCGTTGAGCCACAGGGTGGCGGTGGCGGCGGCGGCGGCGGTAGCTGGGGACATGGTGGATGTGAGGCCGGTGGTGGCGGTGGGTGGTAGATTGGCGCAGGCGGTGGAGGCGATGGCGGAGGTGGTGAATGTGGAGGCGGTGACGGCGGAGGTGGTGAAGGCGGCGGTGGTGATGGCGGGGGTGGCGATGGTGGCGGAGGGGATGGTGGCGGTGGGGATGGCGGGGGCGGTGAAGGCGTAGGTGGAGGAGGGGATGGCGGTGGTGGCGAAAGTGGAGGAGGGGAAGGCGGCGGTGGCGAAGGTGGAGGAGGGGCCGGGGCGAAGGGTTTGCACTGGAACGCGGCGCAGTTGACGGGAGGACGGGCGTAGAACGCGGCGCACTGCTGCGGCGTCCGCTGGGCGGGGCGGTTCGGGAGGCAGTTGGTCCGGTCACCGTCCCGCGGCACGACGCGCGCGCAGGACGGCGGCTCGCCGGTGAAGAAGTTGTACGCGAAGGTGAAGTTCTTGAGTCGCGGCAGCTCGCACACCGCCTGCGGTATCGTGCCGGTGAGCAGGTTGTGCGCGACGTCCAGCTGTTCGACCTTCCTCATCCCAGCCACCGCCGACGGCAGCGGGCCGGCGAGCTGGTTGAAGCTCACGTCGAACACCGTCACCTCCCGCAGCATCCCGATCTCCGGCGGCAGGCAGGAGCTGAGCCCGGTGTTGATGAGCAAGATCTCGTTGAGCGTCCCGGACATGTTGCCGAGGCTCGCCGGGAGGCAGCCGCCGAAGCTGTTGTGCGCGAGGACGATGACGGAGACCGGCGAGTTGCCGAAGTTGTCCGGGAGGTCGAAGCGGAAGCGGTTGTGGTTTAGGAAGATGGCGTCGAGCGGCTTGTCGAACAGCTGGCTCGGCACGCCGCCCTCGAAGTCGTTGAACCGGAGGTCGAGGAACCGGAGCGCTGGCATGTCGAGCACGACCCTGGGGAACGGGCCGACGAAGCGGTTGTTGCTGAGATCGAGCTCGTGGAGGAGGCGGAGGCGGCGGAGCGTGTGCGGGAGCACGCCGCAGAAGCGATTCGAGTTGAGGTGCAGCAGCGCGAGGTCACCGAGCAGGCCGAGCTCCGGCGGGAGGTACCCGGCGATGTCCCCGTGGTTAAGATCCACCCCGGCGACGGCGACCACCCGCTTATCCGACGGCAGCGGCGCGCAGAACACGCCGGTGTAGTTGCACACCTCAGGCCCCACCCAGTCGGCGGTGAGGTTGTTGGGGTCGGAGAAGATGGCCTCCTGCTTCCACGTCTGCAGCGCCACGTACGCGTCCCGCATCCGGGAGCTCGGGAACCGCCACCCCGGGTCCACCGCCACCGCCGCCGTCCTCACCCCCTCCCCGCCGAAGCCTCCGCCATCGCCGGAGAAATCCAACGCCGCCGCCCCCCCGCCGATGCCAGCGACGGCCGAGCAGGCAACGAGCAGCACAACAACAACAACAACCCTCATCTCATCTCACCTCCACTACGCTCCGCCGCGCAATGCCGAAGCCGCGAGATCGATCTCCCGGAGCTGCTCGGAGAAGAGAGAGAGAAAGAGAGAGAGAGAGAGGAGTGAGGTTTAGAGAGAGAAAGGAGAGGAGGAGGAGGAGGAGGAGGCGCGCGGCTATAAACACGCGCACGCATGCACACGCGGACAGGGAGAGGGGGAGGGGGAGTGGGGCCCACCTGTCGGGGACTGTTTTCCTCCTCCCTTGTGCGGGGACGGGGTACTCGTAGCGTGAGCGGGAGCGGGAGAGGAGGTGGGGTAGGGGTGTCAGTGGGCAATTACGCGGCTGGATGGCACTACGGGTCCCCCGCGTTCGTCTCCGGGTTTGCGACCGACAGTCGCTGCGAGGCGAGACGCGTGTACGGTTTCGGTGTCCGCTTGTCCAGTTCAAACTCCACGACTACGAGATTAAAAAATTATATGTGTGGAAGAAAAAATTACGGCCCATGGAGCGTGGGAAAAAAGGTAAATACTGGTAGTAGAAGAGAACACCAGAAAAGTGAAAAGGGTGTTTAACACAGAATATTCCTTGTTAATTTGTGTTTGTGAGTACAAGTATTAGTGAACAATTGCTCCGAACGACATATTTATAAATAAAAAATAATTTATAAATAAAATTTACATATACTTGTTTTAAGCGATCTAAAAATTAAGACTAAAAAATAACTATGATAAAAATCTCTAAAATCTACTCCAAAATAAAGGTTGAAAAATTAAATTTTACATAGAAGAAAAAAATATGGCTCAAGTGTTCATACAGAGCATCTTTATGCCGATTGAATCCAATCTCTATAGGCACGTTATGGAATTTTGTCACATAAAAATATAAAAAGTAAAATAATATGAATGTAGATTGATATCAATTCAAAAAAAAAAAGAGGTTTAAGTGGATGCGAATTTTCTATGTTTAAAGAAAAGTTTTCTTTGTTTTTCCTGCCCTTGCTTCCTACAAACCGAACTTCTTTTGTAGAAATTAATCCTTAGGAATCTAATAATTAGTTTATTTCTCTAAACTAAATAGACCTAAGATAAGATGTGTGTCTTAAAATTGATAGATGTCTCACTACGGCCGGATATATCTAAAAGACACTTGTTACATTAAGTTCAAAAATGTGGAGTAAATGATGGTTTATCCTATGAAATTTCTGTTAAGCAATTTGTAATCTAAAAATGTCGGTTATGAATTTTTTAACTCTAAACTGAATTACTACTTTGTTTTTCGCACGAAGGTGAATCGAAATGAGTCGCAAAGATATGGCCGTGAATTCAAACTTGGAATCAAAAAAAAAATCGCCGGTATGAACCACGGGGAGCATCTGAAAATACAGCAGAATGCCTTTGAAGTAAGGTGGTGTTTGGATTGAGAAAATTTTTTTGGAGAAGTGTCACGTCAAATGTTTGATCGGATATTGGAAGAGGTTTTCGGACATGAATGAAAAAACGAATTTCACGTCTAGCCTAGAAACCGCGAGATGAATCTTTTGAGCCTAATCAATTCACCATTAGCACATATTAGGCTAATTAGGCTCAAAAGATTCGTCTCAAGATTTCTTCCATAACTGTATAATTAGTTTTTTGGTTCATCTATATTTAATGCTTTATTTAGATGTCTAAAATTCGATGCGATGTTAGTGGAAAAAATTTAGACCAGGGCCTAAAGCAACACAAAATACAGAACAAAAGCTGAAGGGTAAAAAAATAGGAGGAATTAAATAATAACAGTACATGATGCATGCACATTTGTATACTTGTACTACTACATGGTTGTGTACTGTACACTGGCCCTGTCTGACACAACGACACTGCTGCTGCTGCCGCTGCATTGGTCAAAAGAGGAATTAAGAGAGGGTCACGGGGAATCATAAACTAAAGATGGGAGATTATCTGCCCAAAGTACCAACCATCCACATACTCTAATTGTATCACAAGATTAAACTAACCTATCCCTATATCCATTGGATTTGCTCATGTGCAATTAGTTTGACCTGTACCTGTACGTTTGTTCTCTTGTCTTGAATTAAAAAAAAATTGTAAGTTGTGGGCCACATAAAATTTAGCGCCCAATCGTAGGACATATTTACCTCCTTGCATAAAGACTATATTCAGCTCATATTTTTTGTAACACAAATATTTATTTTTAAAAATAGTTATTATTAAAATTGATAAAGCAAGTGACAAATGCAACGTGATATAAAAAAGGTAAAGGATAAATGTATTGAGGTTTAAAAAAGACGAGGAACATTATGGTTTTTTTAGCTTTGTACAGGTATATGTGAGGCATGCTAAAAATAAATTATTTTGTGTATTCTATAATATGTGTGTTTTTCTATGGTCCAATCAAATTTATATTTATATTTTTATACTGATTATATTCATCGTACAGTTATATTTCTGTCATAGTTCTGCGTAACTTTTCTTTCTACGTTTTCATAACCCGGGTTTCAAATGGGAAGACAGTTCAATTCTCATAATGCAAATCCTATGAAATTCCTCTTGCCCCATGCTAGAAAATGCTTGATGAGACATCAAAAGGCAAATGGAGAATTTGCATTTGCTGTTTGTACGGTGCAAACTAAGGAGCACTACAGCAAACCGTATTTTCTTTTTCTAGGCATTTATTTTTGGTATAAACCACACGTATAGCAATTGGTAGGGGCATTATGGTAATTCGGTGATGTCAATTTTGCCATGCAAGATTAGGGTGGCGCGGTAATTCCGGATTTTTTTTCCTCTTTCCAAGGCACGTTCTTTCTGGGCCCCACAAGGCAGCGAGAGTGAGTGAGAGAGGTGGGCCCACATAACGCGGTCGGCGTCGGATCTTCTATCTCGTGCACCGCCGCTGCTGCACTGGCGCTGCACCTGTCAGGTGGGCCCACGACCGGATTTCCCGTCGCGACGTACGCCTCGCCGCTTGGCCGTGGCTCCAGACCGCTTGATTTACACGTGTGGGGAATTTAACTATTTATTCGGTTCGATAATAATAATAATTGTTTTTTCACCATCCATTTGTCTTGCCACCCAGGCAAAAGTGACATAAAATTAAAAATCATTCTCTCTTAGGGCCTGGAGACTAGTATTATCTATTTTCTTATCCACTTTAGTAGTACTGAAAATTATAAAGATAAAATCAGATATTGTTTTTTCATTAATACGCTAAAATATTTTTTATATTATTCTTATTTTCTTTTAATCTATCTCATGTAGCATAATTGTCTTAAATAAATGTTAAGACTCGACTCTAAACCGTTGTCATTCATAACAATCAGTTTTCTCTTTCTCCATCTCCATGTATCTCTTATCTATGTCATCATATTTGTTCCCATATCAATGAATAGGTTCAGCTAATAATGTACATTACTCTATGTTAAAAACGACAAGAAACAAATAACTACATAGTAGCTATATTTGACGACTCGGTGAGGGGTGTTTTAATTGTGGGGTTGATGATAAGTATATTTAATTAAATTTAGCCAGTTGGATTTGGGGTGTCCAATTAAGTCGCTGGTTTCATTGAATTTCTGTTAGCTGTAGCACATGCACATGCGCAACAGTGTGGACGTTCACGCGTGGACATATATGCTGACTCGATTGATCGAACTAATCTAGGTAGAGTCGTTAATCACGTCATCTCATTTAATCTGGCTAACCAGGCATAATTAATTAATTTAGCTTGCGTATTTACGTCCTCCAGACCAGCGGCCACAACTCATGGGTCAACCATATATGACGACGCCCTCGCTGATTTTTAACGACGTGCCAAACTACTCTCTACTCTCTAGCTTGCTAGCTAGTACAAACTTGCGTGTGCCCAATTTGGTTCGTTTCTCTCCCTCCTCCGGCTCTTTAATTCTTCAATTCTAGAGAGAGAGAGTATCCCTCCATGCCATAAAAAATAACTTGCGGTGTGAAAATTACAAAACCCCAAATATCATCTAATCTTATAAATTAATTTGTTGTAAATACCTTCCTCTTAATTCATTTTGTTTGAAATTGGCCCTCTATTGCGATCACTCACATACTTTTATGGCTAGATATAGTCATTCAGATTTGAGATGGTTTCTAAACGTAACCCAATTGAACCTGCAATAGCTAGTATAGAATGGGTTGGGTAAATGGGTTGAACCGGTTATTCATTTTGCGTTTCACAACAAGAATAAAAACAATATTAAAGCAGTAGAAGATCATAATTATTTTTTATGAGCTTCGCACAAGTGAGTTAGGTAACTCCTACTCTAGCGCTGATAGGTCGATGAATATGATCTCTATCTCAGTGTCATAGCTGAATACTAGATCTGCGAGTCGAGTGCACTCATGCGAGTGTCGTTGGGTGTAGAACATGAACTCAATCAATGAGTCGCAACGTGGATAGAGCTCGATAGTTTGAACATCACCTGCGAACAGCTAGACAGATGTGGCAACCACATCCAACTCTTGTAGCAGCAAGAACGACATGTGCTTGTCAAAAGTCGACTGATGTAATAAGCTTTGTAACCATGTTGATTATAAGATGTGCTAGTTCACATAGAAACTACTATAAAAAAACCACGAGAATACCTGGGCAGTGGTGTTAAAAAGGCAATCTCAAACCAAAAATTAATTAGGAGTGTTTGCAATTAACTTATAAGTGGAATCTCATGCTACGTTTTTATAATTTTTCGTTGAAAATATAGACGATTCTTATTCTCAATAGCAATACTGTTTAAAATTTTGACTATGTTCCACACTATAAAATATTTTTGCTCACCCAATATTTATATGAATGCTGATAAATTTAATCGTATTTATAAAACATATACCTACAAATGAAACCTAGAGGACTAAAACATCTTATAGACAGAGTAATATTTAATCTAACAATATATCTTTAGTGTGTAATATATGTAGCTACACTGGATTAATATCTGAAACCAGATAATTAAAAAAATCTAATCGGAATTAAAATCGAAAAAAAATCCAAAATGGAGAGACGGAAGGAAAGAAAACAAATGGCAAAGGCGGGCACGCGTACACGTACACATAGCCAGTGAGCCATTAGCTGGAGCCCTACATTAATGCACTTTGGACATTCCTAACCTAACCTAATAATAGGACGATGTCTTAATGTTGTCACATTGAATAAAAAATAATGTGGCAATTGAATAAATAAAGAAATAAAATGAAACCATATCTTATATGAGACATGGTTTCTACACAACATCTAAGATTTCATGTGAGATAAGTGACATTAAATTTAAGTGTGAAATAGTGGTGTTTGCATTGGAAGAATAATGTCTAGTACTAGTTTTTGATGATGAAAAATTTATAGAATTATAGGTTGGAAATGCCCTTAGCATATCGAATCTCTCCCTTTCACCCATTTTCTTTTTTGCGTCTTTCGGCTGGCCGTCGCTCTCTTATCAGTTACATGCATGCACGCACGTATATATTTGATGTATCACGTACGCCTAGCTCTAGCTAGCTATATATATATATATATATATATATATATATATATATATATATATATATGCGCGCGCGCACTATATATTTTCATTCACCCACACGTAATTTTATTTTTAGCTGGCATTTTAGTTCTTCTTATGAATTTTCAACCAATCTTTTCGCTAAGTATAAGGTAACATTTAAATTTTAAATTTTAAATTTAGAGTTATTTTTTAAAAAAAATCACCTAAATTTATTTTTCAACCTTAACTTTTATATTCTAAAATACATATATAAAAATTTCATTCATAAATAATTGTTCGTTTATAAATATCCCTGCTCTGCTCGTCCCGGCAAAGGCCAAAGCAGTCAAAGGCACGCACGCGTTGTGTGTCTATCTTTTGCCGTGTGCGCGTTGTCGCTTTGGAGCTAGACGAAAGCAGGCGATGAAGCATTGCTTGCTGTTTCGCTGGCTTCCGTTTGCGTGTAGCCAAAGCCAAGGGCAAAGTATTAAGCTGTGTGCCTGGTCGCAGGGGCGTTGTACCCTGGTCCGGGTAGAATTTTACTGTTTAATTGTTTATCTATATTAATTATATTATTAGTTAAAATAAAAATATTATATGTGTTATGATATGTATAGAATCCTAAATTATTTTTGTTCTGGGTTATCACTGTCTCGCCGTGTCAGCTCCAAATGGTTGGCAATTTGGCATGCATGGCAAGGATGGAGAAGAAGACGACGACAAGTGCATGTAGCATCTTCCTCTAAGTAAAAAAATGCATTTTCCTCCGGAGGATTATTTGTGTGTTTCATGCAAAAGGACAAACGATGTATTTACAAATAAAAAATAATTTATAAATAAAATTTATATATATGTACTTTTAGTGATCTAAAATTCAAGGCTGAAAAATAAACTTTAGTAGAAATAATCTAAAATCAACTTAAATTTAAAATTAAAATTTTGACTTATAAGCATAGAGCTACGTTTAGTTCTTAAATTTTTTTAGGAGAGATGTCATATCAACGCATATAGTCCTATATTTAAGTATTAAACGTAGTTTAATTACAAAACAAATTTCAGATTCTACCTGAAAACCATGAGACGAATCTTTTGAGTCTAATTAATCTGTCATTGGCACATGTTGGTTACTGTAGCACTTATGGCTAATTATACATTAATTAGGCAAAATCGTCTCATGATTTTCGTTATAACTATGGAATTAGTTTTAATGTTTATATATATATATTAATGCTTTATTTAGTTGTCTAAAGATTTGATGCGATATTTTTTAGAAAAGTTTTTAGAAACTAAAGTAGACCTAAGTACAAGCGAAAAATGGGTCGGAAAAATGCAGCTTTGCATTTATGATGCAAGGTAACAGAGCTGGTATACCATACTGCTCATGGTGTATGCTTCTGTACACTAGCCGGCTGTAACAGTGCTAACTGCTGACCAACGTATTTACGTGGGGCCCACTAGGTGGGTCACGGTTACGATCACTATACACGATGCAAAAAAAAAGGGACAGCTATTGGACTTGCACAAAGGATACTTCAATCTGGTAGGTGTACACACTCAGTAAATAAAAAATCACTCTAGATTCATCCACAGGGAATTTTTTTTTTACGGAATAGCTAAAATGAGAGAAATTCCCTGCCTTTTTCTTAAAATTTTCTTTTGTGTTGCACTCGTTCAGACGAGATATATATACATTATTACCTAATTAAGATAAATTCTGATGTTCTGCTCTTCCGATCATGTCAACTGTTATAACTTAACGGTTTGTTTGGTGGGTTATATTATCAGCTTAATTAAAACTTTCAGAGTTGATAGGGTTTGCCCTTTAGTCAAATTTACAAACTTGTCTTTTGAACCGCAAATAATACGTGTATACAAATTTACCCATGATCAATCGATCAAAACCTAGAGTTTATACAGCCGTCCCACTTATTCATAGATTTTTTTTCTTTCACATGGTCCATCAGGATCCTAACAAAATTACTACGAAATTGTGGCGAACATTTGTCATCCGATGCCAGTACGAACAACACAAGTGACGATCCGGCGGTGCCAGCGAGCGGCGGCACGGTGGCTGCATGCAACGGCGGCGGCGCGGTGACGACGGGCGACGGCGACGGCCCAACCGACGGGCCGGCACGCGTCGGGCGGAGGCGCGGGCTGCACATGCAGGCGCACACGCGGTGCGGAGGAGTTAGCGGACATGTGGATCACGGTAGTTAGGTTAGGGCCATGGCCCATGGCCCCTACGTGTACGTCGCACTCGCCTTTGGCTCGGTCTCTCCGCCATCGGCCACGGAACACGGCGGCGATCGAGCCGTGGCCGGGACGGCACGGCGGTGTTTCACGGTTGGTGGAGCCGGATCAAGACAGGGGGAAGGGTGTTGATTGACGGTATATTTGTAAGTTAAGAATACAATTTTTATATATGTATTTCTAGTGAACTAAAAGGTTCGATGTTGTAAAATAAACTAAAATAAATTTTTTAAATTTAATTTCAAATCTTAAAATAAAAATTAAATTTTGGTTTATAAGTGTGAGCCTGGTGAAAAGACTTGAAGAAATATGTTGTTCTTTTCTTTTGAAAGCTTCGTTCAGTTCTTCGATGGCGAGAGGGATACTGTATGCAGTTGCTCTAGCAGGGGCCAGGGCGGAGGCGAAATGCAGAGCAAGCAGGCCGGGCTCATCCAGGTGAAAAGGAGCCCAGCCAGTTTGCTAGGGTTGTTCAGATGGGGCTAAATTTTTTAGCCTCAGGTCACATCGGATGTTTAGACATTAATTTGAAGGATTAAACATAAACTAATAAAAAAACTAATTTCATAAATGAGTGGTAATCCGCGAGACGGATTTTTAAGTCTAATTAATCTATAATTACAGCATGTTTACTAGGTATCATATAGGCTAATTATAGATTAATTATACTTAATAGATTTGTCTCCTGAATTAGTCCAAGATTATGGATGAGTTTTATTAATAGCCTATGTCTACTGTTATAATAAACGTCCAAACATTTAATGGGACACTTCGAAATTCCCAAGTGGCCCGACCAAGCAACACTGCATGGACACTTAGAAATTCCCAAACATTTGCCTCGAAAACTATTGCCTCGGATTTATAGGTATATTAGTGTGTAAAATTAGTGGCCGACGTTTATCTTGAAAGGCAGTCACATGCCCAAGACGACTTATCTGACTTATCTGTGACAAGAGGACGTAACAAGTAGTGGAGCAGAGTGGTGGTACCTGTGCCGTTCGTAGTAGTAGCAACAGCATTTGTCCCCCCCCCCCCCCCCCCCCCCCCGGCCGCCGCAAGACCCGCAGTAATTGAGGCCGCAGACGCGCCAGAGTAGTGCCATTTACGCGAGCAGGCACGGTCGTCCACCTCGCGTTACAATCTGATGATGCCCACGGCTGTTCTCCATCGCATTGTGCTCAGCTGATAAACTGGATACCAGTTGTGGATTTTGCAGTAATAATAAGCAGTATTATCTTCGTTTTATATAAGATATTTTGATACTCTTTAAATTCATACAAATACTAATAAATTTAGACATATATATAAAACATATACGTTGATCAACGGATAAATGTAGGTATGGTTAAAAACTTGTAATATGAAATAGAGGAAGTACAAATTATACAGAATCCCTATGATATGGATGTTACCTGTACCATACAATATGAGAAAAACTTATAATATGAAATAGAGAGAAAACTTATAATATGAAATAGGGAGAGTTTACTCTCCTCTTTTGCATCTTCGCCATCTCCTGATGAGAAGCGTATCTGACGAGAAGCTTGTTCAGAAATTCAGCAGTGGAAATATAGTAGTAGAAAGGGACATGAAGACCTCAGGAATTCGAATGCTTTCATGCAACAGATCAATAAAACCAAACCTAGAACATGCAAGGGAAAGTAAATATAAGATCTCTGTTATTGGTGCCAACTGCGTATGATCATAGCATTGAAGATTGATGCCAAAATCAGATAACTCTGTTGCCAAAACAACGCAGTACAGGAAGGTCGGCGCTTTCAATAAGGATAACTACATCAAACTTGAATTCAACATCAATGAGGCCCCACTATGGTGCATAGATGCAAAACACCAAATAGTTATGTGAATCAAGTGTGGTAGGGAAGGCCAAGGCAACAATGCTGAGTGTAAATCTACTTTGACGTGCTGAACATGCAAAATATCTCAATGGATTGGTCTGTGCATCAGATGAACTATGAGCAAACAAAACATGCCTATTGAAAACATGAAGCGCGCCAACTTTTATAGATTCAGGAACAAGGGGATACCTACAGAGCAATTGAAACGATTTTCTATCTGCGTAACAGTTTAACTCGCGTGGCTGTGCAAATAATCTTTTAAGGTTGCCTAAATACCTATTTTAAGCAGGTTTCCCTGCTTGGCAGTTAAGTTCTGCCAAAAATAAACAATCTCAGTTTGTACAGGTTTATCCAGAAAGGTGAGAGTGAGATATTATCATATCCTTGTTATCCACAAGACCACAACTGAGAAGATTCCATTAGTCATTTTCTATTACTAGAGTAAAGCATTAGCTGAATGTTCATGCATGGAATGGTTTTTATGCATGGAAGCAATAAGCCAAAAGCTCAATTATTAGAAGCAACAAAAGTAGGCCAAGGCATGAGATCAAGGGAAATGGATTAATTTTGGGAAGGAATCCAACCTAACCTGGCAAGGTGGCCCATCGTACCAGCTATTTTCGAAGCCAGACCAGCACCAATGCAATGTACTTTGCTTGTATGCCTCTTCAGTCTAGTCACAACCAACTGTACTGTGTTTTGGTATATCACAAATGTTATAACACAAATAGCCTATCAAATGATTCAGTCCTCTTCATTCGTTTGATACATGTTTTTAGATAAGTGTATCATAGTATCATATCACAACCATGCATAGCAATGGGTGAATGCCGATATATGAGTATGTATATAACCTCTTTAAAATCATTATGGCATGGACAATATCAAAATTTCACCATTACATATCATACTAATATTATTTCAACTCATTTGATATGAACATAATAGCAAATAAAATTATTATATTAAATATTTAGCATTAAAAATCTAATGATAATATCTGCACATGAAATCTAAGCAGTCCATATATTAGTAGCCCAAGTTGGAGAAGTTTGACTGAACTTTCTAAAGCAGAATATATATATATATATATATATATATATATATATAATTTTTCCATTTTTTTCAAAATTGATTACTAGTCAAAGGAACATAAATACAATTCATGCAAATGGAAATAAATGTAGGATGATGATTTGTTTCCAACAGGACTTGATAACAAAGGAACTAGGAAGCATTGACACATTGAATATACCACTAAGAAGTGAGTCATCTCTTTCCTTTTGGTTGGGGATCCTAGTGCAAGTCTATTGAGCTATATAAATAAGACAATCCATATGAGTAATTGAATATGTAAAAAAATTATGAAGAGATAGAGAAGGAATACAAAATCATTTGTGGCTTTGTGTGATGTACTACGAATGTGTTGAAATCGAGAAATGCAGCAGCACATGGATATTATGTCAAATCATTATCGCACTTCCAACATTAAACTGAAGCAAAAGGGCAAATAAAACTGGAACATGCAGGGTATCTGGCAAGAGGAAACAAGAAATAACAAGAAAACAGTGCAGATCATGCTCTGTTCAGGTGACTGAAGCAAAACAGGAAAATTGCCAGCAAACAATGAAGTCCTGCTAGGCACTCTGTTTTCACCATATTTCCCAGAAACAAAATGGCTGAGCAAACAGTTCCAGTATTCAAAATTTTTCCCAAAATATAACTTCTACGCTTACATTCTCTTTTCAACCAACAAGAAACCTCCACCGCTAAAGTTTTTCACATACTTTCTCTTTTCAACCAACAACAACCTCCCCCCATTTGATTCTACCAACTTTACTAATACAAGTGTCCAGCTCTAAAAATCCTTATATTGCTCTAGGACGGAGTAACTTAACAACCATTATGAGTAAAATTAAAATGCATAGGATACCATGACTCTGCATCAATTCTTGGAGAGAGAGAGAGAGTTACCACTTGATGACGTGGACCCCAGAATCTGATCTTCCTAGAATCCAAGAGATTTACTTCCAGCATATCAAGATGTGTGCACCGAAAATGTTGGTAATTCTACTGTACTTCAACATAAGCAAATTTGCTAGAATTAATGACAAATTTGATTTAGTCAAGTAGATAACAAGCACATAATATGATGAGTAAAGAATCAGCATGAACACATATAGGAAAAATATTTCATCATGTTGACCCTCAAAATTTTATCTGTACACGCATTTGACATCGATCCTCAACTTCCAAAACTCATAATATAGGAATAACTAATGAATTGGAAGTATCCACCGCGACAAGGAAGCAAATGGAAATAATACTATAATAGTTGCAAAGGATGACAGTATAAAAATGAAGTTATCATTGATGACTAAACAGGAAGCGATGAAAGCTTGATCCCTTTCCTATCAATCTCCCAAGCACGTTCATGTTGAAGCCCCGCCTTTTCTTGTCCTACTCGTCCTCTTTGCAGTATATTGGGAACCAGCAGCAACTTTGCTGGTATTCTGATTATCATTCACTGGCTCGTCCTTTGGAGCCTGACTGACCTCTGGAGATGCATTTGTTCTTGGAACAGTTTGTGCTTTCTGCGATCTGCTTGTACTAATCTGTCTCCTTAGGCGCAATATCTCACCCTTTGCTAACGCCAACTCCTCTTCAAGATGTCTAGCCCTCATTTCAAAACTCTCCTTCTCAGTCTGAAGCCTAGAGATAAGATTCTGAGCATCCTCAGTGTTTTCATGAGCTTCAGTTGTGATTTTCTGTTGCTCAGCAAGAGCTTTTGATAACATTTCTTTCTCTGCTTCAAGAGTGTCCTTCCTAGAATTAGTTTCTTCTAGCTCCTTTGATAGTGATAATGCACTCCTATTCATCTCATCTAGTGATTTCGTTGCTTCGTCCAGGTCTGCTTCAAGGGCTTTTCGTGCTTCAGAATCCATCTGTAGCTGTTTCACCAAAGCCTCAAGCTCCCTATTCAAAGTAGTGACAGTTTTCCTTTCATCGACAAGCTCCTGTGAGGTGGATTCCAACTTCTTGTACGCATCAAGCAATTCCTTCTTCAGGTTGTCACGAGCTTCGACAATGGATGCAAGCTCATTAGAAGTGGCTTCAAGTTCTTCCTGTCCCTTCTGAACCATCTCCTTAACAGAGACAAGTTCATCAGACAGAGCTTTCGATACTGACTCTACCTCTCCTAGTTTATTAGTAAGATCCTCTTGCATTTTATTGAACTCATCCTGTAGTTTAGAAATCTGCAGAACTAGTTCCTGATTCATTCTATTTGCTTCATCAAGTTCCTCCGAAAGTTTGGATACCTCACTTCTGGAATCTGTCAGTGACTCTTCTTTGGATTGAAGCGATTCTCTTAAACTTTTAACTGCAGCAACTTCATTCTCTAGCATTGCTTTGGTGGCATCCAATTCCTTGTTCAACACAGCGATGGTTTCACGGTCTTTGCTAGAATCACTTAAAGCATCAGAGAGTTTTCCGTCAAGCTGTTTGATCATATTATCTTTTTCTAATAGCAGCTCAGAATCACGACTTTCTCTTGCTTCAGAAGAAGCCTTCAGGTCTGTATAATCTTTTGTTAACTTGCTTAGTTTTCCCTCAGCTTCATTCTTTGCAGAGTTCAATGCTTGAAGTTCCTCATTCAGTAAATCAATTGAAGATATCTTAGATGCAAGATCATTTCTAGTTCTATGAACCTCTTCCTCCAGTTGCTGTATTTTAGCTTCTGCAAGTTCTAGGCTCTCCTTAGTTTGGCCCAAGAGAGAGCACAGATTATGGTAGTCTGCTTCCTTTGACGAAAGTAATGAGCTGAGTTCCCTGATGCGTATGTCCTTATTATCAATTTCTTGGCTAAGCAAACTTGTCTTTTCCTGCAAAATGTTGACAGCATCCAACTTTTCTTTCAGTTTGGCTTCAAGAACATCTTTGTCATCCCCAGCTTGTGCCAGACTACTCTCTAGTTGATGTATTTCTTCCTTAAGCTCCTCAGCCAGTGTCTTCTCCCTTCTGAATTCTTCACTTAGGGAAGTTACTGCCTTTTTTGTTGAAGACAACTGATCTAAAAGAGAGGCTTCCTGCTCCTGAAACTTCATTGCTTGCTTCTTTTGTGTTGTTTGTTGATCCAGCAATCTTTTCTCGTAGGTTTCCCTCATCGAAGAGATCGCTACCTCATTTTCTGCCAATTTACTCTCCATCTGAAAGAATTAACAAAATAGATGTGAGGTACTGTCTTATCTTAGCACATCAATTATGTGTATGTGTGTGCGCGCGCTTTCAGGTATGAGAGGTAGATCAAATTATTTGGTAGCTTCTTGCATAATATTGTGCAGCGAGAAATTAAGCAATGTTTATTTTCCAAAGTGAAAGCATCATGACGGTGAGTTAAGGCTTTTAAAGTTCTTCATGAGTTATATATTTCCAACTTAGTGAAAAATGTTCTTTGGTTAGTTATCAGGTTATACACTTGAGGGTGAAAGACAAAAGAAAATAAACAAAACACACAAACACGTGTATGCAGTCAAGAAGGGTGGTACCCTATAATGTATGTGTGTGTGTGTGTATATATATATATGCAAGGATTGCTATTTTGTGGAAATTTTGACCAGACAAGGATTTCAAGGGGCACTTTAACAGCGGTAAATTGGAAACAGTAGTAATGGACACTATTTACAGGTTTGCAGATGATTTACAGATGAGATGACGGATTCCAGGGCCTTCTTTTCCTGTTGAGAAGTGCCATACAGTCCAGCAAGAACGCCAGAGGCAACAACTGCAATTGCATTCAAAAGACCAGCAAGTGGATTCCCAGGAGTTTGTTCTTGTGTGACGGGCAGGGATGATTCTGGTTGCAGAGCTTCAGGTAGAGAAATTTCAGGTTGAGTTTCCCCAGGCTGAGGTTCATCAGGCTTTGGGATATCCTGCTTTTCTACAGAGAAAAACAATATAAACTAATTACTCCAAGTTTGTACAGAATATTTCTAAACTGGCCATAGTATGCAAGCACCAACATAGCAACACAGTAACTCATGGTGGTAGCAAGAAGGCACCACCAACAAAAAGAATCCAAACAATATCACGTGCCTAGGTCACTGTACCAGTTTACAACAGAGCCATATATAGTAAATCTAACACATTCCAGAGGTTAAGATAGGCCAAGAGAACTTTGTAGGTACACGTGAAAATATTTATGACAGACAACAAAAATAATGCAGCATATGATAGTAGACCTCAACATGGTTTGCTAAAATAGACATACACCTCATAGTTAGTATGAGCTACTTGTATGAGGGGGGAATTCTGACCATCAACCATAGCCTCATTAGGTCTACATATGACAGTATTACGTCCAATCTTGAAAGTTTTGTAGCAAGTCTGAGCTTGATGATCTATCCTTGGGAAATTGACTCCCTTTCTTCTAATAAATCCTTGGGATAATGATATGCCATAAACTGCGGGAAAATGGAGAAAAAAATGACATCTGGTCACATGCCATGATCAAACTCAAAATTCACTGGGATAAGTTGTGAATAATGAGCATGTGTGATTCCAGTTTGAGACCTTGTCATCAGAATGTGCAATTAATTCTTATTAAAAACAACACACTTCCATGCAAAGCCAGAAATTCAGCTTATGAATTTACTAAAACTTCCCTTATCCCAAATTTCAAAATGCATAGGGAACCCACGTGGTATACCAAGGATGCCCAACACATGGAATGGCAACAATAAATCATCCGCTACACCTCACATACATGACTACACAAAAGGAGTACAAGTGGCAGGTGATTTTACATTTACAAAATATTTCTACCTTTTACAACAGCACAAACAATGTACTGGGACAACCTAGGCCCACCTTCCATCAGATAGTTCCAATACAATGTTAAATGAGGTATTAGTGTGTAGAAGTTCACACCGAATCACATATAACATGTGCACTTCTGCAGAAATGGTTTTTGATTGTGGGGGGCTGCTATTCCCACCTCCTAATTCCTTTAAAACCATGAATATCAGGGATTACCCTGTTCTAAAAAAGCGACCATGCATGTGCCATAGCATTCAGAATTGACGAACAGCATTTGCAAGCATTTACGATCTAAAGTTAAGTCCAGATTTCTAATGTGCACCTCTATCATACACCTACAAACTATTCCCTCTATTTCATATTGTAAGACCTTCTACCCTTGCCTAGATTCATCCATTGACCCATGTATATAATTTGTATATCTTACATCGTGAATCGGATGGGAAGGGAGTACAAATAACAAGAGTTCATCCGACAGCTAACGCGTCTATATGATATTATGATGCAACGTTGTACCATGTAAGTTAGCAGTAATCTCAGAATCCATGGATCACTCTACACAATTAGACGTTACAGAATAACTTAAAGCTCAACCTTAAATCCTTCAAATCGCACAGGGATTTCATATGGTACTCCACAATGTAAGAGCGGGATAGTAATCGAGGCTAGGGGAAACACAAAACGAGCAAGGAATTCCAACCAAATCCTAAAAAGGGTAGAATGGCAATCACCCGTGGCGAGATCCCCGCTGCTTCGCGTGGCCACCGCGGCGGCCGCGGCTTCCCGGGCGCGGAGGAGCGGGAGCGCCGAGACGCCGAGGAGCACGGCCCGCCGCGCCATAACGTACGCCGCCGCCGACGACGGGGACGGGCCGGCATCCCCGTACGACGACGCGACGACTGCGGCCGCGCCCCGCCTCCCCCGTCCACGGCGGCAGCAGCCGTTGGAAGGCTGGCACCGGAACGCGAGCGGCGGCGACAGCGCGACCAGGAGGTGGTACCCCATCCCGTCCCCTCCCCGCCCTAGCCCCCTCCTCCCCTCGGCGCGGTGGCGCTCGCCCTCTGGAGCTCCGAAGCGAAGGAGAAGCCGCAGCGGAAATGGCGGAGGCGGTGGTGGTGGTGGCGAAGGGATTAGGCGAAGGCGAAGGCGGAGGCGGAGACGGCGTCACGGCGAGTCCGAGCTGGCAGGGGAAAAAGGCAAAAACCTTTTCGGGGCCCACGAAATTACGCCTTTGCCCCCCGAACCGGCACGAATCTCGGCGCGCCGGGGCCATCCGAGCCGTTGACCACGCCGTTGTGGACCCCACTGGTGGGACCAGTGAAGCAGGCCGCCTTTGATTGGTTTGGATCCGAGGAAGCGAGAGCTCATCCGGAGCGTGAGAAGAGGATCACGCCACGTGTCAGTGTGGGCCCGGCCCGGTAAGATTTAAGTCTAAATGGGCCGGACGTAACAAAAGCTGTATGCAGGCCGAATGCATATGGGCCGTTCTAAATGGCCTTTTTCTCTGGTTTTACCAACAAACTCTAGAAACTTCTGGAGATCCATGCTTTCTTTCTGGAATTCTAGCCGTCCCAGCAAAAAAAAAAAAAGAAGAAGAAGAAGAGAGCTGTTTTCTTGTAGTTGCAAAATGTCTGAAAATTCTGGTTCATTTTGAAACTGGTTGGGTGGAAAATGACAATCACAAGTTCTGCAGAACCACACAGATGGATCCAACTGCCTCTGCCGACCAAAATAAACGATGCAAAACGTTGCAGTGCAGTGTCCATAAAAAAGTTTGGTGCAATGTATGGCTGGCTCTGAATTCAATACAAGGAGCTGAGCTACTCCCAAATGCAACCACTGTTCTGCTCTGCAATGTTTGCTTCCCTGACCAACAGAGCCCCATTTGTGGAAACAGGTGGAATTACAGCAAATCATCTGAATCTGATCTGACAATAGATTTCAGCAAAAAAGAAATTACTAATACTTTCTTTAATTGTGCACCCTCTGCATCATTGTTCTATGACCTTCAGTCTCCAAGATGAGATCTCCAGCATCCAAAATCATCATTAGCAACTTGACATTAGCAGCAAATCAGCCAGTTAAGCGCCTTGAAGAGACAGGGATTATGTTTCACTTTGGCATGCAATGCTCACTGCATATTTCTTTTCTACTTGCGCCATGATGGTCAGCTTTGCCCTGTCTCTAGTTTGTATGACCACACCTTTCTTGATACCCCGATCTATGCCATGGTAGGCCAAGGTAAAAGATGCCTTTAATTCCTAAAGTGCAAGGACCAAATCAGGGTCAGTTAGATCATCACCATCATCATCACCTTTCATTATGTCATTTCATCAATACTGCTCAGATTAAAAAGGAGAATGGAAATGACCTAAAGCAGCTCAATGTCATTCATCTCACAACACAACAGAGTAGTGTAAGCAACATGCAGACATTGTCACTGCTGCAAAGATGAAGAAACGAAGAAGAAAGAAAGAAAGAAAAAGGAAGGATGGGGGGCACTGGCCAGCAGCCTTAGGATCAAAACTACACGACTAAAATCACTAAAGGCAGGCAGGCGACCTCTCTTTTTTTCCTCTCTAAAAAGCCCAGATCTCTGCAAGTTTCCAGGTCCAGTAAAAAAAAAAGCTCATCACCTCAAGTGACAATTGACCCACCAAGAACACACCGCTTCTTCTTCTTCTTCAGTTTGCTGAATCAAAAACAGCACACTGATCACAGAAAATGTGAGAGCCGGTGATCATCGATCATTTCATCTCCTGGTAGAACACCAGGGGGAAAAATTGGAACTGCTTGTGCGAAAACGGCGCATCGGTTGGGTCTCGGTCACTCGGGGGAAGAAGGTCATGTCGCGACGATCATGCCCGCCATGAAGATTTCGTCGTGGAGAGAGGACCAGGAGGATCGAGGGGATCCCATGGTGGTGGTGGTGGTGGTGGTGTTCTCGGCTTCCTCTTCGATCAGGATTTCTTGATCCCGGCAGGTGGCGCTGCAGAATGCTTTCTCCCCACTGCAAGAGCACAAGCAGAATTGTTCAGTGTGTGTTCCTCTTTCAGATGGTAATGCACAGGCAGATCATCTACAAAACATAACAATAACAATGCACCCGGATTCCCTTGTCATTCTTTTTAGCATCAATCTGCAACAATAAAATTAAGGGTACCATAGCAAATAATTCGGCATGTTGTTCACATGTTCAGTTCAGTTCAAAAGATTCATGATGAACAATGCAGCAATTTGTTCAGTGATTTTTAAGTTCTCACGGATCAGGGCTCACCCCCACAGAAAAATATGTCTTGTATCTAAAATTGCATTTCCAATCAATGCATACGAAGGAATAGATCAATTCCAGTAGAATCAATCATGGAAGACGATGAATGCATCGACATACCGGTAGATGTAAATGTCATTTCCCTCCAGCTTCTTCTTGCAAGTGAAGCAGGAGCTCAAGAAGTCATCGCCGGCGCCGGCGCCGGTGGCGCACTTCACCACCCAGTAGGACTCGGCGGCTGCTTCCGTCACTTCCATGGCGGTGGCGGCGCCGGCGTCGACCGTCTGCGGCTCCAAAATGCAGCCCCCGAATATGTGGGTCGTCTTGGGATTCGGGCCGCGAGCGATGATGCAGGTGTAGTCCTCCGACTGCTCGATCTCACTCGCCGAGACCGAACCGATGAACCGGCGGACGCCGGCGGCGGCGGCGATCGACGCCGGCAGAGACCCCGGCCCGGGGATCTTGCCGCCGCCGAGGTCGAAGGAGCGCCGCTTGGCATTGGGGTGGGCGGCGCCATCATCCGATCGAGTGGCCGCCTCCGGACCAGACTTCAGATCCCCGTGGAAGAAGACGCTGCACGGCACGGACGTGCCGGCGGTGGTGGCGGACGCGCCGGGCGCCGCGGCGCAGGACATCGCCTTGGCGAGCTCCGGGCGCAAACGTCCCCCGCCGCCGCCGCCGCAGTCCTTGGGCAGCGAGGCGTACGACTTGAGGAGCCCGACGCGCGGGCTGAGGAGGCAGTTCTTGGCATCGTCGTCGGCGGCGGCGAGGGCGTCGACGAGGCCGAGCCCGACCGGCTCGGCGTCCCACGTCCTCGGCGACCGCGGCGACCGGAGCAGGAGCGCCTTGGGGTCCAGCGGCGACGTCGGGCTCCGCGACGCCGGCTCCCCGCCGTCCTGCGCCCCGCACTTCGCCGCCAGCCCAACCAACAGCCGCGGCACGGCGAACAGCGCCCCACCACCACGAACCCTCCCCGCCTCTCCCCCGCCGGCGGAGTCCGCCGCCTGGTCGGACACCATCCTCCGCAGCATCGCCGCCAATCCAATGCAATCCGATCAACCCTGCAACCGCCACCAAACAAACTCACAAAAAAGATCACGACTTTACCCCCGCATCCCCCTCGCCTCCCCCCAACAACCTTCCGTTCCGCCACCCACCACCACCGCCACCGCAACGCAAGAAGAAGACGAAGAACACCCACCTCACCTTTCCTCCTCCGCTGCCGCCGCCGGTGCTCTCAGCTCCAAGAATCTCTCCCCCCTCTCTCTCTCTCTCTCACTCTCTCACGCGCTCTGCAAGGAGAGAGAGCGGAGAGGGGAACACAGTTTCAGTGAAATCACACACTGTACTAGTCCTACTCGTACCACTGACGCGAGCTCTCTCTATCTCTCTCGTGCACTTGTGCGTGTCCTTTGCATGCATCAAAATCAGAGACGCAGCAGGGAGAGAGAGAGAGTGGGCTTCTGAAATACTCGTACACCACCACCCACCCACCCTCTTCTTCTTCCTCCTCTCTCTCCTTGAGCTCGAGCTCAGCTCGAGCCCATTCATGGATGTCAGAGAAAGGGACAGACGCAGGCAAACCCTGCGACTGTACCATACACTGCACCGTACTCCTCGACCTACGGTACACTAGGCGTATAAAATACGGTGTAGTAGTATACGCGTAGGCGTAGGCCGTAGCTTTGCCCTGTCACTTCGCTACAGCAGCAGCAGCAACAGTGGAGTAGAGTAATTTCTGTGCACGACGCTGTTTCCGATTTCGTGTAGCATTTCGCCGATCCACCTGACCGTCCAGAATTGCTGGAGTAATAGATTCATTGAATCTAGACGTATTTTCTCAAATTTCTTTGTATTTATGCCATTTCGCTTGGGTTTCTCTACAACCACTCTCCCACTGGAGCGGCTTGGAATTGGAGTGGGCTGAGCCGTTCGATGAATCTGGACGGTTTTCAGGCAGCGAGCCATAAAGCCGCACCAGAGCTGAGAAACTGCTCCAGTTTTTAAAGTGGCGAATGACAAGAAACGAAACAGTAGCACGGCCATGCACGCGTGCAGTCATCGCTCATCAGTAAGCTCACTGTACATTGATGCAAACTTGTGTTTCTGTCCGGTGATTACATCTTTGCAACCCATTCAAACTCATTAATTGGCATAATTACTGCCTTGCACATGAGCGGTTCCACCAGTCTAACCTAAGAACAAGTTTGGGACCAAAAAGATAAAATAAAAATTAATTCCGCATCAAGATTCAATCAATCATCATTATCATCCTACCTAATACTACCACCACAACATAATGATGTGCATCATCTCGCAGCTCCCAGTGAAAGATCACTGATTTCCTAGGCACTGTTCTTTTCTCGATCATATATTATCGCAGACTCGTCTCTCAAATTATTACATTATATATTTTGCAAAAATAATTGTTTAAAACAATAGTTTCTTGTCTGATATTTCTAAAACAAATTTTCAACTTTGTAATATTTTTTAAGGAATTTTGTAAGTAGTTAATTTAGTTGTGAATATCTGTAACGGCTATTGTAAAATCAGATACTCCCTGCATTTCACAATGTAAGATTTTTTTAGTCTTGTATAAATTTATATGACTACTAATAAATTTAGACGTATATATAAATTATATACATTCATCAATTGATGAATTTATATGAGGCTAGAAAGTCTTATTATCAAACTCTCTTGGTGAAAAAATATCACTTATTAGACCATTGCATTAGGCTAGGCATGTATGTATGCACAATCATTGGACTTTAGAAGGTTTTGCTTTTTTCTCTTCTTTTCTGGTGCTGATCTGATAAAGAAAAGAGAAAAACCCCAGCGTGTAAGCTTTCCTTTCCTTCTCTAATTTCCAAGCTGTTTCTGAATTATTACCACTGTTTGTAAAGGCATAAAGTGATTTAGCAAGCCATACACTCTCCTGGCAAATTCATCTTTATTTTTTTTTCTTCTCATCTCATCTCTCTCCTTCTCTGGGTCTATCTGTTCATCTTGTGAGCTATAGCTTTCTTAAAGCAGAGTGGCTTTGGCCTTTAGGAGGGTGACTAGTGAGAGAGTGGCTTTCTAAATAACAGTACTGAAACCATGCCACTCCTTTTGTTTTTTCACTGTTTACCTGACTGACATCAATCTAGTGGGTACTATGATACCATACAACATCATCATCATTATGTATGTAGGTCCTTGCTATTAGTTGTGCAACTTCCATAAGTTTACACTTGACAAAGTTGGATTGTGTCCCTCGATACTTAACCGGGTTCAAACTCTTTTTCTCATCTACTATCAAGGACCACACTATATATATGAATTCATTTTATGAATCGCTTAGAGACGTAATTATCAAGTTATGGGTAAAAGGGGTCCAACAATAGGGTCTTCTCTAAACACAACAAAATTGTAGTACTTTAATAGGAAACAGCTCGATTTCTCTATAACACACACTTAAAATTCATGAAAAGATTTTATCGGACTTTTAAATTTTTAGCCATCACTAATTACTCAACAAGTTTAGAAACAACAACATTATATTAAAAGCAATTTTACAATCCGTAAAAATGTACCACGAGGTACCAAACTTTCAATAAAATTTTGGTACCTTTTGGTACCTAGATACTAGGAAATACCAAATTTTACACTAAAATTTTGGTACCTCTCAGTACCTGCTCAAGGACTGTAAAATTGCTCTTATACGAAATTTATCTTTAAAGTAATACCCTACTAATATATCTTAATATACAATTGGTGATAAAAGTTTTAAAAGTTTACCTAGACCTTGTTATGACCATCAAATACCTATGATAGAATAGATTACAAGTATTGACAACCTAAGAGCAGGTACAATAGAAGACTATAAACTTATTTTAAGAAGATAAGAAAGGAAGAAGAAGAACAGTGAGCTATAAATTTATAGCCAGCTGTAGCAAAGACTCGAAGATGTAATGTGTGTATGATACGTGAGACATGTATTAATAGTGTAGTATATGTTTTATAAATAATTATGGTATGAATTGGTTATTAGATTGATAATTGTTAATTTGGAGCTGCTAGTCTAACCATAACCAAGGAGATTAAAAAAAATTGTAGCGGCACTCCATAGGATGAGATGGAACCGAGGTGAGTGAAAAATCCCAATCCACGTAGTAGAGGAGTACCAGTAGAAACAAATCGTGAGCATGATTGTGTTTAGGCAGGACGCAGCGGATGCAAAACCCGACAAATCGCGCAAATTTTCAGTAGATGCTCTGCAAAGTCCCAAGACGAAACTCTCTGAACCAACGCGGGGCGCGATATCCGATGCTTGGACGCTTAAAACCCCGTTGCCCCCTGCTGGATTCTCTACACCACCCCGTCTTTTTTTTTACGCAAGGGTTTCACCTAATTTTACATCTAGTAGCTTGTTTTTTTAAAGGAACGAGAGGGGAAAAAAGAAACTCGTGTTTGAAATAAAATCTTACATAAGTTTGTTTCGCTTTTCACTTTGCTGTGTTGTGTAATTGAAGAAAAATCTTTAAAATGACACATTCGTTTCGAGAAAAAACAGATAATTCTTATTTATAAGGAATAACTCCTATCAAGGTGATTCGGTTTGCTGAAACGAAATATTGAAAAATCAAAGAAAATACTTTCTTCATACACGTTGTAAAAACAAAAAATATATGTATCCACACTAACCTCTTAAAGATTGATGTGTGCCTGCATTTTTATTTCTCCACCTTTTCTATTTCAACCGATTAAAATTCCTCCTAATCATATAATCATTTTTATTTCTCCACCTTTTCTGTTTTAATCGGTTAAAATTCCATCAAACCATAGATTCCTATAGATACCCCGTATGGCCCTGTGCAGCGGGGCCCGCAGAGCAGCGAGCGTGGGGTACGATGTATAGAGTAGCAGTCGTCCACTTTTACGGGGTCAGCGATGGCCCGGAACTGACAGGTGGGGCCACGCCCCACTACTCCCTTTTCACTGTTCATTTTTTTCGGAATTTTCTCAGGTTTTTACCCTCGCTGTAAGAGCTAAGTATAATAATAGCAGGCTTTAAATTAGCTAAATACTGATATAGAAGAGAGAGGAGAAGAGAGAGGAGAAGCTGGCTATAAGCTGGTAGCCAACTTATACACAAGAACCAAGATACCATGTGAGAGAAATATGTGGATTTTGTATGAAGAGCTAACCACTGTATGAATGAGCTATAAAAAAACTATAAAAAGTCTTATAGCCTAACTTGTTGGCTATCTTATTAACCTTGCTCAGTATCAGTAACCACGGTGCGGTAAAATTTGGAGATATTGTACCACGTCTCTTTTTTTGTTCGCAGTGGACATATGTCTCTTCGTCGAATAAATTTAGAGTATGTTTTTTGTTTTGTTGGGAAAATCAATCCGCTAAAATATTTTTCAGTTGTTATTGAAAATTTGATAAGGTTCAAAACTTGAAAGTGTTGCTAAAATTTGATATGGTTATAAATACTACCGGGTGTTTTTTTGTTTGATATCTTATTAAATTTTATTGTGGTCTTATGAGTACAATATCCCAAAGTTACAAAATCTTGGTACGTGTTTCTAAGGTTACGATCAAAGCTCGTTTGGTTTATTTTGCTCTTAAAGACGGCTGAGGTTTGTTTCTGTCGTAAATCGGATCATGTGATTTCTTCGTGTATTTTGCTCTAAGAGCAGGTATAATACAAGGCTCTAAGATAACTATAAGCATATTTTAAAGAGATAAGAGAGCAGAGAAAAGAAAAGTGGGCTACTAATTTGTAGTCAGCTGCAGCACGGGCTCCAACACACAGTGTGTATGACATGTGAGACCATGTATTAATGTTTTGTATGTAACTATCATATGAATTGGCTATTAGATTGACTATAGATGAATTGAACCTAGTAGTTGGCTATACTATTGAACTTGCTCTAAAAGTAAGTATAATAGCAGACTACAAACTGGCTATATGCTTATGTGGAAGAGAGAGGGGAGTAGTGGACTGTAATCTTATAACCGAACCAAAAAATTATGTGAGAAAGACATATGAATCCTGCATTAATGATAAAGAGCTAACTACTATATGAGTGGACTAAGAGAAGACTATAAAAAGTCTTATAGCCAGCTTATTGGCTATATTAGAGCATGTACAATAGCAGGCTATAAGCATATTTTATAGAGATAAGAGAGGAAAGAAGAGAGGTGAGCTATTAATTTGTAGACAGCTACACACGGGCTTCAAGAAAAAAATATGTGTATGACATATAAGATCATGTATTGATGTTTTGTAGATAACTATTGTATGAATTAACTATTAGATTGACTATAGATAAATTAGAGCTAATAGTTGGCTAACTATTGAACTTGCTATTATTAGCCTTCGCTCCAAAGGTACTCCGATATTATGATCACTTTGCAGAAAAAATTAACGAGCCATTTGAGAAGTTTCATGGAAATCAAGGTGTACTAGTAAAAAGAGAAGGCAAAAGGAAAAAAAAAAGCAAAAGGGAGAGAGAGAGAGAGTGAGCCGTGTCCTCGGAGTGAGCACTCGAGGCCCTTTTTGTCGTCTTCCGGGCGCGCACGCATCTCGAGGCAACCATCTCACGGCCCAGCAGGAAGATCCGCCTGCCATCGTACGGCCCGAGGGAGCGGAGTGGACCCCACCGCACGTGCCGACGGCACGTGACAAGCAACCTATATTTTTTTTCCGCTTGCTTTTGAGCATTTCATTTATACTCGCTCATGGACCCCGTTTTTATTCTTTATCGACAGACTCCGGTTGAGCGAGCCTTACTCTTAAGCTCCAATTTTTAAAGCTAAATTTAAAATTTAAAGCGTAAACTAAAGTTAATTTAGGCTTTTTCATCCTAATTGATTTTTAGTATTTATTTGTGAATCATTGTAGGATACGTATATAAAAGTTTTAACTATAAATTATTTTTTAATTGTTAATAAGTTATTTTGCTTATATTTATAAAAACAAAAAAGTCGTTTCGATGTCAGATAGTATTTGCCTTTTGTAACAATTTCTCACATAAGAAAAATACGTGCAAAATCTAGTAGTACTATTTCATTTTATTTCACGTATTATTTTTGTCTCCGTAGTAAAAGAATTGCTATTTTAGTGCTTTCTTATATTTGGTGGTTCTTTCATGTGCCCTCATTTCATCATTTTCAGACTTGTTATGATTGGTTTTCGTAACAATAATTTTGTAATAAGTGATTAATCGATTATTAAAGCATAGGCTGTATTTTATCTATTACTCTCTTATAAAAAAAATCTCAGCAGAAACAAACATAACCGACTTAAACCTAGTCATTTCCACTGCTTTTTCTGAATTTAATCAGCTGTGTTCCATCTACATTCAGTCAAAAAAAATTGAATACAAACAGTAAAAAGAAATGGCACATGACAAGCTCTCACTTCTTTTGTCTGCACTTGGGCATAGATCATCTGAATTGTCAGATACATACCCCAGATGCCACGCAAATCTGGAATTAAAAAAAATAGGACTTTTGACTCTGTAATGATGGCGCATTAGCAGCAGTAAGTTGTGTGTTAGATCATGTACACACTTTTGCCATCAGTTGATTCAGACGACCAGGAAACAACTGACTGACGCTTTAGCTGAGGATAAAGGTTGAGATCTTTCACGTGCCAATGCCGTCGTCATACAACATTACAGAATCGCTGGGGTGCCACCGCTATAAATATGAGGCGATGTCCGTCGCTTTTCCGCGGGATATATAAGATAAATACGTGTTAAATATTGCTGAAGCGATGACTAAAATATATGATGAAATATCGAAAAGATACTATTATGATTTATAGCATATTTGCATTGTGGTCTTTTTATGAATACAAAAATGCACAATTAATGTTCTAGTAGAAACAAATGAATGCATATATTTGTTTTGTTGATTTAGGCAATAGGCCAAAGACTGCTTGCAAGATTGTGGTCATCTTCACAGTTCACACTGGTTCTCCCAGGATCTTTCCAAAGCATGGTAACAACTGATGGGCCCAAAGTGAATTTACTAGCAAATTAACCCAAGTGGATGATGCAACTAAGGATGGTCAAAGTTACATGCTTTGGCCCCATATGCATGTAAAGAGAAACACCCAATTAACTAAAACCAAGTAGTGGTAGTAGTTAATAGTAGTATAATACTATAATGTATTTAGAATTTTAGGTATAGAAAACAGCCTCTGTGGCATGCATGCATGTATGGACAGGTCACCAGAATGTAGAACTACTAGTACTGTCTACTTGTGGGACCATGAATGAAGGTATAAGCTATGCCAATCCACAGGTTTCAGTATTGCAACAGGTTTTCATGTCCTCCCTGATGTTGGCACAGACTGCATTAGTGCAGGGTAGGAGTAAATTATTTTACTGCATCAGCATGCACATAATGCCTTCTCTGTCTCAGTACTGGTGGACAATATAAATTATGATTTTGCAGGTATTATTTCACAATAATATTTCTATAGAAATGTTAGAGGAACAAAACAAAATCATGTATATCTTATTTTTAGAAAAATATGTATTTTGTATTATGCATTGGCATCAGATGTTATGTGAAGGGATTTTTTTAAGATACTATCGAATGATTGTGAGCCATTCAATGATTTGGATTCAACAGATCTAATTTTGTTATATTATATCCCTAATATAGGTAGTAGAAATTCTATATAAATAAAATTAGAATTAAAATATATAACTATGCAATAAAATTATGGCATATATCATTTTAAATAGATAAATATATCTTACCAAAGTTTAGAATAAAATATCTAATACTTATAAAAATATATAGTTAGATATAAATTTTAATACACTACTACCACCACCATTAGTACATGCCATGTCTATGATGCTTTGTTATGCCATAACATTAAGTACGTGTACGGGAATATTGCGTCACAATATCTTTTTACATTCTCAGCATGAACAAAAGGCTCTTTTAAATCGCTCGGAACAAATGACCTATATTTCTTTCTTTGTCTTTTTTGAACTGATGAGTAAAATTTGCTTGATGAATGAGTGGGTCCAAAGTAACTTGGTACAGTACGCACGAAAGAGAGGCACTTCACGAGAAACTAAAAATTCCTCCAGATCGTGGGCCCACATCTGCAGAGGTTTATTGCGGCTATTATTTTACCCCGTGGGGGTGGTTGCACTTCACAGTGGCACACACATATAATTAATTCTTATACTTATTTATTCCCCAACAGTACTCTCTGTCTTTGTTTTTTTTCCTCTGTGATGACGTCAACACAATCTTCAATGCTCTTATTTTAACATTACCTTTTTCAATTATATTTCCATAAATTTTATTACTACTCTCTGTAGTAGTAACAAAGTGTTTTGCATGGTACATTTCAATCAGTTTAATTAAGTAATAACTTAGGCGTTTAAGATTTAACCGTATGCATTGTAGGATAGAGTATAAATCTTGTTATTGTCTTTGAGGTGCTACTTTATAAAACACGTTATTTTAATAACAATAATATATATATTATCCTATATTTATTAAAATAATAAGTCTAGTAACATGATTGAACTTTTTGGTTATTTCTATTAAGAGTTAAAATTTAATGTTTAATTAATATTGTCTAAAATAGTTATTATTTTAGAACATAGCCATTAGTTACCATTTAAGAAATCCTCTAGAAATTTTCATATCTTATTTCTCCTGGGAATCAGACAAGCAGCTCTCTGCTTTTGGCCCTGTTTAGTTCTCCAATTTTTTTTCCCAAAAACATCACATTAAATCCTTGAACACCTAAATGAGACATTAAATATACATGAACATTAAAACTAATTACACAATTATGCAGAAAATCGTGAGACGAATCTTTTAAACCTAATTAGGACATGATTAGCCCTAAGTGCTACAGTAACCAACATGTGCTAATAATAGATTAATTAGATTCAAAAGATTTGTCTCACGGTTTCCAAGCGGAATCTAAAATTTGTTTTTTCATTCATGTCCAAAAATCTCTTTCGACATTCGGTCAAACGTTCGATATGATATTTTTGCCAAAAAAATTTGGCAACTAAACACCACCTTTATTCTCCAACCCACGAGTCACTGTGCAAGGTTCCAAGTAAACAATGGTGATGTGTCTGCAGGTGGGCCCTCTGAGCTGACAGTGTCTGTGCTCACATACTTTTGTCTCTGAACCTGGGGTGGTTTGCATTGCCAACTACCAGGTACGGTTGTTAATAATAAAAACTAATTAGTCGGTTAATTAGTGTGATTGATTTGCAACTGTGTTGTAGTATTATTTTACTGCTCTGATTTGAAGTGTGCACCTGTGTCGATTTGACTAGCAACATGCATCTTTGTTTCTCAGCATGCTTAATTAGGTGTCACAGTTCTATTTTATTGTTCATTTTGGAAGATTTTAGAAAGGGTATATTCTTTGGGGTTTGGATTTATTTGAGATATTTTATTACAAAAACAGGAAATTCATGTGGCCATTGTGGATTCGAAGCTGTCTTTGTAAAATAAAATATACTCCTACGACTTATCATTGTTTGCAATACTATTATGTCACCTCCAAAAAATAATAATACTGCATTAATAGAAGATTCTTTGGATCCCAATATAAACAAGGTCTTGAAATTAATGTCTGACGCAAGAGTAAATTAACTTGATTAGTTCGATCATGAAAGAACACCAAATCCACTCCAAATTTTGTTTTTGTGACAATGGTCCATGCATTATTCAGTGCCTTTTTCTGCATGGGTGAAGACAATGCAGCCAAAAACCCAATTTGATTCGTTTGAACTTTCTACTGGAGCAAAGCATGGTCCACGTTTCACTCATGGCGCTGGGCCAGGTTATGTGACCCCGAATAATTGTTAGTGTTGGGGCTCGTGGTACACCTAGACCAAAAATTATATATTTTGGCAGTTTGTAGTAGTAGTACATCTTTGCAAGATTTTGATGGAAACACAGTGTTAGGGTACTCTGACAAGACAAATAAAACTTAATAAATTAGTAGTATAATATATCATTCATCCAAATTATTAGTGCAGTATTTTTATTGTTCGTAGCATTTCCCTCGTCATAGTTACATAGTTGTAAAATTGTGTCAATAGTAAGGAAAAAAAAGGAGAGGTGCTAGGGAATTTTTTTAATTATTTCAAACTTTTTGTTTTTTAATCTTGAAAGTAAACACTTATAAAAATTATTTTTTAAATATTTTTTTGTCCATGGCAACTATAATAATGTGGTAAAAGAACACGACAGTGTTGTTTGCCACACTAAGCAGGTTGGTGGGACAAAAAAATGTTTAGATTAAAAAATAAGTTCTAAAATGGTTCAGCTTTAAATTTAAAAAGTAAAATGTCCAAATAAAAAAAGATCGTGGTTAAAAGTAGGAGACAATCAACCACACTAACAATTAACTTAGGGGCAATTTTTTTGTAGGAATTAATTCATAAATCCCTTCACTTTACTAAAACTATCTAGTTCCATAAGTTTCTAGGTGATGTGTTAAAAGGGACTGAAAGCATATAATATAACTGCTCTACTACTCTAGACCTACAACTATATATATATGTGCGCTGTGCACTATTGAGTAGTAGGTCATTTAATGAGATTTTAGTTTCTCCAAACAAATAAGATAGGACTAAAATGAACTTATGTTTTATGTTTTAGTACTAAGACATATGAAAACAAGGAGTACCTTAGCCCCCATTGCTTCTGTTGAGATGATTACCAGCATCAACAGTGATTGGCTGGTCAAAACGGTGGGCATGGCATGCTTGCCTGCCCACTCAATTAGCACCCCTTTTTATTACTAGCTGCTTTCCAAGTGTGTGTTTGCCTTTAATTAGTTTGTGGGATCATCAGGGAGACAGTAGCTTAGCTACTCTGGTCTAATCATATCATTCCATCCTATCATTCATCTCCAGCTGATCATGGTTAGTAGCAGCATATGTGCATGCATGGCTCCATGATTGGATGCAGATATAGGTTGCAAGATAGGGAGAGAGACAAGGCAAAAAAGAAAACAAATGTGGGGTATGTGCCTAATTAACCTAATCCGAATTTAATCTTGGGAGATCGCAACAACTCCATAATTAAACTGCTCTGTTCCCTTCTGTTCATCCGTCTGTTTCGGTTTCAGCGTACAGTTAGAGCTGCACTCTGACATGGGTGATTGTTGGAATATTTGCAAATGGAAATTATTTTATGAATAAAATTGTATATATATATTTTTAGCGATCTAAAAGCCAAAGCCGAAAAATAAATTTCAGTGAAAAACCCTCTAAAATCAACTATAAATTTAAGGTTGGAAATTCAAATTTTGGTTTATAAGGATAAAAAAACCGAAAACATAGGGTTTACAGGGTTACAGTGTTTCTTTGCGTTGGATGTGTCAAATGTAGTGGAGAAAAAAAAGGATTTATGCACTAAAAAAAGAAAAAAATCAATCAAGGGATAAAATAATTAAGATTTGTGTCAAATGTAGTGGATAATGGATTAAAGCCCGGTGATAGGGCTCTTAGGTCGACAGTATTGGTTGATTCTTGATACAGCCCATTTAGAGCCCAGATGGACTACTCGAGAAGTACTGACGAGTAAAATGGGCCTTCACATGGGCCTACGTGACTACGCGTGCTATGTGGGCCAGAAACATGGGCCGCCCAACTGTCCAAACCCGAAACCACAAGAATTTGGATCACAGTCGGTTCTAAAATATAAATTTTTTACAGATATTAAAACTAAGAAGAAAAATACTTTTATATGACTCAAGAAACATAAAATAAATAAAGGTGAAAAAATATAGAGTTAAGATGGAAGAAATTTAAATAAAAAGTGACAGATGAAATAACCTGTAGTACTATGGATAATACTATAATTTCTTATTTGAATTATAAAAACTCGTGATTTGGAATAGAGGGAGTATAAGAAAGTGAGCACAAATAATACTCTCTTTATTTTTTATGTGATATATATATTTATTGATGTTCATATAAAATTATAAGTTTGCTTAAAATGTTTATAACAATAAATTATATCATAACAAAGTAATTAATAATTATGTAATTTTTTTATAAGACGAATGGTAAAAGATCAATAACATTAAATAAAGAACAAATTTTTTCTATGTAAAGATTGGTATTAGAAGGTACTAAAATTTATATAGAAAACAGTGGTACCTTCTGTATTCTTAAAGATGATAAAATTGCTTGTAAATAAAAGAGACGGGGGAAATAATAAATTACAAATAGGAAATACAAAGATAAAGATAGAGAGAGAAGAAAATAAAAGAGGCGGGGGAAATAATAAATTACAAATAGGAAATACAAAGATAGAGAGAGAAGAAACTAAGTGGCGGACCAGATTAGAGCGAGGGCATCCCATTCTTATTAGCTACTTGTTGGATTGCTTAGCGATCGAAATAAAGTTCAAATCAAACGTCCTGGGACCGGGAGCCCGCCATGGTGCTTCCCGCCACCTTTCTTGTGCCCGCCGCCACCTGCTCCAGCTCCGGCTCCGGCACCGACGCCGCCGCCCATGCCCATGCCCATCCCCATCCCGGCGCCAAAGCCTCCGCCCAAGCCGGCGCCCGCTCCAAGCCCATCGCCAAAGCCACTGCCGGCGCCGCCACCGATCCCTCCGCCACCTCCAAACCCACCGCCGAGTCCGCCACCGGCGCCAGCGCCACCACCGAAGCCGTCGCCCTTTCCCCCACCGAAGCCTAGACCGTCCCCTGCACCGCCACCGAAGCCACCGCCCTTGCCTCCACCGAAACCTCCACCTGCACCGCCGCCGCCTCCAAAACCACCTCCACCACCCATGCCGCCACCACCACCACCTCCTAGGCCGCCGCCGCCGAGGCCTGCGCCACCACCCATACCTCCACCAGCACCGCCTCCTGCGCCACCTCCCAGCCCACCACCAACTCCCGCGCCGCCGCCCATGCCGCCTCCGGCACCGAACCCGCCACCTGCACCGCCTCCGAACCCACCGCCACCTCCACCGCCGGCACCACCCCCACCGCCCAGTCCACCACCTGCACCGGCGCCTCCTCCGAAACCAGCGCCGCCACCAGCACCAATGCCACCACCACCTCCTGCACCGCCTCCAAACCCGCCGCCGCCACCCCCAAGACCGGCACCTACACCACCTCCGCTTCCGAATCCTGCCCCCGCGCCACCGCCAACTCCACCTCCACCGCCAAACCCGCCACCGCCGCCCATGCCACCTCCTCCACCAGCACCACCCCCCACGCCTCCACCCACACCACCTCCACCTCCAACTCCAAGACCACCACCACCACCACCTCCCAGTCCGCCACCGCTGACAGTTTCTTTACTACGTTTGCCGTCGCAGCCATCGCCGCCGACCAAGTTCTGGCTCCAGTACGGATCATGCCGAGCGTGCACAACGCCGGCGGCCGCCCACACGGCGGCGAGGGTCAGCGAGAGCACCGCCACTGGCCGCGCCCTGTGCGCCATGATCGATTCAAATCGCGATCGATCGGTTGCTGCGTGCGTCGAGTGCAGCGGAAGCGAGGAGGACGCGGGGGTATTTAAGCAGCAGAAATCCACAGGGCGCTCCTGCTTTTTTGGTTGATCTGATGGCGGGTGAGGAGTGTAGGGTTGACCGCTTTTGACTTTTTGAGGTGGATTTCCCATGCATGCTCTAGCTGGGCTGGGCGTGCGTGCGTGCGTGCATGGATGGATGCAGCTCAGGCTGGGCCCCGTGTTGTTTCGGTACGGAAGGCAAATATTTTTTTTGATTGTTTATGAGAACTGTTTAATGTTATAAATTATTGAATTAAATACTATGAGATTAAAAGGCTATTTAAAATGTAAGATGATGATAAAAATGTACTTCCTAATGTACTGCTCCGTTTTATTTTGTAAATCTTTCTAGATTTGTTTAAATTTATCGATTTATAAATATATATATATATATATGTATGTCTAGATTCATTAGCATCAAACAAGGCTAAAATATCTTACATTATGAAACGGTGGGAGTAATTTTTTGGTCTTAATTAGGTACATATAAATGCTAATAAATCTAGACATATATATAAATTATTATTATATATATTTTATCAATGGATAAATATAGATAAACCTATAAAAACTCACGATATCAAATAGAGAGTATCATTTTAGTTGTTAGCAAGTAAGCATGCAAAAAAAAAGTCATAAAAGGAACTGCCAGCTTTTGGTTTTTGGTTGTGGCAGTTAGCACTTAGCACCGTCTTCTTTTGGCATGTGAGCTCACTCGTGCACGCATGCATGGATACGCCCGTGCATTGATGGCGAGCTCGTGTGCGTTGGGGGATTGGGAAGAAGCAATGGATGGATGGATGGATGGATGGATGGATGTGGGTGAGGGAGTGAGCGGTGAGAGGAGGGGAGCAGTGCAGAGCGACAGCTCGCCCTGCATGGGGACGCTATATCCCAGCTCGGCATTCATTATGCCCCGGCTACATTTCCATTTCTGTGAGCTGTGTTGTAAAATTTATACCTCTTAATATAATCTCTTAATATAATATATAAGATACTAAGAGTTACTAAAATTTACATTAAAAAATAATACATCATGATACCTTCTAAAGGACTATATAAAATTGCTTATATATGATATAGATAACAAATTATTTTGAGATTGATGGAGCAGAGGTTTGAAACTGACATGTTCAAGAATTTGTCCCAACAGTCTCATGAGTCCTGAGTACTCGATTTTAGGAGAAATTTCAAGTCGTGCATATCTATACTCTTAAAAAATGATTAATAGTGGTGACAATGAATGTCACTCCACATGCTTTTATTTATTATAGCTTTTTATGTATTAGCCCCTTAAAACTTATTAACACAACATAACAACTAAACTATTTGAATAGTCACATAAAATTAAACTAAGGTTAATATTTTCCATAGCAAAAAGGCAGAGGACATGTTTCATGAAAAATATTTATCTATTTATTTAGCTAATAGTATGTTTTTATTTATAGCAAAACACATGCATTTAGCTAGTATCCACTTAAGAATTGTAAACCCCTGCTTAAAAAGCTTCCAAGGGGGTCGTTCTGGTAAACAGGGCAGATCCAGATCATTTTGGGTTTCCCTCCAAAACGAAACACTGAGGCTAAGACAAACAGGCCAGATTGCTATTGCTCTGACAGAGTAGCACATACTGACATACCGTATATATATACAGAACTAGAGCCATTAATTAAAACCACTGATTACCTATAACAAATGGTGGCTTTTCAGACACAAAAGACGTGAAGAGCACTTATGAATAAAAACATCGATAATTAGTGGCTGCTGCTGACGGCTCAACGCTCATTCCCCTTTCCTGAAGTGAGCCTTGAGCTCATGGAAGACGCAGAACAGCGTGTCCATGGTGTCCTCGTCCAGGTCCGCGTCCTTCACGCCTCCGATCGCCAGGATCGTCCTCAGCCACTCCTCATGGAGCGTCGAGAACTCGGCCCGCTCTTCGCTCGACCTGAAATTCCCGGCGATCTTCGTCCTCATCATCTGGCCAGCGACCGCCGCCCTCTCCAGGATCGACCTCGGGAGCCCTGCCTTCGTGGCGACCTGCAGGCCGTAGCTCTCCGGGCAGGCGCCCGACGTGAGCCGGTAGAGGAAGGTGAGCTCCTCGTCGCCATGGCCGCCGCCCCTTGGCTTCAGCACGCAGGACATGTGCTGAAGGGTCACATGGGGGTGAGAGGCGAACTCCTTGGTGAGGGAATGGTAGTGAGTGGCGAAGAGAAGACGGCACCGGACCACTTCCACGAGGTGTCGGAATACCTGGGATCCAGTAACCAAAGAAACAAGATGTTACCATGTCATGTAATTTGGAGCACATGAATTATAAGGTGTTACCGTGTCAGGTAATTTGGATACATGGACGATGAGAAATGTGAAGACAACAAACAATTCCTTGCATGTATCAATCTAATCGATTCATCTTGGAGTTGTTTCCTTAATGGTATTTTGTGAAGGAATGGAAATAATTCCATATAGAAAGATACAATGGGTTGGTATTATGCCTAGATCCCGTAACAAGGAAACTTCATGAGACAATTCTTTGTATGCCAAAAGAAATCGACCGGTTTTCTTATGTCACTTGAAATTGACTCTTCACGTTAATGCCATTGTTTCAAGTTTATCCACACCATAATACCACTTACTTCAATAAACTGTTAGGACGATGGAAAAATGCACATTTGCCCTTAAGGAAAAATGTATATGTGACTGTCAAAATTTTATTACTCAAGTTATATCCAACAAATCTATTAGCAATAAATTGTGTTATACAACAACAGATACCAAATTTGGTGAAATATAGCAGCAATGTGTATATGTATGAAACAATATTACTAATAGAGCTGTTGGATATAACATATGAGAAATAAAATTTTGACAATCACATGAATTTTCCTTTAAGGACAAGTATGTCTTTTCCATTGACTTAACGATAACGAATGATTAATTGACGGTAGTAGCATAATGGGGTGGACAAATTTAAATAATGACACGGAAGAGAAGAGCCACTTTCTAGAAGTATATAAGAAAACCGGTCTAATTTCAGTGGCATATAAAAAATCTCTCAGATTTCATAACTAAACCAATAGAGAAGCAGGACGTATGAAGCATGAATAAATTCACAGCTGTCACAAGAGTTCATATTATCTAGCATACTTGTAAATTGCAGCTTATCGAAGCAATAAAGCACATTATAACATGTCTAGAACAAAAATTCAAAATGGTTTCACAAAGACACAATGTATGTGAGAAATCAATCAATTTACTAATTATTATATTGATTTTTGCATTAGCCATATTAGCTGATACCATGCGCTGCAGTAAATTTAGGCCATAGTAACATCAACTACCACGGAAGTGCATGGTACCTACTGTAACTGTGTAAGGCCCTCTTTAGTTCGCGAAAAGAAAATTTTTGAGTGTCACGTCAGACGTTTGACCAGATGTTATAAGAGGTTTTTGGACACTAATGAAAAAACGAATTCCATAGCTCGCCTATAAACAGCGAGATGAATTTTTTGAGCATAATTAATCCGTCGTTAGTACATGTGGGTTACTATAGCACTTATGGCTAATTATGGACTAATTAGGCTCAAAAGATTCGTCTCACGATTTCCTCCCTAACTGTGCAATTAGTTTTCTTTTTTATCTATTTTTAATGCTCTATTTGGGTGTACAAAGATTTGATGTGATGTTTTTGGGAAAAAAATTAGGACTAAACAGGCCCTAAGTAGAAGAATACTTACTGCATATGCAATTGCATATCCATCAAATGTACTAGTTCCTCGGCCAAGTTCATCAAGCAAGACAAGAGAATCCTCAGTTGATTTCTCAAGAATAGATGCAGTCTCAGTGCATTCAACAAGAAAAGTACCTGTAGTAACAGTTCAAGTTAGATCAGAGAGTACATAACACAATGTAAAGAAATCAAGATATTTGACTGTGCAGGTTCGTGGTTCATCAAACAGCACAATAAATTGGCAGAATGCTCTCTTCTGAGAATCTACAGATTTACAGAAGAAATTCCATATGATGCCAAAAAAAATACATGTACTTGAACCAAACTATTTCTTGACTATACAAGCAACATTTCAGTAAAATTGATGATGACATCAATCCTATTTAGTAGTATAAGGTAGTGTTTGGTTGTCCATGCATGTACATGTACTATTTAGTCAGGAAACCTACAAGTAACTTCTTGTTGTCAGATAATTCAGATTAAGTGGGCAGTACAAGTCAATAAAAGTGCATCTGTTTTCAACAAAAATTTGTGCTCAAAGCAATAGGACAGGCTAGAAATCATCAAATTTGTTCAGTAATGTGTACTTACTCTCTCCAGACATGATCCGGTCCATTGCACCAATTCTTGTAAATATGGCATCTGCAAGGGTCAATTCACATGATTGGCAGGGAACATAACAGCCTAGCTGCAGATCAGAAGCAACTTCAGTTATACACTCAAATAGGGAAGCCTCTAACCGGCCAAACATAGAAGCATAATCTAATAGTGTTATACAGCATACCTGGGCAAGCACGATAGCCAGACAGGTGGCACGCATTATTGTAGATTTCCCGCCCATGTTTGGACCAGTCAACAACAACGCAAAGCGATTTTGACCAGATAAATCATGACCAAGAGATAGATCATTTGGTACTAGCCCATTCACACTTTCTGCAAAAGCATAAGGATGCCATAGACCCTTCATCTTAAGTATAGGCGCTTTTTCTTTCAGCAGAATATTCGGTCTGCACATTGTGCCAAATGACGACAATGTCATGGCTGCAAAGGACCTAAGCACATCGATAGTGCTGAGAGCATTGATCACTAGAGACCATTCAGAAGCTTTTCCAACAAAAAGCTCCACTAGTATAGCCAAAGTGTTTGCGTCATCATCTCTGACATTATGATCCTACAGCTCACAAGATCAAACAATATGTACAATTAAACAGCTGATAACAATAAATAATACATAAAAAAAGCTACTACTTCGTTGATAGATACTGCACATTGCAGCATATTTGTACCTGGTATCTTGGAAAATCATTGTCTATTGCTTCTTCAAATTGATGAATTAATTCATTAAGGGTGCTCAATGTTGGAACATCTGCAACCTTTGACAGTGCTGAGATACCATGATCTTGTCTTCGTAGGACATCCAGTAAGTCAAATCCAATACGGAAGCCCTTGACAAGCATGCCAAATGTTTTTATCTGAAAATATTGTAAAAAATTGCATTTCACTCATCAACAGCAAATATAGAATAAATACATAAAAGGGCAAACTTCATCTATACATTGTTAAATGGATTGACAGAATCAAAACTGGTTTATAGAAGAGTTGAAAGTTACCAACTAACCCGTCTTTTTAATATCTTTTCTCCAACAAAGGGCAACAGGACTGTAGATGATAAACCAACAGTGGATTTAACTCGTCCTAGTAATCTCTCAAGATCAGGAACTTTACGGAGATGCTCAAGTGTAACAGATCCTAGCCCACAATTTTGAATGAAGCCCTCAACAATGTCAAGCCTTTCATTGATAGCATTGATATCTTTTAGTGGATGGCAAATCCATCTTCTTAGAAGCCGCTTGCCAGATGGAGTTATGCAGTGATTGAGGTGCTTATACAAGGTACCTGCAAGAAAGTAAAGAGTACAGGGAGATTATTTTGTTATATGATTTGACTCGTGTTTACAGAACTATCAAAGTGGAGAGTGAAAACAAGAGGAATGGAACATAGGAGAAAGCTGCGCTCCTACCTGATGAACCACCGTCAAAATTGTTGCTGAAAATCTCAAGGTTCACAAGAGTCTGGCCATCCATTCTTAGACATGTTGTGTACACATGGTATGGTAACACCTCCCCATTTCTCAGAACATCCTCTAGCTGTTTCAGGTTGTAACTATAAGAATTTGAAATATATTTCATGCTTTGTAACAGATAATCCATTGATAAGCATAAAAAATATTATATGGTTCATGGACGTTGGGTTTTTATTTTTGACATACGCACTAATTTGAATAATTTTGAAACCAAAAGACCTTTGCACATATATAGTTGAGACATTTCATAAACCATTGCAGACTTGCCAGTTTGAAGACTACATAAACAAATGAGAAATACTAATGAGTAATGACCATCATAATGTGATACTACCTCAGGTCATTTTTAATTGCCACTTGAGACAAACATTTTAGCTTATTTTCTTTGTTAATTGCTTGTCTGAAACATCATCTAATTATGTCTGGAGGGAGTATTGTGTAAACGGAATAGCAGTTACTAACAAGTAATGACACAATTGACTGGCATATCATGAAGGAAAAGATTGAAGATAAGTGTACCATAAGCCTAGTTAAATGACTAATAAGTCCTCCGAGTGCGCAAATAACTGCATCTTTATTCACTGAAGAATCCAATGCAGATAACCATGAACTTGTTGACGCTTTAAAATATCCTCTAGATTGTACTAACATTTGAATTTCTGAAGCCTCAGATAAATCTATCCCATACAATGGGGTCATCTGCATTTTCACAGAACCTGAAATTTAAAGAAAAAATAGTTTTAACCTTTCAAACTCCTCTGGTTAACCTGCAGTTACCCTTTTTAGGGAATAAAGTAGGAGTCCATGCATTATATATAAACAGAGATATACATCTTTTTTTTTTAAACTTACCAGCTGAAGCATACTTTCTAATTGATCTATGAGTTTCTTTTGAAAGGCCTGAGGAAAGAAAACAAGTAAGTGGAAGACTGAAGATTCCTATATATATGTAAGTTGAAGATTAATAAAGTTCTGACTCCTGACCTGAGGTTTCGTAGATTATTTCTTTTGGAGAGACCTGGGAAGGTAAATTAATGATGATTGTTTCTTATTTGTTGAGCCAATGGAAAGAGAACAGAAACCAATGAAAACAGATCACAAAGCCTACCTGCACCAACAGAGCCCCCAAAGCTGCAAATGTATCGTCGTCATGAAAGGAGCCCACCCAGATTTTAAGCGCGGCATAATCTAGAAAAGCAAATCCATAAACCCGAGAACCGTTTGAAGTTAGAGCAATCTGCATGTTAAACAAAGGGCATTAGATCAAGAGCACCTATGAAGAATGCTAACACAGACCAGTTCATCATATGCAAACAGCACCAGCTCCATTTATTCAGAATGAAGTCAAAAACAACACAAAACAGAAAAGTGAAATAAAAGAACACAAGGCGCCACCACAGCTTGACCACCACTCAACCTATATATATAAAATAAAATCAACCTGATACATTGTTAATGGAACTATTGAAGCAAACCTCTTTGAGTGAAAGAAGGTGAACAGCATCAGCCCCAATGTTGCTGTCCCCTACTGTTGATGGTGTGGATACATGAACCAGTTTTCTTTGAATAACCTTGCAAAAGAAAAAGAATGTTGTATGTCATCAGTCTCTTGTGATTTCAAAAGGAAAGTTTCCCTTGCTCTTTAAACATGATTACATAAGGTGTGAAATCTTTAAGTTGCATAAAGCATAGCAAGTTAGCAATTGAATTCCTCCAAAATGTTATTTTAGATAAAAATACTTATCACAAAGTTACAAACATGTGCGTAAACACTCAAACAAAGAATGGTACTGGAGAGGGAAAAGAGTGTTCCCTTCACAAAAAGAGAGAAAAAGATATGTCAAAATTTTGAAAAGATAAGCATTGGAATTGCATAAATTGATAAATATCACACCTTCACCACTAGCTATTTAGATGAATAAATCAGTACAATACCCAGGAAGAATAAAAATGGATTGATGAGAATAATGATGGCTTACTGAATTTGACCCTCTGGCTTTGGCCTGGTCTGCAGATTCCATTTGTTCAATTCTGCCAACTTTATACCTGAAAGAAATACTGGATTTATAAGCAATTAATTCACCAAAAGAAACAAAGGAGAGGAAAGTTATATCTAACACTATGATGGATGTATCACAACTCAAGAATCATACAGTTGCCCTCAAAAGGAAAATAATTACATCAGAAAAATTAATGGTTGAAGAGACTAAGTTTTTGGAAATCAATGATGTCAGCCTGCTAAACAATTACTCCCTGCGTTCCATAATATAAGACACAACCACCACTAACCCAAAGACCAAGAAAGAGTTATATCGTTTAGATTACCTAGGTGCATGTATGCATGCATGTAACATAGTTAGATGTTTTGATGATAAAAAATGTGCTAGTTAATGCATACTTGCATGCACGCCTTATATTATGGCACAAAGAAAAAAGCGGTTATGTCTTACATTATGGAATGGAGGGAGTAAGTGCCAATCTTGCAATTACTTTCAAATTATCATATCATTATCCTATCAATAGAAATGGGGCATTCATGTGGAGGTCGAGTTGTTGGTATATGAATCCACCTATTTGGGTTCAAATCCAAGTGTTCACAATTAAACAGCTGTTTGCATCCCTAGTTGCTACAAAGACCAAAAATTATCCCTCCACTGTAATTCCCATTATCTAAAAAAAACATCATAAAGAACAATACGAAAGAACCTGCTGAAGCTCAAGACATGACACACTACTTTTACCAAAAAAAAAAATACAATTAAGGGGGGAAGGAATTTACCCTCGAGCTAAAAGCTTTTCGACAGCAACGTCTATCCCACTTTCTGAAATTCCAACCTTTACATAAGATTAGAAGAAGGTTATTATCTTGTACCATAAGGTGATACTGATGCTACATAGTCAGAGCTGTTTTTCTTCAAGAAGACACAGTACGAAGGAATTAGTAAAGCAGATTAACAGAACACGGAAAATGCTTTGGTGACGACAGAAACACAAATAGCACAAAGTGATTATAATGGAATCAAGATAACAAAGAAAAAATTGAACAGTATTTCTGTAAGCCTGATTTATTTAACACAGTTGTTTCTGTCATGCCAGAGAATGAAATATTGAGGTGTTTTCACAAAATACTACAGAACAATATAGCATAAGTTCCAGAATCATAAGACAGGTGATTAATAGTGCCTTCTTAACTCAACACAATAACCAAGCTGTAACATGACATCATTTAGATTTAGTGTCAACAGTATAGCAGACTTTCAGAACCAATGCATTTCAATTACAAAACAACAGAAGACAACAGTCTTCATACCTGCCGGCATTTTCCCACCCCGCTGATAGTCATTTTCCAGTCAAGTTCCTTTTGGCCAATCTCAGCATCCAACTCATAGAGTTCATAGAACTTTCCCTGGCAATAAGGGAAGAAATCATTGACATAGGTTCTACAATCTCGAGTTGTACAAAATATTGGTCGATGTACATAACGTTGGAAAAGATTTAAGACAGTGGTGTTGATTACCAAGCAGAACAAACATTGTCTATAATTGTAATTTCTGTTGCATATCTGCCAGTACGCATAGAGCAAAGAAGCTCAGAATTATGGCCATCAAACAAAAAAAATTGAGGAAAACTCCCATGAGTAAAATGCATCAACCCCCTATTTATGGGGTGAGGCAATAGCTCAGTATGACACCTAGGTATGCGAGATACTTATTATCCACAGCAGTAATTTTCTGAATTTTAGTTTTAGATCATTTTCACTACAAGCATTATAAGAGAAACAATGCAAAACATACAGAAGCATCAGGCTTTAGTGTAGTCAACTAAACATTGAAACTTACCACTTTGAAAAACAAAACAATATCCATATACTTGCACTTAATATTCCAGTATTGCTTTTGAGATGTTGACATCTTTCTCAATGCATCAGGTGGAATAAAAATAGTTGTCTTGTCATAAAGTGGATCTGTTGGCCGCCTTCCATTTGCATCTTTGACATTCGAAGGATTCAGCCACTCAAACTTGCTGCGTGCACTTTCAGCCATTTCAGAATGGACTTTCTTCTCAGCTGGAGAACATTGAGCTGATTTCACCTTCTTATTTGGAACCCATAAAGGAGAGCATTGGTCATTGCTACTCGCACGTTGATCTTCTTGAACTCTCTTCAGACGAGGAGTTACCGCTCGCATCAATGGTGTTTCTGGTTTCAGTGGACTAGAATTAAATTCTGAAAATAGTGTGGCACCTGCTCCAATGCGTTTATCATTCATAAACACTGAGGATATTTTTTTCAAATGATTCTGCGAAGGAGTTCCATTTGAATCCAGTTCTGCAAACAAATTTGTTGCTTTAATGTATTGAAGGTCTGAAGGCCCAGAGGGCAGCTTCTCTGAGGGTTCTCGTGAAGGAGTACAATTGGAATCAAGTTGAAACAGTGTAGTGGCCCGAACATATTCACCATTAGAAGATACTAATGAGAACTTCTTTGATGGATGCTGCAAAGGAGTTTTATCTGAATCAGATTCTGTTAAAGGCGTAGAAGCTCCACTAGAAGATCTCCACAAGACTCCTTTTGAAGGATCCTGAGAAGGAGTTTGCACATCAAACTCTTCAAATGATGAATTATCCTGAATGCATTTATTGTTGGAAGACTCAAAGGGGAACTTCTTTGGACACTCCGGCAGAAGAGTCTGATCTGAACCAAGTTCTTGGAACAGCATGCTTGCTCTAACAAATTCATCCGTGGGAGACCTTAAGGACTTCAGGGGCTCCTGCAAAGGGGGCATACTTGAACCTTTTCCTGCAACCAGCTTGGTTGCTCTGTTATCTACACCATTGCAAGATCCTGAGAACAATGCACTTGAGCACTCATTTGAAGGAGTTTGATTTTTCACAGGTAAGACTTTTTGCTCCACATGTCTAACCTGGGAAGCATCCTGGTCTCTGAAAAAAGCACAAAGATCATTGTCATGATAATGCAACAAAACACAAAACTATTTTAAAAGCAAGTGCCTGATTTTTTTGTCCATAGAAAAATGACAAACAAGCTAACGAAAATCAGCAAACAAATAACTTTGGCGGCCTAAAAAATAGCACCTCATATAAACCAAGAGAACTAAAGGCGGCCACATAAAATCAGTAATGCATCCAAGCCTGATACTAAGATTTAGGGTGACTACTGACTACCGCAGTAAAACAGAATGGTAAGGATATATGCAAATTATCAAATTTATAATTGATGGCATTTTGAGTTAGACCAATCCAAACTTGAACTTCATTTTGGTTTAAATAAATTAATATTTTGGGTGGGTCCTTCCGTGCTGGAAAAAAGGGAAACTAATTGCAAGAGTACAGCAATACCTATCTGAAAGCCCATAGAAACAAAGTTAATATACTTGGATAGATGAACTGATAAAACATGACGAGGATAACGCATTGGAGCCCCCAAACTATCAGGAACCACACACCTAAGCAGCCAAAACAATTAAACCACACAGTATTAACAATCCATAGCTAAGCTAGTTGAAAGGGCGCCAAAGTAGGAGCAATGGCAAACCCACATGGATGCCACCCTTATTAGTTATAGTCCCACAATAAAATCCCGTGTGCGATTTGCAACTAGAACAATCCGAGCAGTGCGCATTGGAACCAAACCAACATCACATCGATCGAATCCTTTTCCAACTACTACCAAGTAGCGACCAAATCGAACGCGCCGCCCTTGAGACCCTAAGCCCGAGCAAGTTCTGCCGCAACCCAGGCCCGACTAGACGGTGGTCCTGAACCATCCCCAGGACCCAAAACCCTAGCCTCCCGCCAGCCTGCCGCACCGCTAGCACGGCCGCATCGCAGAGAAGCCAAAACGCCCGTACCTCCCCTGCTGCGGCGGCCGCACGAGCCTCTCCATGATCCCGGCGACCGACGCGGCGGGGGGCCGCGGGGGCTTCTCGGGCGTCGCGCCATCCTCCTTCGCCGCCGGCGGCTTCCTCTGAAGGAAGGCGAGGATGGACTGCTGCCGACGCGGCTGCTGCATCGCGCGCGGCCGGCGAGCTCTCCCGATGCCAAAGCCCTCTCTCTTCCTTCTGCCTCGGGATGTTTGAGAATGGAGGCGAGGCGGAGGAGGGAAATCGGAAATGGATTTTTTTCGGTGGGTTTCCGAGCGGGAAATGTTATTGCAAAGCGGCAAAGAAGCCGCGCGACGACGCTTTTTGCGGGACACGGATTTCGGTAGGAGGAAGAAGAAGAGGCGGGTGGATGGATGGATGGGCCGCTGGGCTTAGCGCTTTTCCACTATAGTGCACTCGAGCTGGGCCTGGGCCCAAAGCTGCGAGGAACTGACTTATATATAGCAGAAAAGCATAAGGTTTATTTATTGAATTTTTATGATGCCATAAATCACTCTGGTAGATTTATAGGATTGTCCTTTTTAAAAGTACATATAAAACCTCAAACTTGAAGCCTTAAAACCGCACACACGTAAACCATACAGTGATTAACTTATTGAGCTTAAGTTGATCATGTAGTATCCTTTATATTGGAACTAAGGATTTATATCAAGTACACGGGGATTTCAAGTTTGTAAGTTAACTAAAGTGGTTTAAAAAATTTATATTTCATTAAAATTTGTGTGAGATAGAAATATCCGCCTCGAATTAATCACAGACCCGAAGTTATAGAAACCAGAGCCTGAATCCTCATTTGTTATTTTTAACCTAAAGTAGGATATATAATCAAATCCCACCAGATAATCCACCTCTGGCACAAGATCGAAACAGCAGAAACAAGAAATTCAACTCCCTCCAATGCCCAAAACATAGGCACAAAATATTTCACAGCAAGCCGCGACATCATGACAAATACTACTACTAAAAGTTTTCATTACTTGAGCTAAGTGGTGATGCGTCGCAGCTGATGCGTATGTACATTCACCACAGCAAGTCAGCAACCGGTAAAGTACAAGCACCGGTGTTGCCTGCTTCCCCCCTACCTGGTACAATTGGAAGCTGGTGAGAGGACTGAACTACCGAATTTTTCACCAACATCCAACAAACAAAATGCAAAAACGGGGGCATAAATTTATCTAAACTTAATCAGATTCCTCCTCGGAGTCTGCAACTACCATTTCACGATCATCTTCCGAGCCCGACAGAGAGAACTGCTTTGAGATAGATGTTGGCCTTTGCCTCATTGTTTTCTTTGTCATGGATCTAGGAGTAAGCTTTCCTGGGCGCATGATGTTACCATCGTTCTTCACGTTTCTCTGACTCCGGCGAAGCCCTTGCGGAGGCTTGCCATTGAACCCACGGGCGGCAAGACGAGTCCTCTTACGTGGGACAGCCACTTCCTCCTCTTTGGTGTCGCCCTTGTTGGGATCATAAGCATGATTGTCTCCATCACTGCCTGACAAGCCATCACCCTTATCACTGTAGTCTCTATCATCATCCTCATCGGAGCTCAGGTCATCAAGGGACTCCGCATCCTCCTGTTCTCCATCTTTCTTCTGCTCCATATTAATGTCAGACTTTCCAGCATCCTCCTGTTCTCCAACTTTGTTATGCTCTGAACTGGTGTCAGATCCTCCATTGGCATCTTTGTTACCCTGATGTAACGCACTCTTCTCTTTTTTGGCTGCCACATTTGGATCAGATTCTTTTGTTTTCCTGCATTCAGGTAAATTGAATTCTTCTCAAAAATAATGATTTTGTGATTACTTAAGAAAAAAACTCCTAAAATTCCATCGCTCAATAAGCATTGAGAATGAGATCTACAATTCAAGGTTGGTGTTTCAATTCCGGGAACCAAATAGACTAGCTAGTATCAGTTATCTCGAGAACAACAGTGCCCCCCGCCCCCAAAAAGAAAAAGGTGCTTACTTAATTTGTCGTAGTGCTGCCCACGTTAATTTCCAAGGAACTTGGAGGAAAACAGGAAGGGAAAGAATAGCTCAAACTTACGCTGCAGCTTTTATTGCCTCCTTTATAGAACGATCATAATCAGCTGCACACAAAGCAGATTAAGGATATCAATGTTAAGGCATAGAAAGTGGTCACAAAACATAAATATTGTTTGATCAGTTTCACCGACTAAAAAAATAGAATAAGAGCCTGTCAAAAGCTGAAAACATCTGTAGAGTATCTTTGAACTTGTGTTATTAGTGAAATTGTCAACTATTGACACTGATACACTATATTTGCATTTAGAAGGATCGGAGATGGTCAAAGTGAGTACCTACACTAGTACAGACTACAGAGTGAGAGACGAACAGAAGAAATGAGAAATGCAGCATAAAATTCAATGTAATTAGCAAATCATTGGTTATGCGTCCAAACTATTGCTGATAAAATAAAATTAATAGTCTCAAAGTTCCATGGGTCTTGTGTACTTAAGGATGCTAAACAGAAAACCCCTTACAGTAATTGTAGTTGACAGGCCTACGTTCACGCAGTGAACGGGTTTGGAAGCTAGCAGCAAAAGCTAAAAGTTCATCCTTCTTCTGCTGACGTTTTAAATCCCTCTCTTTCTTCTGCAAATTAAACAGCGAAAAAAATGTGATGATAAATCAGCAGAACAGTTAAGTATGAGCTTCATATATTGCCACCAAGCATAAATCTGAAAATGTAAATGCTTCATGTATTGGACACCTCTTGTGATACACAGAAGAGTAGAAAGCATGTTTCGTGAAAGATACCTTTTGAATCTTCTCCACAGCTGGAATTATTTCTGCCTTAATATGCTCCCCAATGGCAGATTCAGGTCGACCTTTACTGCATAACTTCTCCTGTCAATAGCATGTGTCAAATACTGGTACTAACACAAGGTGCACAAGAAAAGAAAACAGGCAGGACTCTTACTGATATCTCAACAAACTCATCGAGGTTGGTTGCTACTGTTTCCCACTGGATATTGATAATTGGCTTTGTCAAACGCCCATTCTTTCCCTTCCAGTTCTGCTTAAAATCAGTTGTTACATGTTCTTTGTACAATCTATGGCCAATAGTTGAGTCACCATCATACCTAACAGGCAGAAATATTTCATATTACAGTGTCAGCAAGAAAATAAAGGACGCAAAGGCAGGCAAACAGTGACTTGTTGACTGCAGATGATGGCATGAAAATGAACAGAAAATTTCTTACCAATATACACTTCCATTGCTACTGCTTCCTAACTTTTCTTTTCGGAAGTTGGAAATACTGACTCCTTTTTTCATTTCATCGTTAACATACCATACTGCATCATTTTGCTGCAGGAAATATAATTTCTATCAGCCTGACATGCTGTAAAACAGCTGCAAAAACCTGAGCTATTTGACTAGTTAAATTAGCAAACCTGAAAGATACTGAAATTATGACAAAAAGATATTGCCTTTTCATATAAGTGTTACCTCCGAACGAACTTCACAGAGTGCTTTAAGTATCAACAGCCGTTTAGTTGGATCTTGCTGCTTATACGTGTTAATTTCGTTCCTGGACATATGAATAAGTTGCACATAAAGTTGTCAACGAGATATAGACCAAGAAATAACTTATTCAAAGCATTCATGCATACCCTGGATTATTTTTGAACGGGTTTGCACCTTCAGCAACCTGAAAACCAACATGGTATTAAAGTCTGGAGCGGCTACTTATATTTACATTAGTGAAAAGGTGGTGCAAAATACTAAAACGTACCCATGCCCACCACTCTGATAATTTCTTGGCAGTTACAGTTATCCATCCATCATCAACCTTCAGATTTTTGTTAGCTGGTGGTATTCCCTGATACATGACTATTACGCTTAGCAAAAAAGTCATTTTAGGTGAACATAGCAAGAAACAACAAAGTTTATTCATTACATCAGCACCCAAAAAATTGAACGAAACTAGCATATGGAGAATAAAAAGGAAAAGTGCCATAAAATTCAGTCCAACTAATACAGGGTAGTAATGCACGATAAGAGTAACTGAGGCAAACATCTTCTATACAAAAAGAAGAAGATGCCTCCAACAACATTGCAGACAGCACAGTCATGTTTTATTTGCATGACCGTTAGTTTTATAAATCTCAAACAGGCTAATGAAGTCGATCGGACACTGTGTCTTTCCTTTAACAAAAATATAATGAATGATTGAACTTGTACTTGCAAACAGAAAGGAGAATAACATAAGTTTTTTAAATCTTCTTTTGCGGAAAACCTGTCGTGGTAAAAGTTATATAAACCTGAGGACTCACAGTTCAAATCCTGCCTCTAGATATAATGATGACTATGCATTTGATCATTTGATTGCAAAACAAATACAAACTTACATGCGCAGTATCTAGTGCCTGGAAGTATGGAACAGATCATATCACCAAACTGTCTAGAATCTACGTATTTTGCAATACAGAGTCCACTCGATCCAGCACAAACATTGAGCATATGGGCAGCCGAAAAACAACCTACCTTTAAAAGCGCAATATGGATGCGGGCAAGGTCGTGCTCGTTGGAGATGAGCGCCGTCTCGATCTCCTCCGCGGATAGCCCCAGCTTACCCTCGATCACTGGCTCAAACACCTGAAAATCAGAAACAAATCCCCAACCAAAACCCGGTAAGCCCAACACGCCTATGCCGATGATACTCTCACTCCAAGCAACGGGCCGAAGCCACGAAGCAAAACTAGGCAAAAGGGGGAGAGAGGAAGAAAAAAAAAACCCTAGCCGAAACGGCTCACCCGCAGAAAGTGGAGGACGGACGCGAGCTCCCAGCGGCGGCGAAGCACGGCGCGGGGATCCTCGGCGGCGGCGGCGGCGTCCTCCGCGTCCGGCGCGGCGAGGGGCTTCGCCGGAGTCGAGGGCCTCGCGCGCTTCGCCGGCGAGGCCATGGAACCGCGGCGCGGGCCGCGGATGGGCGGGAAAGTGGGGGGAAATTTTCGGTGCGGGAGGCGGGAGCGTGTGGGGGAAGAAAGCTTAAGCGGCGGGTGGTGGGAGGAGACGGCGCTGCGCTTCGTCGGTGGAGCGACGCGACGGTTTATGGACGGCGCGGCCGTGCGGAGGGTCGTGGATGAGTGGGCCTTGGCTACCATTTGGGCCCTCTGTGATGGGCTGGAATGGTGCGTTTGCATGTGTCCGGCCCAACTCTGATGTCCGGTCCGGACCGTAGTAGTTATGTGGTTTATTTTTGTAACTAAAATTGGAAACTGGTTTTAAGTTGATTCCAGGGTGCTTTTTATTGTAGTTTATTTTTTAGAAATATTTTTAAATAATCATGAACATAATTTAATTTTTTGTCCTAAATTGTTTTTGATTATTTTTTATTTTTCTTTTTTATTTTCCAGTTGCAGCATCATAGTCATATATTAGTATTAATAGCTAACACCTTTTGAGAGTTGTCAGGGTGGAGGACTTAGTGTGGTGAGGTATAGCGCTCGCCATACCTTGATCTCGGCGTGAGTACCCTTCTCTTGGATCTTCTCCCGCTCCATGTACATGGTACGTAGGTGAGATACGACATCAAGCAATCGAAGCGGGTAGGCAGACATGCTCGCACTCTTTGTCGAGGCACCGGCCGATGGAGCATGATAGCACCGTGCAAGGCCCCATGGGCTTCTTTGGTTTTTCTCACTTTTGGCCTTTCAGCAAATGCTATACTACCTAGTCAGTGGAAGAAAAACCCTAGGGCTTGAGCAAGCGGTGGCGTTTGTGCCAGGCTTGAATAGGAGGTGATAACGCTGCATCGAGCATGTAGGCGCATAGTCGACGAGTGCAAGGTGGGCAGCGCTACAGTGAGTGGTGGGCGTCGGCACGTCATGGCATCAAGTGGGCAGGCAAGCTGCGAATGGTAGGTCGCAATGAGGCAATACAGTGTCGACCGTCGATGGGCGATGACATCACATTCGACCTATGCCCTCCAGGCATCTAGGTCCATGGTGAAGGCAAGCAACACATCCAACAAGGCAGGGTCATCACCCCCGATCCTAAGGGGTAGGAGCGCCATCACGCCTAGCTGCCTCCTTAGCATAAGGTGGGTGTAGAGACATAAGGTGCTGCAGGCTACGATGATGACCAATAATCTGCTTTGCTCTTAGTAACTCGGCTCAATCATAGAACATAGACCAAAGCAAGTGAGCCGAGGGACTTGGATTTGGGTTTTTGAGATGATATGTATGAAAAGGAACAAAAAAAGGCATCACAAAAAGAGGTAGATTGGAGAATTTAAAATTTGTCTTTTTAGCTGAAAACTAAATGATTATTGATTGATTAACGTTAATTTATTTCAGATGAAGAAGTGGAAATATTACCCGAGTGTTCAGCGGTCTCCGAAAGCTAGATCGTGATGAGAAACTACTAATATATTGTTGTTTTTTGTTTGGCAATGGGTAGTGGTATTCATATACCCATACGCTTCTCCGACATTTAATCGAGGTACATTTCAAATTTCAATGCTTGTTTTTATATTTACAAGTTAAATGATGACTTATTGGCCTAAATATAGCCCAGTATTATCATGTGATGGAAAGATTTTACTCATGCACTTAGTAGTGTAAACCTAGGCATGTGAGATACCTAATATCATATTTGTCGTCCACCACAGAGAGTTACCCCTCCGTTTCAAAATATAAATATATATATTTTGAATATTTTACTTAATTATAAATATTTTTTGTATTATTTGTAAAACTAGTTGTCCCATGAATCACCCTCCTTTAAAATTTTTACCATTTACCCTCATTTATTAACGAACACAAACATTTTTTCTTCTTGAACCGTAATATCTAACAAATAGCTTATAAATGCTTATATTTTGGGACAAGGATACTATTTAGTGCACATTATGTTACTGGTCTTTATATATATCATTTTATATGATAAATGGTTTATACAATAAATTTTACGAGGAAAAAAATATTTAGCCTAACGAAGCCATAGTATTAAGTTTGCACAAGACCCTAAAAACACATGGAGATTTGCAAAAATAAAACTCCAAATATGTAGTATTTGTAAATTTAATATTCGGAGTGGATAACATATGGATCCATATATGTCTATGAAACACGGGTATAGTGTAAAATCTGCGTAACACTACGATTACACATAGCATGCCAGTAAAAAAGGATTTGGTGTTGGCGAGGGGATCGAGGCAAGGCATATTTGAATATATTACCACTACTTTATATTATACTCCAACATATTCTGATCCCATTATATTTATATGATAGTTATTATTTTTTTACACACATATATATAAAGTATATGGATTGATAAAAATGAAATTAGATGGAACCAAAACATGAAAGAGAGAGGGTAGCGATGAATGAAAAGCTCCATGACAATAAACAATAAAGAAACACAGGGTTAGCAAAAAGGAGATAGGGAAAGTGAAAGTGGTGTTAACAATATATTATTTAGTTTAGATCATGTCCCGGGTTTAAACGGACTACTTATATCATTGTACTTATAGTCTCCTTGATGTTTTATAAATAGATAGACATAGCCCGTGGTTTTGTTGATCTTTATGGAAAGAATACTTTACCTGCTTAAATCAACACAGTAGATTTTCAATTGTCTCGATGAAGCGGCTCTAGACTCTATTGAAGCTATGAACTAAAGATATCTACGGAGCATTGCAATAGCTATCGTTCATTATAGTCAGAATTACCGTACTTAAACACCAATTTACACGTAGCTATTAAATCTCTCCCAAATCATATTTCACACTATATATTTTTACCATATACTCAACCCCTAAATTACAAATATTATATTTCTAGCCTATTACTTCTGTCGAGGTCGGTTAGCTTAACATTTTCCAAGGGAAAACTTGTCTAAATACAATATTATATACTCTCCGTATTACGTAAGAGCAGGGTATTCGAACTCGGTGACGTTTATGATTTAATTTTCTCAGTTCAGTCATGTACCAATACACGATCGTTATCCGGAGATGAAAAAGAAAACCATCATCATCATCCATCAAACCATCGTCGGCGCCTGTTGGAATGCCAATACATATACTGTATATACGTATGATATGATAGACGTGCCGAGACCATTTTTGCGTCCTGAGACGTCAAACGTGGCGAACCACTCGACACCAAAACGTGTGCACGTCGGACTCTCCGTACCCCCAACCGCCCCGCCCAAGCCCAACGGATCCTTCTCGAACCCGCTCGCGCCGTCGAAAAACCAAAAAAAAAAAAAAAAAGGACCGACCGAGAGAGCTCTCGGCCTCTCCTCGCCGGTCGCCGCCCGCGCACCCCTTTTTTCTCTTCCTCTGACGAACGTTCCGTTCCGTTCCGCCTGGCGGGGGGTGGGGCCCACCCGTCAGGGGAGAACCCCCTGGCGTCGTCTCTCTCCTCTCTCTCTCTAACCCCACCCGGGGACCGGATCTGAGCCGTCCGCTCGCTCGATCCGACGGCGGGGATGCGTCCTCGACCGCCCCACGGCAGGGGGATGGATGGTTCTAGAAATCGCCCGAGCCACGCCGCCTCTCCCTCTTATATCAGCGGCAGCCTCCGGCCCCGGCTCGCTCCCCTTGGCAACTTTGGACGAGAGTTCTAGAAGCTTCCAGAGCCTTCGGCGCGACCGAGCGAGCGAGCTCTCCACACCGTAGGTACGGCCCGCTTCTCCCTGGCCTGCCGCCCAGGTCGCGCCGCGGGGTTGGATCCGCCCCCGCCCCCCGCGCCCGCGCGTGGATCTGATCGTGGAGTGCGTGTTCCGGCGGTTTGTTCGCTGCGAGTGGTTCGATTTTTGTTCTGGGTTAGGGGCTATAGGTCGGGGGGCGCAGTGGTGTTTTTCGTTTTTATTGTTTCTTTTTTCTCCGATGGTGCTCGGGATTTTGAGTGGCTAGGGTTTTAGATCGCTTGTGGCGACGAGTAGAGTCTTATATGATTTTTTTTTGCGGCTTTCGGGTTTGAATGGTAGAGCTCGTGGGTGTTGTTTTTTCAGTTTACAGATCGAGATTCATTCGATTTTAGTGTTCATGTTTAGGTGTTTATAGATATGGATCCGCTATGATTTAATTTTCAGATCCTGATTCGTTTTTGTTTTCGAGCATAGGAGCTGCTGGAGTAGATCTGAATAGGAGGATTGAAGCAGCGAGAGAAGATGAGCGTGGTGGGCTTTGATCTAGGGAATGAGAGCTGCATTGTGGCGGTCGCGCGGCAGCGCGGCATTGACGTGGTCCTCAACGAGGAGTCAAAGCGGGAGACTCCCGCGATTGTGTGCTTCGGCGACAAGCAGCGTTTCATTGGGACGGCTGGCGCAGCTTCTTCCACAATGAACCCAAAGAATTCTATCTCTCAGATCAAGCGGCTCATTGGGCGGAAGTTCTCCGATCCTGAACTGCAGAGTGATCTAGCGGCCTTCCCCTTCCGCGTGTCGGAAGGCCCGGACGGTTTCCCTCTTGTTCATGCTCGTTACCTTGGCGAAGAGAGGGTCTTCACTCCCACACAGCTAATGGCGATGGTTCTTTCAAATTTGAAGGCCATCGCAGAGAGCAACCTGAATGCTGCTGTTGCTGATTGCTGCATAGGCATTCCGGTGTACTTCACAGACCTTCAGCGTAGGGCTGTGCTTGATGCTGCCACCATTGCTGGCCTCCGCCCATTGCGGTTGTTTCATGAGACCACCTCAACAGCTTTGGCATATGGTATTTACAAGACTGATCTTCCGGAGAGTGACCAATTAAATGTTGCTTTTGTGGATGTTGGACATGCCAGCATGCAGGTTTGCATTGCTGGTTACAAGAAGGGGCAGCTTAAGGTCTTGTCACATGCATATGACCGGTCCCTTGGTGGGAGGGACTTCGATGAAGTCCTGTTTAAGTACTTTGCAGCCAAGTTCAAGGATGAGTACAAGATAGATGTTTACCAGAATGCTCGTGCGTGCACTAGGCTCCGCGTGGCCTGTGAGAAACTCAAGAAGGTTCTGAGTGCTAACCCTGAGGCACCAATGAACATTGAGTGCTTGATGGACGAGAAGGACGTGAGAGGTTTTATCAAGAGGGATGAGTTTGAACAAATCAGTGCACCAATACTGGAACGTGTTAAGGGGCCACTGGAGAAGGCTTTAGCAGAAGCTGGTCTAACAACAGAGAATGTCCATTTTGTTGAAGTTGTTGGGTCGGGTTCTCGTGTCCCGGCGATAATTAAGATACTCACGGAATTCTTTGGGAAAGAACCAAGGAGGACAATGAATGCCAGCGAGTGTGTTGCCAGGGGATGCGCTCTGGAGTGCGCTATTCTTAGTCCCACTTTCAAAGTGCGAGAGTTTCAGGTATGCGGCTCCTTGCACCCTCCTGCATTCTTGTTATATACATAATACATCAATAGAAATCTTGCCGCTTCACAACTTGAATTTGTCTAAATATATGGAATGTTGAAATCTCTGATAGGAAAACTTCAAGGATCATTCACTTCATTGTAACGATTTTCATGATAGTTGATGAGATAATTTCCTTAAATCTCTTACGATCGTGCAACCACCACCAATAGGCTTATGCAGAATGTTTTTGTCATAATTTTCATGACAATTTAATCTTTTTTCTCCAAAATAAGATTGTTTACTAAGTCCTAACATGATTCCATTAATATTGTGCAACCTCTAGTTATGACCAATAGGATTATTCAGAATGCTTAGTCATAATTTTCCTTGTAATTTAATCCGATACTCCAATAAGATTGTTTCTAATATAACTCCTATTAAAGTCATGCAAATAGGCTGAATCTGGATTTACTCTCTAGTTTAATAATTCACCTAATATGTTACTGGGATAGTGCTAGGGCTAGCTCTTTGAAGCTATAGCATAAAGCTGTCAGCATATTCTCACTGTTTAAAGGTAAAATCCACTCTGAAGGCCTGCTTTGAATGAGGAATATTAGTTTCTATTATTTATTTTATTTCCTAGAAGTCTTAAAATAAAAAACCTGGTTTGTTACTTAATGTCATTTTAGGATACAACAGGGCACCTTTTTTTTTTTGAAAGTTCATGTAAGAAATCATTCAAATTCTTGCTCGTGCAACTCTAATTTTCCAGTTATAACACTTGGTTAACCTTGCAGGTTAACGATGGCTTCCCTTTCTCAATTGCAATGTCCTGGAAACCGGATTCCCAGAATGGTGACTACCAGCAGACTGTTGTATTCCCCAAGGGTAACCCAATGCCAAGCGTTAAAGCATTGACCTTCTATAGGTCCAATACATTTACCATAGATGTCACATATGTTGATACTGGTGATTTGCAAATATCACCAAAGATCAGCACTTACACGGTAACTTAGTATTACCTTTTTTTTATGACTTTTAATGAACTTTTTAGTCCACAATCTTTTTAGTCCAACCATTGTGTATTGATCATGTTCTTTTTCTGTGTGCATTTTTTTTGGTAGATTGGCCCTTTCCATCCCAGCAAAGGTGACAAAGCAAAATTGAAAGTGAAAGTCCGCCTTAACATCCATGGGGTAGTCTCAGTTGAATCAGCAACGGTGAGTGATAATGCAGCCTGTTATATTTTGTAGTCCTTTTTGCCTAAATGATTTTCGCCAAAATCAATCTGAGAGTATTACTATGTATGCAGATGTTGGAGGAGGAGGAAGTGGAAATACCAGTAGTGGCTACAACTGAGGCGAAAGATTCTACCAAGATGGAGACAGATGAGGCACCCAACGAGGCTGCTGCTGGAACTGATGTAAACATGCAGGAAGCCAAAACCTCTGCAGATGCTGCTGCCGAGGGTGCTGAAAATGGCACAACAAATTCTGAGGAAAAATCAGTTCCTATGGAAACTGATGCCAAGGTAAATTTCATTACTGAAATTCTTGAATAGACATGATCATGCCATTGGATGCCTGAAGCCTTTTAATTTGAGAACTACATTTTTAAGTATCAGCCGCACAAATTGGAAGTTGAGGAAACAGTATCCTGGACGAGGAAACAGTATCCTGGACATGTCTTCTATTCAGAGCCAACATATATATTGCAGTTTATTGCTTGGCTGGGTTCGTAGTTGCATTTGGAGTTTTGTCCACCACTGTTATACCCTGGATCTTACTCTCTACTTGCAAAAACCCACACACTGTCCGAAAGCTGCGGAAATAGGGCATAACCGCAACTTAGTTCTTTCATATACCAAGTTCATAGATGTGAGAGGGCATCAGCAACTTAAACAAACGCATGCAAAATTTTTTGGGTGAAAACACAGCTGTGAATATTAGGAACATATGGCCATTTTAAGTGAATATCTTGTAGTAGATTGGTGTGTAGTGTGAAAAATATAGCAAAAAAATGGGGGAAACTTGTGCATTGAAAACTTGTGCATTGATTCTTATCATAATTTTTCATGCCAATGGCTACATGCCAGTACGTGGCTTATAATACAGGCATTTGTTGAAATTGCTATTTTCTGGTACTTCTCTATTGCTAAAACTATAAATTCAATACAACCGATCATCTTCACTGGATGCTATCCTACCTTGGTGCAATATTAAGCTCTTTTGTTATCCTCTATTCCTTGGTCTGTTTCAGTTTGCCCTCAAGGAACAAATGAATTCATGAGACTTGCAGGGAAAACTTTATCAGATGAACTAACAGGTGTCATATTTTGATGAAAACACTCTAGGTCGAGCCATCAAAGAAGAAAGTAAAGAAAATTAATGTTCCAGTTGCTGAGTTGGTTTATGGTGCCTTGGGAACAAAAGAGTTGGACAAGGCTGTGGAAAAAGAGTTTGAAATGGCTCTTCAGGACCGGGTGATGGAAGAGACAAAAGATAAGAAGAATGCCGTGGAGTCTTATGTTTATGACATGCGCAACAAGGTTTGATCGATTCCACTCTTTCGTGACTTATCTTTTGGTAGAAACAGAATCTGATAGTATGTTGTTTTTCAGCTTTACGACAAGTACAATGATTTTGTGACATCTGAAGACAAGGAAGCATTAATTGCCAAGCTTCAAGAGGTTGAGGATTGGTTGTATGAAGATGGTGAGGATGAGACCAAGGGAGTGTATGTTGCTAAGCTTGAAGAACTTAAAAAGGTCCATCTCTTTATCCATCTTCTTTCATTTATTGTTTATTCTACTTACATCTTGTTAGCTTCTATATTGAGAAGTCTTGATGGTTTTTGGTCGCAGGTGGGGGATCCCATTGAGGCAAGGCACAAGGAATGGATGGACAGAGGTCCTGCAATCGACCAACTTGCTTACTGTATCAACAGTTTCAGAGAGGCTGCCTTGTCCAAAGACCCGAAGTTTGATCACATTGACATAGAGGAGAAACAGAAGGTATTCAATGCATCAGCTACAAATTTAACACAGTTTCTTTTTTCCATATACGCTGATCACTATGTTTTGCTGTCGAATGGTTAGATAAATCCTGTTACTAGGATTATTAACTATTATAATATGCCCTGGCTGGCACCTACATTGGAACGTAATTCATACTGATTTTGGATTCTGAACTTTGAACAGATTTTCGGAGACTTTTTTTTTACTTTGTTGATCATGTTAAATTCGTTTGCCTGTCATGCAGGTCATTAACGAGTGTTCTGAAGCAGAGGTCTGGCTGAGAGAGAAAAAGCAGCAGCAAGATGCATTGCCGAAGCATGCTAATCCTGTTCTACTTTCATCTGACATAAAGAAAAAGGCTGAAACGGTCGACAGGTCTGTAGATGAATATCTCTTTGTGTCAGTCATGTGTCTTTGTGTCCCACACTAATCGATGATCTTCCCTTTCTACAGGTTTTGTAAGCCGATAATGACGAAGCCAAAACCAGCTCCTAAGCCGCAGACACCCCCACAAACGCCTCCGACCGAGACCGGTGGAGCCCAGACACCAGAGCAGCAACCCCAGGGTGCCGAGGCAGCCGCTGAGCCGGGCAGCGAGGGTGGCGCCACTGAATCCGCCGGTGAGCAAATGGAGACGGACAAACCGGAGGGAACTGAAGCTGCCTAGACTGAAGCTGGGGAAACGTTTTTCAGTTTCCTCACTAGCTGCTGCTGCTGGGCTTGTCTTCGTTGCCAGTTTCCGATAGCGAAGTTCAGTAGAGGTTTCCCTAGGGATGGATTAATGATTCACCATACTTATGCGAGGGTCATCTGCGTGGACGTACGTTTAGGTTTATCCTAATGTACCAATGTGTTGTTAAAATCGGCTTTCCATTTTTCTTTTTCTGCCAAGGGGGGTTTCCTTTCAATTCGAGGTATAAGGGCACGTTTCAGATTTGGTGTCCTACCGGGGTGGGTGTTATAGCGGGGCTTACAATGGAACTCAAACTTTCAAGTCCAGTGTATCAACTGATTCTTGTTGCATGGAAATTGCACGCTTCTGAATTCACCTTAGTCCTGCATGTTCATTTCATCTCGTTGATGGGCAGGAATGAGAAATTTCTCGTGCCTGTGTGCGATTGTGCATGTGCTTGCTGTGGCTGTGTTGTGCCTGTTTGGCAGGTGTGCTTAGAGCTGGAAGGTTTCCAGTTAACATAAGGTGATCATCTGGTTTCATCTTCTGGAATGGGGTTAACACTGTTTGGCTCCGGTTTCATCTTCTGGAAACGGGTTAACAGAAAGCAATCCGTAGCGGCCAGCTGATCGAAATTGGGCCGGAGTGGCACTGTGGCCTCGCATAAAAGAAGGGCAAAGAACATGAATAAAAGAGAGACTCCTAGCTGATCCACACAATTTGCCCAATAATCCCCTATTTGAAATATGGATCCACATGAACAAGAAGTAGATAATGCATGTAGAAGTAAAACAAGAACAATACTAATAGCGTATGATGGTGCCAGACAAATATTTAATCATATAACACGCGGGTGTACACCGGTATAACGGATGCTTAATTCAGACAAATATTTAATCATATGACACGCTGGCGTACACCGGTATAACGGATGGTTAATTCATATGCAGTGGGAATTCATCACATGGATGAGCATGTCACTCGGTACATGACAACCCGTGTCATTAGCATCCTCAACCTCCACACATGCTTTTGAGCCAACAATTGAGTAGGCCACTCGGCAGATGGTCCATGTGTGGATAGGTCACCGAGTCCATCAAATCCAAACATTCCACACCTTCGTTACTTCGTACAAGCTCCCACTCAGTATTGCGGCTAGAAGAGAATCAGAGGTGTAGCTAGCAGAAAGAATGGTGAATCTAGCCTCCTAGAGGTGTGGGACACCGGATTTGACACTAATATTGAGCAAGAAGGTGACGGTGAAGAGGGAGAGAATAATAAGACAATAGCAACCTAGGACCTTGCTTTGGCTAGTTAGAACCACTCCTTAGGAGGTTGTGATCCCAAGATCGGGTGAACTCGACCTTCTCACTGTTCGATGCGACACTTGCAAGGTAGAAACTAGGGCTGGCAAATTTCTAGTCTGGGCTGGGTATCTGTCTTTACGGGGCTGGGGACAGGAAATATTTTTCCCTACTAGGTTCCTTGCAGTGCCCCAAAATACATGAGCCCACTTCTATTTCCGTTTTTTAAGCCCAATAGGCCCAATAACCTAATTGTTAGGGCATCATATATAAACCCTCAAACCCTAGTTTTCCCCATCATCCTCCTCAACTCACCACTTTCGTCGCCGCCGCCCCTCGGCTCCACGCATGAGCCCATCGCCGCCTCCATGCCTTGTGCAACAACTGCCCCTTGTCTCTACCTTGTGCCTGCCACCACAGCCGTCCTCACGCTGGCCATTGTCTCCCCGTCCTCGCTGGCCGCCATCACATGTCGGCCGCCATCACGTGTCCTCGGCTCCGGCTCCACACCATGTGTTGTCCACCTGCGCCCCCCAATTAAGGATGGGGACCCACCGGGGTCAGGACCATTCTTGACCAACTTGGCCTCAACCCGCCTAGAGAGGGCAAGTCATCTAGTGGTCACCGTGATACTGGTGTTGCAACAACAATAATGATGACACACGAGGGAGAAGGAAAGACCACATAGAAAGTGGGGAATGGCAAGGAGAGGAGGAAGTTGATCTAGGGCCTTCGAAGTGAAGAGATCTAGCTGACCATTGTAGAGGTGGTCCTTTATAACAAAATCCACTATAAGTACGTGGAATTTTAGAGATGGTTGTTTAAGTTAGTCATATCTAAAATCTAATCGTTTGTAGAAAATGTTTTTTTACGAGCGATTCGTGGCGACAAGAGGGGCTTATGTGGAAATTAATTTTTTAAGATGTGGAGAACACAACTAAAATTGTAGATGTTTATAGATATTTCAAACAAAAGTGTATTAGTGTGAAACCTATACCAACTCACAATATGAAGTCTGCACTCTGCATACATTTCAGGTTTTTCACCTACATTTTTAACAACTCCAAAACTAAAAAAAAGGCATGCACATTTTCCCTACTCAATCCCCCCTTTATTTTTCTTTGGTTTCTCATGTTCAGTCCAAAAAACAAAAATCCCCCCTACGAGAAACCAAAATCGTTCTTCTTACCTTCCCTCTCATCGTGCGCAACAGCATGTCTGCTCATTCCACATTGTGCGTAACTACATTAGAATTCAATGTTTGTGCTTAATCTACAATCTCAACCAATTCACGAGCTTATTAATAGAGGTCATGTTACTAATACATAAAAGACACTGTGCATTTTTACCATCGATGGAGAAGTGAAAACCTCCTCCCTTGTATATGTCCACCCCTTTTTCCCACTCAACTAAAGTTTAAAATTTTAAATCATCTACCGTATCACCTGCCAACATACGAGGTCGGCGTATGGGGTCACGTGTCAGTGATTCCATCCCCCACCCACACACACACCACGCACATGAGCCATGGTCACTGCACGCGTTACGTACGCGCTGTTCCCATCTGCATGGCGTCGTCACCCTCACCCTCACCGATCAGTCCACTCCAACGTACGCCGGTTACACTCCACCACCGCGCCCTCGCCGCTCTCCCGCTCGCTCGGATGCCAAGTGTCACCCCCCGCCGCGCATCCCTCCCCCTCCTCTCGTCGGCGCGCGCGCGCCTCATGATCAACGTGACCCCGGCCGCGCGCGCGCTCCACTGGCATCCACCCCACACGCAGCTTGCTTGTACTGCTGGCAGCGCGCGTACGTCACGGTACTCCGCCGCGCGCGCGCTCGCCTCCAAAACCACGCCGCGCGCCCGCCCGCTGGCTGCAACCGCAGTCCGCGCCCTCGTCCTTCCTTCCTTCCTGCCTGGGCCTCGCTCGCTCGATCGATCCCCTCTCCGCCGGCCCGCGCCGTCCCGTCCCGTCCCCTAGCTCGATCGCGAGATGCCTCTGCCCCGCCGCGCCGCCACCGTGAGGGTCCAGCTGCCCGGCCGCCGCCAGATCCGCCGCGCCGGGGGCGGCCAGGGCCAGGGCCAGCAGCAGCCGGAGCCGGAGCCGGAGGTGCATAACCCGCCGACACCAGCACCAGCACCAGCACCGGCACCGGCGCCGGCGCCGCCGCAGCCGCCGCAGGGGGAGCCGAGGTACCGGGCGCCGATGGTGCGCGTGCGTCAGCTCCCCAACGAGGAGCACGTGCCGGACTCCTACGGCGCGGCGCCCGACGAGCTCGGGATCGCGCCGGAGGTGTACCAGGCGCTGGAGTGCCACCTGCCGAGCGGCCTCGTCGGCGCCCCCGCCGAGGTGAAGCGCTACTTCATGCGCAGCATCCTCCAGAATTACGTGCCCTCGCCGGCGCAGAGGACCAGGGTAAGCATACACGCAATTTCATCGCGTCAAGCTCCATGGCAGCTACACATAAATGCATTTTAATTTATTAGCTTCATTAATCATTTGCTTAGTCACACTTATTAATTCACTGGAGTATAAGATATGCGTTTTTTTATCATCCTTAAAAATAAGATACTATATTTTTTTAATATAAAAATTTAGTATTTTGAAGTATAATATATCTGAATTATGCTCTAAAATATTTGGTGCCTCAAGTTACTTCTCGAGGATGGTAAAAAAGTATAGCTGAGAGATTAATTAACCATGAATGTGTGTGATGAGTTGGATAGTGTTAGTGTGAGTTATTAATTAATTATAATGAATTAGTCACGCCACAAAAGATATATACAGTACACCGATCAAATTAATTGTTCTCACTAAATTTTATCTTGATGCAGACACAGAATCAGAGAGAGTACAGGGAAAGGATCCTGTCAGCATATCAGGTACGTACGGTTAATTTTAACTACTAGCTAGCTTTGCTATATTAATATATAATGCACCTTAATTTATCACCGTGATAATTAATTGTTCCTATTCGTCTTTTTCTTAAGTACTCATGCATTTCAATACTAAATTTCTTATATTATGAATATGTAGATAACAACTCTTCTAATATATGTAAAAAATATACGTGCATATGCTCTTTTCCTAGCTAACTACTTTATTGCCATATGACATATATACACACATCTATCAAAATGCAAGTCAAACTTGACTTTTTTTCGAAAAAAAAAGACCTTTCAAAATGTAAGCCACACTATCTATACATTTTATAAGTACACACATATTTCATATATATAGTTATTTATCACAGAGCACACAAATACACACTTACACATTTTTCTTCCCACTGGATATATATATTTTTTCAGCCTCTACATCAGGAGCTTTACACAGATGATCCATCAATTTTCCTCACACCAACATTTCTTCAAGCCATAACTGTCAACACTGAAGAAAGCATCACGAGCTTGATGATGGAGGTTTCACCGGGGGTGTATGCATTTCATATGCTGAAACCCTCATTTTGCGAGATGTTAATGGCAGAGGTACATATGTCATTGCCATTAATTAGATATATCATTTGGATATATTGGATATATATTGTTCTGCTGCTGATTGTGGACATTATCTTGCAAACACATCTATATTAATATCAAGTTAAAGCGATATAGCTGATCATATTTGTTGTTGCAGGCCAACCATTTTTTTACGTGGGCACGAACAGCGGATCAAAGGATAATGAGCCCAATAACCCTAGATATGCCAGCTGCAGGCAGAGGCGCTTGCCTTTTTGATTTTGGTTTGCAAGGAATGTTAGACAACCTCATGAAGAATTTCATCTCACCCATTGCAACAGGTTATTTGTCTTCTGACAACTTAATTTCCTTGTATAATATATAGGAAATACCAGTAGATTAAGCTTATGCTTGACCTAACTACTCAATTGATTCATGCAGTTCTTTACCCTGAGGTTGGTGGTTCTACACTGGACTCCCACCATTCCTACGTTGTTGAGTATGATGAAACTGATCCTGCTAGAGGTATGTTGTATATATATAAACATGCAACTACATTACCATGACTGTCTAGAAATATAATTGCACTACACAATATATTACTCTATTAATTAGTTCATTTTCCATATATTTAAGTTTTATAATGTGTTGTCATACTTCGATCATCATATATATTTAAGGTACGAAATAAACTTAATGATATTTTAAGTATTTGGTGTATATGTATGAGTACCCTACATATATATGTGCATATAAAGATGTTTATACGTATTACTCAGCCATTTGTGTACTTGACATAGTATGACATATGCTACACACACTTTTGATGCAAGCATAATGTTTTACCATTTTCACAGTAGTCCTGTTGCTATCAAGCTATGCATGATAGAAATTAAAACTGGTCGCATGGTGTAACAAACATGATTAGTTCTTTTATTATACATTCTAAACAATAATTGATGGAGATTGCAGGTTTGCATGTGGATGATAGTGAGGTGACACTCAATATCTGCCTTGGCAAGCACTTCACTGGTGCTGACATGTACTTCCGTGGTATACGTTGTGGGAATCATATTAATTCAGGAATGCATGATGAGGTACTGATCGATGTATAAAGTGTAATAATTTCACCCATTTTATCTAGACACCCATTGCTTAGGAGCAATGCAAGTTTTTAGTAAATTAAAAAACTATTTTCTGTTAGTGGTAGTGTTGATCAACATCCATTAATCCCTTTTTCCCCTGAGCATTAATTCTCCTTTGGTGTTTAGCTTATCTAAGCAGCTAGCTAGTGCTTGGTATTGCTTCAGGGTTTTTGAAACCCATAAATCATCTGCATCCTCACCTTCCTTTGGGTTTAACTTTGTTTCCTAAATCATTTGTAAGATTAATAACACTTGAATGAGAGGATTCATGTCTATGAAATGGTCCATGGACAAAGTTTCCTAAATCTTAATGATATTGACGGCCATAATGGTTAGTAATGATTGGAAGATACTTGCGGCAAGTAGAAATGCCGATCAATACAGATATCCCCAACACCTAATCTCTAAGAGCATCTCTAATAGCTTAGCCATCCAACCCTCCAAGCTAAAAAATAGCAAACATAGCAAAAAAAAAAAATTGAGGTCCAACATACTCTCCATTTGGATGGCTAAGTCATCTAGTTGGCTAAATGACCAGTTGAGGTGGCCAAATCTAGCCAGCCAGTTTGGCTAGCCAAACACAACATCAAGCATCAAACACCCCAAGCAGACACCACCTTCTCCCATCGCCGCAAGCTGCCACGCCGTCGTGCTTGGGCTCCTCCGCCGCCACCACGACGCCCATGGCGCAAAAGAAGTCGATGCAACAGTGTGCGGTGTAGACGACGCAGACGAGCACCAGTGCCAGTGGCAACCGCTCGCGTAGGAACACCGTCGGAACCAGGGCCAACGCCATGATGGCATGCACACACGCGGTCCCCGTGACGTTTGCCGTGACGGCCACCATGAGCGGGGTCCTTCTTCAGCGTCGGCCATTAGCGGCATCGCAAGGGCGACGGGGCGGCCCAATGGCGAGACGGAGTGGCGGTGGCAAGGGAGAAGCAAGGGTGCCGCCAACCGCCGTTGTGCGCCATCATCGTCTAGTGGCGCCAGCCATGGTCTCGCGAAACAGCGACGCCGTCGCCGACTCCCCATCCACGCTTCCCCTCACCTCAAGTCCCTGCCTTCTCATCCGCCAGTTGGGAAGAGGGCCCCGCTCGGTGCAGCCTACCGCCTCCGTTCGAGATACGGCTTGAAAACTTCAACCCTTACTAATATGCACTTATATCTAACGATTTTTACTAGGTTTTAAAACATTACAAATTAATCAATGCATAAGTAAGACCTGTTATAAATTAAGGAGATATCTCTAACGGTTCAAAATATTGAAATCGTTACAGGCAGTCTATAATGGTTCCTAATAATTTACAAATCTTTCCCCCATATGCTGTTGTTTTTTGAAGAGAGACACTTTGGGTGAAATGACATAGGTCGGCCTTGAGAGAGTAGTTAAAAGTGATGTACATTCATCCCGTGCGCAGGCAATCACGTAAGATGACCGTCTACCACAGAAAAACTAATCGTAGGCGGCCGCTTAAGACGACTGCCTACGATGATGCCGCTTCATCGCAGACGGTCCTATTAATAAGTGGCACATGTGATAAGCCTTTTTTTAAATATGGTAAAATTGCCCTTTAAGGCGACACTGAGAGATTCGACAGTGGATCCAAAAGGAGCGGAAAAGTGACTCTGATCATGGTAAATATGTAATGTAAATGATTGTGCACCTTCGAAAAGTCATGTGTGGTTTCATTACGAAACTACACAGGATCATGGGGTGAGCCGCTTCCCAAACATGATTCTTGGTTTAGTCAAGAATCCGAGATCAACCAAGAGTGGTTTGTCATTATACCACACAGGTCATGATGATATTATTTCCCCCACTCGTTCATTGGGACAATCCATAATGTGTATAGATTAATGATTTCCATAACACAAATAAAGGATGATGGTTAAACACTATGTTCTTTGTTTAGGGGTGTAGTAGGAGCCCTATAAACCGATAAACAAATCTGTAATAGATATATAGCTAGAATTTATGTGCAAATTATAAGAAATGTTGTATGACATTGATATCTGGTTAAGGTATGTAAGGTACTAATGTATACGTGTTAATAATATCGAAGCACTAAATCACCAGAAGCTGATAGAAATTTGCTATATATGGAATTTCATTGTCCGAACATCGTTTTTTTTGTATTTCTATAATTAAGAAATATTTCCTTAAATCTGCATCAGACTAGTGAAGGAAAAACCCATACTCAAATCCACCATAGCATTATTGTTTCTTTTTTGTTTATTCATAATGTGCAATTTTACATCTTCGGTCGGAAACAACTGGTTAAAATATCTACATCTTGCAGGTTTCAAAAATTGCATTATAGTTTGCAGATGTGTTTTCCTTTAATTTTGTTACTGTTAGTGCATGTCTATGCAAAATACTAACATTTGGCATTTTGTCTTGTAAGCCTTCCTGGTTTTTTTTTTCATATGCTTATATGAAATAGAAATGACAGTTGTTCTACTGGTTTCAGTATCCAACAAAAAAAAGCATTTGACATTTTGTTTATTTCCCTTCGATACCTATATTCAGGAGCATTTTGTGCATCCCAATGTGCCCGGACAAGTTATGCTGCATCATGGTAGCCACAGACATGGTGTCTTTCCAGTAACATCTGGACAGAGGGTTAACATGGTCATGTGGTGCAGAAGGTAATTAACACTCAATATAACAGGTTTACCTATTTTCAGATTTTAATTGGTTGTTATTACTCTATTTTAGGTGAAGTAATCACTATTGGACTTCATATAGTAGTGTATATATATATATATATATATATATATATATATATATATATATTCATGTAAAAGCATGTTCCCTTTCTTAGTTTCCTACACTACAATAAATTAAAGGGTTATGAAATCCTATGAGAAATTAATACCGACTTGCATGTCAAATGATCCAACCTGGAATTGCTGTTGTTTCTGTGTTTATCTAGAGTCATACATACAAGAAAGATTGTAGAAGTATATATCACCTTAATTTGTTGATCTGTAGCTAAAGTGGTGTTTCTTGTATATATGCAGCTCACTGTTCAGGGACATGAAGAAATGCATGAATGATTTTTCTGGGTTTTGTGGTGAGTGCCAGTTTGAAAGGACGGCAAGACAGGTGCAACATCTTCAGGAATTGACGGTGTGTTACTTAACCCTATTCCAATAGAAAATTAGAAATGATACTTACATGAATGTTCAGGAAATCACACGCATGCATATGGCATTTTCTGCTAATTAATTCTCCTGAAGTTGGAAAACCAATAGGAGTGCATACACTGAAAATATTTAATCAGGATACACTGGAAACAGTTTAATCTTATTATCCTTACTTCAAATTAGCCTGATAGGAGTTTTTGTAACATCATCACTTTGATTTCCATTTCCATTAATATAAGGTCATAACGCATAAAGCTAGCACAATATTTTCCTTCTCAATGTCAACAAATAAAAAAGAAAAATCTCACTCATGCTTCTCTCTTGAAGTATTTTACTTCTCACATGAGACTGTTACATGTAGCTATAGCTAGCCAGCTTGACTACCATTCCGAAATTGCTATTTCTTGGACTTAGAGCAAACTGAACGGCTCATCCAAAGTTCATCATCCATATTATTATTTGTATGACCATTCAAAATACATTGTCTATTTATCACTCTAACAGAATATCTATATTATATCATACATCATCTATATATATTTTATTAATATTTTATAACCACCTACTCTCATATTAATATTGCTCCTTAATCTTATGATTGGATGGTGAGATATGAATGCAGGAGAGAGAACATTTATATTTTGAGTTTCTCTTTTCAATATGGATGTTGCTCTATTTTTGAATAGTGGGATAGATGATCGGTTAGAACCTTTTTTTCTCTCACATTATCTATATTTAAGATAGATGATGAAATAAATGATCTGTTGTGTTTGCTCTAACATCGTTTATGATCACTTGAATTTGCAGGCTCGTATCTCTATCAATGCACAGGAGGACGAGGCCCCTTAATATCTTTCTAACAGAGCCGGCCTGACTGTCACCTGCTTGTCTCTTCGTTAGTTTCTGAATTATGAATAATAAATACAGGAACATGTCGTTATATATTGTATGATATGTAATACCGAATTTACAAGCGTTTAATTTGGTTCATGAAAACCTGCTTGGTTTGCAACTACTAGCTAGCTAGGAATAAACAGACCAGTGTTTGGCTAATTTTCAGGCTGTTGATCTGATTTCTCATGGGTTAGTTTTAGTTGGAGAGGCTGAAACCCTGCAACCCCTTCCATCTTGAGAAGGGATAATAGTTTATTGAAAGTTTTGCAGCTACAAGAAATGATATGAGCCCTAAATTATAAGCGGCAAAAAGTAGGTGCAATTTTTTGATGGCACAAACAAACAAGGCGCATATTTATGGGTTGGTTTTGTCGTCTTATTGATTTATGGATATATCGAGGATATATATTTATGAGATAGTTATATCGTGATACTAATATCTCTATATAAAGAAGTCGCATGTCTTATATAACTTATAAGTGACAAATAATAAATGATACGATCTTTCGATAGAAAAAACAAACACAATAACCTAATTATACAAAATATCTGATACACGAATATTCGTCGTTTCGTTTTAGCACAAATATTTCACTTTGCCATTTAGGCACTAGGCCTATTCGTTTTGAAGGAAAAACATGATTGAATTCCATTAAAAACCATTTGGTTTGTAGGAATGCACCATAGGAAAATCAAAATAAAATTTTCCTTCCTATAAGACATAGAGAGAAAATATATGAAAATTTCTATCCACTCAAATCTCTTAGAAAAATTTCTATGTATTGGTGTTGGCATTCATCCCTATTACTCCACTTTTCCTATTCCTTAGGATTGAAATTCCTCCAAACCAAATAAGCCTACCTTTTCCTTGTTATATGTAGTGATTTGGTTAACAATGCATGGCATAAAGATTGTGCACACACTCATGCACCAAGCAGCAGTTGCACGGGCATGGGCGTAATTTTGATTTTTAGCACTATTTTTTCTTGGCTTGGCCTGCATGAGAACATGCCTAGGTGTGCTATATTTTTTTTTATCTATTTGATTTGGAGTTAATTTAAGTAACTCTTCCATCTTAAGTACACATTTGGTTCTTGTTAAAGTTTTGTACATAAACTCTCTATAGAAATCTCTTAGGAAACCTTTTTTATGCAAACCTTTTTAATTTTACCATGATTTTTCGCTATGTAAACTTTTTTTATATAAAGATTACTAGATTTTTTTTTTGGGGTGGAGGTAATAATGATGTGAAATCTTTTGACAACGCAAACAAATCAGATACTACATACGTACCGGCGGCCGCCGTATATTGGAGATGTACTAGGTGTATTATACAATTAATTGAAGTTGCTACCGTGTTTTCAATAAAACGAACATGATACCTTTTACTGAATGGAAAATGCTGTACTAATATATCTAGTTCATTGATTTGCCATGTTATGGTTGTGGACAATGTCATAGAAACGTGTATACCTCGTTGTTTTATGCTTATGCTTATAAGCCTAAAAGTTGAGTTTCAAAACTTTATTTTTAAAGTTGAGTTTGCGATTTTTTTTTCACCGTAATTTGTTTTACAACAACTGCTTTTGAATCCGAGATAATTGAGCAGTTATAAGCTGAGTGAATAAGCACAAATGTAAGCAGAACGATAGAGCTGAGATAATTGAGGGGTAAATTTGAGGCGATAGCGGATCATTAGACAATACGTATAACGTAATGCAGAACCCAGACTAACCATACCATATTACAGTATTACGCTACACTACTCGGCCCTCATCATCTCGATCACCACAGTTCATGCAAATTCAGACAAATCCATAACACAGGACATGTGTTCTACAAAATTTACTAGTCCGTGACTTCATGTAATCCATTGCATTAGCCAGGAAGAGTAAGCATTCAGTAACATCAACATCCAGTCTAAAAGAAACATCTTAGTGATGGTAAGATTGCTGCCCAGCAGCAGCACCAGCGCCATAACCATGGCCGCCTCCAAATGTCGCTCCAGGTCCACCATACAGCACCCCGCCCCCTCCCCCGCCCCTACCCCTGCCCCGCCGCATTCCCATGGAGCTTCCCGGTGTGAAGTGCGGCCGCGCTCCTGGCGCTGGTCCGACAAACCCGGCACGGTCTGTGTAAGGGAAGGAATGGGAAGCTGGGTTCCGGAAAGACGATGCATAGCTCGAGCTCGAGCCCCTTGCGTACTTGGAGGGAGGGAAGGGCTGAGGCCCGGATGTGGCCCGTGCTCGCTTGTTCTGGAATCTGTTCATGCCTGGTTTCCTCCTGTCGGCCTTCTCTTTCTCCATCCTCGCAACCTTCTTCCTTATGCCGTCGAGGTTAAACACCGAGGTCAGTTGGCACGCCTCGACGCACCTGATGATGGACTTGTAGGCATTGCACTCGGAGTTGTTTGCCTCTTCCTGAGAAAGAAAATATGAGCCCTTCTTTAGCATGAGAAAATTACTGATGTAGGGCAGAACAAAGAACAATAAAGACTTGGTGCAAGAGATAGAATACAGTGAAAGTACAGCAAAAGAAATGCCAAGTAAATCAAACACTAGAGATCAGGGTAGACTAGATGGCCCAACAGCTCTCCGAAATTCTCAACAGTCTTGTAAGACTGGTGACTCAGATAAAAATACATTTTGAATAAGCTGTTAAGAACTGAAGGTATACTGGGCTACTGGCTTCCCAACACTTTCTAGGCAGATATTGCTAGCACGCTAAACCGCTGATGGTAAGTCGCAAAGTGACAGAATCACAGGTGGCTTGACAATGATGGTAGTAATATTAAATTACTCATAGACCAAATGAAAAGTGACTGTTCGTCAAGGTGGAGGCATTCAAGCAGAGAAAAAGGGACCTTCCTAAATGAGTTGTGTGTTATGTCAACTGAAAAAGAAAAGTGCAGAACAATAATAAATTAGATCACTGATTAAATAGAATCGCGTAATAAATAATAAGGAAAAAGGCCCCTGCCTAAACAGAATCATGCACAAAACAGTAGGAAGACAGATATATTGGGACGGAAAAAAATGGAGAGACTTACCATAACAGAGGTTGAATGTCTTCCACTTCTCAGTGCAACCTGAGCCTTGTTAGTTAAGGTCCTTATATAAGACTTAAGAAGAGGTACGGGTGGAAATTGCTCAAGCAAACCAGCCTCATGGATGATATATATAGCCTCTATCACATTTCCTGACTTTATCAATTCCTCAATAACATCTGAAACACAAAACAAGAGTAGTTTCAGCAAGACCATGGTGAGTTGATGTCTTTTATATGTCCATATTCTTTCATAGGAGAATGGTAGGTGAATGAAGGCATATTTTAGAGGAAACAAATTACTATTTAATGAACCACACACAGATAATGCGGGCACAGAAAAAGTTAATGGTGTTTCATAACTAATTGATCGAGCAACAGATTGTACACCACCTGAAAGAGTACCTATTATTTGAACTATATCCTCCCATAAGAAGACCAATAGGACCCATACTTGAAATGGCAACTCATAAAAGAACAACCATGCCCGCCTCAAGTCCTAATATATTCTGACTATGCCACTACAAATAAGCAAGGTTCATATTGCAGAACCCACCGAAGTATCACCAGAACAAATACTATATAAATAGAAAGAAATTGCAACTAAAGTTGCCAATTCGAATGAATATCCCAAATGTTCCTCTCTAAATTTAGAAAAATGACTCAAGATTACTATAACCCTCATATGCAGTAGTCTTTTTTAATTCATATTGATATGATTCAGCAATTGCCCTATGATCTCAGTTCAATGAATCTAAGGTAGGTTCTTAAATCAGATCAATGAAAACAAAAGGAACAGATTACCTCTGAGGCTATCCTCGAACCCAAGGATGCAAGCAATCCTGGCAAGTTCCCTCCTCCGTCCATTATCAACAAACAGCCTCCTCAAGAAATCTACATCATACCTATCTTTTAATCCAAATGCAGCAACTATCTGCAGGAATATCTGCGCCTCCGCCTTCCCCAATTCACCCTTCTCACCTCCATTTCCCTTCTCCCCCTCCTTCGCCTCTCCTCCTGATGCCTTCTTATCTCCCTCGACTTTTCTCTTTTCTACTTCTCCGGCCTTCGCTGCATCATCCACCTTGGCTTCCGCTTCTCCTCCTTCCTTCTCTACTTCCTCGGGGTCCTCTGCCTCCTTCTCTACCTCATCTACCTCTTCCTCATCCTCCGATGCAGGCACAATTTCCTCCGGGTCCTCCTCTTCCTCCTCTTCTTCCTCATCTGCATGTTCTTCTCTCTTCTCTGTTGCTGCGGGGTTCTCCTCGCAAGGCGCTTCTGTCATCTCCACCTCCTGGCTATCCGGTGCCAACAATTCCATCTTGATCCCAAACCGCTCTGACCAATCCTTGGCGACTGCGGCTGCCCTCTCAACCAATGTATCTCCTATCTCCGGTGGCTTCCGGTCATCGGAATCGAACAACGAGCGAAGCAGTATGCCGAGCACCCAGCACTGGTCCTCACCGGCACCTTCTTCCGCGCCCAGGAAGTCGCTGAGGACGTCGAGCACGAGGCGGGGCGGGTCGACCGACGCGGCGACGGCTGGGCCGACCTCCTTCCGGACGGTGGCGAGCTCCCGCCTGCGCGCCGACATGAAGCGCCAGAGCGCGGCGGCGTCCATGCGGCCGCACATCCACCGGAGCGCGCCCCGGACGTCGGCGGGCGGCGGCTCCGCGGACTCGGCCTCGGCCACGGCCGCGGCAAGCGCCGCCTCGGCCTCGGTGAGGCGCGCGGGGACGGCCGCCTCGCGGGCCTCGAGCGCCGCGAGGGACTCGGAGGTGGAGGCGTCCGCGGCGGCTAGGGCCTCGTCGAGCGACGCGGAGCGGGCGGCGAGGCCCTCGTCGAGCGAGGCGAAGTGCGCGAGCGAGCGCGACCAGGCGTCGTGGCAGGCGGAGAGGAGCTGCTGCTGGGAGTCGAGGTGGGCGAGGAGGCGCCGGACCTCGCCGGCGGCGGCTGCGGAATCGTCGGTGGCCGCCATGGCGGCGGCGAGAGGTGGGTTTGGATTGGAATCGGGGCGACTCAGATTTGGGTGGAGATGGAAGTGGGCTTTTCTATGAAAACATTTTCTTGGGCCCTAATGGGCTTGTTCAATACTATTAAAATGGAAGGGCTTTCTTATTGGGCTTTTTGGTTATACTTGATAATATATTTAATGGGCCTGTTGTTTTATCTGGTTACAAGTATTATCTTGTAGTTCTTCGATTGTTGACCTTTCCAGTTCGATTTAAATCAAAATTTTGAATTGAGCCTTTATCTTCAAAATAACAACAATGGACCTTTCACAGCTTCACCTTCACTATTTTGGATTGTAAGCCATGATTCACCAGACCTTCCATGCAAAACTCGTGACGATTGTCTCTGTTGGTAAAAAAAAAAGGGGCTTTTGCAAATTTATCATTAGTTTTTTTAAGTTGCAATGATGCCGCTAGAATGATAGTTCTAGTGATATTTTTATAATTTTCTAGTAGCAGTTTTGTAATGCAGTTTCAAATCAGTGGTAAATTTACAATTGTCCCTAATAAAAATGTCACACATGACAATGCAAAAGAAAAAAGGTGCCATGAACTTGTGCTTATGGGTGGACCACTGGGTCTCCATGCTAAGACTTCGTAGTGCGCCAAAAAAAAAAAGTTTTGTTTTTTTTTTCAAAACGAGAACATGAAATGTTCTAAGCACTTGAGGTAGAATTGCGCCAGAAGTTTGACATCAAACCAAATATTAATTTTCAAAGGTAGAGCTCGATCAAACCAAGTGGCGGCAAATTATGAAAATGGACCAAACACAACCTTTCATTAGTTTTGTTCTTTTTGACAACCTGCTCATCAAGCCAACAGACGGCTTCTGCTGACAAGGCTGCATTTAATGGCGGCAGCCAGCCATTTCACGCCTGTTCCCAGGTCGCCTCCATGAGCTGTTAGATAGCGTTTGAATTAGATGAAATTCGGATGAAAGCCGATGGATGATCCTACTTGTTTATCGAAATAATGTTATATATCATAAACGTAACAAAATAATTTGGAATAAACGATCTAAACAATGCAGTAGAAGAAAAGAATTTTCAGAGAGATCACATCTTTAGAACCGTGGAGAAAATAATCAGTGATAATAATCCGATGAGTTATCTGTTCAGTAGCAGGTCGCCGACCTCCTTGTCGGCTCGAGGAGATTCAGATGCCACGGACAAATGCATCTGCCATGGCCTGTCAGATGCGTTTGGACCCGGCAATGCATGCAAATGATGCAGCTTAAGCTGGCTAACCTCGCCAACTGTGATCTGATTCAGATCAGAGCTCTGCATCTATGAACTCCTATCACACAAACTCTTCGACTGGTCCAGCTTTCAGAACTGTTCAGCCATAACATCAGATTTAGATTTCACTATTTGGATTTGATTTGATTTGAAAGTTAGTGATTGGATTATCTCCTATCTGTATTCTGTACCCGATCTCTGAACAATGCAGAAGAACTGAAATCTGCTGCTGCCTAAACACGTTTTGTCGGAAAATTCAGAAACTATAAGTCGTGGTATAAAGGTTGAAGATTAGTTTCAGTTCAGCTGTCACATGAGTACTGGTAAAAATGAACAGATTGCTTTTCTTGAGAAAAAAAAAGGAAAAAAAAAGAACAGAGTACATGCAAGAGTGGTTCAGCTCATCAGTCAAAGAAAATATTTTTTCATTTGTGTGTAGTTTTTCAGGAGAGGTGCTGATTGATTCAACAAAAAAAGTACTCATTTATGAAGACTAGATTGTAACTAATCAAATCAAAGTGTACAGGCAGCTGCCCAATGATTGCGAATTAACGTGCAGAGAAGAGATCAAGAGAGGCAACTTGACCACGAGTAAGCAAAGCCAGCCAATTTTAAGGTATCCAAAGCAGCGTCAGCAGCAGCAGCAGCAGATGATCATGATGATTCAGAGATCCACTAATTACAAGCCTTCTCACATGATCACATGAGAAGCTAAGATCACAACCTGTGAGCACCACTTCCAGCAACATCGCCTTCAGAAATTTTAATGCAAATTGCATCTCCTCGCTGGTTTGACGACAGACAATTCATCAAAAGTTTAGCCGGCCACACAGAACAACCTGATTAGAGGCTTTTGGATCAGAACTGCACCATATGAATATATGATATTACCTCCGTTTCATATGCTAAGAATTTTTAGCATTATCTAAATTCATCAATTGATGAATGTATATAATTTATATATATATTTAGATTCATTAGCATCCATATGAATCTAGACAAGGTTAGAAAGTCTTACACTGTGAAACGGAGGGAATAAATAATTTTAGCCAATACATGATGCATCGTGGATCAATGTACAATTCGAAGATACGGAAAGTCGCACGAATCTTAGAGCAATCCTGGAACGGATTTTTTCTGCTATTTTCACCAAATACATCTAGACCTTCCAGGAAATAATAACCTTGAATGTGCCTGGTCTTTTCTATGCTTCTACTTGCTAGATCAAGCTAGCAATTCTGATCATTATGGTGCATTAGCTAGCCAGTTGAAGAAAAATATCCACATAAACAAAAGAAAAAAAAGGAGCAGAAAGTTGGAAATGACATGGATACTTGGACCCAAGGGTATCATGGGTGGTACCAGCACCAGCAATACTCTGATGCAAAACAATCAACAGCATAATAGCAGAAAGTGGCCCCCATGTGACAGCCTGACTGACCAGTGACCAACCACTAAACTAATCATGCACATTATCCTCCTCAAAGTTCAAATCAATGCCTCCCTAGTGACACAGAGATGCACTGCATTTCCTGTTTCTTCCTTTCTAATCACTGGTGCCACATGCATGCCAGTCAACTGGCAGCAGTGCAAGTGCTTAGCTAGTGACATGGTGCTTCAATCTAGCTTCCCAGCAAGTATGCAAGTCTTTTGTTTAGCTTCTAATAGAAGTGGTTATAAACATGCATCATACGTATCATTTCAATAATGTAGTACTTGCATACTTCTACTTGCAGGTTAACACAATCAACTGATTTTAAAATCTCATGATGGTACTACTCCTGTATACTGTAGCTGGTCTGAAATTTGAACAGCGTACTGTTACTCTGTTAGTGCTCAGGCATTATGATAATCAGTAAATTACAGGACAACTTTCCTTAGTAATATAATCATTCCCCATTCGGATTTTAGATATTCTAGAAGAGAAGCATATTACTGACACTTGCTGTCTCTGGCTAAAACTTCATAAGAAGAAGAACCTGCTTTCTTATACCTGGAAAAGGAAAGCAAGCCCGGAGCAAGCGTAGACGTTGAGCGGTACTGACACTTGGAGTAGATGATACAAGAGCACACAGCCTAAATTACTGACAATATATGACATTCATTCATTCCATCCACCGGTTCAAGAGTAAATAACACCAATAAATGATTGAAATTACATTGAGGTTCTAAGAATTTCCAATCAAATATATGCCCTTGGGGTTGTCGGTGTTCCAATCTAATGACCTAAATTACTCTAAGTACAAATTAACTATGGTGGAAAGCAGTAATGCATTATTGCTTGTGGCTAATAGTGTTGGGTTCTTCAAATCCAACATCTATAACCAATTGCTGGTGATGAGTTTTGTGCTTGGTTTCATCATGCTTTCTTGGCCTTGGGCTTAGGTGCCGGTGGTGGGAACACAGCCCTGAAGACCCAGGCAGCAAGAACAGCACCAACAAAAGGGCATATCCAGTAGACGTAGAACTGCTCCCATGTGTTGTGGCGATTGTTGACATATGCCCAGCCAAATGCCTGTAGGATAGTGGATGATATTTACAAAGATTAGCTACCAAAAACAAGGAACTGTAGCCAAAAAGGGCAAAAACAAAGAAAAATACTTCCATGGTAATCAAAAGGCGCAGCAACTTAATATCAGAACTTGTTGGATCATCTAATGGGATACAGAAGAATGAAGTCAAATTAAACTAATAGTTTAGGATGCATTCTCAACTCCACAAATATCTGTATTTGAGACGTGTACAAGGGATTTCAATAAAGAAATAGCTCATTGAAGTGCATAAGAGTGACCAGAACGAAATTAACTGAGTTACCTTCCACTCGCATATGAAGCATAAACAAGCACTATTTTTCCATAGTTTTCCCCCCATAAAAAAAAGCAAGCAAAGCAATGACTCTGTTAGGGTTTTATCCTTACTCTGTACACTCCAACCAAAATTATGGATGTCAAATAGTAATACTGCCTCTTCCCATCGTATCAGAATTTAGGGAAGAATGTAACTTTTTGAAAAGCAACATATTTTAGTTATTTCATATGGCTTGCTGTTAAATAATTTAAGACAGAAGAAAAAAAAAACTTAGCTTGATGGTCAGATCTCTGCAATGCAGATGAACACATTAATGGGATAATACATAATCAGCATATTTAACTGTTTCATATGGCGCAAATAACTCGGTTACTGTTCCATTAGTTCAATCCATTTAACTGCCAAACTATCGTGTGTGCTCCTGAATTGTTCCTAATTAAATGCTGTTCTGAGAATCCAATTGCATAGTACTACAGTAGCATGCTAGCATCCTGAAAGTGCGATTTGATAACAAGATTGGTAAACAGATAGAGACAGAGGAGAGAGAGAGAGTAAAAAGTAAGAAATGTTACATTGGCAGGGTTCATGGAAGGGCCAGTGTAGGCAGCGCCGGTGAGCACGAGGCAGACAGTGGAGATGGAGAGCATCCAGGTCTTGATGATGGGGTTACGCGGGCCCTTGACGATGATCCACAGGACAGCCAAGGTGATGACGAAGGTGAGCACCCCTTCGGCGGCGGCGCCGGTGTGGAGATCCACCTTGAGCGAGGGGCCCCCGAGCATGTGCTTGTACTGCGCCGGCATCAGCTCCGATATCGCGAGCGCTCCACCCACCGCGCCGGCGGCCTGCCGCCCATAACCGGGAAGGCGATTTAGCTCCGTTCCGCACATCGGACGAACGGTCGAGGAAGGAAGAAAAGCAAGGGGAGAGAGGGGGTGATAACCTGGGCCGGGAAGCGGAGGGCGACGGTGAGGAGGGAGGAGTCGCGGGGGCCGGTGAGGCCGGCGGCGTGGAAGGCGGCGACGGCGGTGGGGTTGAAGCTGGCGCCGCCGAGCGCGTCGCAGAGGAGGTTGAAGGCGAAGAGGAGGACGGAGAGGAGGGAGACGGTGACGAGGAGCGCGTAGTGGAACCCCTCCTGGATGCTCAGGTAGGAGGTCACCGCCGCCGTGGACGCCCCCAGCGTCGACACGCACAGCACCCACAGGAACGTCACCGCCAGGTCCGCCGCCGCCGCCCGCACCGCCGCCGCGACCGCCATCGCCGCCGATTCGGATTGGAGTGGATTGGATTGGAGGAGGAGGAGGAGCACGCGCTCCGCCCCTCTCTATCTATCGCGCCACAGTGCTAACAACCTACCCCTTTTTCAGTTAAAAAATAAATTAAAAGAGATAAAAACTACCCAAGCTTTCGTGCTTATCATTTCATCGAAAAGAAAAGAACTCATCGGCTCGAGCCTACGAGAGTCCAGGCTCGAGTCACAGGCTCACATGTGATCATCTTTCGGGTGTCTGAGGAAAAAAAAAGCATATTTATTGATAAAAAATAATTTATAAATAGAAATTTTCTATATGTGTTTTTAATTATCTAAAAATAAAAATTAAAATGTAAACTATGATAAAAAAATTTGAAATTAACTTTAATTTCAAAGTTAAAAAAGTTAAGTTTTGGCAATAAGTACGAGTAGAAATAAAACGATAGGATAGGTAGAATTCTGGTAGGGACAAAATATTTTTTTTCCGAAACCTGCAAATATCCGATAAAATAAACTTGAGAGGGAGAAAAATAGTATAGATAAATATGATGGAAGAGGAGCGCTTGGGTAGTTGGTATTCATGTGAACGAGAACTCGAGTAGCTCGCGAGTCTCGAGCTATTAGTATATTATTGTTGTTATAGTTAGGATAAAATTGATTATTCATATAATTATATGGTGAGGGTTGAGGGGGTGATTGTTGATATATTTATAAATATAAAATAATTTATAAATAATATTTTTATGTATATATTTCTAGTGATGTAATAAAAGATAAGACTGAAAAAAACTTTAAAAAAAAAACCAAATTTTCTAGCGACAAGATTACATGACATGTTATTGATTGTTGTTCATTGTACAAGATTACATTATCCTAGTGAATGAAACTGTAATAAGAACAAATTTCCTGAAGAACACATATGTTGATGTGACGGTGAACTTATCCATGTAGAGCTCTGTCACTCCGTTCGTTTGCTCCAGGATAAAAGGCCAGGATAAAAGGATGATTACTGACAGATGAACACAGCACAGGACGAAGATGAAGAGGCATTGGATATGCACAATTGACCATGCGATTATTGACATCACCAAGCATGACCTCCATAGTTTTGAATAAGAGAAATTTGCTCATCAATTATCTGCTCAACGAATTATTGACCAACTTGCAAAGAAACAAGAACAAATAATAACTCTTCAAGAACAAAAAAAATAAAAAAGAGTAAACGGTACCAAGATGATGAGCATACGAAAAGAACCACAAAAGACCACAAGGCTGAAGATTCCTTCCTCTTGCCTTTTTTTTAAGGTGACAGGCATTTGGGCACACCAAGATTGCTTCTTCAAGAATATATTTTTGGGACCTTTCCCTTTCATCCAAAACAATTGGTTAGGCAGCAATTATAGTGTGAGTGTGTGATATCAGCCTCATGTTTCACACGCAAGTTCATATCATTTTTGTTATCCATTTCCGCATAATTTGTTTTACAATTGCCTCCTTTTCCATTTTATGCCTTGATTTCTAGGAAAACTAGGTTTTGACAATTGAAAAGCATGTTTTTTTTCCCATTTTAAATCAATAGCTTAGATAGTCTCTATAAAAGTTACTTCTGAAAATTTTGGATCTCTCACTGTCACTCTCTTTGTGAAATATTACTTTCTGAGGTCAAATTCACAAGCATTTGGTACAATTGAAAAATGAAAAGGGGAGAACTCCAATCAACTTCACATGCAAGGGCACATCTCCTAATCTTTAAGAAACATGTGTTGACCATGCTGGCCTCTTATACCTAATAATTGCATTATTTATTGCACAACTATTATGTGTTCACTTTGAATTGGACGATCTAGTTGAAAAAAACACTAAAGAAGACACAAAAATGATAGCCATCTTCTGGTAATTGTCACAGCAAAGTAATCAGATGATATTAGCAAACTAATCATCATGTTTTACAAAAAAAAAAGGAATCTTTTTTAGACAATGTGTAAGAAATGCTATCCGCTGCAGGCAAATTTTATTGAAGATTGCTTCTGATCATATCTACACAGATGCTTTGATAGCTGGTATGTGAGATAAATTTGGCAGGCGTTCATAAATTTTGCTGCAATTACTGATCACGCATGAAGAGTTGACATTTACAGATGAGGACAATTTCTCTTTTCACAGTTTTTGACTCCAAAATTGGGAGGAGAAAGGGAGAAACAAAAAAAGAGAGAGAAATTGAGGAAAAAAAATGAAGAAGAGAAAGCCACCGGTTTTCTCTTGGATGGTCGCCGTCGTCGTCTACACGGCGACCCGCTGCAGCACCCTCGACGGGACGGCGAAGCGCGCGGAGAAGGAGCGCGAGAGGTTCTCCGGCTCTACCCACGCCGCGCCGTCGTCGAAGTTCTGCGCGTAGCTGTAGGCGTCGTACGGCACCCGCGCCGCCGCCGCCGCCGCGGCCGACGCCGGAACGCAGCCGGTGGCGCAGAGCAGGATCCGCTTCTTGTTCTCCCGCATGATCCGCCGCCACAGGCCCCTCAGCCTCGTCCCGCACCCGCGCCCCGCCGACGCCGACGCCGGCGGCGCCCTCGCGCCGCGGGACGCGTCCGAGGCGCCGGCGCCGGCGCCGTACCGGTCGGACTTGTCGAACGCGCCGGCGCCGCCGAGGTAGTCGTAGTCGTACTCGTCGTCGTCGTCGCCGTCGCCCGCGAGGTCGAAGCCGCCGCGCACGTATCGGCGGGACATGGAGATGGATGGCGCGCAGGAGCAGGACGCCTGCCGCTGGAAGCGCGGGCTGTAGCCGCCGCCGCCGTCCATGGCGAGAGCGATCGGAGTGAGCGGAGAGGGGTGTGGAGGAAGAAGGGAGGAGTGGCGTCGCGGCGTCGCGGTCGCGTATTTGTAGGCGAGCGAGACGAAGCGGCGAGTGGGTGTCTCTTTTTTCTTTTCTCAAGAAAAAATATTTTATTTTTTGTTAGAGAAAATAAGCCAAGGGATTAACACCTGGTGCCCCATTCGCTTTTCTAATAGTTTTTTCTTCAAGTTGAGTGGATAATTTGAGTGTATTCCCTCACACCAAAACATGATTTTTATTAACTTTTTAAGATAATAAAAATGGTACACATTCTCTAACTCATTGTTTCACGTATGGTTACGCTTGTAACCCAAAATTTGAATTGCAAAACTTAATTTTAAAGTTGATTTTATAGTTCATCAAAAATTATTTATATCATTTTCTTTTAAATTGCTATGAATATGTGTATACAAGTTTTACTCATAAATTATTTTTCAGTTGTTAATCAACATTTTTTCATCCAAAAAGCGAAACAATATAAGCCTCGGTTTGTACTGTAACATTATTTGACTAGAGTATATTTCAGACTGATCCAACTTTTTTTTTCAAAATTATCGTTTTGCTATAACTTTAGCTAGACATTTAAAAAACTACAAAAATGATTTGTGATTTATAATTGTAACTTTATTTGTTTGAAAAGCTTAGGCTCATATGTCAACACACATGCTTGTATAACTTTATTGTAGATTTATGATAAAATTATTTGTTATTATTTTAGATTTGCGAAATATCAATTAAAGTGATAGTTTGACAAAATAATTAGAGTTTCTGAAATATACTCTATTGAATAAAATAAATAGATAAGTGAGGGAACAAAACCGTAATTATCCAAATAATGAGCACCAGCTAAAAGGTTATAAAGGTGTCTTTATTTTCTAATGAAACATGAGTTTACCTTTTGCGATCCTCGAAATAATATTTTAAAGTAAATGATGATACATATTGTGGGCCGGTTGTACCTGAAAAAAAAGCATCTCCGTAGTCTGTACTGATCCTGATCTTTAAGGATACAGTTGTCACCTGTACACAGCTACGTACTCTCGTTGACTTAGTACGCCCATTAGACATTTTAGAAATACTTTTTTTGCTCAACAAGTTTCCCACTTTTTGAGACCTTAAGTTATGTTTAGCAAGCTTTAATCACCGCCAAAAAATTGATTTCCTCATAAAGAAATTATGATTTATAAAGTCCCCTGTTTTGTTCCAAAATATAAATACAGCTAGGATTCTTGTTACACAATATAAGTATTAAAGGCTATTTTGCCTAATTAATCATTTCTCTTTTAGAATTTTCTTCATCCTACCCTCTCACCTCAATCAATCTTTTCTTTACCCAACTATTATCTAATTAATCATCCATTCCAAAATATAAAATAGTTAGAGCTACCAAACAGATGTGTTTATATTTTAAAACGAATGGAACACCTTCCAGTGCTGCTGGATGTCTGGATCAAAATCCCTTAGTGCTTCTAGATGTAAGCGCGTGAAGAAGTAGGGTAGGTAATGGTTTCATGTCGTCGTGTAAAGTGAATCGCAAATTCACAAAGTGGAGAGTCCAATTCTAAAGTTGCAGCAAACGCACATGTACAATTCAATCTGTCTTTATTTATTTATTTTATCTGCTTCATATGCCAAATTTCCTAATCTTGGTTGCTCTGTTGAAATTTCTAGTCTCCAAGCAAGAAAATTTCCCTGTAAGAAGAACTTTAAAAACATTATAGAGAGCCGATCACTTATGGTTGAAGGCTTGGAGCCATGTATAATCAAACAGAATCCAATACAAATTATGTAGCCTTTTTTCCATTACATTATGAATAAATTTTAAAAAGAAAATACTATGAGTTGATTTGGTACGACGGCCATATGTTGGAAGTTGACATGATGAAATGTCGAAGACCCTACATAGTCGATGTGGAGGTGCCACCAACTGTATCAAAACCATCTAAAAAAACTGTGGGAACAAATTAAAGAGCTAGTCAATTTCAAGGCCAAAAAATTGCATTCACATTTTTTTCTTGAGAAAATATTTGGATTTAGTTGCATAAATGAAATAAAATCGAATTGAAATAAATCGTATCAAGTAATGTAGCCATATGCTTAAACTCCAGTGTTGAGAATTGAGATGGATCAATGGGTCAAATTAGTAGGCTTTTCTTGAAAATAAGTTTATTACTATGGTGCTCATTACTCTTTTGTTAAACAACAAAAAACACATTTTGGCGCATGCTTAGGCACGATTGGCGGTTTGTCTTGATGTTCATCATTGCTAATCGAGTTCCATTACTTTGGAATCAAGACATTGATCATGATTGCTAGCTAACACCAATCCTACCAAAAGTGCTGTTGATCATAAAACCAAAGCCTCGTCCGTTAACATACATGTTTGTTTATATATGTGCCGGCAGTTCTTAATTCTCTAGCTAATCTTCCTATTGCCAAATGGCTTAGTATAAGCCCTTCTGTTATGCCTACCATTTGGCAGTTTAGCCGAGCTACTCACGTAGCTGGAGCCATACAAGCACAAATTATGCATAAAAGAATATTTTTTTATACGAAATGAACTTTCTTTGTGAAATTAATCTGTTCAGCAACTCTGTTAATCTGTCAAGGATTGCTTACTGAGTTTGTGATGGCTCTTGATTTGGAGTTTGATGAGCTGAATGAGGGCATGTGTGAGTGTGTGAAGGGCATCAGCAGCTGCAGGAGATGGAGTATTGATATCAGCATGTTGTTGAGAACACCAAATTTGACTATTGATATCAGCATGTTGCATGCAGATCTCCAGGCAGGTTGCTGTGTGCAGTGCACCTCTCCCTCTTTGAAGTTAGTTCTGTCTGCATGCATATATCCAATAAATGAAAGAATCAGATGGTCAAACAAAGCAAACCAGGTCCATGGATCTGCACAAAGCCTTTCAAACTTCTCTGACTTGAAATTTCAAGTTTCCAGGATCTCATAACTCATGGATTCACAAGAGAAGAACAAAAAAAAAATTAAAGTATTGCCGAGTTCATGTGGTTGTTCAGACTTCATAGTCAGAAGAATTCCTTTGTCAAACAGGAAAGGCTAAACTGCTAAACTGGTGGCACTAACCTTTCAATGCATTTTCTGTTGAGTTCTCCTTTCTAAAGAAAAACTTGAAAAGAATCTGCAACTTCGAGCAATATCCATTAATATCCAACCAGAAAAGCTCTGATCTTGACGACATCAAGACGTTAATTCCAGATCGCGACTTCTGCAGAAGTGCACAGATCAGCACACGCATATCTCCAACTCCATAGAACTTCGGTCGAGTTTAGTTGACAGAATGAAATGATAAATTATACCATGTACACAAAAATTAGCAATGCATGTTGGGAATGGGTCTTTGGATGATTTGCCATCCTCCCAGATGGTGCATTCCTAAATGCAGTTCTCTTCGTGAACTTTAACTATTTGCTACTCGTCCTATAGGTTTATTGATTCAGTGTCACCTTTGCGTAGTTTTTGTAGGATTATAGCTATATAAGATCTCTTATCTTGATAATAATTATTTTCTAATTGTTAATTTGAATTTAAAATTTTATAATTATATTTTTACATGAAAACCATTTACCTATATTACTTGTTCATAAACTCTTTTCTACATAATATTTAATTTATAATTCAAATTCCAGATACTTCTAAATTGTATTTATATATTGACCTTTTCTCTTAATTTACACATGGACCCTTTTTTATTTTTTAATCTTAAATTGTATTTCTAATCTGATTCACTAAAATTTTAGTTGTTTACAAATTGTATTTATAGATAGACTCTTTCCTCAATATCAATTTTAATATCAATTGTTTTATTTGTAATAATTTTTAATATATAAATACAATTTAGAAGTATCTGGAATTTGATTATAAATTAAATATTATGTAGAAAAGAGTTTATGAACAAGTACAATTTAGAATATAGGTAAATGGTTTCCATGTAAAAATATAATTATAAAATTTTAAATTCAAATTAACAATTAAAAAATAATTATTATCAAGATAAACGATCTTGTATAGCTATAATCCTACAAAACTAGGCAAAACAATTTTTTAATCTTAAATTGTATTTCGCTTAAGGTTCAGTTTTAAGTTCCCTCCGCACCGTGCGCAGCTCCACCCTTAACTAAGGTCAGATGGACGTAGGTGCAGATGAAAAGAGCGATTGAGCAAAGGAATAAAATGGAAATACTAAAATAGGTTGGATTTGGAGATTAAAAAACTAGTACCTCAGTTTTCAAATAAGGCACTATTCCTTCCAAAATTTAACCATTTGTCTTTTTACAAAAATAAATTACGAATACTAAGGATGGCATCTTGTGTTAATTTATGGCTAATAATGTAAACATGACGTTCTTATTCATTATATAGGCTAATTAATAATTAGTTGTTAAAGTTGAAACAATTTTAGGCGTTTCAGTCAACATTAACAACTATTTCCTCTATCCCAAACAATTTTATCTTTCTAATTCATTTACATACCAAAACATCTTTATCTTTCTAGTTCAAATTTTAAAAAAGGAAATAAATGTAGTAAGAGTAACAATCAAAGGAAAAGGGCTTCATTGAAAAGAATCATAGCAGCGGCCCAAAGAGTCATAGTACAGTAATCATAATAATAACAGACAGTATGATGATTATGTTTATTGTTAGTCCAAAGGTTTAGATAACAAAGGCGGTCATTTCTCTTACGTATTTACACGAGAGCCTTCAGGATCTCAAAGTAATTAGATCTCTTAATGAATCAGGATCTCAATCGATTCTGGGAAGGAAATGCATGGCACGTTTCTTCTGCGTCCCAAAGGGATGGATTTGACACCTTCGGCTGGCTACTTGCTTGTTGGCGAGCAATCAGGGAAGCAATAGCAGCATCAAATGAATCAGCAGTAGGAGGTATCTGTTGGAGACTTGAGTTATTTTGTGAAAGTAACTGCTTGCTGTCTCGAGAAGGTGCTGATTCAGCTAATAGTGCTCCAAAACTTATATTAGATATGCAATCAATCCATGAAAGAGGTGTCCCTTTGCTTTGATTATCCTGTTTCTGAAAGCATGTAAAAAGTCAGGACTTGGTTCAAATACAATTGATGATTCTGGAAGAAACAGATAACATTAGATACTTACCAGAGTATTTACGGTACTGGCCTCAATGGACGGTGCAGCAAAGTTACTCGGGAACTCACTCAAACAAGCCATCTGTTTCTGCTCCCTGAAAACAGGATCTAAAGGCTCATTTCTGATTATCTTGCCTGCCGAATGCACTGATCCTAAAGATGGTGCACTGCTTCGTTGCCCAAAATTGGTTTCAAACCAACCATACCTTAAGAAACGGAAAGTGATATTTAGCTTAGAATACAATATGCTTAGGTGCAAACAGAAGTAAAGTAACCAGGTCTGGAGAAAAAACTGAACCTTAAGCGAAATATTGAAGGGCTGCCGACAGCAGCATGCACATCAGCAGCCGTGCAAGAATCACTATGAGTCCATTTTTCACTAACAGTTATGTTATCCAGTTTAGCATCATTAGGGAATAGCATGAGTTCGCCTCTTGCACACTGAGAATTGCCCCATTTTGCGTTCAGATGCTGCACAACTGAGGATATTTTCTTTCGAGGAGCCAGAATCAATTCCAGGTAAGGATTGCGGTTTTCCTGTTAATGATATGGAGCAATAAGCAAGACTATATATAATACTCATATGGAAATCGTGCAAAAGCTGAGGTATTTACCTGCTGTAAAACCTTCTGAATTTCCTCATCTATTGGGAACAGTTGAAGCTTGATCTTTCCAGAATGGGTGGGTGGTCGAGAAGAGATAGAAACATGGAACGGTGCTTCCATAAAGTTGCCATCCTTAAGTGCAATTTGTTTTTCAGTACACAATTGAGGTGCTGAGATACCAGCTCTTCTGTGTTTTGTGCTAGCATTGCCTGAAAATGGAAGAATGTGTTTGACAGGTTTACTCATAAATATACTTTACGTTATGGCTTATGGCCAAGCATCTAACAAGACGATGCAACTGTCTCGGCTAGTGCAGCAGGTATGCCCTGCACTATAGAAAGTCGGGAATAAGATTCCAACACATTACCTGATGATTTATTGATATATTTGCCAGGCTTCAGGCTTTGCATCTTGCTGCAGCCAAATTTTGCAATAGTTCCTGTATCAGCTGGTTCATAGCGCTGCTGAGGAGGCTTCATGTTTTTTTTTAATATTCAGCAGCAATATCTATCTGGTGTACAGTATTGATTTTCTCCAGAAAAATTTAACCCTCCTCCTGAAAAGTGGTAAGCAACATTAGATTATTCCACTAGTTGTCTAAAAAGGGCACGAGACGAATGGGAAGAGTTAGCACCAAGCTTCTACAGCTCTGAGATTATTCCTTAGTTTGCAGCAATAGCTAATCGGACAACACATAAAAATAGTATAATTCAAGCAACAGAACTAAAACCTTTTATCCAATTAGAAAAAGTTCTATACATATCATGCAAGCATTACTATAGTGAAGCACCGCTAAAGTTCTTATACACAATGGAAAATCCCACCGATACTCTTACGATGAAAATGAGCTATGGATTTCAATGAAACAAATTTCTAGCTCAAATTACAAAGCTCAATTCGGCATTGAAGAGAAGTTCTGATGTTTCTAGGCCATAATTCTTCTGGTCCCAAATCGTGAAATGTAACAAATTCACTCTTACGCACGGTCATTTCCTAATGGAATTCAACGGATACACCTTATTATTTCTAGCATTCGTTCAGATGTAAAGAGTTACTTTCAGAAACCGACCCACCCAGTTTGAGTTTCTCGAGTCGCCCCCCACCCTAAACCTAATCCCCGAATTATCCCGTAGCCTAACATTTCACACGAAACGAAACAATCACGCCGCACACCGCAAGTTCCCACCACTAGCGTCTGTAAGAGGCATACCTGATCTCAGAACCCTAGATCTCATGTACCCCGGAGCTCGAGGCGGCGAAACCCTAGCCCACCGCCGGCAAAGCCCCCGACCTCCGCAGGCGCCGAGAGAGAGAGAGAGAGAGAGGAGTCAGAACCGAGCCCGAACCCTTCAGGCCGCGAAACCACCCCACCCGTCCGTCTCCGGAGATCACCGGCAGGCTTCGCAGCGCCGCGGCGGCGAAGGAAGAGGCGCGCGAATCGCCGGCGGAGGAGGAGGAGACGACGCGCGGAAGGGAAGAAAAATTTGGGGGAAATTTTGAACGCTGCCGCCGCCTCCCAAATGGTACGCGATATTTATACCCGTATACGGTACAGACGTGCTGGGCTGGGCTGGGCCGGGCTGCGACTCCTACGAGGCCAGAAGTATTTGGGCCGACATTTGGATGCCCAACTCGGCCCACGTACGGCTTCACCGGCGTACCTGCACCCGGTCCACGGAGGCCTCGTGCACCCCGCGGCGCCATATGGACGACGAGACGCCTCGCACGCGGGGCACGCGAGCTGCTTCCTCGCCCTCCCCGTCGCCGCGCCACGCGCCGCCGTGGGGAGGGGAGGGGGTGGAAGCTTCTTCTGGAGACAGGGTGGACTCCTCTGGGGGGCACCACGGGGGGCGGATGGCGGCGAAGAAGCGGAGGCCGGAGGAGGAGGAGGAGGAGGAGATGCACCTGGCGTTCAGGGGCGCCGCCAACGCGCTGTCGCAGGTGTACGCGCAGGCCGTGGCTGCGCAGGAGGCGTCGCTCCTCTCCGGCGAGCGCCACGCCATGGTACGTCCTGCTCCTTCCTCTCCTTTCCTTTCCTTTCCCCCGATCAGTGGACTGCGTTCTTGGCCTGAGTCTTTGAGTCCGGTTAGTTTTGGGGATGCGATCATGCGAGCGAGATACGATCCTGTTTCAACTTCTTTCGAGTTGCTGTTGCGTTAGGATAGGGAAATCTAGACGGATTTTAGCTGAGAATTATGGGTGTGCTGGTGTTGTGTGATGGAGAGTTTCTTGCGCGAAATGCGCCACCTGATCTTGAAATCAGCTTCCGTAGTTGGTAAACTGTTGGGAATCATCCATTTGAGTTCTTGGATGTGCTTACATATTACGAGCTAATGATTTTATTGATTTGATTCAATCCTGTTCCTGGAATTTTGGCAGGAGAATGTCTATCGATGGATTTGCGGCAAGCGTGATGAAGGTTTGGAGGTGTCTGTTGCTGATCTACTTGCTTTCCTGCAGGTATCATGAATAATCTTCTTTTTCTTCTTTTGTTTAATTTAATACCTTTTGTAAATTTTTAGAATGGTTGCTAGAAAACGTGACTTGAACTTGGAAGAACTATGATATGTGGATCATGTCATTCATTGCTGGCTAACAGATACTAGTATCAGATGCAACTCTACTACAACTGTTAACTGACTGTACTACAGCTGTGAACTGTATAATGGGTATAATCTTTATGAATGTGTAATGATGATCCGATTTCAACAGTTTGTAGAATGGGTATAACCTTTACAGTTTGTATAATGATGAATCTGTAATATGCAAAGATTGGTGGTCAGGCTGGCTTTCCATCATCCAATTTATAGAATGAGTGCTAGGAAACGTTAGTTGAACTTGAAAGAACTATTATGTGTGGATCATGCCTCACATTGCTGGCTAACCAATACTACCAAATGTTACTCTAATAGAATTGTATGATGAGCAGAACCTTTATGTTCAATGATGATTCATTGTATAGATGGAGTCCTAGGAGATTGTACTGTGAAACCATTATACTACTAAATGTTACTTCCTCCGTTTCATAATATAAGACCTTTTAGCCTTGACTAAATTCATATGGATGCTAATAAATTTAGACATATATATAAATTATATACATTTATCAATAGATGAATCTAGGCAAGACTAGAAAGTCTTACAATATGAAAAGCGGTAGTAGTTCAGTACAGACATAAAAGCCATGAAAATGTTCAATGAAGCACCAAAGGTGTTGAGATCAAAACCGCATTGCATTTAGGCTTCATTCAGTAAAACAGACCAAAGTACTCCCTTCTATTTATTTTCCTTTTTGCTGCTTCTTTTGTTATTTCAGTATGCGTATATTGGGCAAATCCTTCATGATGCCTCCCTTTTGCACACAGACTGAGATTGAGCACCGAGAAGGGGGCATACCAGGGCCTCAGCATACAAGTGCACAGCCAGCACACCATTTTCCTTCTGCAAATGTTCAAAATAATCCGTTCTCTTTTGGGAATGTCACGGCTGCACTTAACTCCCATACAGCGCAAACTGAGCAAACACAAATTGTGGGCATGCTAAATGCTCTGCCCAACCCATCGAGGCAAAATTTGTACTCAAATCATCCGGTTCATTCTTCGGCATTTGGCCCTGTCAACTCCATACCAAATGGAAATGCAGCTCAGAGCAACCATTCTCCCCAAAACCAGAATTTCATGCAATGCAACTCATATGAGCCCTCCATGGATATGAATCATGATGCTTCTTGAGGGTGCAAGCCATAAAAAACAATAAGTTGTTTGCTTAGTTTCATCGGAGCCTTCAAGATATGATCCTTATTTGCTGGAGAAGCCCCCATCAATTGGTGACAGATGTGCTTCCCCATGTCTCCATCTGAGTATCACAGTGCAAAGCTTCTGCAACGTGGATATCATATTCACTCGTCTGACATCTTGTACATTATAGCCAAACTCCGCTTCAGGTCGCTTGTGTTGATTAAAAGATTGGAAGCTGCATTCTGCTTCAGCATAATAGTTCTTGCAATATTAGTTCTTTTCTGCTGCTTGCAAAACCATGTTCTGGTTAACATGGATCAACGAGATTAGGAGATGAGGATGGTGCATAGTTGTTGATGAATTTACTGCTATGTTCTACATATGCATCTGTTAAAAGCTGCATTGGTTCAGACAGCCTGAGAGCATTGTTTCACCATTTTTGCACTCTCTTTTTTGTTGTTTGAATGTTGTAGCCTTAAAGATTCAAAACATACATTGGTTAGCAGGAAATTGTATTTTTCTTCAATAGATATGTAATGTAAACAGAAAAGTCTTGTATCTTTGGTCCTTGCCTGCTACAGTGAGTTTTTCAATCAAATTCTCAAGAATTGAACACCTCGAACCCCAAATCTGAACAAGCCTTGGTAGCTTCAGAACATGCAAAAGATGACAGTAGTTCTTTGTGAAGCCAAAATATGATGTTAGTTATTAAGCAAGATAAAAACTGCCCCCATCTAGAATACGTCAATTTCATAGGAATTTTACCGATTTTTTTATGTAAACAGATTAATTTCTGTAATGATCCAGAAAAAATATTTATAACCTACTTTCCAGAGAAAAAAAGGAAATGGCTTTGAATAAAATATTGATAAAATTATTGCTCTCCAAGGCCTAGGATTACCGCGTGAAATTTGACAGTGGTCCAAAGGCATTCTTGTCATCGAAACCTTTAAACTTTGTGACATGACACGACAATAAATGAGTGCCTTACAATTTGTACGATCAAGTTGGTGAGATACGAACTTGACGAATAAAATGCAGCATCTACATGCAAGGGGCATTATCCATCTATCCCGGAGAATAAAAGTTCTGGGTTAGATGTCCAGATTCAAACTCGGAAGTTGTGCTTTCTAGGATAGGAGTAAGTGCCTGACCAACCATTTCTGAAAATCACAATCCACCGTAGGATTACGCATAGTAATTTGTGGATTCAGGATGAAACCGAAGTAGATACAACAGCAGAAGAAAAGGATACCTCTGCTTCTCCGGTATGGAAAGATTTTTTACGTTACAGACATACAAGTTACAGCACAAGCAGTTTTCATATGCTTGAACATCTAATTGTCAGCAGTAGCACATTTAACCAAAAGTAAAAAATCACATCTTGGGAGCAAGCCCCGTATGATTGGGAACATCAGCTAATTTATCAGTCTTAAATCACATATCTTTGGGAATAAACAGACCGGCAGGGTCATCCCTGAGCCAGAGATTAGCATTCCTACTCGGTGACCCTACTACAGCAGTTGCCTGCAGTGACAGTCATGGTGTGGCCTTCCGTCAGCAAGTGAGTGGGCAGCCGAGCTCCTTCGCCGCCGCGGTGAGGAAGGCGAGCGTCAGCCCGGTGGCGCGGCGGCTGCGGGCTTCCCACTCTATGCATCTCTCCACATCGGCTTGCCAGTTGATGATGCTTGCTGCCAGGCATTGGTAGGTTGGGCTCTGGATGCCGTTCCGGTGCTCCCCTTGGATCTGGATGAGCTTACTGGAGTGTATTTGTCCGCTGTTCAAGATGTCACGAAGGACCGACATGCTGAGTGCACGGACATGCGCGCTGGGGTGCGAAAGGCAGCGGATGGTGGTTGATAGACGGCACTGCATATCAAGATTCAGTTAGCATTACGGATGATGAAGTGTGTGGAATGAGAGTTGAGGTCAGAGAGGAGGGCATGCCTTCAGCAGATTGGAGAGGCCATCAGCAACTGCTACACCTGAATCTCCCCATTCGACGATGAGATGGACTGCTCTGGCGGTTACTTCCAAAAGCTTTTTATATTGGATTGCAGGATGAATCGGTCAGTAAGCGAGATGAATCGTACAAAGTAGAACTGATTAATCGTTACTGGCATTGCACAAAGGAACGTCATGAACGGAGGAGATGTTACCTCTAATTGTGGCAAAGTACAAGCTTCACCGTCAACGAGCATTCCATCAGTTGCCCGAAGGAGGAGGTCCGAAGCACTAGCAAGAATCACCAATGCTTCTGGGCTGTCGTGATTCCTCATAAGCTCAGCTATCAGCTTAACTATTCGCTGGTTGACTCTCCACATCTTCTGACCTTGCTCATCATCTCGAGCAATCCAGGGCTGCAAGTCCTTATCAGCCTGTGAAAGATACAAAAGTCCAGGAAGATGACTGAGGAAATGGGTATATTTTATATAGGTAATGATGTTGATGGTATCAAACAAAGCAATGATGATGAGAAGAAAAAAAGTTGCAATATGAAACTTCTAAAATATGAAAATGCGCAGATACAACAATAACAATATCTTGACCTGCAGAACAATAGCAGCTGAAGCCTTGGTTGGTGAGGCTGAAACAACGTCACAAAGAGCATCCACAACCTACACATGAAAAACATTGTCAGTTGCAGTCTATGAGAACGCTGACAACAAAGAACGGTCAACATAGCACTACTGTGCTAAATCCTACAGGCCAGCATTTCTGTACCTTTCTCCAACCCTGATGAGCTGATGTACTTTCTGCAGACATCTGCATTTCGGGAGATGCAATGAGCTTCTGCCAGAGCAATGAGACAACAGAGAAACATAGCTCCTGCTTCTCTGACAGTACAGATCTTAGTAGAGTTTGAGAACCTCTGTAACCCCCATTTCGATCCATGGTGAGGAAGTTTGCCAAGTCAGAAGCTTCCACCTGTAAACTTGCAATGACTTTCCCAGAAGTACTTGCGACATCACCATTTAGTAGAGCATCTTCTGCACATTTCAAGAGCGGTCTTGCAAAATCATTCTTCCTATGTGATCTTGATGCGTCCTTTTTTTCCAGCGCACCACCATCTGATGAGCTGGTGTTATTTTCCTCAATGGGAGGTTCATCCTTTTTTACTGGTGTAAGGGTCAAGTGAGCTTCTAGAGGCTCAGCTTTGTTCACAATGGAGGTCACTGTTTTACCATGCAAGTCAATCAAATGGTAAAGGGATGATGCCCTGGTAGAAATCTCAGCATCCCATTTGCATTGCTTCAGTGCAGATAGTGCATTTAAGCATGGCCTGGATCGGCGAAATAACTCAGAAACATGAGCAGCAACCATAGCTGCCGCAACAATCTCATTTGAACTATAACTCCATGACGTACCAACAGATGATGGCTTCAACGAGAACAGAGCTTCCAAGATGCCAAGTATTCTGCGAGTATGAAGAATCGCTGAGCTAATGCTATTGTGTAGCTCATTACTGATACCATTAGTTTTTCCAGGTATGACTATCTTTATGCTGTCCTTCAAATTTGAATGATTCCCATTCTTGGAAATAAAAGGGAACAGCTGGAGCTCACAAGATAAGGCACAAACGGCTGCTAGAACATACGAGTCAAATGTAGCAACTGGTCCTTGTTTCTTCTTACATCTGTTTCTTCCATTGGTTAATCTCGAATCATCTGTGACCTCTTCAGTGGAATGATTATCACTACCAGTTGGTCTTTTACTACCCCCAGGCAAAGCTTGATGACTGACACAAACAGTTAACACTACAAATAGCAATCTGGAGGCAAGGTCCATTGAAGCACATGACTCCACAAAGAGTGAATGTATCATTGTTCGGAGTTCAGCAACAGCAAGGTTCTTAGATTGACTTCTTGGTTTCCTGGATTGTTCAGAGGTTTCTGAAGGAAAAGTTCTTCTTAGTATAGCTTCAACTGTTGCCACAAAAATTCTCATAAGACATGCTTCAGATGGACTCCCACGAGGTAGGTACTCGAACACTTTCAACAATGGCAAGTATAGGCTCCATGACAAAGTAGGTGGCTGAAGTGGAGCAGCTACAACAATTTCAGGCAAATCAACTGCTGATGAACTCAGAGGTAGCAAGCCATAGGCAGCCTCCCAGATGGTACATATTCTCCACTCAACATCAGGACCATGAGCACATAGCATGGAAGCAATGCCTTGTGCAGTGGCATCAATAGTGGCTTCAGATGCAGGAACTTCAAGCTTTGTGCAGTTGAAGAAGCATGCATTAGAAAACAAGTTACGCAGAGAAAAGGCAGCAACTAGTTCATGTGAAGCTAAAACATGTAGTCCTGCGTGGTAGGGTGCATATATTTTAATGGAATCAAATTCCAACTTTGGTAAGTAGCAGTGTCAATATTTAAATTGTTTGATGATAATCTTGAAGCAGTTTTGATGCAATATTCTAGCAGTCAAGAATATACGAGAATACAACATAGGTTTCAAAAGAAATGATATAAACTTATCATAGCATGTTAGTGACAGGCATGCTAAGACTCCCCTTAAAAGGATAAAAAAATGACAAAAAGGATAAATTTTCTATTCAAAAGAACACAGATGCTAAAAATATTATCTATATGTTGCAATTTTGTAGCTAAACTACATTAGTCATGATCATGCGATCTGGCAGCTACCAGTGCTTAATAAAATAAAATATGGCTTCCTGGATTTAGCTCCAGAACAATCTCTGGAAAATGTAGGAATGGGAAGGACTTCGCTAGACAAACCTTGGAAGGAAATCAAATACATCAAATACACAACAGATAGCAAGGTAGGTGCAAGAAACATTCCATACCTGTCTTTTGTATGATGATACATAGCCACCTAGTGGTTCATGATGGAGTTCAACTCCTTCAGCATGTCTCAGTGGAGGAAAAAGTAAAGTCGGTTGAGAGAGTATTCGGAAAAGTAAAGCAGCAGCCGTATCAGCAGCGATACCAGCTCTCATTGACATCGCAGTTCCAATAGCACGCAGGAAATGGAGATGCATCCAATTCTTTGGAAGCTAAAACATAAAACAAAGCTATGACAGTCAATAATCAATAAAATATTAAAAATCCACAACATTCTGTTATAATTATCTTGCATGATTTGCCATCTGATAGCACTGAAACAACAGCCAGAGAGTAGTATGTTATACCCGCATGCCAGAGTCATAATCTTCAGCTGCTCTAAGGAGTTCAACAAGCTGTACTGCTGCATCAAGTGCATCTGGGGCCCATGATGGTGGTGCTTCAAGAAGACCAAAAAGCAACCTTTGTGTAGCACTTGGAGTGGCAATTGCATAGTATCTGACAGGAGATACCACATTGGCAAACATTTGGAAAGTAAACATAGTATAATTATGGACAGGATCATAGGAGCTTATGGCTTACCTATGAAATAAGCGAGCATATGGTTCAAGAGGAGGGAGCCCTGCAACCAAATGTTCATCCAAGGGTGTGGTCGGTGGCGGTAATAAAAGTGCAGGAACAGCTGCCGCGGTCAAATTTGCTGTCTCATAACGAGTCACTTCCTCATCACAGACACTTAATATAACTCCAGCTCCATTGGCAACAGCCCATCTTGGTGTGGATGGCATAAGTTGTGGGTGCTTCCCAGATCCTCGGCTGTAAGCTGAATGACCAAAGAATGTGTTAGTAACTTGTGTTTATAATAAGCATTACAATCTGTCCTAAGAAAAAAGGAAAGTATCCCACACTCAACGCAGAAAAACTTGTACAGTATGTCAAGCTCAGAAAACCCATATGCATTTTGTTTTATCTTGTAACATGGAGGCAAAGAGTTGGATGCAAGTTTCAAGTTAATTTACAAACTTCCATTCAGACAGAAATTTGTAAACATGTCACCTTCTTTTCTAATAATCTGTACTTTAGAATACGGTAAACATGTGCTCCCAGGAAAATATACCGGTCAGGGACTCAGGGATAATTTTACTTTGTAGGTTATGTTTGTTGCCACGGGACATGTTATACTTTGACAATCATTTACTACATCACCAAATGCTAATAAACAAATTCAAAATGTTCACTTTAATAGCATTTGCAATCAAATAATTGCCTATTATAATCTATACTCCCAACTGTCAAAAACAAATTTTTGGTCTGATCAATATCTCTATGAGCATTTAGATCAACAATACAAAAAGGACGAGTATATTTGTCCCAGAAAGTACATTCTTCACTATATAATTTTTCCATGCTTTATTTGAAGAAGTTTCAATACTCCAGTTTCCTTTTGGGGATTTTAAGAAGGAACCAGATCTACAATAGAATCCAAAATATGCAATTGCAGACATTCTCACAAGGCATCTCAACAGAATAAAAAGACACAATTAATGTTACAGTAATTATGCAATTTTCAGGAAAGAAAACTTTATTGCAGATTTTACCAACCAGTTGTTGGAGGCTTCAATTCTCCACCAGCTGCGTATTTTCCCATGACTCCACCACACCTGATATGATTGTAAACAAAACAGGTAGTAGTCAGCATCTATTAGCAATAGAAGAGCATTCCAGCACACTTTTCATCATCATCAGTAAATGTATATGTTCCAACAAGCTTAACAAAAGCAAGCGTACACAATATATGCAATCCCATTAGCATACTGCATTATAAAAGTACTAGCATTTTATTCCTGCCACTAGCTGAATGCCCATGTTTTGCCACGGATAGAAAAAATATTATAATATTGCCTAAATAAATAAAATATATTTTCAATGTAATGTGTTACCCGTTTTTTCTCTATAGGGAATATTCACCATAATTTGATTCTATATATGGATATCCATTTAGATTTGGTTGTTACTTAATATTAAGACGTTCAAGGGGTAATTTGCAAAAGTTACAATGGTGCCTCCACCACCACCTTGCATTGTGGGACATTGAACATGCATTCAGTTTGAACTTATTATGAGTGTCTTCCCTTGCTCCTCTGATTTGCTCACAGACTTCTATTCCATTCCATTTTTTAACTTAATAAATTATATGTACTCTTCCTTCTTGTCAATATCACAATAAAATCGAATTTCTTAAAGAAAAGGGGGAATTTCAGATTTTCAGTTCATAGAATAATCAGATGCTAATATTTATTATCACTCACCATCTAAAATAGTCACTTCTGATACCCAAAGGTGCAGCGAGCAATATGTCTGTGATCCAAGGAGATAGTGGCCTCAATGGCTTCCGGTCAGGTTCATTTCTTGGAGAACCATTAGCCCTTTTCTCTATAGACTCACATGATGAGGCCTGATCAGATGTGCTGCTACATTCTGCCTCACAATGTTGGTGTTCAGCTTTGAAGATTGGCCTGTTGTAGTGAGTTAGGACTCTAAGAATTTCTCCACAGGCCAAGGCCCACTGCTCCGAGTATTCTTTCTGCATAAAAGTTGCATCTTTATGAGCAAGAGTACTTTGATCAGCTATAAGCAGCACAGTTGGAAATAATATTGAAATGCACAGCAGTGGCAGAATCTTGTCAACACAGAGAAATGAACATCAGTTCAGAAAAAAGAGAGAGACATGAACAAAATAAAGTTAACCATTGCAGTAGGAGCCTTACCTCAGAAGTATGACTAAATAAAGAGATGAAGGACTTGAACGGGAAACCATTTCTATCATAACTCATTGTCCCATCTATGATGCGTGAGAGAATTGGATGCACAACTGCGTGGCCATGTTCAGGATGATGAAGAACAAAAGTTGCTGGAAATATAAGAAAAGTGAGTCAAACTCTTTCTTTAATTGCTGTTGTGGAACATGCATTTATCACTATATAAAATTTACCTAATACTTCATCTACCAGGCGCTTTTCTTTTGATGGGTAGCAACTTTGAATTAGCTGCAAGCAAGCCAGAAAAAGGTTGCCAAAGTTAACATACTGGAGAAAGATATTATCACCAAAGATACTAAAATATGCTTAGAGATACAATACCTGAGCTATATCTTCAGGGAACTGCTCACTGTCAGCTGTAAACTGGCCAAAATATTCAACATAGGCCAGAATTTGTGCCTTTGGAGAGGACATGCAACCAAGTGTGCCATTCAGCATCAGGTATCTTCAATATATAGGATTTGTAACAAGAAGCAGATAGAAATAAAGTTACCTGTTTTTGTTGCACATCCTGTGGTGGGGGCCAGAACAGTGATGAGAACTGGAGCCCATCAATCCACTTCTCATTTGAAGCTGACATACTTGGTAGCTCAAGAGCCTGCCCAAGAAACTGAAAGAATTCTCAAAGAGAAAGAAAGAAACTACACAAACTGCTCCAGTTAGCAATAAAAGCACCTGTAATCAACACCACGATGAAGCCGCCAGTCAGTTCATCCATTTATGCCACCAAAGTCCAAATCTTCTTATAAGCTACTTGCCTTGGGTTCAAGAATCTTCAAGCAACAAAGTTATAAGAGTACTATCCACTTCATTCAATCAACCCCCATAGCGGGGGTTTGCATCTCACAACGTGACCGATTATCATATCAACCAATGCCAACCATATGTGCTTCAGAGTCTCTACACTGTAGAATATCACACAACGAAAGCCAAAAGGGAGGAAAACATGTACGCTTTAATTATTGCAACAACAAAGATATAGTAAAAAAACTGAGAAATGAAAACAGAGGTAGGTGATGGAACAAAAATTGCATAATCTTAATAACGTATTGTTTTATTATCAAAATGGAAAGTAATGCATAATCAAAGAAAAATAAAATATCTAGGAAAAAGGTGGATTTACTCATTTCATAAGTATCGCAATGAAAAGGCACATCTCACTTATCATTTATTAAGGTAAAGTTCACCATAACCTGTAGTTACTATGCAAGCTCATGTAAAAGTCAAGATCACTTGGATCCTCACACATCAATAAATATACAAACAGGCAAATTTATGTTAATGTGTTTAAGGACATTCACTTGGATCCTGATAGGCTCATATGGCTTATCACACAATATAAATCAATGAATGTGTTTTTTTTTGTGCCCAGCCAAAAGAAAGGGTTATGAAGCAACATTTATACTTCACTTGTTATTGTTCCATGTCACTCACCGGTCCCATTTTTGTCAACTATAAATATACACATATTTGTCTAAGACAGAATAAAATGAAGTTGCTCCCTCTTGTTCCTCTTTCTTTTTTGGCAAGTAAAGCTTCTATTTCCGATACTATGACGGCGAACCACGAGCCAGATTAGCTAAAGCAGAGAAATGGAAACCATATAAGAACGAAACATATGCCTTTCGGTGTTCAACAGGCGTACTAAGCTCTTTGGTTGGTGTTTGTATTCGCTCGTACTGCTAACGAAATGAGAAATCGATCCCTTGTTACTGTTTCGATGTAAACAAAAGCATAGCTAGCTCACTGCGAATTACTTTTCAGAAATCATCTCCGTTCCAATTACTTCCACGGTTCCACCGCCGTATGCACCACATCTAAACGCCCCATGAAACCTGAAAACCCAACCCAAAATCAACACCACTCGCCAAAAAAACCACAAAATCGTCCTAAAATTCGCAGCAGCAAGCAACCATCTCGCGTTGATCTACCCCGATGTCACGAATTACTACAACAATTCATTAGCTCGACCTCGCCGCCAAATTCCGAACTATTCTCCCTTCCCATCCACACCATCCCCAGCGCATCTACCGCCAAACCATCTCCCAAACAAAATCTCATCTACACACCATCACGAATCCCCTCCCGACCCAGCTCGCAGGCAACCGGAAAGCACCACACAAACGCACCACATAGAACCCAAAACCGCACCCCCCCTCCCCCCCCCCCCCAAAAAAAAAAACAGAGATAGAAATCACCGGAGCATTACCTCGATCAGCCGCTCAGCCAATCCGGGCCTCACGCGGCTCGCCGGCGGCGGGGGGATTAACGCGGCGGCGGTGGAGGCGCAGGGGAGGAAGAGAGAGAGAGAGAGGAGTAGAGAGAGAGAGATAGAGCTCGAAGCGAGGAGAGGCGAGAAAAAGATTTTTTCCGGGACGGGAGGGGGGTGGTGGTGGTGGTGGTAGACCGGTAGTCGCAGCGGGCCGCGTCACTTGTCACGCGCAGGTGGCGGCCCACGCGGAGGAGCTGGGTCACTGACACGTGGGGGGAGGCGGAGGCGGGGCCCACGTGTCGGTGGGGGCGGGTGGGGAAGACGGCGCCGTGGGCGCGCGGGGTTGGGTTGGGGGAGGAGGGGATCGCCTCCTGGCAAGCTGCTGCTGACATGGCCTTGATATTTTCGGGGGTCATGGGGGTGGGCGCATGGCATGTATGTATGGTGGTCGTCGTGCATGCATACATACATGCCATGGGTTTTTTTCAGTTTAGTCCTTTCTTTGTAGAGCTATTTGACTTATACCCTTGCAACTATGACTGCTTGTAACATTTAGGCCTGGTTAGTTCCAAAAATTTTTCCAAAAAACATCCCATCAAATCTTTGGACATCTAAATGAAACATTAAATATACATGAACATTAAAAACAATTACACAGTTATGTGAGAAATCATGAGATAAATCTTTTGAGCCTAATTATGACATGATTAGCCATAAGTGCTACAGTAATCAACATGTGCGAATGGCAGATTAATTAGACTCAAAAGATTCGTCTCGCGGTTTCAAGACTGAATCTAAAATTTGTTTTATAATTAGACTACGTTTAATACTTCAAATATGTGTTTAAAAACTTGATGTGATGTTTTTGCAAAAAAAAAATTACAATCTAAACAACGTCTTACTCTCTCTGGTTTTTTCATTGATACCATTAAATTTTAAATATATGTTTGATCATTTATTTTATTCAACTTTTAAGAATACTAGCTAATTATTTATGATTTGTTATGGATGTATATGGATTGTATGCGTGTTGTATTGTATAGAACAACTATTTTGTACTATTTTATATATAAATGAGTAATTGGTAAAGACAGCATACATAATAGAGCTAGTGGACAGCAAATTCACCATCAACACCATTAACTTTTCTAAGAACAGTATAGATGTAGAATTATATGTCATGCCTAAATATTTTTAATAGCAAAAAAATCACAATAAAATAATTAATAATTAAGTCTTTTTTTAACACAATGAATGACCAAACGAATATTCAAAAATCAACGGTTTCAAATAAATAATTATAGTGGTAGATTATTATATTATGATGAATGGAAGTTTAATGTTTATATTCGGTATGTGATAGACTTCAATAATATGACAACTAATTATGTATTTAGAATTTCATTTTTAGAAATAGATGGATGATGGAGGAACAATGGTCGGTGACAAGTAAAAAGGAACCGAAAGAGTGCACTATTATTCATGTATGCAGTAAGAAGATCATTGTATTATATTTACCTATTTCATATTATAAATCACCCTAGGTTTATATTATATCAAACACCTTCAAGTTTGACTACAAATACACTAGCATTTGCAAAACCAAGACAGTTTCATTAGTTCCACAGTTGAATATACTTTTATATCACACTTGTTTTGTGGGTAAATGTTTATATATTTTTATATAAGTTAAGTTAAATTTGAAGATGTTTGAATTAGTTTTAACGAAACTGTGACTCGTAAACAGGGGCGAAGCTATATGGTACCTGGTGGGTTCCCAAGCACATGGTTCAGAAATTTTTTTAGGTAGAATTTATCTATTTTCACCATATATACACTTCTTCAATCTAAATTAAGTCACCCGTAATAGTCTAAATTTTATTTAAAGCATTAAAAAAATAATAAGTTAGGACATCCCTTTGTATTTTGTTATAGCTCCGCTAGTAAAAAATTATATCGCAAGTATTTTGTCACGGAAATAAATGTGTGGCTGACACGCAAAACACATTCTCGACGTTCTTTTCAATTTCTTGTTTTGTTTTGTAAAATGTAATAGAGTACTTCAACAAAAATATAATCGGCATTTTTATGGTGTTATCTTTCGAGTGTAACACCAATATACTTGTTGATGTTTTGAGATATTTTTCCAAGTTCTGAGTTTCAACATTTGGACTTTTTTATCTTTTTGAGAATTTTATTAATGTTACTGCTTCCTATTTGAATTATAAATCCATTTCAATATTTTTTCATGTATGGTATTGTCAAATAAATGTCACCCGTCTCACAGATAAATTATTTGATATTTTATAGTTAGTATAATGAAGAGCAACAAGGTAATCCAAATTGTTTATTATTCAAATTCGAAACGACTAAAATTTTAAAATCAGAATGAGTCCTAAGATTATGTCCTGTTTCCACACTAATTAGTGGAGTATAAGCGTACAACTGTACAGGTAGTCCTTAATAAATGTTAGCGACAAGCAAAGCCGACAAGGTCCATAATACTACACTACCATGTAATTCTAGCCAAATCACCGTAAATATAATTATGATGCTTAGCTGGATAAAAGAAACAAATATTATAAATCTATCGTCGGTTGTACCGCAAACTCCAACAAACTATGTGTAAGAGAAAGATGTCATACACTAATGTTGCATATATGTATATGATCAACTATTATTGATTAATGATTATTATATTAATGATGTATCAAAATTGTAATACGGTAAAGTTATTAGCTGGGGTACTAATAACCTTACTCTAACCCCTAGCAAAACAAGGACTTGGTTGTAATAACCGTTAATGACAGGACAGCCTGATATTTGACCGGGCTAGCCTGCGAATCATCGGATGGAAATACACCGATAACAGATTTACTATTACACTTACATATCATATACTCGTAAAATCCTAAATTCCCGACGGCTCCCATGAGCCCGCGTGCGCTGCCTTGACATTCTGGCAATCGTGGGGGTTGACGTCACCGCTGGCGAGCTGGACGGCTGTGGATCACGGGCATGGCGATCATGGACGGTGGCGCGACGACGTTGCCGTTTTTGATATTCTATCGTTCGCTCGTCCTCGTCCATTCTTATCGTGGTGGGCCCCACGCCACCTTTGGCTAATCGCGCTTTAGATTGGTGCGATTAGGTCTTAATGGGAAGCGTAGTAGTAGTACTAGTATAGTATAATGGAGTAATTAATTAACAAAAGGTTGATATGCATGCATGTGTGTGTCTTCTTTCTCGTGAGGCCCCCACGCTACCGTGGAAATGCAATGGCTACTTTACTGGCTGATAGATCCATCAGATCGCTGGAATTGATTTTTTTTTTCTCGTGACATTCAATCATAGAGGCAGAAAAATGTGTTATTTATTTTACATCTACACAGCTGTAAATTGTATGAAAATACGCAGTTTGTATCTGATATAACATTTAACTATTATTTAGATGGGACTACGCAACGGTATATATCTAATCCCTAGGTATCAAGTATGATACACATGAATTTGAACCCAAGTATCAGATTAATTATACCGTTTCAACGGTATATGATAACGTAATGTTTCGGTTTAGAGGATGACTAATGCATAGTAACATAGTGTCATATATAACAATATTATATCTGATGCACATTTGTTTCAGGTTCGATACCAATTATCAATCTACACCGTTTCAAGAGTATATCTTTTGTAGCAGTTTTGTTCTTTTTTTAGAGATTGACTATATTGCACATATATGTAACTACACCGAGCAAGATTTCCCACTGCTTGGAAAAACAATACATACACGACTTAGGTACAAAACTTGCTGAAATAAAGAGATAAATTCGAAGCTACACTCTAACATACATGGCTTAAAAATGGCTGACATCTTCGAATTGAGCTAATTCGTTCTAATTAAATCACTCTGAAGAAGCCGTATAAATTCACAGATGCATGCAGTACTCCAAGCTTTTTGTTCGATGCATCTCGCTCCTCTCCACACGTCTGCAGAGCGCCAAATTCCAAAGTTGCACCCATTTATGACTGACTGGCAGGCACCTTAATTAATAACACTTCCACTAATGACAAGTCAATTAAATTAAACAAACACGCATCACACCAAATTAACTTAGAGCAGTATAATAGAGGTGCTAAGCCGACTAAAAAAACTATTGCTGAGTTGGCAAAAACAAAAAAGGAGAAAGGAGATGGGTGGATGCTTAATTTAGAGCTAGTTTGTACACGCAAACCAAGAAAAAGTACCATTTACAAAATAAAAAAAAGAGATGATACGGTACATAAAGAACATAATATTATTGTCATGATAGAATAAGTTAAAAATTAGAGTCTCTTATTATATGTATATGTGTGAGCTACAAAATTAATTGTATATGACGTAAAATGAAATTGGAGTGACAACGGAGGCTACTATTGATCTTGCTCTTACGTACTAGACTCTAAGAATCTCTGGATCTGGTCAAATATCCCAGCACCTTCTCTGCTTTAGAACTCTCCAGAAACATCTAGCTTAAGCCTGCTCCCTCCAAGTGATTAAAACTAATCAGTATTTAATTAGCAGCCTAATTACCGCGGCGGAGCTACTTAACCGGGGGACTGATTCGCGTGGCGGCGGTGGGCGTGGACCTCGTCCGACCCGAGAACCCAGCGTCCGATCCCCATCGGACGGCCCACAGGCGTCCACGAGTTGACCCTCGCGCGCGGCGGGAGTGGGCTGGGCGGGGATGGCGACGGCCGGTGAAGTGGGACCCACGGGCGGTGCTACGTGTCGCGAGAAGCATGGCCCAGGTCGCCGCTGTGGGAGGGGGTGACATCACACTTGATGTCGTATACCATTCGGCCAATACTGTGAGAATAGTTTCTTTTCGAGGCAATGGATATCATTGGACCTTTACTACGGTAGAAACTGGGACCGGTAAAGATAAAAAAAACGAAAACTATTTGATTTATGCCATAGCTATTAAGTGATATAAACGATACAGTTTTAAATAAATTTAATTTAGAAAGTTAGGATAATGTATTTCCAAAATTTTTTAAAAAACACCGTTTAGTATTTTGGAAATAGTGCATGCAGAAAATGAAGAAAAAACTGGGAATAATTCAGGTAATGAGCGCAATCTTATTATGAAGTTTATGATAAACTAAACTCAAGCGAACAGTTAATCAACGTGTGACGATATAACGACAGAAGAGGCAACTTATTTAGGATTTGATTACACTGTTAAATCTTCATCGAAAATAAGTGAATATTTATATCTTTAATTGAATTTCGACACGCAAGATGAATGAGTGAATGACGGAATGACCGGGGCTGAGAACAAGGCGAGAACAATCTGTCAATAAGAATGGACTACTAGAAGAGACAACGGTCTTGGCGGCTTGCCCCGGCAAAGTCAAACTATGAATCCTGAAATTAATTTTATAATAATTTATTATTTACCTTTTACTTTTTATCACCCGGAACACATATATGCAAAATTGTATTTAGTTATTTACTTTTACAAATATGATGTTTAACTTAAAAGACAAACAATAACCCTTTTAATATCATGAGAGCAAGTACAATAGTAGTAGGATATAAGGCAGCTGTAAATATATTTTAATTAGATGAGATATGTGAGAGAAGAGCAGTAGACTATAAAAGTCAGTTGTAGCACAAACTTCAAGACGCAGTGTGTATATGACAGGTGAGACATGATAGCATATGTTTTATAATTACCTATTATATAAATTAATTATTAGATTAAATATAAATAAATTAGTGCCAGCAGTACTTGCTCCGAGGTGATCGAGCAAGGGCTAATCTCAGCCACACCGTGAGGCCCAGACGCAAGAGGCGATTCATTATTCAAAGGCAGATCCAAAGTCCCCCGGCCAGGTGGCCACAGCCGGCGAAGCGAGCGGAGCGGGCGACACGGCGGCCGGCGACGCTGCTGTCTGGAGGAAACCAAAACCGCCTTCACTTCGATGGGGGGAAGGCCGGCCAATGGGAGAGGAGCAAAGGATATTTTCTCCCCTCCACCCCGGGGCGTGTCGACGTGTCGACACGGGCCCGCGCGAATAATTTCCCCCCCTTTTTTTTATCAAGCCAAGCAAGAGTGGGGCGGGCCCCATCTGTCATCGCAGATGGAAGGATGCATGGATGGATGGATGGATGGTATGGAACTACGGATGCCGCCTGGGGGCATGCGCGTGCGGCCCACGAGGTGTCAACATGTCATGTTGGCCCCTGCGAGACTATACCACGTTTGCTTTACTTTTTAGCTCTTTTAAAAAAACTTATTTCGTAAATACAGCCCTAAAAACTTATTATAGGATTTTAGAAATATATATATTTTTTCTCAGCGTCAACGTTATTAGTGTCAATACATTTCGTTCCCATGACCGCTAACATAAAGAGGGTCGGACCAAGAATCTATTTAGGGTGCGTTTGGTTGGTGGTCAAGGTGGGATGAGATATGACCATTCATATTTTTAGGGATACGGTGATCCAGTTTTATGATTGGTTAGATGGATAGGATGATCCAATTTTTTGTTTGATTGGATGGATAGAATGGACATATTGAATTACTAATAAATAATAATATAAATTAATCATTATAGATTTTATCGTAATTAATATAAATTATCAATTAAAAATATCTATCATCATTAATTAACACTAATTTGAACTTTACTGATTAATGTCAAAACAAGCTAATTATCACTAAACGATCACTAATGATCATGGTTCGCGAAGGTGGATAAGCTAATCCGGCCAATTTGGCCGGATACACCCATCCAGCATCTTCGTGAAATATTCCCTTTCTGGGCCACCATATCCAGTTTCGCCCACAAAACAAACACATCAAAAACCTGAACGACCATCTCCCATCCAGGCATATCCCACCAACCAAATACACTCTTATAAAAGACTTATTCTATAAATTGATTCTTCGATAATGTGTTTTCAGTGCTGAGATGATTCTCTAAAGTAAGTTAGTACTACCTCCGTCCTATAATAATTTTATTTTTCGTTTTTCCATGTCCAACGTTTGATCATTCGTCTTATTTGGAAGATTTGCACAAAAACTTAAAAAAATAGCCACGTATAAAGTACTATTCATATTTTATCATTTAGTAAGAATAAAAATATTAATCGCAAAAAAATTTCAAATAAGATGAATAGTCAAAACATTGTATCAAAAAACTGAAGAATGGTTCTATTTCAGGACGGAGGTAGTACAATATTAAAAAATCAAAAATGTGAAAAATCCAATCTCTTTAACCCTATCAAATTGGCATCACTAATCCAGTACAATTTTCTTTTACCCTATAAGAGCAAGTATAATAGTAGACTATAAGTTAGCTATAAGCTGATGTGGAGGAAAGAGATAATAAAAAAGAGTAAGGTTGACTCTCATGCAAGAGCCAGCTATACACCAACTTAAAAAAATACATTAAATGCAAAGGTAATAGAAAGAGATAAAAGATAAAAATTATAGCCAACCTTATAGTCAATCTATTATATATATTGATTATTATATAAACTTATAGCCAGTAAGTTGGCTTTACTATTAAACTTGCTCTAAAAGTTTTTCTTAGTTTATTATTACCCATATGCATTGCTTTAACTTTGTTTCAGACACACGTATGAGCAGAGCTGCATAAAAAACACACCTGCACAAAAAAATGCTGTAAAATTCATGAGCACACCTTAAATTTCAGAAGTACAAATATTTTGTTAGTTGTGCCTATTTATACTATAAAATATTTATATCACCACACATTTACAAAATTTGTTGAGAATATATTTATCTTGATAGAGATTAAGGTCTCTATGATAAAATTTAGGATAGTAATGTGCCCATAAAGAACTACTCCACCTAGCTACCCTACTGGCAGGTCGGGTTTGTAATTCTATTGAAAACCGTAAAAATAATCCGGCTCAAAAGTCATCGTTGAGTAGGAATTCGAGTGTCTTTTTCAAGAAATTCAAAGTTAATACAGTAAATCCGTTTGAATTCAATCGAAATTTTGTCAACATGTCTCGGTTTTTGACATCTGGAAAGTATTGGTATGCTCTCCTCTGTACTACAGTACTAGTGAACTGTCGATGGAACAAAAAAATGTTTTTCTCCGACGTGCAAGAACAGTCCAAAGAAGAGGAGAAAAAACATGGGCGCCGGCGAGAAAAACCAGCAGATTAGTACTACCACAGCAAAGAAGACATGGGCTGCCGGGTGGGCGCTAGACAGTAGCAGTATGCTCGGCTCAGGTGCCTTGACCGACTCAGGTTGATTTTGGGCTTTGCGCTGGAACATTTTTCAACCAGGTACGATGTATTTTATAAAAAATATATATATAAATATTTTATACTTTAATAATTAATTTAGTTATTTATATTCTTAAATTGGTGTAGTAGAAACAGGGTAATCAAAACCCAAAATAGTGGTGACTTTCCAACTATACCTCAATTACTTTTATTGCAGTAGTGCTAATACGACAGAATTGTACCGGGTGCCAGCCGTGGAGCTCGGATGGAAGTTAATCCTGAACCTTTGGTTCGAAAGACGAGGGAATATTGGAAATATGGGATTATTGTCAGGTTTTTAGTAGTATTTGTTTCATGTACAGGGATGGATATGGAGTGGTCGTCTAAGAATATTAGATGAATGAATCTGGCCAATATGACCGGATGAGACTACCCACCTTAGTCAACATGGATCATTAGTAAATAATTAACGATAATTGGTGCATTTTACTGTTGATTAGTGATTATCATTTTAAAATTAGTGTTGAGTGGGTATAGTCAGTATTTTGTTGTTAATTAATATTAATTCTTCTATGCTTATTTGATAATGAATATATTTTGCTATGTATTAATAATTCATTATTTCATTCCATCAACCCTTGTACATTCAACCAAATAAAAAATTGACCCACCCCATCTATTCAATCAAGCAAGATTATCGTATCCAACAAAACATGATAATATAAGATTCCATCCATCTTTAACTGAGAACCAAGCACACCCTGAAGTGATGAATGAATCCTGTCAACAAATTTACTGAGCACTACTAGTACACTTTAAGAGCAAAGTTCAATAGTATAGCCAACTACTAGCTCCAATTTTACTATAGCTAATTTAATAGCCAACTCATACAATAGTTACCTACAAAATATCAATACATGGTCCCACATATCATACACATATTTTGTCTTGAAGCCCATGTGCAGCTGGCTACAAATTAGTAGCTCATCTCTCTTCTCTCTCTTCTCTTATCTCTATTGTACCTGCTCTAAACCATGCAGTTAATCCGAGTAGAATTACTCCCAAGGTAAACACGGATATGAACCCCTGTCATTACCGATCCAGTCAGTGATAGCAGCTGCAGATTGGCCAGCACGAACAGACAGGTGTAGCTGTCAGCTCAACAAAAAAGTTGATCAGCATGATTACATGAATCACAAACTGCTGGACACCATGATGCTAATCATATGTCACGATCGATCTTGCATTATCCAACTTATTCGTTTCACGACCTGCGGCTGACTGGCTGGGCTAAACCTGTTTACTCCCTCCATTTTCATTATCTAGCACAATTATTTTTTTTGTTTAACTATTCAGCTTATTAAAAATATATATTATCAATTATTTTGATTTGATATATTACTAAATAAACTTAAAAATAACATAAGTTTTGTATTTTTGCACAAAATTATTAATCAAGACAACTGTCAAGCATAGATTAAAAAAAGTTAACCTCGTAAAAGAAATGGAGGGAGTGTATGTAAAGTTCATCACTATTAAGTGTATCTAGTATTAATTATCTCTTCTCTCACGACGCCACATGGATGATTGTTTAGTTTTGTTATAGAAGAAGCCAAACGACATATTTACAAATGAAAAGTAATTCGGGAGTTAAACTTTTATATATATATTCTTAGCGATCTAAAAGATAAGACTAGAAAATAAATTTCAATAAAAAAAATCCAAAATTAACTCAAAATTCAAGGTTGAAAAATTAATTTTTGATTTATAAACACAAACAAAAATGAAAAAAATGGGGTATGCCCCTACTTTCTTGTAACCTCTAGGTCGTTTATCTAGGGTGCAAATTATCTCTATTATTTAGTTATGCACGCATGCACGCCATGTTATTTTGTTTACTCGTAGCATTTTTTTAACAAGTCATCTTATTTGTACCTTTGATCACTTATGAAGATATACTGTTGAATGATTTAGCAACAAAGCAAGTATCCTGTTTACTTATATCATGGTACAGTACAAGTTTCCTGCAGCAACGCGTGAGATTTTGCTCTAGTATGGTGTCAGTGGGCCGGCTATCTGGCCCGGTAGGATGAGATATTGGAGCTGACATTCCAGTTGGCATTGCTCGGCCCAAAATACGGATTGCAGCGTGCATCCATTGGGCCCAGCCCAAAACTCTCCACCTCTCTCTCTCTTTTTGAGAAGGATTTCCCTTTCCCCGATTCAAGAATCTACATGCTTTGTTGGAGCCGAGTGAAACAGAGGGCTTTGCAAAAAGTTTTTGCAAAAACATCAAATTAAATTTTTGGATACTCATTTAAAGTATTAAACGTACTCTAATTTTAAAATAAATTTCAGATTTTGCCTGGAAACTGCGAGACGAATCTTTTGAGTGTAATTAATCCGTCATTAGTCCATATTGTTTACTTTAGCACTTATGGCTAATCATGTCCTAATTAGGCTTAAAAGATTCGTCTCACGATTTTCCGCATAACTGCGTAATTAGTTTTAATATCATGGATATTTAACGCTCTATTTAGGTGTCCAAAAATTTGATGTGATGTTTTTACGAACTAAATGAGCCAGAAAAAAAAGTTTGTTCAACTTTGCTGTAAGCTTGAACCGACAATATCTTTGACCTTCAGAGAATATGACATTTATCTATATTATCTCATCTCTGCTATTTAAAAACGAAGTCGTTTATTCTTCCTCCCGCCCACCATGGTCAGCATGTTCCCACGTAATGTCCCACTTAGCGTCCGTAACTAATCTTTCGTTCTCAATCCATTGTCTCGGTCCATTTCCAATTGTATGAGCCTGGCCTCGTATGTCTAACCCGATATAACGCACGGGTAAATTACTAAAGTACTGTATAATGATTATCTTTTGACATTACATACTCACATGCATGATCGAGTGACCATACATAAAGGGATCGATCTATCATGCAAAAAAAAGAATAAAGGGTTTGGATGCAAAGAGACCCAGTACTCCATACAGACAGATCGACATGGATCGAGAGAGAAAGAGACATGAGAGACGCCTGCACTGCACTGTCGTCTTCCATTCGGTGCAGGCGCCCAACCCTTTTCGTCACTGTTTCGCCGGATCCCAGGCTGCTTGCTCTCCGGACTACACAACACTGTACTTGATCTTAACTACTCGATCGCGCGATCGGTTACAACAACCGATCGATATATATATGTAGTAGTTATATCACAAGCAAACCTAGATAGCTAGCTAATTAATTAATAACTGTATGATTATCAGATTATGATGACAAAAACCAACAGTAACAACAAATAATGCACACTACACACTACACAGACGCATGTGATATCGATCGCAAAGGGGATCGATTGATTAAGGCAGTACTGCAACTGTGATGACTAGCTGAAGGAGCGAGAGGAGCTTAATTAATCGATCTAGCTAGGTACGTGGATGCACGCATGGCTGGGGCCGGTCGCCGCCGGCGGAGGGAGGAGGAGGAGGGACGGACGTACGGTCGGCGGCGGGAGGGAGGCGGCTACCAGATGAAGGTCATCTCGGCGGTGGCGCGGGCGGCGTCGTCGTCGTCGCGGGAGGGGGAGTGGACGTGGCGGCCCTCGTAGGTGGTGATCACCATGCGGGGGTCCTCCGCCAGCCGCTCCACCCGCTTCTTCACGCGGCAGTTGTCCTGCGTGCACCGGTAGTAGCTCCTGCATCCACGTCCACGTCCACATGATACAAAATAATTAGTGCACAATTAGCATGCCATTTGTCAACACTGATCAGTGCTTATATGTGGTAATATATACTAACGGTTTATGACTAGCTGTGTCCCAACATATAAGTTAAGATACATGCTCGTACTAATAGAGGATATTACCTCCATTTTAGAATTTAGAATAAAGCAGTGACTTTTGTTATAGTCTCTTCTGTTAGTACGTGCATGCCGCCTCAATCACTAGTTGTTTGGGTGACAAATTACTTTTTTCAACATATATATGGTTGTTTTTTTTTACATCAATTTTTCTCATATTATTATATGTGCACGTTTACTGAACTATTAAAAATATATTTTTAATTATTTTCTATACATAAGTACATCATCTCAACCTTTTAAAGTTGATTTTAATTTAGTAGTAATTAATTACTTATATCATTAAATAGATAAAAAATCAGATTTTTTTTATTTTTTGTCAACAAAAAAGGACAGCTACATATATAGGATAGTTTAGCTTTATGGTAACCGATGCTTTGCTACCCTCCTTTCTATCCACATCCTACAAGCTCTAAAACACCTTTCTACCGAGTCCTGCTCGTGCTACACTATTGTACACATATAGTATATGTATAGCTCAATTATACTCAGTTTTCCCGGCATGTCATAGAGAGGCAGAAGTATATTCAAGTATTCTAGGAATTTTGGTAGGTAAAGTACAAGGAGAGACACAAAAAGATATTGGAAATTCTCAATCATGGCCTGACACACACCAACTAGGAAGATAATATTCCAGGCTACCCAGCTGGTAGCATCATTCCTCATCTCAAACCTAAGGATGGGGGCATAGATTGAGAAAGATGTGGTAATAATTACAGGGTACAAAAAACTTGGGCCCTTTGCAAAGCTCAAATCCACCTTTTCATCATCTCATGGCCCTTTACCCAACAGTAAAGATTCTCCCATCAGCTAGCTCCCACAGCCACCAAAAAGCAGATATATTATCACGCTCCAGGAAAATTATTTTTAAAGCTATTAATTATTGGTAAATTGGTTGAGACTCTCCTTTAGGTTGCACGACAAAAACTCATATTTTTGGGTAGAATTTCGCAAAATTCAAGAATAAATTTCAGCATTCGATATATGGACGTACACTATTTTAATTTCCCAAATCTGCATTCATTCCAACTTGACCCACAATATGCATAACCCCGCCCCTCGTCTACGTAGATAATATATATTTTCACGGCCAAGTTGTCTATAGGCATATATATTTGTGAGACTTTGCTAGATACAACCAACACATTACATTGTAGCTACTGGTAATAGTACGGCCGCAGCCAAGACAAGAAGTCATCCTCTTTATTTTCACTATCAATGTTGACACCCTATATGCGCTAATTTGATACGGCACACCTGATTACCCATAAGTGCAGGTACAATAGCAGAATGTAAGCCTCATATTTTAAAAAGATAAGAGAGAAGAAAAGTGAGCTACTAATTTATAGCCAGCTGAACATGGACTCTAAGACAAAATATATGTATAACATGTGAGACTATGTATTGATGTTTTGTAGATAAATATGGTATGAATTGGCTATTAGATTAACTATAGATGAATTAGAGCTAGTAGTTGGCTATACTATTGAACTTGCTCTTAGAGCTCACCTGTCATACATAATTTTGTCTTTGAGTCTATGTGCAGTTGGCTACAAATTAGTAGCACACCTATCTTCTGCTACTAATTTGTAGCCAGTGTGCTCTTCTCTCTCCCCTCTTATCTCTTTAAAATATGCTTATAGTTAGTTTATAGTCTGATATTGTACTTGCTCAAACCCTGCTATATTAATTAATTAGTTTGCTAATTAAGAGAAAGTTGTAGAATAAAAGAGCATGATTGCCAAGATTGCAAATTGATTGGAAAAGTCATGGGTGTTGTTATAGTGGTGTGAGCCAGCAGAGGACCGGATAGGAAGAGGGTTTTTCTGAGTGGCATCATTGCAAGGGGGCTAATCAGATTGGACTGGATGCTGGGCTCATGTCTGCTGCTGTGTGGGTCAATGCTTTGGCACTACCTGTCATGATCGCCATCACGCATAGACAGATGTTCACACAAACGCAGAGGCTCCTAGGTGGTCTGCCAGGAGATGATATAGATCTTGTCATGTCATTTATATGAATTTTCTATTTCATTCAAATTCGAACTATTGCAGCAGCAGAAAAAAATATGTATCCGTATTTTTAAAAAAAAATTATTGCTACAACGAGATACCAAAATATATACTCATTTAAAATAGAGCAGTGATATTGGTCAACCATAAATCTAATACCAATCTACATGTGACTCCCCATTTTTTTTTTAAGGAAAAATACCAATAGAGTCCACATGTTAACCAAACTCCGCCAACTCCATTTATTTGAAAGGAAAAATGACAATACAACGTCAAAGCCCTATATGCTTGTGAGAAATCTAAGGAGCAATCAAGAGGAGATATACACGAAAATGATGATAACATATAACGGTACAACGATACACTTCTCTTTAATTTAAATCCAATTGCATAAATAATATCTAACATGCACTAATAAATGTACAAGATATATCGGGGAAGAGGTAGATATGGAGAGTATCATAAACTCCGAAGAAATGCTTTGCTATCTTATTAGCGCAACTCCTTAGACTACATTAAAAACTACGAGTTCGGAACCCATCCACATGCACACGAAGCGGAGTGAAAGAGCATTAATAAAAAACTTTAAAGTAAATTAATATTATTTTTATAATAGCATTCTAATTGTTTTTTAAAATAATGCGTACCGACGAAAATCGAGGGAGTAAAGTTAGGAAAAGATCAAGTGTCGCCTCAGTATTTACCTTATCAAAGATTGTAGAATTATTCGACAGTAGTATTACTTGAGGTTAGAAATCAAGATAATTGTTTTTTTTCCTTCTTTTGCGACAGTTGCTGTCTACACATGGAATGAGTGGACGACGTTAGTGGAACTGTTAGATGGTGCAATGAGCATTCAACCTACTAGGTTAGGATGCACGTCGTTCTCTAACATGGGAGCTCGGTTGGTCCTACGTGAAATGGACTAGTCGATCAATTTCATTCTCGAACAGAACAAAACAAACCTAGCGCAACCCTCACCCAATCTAGCTTTTCTGGAGCGACCTAATCATTTAGTTGAAGCAAAAGAAATATCATTTGCTAGTGGTTAGAGGGAAAAATAGTAATCACACACACAATAAAAGATAATTATTTGTTGTGTGTAGTTGCATACTGTAGAAAATCAAGCAGGCAATGCCAAAGCTAAAGAAGAAGCTAGTTAGCAAATATACAGGAAAAAAATGGAGCATGCATGGATATATACTGACAACCACAAATCTGGGCGAGCAAGATCCATAATTAAGCAAACTACATATATATCTTGTTTATGTGTTTTGTACTGTAGATATAGACAAGATTACATGACATTAACTAGTGTTTCTATGATTATATTTAAGAGGTGTAGACAGCAAGGGGACAAAATTAACATAACAAAGCCATCTCAGGACCAGCTTTGCAAACCCTTTACCCTTTTGAGATCCAATGACTAGCACTTTAGGAAAAGGTAACCTGTAGGAGTGTAGAAAGGTTGTGATAGACTTAGCTCTGGTTGCTTGGCTATATATACTTACGACGAAAGCGCACTACCACAAATGTTTTCCTTGAGAGCCTTTTGATATCCGATACTTTAAGGTAATCTTATTTTATAGCATAAAAAATTATTAACACTGGATATAACTCGAGGTATCAAAATTTGATACGGAAAGTTTACATCAAGATAATTTTTAATGATAATAAAATTCTCTTTTGTAAAACTAGTGAGTCTATAGAGAGGATATGCCAGTCTCAGAATTTCATTCTTTGTTCATGTTTAATCAACTGCATTGAAATTATGAAATTTACGTTTATCAGTTACTACTAAGTTACAAAATAAGACCTCAACAGTTGAATTGCAGGTAACCTACAAAATACAATTAATTAACTACTTGATATGATGTCGTGAATATGTTTACTTATTATTAGCATATAATTTTCACTATTAATATATATTCCTTTCATAATTTAATTTAATAGATAACGTCGTTGACTTTTTAACGTATGTTTGATCATTCGTCTTATTCAAAAAATTACATGATTATCATTTATTTTGTTGTGATTAGATTTATTACAACATATATTTTAATTATAACTTATATTTTTTAAAATTTGCATAATATTTTTGAATAAGACGAATGGTTAAACATACATGTATAAAAAAATTAACAGCGTCATCTAGGAGTATAAATTACACTTAATAGTCCATTCCAAGCTTGATATATCCTTGGTTGTTAAATAATGAAGTAGAACACAAGAATACACAAGTTAACAAAGAGGATGACTGCTTCTAACTAATGTAATTTTATGCAAAATAACCATGAGTAATTTCACATGTCGATCTGATCTGCTATTGTTAATTAATTAGTAGTTTTGCAACAAACAATTCAGCCTAATCGTTATATTTCCATTGCATAAAAAACGGAGTACAAATTAGCTGCTTCTTTTTATCGGTTCTCTATATGCATAGTTGTTTTGATTAAACTACATGCATGCATCTATTTTAGCAGCATGCAGAGCTAGCTAACGCAATGAGCTAACGCAATGCACATTATACTCCAAGAAATGTTAGAGATATCATCATTGGGAATCACAATAATTTCTATGTACGTGCATATTTGAATCAGCTTGGGTGAAAAGACATAAAGATACGATACTTCTGAGAGCTCTGACAGTTCATGCATATTGCAAGAGAAGAATTAATATATCTATTGAATTCACCTCAGTAGAAAATAGCGACCTTGAACACCTCGATCAATGAAAGTCAAAGGGAGAATATGCTTGGCTTTTTAATTAGTTTCACTCCATTATTTTTCCCTTAGAGAATCACATGCACATGACAAAAGTAAATTAATCTGATTCTAGTTTGCACACAAAACTTTGAACCACAAAACCGCAGAAATTAATGGATATTACTTTGATTTGTTTATATGATATATAAATAAACATATTCAGCTTGAATAAAAGCTCATTATACTAACGTACAAGTGAAACTGGCATGCAGATAATCTGCAGGATTATTGGATAAAATTAAACAGTAACATATTCAAAACAATATAGTAATCCACCCAATAAAACCTACTAGTACTGGCAGAGAACACATTTGAGCACAATGACTATTGCCATAATCATTATTTGCACTTTATTAACATGCACGTTAGAACACTCTTGTGTGGCAAACCATATCGATCGTAGTAATTAAGGAGCTAGCTCATGAGATATTCCTAAGATGAACCGTTGATCGCAGGACTAGTAGATCAAGCTAGCAAAACACACAGACCACACATTCCAGGGTGAAGAATGACAGTTCCAATATACATACTTTGACACTTCACCCCTAGCTATACAGTTCTCTCTTTATATTATTAGCTCGGAAGATAATAAAACTAAGAGGATTTTTTTTATTTCAATCGAAAAGTTTAGTATATTATGTTGGGGAACAGCTTTGAAGTTAGCTGAAGCCATTTAAGACCTCACAAAACATCCGGCAAACGAATGAACGATCATGCAACGACCGTAATTTCTTAATCTTTTTGTTGATATGCGAAGAATCGAAGTTAATCAATCGATCGATTTGCATATGACGAGATCGAGATTCAGATGCATGCTATGCTATGCTATGATTCAGCGATGGATTCCATGATGCAGATGTGTTAGTAGTATAGTATACCTTGGGTGCTGGGTGTTCTTGACGACCTTCTGGCCGTACTTGCGCCACTTGTAGCCGTCGTCGAGCACGTCGACGTCGCTCATCGTCTTGAAGCAGAACCTCGGCTCCCGCACCTTCCGCCGCGCCTTCCCTCCGGCCGCCGCCTTCTTCATCCTCACCGCGCCAACCGCTAGCTGGTGATGGGGAGGATGCTGCTGCGGCCCCGCCGCCGCCGCGTAGCTCCCGCCGGGGTCGTCGTCGTCGATGATCCTCCCGGTGCCCATCACGGCGGCGGCACCCTTCCCCCTCTGCCTCCCTCGATCGCCTTCCTCGCAAGACCTAGCGCACGCACAACACGGATGACAGATTAACAGCGGCGGCGTCATGTGTATCGCTCGCAATCGCACATACACGGGTGTGTCGGGGAGGCCGGGAGGGAGAGAGGGGCTTGTTACCATGGATGCGTCGCCGGCGACGATCTCGGAGGATGGGAAGGGAGGGTGGGAGGAGGAGGAGCGGCGTGGAGGCCGTGGCGGAGGGTGGTGGGACAGGGCGCCGCGTGCGGGGAGGAGGAGGTGGCGGCGGTGGTTGGGTGGTCTAGGACGAGCGGGCTGTACCCTAGGATGCCATGGTGATGGTGGTGGTGGTGATGGGGGAGAGCAGCAGCAGGAGCAGCAGCGCCCGTGTGAGGCGCCGTCGGCGAGGGCTGGAAGGTGAAGGCTACGGTGGCTGGGGCCGCGGCGGGGGAGGTCGTCGACGAGGACGCCACGGCCGCCGCCATGGCGCCGTGTTGGCCTAGCGCCATCACCGCCCTCCCTGGCGATGGGAACATCTCTCCTTCTCCACTCCCGATCTCTCTATCTTCCGTCTGTGCTTATTTTTGCTCTCTTTGTTTGCTTCTATGTGATGGGAGAGAGGGGTTGTAGTTATATTGTTATATATGCTGAGAAAAAAAGCAAAAAAATATATATCATCACATACTGGTTACAGAGAAAATTACAACATTAATCTGAGAAAAAAATATTACAATGCTTTATTGATTTGCTTATGTCTATGTTTTACCAGTTAATAGCAAAAAAATCTTGCAGGTAAACTTTTATAGATATTTTCTTGATGATTTAAAATAAATGATGTAAAATAAATTATACTACCTCATTCATAACGTGAGACTTTTTAGTATTTATTATATCATATAGCAGTAAATGCTAGTGAATCTAGACATATAAACAATATACATGGATATATAAAGATGAATATAAAATAGCCAAAATGATTTATAATGTGAAATGGATGGAGTAATAAAAAACCATAATATTAACTCTAAAATTAAGTTATAAAATTTAAATTTTGGTTTATAAGCGAGCTGGTAGATAGATTTAATCATACCACGTCTATTTTATATAACCGTAGAAATTGATGTCTACCATATTTAGATATACAGTTGTATACTTAATACAACTATAGGTAGAAGTTACACTATGTTGAATACTAATCTAGGTTTAATTTAATTCAGTTCACACAATATGTGCAGATAATTTGGTTTGGTGAAGGCTGACGTTTGTGACACTTTTTGTCTATGCATATATTTAATTATATTTATATATAGTTGGCATTCAGCTGGCGCAGTGACAGTTAAAAAGTGGCAGGCTGGACCTAGGAACAGTGTATTATCTTACATGTTTTAGGATAATTCTCACCACACAGTGCCCTTGATGGCAAAGGCTGACCTGATGTAAAAGGCATCCTTTTTTGCAAAGCCAGACATGATTCTGTGTCTTTTGGACACATCTGACCAGTTGATGATCTCCCTAATTTGAATCATAGGTATAATATTTTTTGCAGTTATCGTTAATAATAGTGCACTATATATACCACATGTTCATCCAGCTCCTAGCGGGAAAACTGAGCATACTAGGGTGGTGTTTTTTAGCTGATAAAATATTATCTGATTTATTAATAGCTATTTAATCATATAAAAAGATAAAATTAACTACTATAAAATTAAAAAAAACTACTATGCGAATATGAGACGATAAACTTATATATATAAACTTTTGTGAAAAATAAATAGATTAATAGTTCAAGACGTGTGCATGAAAAACGAGAATATATGACTTCAAACTTGCAACAACATGATTATTATATTGCATATGTTTTGTATACTATCCCAGGTTTTGCCTGGTATGTGACGATAAAATTGCCCCGAATTTACTAGGTGGGTAAATGGTGATGTGTGTAGATTTGAGATGAATTTTTAAATCAGGCTTCGGATTAATATTTAAGATATAGGGAGCAACGACATATCCAACATTTTAAGTTTGGGTGATTCAACTTATATAAATTTATTTAAATACCATAAATATACCATATCAATGGCACAATTTTAAAATTAAGAAAAAAGTATTATCACGCACCCTTTTGCTTTTTTAATTAACACCGCTGACTTTTGGACTATTTATCTTATTCAAAAAATATATAATTACTAGTTCTCTTGTTATGATTTGATTTATTACTGAAGTAACTTAAGTATTATTTATAGTTTTATATATTTACACAAAAATTTGAATGAGATGAATGATCAAACTTAGATAGAAAAGTCAACAGTGTCAATAAAAAACCAAAGGGAGTATTCCTTTTTTTTTTCTCTCCATAAGAATTATTTTTCTTTTTTCACACATATATATACCTTAGATTAGATTTTTTTTTAGTCCCGCACTCTCTAGACCCACCCCTATCAAAGCAAGTTCAATAGTATAGCCAACTGCTGGTTACAGATTGTATATAGCCAACTTAATAGCCAATTCATACAATAGTCATATATTACACAATTAATATCCAGCACCACCTGTCATACACACACATGTTTTGGAGTCAGTGTTGTAGCTGGCTACAAATCTATAGCCAGCTGCTCTTCTCTTTCCGCTCTTATCACATTAAAATATACTTATAGCTGGCTTATAGTCTACTATTATACCTACTCTCAAGGAGATTTCTAAAATACGTTATCAAGGATTTTGGTTGCTCCTACTAGAAGTTTAGAACTACATCAGTTCCAAAATACAAACATTATGCTACAAGGCTACATCTAACGTGTAACATATGAAAACAAATATGTCAATTGTCAACAAGCATGCGACTTCAACATCGTTCAAGAAAAAAGGCACAGATTTGAATATCTTCATTTATATGATCAGGGATATATATTTGCACATACCATGAATTATTTTAGATAATGGTTAGAAAACTTGCCATCGATAAAATTCACAGGTTTCCAAGAGATTTCACACTCCAAGCCTCAAAACCAAAAAAGAAGAAAGAAAACTATAAACTAAGAAAGAAAAACTAGAACACTAAGCTTTAATCTTCTCCCATGTCCTTGCTTCAAACTTGCTTTGTTCTTGTTCAACAACCCTTTACATCGCTCATATTACTTGGGAACTTTTTGAAACCAGAATCATAATATATATTTATATATATATAGCATATACATGGGAAAACGATTATTTGCTGAACATCGGCACATATGACTGCCGTTCCTTGGTCTCTTTTGTCACGCCGACCCAATCACGTCATGCAAAACACCGTAACACATTTATCATAGGACGTGGATCCGTAAAATTATAAAAAATGCACCTTTTATTTTAAATTTTTAAAAAATATAGATACAAATAACTCCCAAGATGAGCGAGAAGAGGACTAGACATGAGTGCTCAATAATAGAGAAGAAGAAATACCAAAGGAGATATGGGCCGGGGGGACATGGCGTGCATGCATGGGCAATGCATGCATCCACCCGTGCAGAAGGATATTAACAAATTATTAAGCAGCAGGGTTGAGCTAGAAGAGGCATCATGCATGTGCTGATGGACATATGGTCACTTGCGCATGTGCAGATGCATCGATCGAGCGAGCACGCACGCACCCACTTCTCTCGCTCGTCAATAAAGCTCCGTCCATCTCGCATTCTCAAGCGCACCGGCTAGGCCACTACACCTTTTTTCCACATTGTAGCTAGTGTTGTAGTAGTAGTTGTGTGTGCTCGCGAGATGGGGGGGGGGGGGGGGGGGGGTCATCGGCTCCCATCGCGCTTATTGGAGAAATAAGCGAAAACGTGTTTTCAAATGAAAAAAAATTTACAGATAAAACTTTTATATACGTGCACATAGCGACTCAAAAGCGAAATGTGTAAAAGAAACCATGATAAAAAAATTCAAATTTTAGCTTATAAACAGTTACAACTGTGAAACGATGGAGCCCATCGTATCATGCATCTCTGTCTAGCTCTCTCTCTCTTCTTCCTCTCGATCGATCTGCTGCCTTTCTTGGTGTTGCATTGCATGGCAGCTGTGCTTGCTTCATTGCATGCATGGTTGCTCTCATTTTGCTAGCTGCTAGCTCGATCGTAATCATGGAGTCATGATCGATCTCCTTCAATTCACTGCCTTTGTGCAACATTTTTTTTATAGCTCGATTTGTAATGCGTTTTACTTCAAACATATGGAAATAACGACGCCCGTATATATCCTGGTGTTCCGAGGCATGGCCGGCTCTATATTTTTTTGAAGGCCCCGGACGAACTTAGCATTATAGGCACTTAAGACTATTTTAAAATTATAATATATAATTGTATATGTCATATGACACAATCATATCAATAAATATATTACTAATTTAGAATAGAAACATAAAATTAAAGAATTAAAATAGTATGCAGATCTTGAATGGTTAATGAGAAATACATATTGCGTTTTATAGAGATGAACTTCTATAATCACTTCTTGAAGCAAAATCATTAATGATATTTTTAGATTAATGTTGTCCAAAATATTCTTCTTGACATGGGCCCTCGCCCGGAATGGGTCATAGGTCGTCGCCCCGTCTGCCCTAGGATCCGAGCCGGCCCTGTTCCGAGGGCCCACTTGAGTTAGAGGACTTTGTATAGGATTGCATGTAAATTTTGGAGGAATGTTAATAAGAATTTTAATCTCTCGGTAAATTTAATTGAGTCTATCTCTCTCATTCGATTAATTTCTAGTGTGAGAAAGTCTAACAAATTCCACGACAAACATCTAAGTCCAACGAATACCATTGACGAGTGTGAGTTCTAGAAAATTCCATCGTACAAACGAATTTGTCTGAGAAATGCCATTACCATTAGGGTTTCACCCATTTTTGCCGTTAAGTATACTATTCACACTATAGAAATCAATGGAGAAATGCTAACGGAACCCTAACGACGATGTCATTTTTTACGTTCGTCCGATGACATTTCCTATAACTTGCACTCGTGGATGATATTTTTTAGAATTAAGTGTTTGTTAATGACATTAGTTAGATTTTCTCATAGTTTATTTAAATGATCATTTTTCCACAGTTTTGAAATTCTATACTTAACACTTGAATTCATACCCAAATCCTTTTTTTTTATAAATAATTTCTCCGTTTTCCATCTGCATTTCAAAGGAGCCATGAGTTTTAATTTGCTGGTGTTTGGTAGCAGGTGCTATATCAACATGCTTGTGCTACTGTAAAGGTGGATAGTTAGCTACATATCACCAACACATGTGTACTAATTATTACTCCCTTCGGTTTTTTTTGGCGCCGTTGACTTTTTATTTACGGTTCAAAAATTTTGTTAAAATATACAAAATTATAAATCATACTTAAAGTTACTTTAGTAATAAACCAAATCATAATAAAATAGTCAATAATTATATAAATTTTTTGAATAAGACGAATGGTCGAACGTAGATAAAAAGTCAACAACGTCAAAAAAAAAAGAAATCGGAGGGAGTATTGTAATTACTGCGCCCTCTATATTTGTTTGATGATCCGTCTTATGCCAAAAAAAAAACCGGGATCATCTATTTTGGAGCATTTCACATCAATCAGCTAATTAATACTTTCACTAGCAATTATTAGGCATGCGTTTATCATGATCTGTTGATTGCCGGTGTATATGCAAGCAGCTAGCTAGCACGTGAGCTGATGATGCTGCCCCAGATTTCGCCAATCATGCCACCCATGCACGTAAATTAATTCGATCTCAATATAATCACACCAGGCCCTGCACCCATGCGTCTCTAACCAACGATAAAGCTAATGAGACTACAAATACTGTCAGTAAAAATTGTAATTATTAACATCTTCTGAATGTATTATGTGTGGGGTGCATGAGTGTGTATGCGTCGACGCATCTTTTATGTACCTAAGGAAAATACTAAAGCAGAAAAATACGTTTTATTAAGATATCTATAATTTTTTTCCAATGGTTCTTTCTATTTTGCAAGGAGTGGCGCTTTGTGGTATTTTGTAATTATGTAATTTCAACTATGCAACAATGATTCAAAACATCGTAAATTTACAATTGCCCCCTAATTTTCTAACACAACTACTTTTAAACCTTAGGCCATGTTTAGTTCCCAAAAAGTTTTTTCAAAAACATCACATCGAATTTTTAAACACCTAAATAGAGCATTAAATATACATAAATATTAAAACTAATTGCATAGTTATGGAGAAAATCGTGAGACGAATCTTTTAAACTTAATTAGTACATGAATAGCCATAAGTGCTAAAAGTAACCCACGCGTGCTAATGGCGGATTAATTATGCACAAAAGATTTGTCTCGCAGTTTCTTGGTGGAATCTATAATTTATTTTATAATTAGACTACGTTTAATAGTATTCGCGTATCTATATGATGTTTTTGCAAAAACATTTGCAAACTGAACGGGGCCTTACTTCGAAACTTGTTTGCTCTTGGACGACTTGATTTGCTAAAAGAAAAGGCAGTTCACATTTTCACTCATCACCCAAGAAAAAAAATGGACGTGCAAATTTGATGACCATCGCTTCTAAAACTACGGTAACCTCATTTTTTGTTTTAACGTGTCCAATGTTTGACCATTCGTCTTATTTAAAAATTTTTTGCGATTAATATTTTTATTATTACTAGATGATAAAATATGAATAGTACTTTATACGTGACTAATTTTTTATGTTTTTTATAAATTTTTTCAAATAAGACAAATGGTCAAACGTTGGACACGGAAAAACAAAAATTGAGGTTATTATGGGATGGAGGTAGCTAGCATCTACGGCCCATAGGCCATGTCCCAATCTTCGATGGGCCTCATCTACACGCTGAAGGGCCTAAAAGTTCACTTTAGGCCCATTAGGCCCAATACCCCCAGCCTCGCATCGCACCCCCCACGTCACGTGACGGCGCGTGCGTTTCGTTGGCATCCGATGGCCGCGGTGCCACCTCTCCCTCCTTTCTCATTCGGTCTCTCTCGTGCAGTCGTGCTCGCACCGCACCGCACCGCCGCTGCTCCACGGCGCCTCCACCCCGCCCCCTCCTCTCCGCTGATCCGTAGCTTCGCCGCCGCCTCACGCGCCGGCGGGAGGGCTCCGCCGAGGCTTGGCGTGGGCGGCCGCTCCCCTCCTCGATCCCTCACGCCCCGAGCCTTCTCCTCACCCCCACCTCTCTGCGTGGCCTGTGCCTCACCGCGGGCGCGGGTGAGGTGAGCAGGGTTGGGGACTTGGGGAGTGGGGGAACGGGACGACGCGGACGAGCTCATTCCTCCTGTCCACGTCTCGGTTCGGACTGAATCTGAGGTATTCCTCGCTAGAGCCTACTTTCTCCTCCTCCGCGTCGCGTGGATTCCATCGCGGACCTGGATTGGGTCTCGTTTCTTCTTCCAATTAGCAGTTAACTCATCCAGTTTATTCTAACTTCGTTGACGATAATAGTAGTTTTTTTTTAATTAAAAAGAGATAGTTATGCTGAACCCATTGCCCCGTAGGTATGCTCTGGCTAACTACTGTAATTGCAAATGGCTGAATCATTTCCATGGCTGTCTGTTTAGCTGGCAAGGTATATGCAATAGTGAACAGTGCCATTTTTATCTGCAACAATTAATGTTGGAATATGCAGTAGTGAGCTACTACACAATTTTCCTGTGCAAGTGTGCAGCCTTTCTATATGCTGTCGACTAAGTGTTTTTTTTTTAATTTGTTTTTATTCAAGCAATGTTGCTTGCCACAATTAGCAGGTGAGTGGCCGCCTACCAACAATGTCCGCATCTCGTGAGGTTGATGATGGGCCTGCCGTGCTACATTTATATAGATGGAAAAGGTCCCAACCACATCTTGAACTATCGGAATTTCGAGAAGCTTTCATATCTCCTACACGGCGTCTATTTGGACTTCTCTCGGATCATGGTGACGTTTTGTTGCTTTCCGTTTTTCTCTGGCATCCCTGTTGGAGCCTTCTGCTTAACATATTGTTGATTTTGTACTGATTGTGGTTTTTACAATCCAGGCGATCTTATATTGGCAATGACTGATGTCGATCAATCACAAGTTCAATCACCTAGTACCCTCTCAGATAGCTGTAGTCCAGTCCTCTTTGATTGCTTTTCTTCTATTCCTAGAGTGAAGTCTTTAGCATGGGGGCAATGTTGTGATGCCTCTAGTCAACTTGAGGATTCAATTTTTAATGAAGTTCTTGTTGTATCTAATGATGATTCTATCACACTTCATGCGTTTTGTCATTCCTTCAAAAGCACACTAACAGACAGTTCTGCATTGGAGACTCGAGAATTGCATGGGGAGTGGAAAGAGTGGCATCCTAATCAGTGTTCAGTGTTGGAGGATGGTGAGTCAGACCCAAAGAACTACTTTCGTTCTTTTCTGACTACAATCAGTGGATCTGTTTCTGATGGGAAGTACCAAGCCAAATTTCCTATGAAATCTTCACTTCCTCATTCAGCAGAGGTGGTATCGTTTAACATATTTGACATTACTTTGTCTTTTTTGAGGTTCTGGTCTAGCAATTATCCTTCGAAGACTCAGATGCAAAATGATAGTGAATCTCAACATGGTTTTCATGGTCATGTTCCTACAACTGAAGCATCCTGCAATTGCCGGTGGGAGTGTTTAAAAGTTTTGCCTAGTTGTTCAGGTTATTTGATTGGCCTGGTCTTAGTTCGTTATGAACCAGTGAGCTGTGAGGTCCATCAATGCAACATGAAGGATATTTTGATTGTTGTTCTTGAGATAAATCAGTGGGGTATACAGTGGAACTTTGTTGCAGACCTTCAGAATGTATATGATCGTGCAGTTCCTAATCAACAATGGGTTGATTTTCAATTGTCAGATGATTTTCTTGCCTGCCTTAACTTGGGAGGGTTTGTTGTTATTTGGAATGTGAGAACTTCTAATATCGTCGCCTCTTTTAATGTGCTTGAACGGTGCAGAACAGATCTAGAAATTCCTCTGTGGAGCACCACACCCACTGCAAAAAAACTTGATGGAGAAAATACCCTTGTTCGGAATCTCGCAGGAAGAATGTTTAAGAGGTTAGTTTTGTCATCATATTCACTTGTTCTTGCTGTCGTTGACGAGGTTGGGGTAGTGTATGTGTTCTATGGTGAGGGCATCTTAGATTTGAAAACCAGTATGCATGGAAACTTTCATCCGTCTTCCATGTATCATTGTGGCGGTAGTTTTGCTGCCTGGGAAGCTGCTGGTCATGAGATTGGGAGTCTTACATTTTGCAGTCATCAATCTGGGCAACAATTGGTCTACAACTTTTCAGAAAGAGACAGTCCTGGTGTTGTCAGACCTAGGAAAAGAAGAAAACATTGTAGGAGTAACGAAGATCAGGTGGATAGCTGGCCGAGCGGTTTCAGTACTACAACACAGATGGAAGATGAGTTAGCTTATCCTGACACAATGGCAGTTTCCAATCCATTAAGAAGAGTGATCCTTCCACCATGCAGATTACAGGAGAATGTAATTAGCATCTCGCCTTTTGGACTAACAAGAGTCTTTAGAAACTGCATTGCAGATGGAAAGAAGCATCTTAGAATTGTTCACACGAAGTTTCTTATGGCTTCATCTTTCCTTGACGAGAGGGATATTGATGCTAGTTTTCTTGAAAGGTCCTCATTTCAGAAGGATTCTACTTTTACGGGAGAATGTGTCCTTTGCTCTTTTCAGGGATATGTGTATCTGATTACCCAGAATAGCCTTTCTGTGGTTCTTCCATCAATTTCTGTTTCATCCTTTTCATCTCACAATAATGGCATCAAATTTTGGCAACCGACTAATGCTGGTGGTAGTGCATGTGATGCTCTGAATTTATCATTAGTAAACATGCCTGAAACAAGGTGGAAGCCTTGGCATGCAGAAGTTTTGGATAGAGCATTGTTGTATGAAGGACCTGCATTTGCAGACAGGCTCTGCTGGGAGAATGGTGTGTTTTAATGCACTTGGGAATATCTTTAATATTTTTCATGTCGCCTGTTGTCCTGCTATGCTCACTGCTTTTAGTTCCAAACCCAGTCTCCTTCTAGAAGTTCAGTTGCCTGTCCCATCCTGCAGTCCTGCAGTGTACTTAATATTTGACTCATGGATATGTTTTTCCTTAAGGTTATATTTATCAGATTTATTTACAGTGTATTGCAATCAGAAATTTGAACTACGGTATTTTAATCAGAAACGGGCTAAGCTATTTTAATTTACAGTAAACTATTTGCGAGATAAACTTTGTATAATGAATATGTTATTTCCATGAACGTATATTATAGTATTTTGAATATGGCATATTTTCATTCTATTCTTGGTGCCTGGTCAATCATCACTTTCTGGAATCATGACTGTTCCAATTATCATTCACAGTAGCTGGTTCAATGTGTTGACTGATACCTGGATATTAATTCGTACTCCCTCCATGTCAAAATTTATGGCGTATTCTGTTTCATTTAGACAGGAGTTTGACCAAAGATTACTCTATTAATATATCAATTATATGACACAGATGTAACCAAAAGAAAGTACTTTCGAATATGAATCTAATAATATACATTTTGTTTTATAAAAATTATGTGTTAATAGAGTACTCTTTGGTCAACTTTTGTCCTAACGAAACAAAATACACACTATATTTTCAAATGGAGGGAGTACTAAAAACTGCAATTCATTTACTCCTGTATCATCTATCATTTTGTGGCTGGTATCCAACAAGCAAATATCTCATTCCCCTTTTCTATTAGCACTTATTTCTCATTTATGTATGTATTGCCACAATGCAATATTCTGTTCAACACACACTGAGTAAAATGTGTTTATTGCATTGGCAGGGTGGGACCTGAAATTCTCTCGGTTGCGTTGGATGCAATTGGCCTTGCATTACACAAAGATTAGTGATCTTGAGCAGTAAGATCTTGTATTTTCTTTCGTCTAGACACTAATATCAGTTTTGTTAATGTTTGCCTTATATTTCATCTCTCTTACCTATGCCCTAGTTTTAATTACACTTATGGACATTTGAAATGTTCGTGGCACATGTGTTGATGATGCCGATGAATTACAATTGTTTGAAGAACATTAAAGTGTTTGTTATATATGCAGAGCAAACTAGTTGAACGAATCAGGAGATGAATAGCGAAACTAGTTTCTATATTGCCTATGTGTTTTGAGATTGTTGAAACTTGAAAGAGGTGGTCTTCTAGGTGGAAAACTGAATTTATATCTGAAAGGGTATAGTGAATAAGACTTAGATTTGTACCACAGTCACTAAAAGGGAACAATTTGTTGCATGCTATCATGATCTCTTTCTGATTACTCCTAGGCATCCATATACTCATGCTTATACATTCTTCTGACTTCACCCTTTATGTGCATTCTTTCTATATATACACTGTTTCATGTTATTTGCTTTAGTTTTTAGTTAGTTCCATGCACACCGTTTACTTTCTTAAAAAATAGTTTAATTTGCATTTATATGAATTGCTAGATCATTACATATGCTCGCGGAGGTTGATCTCGCAGAAGAAGGTGTCTTGCAACTGCTATTAGCATCTGTCTACCGGCTATTAAGTAGGACAGAAAGTGATAATGAAGTTGCGGCATCATCCAAGTATATTTCATTCCCTGATAACTTATTTATCACGAGTCAATAAGTTGTATTAGGTTGTGCTCGGCAGGTGGGTTGGGAACTTCCCTGGCATGCAAACAGAGCAACTGATTAGCTCATGATTAATTAAGTATTAGCAAGAAAAAACTTGAAAAATGAAGTAATATTATTTTTTAAAGAAACTTTCCTATAGAAAATTTTTATAAAACATACACCATTTTAGCAGTTTGGGAAGCGTGCGTATGGAGAACGAGGGAGTAGAAGTTGGGAAAAGCCCCTGCCGAACACAGTATTAGTGAATTATGATTCTTTGATACAAACAGTTTATACCTACAAGAAACGATTTCTAATTTATCATTCGACAAACATGCACATCAAAGAAGTTTTTAATAGGTAAAAGCATAATGGTAAGACATGAAATGTTTTGAATATAGTCATTGGACTGTCAAGAATAAATTTTGCATTGAAAATACAGTTAAATGGTACTGATATACATTTGTACTTTGATATATTAGTACTGATTTAACATTGACATGTATGACACATTGACACTACCATTCTGCAATACTTAAATGAAATCATTTATTGATCAAGCAAATGGACGAAGACCGGTTACTTGCTGCAACAGATACAGCCAAACCATGTAGAGCTGTCTTTAAAACTGCAGTAGGATATAATTAGGATATGCTACATCTGATGTTCCTTTCTGTTGTTGTCCTTGTTTTGAATTGACGAAACCTGCAATATGTCCTTGTTGCTTTTTAACTTTTACCTTCGTAATTTGTAAGCTTAAGTGTGAAAACAGGTTGATGGTTTTAGCTATGCGCTTTGCGACGAGAATGATCAAATCCTATGGGCTACTTAAGCAAAACAAAGGTAAAATCTTTTATTTGCACCTTTTACTTTATTTGTTCTATGCGAGACTTACTCTCTCTATCTCTTAGGTACACCAGAAAATTCAGTAAAACTTCATGAAATGGCTTTCCTTTTGGGGGCAATTAGAAGTATCCAGAGCCGAATCTCTGCAAAGAACCAGAATTCTATTCGGATGGTGAAATGATGATAACTTGTTTTTGTATAAATTAATTGTACTTGTACTTTGGATAATCCTTCTTATTTGGTGATGCTGTGCTATTTTGTAGCAGGGAGATGACAAAAGGTCATTGAAAATAGGCACAGAAATATCACTGAACAACTCTTCATTGCCAATTGTTGTAGTGGATGGTGTTTCAGCAGGACAATCGGGTGGCATAGAATCTCGTGATAGGCAAGAGTCACGACCTGCAATGTTTGAGTTAGTTTCTAGTAGCAATGGACAGTTAGTTTTAACTCCAGTTGAATCCTCTATTAGTGCTACTGAGCATCATGTCATTGATACTGATCAAGTTGTAATACCAAGTACTCAAGGAAATATCAAAGATATGATGAACCGGTGGGAAACGAATAATCTGGACTTGAGAACTGTAGTAAAAGAAGCACTAATGTCTGGTAGACTACCTTTGGCAGTCCTTCAACTGCAACTGTTGCGCCAGAGGGAATCGTTTTCCAATGACCCAGAAGATGTTTTCTCTGAAGTTCATGAAATAGGAAGGTCCATCGTTTATGATCTGTTAATGAAGGTAATGTAGTGCCATTTGCTTAACATGTGTATGCCCTCATCATTTCCTGTCATCTAATGCTTTTATCTGCAGGGTGAAACTGGATTGGCAGTCGCAACCTTGGAAAGACTAGGAGATGACATAGAGTCAGACCTCAGGCAACTTATGCAAGGTACGGTCAGGAGGTTACTTAGGCAGCAAATTGCTGAGGAAATGAAGAAGCGTGGGTACATGAGTTCAAATGAGTGGAAGATGCTGGAGATCATATCACTGATTGAGGTTTGCTTCTACCCCTGCTTTAGCTAATTGGGAAAATTATAATATTCCAATATATTTTTGTTTGGTCGCAACTTGAAAAAAAGTTCAAAATGCTGGCTTGATCCTTTGCTTTCATAGTGATCAACCTTTTTTTTTTCTGTCTGTGGAAAAGCAATTTTACCCAAGCAGCAGCTTCTGGGACACGTATCTTGGCAGGGAGAATGTCATTCACGATGCTGCAAACATTGTTACTCTACCAGGAGAAGATAAACCAGTACTAATTCTCCATATTCATAGCCATTCCCCTATTGAATGTGGTGATGTTGATGGAGCTGTGATTGGTTCTTGGGCAAATGTGAATGATTACACTAATCTGAAGGAGTTCTCTGAAAGCAGTTTATCTGATGGTTATTGGGCCTGTGCTGCCATATGGTCTGATGCTTGGGATCAAAGAACTGTGGACCGTGTAAGTCATGGCTTGTCATGTTGTACTTGTTAATTTGGAGATTGCAGCCATGTTTTGTAGCTCATCTGAAAATTTAAGTAGTTTTGCTAGTCTAGTTATATCTGTCCAATCACTATTAAATCAAGTGGAATTTGTTATGCTATATATGGGATAGTTGTATTTTTCCACTCATCAGAGGATCAATTTACCATTAACATTGCCACAGAAATAATGGTAATGTTGGTTTGCATCATTCATTTTCTCTGAAATATGTTTTGTAATCACCTTTAGTTTGTTGGTTTCATTGCTTTTTGGCTACCTTACTAGATTGCTGCCCACTCAATTCTGAACTAGGGCCTGAATTAATTTTGGTATAGTCATGGACTTATGGTTCTTATTATATGCTCTATAGATAATACTGGACCAGCCTTGTCATGCGCACACTCATTTCTCATGGGAATCTCAATTTGAATATTTTGTTGCTCATAATGATGTGATGCAAGTCTGCAAACTCCTGGACATTATTCCTGACAGTGTACTTCTAGAAGGGATTCTTAGAGTGAATGTGGAGAATTCACAAGCTACTTGCAACACTATGACTAATGTAGCAAACCAGGATTATAAAATGTACTTGTGTGACTCAGAAGAGCCAGAACCTTTTTGTATGGAAATACCACATGTCAAAGTATTCAGATCTTTGTGTAATCATGACTCAACATCTTGGATGAGAATGATCATGCTACAGGAATTGGCAAAGAAGCATATTTTTATGAAAGAGTATTGGCAAAGCACTACTGAAATTATACCTATACTTGCCCGTGCAGGCATACTTATTAATACATCAGAGCTTTGTTCAGATGTGCTAGATGATGCATATTACTGGGATTGCGAAGGAGCACTGCACAAATTAGTCCTGCACTTTTGTGTGCAGTATAACACACCAAACCTACTGGGCCTCTATCTGGACTACTGTAACTTGGCTCTTGAAAAGGATTCTATCCCTTCGCTCAAGGAAGCCACAGTAAGTTTTTGTGCAATTTTATTTTATGATATTTGATGTTCAATAATATTCTCTGTATTCACCTTTGATACACACCTACCTAATTTTCAATTATGCATTCCATATGATGCAATGATATTTGTTGATAAACTAGATTATTTAGTTTAGCATATATATAAACTTGGTGATTTAGCCATTACATGTTTAGTTTTTTTTAATGTTGGATTGAGGTTTATGTTCCAAGTTATGTCTGGCTCTTTTGTTCATGTAAATACTTTGTTTTACAATATTCTTTAGAAAATTTAAAAAAGTCCAGATCCTTCAATTTTATTGGAATTTCGCCTATCCTATTCATACTATTTACAAAGTGGCCTTAGTTTCCATTTGCAAGCTAATTTTCCCTAATAGCAAATCAATTATTGTTAGAAATTGCTTTCACCGTTTGAATGAGAACATTGTGGCATTCGCAAAGCCTGCACCACAATGGTGTCATGCCCAGAGTTTTATTAGCTTGCTGCTAAGCTGATTGTTCCATCTATATTTGACTAAAGATTTGCCTTTGATACTAGGAATAGCTGTTATAGCTACTTTGATACTAGAGACATGCTGTTATAGCTATTTTATGACCATTCTCTAGTTGTGGTATGCGAAGTACTTGGCATGCTTCCTTACATCATAGGTGTAAGATTAAGCTTCTTAACATGCTTGTCTGTTGTTTCTTCAGTATATAATTTATAGTAGGAGTTAGCCTGACCCCTGGTTGCTATGTCATAAAACTTTTCAGAGTGATTGCAAGTGGGCACAATGGTTACTCTTCTCCAGGGTCAAAGGTTATGAATATGAGGCATCCTTTTGTAATGCACTTTGGAATTTGTCACAGGATAAGGTTAGGCATAACAGCCTTGCTGCTATTGAGATAGATGAAATACTGTATACTGTCGATGATATGGCTGAAAGAATCGGGGAAATGTCTGCTCTTGCAACCCTAATGTATGCTTCAGCACCAATCCAGAAGTCCATATGCACTGGAAGTGTGAACAGAAACTGTGGGATATCTTCTCAGTGCACATTAGAGAACCTTAGCCCTCGCCTTCAGCAATTTCCAACACTATGGAAGACCCTTCTTTGTTCTTGTTTTGGGCAAGATGGCTATGGTTGTTTAAACTGCTCTCCAACTAATGGTAAACAAAATACAGCTTCATCCCCTCTTTATATTAGAATGTTATTGTTTTGTATGTGCTACGCATAAAGTGAACTATATTTCCTTTCCAGAGTTTGGGAAATCACTAATTTCAGAGTATCTGCGCTGGCGCTATAACATTTTTTCCTCTGCTGGAGGAGACACTTCATTGCTGCAAATGCTCCCATGTTGGTTCCCAAAGTCTATTAGAAGATTAGTTCAGCTATTTGAACAGGTTTGTCTTTATTTTGGATAACATGTGCATGTAATGCTTTTGAATTTAAGCCTTGATTTTTATTTTGCTCTGTGTAAGATAGCCTTTATTGTTGTTCCGCTAAGAGTTTAACAAAAAAAAACATAAAACCTGGGACCAGTTACTGTTCTTATCTTGACAAAAATGAGTTTTCTCCCAAATATTTTCCATTTCGTGGCATTTTCAACATCAGGCAACACATAATAGTGAACAAACAAAAAATGCCTCGCATGGTACATTACCACCAATATATTGTTCGTGCTGATTCCTGTAATTTTGGTAACCCTACCCCATGACATTATTAGTTTGGTTTAGGTTATTATTCCATAAACATGGAATTGCTACCGGATTTTTTTTATCTAAACTACTCCCTCCGTCCCAAGATAACTTCATTTTTCACCCATCCTACACATACCAATACATAAGCAAAAAGACTAAGATACCCTCTACTTTATCAAATTCCAACACAACTGTCCCTCACTTTATCTACTTCCAGGGCATATGTTCCCTACTTTCACAAACTTCAGCATAATGATTGATAAAAAAGTGACCTTATTTTGGGACAAACAAGATGGGGGCAAACATGATCTTATTTTGGAACGGAGGAAATACTTTAAAAGGAGATGGCTAATCATGAACTGAGACCAATAGAAGTACTCCCTCCGTCTCTTAAAAACTCTCATTTTTAGCCTACCTCACGTATACCTATACAATGCTACAAAGACTACAATGCCCTTCACCTTTTCAAATCCCAATGCATTTTTCCTGCCTTTGCAAGTCCCGAGACATTTATCTCCTACTTTGCCAAACTCCAATGCAACAATTGCTCAAAAACGATGTCTTTTTGGGACGAACAGAGAAGCTAAAAATGAACTCTTTTTTTTTGGACGGAGGTAGTATTTGAGATGCAATTGTAATTTAACTCATCACATTTGGTTTATAGAAGTTTGCAATTGTGTTCGCATCTTAAGAAATACTTTTGTTGTTTTGATCCACAATCTATGACCAGGGCCCTTTTGGAATGCAACTACTATCAAATACACCGTCATCCGAAGAGTTGTTTACTCACAGTGTCGCAGATTATATATACAATACTGCGGGGTATAGTGAAGTTAATGCGTTGTCCTTGGAAGCATCCATTCAAAAAAGTGTTGAGGAAGAACTGTACTCTTCCCTTGAGGTATGCTCATCTTATGTTTTATATAAACATACCTTCCTGGAAAATGTTTTTTTTTGGATTTGTATCTTGCCTCATCTTTGTGCCTTTGAGCCATGCTACTGTTGTACAGTCTGAATTTGAACACTTAATTCTATGATATTATTCATCTGTGCTATTATTAGATGTGATACCAATCAGTAATGCAAGGGACACTATTTTATTAGAACAACAGCTAGTGTAAAGGTGCTTGAACTTAAGCCGAAAGATCCCACAAGCTTAATCCGAATTGGTTGGCTTCAAGGTGGCATACTTAAATAAAATAAGCCCACCTATAGCAGGCAAACAATATAGCTTGAACCTTCTTCGCTAGTATTTTTCTTAAATCAACATTGCATGCATTCCATGAAGTTGAGTTTCTTTTCCTCTATGATTTGGTATGCTCTATTATAGTTTTGTAGATTGTTTTTCCAAGCTAGAAATTTTATTATTACCCTCTTCAGGAGAAAGACTTGAGGGTGGAACACCATTTGCACCGTGGTCGAGCATTAGCTGCTTTCAGGCATCTTCTTGGTAAAAGGGCTTCACAGTTAAAATCTGCCAATGCACGTCAAGTGATCTCAGCGCAGTCTAGTGTCCAAGCAGATGTACAATTGATACTAGCTCCTTTAAGTCAAACTGAACGGCCAATTCTTTTATCGGTATGTTCATGTTCCTTGTTTGTTTTTCTCTTTACAATATTCAATCTTCTGGCATTCATCAATCTTTTGTGTTGCAAATTTCAATAAATTTTTTTTATCACATCAATGTCCAAAATAACCGAGTGTCACCATTGTTCAAATTTTGTTCATCTGAATAATGAAATGTCCTTCTAAAGATGAACAGAGTCACGGACACTGGACTTCTACAATGTAAGTCAGTAAATGTGAATGGACATATGGAGTATCGACTGTTCTATTCAGTAGTATCTATGTGAACTTTTGAGGTGGCAATATTCCAAATGTTTTCTGGAGATGACGGGATGTGATATGCCATTTAGTTATAGTTCTGACTTCTGATGCTATTATACTGAACCATAGAATATACAATTAGCATAAATTTGCAAAACAACTTATATTAATTTGTTGATTTAGGAATAGGTTTCCAGATTTGTACATTTAATGCTTTAGGTTTTTGGCTGTCTTTTCACTTGTTTATGCCTTTCCAATATCAGGTAGCTCCACTTGCTATTACAAACTTTGAGGACTCAACTCTGGTTGCTTCGTGCACATTGCTGTTGGAACTCTGTGGTCTCTCTGCTAACATGCTTCGTCTAGATATTGCTGCACTTCAACGTATCTCCGACTACTATAAGTCATTTCATCAAAATAAACAATGCGAGCTATCTTCACCAAGGAGTCCTAGGCTACATGTACTCTCCCATGGAGCTGACATTGTTCCTACTCTTGCCCGAGCATTAGCAGAAGATTATGTCCAGTCTGATCATCTTCATGTTTTGGAGCAGAAGCAACCCTCTAAGTCCCCCAAGAGGGAACATCCATCACAACCTCTTAAAGCTATTCTGCATCACCTTGAAAAAGCAAGTCTGCCAGTGTTAGAGGAAGGTAGAACCTGTGGGTTTTGGCTTTTGAGTGGTATCGGTGATGCATCTCTTTACCGAACACAGCAAAATGAAGCCAGCCAACATTGGAATTTGGTTACGGAATTCTGCCAGGCACACCATCTCCCATTAAGTACAAAATATCTTGCTTTACTGGCCAATGACAATGATTGGGTATTCACTAGTTTTTTTTTTCTTTTCATGTTGTCTATGTTGTTTATGCAAGTCCACACATTAATTTGACTATGCAATCATTCATTTGGCAGGTTGGTTTTTTGACAGAAGCTCAGGTGTCAGGTTTTCCAATTGAAGTTGTCATTGAAGTGGTATTGTTCTTCTTTCTAAAAGATCTGATAGTTCCTATTCATAGAAAAAAATTACTAAAAAAACTATCTTCATTTGTTTTCTCTGGTTTTGTGTTCAGGCAGCCAAAGAGATAAGGGATTCAAGATTGAGAACTCATATACTGACGATTCTGAAGAACATGATGTCAACTAGAAGGAAATCATCTAATAATGCAACTTCAGGAAGTAGTGAGTTCTCTTTTGTTGCTGTTGATGGTGATAGCACTATGGAGCTTTTCTCTGTACTCGCTGTCTGTGAAAAACAAAAGAACCCTGGGAATGCCCTCCTGAATCAAGCAAAGCAAATGCAGTGGTCTTTATTGGCTATGATTGCTTCATGTTTTTCAGATGCGACTCCTCTCTCATGCTTAAGTGTTTGGCTTGACATTACGGCTGCAAGGTAGGCCATTGAGCATTGCCATCTGTAGAATTTCTGATATCTACATTTTGCAAGCTTCATTAATACCACTGGTGTATAACATTGTTGCAATGACATTTATTCTGTCATCAGGGAGATGTCATTGATCAAGGTGGATGGTATTTCCTCGAAAATAGCAAAAAATGTTGGATCTGCTGTTGAAGCCACAAATAAATTACCAAGCATGAGTAGGAATGTTGTATTTCGTTACAACAGGAAGAATCCAAAACGAAGACGATTCCTGGAGGCTTCTCCCGAAAGCTTCATATCAGGTTTCTCATCATGTGGACCAAGCTCTATTGCAGCTTCTAGTTCTCCAAATGTTGATGCTCAGCAGAAAATACAAAACCCCATATCTGAAGAGACTAAAACTCCAGTTGATATTGATGAAAGACTTGCATCATTATCAAGTATGGTGGCAGTGCTTTGTGAACAGCAGTTGTTCCTACCATTGCTTAGAGCTTTTGAAATGTTTCTTCCTTCGTGCTCCCTTCTCCCCTTCATTCGCTCTCTTCAGGTTGGTATATCTTCGTTTTTTTTAAAAACTAATGGTGTATCCAATTTAACCTAAGCATTTGTGTTATCCTTTTTAGGCATTTTGTCAAATGCGTCTGCCCGAGGCTTCGGCACATTTGGCATCATTTTCAGCAAGACTGAAAGAGGAAGCATCTCATGCTCAATTAAGCTCTTCAAAAGAAGAGTCAGCTATGATGGGATGGGTAGCTGTTACTGTTGTAAAAGCTGCAGATGCAGTACTCTTGACCTGTCCATCAATTTATGAGAGGAGATGCTTGCTAGAGCTCCTTTCAGCGGCTGATTTTTCTGATGGTGGCTACTCGTCAGCTTATTTTCGCCGAAGTTATTGGAAAATAATTTTGGCTGAACCTTCTGTATGCAAAGATGGTGATATCTACAAGTGGAATGATTCCATGGATGATGCTTCCCTCTTAGCATCATTAGAAAAGGATGGTCGATGGGAGCAAGCACGAACTTGGGCAAGACAACTAGAGTCAAGTGATGTAGCTTGGGAGTCTACTTTTGATCATGTCACGGAATCACAGGTATTTGTTTTGTACCATGTTGATGCAGTTTATCATCTGTTACATTACCAAGTGTGCCCTTATGACTTTTATGCTGATATAAACCTGTTCTATATGTGTAGGCAGAAGCTATGGTTGCTGAATGGAAGGAGTTCCTCTGGGATATCCCACAAGAACGTGCAGCTTTGTGGGGCCACTGTCAATCGCTTTTCATGAAATATTCTTTGCCTCCTTTACAGGTACTGTCTTCAGAAGTGAAATTGGTTAAAACACTCTTCATGTGATCTCTTTATCTGTGTGAATTTTATCAGTTGTTATATACGTCCAATTGTAATTTCAGGCTGGATTATTTTTCCTTAAGCATGCTGAAGCAGTAGGAAAAGAGATACCAGCACAAGAGCTTCATGAGATACTTCTGCTATCTTTGCAATGGCTAAGCGGAACTTTCACTAACTCCTCTCCGTAAGCTTTGTTGTGATTTATGTTAATGTTGTGCTTGATCTCATCATCTCCTTACAGACATACGTTTTTTTTCAGGGTATATCCACTTCATCTTCTCCGTGAAATTGAGACTAGGGTTTGGCTCCTGGCTGTGGAGTCAGAGAGTCAGTCTAAGGCTGACGGAGAATTTGCACCTCCCAGTGTTACTCAAAATCTAGCTACTGGAAACAATACCAATATTATAGAACAAACAGCTGATGTCATCACAAAAATAGACAATAGTATGAGTTCACCACGCATGAGAACAGAAAGGAATGGTATAAGGGACAACAAGCCATCATTCCATCAACATTTGCAACTCTTTGAGTCTAATGGCGAAGGAACGAACAACACAAGGGCAAAGCGAAGATCAAAAACAAATATGCTACTTAGACGGGTTGCCAATGATAGTGTTGATAGTAGTATAAATGATTCTGGTGATAATTCTAACTCCTTTCATAACTCAAAGATTGCTGGACAAGCAAGCAATTTGCTGTCAGAAGAGGAGTTTGCAAAGATGGAAGCGTCTTTATCTGGCTGGGAACAAAATGTTAGGCCTGTGGATATGGAAAAGGCTGTTCTCTCCTTATTGGAATTTGGACAAATAACTGCAGCCAAGCAACTTCAACAAAAGCTATCTCCATCATATGTTCCTGAGGAACTTGTCCTTGTTGATGTTGCTTTGAGAATTGCCAATAACAGCAGTAATGGAGAGATCAGTTTATCATGCTTTGACTCGGAAGCTCTTCCAACACTTCAGTCACTAGGAAGCAATACGATTGATCCATCTGAGGTCTGATTTTTCTGTTGTATTCATTGCTTTCAGAAGTTCCCATTAGATGATACAAAACATTTCATATAAGGATTGGCTAATTACATGAGTAATCAATAATGAAATTACAGTAAATATTTTTTCCCTCAGCGCAAAACACAAGAAAAGAGTTAGTACAGAAAATGATATTGCATGTTACTGTTGAATCAAATGCCATGTCTAGTATGCATACTCTATAGTGAAGTTTTGGTATGTTTCTGGCATGTTGCATGAATTAATATGACATAATACAGACATTGCATGAACACATGTATTTGGAAAACACTGACCTAATTATACACTTATTTCTAGATGTAGGATCGAGTAAAATATTATTGAAAAATGACAAGATGTTTATTCCATATCATTCATTTTAAAAAAAAGTTCAATAGTGCTTTGAAATGATCACACGGTTACACTGCTTTTTCCATGGTCAGAATGACATTTACTATCATTGTATGTTGAAAGTTATGTAGTAAATGTTGAGTAGTGAATGATCCAAACTACAATTTTTTGTCAGGTTATGGAGGAACTAGCCATGAAATGTGGTGAGGGTCGTGGACGAGCTCTTGTCAGGAGAATAGCAGCAGTTGTTCAAACTGCAAAAGTACTGGGGCTCCCATTTTCTGAAGCATTTGAGAAACAGCCAATTGAACTTCTGCAGTTGCTTTCTCTGAAAGCTCAGGATTCTTTTGATGAAGCTAAATTTTTGGTGGAGACACACACCATGCCTGCATCTAGCATTGCAAGAATTCTTGCTGATTCCTTTCTAAAGGTACACCAACTACACCATCCTTTAAGTGTACTTCATTTTGGAGGAACAAGTTGTTCTGTATATTGTTTAATGTGCTTTTAATATTTGGCAGGGCCTTTTTGCTGCACATCGTGGAGGTTATCTGGATTCCCAAAAGGAAGAAGGTCCTGCACCCCTGTTATGGAGATCTAGTGACTTCTTGAAGTGGGCAAAATTATGTCCATCAGAACCAGAAATTGGCCATGCTTTGATGCGGTTGGTCATGACTGGTCATGAAGTACCACATGCTTGTGAGGTTGTTTTATCTTCTAGCTTGCCAATACTGCAATATTGATTTGTATACCTGCAATGTCAACACCCTTACACAATTGCACCAAGTTTAAATGCGTTGTTACACTAAGAAATTATAAAGTTATCCAAACAGTTGACATGAAATGTTCATGTTTGACCCTTGATACATTATTAAGAGACAATTAATTAGCATCAGCATGTTTATGCCATAAAAAATGTTATTTTTGAAAAAAAAATGATGCTATCAGTTTATTTCCACTCATAAAGGGACTACGACTTAACTGTAAGTCAAGTAACATGCACTTGATGAGGTATCACCATATTAGTAGTGTTTAAAGTGATGGCTTTTATAGAGCAATTAAGTTTAATAAAATCAATTGATTTGGAGTGTTGGGCATCTGTATTGGGATCTCAGTACTTCTTGTAGTTTTTGCTTTTTGTGGCTTATGGGTAACAAGTATCTATTACTCTTGCTCGTAAGCTTAATTATTGAATTATTTCACTGTAGTATTTGAAGAGACATGGTATAATCGTAGTAGATCTGAAACTTACTAACTCACCAGTTTTTGTGTTAAACTGGTCAGCACTAGCTAGTGTCCTGTTGGCCATTAAAGAATTTTGCTATTTTCACACTCTTTGCATCATATGTAGGTCTATACTTAGCCATCTTTTTAGTCATTCTCCCTCGGCTTATATAGAAGGAAGTAAAGAACCAATTTTCTTGTCTGAAAACCAGAAGTCATCCTTCTTTGTCAACCTTGCATTTTTTTTATATCAGTATTTTAAGTTTTATATATCAGCTGCTGACATTGATTGGTGAATTGCTTGGAATTAATAATTTTGCAGAATAATGATAAACCTTCATTGGTATTCATATGTTTGTGTTATTGCATGTAAACTTAATGTATACAGGCTACTTAGCTACCACCATTAGTTTGACTTTGGTTTGGCTTGAATTTTACTGTTTTATGCTGTTTCCTTACCGTTTCTGGATTTTTCATTTCAAATGTCTTTGCAGGTTGAACTCCTAATACTGTCCTACCACTTCTACATGTCCTCTTCTTGTCTTGATGGAGTGGATGTTCTCGTCACATTTGCAGCTAATAGAGTGGAGTCATATGTGTTGGAGGGAGATTTTTCTTGTTTAGCTCGCTTGATCACTGGAGTGAGCAATTTCCATTCCTTGAGCTTCATTCTTTCCATCCTCATAGAAAATGGGCAATTGGAGTTGTTACTTCAAAAGTATTCTGCCACCGACTCAGCCACAGGGGCACCTGCATCAGTTCGAGGGTTTAGGATGGCTGTCATTACCTCACTGAAACATTTTAACCCAAGTGATGACGACGCTCTCTCTCTGGTCTCTCTCTCTCTCTCTGCAATTTTCTGTTTCAGAAATTTATTCATATCTGAGATACCAAGAGTGCATTTCCTTATGATCTAATTAGTCATATACAATCAAACAATCAAAATAATGTGTGACCCAATCTAGGCCCATAGCCAACTAGTCCATTTCCTAAAAGGACTTTATTAATCACAAAAGAGCATCTCTGCGGATACATCCTTGGACCCAATGCTTTCGTCTGGCTTAAAACTGCTTATTGGCCATATGCTATGCCATTTTTTGCTTTTGTCAATACAGGAAATGTGCTAACATTAGCTTGTTTTTAGAGATTATCAATTAGGACTTGGGAAAGAGATGAGGTTTGCTAGGAAACTAGAGAAAGAGATGAAATTATTCTTGGATGTCATGTCAGTCCACCCTATATATAAAGACCCAATTATCCTATTATCAATCAAGCAATGGATCTAAAGGTAGCCAAATAAACTTCAGACCTGTCTTAGCTTGACAGGGAGAACCCCTGCCAACACAAATTGAGAATGTGCACTATCCTCCTTGTTTGGACCCTTATTCTAGTCCTTCGTAGGTTTTAAATCTGTTGATTGAACACACGGAATGCCATTCTTGCATTAGTATGTACAGAGAAAAATGTGTCAGGTATCTTGTTTTTGCCCAAGGAACATCTTAGCATCTACATTGAAATAAAGAAAAGACGAAGAGTTTAGTTTCCTTCGCAGATAGTTGATCCTTACAACTTAGATATTACCATTTCAAAATATACCTCCTGTCTGCTGCTTTGCAACCTTACAATTTCTGTATCCGATGCAGGTGTATAAGCACTTTGACATGAAACATGAGGCTGCTTCTCTCCTTGAGTCACGTGCAGAGCAATACATGAACAGGTGGTTATCTCGACATGACAAAGAAAGGAGGAATGATGAGCTCCTTGAGGCTATGCATCACCTTGTTGAGATGGCTGAGGTTCTTTCAACGATTGATGCTGGCCAAAGGACACACCGTGCTTGTGCTCGCGCTTCACTCCTATCACTTCAGATCCGTATACCCGATCTTCTGTGGATTGGTCTTTCGGAAACTAATGCTCGGCGGATTTTTGTAGAACAATCTAGGTTTCAGGAGGCCCTCATTGTTGCTGAAGCATACAACATAAATCAGCCAATGGAATGGGCTCCAGTCTTTTGGAACCAGATGCTGAAGCCAGATCTAATCGAGCAGTTTGTGGCCGAGTTCGTGTTGGTGCTGCCCCTGCAGCCACCAATGCTACTCGAGCTTGCAAGATTTTACCGGGCAGAGGTTGCAGCCAGGGGGGATCAGTCGCACTTCTCAGTCTGGCTTTCTCCTGGAGGCTTGCCTGCGGAGTGGGTGAAACATCTTGGCAGATCATTCAGGAGCCTGCTCCGCAGAACGAGGGATATGAGGCTGAGGCTGCAGTTGGCAACTCTTGCAACCGGATTTGGTGATGTCCTTGACGCATGCAATAGAGTTTTGGACAAGGTTCCAGAGACCGCTGGCCCTCTGATCCTGAGGAAGGGCCATGGCGGTACATACCTCCCTCTCATGTAAATCCTTTCCTAGTGATCCATCCATCCTGTTCTACTTTCGGCAGACTGATCCTTACAGGAGTAAATAGCGAGGTTAGGTTTTTCTTGTCCTTTCTTTGGCACCTGCGTTCAGCGATTCTTGCTCTTTTTGATACATACTGTACGGATGAAGCCATGGGAGACCTTCGGTTTGTATATATATACAAGCACTCTGAGTGGATAAGATGGTCGCAGCCGATCGCGAGTGAGTTTTTGCTGCTTCAGTCGGTGGAAGTTTTCGTGTGGGTTGTAACGTCGCACTCGTGGTGCCTGATGTTTGTAGTTTTTTTTGTTGTAAATTACATTGAGCCAACCATGAAATTTTGTAAAAGTTGTTTGATGCGTCACCTGTACTTCATAAGACACTCATTGATATGCCTGTTGGTCGGACCTGAGTTTGTCCAACTGACATGAAATCTGAATCCTTCGTGATCATTTGAGTTTCCGGCAGTTTTAGTCAAAGTCCTGTCTGAGAAGACGATGTGCACTTGATTTGTTGTTCTTTTTGATAAGATTATGCTATTGATTATAAGCTCATATTTTTGTTTATGCTGGTGCTTATAACATAAAATTTATATTTTTATCTTAAATTTAGAATTGATTTTAGGATATTTTAACGAAGTTTATTTTTTAGCCCTGACTTTTGGATCGCTAGAACATGTATATAAAATTTTCATTTATAAATTATTTTTTATTTGTAAATTTATTGTTTGTCATTTTTTCAAGAAACACCAAAAGAAACACCAAAATAATGGCCCCTGAAACCGTATTGTTCATTCCCAACGACCCTCGGCGGCGTTGGTCAAATGCGTGAAAATTTTTGGTCACGTGGAGTGGATTTCAACTCCAACAAACCATGAGTGCATGACACCAAATACTTGACTTTTTCTGTGTTAAACTTTTGGTCATCGTTCTTATTTAAAAAAATTATAACAAAGATTAGAAAAATTAGTCATGCGTCCTATTAATATTTTTAAATCAAATAACACTAAAAATATTAATCATAATTTTTTTAAAATAAGACGAAGAGTTAAACATTTTATCTAGAAAATTAAAAAAAATTATCTTAGGACGGATGCCGTACTCCCTGTGGGCTTTTACGTTTAATGTTGTTGATTCTTAACGTATGTTTGGTGGACTTAAAGAAAATATAATTATCATTTATGTTGTTATAACTTATTTTATTGTTAAAGGTATTCCAAACATTACCATGATCAGAACTATATATAAAAAGTCAGTGAAGGAAATAAGCATTGCAGTAGACCATAGCAGAAATTTGTCTGCTGCCACCAACCAAAACTAAACAACTCTTCACAGACGTCGCACCGAACTCGGCGACGCCGCCATAGAAAAAACCTCCCAAGATCAGCGAGCCACTGCGGCGCCGGCGTCCATCCACCTCGCCGTCTCCCTCAAGAGTCAAGACGCCACCAGTAGCATGGTCGCCGGCGGCGAGGAGCTCGCCGCAGCGATGTCTCCGGCCACCCGGCCGCGTTGGTCACTGCTGCCGGTGCCGCCTCGTCGCCTCCGGTGGCCGCCCCTGCCGGCCGGTGGAATCGCCGCCGTCTCCTTCAGCTATCGATGTATGCACTGTAATGAACTCACCTCTCGCCTCCTCTTACTACTATACTGTGCTCCACTTCTATGCATGATTTGATTTGATAGGGCGTACGAGTGGATAGGAATAAAAACTGAATTAAGAGTATGAACTTAATTGCCCATTTGGAATATTTTCAGTTCTCCAGCTCGTTTTCTAAGGAATTTCCCCCCTTTTCTCCCATAAATATAATCTAATTACAAACAATTTTGTTCACGGTAACAAATGGTCGCCACATTCTACCATACCACTATACTAATTAGCTGCCCTGAATCAATGTCAAATTTATGAAATAATGGGATGTTTGTAGGGATAAAAAGGTCAGAAAATAACTAAACATTTTCACATCCATATTTTTTTCTTCAAAATGGAATAAAAAAGGGTAAATCTGAAATGGAAGCAATATAGGAAAGTCCCATATGAAACTATTCAATCGAAACCGCTTAGAAGCTGGTAATTCAAATAAAGAGGCAACAAAATATGGCATTCCACATTTAATATAGCATGACTTTATGAGTGACAAATACAACACAAATTAATACCCACTATGTTCTACATAAATTTTTACAATATGTGTGAAAAATTGATGATGATGGTAATTTTAAGCCATCCATATTTGACAGAAGGTATAAGTTCGAGAACATCAATAATCCACCTGAATCATAACCACAAGCCCATAAAATACGATTGTACAAGAAGCACAAATACAACCAATTATTGGTGAACTACTAGATATAGTTTGGACCATAGGGAAGTTTATGAAAATAATAATTTACCAGATTATATAAATGCCAATTACTGTATCAATGATATGATGTATCGATGAAAACGTTAGCAACCAGTCAAACCATTTTCTTTACCATTTCTGGTTCTCGTTACCGTGAGCTACCATTTTCAATTGGCTCGGTCGGCAAATATAAGAAATGACAGTCGGTAGGCCTGTTTGCATGTTTTCTACAACGTGAAATTGGGAAGATTTGACCATGGTCAAAGATCAAAAAGTGAAGTAAATTTTAAGGCTACGCCACTTAAAATGCTCTACAGTATTACTTTTACTGACATACAATGTCATTAAGCAGTAGCTGATCTGGTAGGATAGTCCGAACAAGTAAGACATATTTTTAGCTATTTTTTATTAATCTTTTGATATAAAATTTTATGTGTCTTGGTAAGAGTTCTCGTAGCTTTAACGGGGCAGTGAAGCTCGAGCCTCCACCGTTCCATACTAAATTCGTCCCTGCCACTAAGTATACATATGAGTGAGCAATATTACACCGACTCTGAATCCATATTATTAGGGGGTGTTTAGATAACAAAATTTTTTAGTAGAAATGTCACATCGGACGTTTGACGGGACGTCGGAAGGGGTTTTCGGATACGAAAGAAAAACAAATTTCACAGCTGTCAGGAAACCGCGAGACGAATCTTTTGAGCCTAATTATACCGTCATTAGCACATATTGGTTACTGTAGCACTTATGGCTAATCATGAACTAATTAGTCTTATGGCTAATCATGAACTAATTAGTCTTAAAATATTCGTCTCACGATTTTTCACATAACTATGCAATTAGTTTTTTTCATCTATATTAATGCTTCATTTAGATGTCTAAAGATTTGATTTGATGTTTTTGAAAAAAAATTATAAACTTGTCCTTAATGCATGCCTATATTTGGGGATTGGGACTACATTTGTCCGTGTCCCACGTGTCGCCGTGACATGCAGTGCTGGCAGCTGACGTGGCGCCTCCCGTAATTAATATATCTTCCACACGAAGGTTCTTTGCCAGCCTCCGCTTTCTCCCACTAATCCCGATTCCGATCCGATTCCACGGCGCAAATCCCATTCCCATTCCCATTCCCATTGCCGCCTCCTCGTCGAGACGAACCGAAACGGCTCACCTCTCCGCCTCCTCCGCAGATCGCCTCCGCGCCGCGCCGCCAATGGTCGCCGTCGACCCGCCGCCGCAGGAGGCCGCTGCCCCGCCTGCCTCCATGAAGCGGAGCGCCAGCTTCGACCGCGTCCCCGAGGAGGCGCGCCGCATCCTGCACCGCCTCGCCGGCGAGCTCTGGGGCGGCGACGTCGACCCCTGCGCGCTCGCCGTGTCCCAGCTCAAGGGCGCCATGACCAACGAGGTGTTCCGGATCACCTGGCCCGGCGACGGCGAGGGTGAGGGTGACGGCGAGGGCGACCACCGCAAGGTGCTCGTCCGCATCTACGGCCAGGGCGTCGAGGTCTTCTTCGACCGCGACGACGAGGTCCGCACCTTCGAGTGCATGTCCCGCCACGGCCAGGGCCCCCGCCTCCTCGGCCGCTTCCCCAACGGCCGCATCGAGGAGTTCATCAACGCGAGGGTACGTGCTCTCTCCCTCGTCACTCCTCCGGTACTCTGTCCAATGGCAATGTCTCAATTCTTTTCTCTTGCTTTGATCAGACTCTCTCGGCGGCGGATCTGCGCGACCCGGAGATATCCTCGCTGATCGCCAAGAAGCTGCGCGAATTCCACGATCTCGACATGCCTGGACCCAAGAACGCCTCATTGTGGCAGAGGCTGAGGTACGCACGCTTCGCCTGTTTCTTTGTCTCCGTTAATGGCGAGTGCTGTGATAGATCCCCTTCCAGAGGTTAATTGCACGGTGCTACATGAATCAGGCGGTGGCTCGAGGAAGCTCGTGGCAGGTGCTCAGCGGAGGAGGCCAGGGAGTTCAGTTTGGAGAAGCTGGGTGATGAGATTGCAATGCTGGACAGTTCATTGTCAGGGATTGATCAGAGAGTAGGATTTTGCCACAATGATCTGCAATACGGGAATATTATGATTTATGAATCAACCAGACAAGTGACTTTAATAGTGAGTGATCCGGTAGCTCCTTTTGAATTCGCACGGTACTGCACAATCAGGCAAACAGCTCCTGTTCTTGGTTTGAGCAATGAATTTGCACCTGGTTGAATAATTAACTAGTATGAAATAGAAGTGAGAAATCATAAATTTTAGGTTTGATATGCTGTTAGGTAATTCTAGGAATGGGAGCAATTGATTAGGCCATTTTCGTTTAGATTCTGCTCTACGTAACTGGTCTCTTGGAATCTCTTTTGTCCTTCAGGACTACGAGTACGCCAGCTTTAACCCTGTGGCATTCGACATTGCTAATCACTTCTGTGAGATGTCTGCTGATTATCATTCAGCCACACCGCATGTTCTAGACTTTACAAAATACCCTGGTCAGTATCGATGATAGCCATATCTGTTAATTTATACCTGTGGGCATGGTTCTGTGCCTTTCTCTTTAGAAAAAAAAATCTGCTTGCTTGAGACCTCTGCATAATTTCAGGCATTGAGGAACAACGCAGATTTGTTCAGACCTACCTCAGCTATTCAGGTAAGCAGAATGAACTTAGGGACCACTGGACCAGTGTAAAAAAAGGGAAAAATAATGCACTTTGGGACTGTATACTCATGCTGCATTCAGAAACGCCATAAAGATTTTGGAATTTAGACTGATGCTACTGTGACGTGCTATGATTAATTGCAAATCTTGATTGTTCCTTCTGTTCATCAGGTGAAAACCCGTCAGATGTGGAAGTTGATCATTTACTTGGCTTAATCTCAAAATACACTCTTGCAAGCCATCTCTTCTGGGGTCTTTGGGGAATAATCTCAGTAAGCTCTCTAACCCTGCAACCACGCCAGTGCGCATACATGATCGATCTAGTGATCTTACAAAGCTGGCTGGTTTCTGTTTCTTGTCTCCAGGCGCATGTGAACAAGAACATCGACTTTGAGTACAAGGTTTACGCAGGGCAGCGGTTCGATCAGTACTGGCAGACAAAGGATAAAACACTGGCAGCCAATCTAACTAGATGATCATACACAGATCATTCTTCTTTCATGGCTAGTCTTGTGAATTCCGGTTGTATGTAGCAGCATTGTAGCTGCCAATTTTGACTGTAAAAAAAAATATTTCAGCACCTTGAAAACATATCCTTGGTCGATGTAATGTGCATATGGGTGAAGGCGATCCTGCGATAGCCATTGTATGCATGATCCAAACGCTTGTTTCCATTCCGATGGTAACGAGGTAATACCGTATGATTACCATCCAAACACTTATCATCGAAAGCACCAGTGGTCTAGTGGTAGAATAGTACCCTGCCACGGTACAGACCCGGGTTCGATTCCCGGCTGGTGCATTCCCTATTATGTTTTTCTTTTTATTTGTCTATATCGATCTACCCTTTTTTTTTCGCTTATCCAAAATTTAAATATTAAATCTAAAGTTAATTTGAATGTTTTTATTGCAATTTATTTTGGATGTTTTATTATACTTAATTTATTTTTTGAAATTGACTTTGAACTTGCTAGAAACACATATTGCAAGAGCGATTGCCGCAGAGACGGCCCAAGTATGTAAAAGCCCACATGGAAACTTCTGTACTCTAAATGAGCCGTGAAAGGTGAGGGCAAAATACCTCACCGCCAGCCCACGCCTTGCCTTCCTTCTACCTCCTCCCCTCCCGGCCTCCCGCCGCGCCGCCGCCGCCGCCTCTGTCCGTCCGACACCTCCCCTCTCTCCTCCAGGCAGAGGGGCTCCTCCTCTCGCGGCCGCCGTCGTCGTGTCGCGCTCCCCTCCCATACCACCTCAGCTCAGCTGCGCTGAAGCGCGCCGTGTGTGCAACCAAGCTTGGATTGGTCGCTGTTCGTGAGTAGGCCGCCTTCTTGCCCTAGCCTCGCTTCCGTCTGCTCCCGTCATTGCTATCTGTAATCTCTGAACAGTGGATTCGAAGTTCACTCAGATTGTTGTTGTTGTTGCTGCTGTTGAAGGCTGCCATGGCCATGGCGAGCGCCAAGCCCGAGCCTGCTCAGAAGGCTATGGAGGGCGGCGAGCAGGAGGCGGCTGCGGATGAAATGGAGAAGAAGCTGCACAAGTACTCGCGGGGGAAGGCGGCTAACCTCGGGGTGAGACTGCCGCTCTCTTCTTCTGCTTGAAAAAAAAATTGCGCCATTGTTTGATTGACATGTGTGGGGTGTGGTTTCTGTTGGCTTCTCAGGCTCTTCGCGACAAGAAACTGAGAGGGCAGCTCGCTGCAAGAGAGAAGCTCTATGGACACTCTGCGAAAGCGGCCGCTCTGGCCGACACGGTGCGGCTGTTGATTCTTGTGGAGTTTCTGGGAGCATGCAACACAGTTGGGAGAATTGTGTCTTTTTGCTGATAATTCTGGCTTCCAATTTTGCAGTGGCTCTTGCCTACCGGGTTGGGGTATTTAGAACCTGAAGATGATTTGGAGAAGACGTACAGATATAAGCAAGAGTCGGTTGTGAAGGAGGTGGATCTTTTGAGTTCGAGGAAACCGTTTGATATGATCTTACCTTGTAAGTGTCAAAATCCTTTTCTTTTTTGTGTGTCTTCTCCGAAGATGTGATACCATAGGTTTCTTGTTAAGTGCAGCTCTAATTTTTTTCCGCTGCATTTGACCTTGATGAAGTAAAATGCCCATATCAAGCAACCACCGTATTGCTTTACTTGTACTTTGCAAATTTTCTTTTAAACAAAGTAACTAAAAAGGAGTGTATAAAACTATAAATGAAACGGCAATAGTGTTTTCGATTGAATTAATTTATTCCCATGAAACTTATTTAGTAACTGTTATAAAAGTTTCCCTATTCCTCTTCTGTAAATGCCCCCTTCTTGACTTCTAATTGTTGCAGGGGTACACTGATCTTTATCTAGAAGAAAGCTGACTCGTTTTGTTTAAATACACAAATTGATCTTATCTGTTCTGTAGCATGGAACAATGTATCTTTTGGAATTATGGCTAAATAGTAGTCTTTCCTTTCTAGAATCTAGCTTACTCTACATTGACACTTTGCTGCTATTAAGTATTAACTTTTCTGAGGACAATTAACAAGCTATGAGGGGACTGACTAGCTCTTGTCTTATGCAGTACTTGGTCCTTATACTCTAGGATACACAGGAAATGGTCGGTACATGGTAGTGGGTGGACGAAAAGGTCATATTGCTATGATGGATATGCTGAATTTGGAACTCATCAAGGAGTTTCAGGTCATTTTCAGTACTCAAGCCTTTTCCCAGCATAAATTTCTTTTATGACAGTCGTAATCTTAATGTCTTCCTTCTGCCCCGGGATATATTAATCACAATGATTGTTTTTTATTTCCACAGGTGAGGGAAACTGTGCGTGATGTGGCATTCTTACATAATGAGCAACTCTATGCTGTTGCACAGAAAAAGTAATTTCCTTAATGTACTCAAGCTTTGCAATATTTTTCTGTTGCTCATAACTTAGGTCAACATGTTCGATATTCTGGTCTTGACAAAGATATGAAAGAAAAAAACAGAGAGGTTAATGAAGCAAAAGAATGCACTAACCTAGGCTGACTGCTCAGAGCTTTAAACATAAGTACTTCAATCACACTATGGTTTGGTTTGTGGATCAACAGGCTATGGAATAATGCAACATGATTTCCTCCATAATTCGTTATAAAAAGGGCCAATGCTATGCAAATTCTGTTGAACTGATAGTACATAGACTGGGGATGACCAATGTGCAGTAGGGCAGGCCAGAATTGCCTTCTGAGTTCTGACTGGCACTGTCCTACTGAATTATAAGTTGTTGATCTGTCCATGGAAATGTTTATCATTGTTTCAATAAGATGATTATTCCTGTATATGGCAAGGAATATTTGATTTTCTTTAAATGGACAGGCCAAGACGTGAGGCCACAATGCCACATCAAAATTTAGTTTCTCAAGCGTTCCCTATATTATACTTTTCCATCAAATATCTATTTCCTGGGGGAAAAAAATCAAAATTCTTTCAGAAATTTATGTTACCCTTTGTATTTCTTATAGTTCCTCATGAGATCTTTTTTAAAACAGGTACCCCTACATATATAATCGGCATGGCACAGAAATTCACTGCTTAAAGGTAATTATGGTGCAAACACATTAGCCTTCTGAGTGAATACCCTAGCTATTGATGATTTTGAGAAATTGTTAGCTTTGTTATCACATGCAGTCGCCAATCAACATGTAGAAGAGGTAGATAATAATATATCTTTCCTGTTTGATTTGTTCCATGGACTAATGATTGGTGTAAATTATGTATGTTAGCGGAATCTAAATTATTTTCTATGATGGTCGCCTAATGGCAATGGGTAATGCCCTAACCAGCCATTCAGAGCTTGGAAAACTAAGTAATACTCTAATGCAAATCTATCTGCCCTGAAAAATACTATTGGCTGTGAGACTGACATGTGGCACCAGATCCACATGTCAGTAGGACATTTTATGGTGGTCCTATAACTGCAAACTTTCCTGGTGTTAAATGCTCTGCTCTTGGCACAGAATTCTTTGATAGATACACCATTCTTCAGTTTTCACTACTTCTGGTTAGAAGATCTTCCATAATGAACTTTTATATATATGATGTAGTTCACTTATTCAAGTTCGTTATTAGATGGAATTCCTTTGAATGATTGTCTTTCTTTTGAGAAACATCATAGCTATACAGTAAATTAAAATTTTATAGTAGCTATTTATCATTTACTCCCTCCGTCCCAAAACACAACTTATAGCACTCAAAATTGTCCTAAAATGTAACATCTTCTACACATACATTCCCTTTCCATCCAATCACAAACTTCCACCACTAAAGTTTCCCACCTACTTTCTTTTCTCAGCTAATTACCTCCCTCCATTTAATTTTGCCAACTTCCTTAATAGTGCCCAGCTCTAAAACTTCTTATATTGTGGGACAGAGGGAGTATTTTTTACTTTATTTATGTCTATGCTTTGATTCGGTATCCCTCAAGTTCAGTAAAGATATCTTGTTTAGGGAGTCTGAATGTTTCGTGTCCACAGGAACATGGTAAATCGTTGAAGCTTCAATTTCTGGAAAAACACTTTCTCTTGGCATCAATAAACAGCTTTGGGCAGCTCCATTACCAAGATGTAAGCACTGGTGAGATGGTTGCAAATTACAGGACAGGTCTTGGACGTACTGATGTTATGCGGGTAAATCCTTACAATGCTGTTATTAGCCTTGGACATGCCGGTGGCAAAGTTACCATGTGGAAGCCGACCAGTGTGAAACCCCTTGTCACAATGCTATGCCATAGTGGCCCTGTGACAGCCGTTGCATTTGACAGGGGTGGTCATCTTATGGCAACATCAGGTGTTGACAGGAAGATAAAGATTTGGGATCTTAGGAAGTACGAGGTTATAAATTCTTTTGCTGCACGTGCTCAATCCCTGGATTTCAGCCAGAAAGGGTTGTTGGCATGCAGCAATGGATCTCAAGTAGAGATATTCAGGGATGCTGGTAGTCAGGATTATAAAATTTATATGCAACATAGAATGGTAAAAGGATATCAGATTGGGAAAGTTTTGTTCCGCCCCTACGAGGATATTCTGGGGATCGGCCACTCCATGGGCCTTTCTTCCATTCTTGTTCCTGGATCCGGTGAACCAAACTTCGATACCTTTGTCGACAACCCCATTGAGACTTCCAAGCAAAGAAGGGAGAAGGAGGTGCAATCCCTGCTCAATAAGCTTCAGCCAGAGACGATAATGCTGAACCCGAATATGATAGCTACTGTAAGACCTTCAAGGAAGAAAGAGAAAAAGACCAAGAAGGAGATCGAGGAGGAGATGGAAGATGCTGTCGAGGCTGCCAAGAACGCCGAGTTCAAGAAGAAAACCAAGGGTAGGAGCAAAGCCAGCAAACGGGCGAAGAAGAGGGAGGAGGAGGTTTTGAAAGCCAAGAGGCCGTTCTTGGAGCAATACAAGGAGAACGAAGGGAGGCCTGACAAGAAACAACGGGTCGGTGAGGAGATCAAGCTGCCGAAAGCGTTGCAGCGGTTTGCCAAAAGTAGACAATGATGGAGCACAGAATCAATATTTTTTCTTTTGCTGCAATCTCATATTTTTATCATGTAATCGTCAAACATGTCACCGTATCTGCTTCGTTGTGAACTGGGATTTTTGCACATGAGGCAATGGTGCGCAGAAGCAAGCACCCAAATTTTGTTCTGAATCTTTGATATGCTTGTGTGGCTAGATGAGCATGTATGTCATTACTGCAACAGATATTGACTCTAGTTATTGAAACCTTTTCTTGCTTTTGCATTATCAGTAGACTCGTTTGCACTTTACTAACAAAAAGGGCACCAGTGGTCTAGTGGTAGAATAGTACCCTGCCACGGTACAGACCCGGGTTCGATTCCCGGCTGGTGCATCTCCAATTTTTGAGTGCGTTATTTCCGGTTTTACTTCAACATACCAAGAAAATGGTTTGAGTCCTTGATTTTGATATTTGAGACCACACGATCAATGACATCTTCGAGACAGGGAGAGTACCTAACAGATATCTTTATTGACTCTCAGTTCTAAAATTTTAGATTTTCAATATAGAAACTAGAATGGGTGCCCAAAAAATAGAGAGTAGTCAAGACCGAAGAACTCCATCTCTATACGTCAAAAAGATGTTACGCTCGTAACATGTCAAGCAGGAGAGGGAGATAATTTTAGGGATAGTTTTTTTGGCAATGGTTAGTCATGTTCTTAGGTGTGCTTCGTTTTAAAACCATTGGTTTTGGAGATAGAAAACTTCCTTCAAGTCATGATCTTATTATGTCTCCTGGCAAAAAACACAAACTTTCAGTGCCTTAATTTTATGGTTGTCAATTTAGTTATTTCACCGTTAAATAACTATCATAAAAATAAGACAATTATTTAATATTTTAATCTTAACTAACTCAAACACGATTTAGAATTCTTCCTTCTCTCATTTAATGCATTCCTTGATGTCCACCACGTGTGAACACATATCTCAAACCATCGCTCCTCTCATTTTCTCCAATAATTTTTTAATAGAATTCCTCTCCCCAAATCGAGACCATCCCGTCGTCATGAAATTGCATGTTCTTTTGTTTCCTGGTGATCAACCACACTCTTGCTGCACTAGCAATTTACTATTAGGCACCTCCAATAGTATTTATAAAGATATACTATATAATTTTTTAATAGAAGAGATAAAAGCTATTAAGAGATAGTTTTTTTTTCACATATTTTAATGTCAAGTGTGAATGAATTGTAGAGTCATTTGTATTATAAGTTATTTGCTAAGAGCTAGACCAATAAATAAGTTGTCTTTTAAATGCTTAGAGATAGTATCTTATCTCTATTGTGTTGAAGCTGACCTAACTTGCTACTCTAATATGAGTGATTGACATGTTAGCCCATAGATGTAAGAGCCGCATAGCAGCTACTTAAAATTAAAAGATAATAATTAGAGTATCTATTTCTGGCTGCACCACACGATGCCTCCGGAGACGAATTGGCAACAATACTACTACTTGAACAATAAGATCACCCTATGGATAGTTGATCCGTGGCATTCAGGCCACGTTCGGCCGGTGGGCATAGGTGCCTGGCACGGAAAACGTAGTAATATATTAGTATATTATTAATTAATTATTTATTATTAAAAATATAAAATAGATTAACATGATTTTTAAAATAATTTTCTTATAGAAATTTTTTGAAAAATAAACCATTTAGCAATTCGAAAAGCGTGTGCGCGAAAAACGAGAGAGGTAAGTTTACCGTAGCCAGCCGTACGCGGCCTTACTCTTTCTCCGATGACCATATGGTCGTCTTCCCTAAAATAATTACTTTCTTAGTTTTATAATATAAATCATTTTAGGTTTATTTAAATTAAACATGATCAAAATTATAAAAAAATATTTCTATATTTCCAACATAAAATAAAATAACAATAAAAATATATTCAACGATGAGTTTAATAAAAATAACTTAGGGTCGTAGATGTTAGCACACTTTTATAAAAACTTTGATCAAACTTAAATATGTTTGATTTGCCTTAGAATTTAGGATATGTTAAAGTAACTTGTAATATGAAACACATAGACAAAGAGATTAGATAACATCATTTGCATAACTTGACAAACAAATTACCCATCCTGTATGCATGTATGAGATCCATCGATAAAGATGGTTGAATCTAGACCATATCATGGAGGATAACACGCATTTGATGTAGAACTTTTGGTGGATTCAGAATGTAGCCATAACCGTGGTAGGACGAAAGATTCAAGATCCAACCCCAGAGAAACAGCAACACAATGGCAAATGCGCCAAGAAGAAGAAGAAGAAGAAGAAGATCAATGGCTTCACGGCCGGCCATAGCCATCACAATTTTACATATACATGGAGCAAGCTAGTCTAGCCCTTCAGCTCAGCTGGCCTCAAAACCCGGCCGATCGAGCTCCGGCGCGGCGGCGACGACGCTGCCGGCCTCCACCTCGGCGTCCGTCAGCGTCAGCGCCCTCTGCAGCTTCCTGCTGCTGAACACCTCCACCTCCGCCGCGTACGCCGCCACCACCGGCCGGTGGTCCGACATCGTCAGCTCCGCCCTCCCGTACCTCACCAGCTTCACCCCCTTCCCGAAGGCCAAGATCCTATCGCACCTGACACCATAGATCCTCCACAAATTTCAGTTCTTCTCTCTCTCTTTTTGCAGTGACGAGCAGCTGCAGCAGGTAGGTGCTAGTGTGCTACGTACCACGCCGGAGTTCTTCTGCCGCCGCGCTGGTCGTCGCCGACGTAGTTTGCCGAGTTGAGCTCGTACTTGTACGTCGGCGCGAACTCCAGCACCCCTTCCGTCCAGCCGTCGAACGCTCGTCCCTTCCTCAGCTCGCGCTTCAGCTGTTTTTCGGACGCCATTTCAGAGACTCGGATCAATTCAAGCAGCGAGTTCATGATCCCTATGAGAATTTTGCGTTCTTGGTTCTTGGAATTGTACCTGATCTTTCTCTGCCAGCTGATGCCAATCCATCGCCGCGATCAGCTCGTGCGCTCTCTCGTAGGCGACGTCGATGCGGTAGTTCAGATCGCCGAGCCAGAAAATTCTCCTGCAGAATTTAGCAGATCAATGTCAGATAGGAGTAGTTGTGTCTTGGCATGGCGATGTCTCTTGATTTAGTGAGCTTCATTTACTCATGGTCGTAGATGTCTCTTGGCATGGCGATGTCGTCGCCGGGTGCGGTGAAATGCGTCCGCCGGTGGATCTCCTGCACGTCGGCGTTGCGCTTGTGGAGGTCGCCGGCCTTCTCGCCGGCGGCGAGGTGGGTGCACACGAAGCAGAACATGGTCTGGTAGATGGACATGCTCACCGACACCGACCCCTTGTTGCCGATGTAGCCCATGGCGCCGACGCCGACGGTGGAGACCCTCACGTTGTGGACGCACCTCCGCAGGCCCCGCCTCACCCACACCGTCAGGAAGATGCCCACCATCTGCTTGCTCACGATCCTCACGTACGGCGACCGCTTCTTGCGCGCCGCCGCGGCGAGGTCGAGGTCGGCGATCATGGCGAGATCGTCGGCCCCCGGGTCGCCGGCGACGCGGGACGCCCTGAGTGACTTGTAGGTTCTGAAGGATCTTGACGACTTGAACGATGCGGACGCCGCCGCCGCCGACGACGACATGGCGGTGCTTGCCGTGGCGTGCTTGGCCAGCAAGTCCAGCGGCTGCTCTGGCCATGCCAGGCCGACCCTGTCCGACCTGCTCAGCGTCTTCAGAAGCGTCCTCTGCTGAGCGCTCTGCGGCGGCCGCTGATGCTGCTCGTCGCTGTCGTCGCCGGAGTCGTCCGTGGCGGCGGTGAAATGGTTCAGCCTGGTCAGCCTCCTCGGGGTCGCGGCGACGTGCTGCCCAGTCTCCTCCGGGGAGCTGAAGAGCGTGTGTGTCTCCTCGTCGGTGTTGGTGTCGGTGTCGGTATCGGTGCCAGGGAAGAGCTCGTCGTCGGTGGCGGCGGCAGAGGCCGTCGCGTCCCCTCGCGGGTCGAACCGCGACGGCGAGGGAGGGTGGCTATAGCACTTGTACCTGGGCCTCGCCGGCGTCTGCGCCCGCCGCAGCGCGCCGCGGATGAGTTCCTCCCACGCCAGCGCCGGCCGGCCATCCTCCGCGCCGAACACGTTGCCGGCGTTCAGCGGCACCACTTCTTGGAACCCGAGCACGTAGACGTCGGTGGCGGGCTCGCCTCCGCCTCCGCCGGCGCCGAGCCACTCGGCGATGTCGAGGCCGTCCGGCGGGGACCGGCCGGCGGCGTTCCACGTGCCGACGCAGATCCTGAGCTCCTTGGTGTTGATGTACTGCGCCCGGAGCGTCTCCGAGTTTCGCCGCCGTAGTCTGTACGGCGCGCCACCGTCCACACTCTCATCTGTGCATTACAACGGTGAGGAAGATGACCAGTGAACTTTTTTTTTTCATCCATTTTTGTTTAAAGCCTCTTTCGAAATGGATGAATTTTTCGTGAAATTTAAAGAAATTAAACTAAATCGTGTGAAAATACTTTAAGATTTTCTTCTTTAGGCTCGTGAAATGATTTTTTTACTCTAATTTTTTTTTGGTTTAGGTAAGATAAAATGCCAATTTAGTAGTGGAAGTAATATTTTCTCAAAAGCAATTTAACCGTCAGTTTCCTGAAAGAAAATGTTGGTTTGTGTGGATTTTAGAGTATTGTTTGTAACTTTTTTTAATTTTAAAAATTTGAACTCTTTTAAATACCAAGAAGATATCGAGGACAAAACCTAACTTTAGTACTACTGTGCAGATGAAGTGAACCTAAAATCCATCATCAATCAAATAAAAGGTGCCACTCTGAGCAATTCTAGGGAAGCCATTGTTGTGATTGGAGACAAGATCTGATGGAACCGTGGTGCATCGCACTAATTACAGTCTGAAGACTCTGAACAGTCCAAGGCTGCACTTTTCCACCCTCTTTTTTCAGGATAAGAGCAACACGCAACATGGACAATGTCATCAAACCATCACGTAGACGTAAGACTCACCGGCGAGATCGCCGTCGGCCCGCCGCCGCGCCTCGCCGCCGTCGCCACAGCCGCAGTTTTCTGCTTGAAACAGAACCAAGAAGACAGTAAAAAAAAAAAAAGTGACTCCTGACTCCTGACTGGCATAGTTCTTCTCAAGAACATCTGAATTCAGGCACAGAATTTGATCTGAAAAGAGATCTTTTTAACATTTCTTTCAGGAAGAACAATATGTACCTTGCTCATCAACGTCGCTCCCATCGTCGTCGTCTTCCTCGTCGGCGTTGAACTCTGAATCCTTGCTCCTGAGGTTGAGCCATTTCTTCAGCACAACCTTGGGCCAAGAAACCTGCAAAAAACACACCAATTCACCAATAAAATCAGCCAAAATTACCCCATCTAATCTCCTAATTGAATCACCAAGAACACCCTCTGCTGAACTGAAGAACAATCATTCACCTACCTCTCCTGGCTTCCTCTGCTTCTTCTGCACCACCATCCTGCCTCTCCTCTTGCCTCAAACACACACAAAAATTCAGACAAAATGTTCCAGGAATCCAACACTTGCTGCTGCTCTTCTGACTCTCTCCTCCTCTCCTCTCCTCTCCTCTCCTCTCCTGAATCCTTCTGCTCCTGTTCTTTCTCCCAGCTTCTTGTTCTTGGCAGTGTCCTTCAATGGCCGGAGCTAGGTAGCTACTAGCTGCTAATTAAGGCTACCTGTCTTGGCCTCTTGCACGGGCGTCCGTGGAGCTGAGCTGTGAATCTGTGATATGTTTGTTAGATAGGCAGGACCAGAAGCCCGATCACATGGTGGTTTTTAAGCTGTGGAACAAACACATAGGCAGAGCCATCTTCTGATGGCGCCAATCAAACCACAGGAAGAATATAATATAATAATAGAAAATTATCAAATGGGGAAAATGTGGGCATCCGACAAGCTGCAGACTGTAGTAGCTTCCTCCCGGTCTCGGGGTGATTATGATATATTTGTAAATAAAAAATAATATATGAATAATATTTTTATATATCGATCGAAAAGACAACGCTAAAAAATAAGCTTGGGTAAAAAAAGATCAAAATTAATTTTAAATTTAAGTTTTAATATTTAAATTTTAGTTTATCAGTATAAACAGAAAGTGAACAGACGTGTTCCAGTTTCTCCAAGGAAAAAAGAAATACTCTCTCTATTCTTTTATGTTTGACGTTGGTTAGTATAAAATTACACTAACTAACGTCATATAAATAAAGATAGATGTAGTATCTTCTTTTGACCACGCCGGTATTTGATTATGCAGTTTCTTTTACCGCGCAATTACGACTGATCGGTGCCTACCTGATCATTACCATATTATGGCTGATGTTTCTGCCTATGAAACTATGCTTGGTCGGCAGTGTTTGACATTTGTTGGTCTGTGGAATTAATTATCTTGAATTGCTTTGTGATAACATATCAATTTGTAGGGATGGTATTAATTGGAGCTAGCAATTCCAAGAACTCTGACATCAACTGTAGCGATCGTTTGTTCTGGAGTTTGACATCACAATCAGTTTGGTTGCAAATCCATTAACTAGTGACTTGATTATAATAAAATGAGTAACTACAATTGTGTCACCACCTGTGGTTAATTATTATTGTATGATCTGTCAGTGTGATTTTAAGCTCGCCGTATTACGTGCAGAATCCACTGTCAATGGATTCATCAAATAGACGACAACATCCATGGGAATTAATAACTAATGATGAAGAGATGACATATTTTAGAACATCGTATTGACACCTATTGTGCTGGGGAATTTTGTTTAATCTTTTGTTTGCTCTGCGTGTTTGACTTGCTCTGCTGGACACTGGAGAAAAGAACTCAACTCCGGCCATGTTCTTCGTACCAGTTGATTGCTACCAACCTCAATCTATGATCTCTATCATCTGCTCCCGCCGTCCTATAAAAAACCAACTTTTTGGTTTTTTTCGAGTATTTGATCATCTGTCTTATTTAAAAAAAATTTAAAATAATTAATAAGTTAGTTACACATAAAGTATTATTCATGTTTTATCATCTAATAAAAATAAAATTATTAATCATAATTTTTTAATAAGATGAAGAGTTAAATATTGTATAAAAAACTGAAAAGTTAATTTGTTTTAGGCGAAGAGAGTATGCATCATCATGGGCAGAATCAATCAAGTCATCAGTTGTAAGGTTTTAGGTCTAAATGAACCCCTAACTATATAAAAAAAAACATTGATTTGTGTGCTTGTTGCAGTTGCTAACAGCAGCATCTATCTCTCCGATGATTCTTCAGAAAAGTTCTTGCAAAGTTCTTATGCTGAAATTAACATGTTTTAACTTTCTTCTGAAAACAGCTTTTGGTATCTTTTTCTCTTAATGATAATATCCATGAGTGAAACATGCATTTATATGTAGACAGATGGATACCTTTTGAAAAATTTGCAGAAAGCAGAATCTCCAAGAAATCATTCTGCATGATTTTAACACGAGCTTAATCCCTAGTAATTAGCCGTTTCTTAATCTCTCTTGTCAAACTTTTATCTCCACGTCACTTTCTTAATTATTTTCGTCTTGCTCAAGCAATCAGTGTGTTCAGTTTTTCTTAGTCTTGGTTGGCTAACACCACTGTCTTTTACCTTATATTTATAATCCAAAATTTAAATTTTTAACCTTAAATAAAGTTTATTTTTTGGCATTGTCTTTTAGAGCAACAACAATGTATATAGCAAAAATAGTCCATATAAATAGGACCCACATATATAAACTTTAACTATTATAACCTTCATAATGTATATGGATAGTAAATATCATTAGAAGAAGAGAAGAGATAGATACAAATCATATATTTTATTCTTTATGCGTAACTCATATGCTTATGGGTAGCTTTTGCTATTTCTTATATGGACTAGTTCCACAATGTTACTAGTGACTGAATCACATATTATATTGCTTATGGACCACTTATGAGTTATGAACACATTGTAATGCCGTTAGAGCAAGTTCAATAGTATAGTCAACTATTAGCTATAATTCATCTATAGCCAATATAATAGCCAATTCATACAATAGTTATATACAAAATATTAATACATGATCTCACATATCATACACACGTGACGTTTTGAAGCCCGTGGTGTAGCTAGCTACAAATTAGTAGCTCACTCTTTTCTCTCTCCCCTCTTATCTCTCTAAAATATATTTAGAGTTGGCTTATAGCCTGCTATTGTACTTGCTCTTAGATCGCTAACAATATATATATAATTTTTGTTTATAAATTATTTTTATTTGTAAATATGTTATTTATCTTTTTTTCATAAATATGACAAACAATCACCTCCTAAAATTATCAGTGTTTGCAAAAAGAAAATGTATCAGACGCTGACACAGTTTCATCTTTCCGATCAGCAGCTGCTTCTAGTGTGTCTGGCGGTAGCTCAGTTCCACGTGGCAGCCTAGATGTGGTGGCCACGAACAGCTGACGCGGCGACGCACATCCGCGCTGGACAAGGATACCGTGCCCCGAGGGGCACGTCATGCGGAGGGCTCTCTGTTCAAGGTGCCACCTAGGCAGTTTGCGACCGTTGGAACGCGACATTGCGAGGGACAAATCCAGACACTAGTCGCAAAGTCAGATCTCATCTCGTAAACGCGGTAACCAAGTTTAGCGCACGTGATTTGTTTTTTTTTTTCTCACGAGGGTGTGATTATGTGAATAGGCATGTGATTTGTAGAATAATGATGAATAACCGTAGTGCCCATCTTTTATATTATTGGAGAAATAAGCGAAACACCATATTTACACGTGAAAAATAATTTATGAATGAAATTTTATATGTGCGATCTTAGCGTTTTTAAAAACAAGACTAGAAAAACCCTAAAATTAACCTTAAATTTAAGTTTGAAAAATTCAAAATTTAGCTTATAAACATAAACAAAAAGACGATGATATATTTTTTGTCGGCAGAAAAATTAAACTTCAGTTTACAAGAGTACTGAGAGCATATGCTTGGTTCAGAAGATAATTCAAATTTTAGATTTCACTTTGCAAGGTTAAATTTACGTGGATTTGTTATTTGACCTCCAGTCATGAAAATGGATGAACAACAAAATTCTTCCTCAACTTTTAAACAATTGACATGCATACTGTGCATTTTAAACTTTGATCAGTCATTTTCTTGGCAAAAAAGTTACAAACACTAAAGACGTATCTAAAGGTTTATGTATACTCCACTTGTTTTATATAATAGATGTTTTTAAGTTTTATCTAAATTCATCCATTGATCAATAGATGGTTTGCATGCGTCTAAATTTATTAGCACACATATAAATTCAGACAAGACTAAAAAGTCTTATTATATCGAACAGAGAGAATAATAAATACTATTGGTAGTAGCCTAATCCCTTATAAATAATTAGTGGTAAAACACCAAAAAAGTGATTGTCAACACTAACAAATATCCAAAAATAAAAGGAGTACAAAAATCCCCTAAAATTTAAACTGTTCAATTAAAACCACTTTTGTTTTTAAACGGAAGTATATCAATCACAATAAATACAAAGCCTTTTAGGGACATTTTTTTAAGTGCGAGAATGACTTATTTGGAATGAGCGAGAATCGCATATAAATATACTTCAAAAACGTGTCTGTAAAACTGTCGCCACATTTCACACCTTTATCGCCTTACGTGAGAGTCGCATACGTATGCACACCACACCCATATAACGAAAATATAGTCATTCAGTCACAGCTCACAACAATATGCCAATAAATCAGGTTTCCCTATTGTCTTTTGTGAAATATGAAATAATCCATTAAATCTCCTTCATACTATTCACACACAACTGTCCGTATGTCCCGTGTGGTCTCTCCTCGTAGCGGGCGATCTTTTGCTTTTTCATTTAGAAAATCAAACAATACATTTGTAAACAAAAAATAATTTATGAATATTTTTTTATCTAGAAAAGCAAAAACTGAAAAATAAACGATGATGAAAATCCTCAAAAGCTTGAGATAAAAATTTAAATTTTAGCTTATAAATATAAATAAAAACGAAAAGAGGGAAACTGTATTTTGTCGCTTCGTTTTTGTTCTTTTTCCATAAACACGCATGCTACGGCTACAATAAACAGCCAAGAAAGACCTTCTAGGCTAAGGCCAAGCTGGGTCTCTCTGTCAAAGAATCAGGTTCGTCCTTGCAGTCGCTTGCAGTACAATTACTGTGATAGTTACGACCTCAACATGGCACCAAACAAGACGAAATGAACCACATGCAGAGACAGTTGATTGATTCCAAATTCTGGTGAGATAGATCGGCTAGAATGACAAATTAATACGTGACACTAGAGGTGTACTTCAACTGTACTCTAATCATGTATGGATGGCTCTAGTGGCCGAATAATAAAAATAATGATGGGAATCGAAATTACTAATAGATGTTTTGAGAAAGTGAAAAGAAATAACATAGAAAAAATAACGAAAACTAATAAAACTAAATCTCGATTTCCTTTTTCCGCTCAAGTCGTTACAAAGCGACTCATGGGCTGTAACTTATCCGGCGCAGAAAACTTACCAATAGATTAGTAAATAATTAATTATTAATTATAAAAAAATTAAAAAATAGATTAATATGATATTTTAAAGTAACTTTTTTATTAATTTTTTAAAAGAACACACTATTTAGCAGTTCAGTAAGCGTACTCACGAAAAACGAGAGGATATGGATAAATAGGAGGGACTGCCAAACGCGGCCTAAGTCTGCTTCCAAATAATTTACAAGAACTCAGAATTTTGAAATTTGTTCAGAGTAAAAGATGTGCAAAATAACCCAACATTTCTTTGAAGCGTACATGCTTAAATCTCCCAGTGGTTTTGGGATATGAAATCACTCGCATTTCTATCGTTGTTATTGTTCTCCCAATTTTCTAAGTTCAAGTTGAAGAGAATATGAAGTTTCCCTGACGTTGCTTTTGGTTGATTTATAAGTTAATTTCGAATTTTAGATCTCAGTTTGGGGAGATATTTTTACAAGTAACAAAAAAAACTGCATAATTTAAAATTACTTTCTTATTTCAGACCAAATATATCATTCATAAATCACAATAAATAGAAAGTTTTCCATGACAAACTTGTTTCCGTGCGAAGAAGATTTATATATCTAGAATGGTCGAGAATTGTACACAAATATATATACACACACACCCACAGAAATTCTCACATCAAAACCGTGTCTCTAAAACTATCGTCACATCTCATAAATCCTCCCATGTGAGATTTGCACACGTATAACATACCACACACGTGTAACGAAATGTCTGGTCCTGATCAGTCACAGCTCGCAATATGCCAATATATCAGGTTTCACTATTGCCATTAATTCCGTCAAACATGAAATATTCCATTAAATCTCCTTCAAATTATTTACACACCAACTAGCTCGTGTGTGGTCTCTCCTCTTACTTTGTCCCTACGCTTTTGTTATTTTCCTTTTCCAAAAACACGCTATTCTACAGCTGCAATATACAGCCAAACAAGACATTATAGGTTAAGGTTGCTTTTTTTACCATAATATTTATTAGTATTTTGTATTAAACTACTAAATTATGTATTTTGTGCCACATGTTAATTTCTATATAAAAGTTTATTGTCTCATATTTATAGTAGGTTTTAATTTAACAGTAGTTAACTTTATTATTTTATAATAACAGAGAAATAGCTATAAAAAATTAGATAATTTTTTTTAAAAAAAGATTTCCAAGTTTGATCTCCACCACGCATCATGCAGGTTCGACGTCCCTGGGGTCGCTTGCAGCACAATTAATTACTGTGACTTGTAGTTACGGCTTCAAAATGACACCATGTAAAACAGGACGACGGACTGGAGTGGAGAGTGGAGCATGAACAGCGGATCTAGCTAATGATATTAGGAGGTCTTAACTTCGATATTAGGGGGTCTGAACAAGTTAAATATACAGTTTCAATTCTTTTGTATTGATGTTTGCTATAAATTTTAGAGGTCTTTGTGGGGGCTCTAATGACTTTAATGAAACAGCGGGGTCTCGTCCCATGTTAAATCCGCCCCTGACAGTAGCATATGGATTGATTCCAAAATTTTGCTAGATTAGATTATCTCAAATGACAGACAGACCCGTGCATTTGGAAGGTAATTTAGCCTGGAACCATGCATACACATGCACTTCAACCATATTCAATTCTGATCAAATATCTATTTGGCCGGCCGTGTCAACATGGTTTAGATAAAACACGTGCTCGATCGGTGAAGCTTAACAAAAGTAGCCAGCCCTGACGACGAATCAGATTAACATTAATTTGAATATTACATGAAATAGTACAGTTTCACACGTGAGTCTTATGGTAGGGTTTGAAACAGATTATCCATCAGGTTATTGCGGCGAACCACATCTAGCTAATGGTGCGTCCTCTTATTATATTTTTCTCAAATTTTTTCTGAAGTTTGTGCACGCGCTTTCCAAACAGTTAAACGGTGTATTTTTTGAAAAAGAATTTTATACAAAATTTTATCATCTTACATTCCTAGAGTATATTTCTAAATTTGCGGTGGTTAGTTTATTGTTAGACTACACTGTTTTCAAATACTTGCTACCTTGACCATAAATGTTTTAATCTTGACCATTAATAAATTCTAGTGTTTAGTTTATAATTAATGAAAGATATACATTTATATTAGTGCAGAATGCATATTAATCATATAGCTAACTTATACAAGTGATCAAAGTTTTAAAGTGAATAGTAACTGGTGACAAGTATTTGAAACTTGAGGTAGGACCATTAAATAGCCATAACAAAAATTAGAAAATATTTCGTCTTTTATTTTTTCATAAAAAAGAACAATGGACTATAGAGATAAATTAAATAGTTGTTAACAGTGTAAATATAAGAAAGTTTTTATTCGTTGAAATCATACATTTACGAGCGTACGTATAGAAAATATAATAATCCAACGAATAAACTGAAACGGCAATGCAAGCAAAACCAACTGTTTGTCCATTTTATTTTTCGAGCACTATTTGTCGCTATACAATTTTCTATATACTGGTAAGGGCACCTCCAATACAGGGTACTCAGTGAGGTGTTTAACGATATAATTAAGCTAAGCACTATACTTAAAAACTTTCACTTAAGATGCGCACATGTGTGCGGGGCCATCGTAACAGGATATTAAAAAAATAATTTATAACAAAACTTTTATACATGTGTTATTAGCTATACAAAAATAAATACTTAAAAAACAAATTATAATGAAAAAACTCTAAAAATCTACTCTAAGGTTAAAAATTAAAATTTGACTTAGAAGAAGTGAAAAGACAAGGCCGGTGACGTACCGAGGTACAAATTAAACACTTGTAATCTTTCGTACTGTTCACGTATATTTAAATTTTTAACCTTAAATTTAGAATTTATTTTGAGATTTTTCATCGTAGTTTATTTTTCACATGTGATTTTAGATCGCTATAAACATATATATAAAAGTTTTATTCACACATTATTTTTCATTTGCAAATATGCCACTTGGCTTTTAGCAGAGGTTTCTGTCACAACTCCAACTTGCCTATCTATTTTCTTTCCTAACTTTGTCTTAGCTTAGTTTCTTATTTTGTTTACCACAAAAGTCAGTCAAGACTTAAGTTAGCCACCTTAATGAAGGATGCATGACAATGTTAATCAAGGTAGACATATCGGACTATTGAACAATGATAGTGGTCAGTTGTGCAGTGGTATTTTCTCACACTTCGTAAAATGTCGAGATCCGTTACTTATTAGTGACTTAGGTCGCGTTTGGGAGCCACTACTAGTTAACTTATCTTCCCTTTGTTTTTCACGCGCACACACTCGAACGGCTAAACGGTATATTTTTTTTAAAAAAATTTATAGAAAAATTATTTTAAAAAACCGTATTAATCTATTTTATATTTTTAATAATTAATAATTAATTAATCATATACTAATCTATTACTATGTTTTTTATATCTGAGATAAGTTAACTTATCCATCCATGCCAACGCGGCCTTATTCTCTGTTTTCTCCGTTTTATAGCAAAGAACTTTTTAGGCTAGCCTCTAGATTTATATAGTGATACTAATAAGTAAATTAAGTTATTATATGCATGCTTGCTTTTAAGGGGGGGGGGGGGGGAGGGGGACGAGTTCCTGAGTGTTTATGGTCAATTACACGTGCAATTAATCAAGTTTTACTTAATTAGATGTAGCTCCTCTATCAGAAAACGTAGCTCTGAGACAACAACGACAAGATTTTTCTCCAAAACAATCTCGAGGTCAAATCTTAATTAAATTATGCTAACGAGATCTCCTGAGGCAATTGGCAAACTGGAGTATCATACTTAATTACACTGATTCTGAACGTTAATCGCCTTTTTTTCTGCAACAAGTATGATATAATAATCATGACCTGGCTTACCATTCACTCGAAAGTCTCTTTCTGACGGAGACGGTAATCAAATAGTTTTCCATGAGGAAAATGCTTTGCTACTGATCATCGATTAGGGAGAAACAGTAACCATATTAAATTCATTTCCTTTTGTTTGAAGTTAGTTAAAATGGCGATACGTGACGGAAGTATGGTGTCAGATTGATGGCCCCTCATCAGAATGATGCTCTCTTTGTTTCAACTTAGACCAACTAAATTAGGTTTTTAAGGTGATATCTCTTATTATATTGTATTTTCTCTGTTTTATATTATACGATTTTTTAGATTTTCTAGATTCACTAGCATACAAATGAATCTAGACAAAGCCAAAAAATCTTACAATATACTATCTTGTTCCCTAAATGTTTAACATTGCTAACTTTTTAATTCACGTTTGACTATTCGTCTTATTTAAAAAACATAATTACTAATTATTTTTATATCATTTTATTTGTTGTTAAATATACTTTTATGCATATATATAACTTTACATATTTTTTGAAAAATGAATAATACGAATGTTCAAACGTGTATTAAAAAGTCAACGGTGTTAAACATTTTAGGGACGAAGGGAGCAGAATGGAAGGAATACAAGCCAGTGACTTTTAAGCCTCTAGTTTTAAAGTGAGCCAAAAAATTATATAAACCTAACTTTTGAGTTAATAGCGTAAGGGTGACTTATAGTTTTATAAGAAAAATCCCAAAAAAAACTTATGTGTTTAGACTTAAAACTTTTTATCTTATAAGCTGGTTCATATGCCAACAAAAATAGCCTTACAAACTCTTGGAATGGGCTGATAATCTCAGCCTATATGGACCAGAATCTATATAGGCCCATATAGACCAGGCCTTAATTGGCTTTTGGAAGCCCAGGCGGACTTCGTCCGAGTTGCGCGGGAAAACCCCAGGAATTTCCCGCCGGTTCATCGTTCGCGCCACCAGCATCCAACGGTGGATCGCACCGCCAAACTGGGGCTTCCGAAACCTAGATCCCCAAATCGACCTAGCCATGGCCGCCGCCGACGCCGTCGCCGTCGCCGTCGCGGACGAGGCGATGGAGCGAGTCGAAGGGGGGCCGGAAGAGGCCGTTGCGGTCGCTGATGAGGCCGCCGATGGGGAGCGGAAGGAGGCCGATGCGGCCGCCGAGGAGGCTACCGTGGTGATGGAGGAGGTCGAAGGGGAGCGGGAGGAGGCGGACCCTGTGGCTGGAGAGGTCACCGAGGCGATGGAGGAAGTGGAAGGGGAGCGGGAGGAGGTCGACGACGTCGCCGACGAGGCTGCTGAGGCGATGGAGCAAGTGGAAGGGGAGCGGGAGGAGGTCGACGACGTCGCCGACGAGGCTGCGGAGGCGATGGAGCAAGTGGAAGGGGAGCGGGAGGAGGGCGACGCCGTTGCCGGGTCCGAGGCGTCGCTACGGCTGGCGCTGCCGCTGGGGAGGGTGAAGCGGATCATCCGTGTGGACCGGGACATCAAGAAGGTGACAAGCGAGGCGGCGCTGCTCATCACCGCGGCCACGGAGCTCTTCCTCGGCTCCCTCGCCGCCGGCGCCCACAGGGCCGCCTCCCGGCGCGGCCGGCGTGCGGTGCGTGCCGTGCACGTGCGGGCCGCGGCGCGCGAGCACCGCCCCACCGCCGACTTCCTCCTCGACTGCCTCCCCGTCGCCGAGGAGGCGCCGCCCGCACGCGCGGCCGCCGGTCCCCGCGGCGGCGGCAGCGGCGGAGGAGAGGCAAAGCCGCTGCCGCGTGGGACCCGCCGCATCGACGCCTTCTTCCAGAAGACCGCATAGTGGTATCTCTCTGTATGTGTCTAATGCAAATGCACTGCTGTTGCTTGGGAAATTTTTCTACTTGGAGATGAAGCTATGAATTTTAATCATCTCAAGCATGGCAATTTCGTTAGTCTAACTCGTTGCCTATGCCTTGCAATGATTTGATATGATCTCAACCTTAATTACGGTTGCTGTGAATTGTGATGCGAGTTTAATTAGGAATTTGCCTCTTTGTTCGTCCCTTTAGCTCTAAGATGAGCTTTGCTCATCTATTTTTAAGGCCTGATTCAAACTCAGAACTCTCAAAAGAATGCATAATGTCAATTGTAAGATTCCTAATTGATACTAAGGTGGCCTTCTCATAGAAATTTAGTAAGATTGTGATGCCTTGTTTTCAGATTTTCTTGGGTATTCACCCTTTTGTTGCAGACTTGAGAACCAGAGGTATTACATTTCTTCTGCAAAACTCTTATTGTTTTGGTCTGCATGTAGTGATTCAGCATTTATACGCTGATGAATACTGTCATAAGAAATGCACAACAAGGTTTGTGTTAGCTAATTTATCGCTACTTAGGATGATGAGCCGTGTCGGTTTTGTCCCAGCGAGTAGTTTGCTTCCCCCTTGCCATGGGGCATGCTGGCATCACAAAATTTGCATGAGTGGAATGCCGCACTTCTGAAAGAATCCCGCACACTTTTTGGGTGTTTATGTGGGAAACAAGTAAAGGCCTTAGTTTTTAGACTTACAGTGGCAGGAACGTTCTGTTCCCTTTCATGTTCTTGTGTGTTCATTTACCAGCCTAAACAGGACTAGAATCAGAAGTAGCATATTAGGATGGATGGTCACTTATGTGTAATCAATATCATATATGAACTGATGGATAAAAATTGTTTTTAATACATAAGCTCAGAAATGTCAACACACTGCTTGTCTGATGAGTCACTCTGATGGCATACCAATAGATATGCAACTCCCGGTAAAAGACTAATAAAATAGAGCAATTTTATCATCCTTGAGAAGGTACCAGGATTTACCACTGTTTTCTATGTAAAATTTGATATTACTTGGTATCTTAGATAATAGAAGATATCAAATTTTACATAGAAAACCATGATACTTCATGGTACCTCCTTAAGGATAAGAAAAATGCTCAACAAAATAACTTTCAGAATTTTGGCATCAGTGTTGGAACATATGAATGTTGTGAGCCCCTGAACTTTAGGGCGCTGATTTCTTATGCCACAAGGCATCAATGCACATAGACAGTTTCTTTATATCCGCGCACCAAAGATATTCAGGCCTTCCAAAGTTGAAGCTTTGGCTCATTCGCTTCATGCTCCTCTTCACTCAGCAGCTCACAACTCTGCACAGCCATGGGCTTCCTTTGGAGCTTCATTCTGCTCTATCCTGAGGTCTTCCTAGCTATCATCTGCTTCTTCTGGCTTTCCCTTTTCCGCCTCATCAGGCAGTGCCAGAAGAGAACCCTCCCAGTGAACTGGCCTGTTTTGGGGATGCTTCCGTTCCTTGTGAAGAATCTGCACTATATTCATGACAAAGTCACAGACGCGCTTCGTGAGGCAGGGTGCACGTTCATGGTTACTGGCCCTTGGTTCCTCAACATGAACTTCTTGGTTACCTGTGATCCAGCCACTGTCAACCATTGCTTCAATGCCAACTTCAAAAACTACCCAAAAGGCAGTGAGTTTGCCGAAATGTTTGACATTCTAGGTGATGGACTCCTTGTGGCAGACTCTGAATCATGGGAGCATCAGCGACGCATGGCGATGTACATCTTTGCTGCCCGTAAATTTCGGTCATTTGCAATGTCCACGATCGCGAGGAAGACTGGCAATGTCTTGTTACCCTACCTTGATCACATGGCCAAGTTTGGCTCAGAGGTCGAGCTGGAGGGTGTCTTCATGAGGTTCTCACTAGATGTGACATACTCTACCGTGTTTGCAGCTGACCTTGATTGCTTGTCAGTGTCTTCTTCAATCCCTGTGTTTGGCCAAGCTACGAAGGAAGCAGAGGAGGCAGTGCTATTCAGGCACGTTGTACCACCAAGTGTGTGGAAGCTCTTGAGGCTGCTCAATGTCGGGAGTGAGAAGAAGCTGGCTAATGCCAGGGTGGTGATCGACCAATTCATCTATGAGGAGATCGCCAAACGGAAGGAACATGCAAGCGATGGAGTCCAGGGGGACATCCTGTCCATGTACATGAAATGGTCCATGGATGAAAGTTTGAGCAAGCAGAAGGGTGACCAGTTCCTCCGTGACACGGCAGTGGGTTTCATCTTTGCTGGGAAAGATCTCATTGCTGTCACACTGACTTGGTTCTTCTACATGATGTGCAAGCACCCACATGTCGAGGCGATGATCCTCCAAGAACTCAAGGGCCTTCAAAGCTCCACCTTTCCCAGGAACCTCTCCGTCTTCGAGTGCGATGCACTCCGGTCCGCTATCTACCTCCAAGCTGCACTCCTCGAGACACTCAGGTGACAACACTCTTTCACCTTATCTCCAATTCTCCCCCAATTTCATCTGACTAACTGAGACACTGCTTGAGTTTTATGTTCCAGGCTCTTCCCTGCAACCCCATTCGAGGAGAAGGAGGCGCTCGTTGACGACGTTCTTCCAAACGGTACCAAGGTGAGCCAGAGCACAAGGATCATCTTCTCACTCTACGCCATGGGGAGGATAGAAGGGATATGGGGCAAGGACTGCACTGAGTTTAAGCCGGAGCGGTGGGTGTCGAAGAGCGGGCGCCTTCGCCATGAGCCAAGCTACAAGTTCCTGTCCTTCAACACTGGACCCAGGAGCTGCCTTGGCAAGGATCTCAGCCTCAGCAACATGAAGATCACTGTTGCCTCCATCATCTACAACTTCAAGGTTGAGCTGGTCGAGGGCCATGAGGTGATGCCACAGAGCTCTGTCATACTTCACACGCAGAACGGCATGATGGTTAGGCTCAAGAGAAGGGGGGCAGCTTGATGGATACTGCTAGCTTACTATCTTGCCTTCCTGTGTTATATATACATCTGGATGAGGTGTCTAGATGCAGAGTGTTCATGAGATGGTATCTTTTACAAAGTGCAAACTGTCTGATTGGATTAGTGTCAGAAACCCACTGAATAGTAACCATGTGACAAGACCAAAATGTTGTGGTGCTTGGTATATGATTGTGTGATGGTCTTTGGGTTGATCTATTCATGTAGCTGTCATGAACAGTGTACCTTATTGTTGCAAACAAAAAAATCTCTGGTGTGATTTGTGTGTGCGACTAATGATTTTCACGGAAGAAAATTGCCTAGCTACCCTAGGGAAACAACGCTTGATTTCTTCCTGGTGTGGGATTTTGTGTGCCTCTAGCAGTTGTCAGATCCTTTCTTTGTGATCGCACAGCACAGCAACCAGGGACAGCAAACCAACAAATGTTTTTTATTTTTTGTTCTTGATGACACCAGGGCCAGGCACAACAGCTGCTTGCCTATCTCATGCGCGCCCACGCGCGCGCGATGCAGTCAGACGCTCACGCCGCAGCTTGCTCTGCATCGCTGCACTAGCCAGCCGGAACAATGGTGGCGACGCCGCCACCGGTAGCAGATCAGAATGAGAAAAACGTTGGGAAGGAAAGTACAGTAGTGAAAAGAAATACGATAAAATTATGTATCGATTGATTGTGATTGTCCGCTTATATATATATATATATATATATATATATATATATATATATATATATATATATAAAATATATATATATGGTCTTTGGTCTTTGGTAAGAGTGAAAATTGATCTCAGCCTTTGATTGCTTAAGGGTAGTTTTGGCCGTGCAAATATTAATGGCAAGGAAACCTGTTAATTGATTAGCTTCCTGTAATCACGACGCATATATTTGCATACAATTTCTTTTGTCTAAAACCATATCATATTATTACATCACTATTCAAATGCTTTGTAGGGATCTATATGTCTATTATACATATTTGCTAAATGAATGAAAATTTAAAATTTAACATACTTCTGAATATAAAGTTTGAACTTAAAATATTTATAGCAGGTCGAACAAGAATATTTGGTTCAATTCAAACGAAACGTGGAGCGGTCACTTGATTAAATTTAAGAATAAGCTTGAGATTAGCGAAAGCGAAAATAATCAATAATGTCATGTGTAGTTTAAAATTTAAAATATCTAGCTATTTTTTTTGGGTCAACACTTTTATTTCCATAGTTTTAAACTTGAATATACCATCTAAATGAATCACCATTTTATTCAAATCTTCTAAGAAATTTTTTTTTGAAACATGCATACGCCTAGAATGAATTAATATTATTTTAATCAGTATGATTATTACTTTCCTTGTGAGTTTAATGCACTTTATTGGTGATTAGTATTTCATTAATTACATTCTTTCTTTTTGTATTTGCATGCAATGCATTTTACCATTATTACCCTTTGTAAGCTATTATTTCTCCCTCACCTCTTAGGACTTAAGATGTATTTGACCATTAGATCTAATAGAATTAATGGTTCATATTCATTTAGGGGCACTGTAAAATTCCCCATATTAGTTATATTACGCAAAGGAAATTAAATAGAAAAAATAAAATGTGACATGCGAGGGTCCCCTTCCGCTCCAATATCATCCGTGTGGCACTTGGTCTTGAGCTTCTTATTTTATAAAAAATATTAGGGAAGATTCACGTTTCGACTCCGAACTCTGCATCATATATACTATATTTTATATAAATATTAATCTCAAATAAACTCAGAAATACCATGGTTAGCCGCCCACGAACTGAATTTAATTAAATACATGAAAAAATATGCAGCTAGGCTTTGTCCAAATCAAATAACCGAATTAAAATCTTGCTGTCAATTTTTGATATCAACACTTATCTGTATCTACTTACAGTTAAAAATAGTGTGAGGGGTAAATATTGGGTGATTAATGATTATCAGGTGAACTCGTCTTTATGTGATGGATTTTACCTGAACCTGCAGGACTGGTTCAGTCATACGAGAATATGATGATTATTGTTTCGTTTTCATGGCCAGTTCACAAGCAATTAAGCATCAGACTGCAGAGGTTCCCCATCAAATCACAGGTTTTCTTCACTTTTAAAAGAAACATTTGGTCGGACCCACTTTTTATTTGTCGTGTAAACTCAGAATCATCAAGCAAATTCTATTGGTGCAGCTCATCCCAAAGTTTGATTATCTCATTGTCGTCGGGTAGTTGGTGAAAGATGCCTTCAGCTTGTGGTGAAATGACTCTTCAATATGGTGTATTTGCACATATTTACCCGAAACCGAAATGTTATTTCATTTTAAAGCGATCGAGACAAAAAAGGAACAAAAAATAGTCGGAAGTAGCACATCGTTGTTCAGTTCTACAAGTTGTTCAAAACTGAGTTTGTCAAAAGACTTAAACTGCACGTTTACCAGAGACCACAACACTGGTCTGCTTTCTTAATGGAAATGAAGTTGGTATGAATCCCAGTTAGATAAAATAGACTTCAAACCTTAGGTAAACCTAGGTGACATATATAACTGAAGTGTTAATATTACTTTGAGGCTATTAGGCAGCATTTCTTTATCAGAACAAGACTCTTTTGGTATACCAGCTTGGCATATTGAATCATATATGAGCTACAAGAATACCATATCTGTGGGCAGTTTTTGACTTGTTACACTAGAACAGAACTTTTGGTTGGAGAAACCAGAATGACCAGCAGAAATGGTGGCACACTGCTCACTCATATTTATCTATCTTGTTAAATTTTTTCATATTTTTTAATAACTATTTACATAGTATGCAAGCGCACGGGTGAAAACTGTTTCCCCACTGCTCATTCACGATACTGGATTGTATCATCCCCTTCTCCAAACCTGTCTGATCTGAAACTAATGGCCAGCTAATCATCCACTACAACCTACACATTTCCTCATTTTGTTTGAAGAAAAAGGAAATAAAGATGACATTTTTTACTTTAACAATAATCACAATTAACATACTGCATGACTCCACCCCAACAAGATTCAAATCATGATGCTCGTGATTAAACGATTATGTGCATTTATAATTGGTACAAAGACCGGAAGTCATTTTATTTGTCCAAAATAAGCCATCAACATGCAATGCAAGTCTATGTCAAAGGTGAATCCATATACCAGTTGGTTTAGGTTTGAGCGTTACTACTCTAAATAAATTTCGATGGACTTGTCTACCAAATGATTTTGAGTTCTACTACGTATACAAAAAAAAAATCATACCATTAGTTGATGTGGTACCATGGACAAAACCAAAAAAGTTTAAAGAGTAGGGCTAAGTTAATATATTGTTCATTACTTTTAAAATTTATAGGGTAATTTTACCCTAATTTTAAAGGAATTATGAACATAGTCCTAGGGCTCTAGCCATAACTACCATAAGATTATTCCGCTTCAGTGATACTATAAATAGATCTGATTCATTCAATTGTAAAAAAGCTAACGGTCTAGAACGTTGTGGAACAACTTAATATCCAGCGAAGGTGAATCCACATGGTATTTGGGGTAGAAGAAAAGATAAATCCTAGGTGGCATTTCTCAACTTGCCTTGCACCATATGACTCCTTCCTCTTCTTCACCTCTCCGTTTCACAGAAACCCAAACCCCTCACAAGTCACCTATATAACCCAAGAAACCCATCCATGGCCGCGAGCGAGCTCACACCACACAAACACGCTTTCACCGCCTTGAACAAGAGCCAGGGAATGGAGCTCGTGCCATGGCTTCTAGGCTTCCTCGGCAAGTACCCGGAGATCATGGTGTCCGCCGCCTGCTTCTTGCTGCTGCTCTGCAGGTTTAGGATGCGGCGGCGGGCGGACCGGGTGCCGACGAACTGGCCGGTGGTCGGCGCGCTCCCGGCGGTCGTGGTGAACGCCGGGCGCGTGCACGAGTGGGTGACGGAGTTCCTGCGCGCGGCGGGCATGTCGTACGTCGTCGAGGGGCCGTGGGGCTCGCCGGGGGACGTGCTCGTCACGGCCGACCCGGCGAACGTGGCGCACATGTTCACGGCCAACTTCGGCAACTACCCGAAGGGGGAGGAGTTCGCCGCCATGTTCGACGTGCTCGGCGACGGGATCTTCAACGCCGACGGCGAGTCGTGGTCGTTCCAGCGGCGGAAGGCGCACGCGCTGCTGTCGGACGCGAGGTTCCGCGCCGCCGTCGCGGCGAGCACCGCGCGGAAGCTCGGCGGCGGGCTCGTGCCGCTGCTCGACGGGCTCGCCGCGTCGGGCGCGGCCGCGGACTTGCAGGACGTGTTCATGCGCCTCACCTTTGACCTCACGGCGATGTTCGTGTTCGGCGTCGACCCCGGCTGCCTCGCCGCCGACTTCCCCTCCGTCCCCTTCGCCAAGGCCATGGACGACGCCGAGGAGGTGCTGTTCTACCGTCACGTGGCGCCCGTCCCATGGCTGAGGCTCCAGACATACCTAAAGATCGGGCACTACAAGAAGATGGCCAAGGCTCGGGAGGTGCTCGACGCGTCCATCGCCGAGTTCATCGCGCTCCGGCGAGAGAGGGCGGCCGACGACGCCACCGGCGCTGACCTGCTCACGTCGTACCTGGCGTGCCAGCACGAGATAGGCAAGGACGGCGCCGAGCTCGACGCGTTCTTGCGTGACACGACGCTGAACCTCATGGTCGCCGGCCGCGACACGACGAGCTCCGCCCTGACATGGTTCTTCTGGCTGCTCTCCAAGCACCCCGACGTCGAGGCCAGGATCCTCGCCGAGCTCCGGGCCCACCCGCCGTCATCCACCGGCGCCGGCGGGCACCGCACCGCCGCCGAGCTGAAGCGCCTCGTCTACCTGCACGCGGCGCTGTCGGAGTCACTCCGCCTCTACCCGCCGGTGCCGTTCGAGCACAAGGCGGCGGTGCGGCCGGACACGTTGCCGAGCGGCGTGGCCGTGGGGCCGACGCGGCGGGTGATCGTGTCGCTCTACTCCATGGGCAGGATGGAGGCGGTGTGGGGCAAGGACTGCGAGGAGTTCCGGCCGGAGCGGTGGCTGACGCCGGCGGGCCGGTTCCAGCACGAGCGCTCGTGCAAGTTCGCGGCGTTCAACGTGGGCCCCCGCACGTGCCTCGGCCGTGACCTCGCGTTCGCCCAGATGAAGGCCGTCGTCGCTGCCGTCGTGCCACGGTTCGGCGTCACAGCCGCCACCGCCGCCGGCGGCACGCCGCCGCCCAAGCTGTCCATCATCCTCCACATGAAGGATGGGCTAAAGGTGAAGGTGCACCGGAGACGAGAGGATTGAACACCAAAGGTTCCTTGGACATGGATCCTCTGCAATATCATATGTCACTAGCTGCTACTTTCAGAACAGTAACTTTATCACTGACGTATATAGTTCTATTTTATTATAGATATACATGTCAATGACACAAAGTCAGGTGATGTATGGTACGACAGGAGATCTCGTTCCAATATTACATAGGTAATACCGCAAAGAATACGCATCATGCTTTGTTGGTACGCTAGTAGGGCATACATGAACTGATGATACTGTGCTCCGTGAATTAATTATGTGTGTTAGTTAATCCAGGTGGTGTATGGTTGAATATACCAGTACGAAGAAGAATGTAATGTTGCTATAGGATATAGCTCGATGTCATTACATATAGTAGAGTGAAATAAGAGACAGATGTTACAGTACATGTAGCAAATCTTAGTGATTATACATGGTTAGTTGAGCGAGTGATTTGTGATCCTTACTGATGTACATAAATTCAATTTAAATTTAAAGGAATTTTAGAGGGATCTAACTAACTAAATTTAAGCCAGTGAAGACTGTGAAGTGATGGATGAATGTGTGCTATGTAATCTTTTTCCTTGCGTTGTTACTACTGAAAATCTGGTTCACAGATAAACAACATATAAAAATGGGACGTGCTCATCTGCATGTGGTTGACAAAAAATAAAAAATAAAGAAAAGTAAGCAATCAAACGAGTACATACATATTTGCAATGTGTCATCTGACAATTGCGTGCTTGTATGATTTGTTGCAATCAGCGGTGTAAACTTTAACTATGATTTGAAGATGCATTTCATGAGAGGTTGATTTCGTGAGTAAACGAAGATCTCAGAGCGAGTACAATAAGTAACGTAAGTAGACTATAAAATTTACCACGTCGTATTTATGCTTGCGTTGAGGAAAGAAGAAAAGTGAAGAAAATCGGGTTACAAATTTACGGTCAACTATAGCACAAACTTTAAGACACCGAGTGTGTATTAGCGGTGAACTATGCATTGATGATATAACATATGTTTGTGTGTGACTATTGTACAAGTTGACTCTATGTTAGCTTTTAATAGCATAGAAAGATTTTAGAGTTAGTAGTTAGCTCTACTATTAACCTTGCTCTTAGGAGTTAGGGGTAGCCAGTCTGTTAGAACAATACTAATGCAAGACACTACTCATGATTTATGTACTCTCCATAAACTAATACTATACACCACTATTACAATACAAATACTGCTAATTCATATATGAATTTAATTCTACTCATCTCTCGTTATGTCTTGGTTGTTATGTAAAAACTATGTCTCATATAAGACATGATTTCCTTCTCTTGTTTAATTTAATTAGTTGCTACGTCATTTTTCATCCTATATGACAACTATTTAATTATACGAAGACCATCATAATCATTACATTGTGATTGCCCTTATTCTTAATCCAATATCAGGACAGTGTGAACAACAGAGCACTGAATTATACTCAGTCTTACATTTGTCATTATACCTATACCCCATCTTATATTTGTTATTATACAAGGTAAAGACAATAAGACCAAGAACCTATTTAATTTGTACCAGAGGAACACGATGCATGAATATAAGCATTTAATGTGCTTGTGGACCTTAACATGCTTGTGAACCAAAAGGTTGTGTGCTTCCCAAACCAAGAGACAATGAACTTCATTGCCTTATATGATGATCAAATTGAGATTTCTTTCAATTTGGTATAAAGAAAGTACTCCCCAAAAGGATTAGGGCTACAAGGAATTTTTCATCGTACCATCATCGTACCACAAGGTCCAGATCAGGCATTCTCGGATGGGAGAAAGCATTAACCCTAGATGCTAATTTAGCATACCATCTGAATATCTGATTGTAATGGGGCTGTATGCAGCTGTAGGGTACAATTGTTCAATAGAATTTTGACAGCTCGTATCAAAAAAGAAACCCGGTGAGCTCAGAGTTAGTGATAGCAGTCAGTCAGTAATATTAATATTTAATAATAATAACAAATGAACATAATAGAGTATAACCCAAAGGAGAGTAGCAGATGAAGCTAGTAACGTGTTTCGATCAGGAACCCATACAAGTGAGTACAACGATGTGGCAAATGATGGGTTAAATATGTTTGCAACCACTAACATCACAAGCTCATCCTGAATGTCTCAAGTCTCTCAATCGAGGATCCTCCAGCCATGTTTTCCCAGTTTCAGATATTATTTGTATAGACAGATTATCAGCATCGTGGTAAGGGTGATGATTGTTGCGGTTGTGAAGATAGCCGCCTGCACATATGGAATGGATTGAAGATGGTTAGAGAAGAATCGTTGTAACCAAATTACCCAAGTAAATTTACCAGAAGAAAAGGTAAACAACTTAAGAATTGCATAGAGCAGCTGCCATGTCGTTTCATAATAATCTTGCATCATCTATCCAAACAATGATATGCAAAAGGCCAAAAAAAACCTACAGATGGGGCTTCTTTCCAATATATAATATATATATATAGCCATATTGGCCTTTAAGATATAAATAGGAACACGTGATGCGTTTCCCTTGTTTCTTTATACCAAACAGGCAAAGCCTCTGGCATAGTTACAGAATTACTTGCAGCTCAACGCATCAGAAAACTATTAATACATCCCCTAACATGGGACTACAGAGTCCAGGATAACACAATTACATCTATTGCCAGGGAGTATGATGTCCTTATACAGAAGAATCACTAATTTCTTTAAGTAAAACTGTTTTGCTCCATGAAGCTAGATTCAATCTTTAAGTAATATGCTAATAATTTCAGGTTTTATTGAAGGAAGACTAACCGCAACCGCTGATGCAGCAAGACCTGGGCGCTCTCGGGGATCCTTATTGTAGTACTTGAAGCAGTAAAGTGCCGCTGCATAGTACCAGATCAATGGACACAAGAAACCTAAAAGAAACCTGCAACAGAAAGATATCTGATATTGCCGCATGAAGAATTTTAGTGTGGAAATTTGAACTGAAGTTGATTTGGGCAGTGGAAAATACTTACGAGGACCATCCTATACCACAACCGAAGCAAGGAAGGCGTCTCTCAAACATTGCCAACCGTGGATTTTCTTCATCTCTGAGCAATGTATACTTGCCAAGACAGCCCTGGCAATGGCAAAATTGATCCGAGCCTGCTGCAAGATGCAAAATAGGATTAAGCTAACAGAACAAATATTTTCAACGAAACTAAGATAACACTTCTGTGGTTGTTCCGTGGGCCTAAATATTTATGAGTTAAAAGCTTAAAGCATAAGTTGGAAATAGTTGTGTCAGGTAATTTACGAATAAAAAAAACAACTTCATCAAAAATGTCATATTCAAGGATTCTGTGTATGGCACAAAAGTGAAATGCTTCCCCCATGCCTCAAAGAGAGCTAACAACAATGGAAAGCTAAAAGCTAAGCTTATAACCTCAAAAAAGAAAGAGAGAGATAGAGATAGAGTTGGGAAGAGTTACCTTCCCCCATTTATTTTAGAGCAGATCAGCAAAGAAGCAGCCAGTAACCTTAATACAATATCTGTGCTGCAGATTCCTCAGTGCCGTAGCACAATATCCGTGTTGCAGATTCCTCCGTGCCGTAACAAGGATCATTCATACCAACATGCGTATAAGGGCATCAATGATACATGTTTTCTAGGATGGTCATGTTGCTGCACCGGAGAGCAAAACCATATATCAAATTTCTGCTCAAATACGCGTAAGTCTAGCTAATAAAAATGCTATGTGTAACTGCAATCTGAAAAATGATTAAAAAAAACAGCAACTAATAACAAGTGCCATGGCTGGATTTCTAAACATCTGCACTCAAATCATGAATGCTGCAGAACAGCAATTAGCATTAGAATGTAATAATAACTTCAGAAATTTCCCAGACTCAATCCAAATAAAAAAAAAACACTCCAAGCCCAACTATCAGCTCCCCAGAACTGTGAGAACAATCGAGCCATGCTTGAGAAATACCCTGAAAAGCCATCAGCGTCTGAGAGCAGATTACCCACGTATCCGCCCATGGGGCTTCGGTTGAACTCCCCAAACTTGTTGGGAGCCAAAAAAAAACCTGTTATTAGTCTCCATTAAGGATATTATTAAGGCAAATTAAGCCAGATCCAGCAGAGAACCTATCTAGGGTTCATGAAGCAGATTCCGGAGGAAAAAAAAGTGCGTGGATAGAGAGAGGACAAAAGAGGACGTGGATGCTCACCGGTCACGATGAAGGACGACGGCGGCGCCCCTGCTCGCGGGGGGTCAGCGCAGGCGGCGGGAGGAGAAGCCCGTCCTGGGCCGCCGCCGCCGCAGGGGAGAGCTCGGAGGGGCAGCTCGCCGGCCGGCCGGCCGCCCGTGCAGCGAAGGGGAGAGAGACGACGGAGAGAACTCAGAAAGGAATGTACTAGTGTGAGCTGATTGATCTGGTTAAGTTCAATACAAAAAGGCTGGGGGCATTTTGGTCTATTCAGGTGGCTCATTTTTTTTTATATCGTCATATTTTTTGATTTTTTATATAACTCGGGCTTTGAAGATATTTGCCCTAGTGAGTTGTAAAATTGGAAGTTTTATAAAAAATATATAATGTTAGTATTACATTCAACCAGCAATATGCTCCCTCCAGTTTTCAATTGATATAGTTAGCATTTTATCTACATTTACCTTTCGTCTTATTTAAAAAATTTATGTAATTATTGATTGTTTTCTTATGATTTGATTTACTACTAAAATAACTTTAAGTATGATTATAATTTTACATATTTCTATAGAAAATTTAAATAAAAGAGTTAAATAAAATCTAAAAGTCAATTGTGTCAATTAAAAAAATCAAAGGAAGTATGATTTTGAAACAATTTTGAAACAGAGAAAGTATATATAAAGCATTACTTCGTTTTCTTCGCTGAAAACCCTTGTTAAACATGTTTTTTTTCAAATCACTCTAGCCCACCACAGAGTTGACCCGTTTAATTGGGCTTAACTTAATCCTTTTATTTGGTATAGAAAACCCAATATGAAAACCCAATTTAAAGCTAGCAAAACTGATGTTAGAGCTTTGCCAAATAAATCTAAATTCAAATTGCTCGATCAGTAACAAAAGTAGACGAATGTCAGACACGTGTATTCTTAGTTTTCTTTTCTATTCCTATGGTTTTTTTTTTCATTCCTGCCTTCCAAACGAGCCCTAAAAAGGAAAAAAAAATCATATATGATTCAAATTCTACGAAATCTCTCCGTGGTTCTTGGTGCAAACCATCAACGAATGAACTAGTATTTCAAAATAATCAATATATATCCCTGTCAGGCTGTCACGATGGATTTAGTTGAAATAAAGTTGATAACGATTCAGATTTGGATAACATTATGAACTGTATGGGAACATGGTATGGGGAGAGAACATGTTTTTTATTATGCCATCTAAATTGCCCATTGAAATTGTTGACATAAGCCAGATTATCAAAACCCTCACCAACTTCAGTTGTCCTTAACAGCATAAGCATGTTACTATAAGAAATTTCAGTGTTGTTTGGTTCTATAGACTAAACTTCAGTTCCTGTCGTATTTAGAGTATTAAACATAGATTACTTATAAAACTAATTACATAAATAAGAGCTAATTCGCGAAACGAATCTATTAAGTCTAATTAATCTATAATTAGCGCATGTTTACCGTAGCATCACATAGCCTAATCATAGATTAATTAGGCTCAATAGATTCGTCTCGTGAATTAGTACAAGATCATGAATATGTTTTATTAATAGTCTACGTTTAATATCTATAATAAATGTTCAAACATCCGATATTACAAGGACTAAAATTTTTTAGTCCCATCTAAACAGGGTCTAAAACGACACACAAACTTAAGATGCCAATTTACAATAGTCTGTTGCCGCTGTCATTAGATCAACTGAGAAAGATGCTTATTTGTCCACATGGCATCACATGAAATGGATAAACATCTCATGTAGAGTTGGTTCTCTTGTTAATAGTTGCCACCAAATGAAGATTTCAGAAAACAATGTAAATTCAGAAACTCACCATCATGTTTTAATCACCAGAAAGTAAAACAGTTTGAGAATTCCAGGTCATTTCAATGTTGGCATCACATAATGGTAGCTATTGCGCAGAAATACAGATACCAATTCTTATTCCAACTAAAGCAATTCAAAAACAAAATAAAAAAAGGCTAACTAAAAAATTGAGTACAACAAAGATAGATATAAAACTAATGAAGCCTCCAAACCATAAATTCCACTAAAATTCTAAATCTAATTACTTCCAAATTCATGCACAAATCACAGGAACAAATCCTAAGGAAACTGATTATCAGGTAACTTTCATCCCTTGTCATTTCTTCCCTCTTGACACAATCCTGTACTTGCCGGTGAGTTGTTGCTGCAACAATAATCACAAACCAAAAATTTCAAATTGCTTAATTATTTTCTGCAAATTACAACCAAACCAGTCCTGAAAACGAAGCAACGAAAGATCTTACCTTTTCCCAGAGCTTGGTGTGCTCCAAGCAGAAGCCGGCGACGACGCCACCGCCGCCGGCCTTGGCCTCCTGGTACTCGATACAGAGGCCGGCGTCGAGGCCGCAGGACACGTGGAACCCGAGGCCGCACTTGGGCTGGGAGCACTCGAGCGCGCAGCCCCTGCTGCTCTCGCAGACGTAGCACTCCGTGGCGAACCGGTGCGCCGGCACGCGGGAGCAGTCGACGCCGTCGCGGCCGTCGGGGTCGCGGAAGAACACCTCCGGCACCAGCAGAGCGCACGCGATGTGCGACCATCGCCCGTCCGTCGTGCGCTTCATCGCGCCGCCCCTCGCCGGACAGAGGCAGCAGCGTGGGCGGAACGGCTTGGTCTTCTTGGAGGTGGTGGTGGTGGTGGATCTCGCCTTGGCGGCGGAGCAGACGGAGCAGAACCAGTCGCCGTCGGGGATGGAGTGGGCAAGCGGGTTGCCGTAGCAGGAGGCGTGCACCATGAGGTCGCACCCGTCGCAGAACACGATGGGGTCCGACGGGTCGCCGTCGGTGCTCCCGCACACCGCGCAGTGCACGCCGTCGTCTTCCTCCTCCTCCTCCACCGCTGCCACGCCTTCTTGTTTTGGGTCTCGCGCCACTTCTTCCTCCTCCCAGGAGTCCTCGTCGCGTGCTGCTTCGTTGAGATCAATCGCATTGCAAGCTTTCTTGGGTGCTTCTACTTCAATTCCTTCAGATTGCGTTGCACTGATGACCTTGCAGGATTGCTTGCACTCTTGATCTTTCGATTCTGTGTCAGTGCTTGATCTTGATTTCTTCAACACCTGCTCCTTGATTACTTCAGGATTGATTGGCTTCTCGGGCATCTTGGATGCTTCAGCTCTCGCGTGATCTTCTACACCATTTGCCGATCCAGGATTGGTGATGGCACCGCCTCGTTTACTAGAACCTTGGGGCTTGGCTTCTTTGACGGCGGCGGCGCGAGGCTCATCTGAATTGACGGATGGAGGCGGCGACGGCGGCAGAAACGGCGGCATCACGCGCTTATTGCTCGGTAGGCAAACCGAGACCGGAGCGGCAGTGCCATTCGGGGACGGCGGAGCGCGGGCGCTCTTCTTGGCCGGGATGCTCGGAGGAATGGTGGCGTTTCTCGGCGGCGGCAGAATGTTGACGGCGAGCTCCTTGAATGGGACGCGGGGAGAAGCATCAGTACCCTGTGGCGGCGGCGCGTGGACGCGCGTCCTGACCGGGACGGGGATGCTAGGCGAAGCAGCCGCCTTCTCCCGCGGAGGCGCGGGGACGCGATCCTTAGCCGGGATTGGGATGCTACGAGAAACGTCAGCCTTCTCCGGCAGCGGCGGCGGCGGCGCCAGCGCGTCGACGCCCTCCTTGGACGGGACGCGGGGAGAAGCATCAGTACCCAGCGGCGAAGGCGCATGGACGGGCTTCCTCACCGGGACCGGGATGCTCCGAGAAACACCACCCTTCCCCGGCGGCGGCGGCGGCGGTGGCGACGCGTGCGCGCGTTTCTTAACCGGAAGACACACCGGCGTGACGACATCATCCACCGGTGGCACGTAGGACCGCTTCTTGGCGGGAAGGCACAGAGCAAAATCGCCCTCCTCCACCGCCGCCGCCGCATAAGCTCGCTTCTTCGCCGGGAGGCAAACGGGGACTCCCGCCGTCCCCGTCATCGGCGGGCACAAGCGCTTCTTCGCCGGCAGGCACGGCACCAATCCGAGACTGGAGCGGACGTACTTGAACCGCTTGGACGGCGGCAGATCGCGCACGCTCCCGCTCCCGGTGGCGAACTCCATGGACGGAATCGAGACTGGGATTTTGGCTACACAGAGAGGAAGAAGATTGCAGCGGGTGATTTGGGATCGAAACGAGCCAGGGTTTAAATGACCGAAAATTTTCGCGGTCAAATTAGCGAGATGGCGCGCGCGCAGTGAAGAACCAAGAATCTCACGAAATTTTGGGTTTGGTGGGAAGCGAAATGTTTCAAAATTTTGTGTTTGAAATTTTCGAATTTGGAGGCGTGCGGGCTGCGGGAAAATTTCGGAATTTCGTCTGCGATTCGCGGCGGCGCGCGCCACATTTTGATCGAATCGGGCCGTGGGTTTGGGCCGAATTGAGATGGGCCTTGCAAGCATATAGATGGGCTCAACTTTTTGGCCCATTAATAATTAGAAAATATTTTTTTCTTTTCGCTATAGAAAAAGACGAGCCCTGGTAGCCATCGTCGATCCCCAAGTCTCCGTCGCGGAGGCGCTCGAGTCCTCCGCGCCGCCGCCGGCAATCCGCCGTAGCCGCAGGCTGCCGCACGGCGATCAGTGAGGCCGACTCGGCTCCGGGCTCGAGGAATCGGGCTGCTGGAACGCCCCGTCCACGCTTGACGGGCTGACGGGGCGCGGCGTCCCGCGTGGCTTGCTGGCCGGCGTTCGGGGCTCCCTCCCTCCTGCAGCAGGATCGCGGATCGCGGAGCCGGCGAGGTTTCGAGAGACGGCGGCGCTTGGCTGGTAACTCGGTGTAATTTCTTTGGTTTGTTCTGCACTTCTGCTACGTGCCCTAGGGTTTAAGCCGGGTTGGTTACTGCCTTACTGCGGCGGCGCCGTGATAATCCATTCTGCTTAGTAGGTCCCGATTTTGTATTGACTGGATCTAGCTAGAGAAGATAATCTCCGGTCTTCTTGAAAGGGTGGTGTAGAGCGCTCATCATCACCCAAATCATCAGGGGTTCTGTCCTAGTATGTGGTGTCATCGTAGCGTGTGGTGCCAGTAAAGTGTCTGGTTGGTTATCCTATTGGTCATCTCTAAGGATGGGATTCATGTGCTCGTAGTTCTGCCTGATCTTAGAATCTGTTCTTTTTTTTCTTACTTATCTAGTACTAAGCATGTAAAAAATGCATAGGAATAACCAATGTGATGATCGAACGACTGAAGGTTCATGAAGCATCATGATTAGTACCAATTCTCTCATGGATGGCAACAAATTGGTTTTATTTTGTTATGAACCCATCCCTCTATCTTAATTGGAGATAGCAACTAGCTGTCTATTTGATCATTATCGATGCATCCATTCTTCGTGTCGTTTGCTCGATACTTCTCAGCTGTACCTTTTAAATAATTGATTTTCTGCATGTGCTCTCACATTGACCGTGCAAACCCTAGCATGTAAACTTGGTGATTGTGATAGTATGTTCTCTTGTTTCGTGTCATGTTGTTGCATTTATGTGTTGGCCATTTTTGTTTATGTTACTAAGGAATGTGTACTTCTCACATTTTGCACTAATTTGTGCAACTTCTTGTATATGCCATCATTCCGTTATAGCACTTCTCACATTTGCCATTTCAAACTGCTCAAAGGCCATTGAGGCATTGACCATCATTAGACTGTAAAAAATTCCAGCAAACCCCAAAATACCCTTCTAACTACTCACAAGGTCAGCACAAACACCACGTCTCTTTGCAGTAGGAAGGGGAGGAGTAATGTTGGAGACATCATCTCCTCGAGCACATTCAGATAGTGTTTCAAGTGACTGAAACAGAATGGTCAGACAGAGCAGAGCTAGGACAGCTCAGATGATGGCATCGCTAAGTGTGGACATCCATGATCTAGCTTCCTCCTTGCTTCACTCTTTCCACTTCCACAGCTAATGCTGCATGGCTCCTGCTTGCACCATCCCGACGCTATGGCTATGTTGCATGACTCAAACAGGGAAATTGATGGGATGACAAGACTGAAAATTGGTTTAACGGAATGATGGCATAAACTATAAATGTGAGACATGAATATTCCTTAGAGACGCAAATAAAACTAACCCATATATTACATGTGTGGTTTCTAGGAGTGTAATCTGTAGGATATAAAGTAAATATGTTTCATGTATATTGTATGGGACAGCCTCAATTTCTTCCTCTATACTCCCTCCATCCCAAAATATAAGCACTCTTTAAGTTTTTGATGGGGGTTAAAGAGAGAGGTGGAATAAATGGGGGATGGTTGTGATTGGTTGAGATGAGGGAGTAGGTAGAGGGAGTATCTTTTGAATGCCATAAGTTACTATATTTTGGGACGGGGGAGTATCTCTTGACTGATGGATTGCTCAAAATATATTGTTGTCCCTTCCCCTGTTTAATCATTGTGACCTTTTGGTTCATTTACTTACTCTACAAAGTAACAGGAACATTACTTCTTCATCAATCTGCTGAAGTTTTAAAATACTGCAATGCTTATGTGGTCGAATTTGGGTATCCACAGCAGCTAAATTGGTCATAATTGGCATGTCTACGAAAGTTCCAAGGTACTATATCACTTAAAAGACATTTTCTGCGCTACCAGCTTGCATAATCACTTAGTGAAATGCCTGATGTGTTTCAGTTTGTAGCTGAATTCATGTTCTCATTCAATCTCTAACTTGATATCACTTGGTCTGCTATTCTGCTTGATTAGAATGGTGATCTTAAAATGGGCTACATAGATAATCTTAAAAATAGGGGACATGTTATTTATGTGTTTTTTTAGTATAGCGCCTGACTTGGAGCCATGTTTGTCCATGAGATTATAATCTCATAAAGCCCATGATTCTTTAATAATGGGATACATGCTGTTCTGCTTTGGGCTAGATATTTGACTTGGGGTCATATCTGTCCATGAATCATGGTTCTTAAATTCAACATACTTAACTGAAAAATAACATCAAATGGCATCTTTTACATTTATCAATATTGTTTGATTGATTGCACTTGTGTTGATATTTTATATAACTATTTTGTGGAATTAGAAACTAAGGCTATTATATGCCAATAAAAATAGCACATGCTGTTGGGAGTTACTTTTATTAATCTTCAATTGTGAAGTAAGAAAGGCAAAATTCTTTATTGAAATAACCTTATATCTTGTTGATGAAGGTTCTTTCATTGAATAATACTTCTTTATGTCTGGCCTGTCATGCATCATCTAACTTGCTTCACAAGTTTGATCATAAGGATTTAGGCTATTCTTAACTGAGCTTGTTTGTATATCTTACATTATGTTCTCTCAAGTCTCAACCACATCCCAGAATCAACTGAACATGCCATCTCATATGGTTCCAGTCCCACTAGGCCTTTTATACTTTTAGATTTACCTATCACAAACATATGTTAAAATTGGTTAGCTTGGTCTGGATGCATGTGCTGCTGTCTTGATGACAACTTCATAGAACTATTTAAACATTTTCATGTACTTCCTGCTGGATGTTGATGTCTTTTCTGTTTTGATGGACGATCTAATCGTGTCAATAATCTGACGTACACATTTGGTTTAGGACCCTAGAAGTTGATTCCATGGGGATGGCAGATTGGGCTAACCTTCAGACTGATATCCTTGGTGTAATTGTAAAGAAGCTTTCCGTCCCTGACTATCTGAGATTCCGTGCTGTATGCACCTCCTGGAACCTTATCTGCAGGGATGTATCCAACCCTCCAAGGATAGACCCATGGTTGATGCTCCCTACGAATACAAGTGTGCTTAATGGTTCTAAATTTTTGTGTGTACCTGAAAGAAAGAACCAAACAATCCGTCTCCCAAGCACTGATACAATCTTTGGATCTATGTGGGTTCCTGTTGGTTCTTCCCATGGCTGGCTTATCTTTTACAGCCCGTCTCATGGATCCATGCAGCTGATTAATCCCATCAGTGGTGGGCAGTTCCAACTTCCCCAAATCAGAAGCAGGGGCCTCTCCAAGGCCATGTTGCTTGACATGAATGATGCAAACTTCACTGTTGCTGTCATCTTACGCGATCTGAGAGGATATAAAGTAACGCGCAAAGGAAGCAATAGTTGGTCATCAGTGGAATCAAAACATGACCTAGTGGACATCTTCAAGCACAGGGGGCAGCTCTACACCGTTGACATATATGGCACTGTCGAGTTGTGGGCAGAACCACCGCGTTCCTGGCCAGATGAAGATGCCCCTCAGATGAATGCCCCGCATCATAACCTCGTGCACTATCCTCAACATGGAAAACTCAACTGTTTGGTGGAGTCCCCGGCTGGTGACCTGATGAGGGTGAAGCGCCAGTCAAATGATAAGTTTGTGGTTTGGATTCTGGACAAGGGGACCTTCTCCTGGGCGAAGGTTGACAACATTGAGGACTTTGCGCTGTTTGTCAGCTACTACAGCTCGGTCTGTTTTCGCGCCAGGGACCATCCCAACCTGAAGGCGAATTGCGTCTACTTCATCGACTCCTACAGCAACCTGTGCGCGTTCAACCTGGAGAATGGGACGAAGGAGCTCGTTGAAGCCCTGGAGCCCGCCCATGCCCATGGCCATCCAGAGCCTCATGCTGTCCGTCGTAGGCCAGAAGGACAAAGGTACATGTGGTTAATCCCTTCTCTGAGATAAACCAATGGAGGATGAAAGCTACAACTACACACATCCCCGTCGTTATCTCTGAACTCCTATAGTATAGTTACTATATTTGACTGAACCCTTATATCGCAAAGTATGTGCTATTTTCTGTAGCACATTTGTAGATAAATCAACTGTCTGAACTTTGAATAACTCGCAGTTTGCATGCATGTATCGTTGTATTTTGTAATATACGCGTGCGTCAAACTAAGTTATTTTGTCTAAATTGTTAAAGTTATCATCACCCGATCAGAAGCGTTTTCGCCGCCATTTCCGTGCAAATTCCCGGCTCGCTTCTCGCCGCGCTATATGAGGCGCGAACGCTCCGCATCGAGCTCAAAGGCAACCAAGAAACACCTGGCTGCACTCGCTGACACCAGCAGCAGCGACTCCTCGCCGCCGTCCATGGAGCCCTCGACCGCGCAGGGGTCGCCGGCGCCGGCGACGGTGCCGTGGCAGAGGCTGGGACAGGCGCCGCGCCGGCAGGACGGGCGGTGGCGCGCTCCAGCTCGCCGTCTTCGCCTGCGTGACCGCGGGCTTCGCCGGCGCCGCGTACCGCGCGCGCCACCGGCCGCGCGACGTCGCGTTCCTGGCCGTCACCTACTGGCTCGTCGCGCTGCTGCTGTGCCTCGTCGAGAAGCTCGGGGGCGCCGGCGACGACGCGGCCGCGGCGAGGGAGACCGAGCGGCGGCGGCGCGTCAGGCTCGCCGTGTGGGCGGTCGCGGTGGCGCTGGGCAACACGGTGGCGTGGCGCGCCACGGACGCGGCGCCGTTCCTGGCGCTGAAGCTGGCCGTGTGGGCGGTCACGCTCGTGCTTCTGGGCTTCGTCTACCACTTCATCTTCAGTTGCAAAGCCGGCGACTGCTGCAACGCCGAGCACGACCATGCCCAAGCTGACGTCAGCTGCACCCAGCCGGAGAGGACTTGTCACGAGTTGACCGCGGAGGAGAAAGTCTAAGGCATTACTGCATGGAAATTCCATGCATGTTCTTAATATTTGAAATGAGGTTTATATTGTTTCATGTAAGCGTGTAAGTTTATCTGTTTGAGAAAAGAAAGATAATCCACGCAATTAAGAAAAAGAGGAAAAATATCTTTTACCAAACCGTAGTATATACACATACAAGTACACTATGCTGAGTCTATATAGGTGAGGGGCAATTAGTTCGTCGGTGTTAGAATACACTAATCTCATTTAATTTTTAGGTCATCTTTATTTTCTATTCTATTCAACAATGGATTTAGCCGGAGGTTAGGGTCGCATGACCCAATAACATACTGTAGTTGCATCCCTCATATACACCATACTCGTCTTATGAACACGTATACTCGTAAATATGTATTAGGCATTAAAACATGTGTCACTTGAAAATCAAAATCCACAAGGGACCTTGGGACAAAGTGTGAGCACCCAAAGGTGGTTGTCCTGAGCCAGGCGGCCCCAACCGATTGGTGGTGTACGTGCCGTAGCAAGCACATAGCACTATTCTTTATCTTGAGCTAATGTCCCTATCCAATCCGATCAGCCGAGCAACAATCCTAGGTTGTTCTAGTACGACCGATCATCACGGGCTAGTGCTTACTCTCAAGCTTGTTCCTTTTCTTTGGAGGACAAACATAAAGGATATCAGATCGGGATGGACCTAACTACCATAAATATGATATTCGATATGATAGATTCGATATGATAGATAGGATGCCTAGTAAGGAAATATGTTCACATGACTATATTGTTAGATGTATAAAATAGAGGGGCCCGTTTGAGTGGAGAACGTTAGACAATACTATTAATGTTGCCCATGAGTGTGGGACTGAGTGAAGGGCATGCTGCCACATGCCTACTTCACATCTCTGATGGAACGGATCATACCTAACCTTTTTTGAAGGTGCCCACACAATACTCTCGTTCAAACTATGACGTCTTTTTTACTGTAGTTTTTCTTGGTACGTGTGATACTCTGAAAAGATATATAATGGGTGAATCTTGACTGAGAGAATGAGGGGGCTTCGAAAGAAAACAGTAGCCAAAAGTAACCAAGAGCACAATATTAAGGTGTTACTCCTTAGTCATTGCTCCTTAGCAGCTAAACCTATCTAATAATCTAAACTACTGTGTCTGCTCCTTTGCTCCCGATCCGATCTAGTCGTATTCAATCTATGGATTTGGTGCTCGCGGTTCACCCCTGTGCCGAACTCAAAAGGGGCCAGCCCGTGCTCCCACTTTAGCGCTTGCTCGCCGAAAATTTGCTTTTAAATCACTATTGTATATAAAACTTTTATCTACAAAATATTTTTATAATAAGGTGTTTCATCTTTTCTTCTAAAAAGCGAAGCCAATAGAGCCCTAGCTAGCTAGTGTGTATGCAGAGGCCCGACTGTCCATCCATTTCATCCGGTCGGTTTGCCAAACTCCTTCAAAGGAGCGAGCCGTCGAAAAGGTTGCAAACCAAAGCCATCCATGACACAGAATTCACAGAACTACTCGCTCATGTGTAAAACCTGTAACTGTCATGTAAATTAAAGTCACTATATCCGGCGCGAAAGGTACTAATATATTAGTACATAATTAATTAATTATTAGTTATAAAAAATAAAAAAAGATAGATTAATATAATTTTCTAAAGTAACTTTTCTATAAATTTTTTTTAAAAAAACACACCGTTTAACTATTTAGGATACATGCTCGTGAAAAACGAGAAAATTTGGATCAGTAAGATGGGAACGAACGGGGTCTTAGTGCTCTTAACAACTACCACTACATTAAGTATTTGAAGACGTCAAAACCTAATTAATTTTCACCTGACATTTCATCCGCCCATTGACTTGAGAAAACCTCCTCCCGTTTATATTGGCACTCGAAACTGCGAGTAGAGGCGACGGGTTATTCACATCTCCCGTGTACGCAACGCATGCAGGTCAGGACCGTCAGGTGGACGACCGCCTGGATGGATATATCCATCGATGGAACTACTGATGAATTGCTGCCACTTTGATTAATTAACAAAGCTGTTAGTGAGTTAATCCTTCTTGCCGCTCCCGTTTTACCCACAGAAAAGACCTGCAGATCATTATGCTGTTCGTATTAATCAAAGTCGTGAGCATTTTTCCCCTTGGATGCTCTAATTAAAGACGACTTGACTTGCCCAGGTCGTTCAATTTGTGTCTCCCTCGAACGATGCAGTGATAAGAATCACGTCCACGATTTCGCTGAAGTTACATTTCATTTTATTTTAGGAAACATACAGTGGCCGCGTTTTTCGTCTTTTTTTTGTCAGATTCTCTCGTTTTTCATATGCACGCTTGTCAAACTGATAAACGGTGTGTTTTTATAAAAATAATTTTATACAAAAGTTACTCTAAAAAATTATATTAAACTATTTTTTTGATTTTTATAACTAATAATTAATTAATCATGTACTATCCTATTCCTATTAATATTTTTTTATGCCGGATAACTAAACCATCGCCGACCACGGCCATAGTCAATTTGTACGTCTATAATCTCGATTCTTTTTCTGAGGAGACTTGGTAAAAGCCCGTAGGAACAGCTCGTGTGTGCTACGATACGCGTTCTTGTAGTAGCAGTATGCCAGTATATAATAAGCACATGCATTGTGGATCATTGTAGATGTCAGCTGCTAGAGATTAATTGACGTCATCGACTCATCTCCAATGGAGGATGATGATTGCTTGTGGAAGGGAATACTCGGCAATGGCGAGGTCGCGTCCGAGAAGAAGAAGCAGCAGCAGCGTGGGCAGGCGCCACAGGAGAGCGGCGACAGCGCGCTGCGGCGCGCGGCGCGCCGGCTGCTCCCGTGCGTCGCATGCCTCGTCGTGGCCGCCCACGTCGCGGCGTGCGCCTACCGCGCGGCGGGCGACCCGCGCGAACTCGCCTTCGTCGCCGCGGCGTACGCCATGCTCGCGGCGCTCCTCTGCTGCGTCGGCAGGTTCGAGGCGCTCGCCGCCGCCGCCGCCAGCGCCGCGGCGGCGGCGGCGAGGGAGCGCCTGAGGCTGCCCGTCTGGGTGCTGTCGACGGCGCTGACCGCCCTCTTCTCGGCGCGCGTCGCGCCCGTGATGCCGCCGCCGCTGGACGCGCTCGTCGTGGCCATGGCGGTGCTCGTGGCCGTCGGCGGCTTCTGCTTGCTGTTCCTCTGCGACGCCGGCAATGTTGAGCCGGACGACGACGACGGCGACGACGACGACGACGAGACAGCTTCTGATCATGATGAGAAAGTGTGATTTCAATTAACGGACTGTCCAGATTACGCTTAATCAAGTCTTACACTTGAAGCAACGTATCATTTCTTCGTAATTAATCACAAATTAACTAGGAAACAATCAAATATATGTGCAGAATTTGAAGACGTAAGTGAGAAAGTTTAGCAGATATATAGTGTTGGTGTGTGTATGTGCAGTGTGATATTTTTCTTGCTTATTATGTGTTGACTTAATTACTTGGGTTAATGTAGCGGTAAGTTGGTTTTATGTACAAATCATACTTTTTAATCAAAGGGAAATGCCAACCCTCGAGTGATGAGCTACACGCTCTCCCTCAAATTACGAAACTTGTGTTAATTAGTCATCTATATGCATGAGATCTTTAAAATGTAACTTTGCTGATTAACAGATTTGAGACTGGACCTCGTAAGAACATAATCACACAAGTATATATGAATATGATTTCAACGATATTTAAGTGGCATCACAGTTTTCCTTAGAGGCATTTGTAAGATAGTTCATATTGAACTAGAGCCAGTCATAAAGTATATATCCACCAATAGATTCATGTCCATCCTTAATAACTCATATCAATTCATAAAGTATAATTCATAGTTCAATTTAATAATTCTTATTGTTTTGTATAATAATGTGGTCTTCTAAATATAATTTTAATCATGATTTTCTATTAAAACTACTAATATACTCGTGCATTATAACTGGATTATATAATTGATGACATATTATACAAGTGGCGCACTCGGAGAAAAAAAAGGTTTTAAAGAAACTACTTGATTTTTTTTCTTATCGTGGAAGCGGTAGTTTTTGTGTGATGTAGCTATGGAGAAAGAGGTGATTTTTGCATGATGTGGAACAAGAAAGAGAACAGACGATTTCGTTTTTAAGAAATAGAGATATATAAAAAGTAATTAAAATACTCTTTATTTCTTATTTATACATGTTATTTAGTATTTTTAAATTAAATATTTAAAAAGTAATAGTTGAAATTTTAAAATTTTGACTGCACCCATATTGAAAATAAGAATTTTGGAATTGGATGGAGTATATGTTTTTCCATGTAAAGATTGTTGAAAACAGTGTCTTTTACGACGTTGACCTAGGCCTCGTTTCTTTGAAGTAGAAGGGGTGTTCGTTATCTGGCGCGTAATACATAGTAATACATTAGTAAATGATTAATTAATTATTTATTTAAAAATATAAAATATGTTAATATGGTTTTTAAAACAATTTACTATAATTTTTTATAAAAAACACACCGTTTAACAATTCAGAAAACATACACATAAAAAACGACGTAATACGGGGTTAAGGTTAAAGAGAAGGGGAGGCGAACGCAGCCCTAGTACTGTACTGTCCCGGTGAAGGAAACAGGATGGCGTGCTCGATCGGTGCTGATGTCACTCGGCATTCAGCGTGCTGATGTCACTCGGCATTCAGCGTGCTGATGTCACTTATCAACAACTTGTTTCCTGGATGCGGTTAGGATTTTGCAGGTGTTTCGCTGTTGGATCAACTGCTCTGAATTCGCGTCCCTCGAGCTAATCACACGCGCCAGTTTGTTTGTTCGGTCTTCTTTGGTGATGAAAAATTAATAAATAAAATCTGATTTTGTTAATAATTATTTAATAGTATAAATAATAAATTAACTAATATAAAAATTAAAAATATATTAATAAGTATAAGATGATAAATTTTTATGTAATACATCATTTAATTGTTTACCTGCTGAAAAAACGTATGCGAAAATAAGAAGAAGAAGAAAAAGAACTGCAGCCATTATCAGCGTTATCCCATGGATAAGGCACGGGCTGACGGGCTCGCGGACTGCAAAGTAGGACTAGGTCTTAAGACTTCTTATTTTAGTGTTTGCTCTAATATTTTTGGATCAAGCGTCACATTGATATATTTGACTGATATCACAAGACTATTTATACGACTAATTAAAAAAACTAATTACATAGGGTAGAAAACTATGAGACATAATTTTTTTAAGCCTAATTAATCCATTATAGCACATGTGAGTTTATGGCAGGTACTAATTGGGCTCAAAAGATTTGCTTTGTAAATTTTTTTAAAACCATAAAATTAGTTATTTTTTAGTTTATTTGATGCTATATGTGTTCAAGCATTCGGTGAGAGGTGAAATTTTTTGGAACAAAAGAGAACTTTACTTCACTTTGTTCGGTCGGAGACCAGAGACCTGGTCAGGTCAATTGTGATGTCTTGCATTTGCCTGTGTAGTTCATGTTGATTTATGGGACACGTTTTCTTCCTTTTGTAGGGATCTCACGTTTCTCTTCTGCTCCCTGCTTTTATTTCTGCTTATACTATAAGCTAAATTTTGAATTTTTAAATTTTAAATTTGAAGTATATTTTATGGTTGCTTATTATTCTTGTTAATCAAAATAGGCTATGCCCAATTAAAGTTGATTAAAATTTCACTGGCCCATAATGAATGGTAGAGACAATAATACCACCTTGGAGATTTAAAGTGGAGAAACTCAACTTAAATAGAGAGATTAGTAAGACTCTCCGTTGACTGGTTGAGACGGTAGGACGTTGACTGGTTGAGACGGTAGGAAGGCCGCCACACGTGCGCGCGTGACGGCCGGTCCGGGACGCGGCGTCGGCTGCGCCCGCCCGTCACTTTCTTTTGCAACGGCTGGGAGTTAAAGGAAATAATTTCAAATCCCCGTGATTGTGTAACATCCGCAGCGCTAATTGCACGAATCCCCGTGATTGCGTAACGTCTGCAACGGTGATTACACGATTTGATTGCGCGGTAATTCTGTAACGGAATCGCGGGATCAGGGGACGCGGATTCGGGGGTTTCTATATTCCTCCTTCTTCTTCCCGAGACTGGTGTGTTCTTCTCCATAGCTTTTCTCATCTCTGGTTTTTCCCGAGTTCTTGCGCTACCTCTCTGTCTCCCTAGTTCTGTTCTCTTGCGTGCACGAGAGTTCGGAACGAGTAGCCCTCTGAAACCCCTCTCACCAGAGTACCTGCACAGGTAGGCGGGTGATAAGGTTTTTAGGGAGTGCATTTGCATAACTGCTCGCTGCACCATGTCGACTGACGGAAACGGCAACGGGAGTGGAAGTGGTGGCGCCCACGGCAGCGGTGGCGCGCATGGAGATGGCGGCGGTGCGCACGACGACGGCAACATCAACGGGAACAACAACATCAACGGAGGCGGAGGCAATATTGCCTCAAACACCAGCGGAGGGCCATTTTCAGGGTATATCGCATTCTGCTCTATTTTGTTTAATGTTTTCGAATGCCTGATAGCCATGATTTTATTGCTATATCATGATCAAATGGATGTTGTGCTTATCATATATTAAACATGCTGTGAAATGTTCTGTTCCTAATTTTTAGATTATTCCCTATGAATGTCATGCCTATTGTCTTATTATTTTGGATTAAAATATGATGAAATGTGACCATATTTCCAATAATTCTTTAGGCTTAGATTTTAAATCACTAAAACACATATATATATATATATATACGAGATTTATTCCTAAATTATTTTTTATTTACAAATATTTTGTTTGGCTTTTTTTCCAAACAAGCCCATCAATCACCCCCTAAGCGAGCCTCTACTCACAAACTGTTTTTATTTACACATATTTAGTTTGGCTGTCACCGAATCTGCTGTTAGTAGCTTCTACTCTCTCTCTTTCTTAAGGTAGAATTTACCACCCGCTAAATAGTACCGTCTCCATACTAAAATATAAATATAAGCATTTTTATGTTATTTAATACGATTAAGGTTGGGAAATTATACACTTTTTAATAATGAGGAATAAATTAGGGTGAGAGAGTATGTTGGGGTAAATAAAAAATATTGAATAAAAAGTTATTGATGTGATAAGTAATCCTATGAATAGTGCATGAAATGTCAGTCCTATCTTTTGTCTTTTGGGTTCGGGTTGGGTTATAACCTAAAATTTAAATTTTTAATCTTAAATTTAAAGTTGATTTTAAGTTTTTTTTTCTCAAGTTTATCTTTTAGCTTGGGCCTTTTTCACTCATAACCCTAAAGGTAAGGGTGTATATTTGGAACAATATTGAAATGCTAGGAATGTTTATATTTGGTAACATGAGGAGTATGTATTGTGCAAAATGGTTCCATAGAAAATACACTTTAAAACCATATTAATCTATTTAAGTTTTTTAAGCTAAACTTGATTAATTATGTACTGATTTACAACTATGTTTTATGTGTCTGGCCATTACTCACCGCCAAATATAGCCTTAGAAACTAGTTCCACAGTTCAATGATACAAGAGGTTTTTCTTGTTCTAGTTTGTCCTAAAATATCCCAATTCATCGTGTAATAAGTGAATGTAGACGGGCATAGCGACGGTTGGCTCGCAGTCCGACCCATGGCACACGGTGGCTGCTGGTAGGCACAAAGGGAGGAATTGAGGATTGTAAGAGTATTTTCGTTTGAGATGATATTATAGCGTCCCTTCAATTTAAACCTAGATCTTATGATGACTACAATTTCACCCCTCAACTATTCTTCACTCTTAAGCACCACTTATTTCATATGGATATTCTAGTTTTTTTTAATGTTTAACCTTAGTTGCTGCATAAGATGGAACAGGGAGGTAGGTATCATACTTTATATGGATATCCTAGTTTTTTTTTTATGTTTAACCTTGGTTGCTGCACAAGATGGAACCAGGGGAGTGGGTATCATACCAAGTCATAGAAAAACAAACTATGGACATTTTTGGTATAGCTCTAGCTTTAACTTCGTCTCTCCTAGAGGTGCATCCTAATCAAATGGTTTCAACTCTACACAAAATGGAAGAGGAGCAGGCTAGAGTAACCTAAAAAAAATAAACTAGAGAAGTATTATTGGGTTTGAGCAGCTCCACCCCGGTGAGTTAAATTTAGGAGTTGGAGCCATACCAAACGCTCCCTATATATATTGTTTTGTGAGTCAGAGCAAGTTTAATGTAGATGTGCTCCAATTCTACTTATTAATTAAAAGTTGACACTTACAACACACTAGCCTCAGTGTTCGTACTCTCTCTATAAATATATCTATTTACACCCAATCTGCTCCTCCCTTTATTTCTATTTTTTGAAGTTTATGCAGGGGTGACTCCCCCATTCTCTTCTCCATCTTATCATATAATCTCTTGAGCCTTATACTAAGGTCACGTTCGTTTCACCCGTTCTTATTACCATACCAGATTTACTCGTTTTTCGCGTGTACACTTTTCGAACTGCTAAACGGTATATTTTTTATAAAAAAATTTCTACAGAAAAGTTATTTTAAAAAAATTCAGATTAATCTATTTTTCTATTTTTAAATTAATAATTAATTAATCATGTACTATTCTGTTAACGCGCTTTTCGCCGGCCAACGACGCTCACGCCGAAAGCAGCCTAAGATGATGCCTAGGGACTTGCTCTCATACAGCCCATAACAAGACTGAAACGAATGGGCCGAGCGTAGAAAGCCCTATTTGCGAGGCCCACTGGCTATCCAGACAGGGAGCCGTTGGATCGAATCCAACGTCCCAGATTGAGCCCAGGAAGAGGGGCTTCTTCTTTCTTGGTGCGTCGCCGGCTCGCCGCCACCTCGGGGGTTCGCCTGCTTCGCGAGCTAGAGGTGTAGAGGAGGGCCATGGCTGGAGCCTCGCCGTCGGCGCGCACCGAGGCGGTCGTCCCGCCGGACTGGGCGTCCGCCACCGCTACCGTGTCCTCCGTGCCCTCGCCTCCGGTCGTCGTCGTTTGCGGGCCCAAGAACGCCGGCAAGTCCACCTTCTCCCGCCTCCTCCTCAACTCGCTACTCCCCAGGTAAACCCCCCTCCTGAAAGCCCTAGCTTTGCTTCGCCGGCGAGGGGATTCTCGGCTGACTCGTAGTGGTGGTGCTCTGCTCTCGTGTGCGTGGTTGTAGATACGGGAGAGTGGGGTATTTGGATACGGACGTCGGGCAGCCGGAGTTCTCGCCGCCGGGGTGCCTCTCGTTCAACGTCGTCGGCGAAGCTTTCGAAGGTGAGGAGGGGACATGTGTGAACCGGGATTGGATGTTAACTGGAGATATTTATCTGGGGTAATCGGTTGTCGCCTTTGGTGCAGATTTGCTCAACCCAACTCTACGTGAGAGTGAAAGGTGATTACTACTCTTCCATTGTGATTTTGGATTGCAAAAGTTTGTGGTTCATTGCCGAGTGACCATACCGCTTGATTTATTTGGTTTAGGGATCTTCGCCTATTGCTTTCTTGTTTGGAGCTAAACAATATTGTCACATATACAAAATCAATCTTGATAGAATATTTGGAGCTGAATTTTGTGCTTAAAGTGCTCCTGAAGCGTGGGAGTTGGGAGATACCATCAGTCAAGCTGCAGGACTATAAACTTCAAAATTCACAATGGCTTGTTTCAAAGGAGAACTATAGCGTAAAAAAAGAAACCCAACATGCATCCAACTCCAAAGAGATCCATACATCAGTTTCTCCGTAGGACTACAATTTAAGACTAAGATTAGGAACTTGGGCAAACAATACCTAAAGACATAAGTTTCAGATGTTATTTAAGTTTCTCAAGTATCTTTCCCTGTGCAATCATTACTCGTAACTCATTAGTTCACTTACCACACATTTCATTCAACGATGGAGTAGGTTCAAGAAGTTAGTCGATCTTTCAGTTTGCTATTTGCATCACTAAGCAGCCTTTAGACTCTGCAGATGCAAAAGTTTTTTCTTTGATATGTATAAACTATTACGTCCACAGAACTTTTTTTTTACCTAACTTCCTAACGCCATGCATTTATTTTCTTTAAAAAAATCCACCAGGTGTTGCTTCTTCGGTGATATTTCTTCAAAGCGAGATCCAGAAACATACCTGAATTGCCTGTTTCATTTGTATGACTACTTTGTTGAAAAATATCGATGTGGTGCAAATGAAATGCTACCTTTAGTTGTCAACACTCCTGGATGGGTGAAAGGTATACATTAAGAATTGGTCTCTTATGTCAGCATGATGCGGTTTTCCCCATGTATTGATTATTCTGAAATCCCTCGTTCATTTGTTTTATGTAGGTGCTGGTTTTGATATGCTTGTAGAGATGCTAAGGTATATCTGCCCCACAATTGTTGTTCAGATACGCATCTCTGCGCAGAGCAAGAATCTCCCTGATGGGATGTTTTGGTTAGATTGTGGACAAACAGGACCAAATATGATCAACATCGATGCTCCATTCCATGATGTTTTCAATAGATCGTAAGTAAATTCCATTTATATTAGTTTGAAATATGTCAAAAAGATATCTCTAATCGAGTATTTGACACACTGAAATAGCCTCCTGAATACATTTTTACAAATATTTTTCAGCTATATGCCTGTAGCTTGTAGCATAAACTTTGTGTACCATGCATCAAACACTAAGAAATTTACTATGCAAAGTATGGCTGCATCGAGGAATCCATAACACTAACAAATTCACTTTGCTGCAGGAATAGCAGTTAAGGTTCTTTTTCTTCTTTACTATGATTTCACACTTCTCCAATTTACCCGCTACCATTACCACATATGCTGCGATTGTCGGATGTGTACTTGCAGCATGTTTACAGGAAGTACTAACACCTTCTTTAATGCGTACCAAATACTAATAATGTTTATGTATCTCCAAGGTTGTTAATCCAGAAGGACTCCTATGGAATGCGTGAGCGCCGTCTTGTAGAGTACTTCAAGCAATGTTTTCCAAGTGACATATCGCTGACAACAAATAAGGAGCTTGCCTATGCCCTAACTTCACTTCCGCCCTATGAAATATCAATTTCAGATGTTATGGTTATACATCTTCATTACGAGGTCAGTTGGCTTCCCAATTCGTATGCTTCAAAGTGAAGCTTGCACTTCTTTACATTTAATGTGTTCATTTTGTTTTGATTATAAGTTGAGATGGGAACTTAGAGTATCGGAGATTACACATCTAGATCTTTGTGTGCTCTGGACAGTAACAAAAGTTGCACTAATGCTTATTATTGTCTCTGTTCAGGTACCTCCAAGTGAGGTATGGCATAGCCTGAACGCTACCATAATTGGTTTGGCCATCAGCTGTGACACAACCGAGGCAGGTCGTTCAATTCCTTGGTGTGCTGGCCTTGGTACTCCCTCCATCGCTCCTCACATGCACATTCTCATGGCTATGTTAGGAATTGTTATATGCCCCTTGTGTAAGCTTGTAGCAATCTTCATATTTGCACGTTCCTTGTTAGGCATTCGTTTCAGTCTACAATTGCATGCGCATTTCATTTATCACAAACACAATCTAGCCTACAAGATAACACTTTCATTTTTCTTATCACCCGCCCTGCATCCCAAAGAGATCAAGTTGCTTGAATCCACCCCTTATATTGAAATTAGTAGTCACATGCCTGAACCTGTCCAGGTATCGTCAGAGGTGTGGATGTGCAAAGAGGCATACTATATGTGATAACTCCTGTTCCTCTGGAGCACCTTCAAAGTGTTGATCTCTTGCTTCAGGGACTCATTGAAATCCCAAAATCACTCCTGCAGGTAACGTCTCCGTTCTCGTACATGTCATCTGCTTGCTTTAACAGGTTTAGAATCCATATCATCCATTCAAGGACACTCACACTCACTATGACATCCCTGGAGCATACGTGTAGTTGCATTCAGAAATGTTGCTAGATAGTACTTTGCACTAAACTTTGCTGTGCTACATCTGAAACGTCTCGTGTTTGTGATTGAGCGAAAATCAAATCGCCTCCCCATTGATTTTTTTTTCTTTTTGCAGGTCCGAGGATGCGTGTCACCATACATGCCAACAAATGTACTGCACCGGATATCAGAGAGGGTAAACAGTTGAATCGACGTCGGATGCAAATAATGCATCTTAGAGGGAGATGCATGTGATGAGATGATCCTGAACCTGCACAGAACAGAACAGAACAGAGCCAGCTCTGATTCACAGATGCAGATTTGTATCCTGCGGCATGTCTTAGTAGTAGTAGCCCTTGCTCGTGGAAACGGTTCTGTACAATTCGTGGAGAGATCGGAAAGATCATTCCTTCTTTTTTTCTCTCTAATCCATTTGATGATCAAGATTGGCTGTGAAACTATTAACTCTATGAAGCACAAGAATTTGACAGTTCTCTCTTTTTTTTTTTGCCTAATCCATTCTGTGATTAAGATTGGCTGTGAAACTGAGGCAAAGCAACTCCACGAGGCATAAGAACATCTTCACAAGAAATAGAGATTTGAAAACATGCAGCATATTTATCCAGATAAACAGCGGAACATCTTCATTTGCATCACTAAACATGAAATCCGTTTAACCCACGCAAACATCTTTTCGTGAAAGTTTATACATACAACATTTTATTCTTTATATTTATATGTATAAAGTTCTCTTTTATACATGGATTGTTTATATATAGAAAATTCATACATAAAAAATGGATGATCATGTACACGTAAAGCTCCAACAAAACCGTCCTAGTGACCCATCTAATTTGCCAAAGTTAACACCGGCTCAAATACTCGGATGGGTTGTCTAACTTCATTGCCAAGATTTTGGATTGGAGGGCCTATTCCATGCCAATGCCAATAATTTGGCAAAACACATTGGTTTAGTCTCTTCTGGCCTCAGACCAAATCAACCCTATCAAGATTAATAACCAGATCAATCGTGCCAATATATTTTGTCAACAAACCAACCATCTCACAACAAACCTATCATCTCATGTGATGAGCACACTTAAGAAAGGACGTCGAATAATCCAGATACATGCAAGAGGGAGATTCATATGATCCTGTCCTGAACCTGCAAACTATAAAAAAAAAAAAAGCAAAACAGAGCCAGTTCTGAACTGACTCAGATGCAGATATGTCCTAGTACCAGAGTTTGCTCGTGGAAACGAACTACCAGTGTGCAATTCGTTCCGTTTTTTTTTCCCAATCCATTTTGCTATTAAGAAGAATTCATGAAGCATTAGAACATCAGCACGAGATAAGAGATTTGATAACGTGGCGCATATTTATTCAGGTAAGCAGCAGAAACATCTGCATTGCATTTCCATTCCCAAACATGAGGCCATCACACTGCATATGCATACAAACACACAAACACACCGCCATGTCTCAGATAGCAAACGATCTCAGATGGAAAACGGTAATTGAAGACGATGACTCCTCTACTCGTACTACCAGTCTACCATTCGATCGGTACCCATCACAACACACTCGAGATGCGGATCGAGATGCTCACGCGACCTTGACCTCGATGGTCCTGGGCTTCTTGGGCTCGGGCGGGGGGAGCTTCTCGACGGTGACGGTGAGTACGCCGTCGTGGGACACGGCGGAGATCTTGTCCGCGTCGGCGTTGTCGGGGAGCACGAACTTGCGCATGAACTTGCCCATCCGGCGCTCCATCCGCAGGTAGTTGACGTCCTCCTTCTCCTCCCGCTGCCGCTCGCCGCTGATCAGCAGCACCCTGTCCTCCTCCACCTGCACCTTGATGTCCGACGACCTGAGCCCCGGCATGTCGACCACGAACACGTACGCCCCGGGGACGTCCTTCACGTCGGCGGGCGTCGCCGCCATCGCCCGCGCGTCGCGCACGTACGCCCGCGTCGGCCCCACGCCGCCCTGCTTCCCGCCGCCGCCGCCGCCGAGCTCGCCGTCCGGTAGGTCCATCAGGTGGTGCAGCGCCGTCATCAGCGGCGTCTCCAGCCCGAACACGCGGCTCTCCATCCCTCTCCCTCTCCCTCGCTCGGTCGCGCTAGGGTTTCTCCGCCTCCTCGATCGTTCGTTCGATTTTGCTCTTGGGGGGAGGGGAAGGGGAGGGTGGGGTTTATATAGGTGGGGGGGGGGGCCCCTTCTGGAAGGTGGTGGAATGGGCGCGGCGAGGCGAGGGCGAGGGCGAGAAAGATCTGGAGCCTCAAGGGTGGGAAGGGCGGGAAGGGAGGCCGTACGGGTTTGTTCGGTGGGGCCCACATGTCATAGGGAGCGTCTCTGTGCCGTCCCGTTTTTTTTCCAGAAGCTCCTACACTCTTGTGTTGGCGTTCTTTGGATAGGGCGAAGATGCTGCTGTGCAATACTGGCCCCTCTGCTTTAAAATTTGTCTATTTTATCTATTTTCTAGTTGGATAAAATAGGTGAACTTGGTTTAGAACTGAAAGAGTAACATCAGTACTAAAAAAACATCACTAATCACGAATACGGTATATGAAAAGATTAGTTGGATTTTAAATTATTAATTAATGTGATGTCTCCTCTTTTCCTTGTTATCTAGATTTTATAAAAATATTTAAAAAAATTGCAAGCTAGATTAATATTTAATTTATCATTTTACAATAGTAATATTTATCATAATTTTAGTTTTTCTCAACAATAGTAATTAATAATTATCTACATGTTTTAATAAGATAAATAGTTAAACATAGTTTTATAAGTTGACAACATGAAATAAAAAATCAAGATAATAAGTCATATTTAAACATTTTTATTGAGTGATACATCACATTTTAACTATCTTGACATTTTTTTTAACTTTGACATACACAAATGAAGGCACGTCCCCTCGAGTTTAAACCACTTTCTTTATGAACATATATGTAGGGACTGCAAATATTCACTTTGAAAATGTCATTCTGAATTTCTGATACATGGAGTAATTCAAAAGACTCACAATTCATACGTGGGCTTCAAGTTATTCATGGATAATGAGACAGATTAACAGATGATTGCATTATTTCAAATTTTCAATGGATGTATCGTGGTGGGATCTCAACAGTGCGTATCATTTTCTTGGAAGGGGTATCTCAAATTCTCAATTAGGGGCTTGCAAACCTGCAAGGGAAAACGGCCGGAGCAGAGTCACAGATGCTCCTATTTACAAGATGAATTTCAGTATCCAAAATCTCCGAGGCCTCACTACGATGCTTGCGCCGATTTCCCTGAGCTGCGGCCTCTGAATCCGACCACACTGAGCTTAGTTCCCAGCTTGTTCAGAGCATCCCCTTTCCGTCCCTCTGGTCTTGGCCTGCTCTTCGCAACCTTGGGGCTACCGCTCTTGCTTGGCTTAGCAGATCGCACTGGCTTCGCCTTCCCAGACGATGTCGATTTCGACTTCGGTTGGTTCTTAGCCGGTGACCGCCTTCTGGATGTTGTGTCCTTGACAACCCTTGATGACCTTCTGGATGAGGTTGTGTCCTTGACAACCCTTGATGACTTGGTCGATAGCGCGACTCCCCTTCTACCCTTCTGGTTTACTACCTTCAGACCACTTGGTCGTCCTTTGGTACTAGCATGATGCGGGCTGGTGGCCGCCCTTCGGACATTGTTGGTCGTCAGTGCTTCCAAGCTCTCGTTTTTCTTGATAGCCTCTTCAATCCGTGTTGCTAAAGCCACATCTTTCTTTGCAACAAGGCTAGTAACTTTCCCTGTAATACGATAAATGAAAATATGTAAGTGAATGTTTTCTTATCGATGGACCAAGCAAGCCCAGCAACATGTTACAAATTATGCAGAACGGTAAAGCCATAAACATATTGTTGTTTTTAACTGTCTGATCATGTCTCTTCTAGGGAGTACATTTCAATATCAACTAATCATGATCAGGCCTCCAATTCAAATCATTTGTTATATTTTACTGCATATAAAGTGAAATAACTTATGAATTTTCAGGGGTAAAGACACCTTTACAGGCTACATATGCATTTACTGAATTGACTAAGGTCAAAAGTAATTAGAAGAGATCATATACTCCGAACATGTGCAGGCGATACTAGAAAGGAAACAATCAGATGCATCCAGTATTTTGGTTACGGAACATCGTACCTTTTGCTCCCATACGTGCAGTTCTTCCTGTTCTGTGGAGGTAATCAATCTAACATGGAAAAGAATGCAAGAAAAAAAAATGTATATCAGTTTTCCTGGGGGTGGAAGAAGGGCAGAATAGAACGTAATGGGAAAACATAACAGAACACGTACAGAGTTTGATGGGAAGTCAAACATGATGACATGGTCAACATCCAAGTCTAGGCCTCGAGCAGCTAGGTCAGTGCAGACCAATGTTGGACAATCCCCCTCTTCATTCCGGAACTTGTTAAGGTTCTCAACCCTACGATTGATTAAAGTAGAACTCAATGCATTGTTCAAAGCAGCTTAAGGAGAAAGTATCATTGCCTGCATATGTTATAATTGACTGGTAAAACAAACCAGTTGGTGTGCTGTAACAAATGTACTTTGAATAAAACGAGGGTTTAAGGCAAGAAACAGGCCTTGTCATCTTAATACCAAAAAATGAACGAGGACATATATAAGCAACAAGTCCCTTTCTCAAAGAGCATGTGGTGATGTTTTTCTGCAACTTCCATTATGTCCACAGTAATGCCAAACAGAAGTAACCAGGACATAACAACATAGACAAGATTATGCAGTTGAAGATAATAGTTACAAGGATTTTGAACATGCCCACTGTGACACTTTGGAACTAGGCTAGTCACTATTATGATAATCTCTCTTCATTTAGTTCAAAATCATGTGAAGCTAGGAACACTTTAAGCAGTTGGAAATACCTTTCTTCAGCAGGAACTTCTCCATGGTAGTTTACAGTAGATATCTGATTTTCAGTCAGAAAATGGTCCACCGCACGACTTGAATTCAAAGTATTACAGAACACCATGATTTTGTTTCCCTTTGCTAAGCTTGGCTCAAGAACCTGTGAAGATATAACTCAGCATCTTATGCAGTTGTCATATTACGAACTAGTAAGGAACTGCAATGGGCTGATTGACTTTGGAGCAAAGCCTTCAACTACTAGACAAATTGAAGATATAAAACTTCAACCACTATACAAATTAGACACAGAAAGCACCACCAAGATGTATAAAAACACCGCTCCAGCTTGAATGTAGCTAATGGACATTGCGGACGGACAGAGGGAAGAGGACACAAAGTTTTAAGAAACCTGCAGGAGCGCCTCTAGTTTATTTTCTGAACCAGACAGTTTGATGAAGTCATGTCGTGCAGTTGCAACTCTTTTTTGAAAGGTTGACGTCCGCAAATGAACGATACCTTCAAATTCCTCATCTATCAGCTTTTGTACTGCCTGCAGTCACCCAGTGGTCAACAAATGATGTTAAATGTCCAAAATGCATGAGCAGGTAATAATTTATTTTTTTAAAAAGGCTGCACTATGGAGCTCATATATCAGCTTTTGTACTGCCTTTAGCAAAACAATGATCAAGAAAGGATATTAGTAGTCTAAAATGTACAGGCAGGTAATATTTTAATTATAAAAAAGGTAGCAAACTATTGAGCATCAGTACTAGATTATTTGAATTCTGAAGAGGTAAAACAAAAGATTTTGAGAAAAAAAACTATGTTAAAATAGGTGATGTCAAAACCTTAAAAGATAGGAGTATGCCAATCTAGAAGATACTAGCACACCAAATTAATTAAGTTAGATATTGTCCACTTACAAGTGAACTGATTAGCATGATACCTTGGTCATAGTAGCAGTAACTAATACAGTTTGGAACCCCTGATCGCCAGGTTTTGCAGCACGGTTCTTCAAAGGAGCAAGAAACTTCCGAATGTCTGGTCCAAAACCTTGATCAAACATCGTATCTGCCTCATCAAGGACCTGAATGCATATTAGAAAAACATAATGCAAATGAGAGATTTGAGAAAACAACGAATGTATTGCAGGATGGTAGAGGTGAACTTAAGAACAGACCAGATACTTGATATCGCCATAAACCATGTTCCCATCCTTGATATGATCAAGAATCCTTCCAGGAGTCCCAACAACCATGTCTACAGGCATGTTAAGAGAATCTTCCTGGGGTCTTATACGGCTGCCTCCACTAACCATTGTTGACCGAAAACGTGCATGATGGCTTATGGACTTTGCAACACGAAAGACCTGCAATTTCATAGCACAGCTAATCAGATGCCATCACGTTTCCAGCATCTGCATCACATCAGCAACAGCAAGCTACCTAGATATCTTCATTCCAAAAATACATTGGAAGTAACACTAACCTGCTCAGTCAGCTCCCTTGTGGGGCACAGAACTACTGCTCTTGGCCTCCTTGGCTTCATTGACATACCCAACACTGCTTCATCACGACGCAGTAGCTACACAAATAAAAATGACTGTCATGGTTATTTAATCAAATATTTTGATTAGGAAAAAATACTCAGTTTAAAATCCACCACAATGTTTACCTAATGAAACATACGACCAATGAATTACACAACAGATTGTACCGAGTTTACCATCTGGAACTAGCATTCTGCTAACTAGCATTTCTGCTATGAGAAATGCTATGACTTCTGCATGCTATGTAGTAAGTTCTGTCACCTCAACTATGAACTCATTACTTACCAATTACAAGCAGTACACAATGAACTGCACTGATTATCTCATAGGAGTATATGGAACAAAATATACTAAGATCACCACTTCACCAGCCTACTCAGTACTCATTCCGTGTTGTATACAAAATTTGACAGCATTGATGCAAAGACGTGCATACACATGACCAATCGGCCAATCCAAGTACCTGTACAAGCGGGAGCAGGTAGGCGAGCGTCTTCCCGGAACCGGTGTGCGAGCCAAGCACGACACTGGTGCCAGCCAGGACGGAGGGCACGCCGACGCACTGGATCTCGGTGGGCTTAGAGATCCCCATCTCCCCGAGCGCGGCCATCACCTCCTCCCCGAGCCCGAGCTCCTCGAAGCTGTCCACCACCTCGACCCTCCTCTTCTGCTGCACGTCCTGCGCGCCGCCCCTCCCCGCCTTCTCCCGCGCCGACGGCCTGGCGGGGGCCGTGGACGGGCCCTTGAGGTGGCGCAGCCGGAGGCGCTCGAGGAGCAGCTCGTGGCGGGACGGGGCAGGCGCTGGCGCGGGCGCGGGGTCAGTGACGACGGCGGTGGTGGAGAGCGCGGCGCGGAGGAGGCGGAGGCGGAGGAGCGGGGACGGGCGGGACAGCAGGAGGCACCGCCCGGCGGCGCCGGCCATCGCCATGGCGGGAGGGGGAGGAGGATGACGGCGACGGCGACGGCGAGGGTTTAGAGGGCGAGCGGTGGTGGCGGGTTTTGGGGGGAATGGATCAAAGGGGAGGTGTCTCGCGGATAAGAGAGAAACGGAGAGTGAGGAGGAGGAGGGTGCGTCGAGATTCGTGCAGAGAGTGAGAAAGGGCCCAGTAAGCTCGGCCCAGTATTAACGACAAAATCCCCAGCTTAATAAATTTATAGGGTTATTGTGTACCTGATCCTAACCTAAAAGCTAACAGCAAGGCTAATAGTACCACCAATAAGTTAGCTATAATACTCTTTGTAATCTTTTTTAGCCTATTTATATAGTAATTAGCTCTTTATCGTTAATGCATGATACACATGTCTCACATAGTAACTTGGTTCTTGTGCTCAAGCTGACTATAAGTTTATAGCTAGTTTTTTCTTTCTCTCCTTCCCTCTCTACTCTACATCAACGTTTAGCTAGCTTATATCCTGCTATTATACTTGCTCTAACTGCACATTTGACCATGGTTTTTAAAATTGAAGTGGTTGTTTGACCGAGTTAAGTTCTTACACCAATGACGAGTATAAACGTCCGGTAGACAACAGGGTTGTGTTTAGAAAGATAAAATATAATCTTATTTGTAATAGTTATTTAATGTTATAAATGATAAAATTAACTGTTATAAATATAAATATTATAATTTGTGAGACCATGAATTTCTATATATAAAATTTTTGAAAAAAATAACGTTTAACAACTTGGAAAGTATGCGACATAACGGTAGAGAAAAAAGGGCCTATATTATAGATGGCTATAAATTTGTAGTCATTTTTTTCTCTCTTTTTCTTTCGCATCTATAAAATTATAAATACGACGAGATAATTTTTAGATCCCGGTTAGGCGCTTACAGAAACACCATTAGGGAGTCCGAATGTGAAGCAGTATTTGAGCAAAACTGTGTTTTAATGATGGTGTAGTAGCAAACCGCGAGCTCGAGACCAAAGGGAGCGGAGCTGGGAAGAGCAGTAACCGGAGAAGCCAATGGCTGACGAGGTGGTCTCGGCCACGGAGTCGCTAACCGCGCCGCTGCTCGAGCCGGCGGCGAGCCCTCGCGACCCGTCGGTGGAGGTGCGGCTCTTCCGGCGAGGCGCCGGCCCGGTGGCCGTCTTCCGGTCGCCCCTGGTGGGCCCCCGCCGCGACCGCCTCCAGGTCCGGGCCATCCAGGCGGAGCACGGCCTCCGGGCGCTCTTCGCCTTCAAGCCCGAGGCGCCCCTCCGCGGCCTCCGGATCCGGCCAGACCCGGCCACCGGCGGCTGCTCCGCCGTGCCCTTCCGCGACGGCGCCGTCATCGCCCTCGACGGCGAGCCCAAGGTAGCGGCCAGGCCAGCGGCAGCCGGGTCGGCTCCCCTTTCCGCTTCTCCCCGTCGCGAAATCGATACGTACTGCCGTGCCCTTTTAACACTTTTTACCTTTTCCGGCGGCGGCGTAGGTGTCCTGGACGAAGCCGACGTCGGTGATCGTCGCCGGACTGCTCGTGCCGGCGGCGATGGTGGCGGTAGCGTTGAAGGGGGTGCCGGAGCCGCTGCTGTCGTCGAGGGTGGTCAATGCCGTCTTCGCGCCGTGGATCCTCGCCAGCGCGGTCATCATCTTCGCTCGCGTCAGGACGCGACCAAGGGCGGCACCATGAACGCAGCCCAGCGAACCAGCCATCGCCAATTGCTCACTACCACAGTACTATTACTATTACTTTTTGTTTTCTTGAATTTATAGCTAGAGAGGATACATACAATGTGATGCATGATTGCATGGTGAACACTGAACGAGGATTGCACTGAACAAATTCCATGAGATTATCCATTTTCATTTTTAGCTGCAAGCATGCAAGTTGCCAGAATCATCTCAAATACAAGAACACTAGGATACAATGATACACTACCACTGCAAGCTGCTGCTAGTTGCATTGCAGCCATTGTAAAAATAGCAGCTTTAGCATTTTCAGACAGACGGCCAAATAGGAAAACGATTAGTCACCTCAGGCAAAACTTGACACACATTATCAATAGTATCAGTGAACGGAGACAAAGTAGGAGGGAGTTATGTTTAGTCGCTATCGTCTTCTTCCTCCCGTTCTTCGTGCTGGGCAACAACCTTTTCGATGAACTTCCTGCGAACGCCTTCTATCACATTGTCCCGGGATGAATCATTGCCACCTTGACCATCATTCAAAACTGGGTCTGACTGGCAAAGAGCCAATGCAACAGCTGAAACAGAGAGTGACAATTCAGTACAAGAAGATGGAGACAATTCACAACATCGAAGTAACTCAAGGATTGATGGTTTGTTGAAAGCAAACACCAGAAAAATGCAGTGCCACTCAAGCGAGTAAAAACATCCATGTCATTCCTTTTTGGAAGAAAATGCTAATTTTATGGTGATAGCAGTATTTAACTATAAACTTAGGTTGTTAACATGCTATTGCTAGGTAGACTTCAACCAACTATTTACCAGCACGAAACAATGAAAGAAAGGAACTGGATGTTGACACCGACAGCATTGAAAATGTTTTAATTTTTATTTATCACCCTACAGTTAAACTTTTTTGCTTGTATTAAGGCATATAACAGTATCCAGAAAAAAAAATGTGAACGAATTCCTGTGACTGGTTGATGGAAATGCTAAAATAGGCATACAGAATTTACCGGCGAGCACTAGAATAATTAGAATCTATAACTAGAGAGACTTAAACTGATTATTGCCTATTGGATGCTTAGTTTCTGGCATAACTTACATTCAGGTGTGCATCTCTTTCCACCAAACTTCTGCAGACCAACACAAGTTCCTTTAACGGCACTGTTATTGTACACAAGTATTGTAGGCACATTTCGATCTGGGTAGTTGGGAATGCAATCTGTAGAGATGATTTTAACAAACTTCGTTGCAGGATATCTTGTAGACAATTCCTCCAGACAAGTCTGAAGCAACCCACATTCTGGTATTCTGCCATGAAATTCATAGGAGTCTTAGAAGATGAGAACCTCAATTACGAATTCAGATGACCTTCTGTAAAACTTATAACAACTTATGGAAACAGTAAAAAGCATACACAATGACAATGAAAGGGCTATAATAAAAAAAAATGGAAGTTTCAGGATATAGAATGAAGAGTTTAAGATAAAGGGCGAATCAGCTATACAGCTAGATATCTTCCAGCTAGAATCCAAGCAAGGTGAAAAGTGAGAATGTCATATTCAGAAATCACAGTATCCATGGTCAAACTATCCTCGAATCTATTTCATCAATGTCGAATATCTAGCTATGAAATGGATTTTGGTTTCAGATAACAATACGATTGTGCTTATTCTACATCTAGAAGAACCAATTTTCAAGGTACCTTAGAGCATCTCCAAGAGGTGTCTAAAATTGATTCCTAAAACTGAATTTAGGGAATTAGGCTAGAAAACATATCTCCAACAGGTTCCCAAGTCTATTCTCAATATTTACGCATGCCTAAAATCAACTCTCTCGTATCCTATACTTGGGGCAGACATATGCATTCCCAATCAAGTTATTTAGTTCTGTGCTTATTTTGGAGGAGTGTGTAATTGTTATGCCCAATATTTTTTTTGGATAGACCCATTACAGGATTTTAGGGAGTAAAGTATTAGAATTATCTTGAAGATGCTCTTAGTGACTTTCCTATAGATTCCATGTATTCAATTTCTCATATATATGTATATATGAGATAAAGAGCATTGCCTTTTGGGTGCATATCTATCTCCCCTATATTTTTACTACTCTACAAACCAAGACTTCTTATTGAGTCACATCACCAGCAAGTTACAAGACATTAGATTATAATGTGGGAATGATTTCAGCCTTAGGTAGGTATTTTGGTTTTTACTGAGTAATTACTTTCAAGTTATCAATGTATCAATACAGATGCAATGGTTCATTGGGGCCAACAGGTTGCTGTTGGCCTGCTTCTCTTTCGGATTGGCAGTTACTAATACTTACAGCAGTTACTCATGCGGCATATATGTCCTTTCCTAATCATTCTTTAGTTCTTTTATAAGGCTTCGTCAGCTAACTTCTGCCATGATTCAGCAATTTTTGAACATTCAATTCCCTGCCAAGTGCCATGTAAGCACAATGTCCTATTGTCCTGCTAACAGCTTCACCATCCAGGGCCCGCACCGCCTATTAGCGTGAAGCACATATATACTAGCAGGCTAGCAGCCTTGTCTGACTGTATGAGGTGGAGTGCAGGCTTGAAGCTTCTCAGATGTGATTCTGGCTGTGTAGCAGCAATGCCACCACAGTCCATGTAAATATTGTGTGAAATAATTTGATTGCCTCTAATGGATTCAGAAAGCTACATTTATATATTAAAAGTTATAATAACCCTGAAATTTTTAGTTCTACACTTCCATTCCAGTGTATGCTCTGGTACATAAGTGAACTGCATAATTTATTTTTGCCTGAAACAATCTGATATTTTGTAAAAAAACTAACATATTTAGGTATTCTATATTTGTATCTATTTTAGCGCATAACCATTGGAATATTGTGCATAATTTTTACCAACTGTAGCCCATCACTATTGACTTCAAATCTATAACATAGTTTTATTTTACCTTGTCAACAAATAACAAATGCTCCTGTTATAATTAAGCTGCATACTCATAGTCATGTGTGCTTTGATAAATATCTATAATTCTAGAAAACATCCATACCACATCTGCAGCAACGAGCGGATGGCACACCTAGTTGTCATTAAGCTAGAGAAATAATGCATTGATAATAGAATTCTACTATACCCATCCTTGTAGAGGAAGACCACAACCCAGACATCTGGTGGAGCCTGCGAGACCTCTCGGACAAAATCGGAGCCAGTGATAGGCACAATGGAGCCGAATTTCGCGGCCTTTGCTGCCTCCCTGAGCTCTGCAAGCCTCATCTTCCTGCAAGCACCAAATCGCATCAAAAGCAACACAATAAGATTCCAGCCTTACCAAAACATCTGCATATCGCATCAAGTCCAGATCCAACAACAAGGAACATATCAAACTAAGAAAAACATGTGAATTACCCTATCTGAACAAACCAACAGGATTAAATCGTAGGAGAAAATTATAAAAACATCCTAGTATGCACAAACAACTGACAAGGAAAAATGATTGCATCACGGCTCAGGATGGGGCTTCCTTGTTCCCAGCTATGTCCCCTTCTATCGACAGCACCGTCTTCCTTTCCCCAACAAATAAGTTTCTCCTAAATCTAGGATAAACATGTTTCAATAGAAAGCACTGAAATCAAGTTTGTTCCAGGTGAGTGCTTCGATATCATGGTTAGACTTACAGAAGGCAAGCTAGGTTGGTCTGTTCTTGAAGCCACCGCCCGCCGGTGAACCAAGAAACTTTCGACATGGATTGCTTTCGATGCAAGGATCAACTCGGATCGTACCAAAAGCTAAAGAAAAGTTGAATAAACCATAGCTAAGATCCTCCCAGCATATATTATTGCATAGAAAAGGATTCAATTATTCCCACAATCAAGTGCCATCCAATTCTCAGAAGAGAGAAGTACAGTGCCATGGCTGCATCAGGTCCATGATGGCATGATCTTGTTTCAGCAATTATCGAGAGGATAGTTAAACAGCTGGACTAGCAATCTAGCACCGTTTCTCTACGTTTAATGTTTCTTGGTTTTTAGGTGAATCAAAATGAGAAAGCGCACATCAGCCGTTGATGCAAAGGGGAAAACCTATGGCATGGCTCATGGATCATATGAACAGGCCGGGAACCCAGATCGAGGCGGAGAGGCGGTACCTGTACTGCTCGAGGAAGCGGTCGTCGTCGAGGTCGTCCTCGAGATCCTCCAGCTCGTCGGGCTCCCGCGCGTCGAGCCATTCCTTGGACTTGGGCTGCTCGTCGGCGTCGACCCTGGGCACGAATGCCGGCGGCTTGAACGGCTCCGGCTTGGGGGGCAGGTTCCCGAGGCGGCGCTGGATGTCGTCCCACTGCGTGCTCGCCCCCTCCACGTCCTTGTACACGAAGTGGTAGTCCGCCATGGCCGCGCCGAGCACCACCTCGATCGACACGACGCTCTCGACGCCAGATGGGGAAAGGGAGGAGACGACGAAGAGGCGAGAAGAAGAACAGGAAAACCCCACATGTGGGCCAGTCTAAACTTTATTTCTGATTTTTTTTATATTTTTTTATTTTTAAAACTACATCACTAACAATTTATTTTCAAATTTAAACTTTTTCACCCTGACATTACACCGGAACTAGATCCTTTGCAGTCGACTGCAGAGAATATCGTCGCTGACATGTGGACCCAGCGTCTTTCAGGTCTACATAGCAGTGACGGCTGCAGAGGGAATCCCAATCCCATTACACCAACTGCTAGTAGCAGGACAATGTATTTTATGTTTTAGAAAAATGTTTCATATGTAAAAATAAGTTTATGAGAATATGTTAATTCTAAAATTTTTATAAAAAAATAAAGTTTGAAAAATTAATGAAAAGTCGAGATTATACTTGGTGGGGTTTGTCTCGCTGAGTGGTGGGGTCGGGCAGTCAGCGAGACGAGAGCTTTCCTCTAGAGGAAGAGCGCGGCGTGCTCTCTCTCTCCCTCCCCGCCGCCTCCGCAGCCAGTGGAGCCTCTCGAATTCGCCTCGCCGCGAAGCGCGAAGAGTGGAAGCGTGGGGGAGAGATCGGGGCGGCGGGTTGCGCGTGGGTATCAGGCGGCGGCGGAGGCGGAGGCGGCGGCGGCGGCGGAGGCGGAGATGACGGACGGCCACCTCTTCAACAACATCCTCCTCGGCGGCCGCGCCGGCTCGGTGAGATTCCTCCCGCGCGCTTGCTCGATATCGAGGGTTTCGTTCTGATTAGCCGTAGGCGGCGTGGGGGTTTAACCCTGTAGCTCGTGGACTTGAGGGTGCGTGTTGTTCGGGTTCTAGGGTTCGTGGCGGCGCATTAGGCTAAATTTTTTAACTCTTTTTCCCCCTGCGCATTTCTGCTGACTGTGGGCTTGAATCGAGTGCTTTGGATATCTGATATTACTACTTTGATTTGTGCGGTTTCGTGATTGCTGGCGGGTTCGGGTGAAAAATGTGAAATGATGACGCTAGGGGTTTGGAGGTTATCAGGTTAGGGTTTCCCCCTGATGTGTTAGGTGGAGTGAACAGAGTTTTGAAGCTAAAATGGAAAATAGATTGGAATCCTTTGTGTATTTGCTGGAGCTTGGTACCTGTGCTTTACTTGAGAACTCTCAGACTGCAAGTTCTGTCTACCTTCCATTTATGATGCTAAAACATGTACTCATAATTGTTTTTGAATAACTTTTGAACTATTTATTATGTTGTTTATTTGTTTGCTAATACTGAGACTCTTTACTCATGTGCAGAATCCTGGCCAGTTTAAGGTGTATTCTGGAGGTCTTGCATGGAAGAGACAGGGTGGAGGAAAGACCATTGAGATTGAGAAATCTGATTTAACGTCGGTGACATGGATGAAAGTCCCTAGAGCCTATCAGCTTGGAGTCAGGACCAAAGATGGCCTGTTCTACAAGTTTATTGGCTTCCGTGAACAGGTTGCGATTTCATTTTCTTATTGATGATTTTGTGGATGGTGTTGAATAGCTATTATGCACCTCGTTGTAACGAGTTTCTGTCTCACGTGCTATTTTTGCACTTGCAGTAGCACTGCATTGTAAATGGTAACAATTTCTTTGTGTGCTATTTTTCCACTGTCAGGCATGTCGAAGAGCCACCTGATTTCTCATAGAAGTAGTTTTTTTTTCTTTGTTGCATATTATTAGTAGCCTCTATGAGAATGCTCTAATTTGCCAGTATATGGTTGATGATGGTGGGGACAATACATTTGCCTCCAGTTCTAATCTAATACAAATTTTCACCATGATTTTTCTTTTTATAGGATGTAAGCAGTGTAACCAATTTCATGCAAAAGAATATGGGCCTCTCACCAGATGAGAAACAGCTTTCTGTCAGTGGTCAGAATTGGGGAGGGGTCGATATAAATGGTAAGCCGTGTTCCCTTTTTATCCCATTACATTATTAAGTTCGGTTTATGATTGTAGCCACACTTCCGGTTGTAGGAAATATGCTTACCTTCATGGTTGGTTCAAAGCAAGCATTTGAAGTGTCGCTAGCAGACGTCTCACAAACCCAAATGCAAGGGAAAACAGATGTTCTCTTAGAGTTTCATGTTGATGATACTACTGGGGGTAATGAGGTTTGTAGTTCATCAAATTCTCTACATTGTCATGATATTACCTGCAACCATTAAGATTTTTACGATGGTCTTACTCAATAAGCCTTGAACTCAAATTCAATCCTCTGTGATCATAGAAAGATTCGCTTATGGATTTAAGCTTTCATGTCCCTACTTCAAATACTCAATTTGTTGGAGATGAGAATCGCACTGCAGCTCAGGTAACTATCAGAATCATGTGAGACAAAAACCTTGACCTTGCAAATATATTAATGAAAATTTCTTCTTTCTGTAGATTCTATGGGAAACAATAATGGGTGTTGCTGATGTTGATTCTTCTGAAGAGGCAGTTGTTACCTTTGAAGGAATTGCTATTCTTACACCAAGGTGGAGCACATGGACCATTTATCATTATTAACTCAAAATGACTTTGCTATAAAAAAGATGACTCTTTCATGATTATCTGCTTAAATGTTTTCTTGAAAAGCCTAACACATTTCTTCTGAAATTCAGAGGACGTTATAGTGTTGAGCTTCATCTGTCATTTTTGCGTCTCCAAGGACAAGCTAATGATTTTAAAATCCAATATAGCAGCATTGTTCGCCTCTTTCTTTTGCCAAAGGTCATTTTCTTTCTTCTGCTTTTCAATGTGTGCTACCCTGATGGTTTATATATTGTTGACACGGCATGTTATACTAACTTTATTTCACAATGTGCTTTGCAGTCAAACAATCCTCATACAATTGTAGTTGTCACTCTTGATCCACCAATCCGCAAAGGACAGACACTGTATCCGCACATTGTCATTCAGGTATTTTACTGCATGTTTTTGTTGCTAATATTTTATAGTTTGTTTTGGCTACTTGGTTTCAGAGTTTTTATTAGTACACAATATAACTTCTGTAAGTAATTGGTTCCCTTTATTCTCTATACAGTTTGAGACAGAGGCGGTGGTTGAAAGAAATCTAGCATTAAGTAGAGAGGTTCTGGCTGAAAAATACAAAGACAGGCTGGAGGAATCATACAAGGTGAAGTACCTATTAATTTTAAATCGTTCTTTTTTGTTTGTATTTATTTATTCATGTTGGAATTTGACAATGCTTATAAGATGACATCATAAATTAGAAAAACAAATTTGTATTACCGAAAACTGTGTTAGACATTGTGCATGATGCACAGGAAGAGCTGGTTTTACCTATTACTTATTTACATTTGCAAATTGATTTTTCCTTTATATGCTTTTCAATAGACGCACCAAGCTTAGATTGAGTGTGAAGCTGAAACTTAAAAAAGTTAGGCCAAGCAAGTACTGAACTATTTTGTTGGTCTTCCTCCCTCTTCAAAAGAATATTGTTCTATACTAGTAATAAGGCTACTTGATTCTGAGGCATTTCATGGACAGTAGCCCATGCCATTCTACCAATTTTTTTTTAAAAAAAGTACCTGTCTAATGTTATTAGTAACTTTAACAGTTGTAGATTCCTAAAGTTATCTTTCAGGTGCGTTTAGGTTCATAAACATCAACTGCAAAGTCATGCCATTAAACTTGTTCATGGCTACTAGGGACCTTTCGAGCTATGGAAAATCACTTTCATGGCATGAGCCTGCAATTTCAAAGTTCGTGGACCTAAGCGAACCTTCACAATAAGTTTAGGGGACTCTAGTCATCACATGTAGAAAATAGTCATATGGGCATTCTTGAGTGTCAAAATAAACAGGGGGTAGATTACTTTGGTACATTCCTTGTATCAAGAAACATACTCGTTAATATATGTTTTACTAGCTTCCTTTTTGGTAGTCTGTTATATGCTTTCTAAATAATATAATAATCTAGAAATTTTGAGCAAATTGTCAGCCAAGGGTTGAGGATTCATATATAGGTCCTTTATAAATCCCAGGTCAAAATATCACTGCTTTTATATTGTGCCAGTTTAGTATTGCTCTTTTTTGGTGGTAAACTGCTCCCTTGATTTGTCAAGTCAGTTCTCATACCTTTCTGCTTTATTGTTCAATTTTCATTTTACTCAAGTATTTGCATTTATGATGTAGTGCTCAGATTGGAACTCCTTGAGCATGATTTTTCTGTCTGTGTATTGGCTAAATCCTTCATCCATTGGACTATCTTCATGTTACGGTAGAATAATTCAGCCACCTTCCCTGAATCCATTGGAACTCCTTGAGCATCATTTTTCTGTCTGTTATATGCATTTTTCTAGCTTAAAAATATTCTCCCCTATACATGTCTTTGCTGTTATCTTTCAATTCTCTTTCTACCATTTTTCCTTAATCACTGGCTATTTCCAAGGTTATTTACTATGGACTAGAGGAGCACATGTCATCCTATCAATAGTAGAACAAGTAATCTATTGAAGGATTTGAAATTCTTTTGAACTAATAATTAACTGGCTGAGTATTGTATTTATCTCTAGGGTCTAATACATGAGGTATTCACCAAAGTTCTTCGTGGTCTATCTGGTGCCAAAGTCACAAGGCCAGGTTCTTTCAGAAGTTGCCAAGATGGATATGCAGTTAAATCGTCCCTCAAAGCTGAAGATGGACTGTTGTATCCACTTGAAAAGGGTTTCTTCTTTTTGCCAAAGCCTCCTACACTCATTCTACATGAAGAGGTATCTTTTTTTACTTGTGCTTTAAAGTAATTCTGATTCTTTCATGCACTGCTGTGAGTTTGTTGAAATATTCATTGTCCAACTATGACAATTGCTACTTATCCCCACTTACTGCATACATTTACTATTCAGATTGAGTTTGTTGAATTTGAACGTCATGGTGCTGGGGGTGCCAGTATTTCATCTCACTATTTCGACCTCCTAGTCAAGCTGAAAAATGATCAAGAACATCTCTTCAGAAATATTCAGAGGAGTGAATACCATAACCTCTTCAACTTCATCAAGTATGTGCCTTTTTATTGACTCTGTTATCCTGTTTACAATGTTTATACTGAAAGCTTGTTGGTGATTTCTTTTTTTTTGGCAATATTTAAGTGGAAAGCACTTGAAAATAATGAACCTTGGAGATGGTCAAGGTGCAAGTGGTGGGGTTACAGCTGTTCTACGAGACACTGATGATGATGCTGTTGATCCACATCTAGAACGAATTAAAAATCAGGCTGGGGATGAGGAAAGTGATGAAGAGGTATGACGGGCTTTATTTGGCTTGTTGCTTGAATGGTGTATTTTAACCTTGTTACGGAACCTCTCCATAAACGTGTGCTCTTTATCACCTGACATTAGGATGAAGATTTTGTTGCGGACAAGGATGATAGTGGATCACCTACTGATGATTCTGGTGGGGAGGATTCAGATGCTAGTGACAGTGGGGGCGAAAAAGAGGTATGTATATATATATATATATTATATTCGCTGCAGCAGGCCGGAAGTATGAAGCTCCTATGCTAATGAACTCTTGATATTCCCCCCAGAAATTATCCAAAAAGGAAGCTATTAGTTCAAAGCCACCTGTGAAGAGGAAGGCTAAGGGCAGGGATGAAGAAGGTTCAGAGAAAAGAAAACCAAAGAAGAAAAAGGATCCTAATGCCCCCAAAAGGGCGATGACACCATTCATGTACTTCTCAATGGCCGAACGAGCAGTAAGTTTCTGGTAATCTCCAGTTTATTAGAGCTAGAAAATGGAGACTAAAGTTATTTTAAGGAACAGTTGAACGACCAAGAGTACTATTTAGCATGGAGATTATATCACCAATTATGAATTTAACTGTCAAGCAAAAGAGTTCTTTTACATGCACCACAAACTACTCTGTGTGCATCAACATCGAACTCATGGAGCAGAAGTCAGACGCCGGATGTTATATACAGAAGCTTGATTTCTTATTTTGTTTCTGCAGACTATGAAGAACAATAATCCAGATTTGCCTACAACCGAGATTGCAAAGAAGCTTGGGGAGATGTGGCAAAAGATGACAGGTAATACTCTAGATCTCTCAATTAATATGCGCCCTGTATGTTTTATATCAGCATTGTTTTCACCTTTAGCCTTTTAACATATCATGTCATTTATTCTGTAACATTTGCAAATACAATGTAGTGCGTGAATATGTTATGATGATTTCCTTGCTCCTCGTCATGAACAGCTGAAGAGAAGCAGCCTTACATTCAACAGTCTCAAGTTGACAAAAAACGATACGAAAAGGAATCTGCTGTTTACCGTGGTGCAGCTGCCATGGATGTGGATTCTGGCTCCGGAGGCAATGAGTCTGACTAGAGCCACACACTGACACTTGCGCGGCTGGCATAATGGATGAATTGATGCCCCTTATCATTAACCTTTGTTGCAGTTTGGGCTTTGAAATCATCTCAGCTGATAGCGATGCATAATTGCATTGCTCTGGATGATCTGGTCGCTGCTTGCATACGATGATATCTGCCGTTATTACCTTCGGGTGGCTCAAAGTCAAGCATAAACTGTTAACTGTTTGTGCGAGCAATATCGCTTGAAAGCATTGATCTGTTAAGAAGTGTTTGTTTTGGTGTAATATCTCTCCAATGCTGGACTGTTAGCCGAGTGAGTTTCTTGTGTAAAACAGGAAGAATGAATCGTGTAAGAGTAGTGCTACTTGTGCTGAAAAGTTTATGTAAGATTTATATTTGAAAACAAAATTTGACCATGTATGGATTATATATTAAGCATAGACCTAGTGATTTAGAATTACCTTGTCTACCTCGAGGCCTGGTTAACGTTTAGGCACATCACTGAGGAACACTGTTGGACAAACAGGTGCTGTTTGGTTGGGGATGGCAGACATAAACGCTGATGAAATAATCGTGTGGAGCTGATCACTAACTTTGATTGGTTCTCAACTGTAAACATCATCCAGGGTGTGTTTGGTTGGTGGTCAAGGTGAGATGGGATATAATCATTTATATTTTTAGGAATATGATAATTTAGTTTTATGTTTAGTTAGATGAATGGGATAATCTAATTTTTTTTGTTTGGTTGGATGGACAAAGATGGATAGAATGGATATATTGAATTACTAATAAATAATAATATAAATTAATCATCATAGATTTTATTGTAATTAATATAAATTATCAATTAAATATATCTATCATTATTAATTAACACTAATTTAAACTTGGTAATTACTAATTAATGTCAAAACAAGCTAATTATCACTAAACAATCACTAATGATTATGGTTCGTGAAGGTGGATGAGCTAATTTGACCAATTTAGCTGGATACACTCATCCAGCATCTTCATGAAATATTCTCTTTCTGGGTCACCCTATTTAGTTTCGCTCACGAACCAAACGCATCAAAAACCTAAACGGCCATCTCCTAAGGTATATTCCACCAACCAAACACACCCTTACATTACACAGCGCGTCAGCATTTGGCTGGACTAATTAATTATAACCGAGGTGGTCTAGTTACAAATTTTAGACAGCCATGGCCATGAATCATCCCTATAGCTGAACTGAACGGAATGCATGATAATTTAAGCGCGCGCGCCGCACTTTCCAAAACCAGTTTTTTTTTTTACTTTACGTGTATAAAGATTATATGTATAACGATTTTTATATATTAAATTTATATCTATAATATTGTGTGTGTATATATATAATATTTATATCTATATAAATTTTCATACACAAAACACATGTACTGTACGTCGCGCGTACCACTGTATGTATAAATAAAAGTCTAAAACCTGCACGAAATAGGAGTAGAATTATATTATAACTCTGATTAAGAGATAAACCCTACTGCAAAGAAAATCCTACTACACTCCGTACGTCGTATACGTAACCAGATTCGATCTCTCTCCAGGCCGGTCTCTATATACACCGGCCGGCGGCGGCCGGCGCTCAGCTAGCTACGTACTCCCGTCCGATCCCCCTCGACTCGATCCCGCCTCCTCACGAGCGACTTCACCTGCGTCGATCGAGCGAGCGAGCAGAGGTGGTGCCCGCGTCTGCTGCTTAATTACGCGCATAATTCGTAGATCGAACAACTAGTTAGCCCTAGCTTCTCGATCCCTCTCCTAGATGCATGATTCGAAAGATTTCTTGCTAGTTAGCCCTAGCTTCTCTTCTAGATGATCTGGAAGATTTTGTTTTGCTAATTAATAGTTTTTCTGGTTCAGGTAGCTAGCAATGGCGCTGGTGCAGCTTGGGATGGGCGTCGGCCGCGTCGTCCTCCTCTGCGGCGCCGGTGAGTAATCGCAACCAAAATCCGATCCGATTCGTGCGCGACCCGATCGATGGGTTTCGAGTTTTGGTTTTGTCGTTGATCGTCGTTCGTTCGTTCGCTCGCGGCAGGATTCGTTGGCTCCATGGCCGTCCGCAGCGGCAGCTTCGCCGACATCCTAGCCGAGTTCCAGCTGGCTATGGAAGACCAAGAAGCGAGCGGGAGCAGCGGCATCACCGAAATCACCAAGCAGGTGCTGCCACGTTCACCTTTAACATTAATAAAATAAGTCATTTTAAGTAAAAGAAATTATATATCGTGATAATTTGTTTAGTGATAATATAAGAACATTATTCTTAACCAATCTATATTGTTTATTTGTTTTTTTAGTAGTCAAAGTTTAAAACCCTTCTTTTATCGGCCTTTTTTGTTTCTTTTATTAATAGCTAAAGTTTAAATTGTAGAAATGTATTTCGTTACTATCACTATTATCTTTTCGTTTTTTATATGCTTATAAGCCCAAATTTTAATTTAACATTCATTTTGGAATTAATTTTGGAGTTTTTATTATAGTTTATTTTTGGTCTTTGCTTTTAGATCGCTAAGACATCTATAAAATTTTTATTCATATATTATTTTTCGTTTACAAATACACTATCCAAATAATCACAACTCCATCGTATGCCTCGTTCTTTGTTTAGCTGGATCAACTAGCTACGCAGCTTCGAGAACACGTGAGTCGAGCAGCTGTCGTTTATGTAGATTCTGCAGGCAACGGAGGTTCGCATGGTTTCCCTATCTTGATTTAAAATTTCCCTTTTCCTATACCATATTTTAGTTAGAAGAAAGGAGTGGCAATGGTGAGTGTGAATTTACCTTTGTCACCCCTACCATCCACTCTCCTAAATCAACATGTGGGTCCTACTTAAACGACATTTTTACATTCAAATCTTATATCTCTATCATTTGTTTTTAGTGGCCCAAAGACAATGGTTGGAAAATAATAAAAAAATAAAAACCCTGATTATTTTTAAAAATAAATTTTAAGTTTTTTATTTGCTTGGTGTTGATTTAATTTTTTAAATCCCCTAACATCATAAGGGTATTTTGCTAGTTTTAGTTTTAAAAATCATTATGCGATCGTATTATTTTGTGAAACAGATAAACGGTATAATTAACTAGTAAGTACTACCTTTTTATACCCACTTTAACAATCATAAATTATGTTATAGGTTTGTAGCTAATAAAGCTAATTTTCGCGATGTCTTAATTTCCTTCAAAACATATAAAAGAGGTGTATTGGGGTCTAACTATGTATTTTCTAGCCTCTGGGCTTGAGGTTGGCAGTTTGTACAAAACATTTGCAAACAGTGAATTAGGGAAGAGTTGCAGAAACAATAGCAAAACAGTAAATTAGGTGTCTTGAATGGCTATTTTCCATGGCTTCATGTCATATGAATTTGTTTGTTGACATCTTTAGCGGGGAAATTTCCTCTTCCTCTTCTGTTTATTCTGATTGCAAACCCCTTATTTAATACTACTATCTTTGCAGTTGCATCATCGTTGGTAGGACCTGCTGCAGCTGCTGGGGCTTTGAGCTATGGTTACATGCGCTGGAAAGTACGTTTTTTTTATTCTAATTTGATGTTAGCTCTCATGTTTCAATTATACTAATGATACAAAATACACGTGGTTTTGGATATTTCAGTTTTTCTAATAAAATTACAATTCTTCATCTCACGTGGCAATTCATGCGTGATATTCAGCTATGGTAATCTATTAATCTGTCATGATGTCATCCATGGAGTTTATTATTGTTAAACACAGTCCAGTGTCATTTCAAAACCAAGATTGTCATGGTAATTTGCACACATCCAAAACATCAGTGTCGTATTTTATACTTTCGAACCATTTGGTTTCTCCTTTTTGCTGTTATAATATCATGGTTGTCTGCATAGAAAGTTCTTGATTGATTTACGTTTTTTAACTTTGTAATCTACTCGGTATCACATAGTAGATCTATAACCATATATATGTTTACTTGTACCTGCAACTTTTCAGGGCATATCTATTGCTAGTCTGATGTATGTCACCAAGAAAAATATGGCCAATGCTGTTGAAAGCATGACTACGAATCTGAAACAAGTGCAGACATCTCTTGCAGTAAGTCATCATTTTCCCAGTTATATTCCATCAAGAAGCTACGGTTTCTTAGCTTGAAATGAGCATATTAGCCCTGCTTTTAGATATCAGTAACACGACTTGTGATTGCTATTGTTTTGGGATAAATAACATTTTCCGCACATTCTGTAGGCTGCTAAAAGACACTTAACACAGCGCATTCAACATGTGGATGATAAATTGGAACATCAGAAAGAGATTTCCGGACAAATAAGAGATGAGGTATTTCCTGATTTTTTTTCCCTCATATCTCCATTATAAAGGGAGCCTGCTTACTCATCTCAAACTGCAGAGGTGGTTTATAAGACTTCCTGCATTGTTGAAAATCTATTTTTTCTATGATTGATTTATAATGAACTATTCCCTCTAGTCATGACATTTAAGATAAAACTTGTCTGTTCTACATGATCTCAATTTCGTTATTTTACATTTCAAGGTTACTGGTGCACGATTGAAACTCCAGAACATTGGTTCAGATATGCAAAATCTCAAAGAAATGGCTGAGGGTCTGGTAAGTTAATTTGTGATATATACACATTTGATTCATATATTGAATTGTGGCCATCAGTTGTGCTAACATAAATTGTGCTGCTGGCTCTCCAGGGTGGAAAGTTGGATTCAATTGAAGCAAAACAGGTACACCCCCACCCCCCACCTAGTTTGTCCAATCTTTTTAGATTGCTTCATTTTACTGCAAAAAATACTGTCAGAGTTGCATATGTAGTATTTATTTTTTTAGCAAAACCAAATTTAGCAAGTACGATTACTTCATTTTACTGCAAAAAAATACTGTCAGAGTTGCATGTGTAGTATTTATTTTTGTAGCAAAACCAAATTTAGCAAGTACGATTGCTATTATCACGTCCTTGTTGGCTAATAAGGCTTCAATATGCATGTTACAACAAAAAATGGAAATTCGAAAACTGTATGTGTCATGTGGATATTTGCAATGATGTTGCCTGTGCCGCCAAATGCTTGATATCACACTAATTTAAATGCTCCATTGGCATATAATACTAAATTATCTTCCCCAAAATTTAATGATATATATTCTATCAACAGAACTATTCATTGGCTGGTGTGATGTATCTCGTGGAGTTCATAGAGCAAAACGGCGGGAGGTTGCCTCGTAGCGTGGTAAGTTAAAATGTCAATACTCCTCTACGTTCTCTCTTCACATTATTGCTGTCGTGCATAATTTGCCTGTATCTATCTGCTGATACAGTACATTCCTTGTGTTTCAACTGGTACAGGAAAACGTGCAACGAACGGCCAGGCTCGCTGGAATTACAGGGGACAAAAAACAGCTGCTGGTCAGTACTCCCTCACTACTTCGCAAACGCCAATTCCATTTGGCTAATTGGCGCATGCAAAACAAATAATACCATTAGCATATTGTTAATAAGTATTAGCGTGTAAACTTTAAAAATAGATTAATCTAATTTAAAAAACACATTGTTTAGTCGTTCGGAATATATATATATATATATATATATATATATGAAAACAATTAAGCCCCATGGGTGTTTGCGAGCGCGCCATTATCCTCTCTCTCTAGCTCAGCTTGACGTTTTCATGGGCAGCAGCAATTGCATTATGCATTCCACTATTAACTTGAAATTTTTGTTTGCAAACTTTGTTTGGTTTTCAGGGGCTGGGCCAGCTGCTGGCGATCGAGCCGGGGAGCCGTGCAGGAGGGCTCCACTCTACCTCTCCGCTGTTACAATTCAACGCACCGTCATCGGCACGGCATTCGTCAACCGATCGGTCCAAAGTTTTGTAGAATAGGAATCAACGAGCTGGCAATACACACGCGTATGTAGCAATACCCATCGCTGAAAATATCAACCATATAGGACTAGGGTACGGTGAATTTAGGGCCTGTTTATTTACTTTCGATTTGATAGTCCTGGTCACATCAAATATTTTGATATTAATTAGAAGTATTAAATATAGACTATTAATAAAACTCATCTCTCATACTCTAGACTATTTTTCGAGACAAATCTATTAAGCCTAATTAGTTCATGATTAGCGAATGTGATTCTATAGTAAACATTTGTTAATCGTGGCTTAATTAGGCTTAAAAATTGTCTAATAAAATAGTCTTTATTTATGCAATTAGTTTAGTTATCAGTATATATTTAATACTTCTAATTAACGTCCAAAACATCTGATGTGATAAGAGACCTAAAAAAATCTGGATCCAAACAGTTACTTTGTTAATGCGAATTTTGACACAAATTATACGGTTTTATGTGTCTTTGTTAATCTTTTGGTGCGTGCGTCCCAAATTATATAGTTTTGTTTGTCTTTGCAACCTTTTGCGTAATCACGCCTGTTGTTTGGTCTTTTTGGTGACTAGTTGCACCCATAATCATCACAAGTCTCATTTTGTTAGTGCTACTAGTGTAAATTGTAGCGTCAAATCAAAGCCTTGAGAACATACCCCGATCATGCACAATTTGATGGGAGCGACATATAAATATAATATAACAATAGTCACACAAGTCCATTTTACAAGCAAAACCCCTTTTCCACTATGCTTATCTATCACAATGTTGTTTTCTTCCCAACTATAACCTTAGTGCACCTCTGCACCCAGGTGAAAAAAAAAAAGGTTTACTGTTACCGAATTCAAGAAATTGGCAGTCACTTCGGCCCAGCTTTCCCGTACGAATCACGCAGGGTAACTGTCCTGTTGAAAACAAGGTTCTCAGTTGTCGAGTCTGTGTCCACAGCGAAGTAGCCTGGAACCACATACCAGAATAGGTTGGTCAGTTGGATCACCATGTAGGTAGTAGGGTAACAAAAACTGCATATAGAGGTTGATGAGCTTTACCTAGCCGCTCAAACTGGAACTTGTCACCAAGAACCGCAGTCGCAAGCGATGGCACGGCATAGGCATCCTTGATCACCTCTTTTGAGTTCGGGTTAAGATCACCCAACCAATCCTCCAGTTCAGCAGGATTCTGCATGGGGCACAGGAAAGACAATTCACAGAATAGATGTCGATAAGGTGAGCTTTAAGTGCAACACATATTTGTTATAACAGCTGGTGGAAAAGAATCGCAAGCAATACCTCAGAGAGGAACAATTTCTCAAATAATCTTACTTCCACCTTAAGTGGCTCAACTCCAGGTGCTGCCTGAGCAACCCAATGCAGAACACCCTATACAAATTGCAAGCGAATTCAGGCATCCAGGTTTCCATTTTGTTATAAGAAAATGTCCAAATAGCAGAATCACACTCTTGTCACAGTAGCAAAGATTGCGATGAAGTGTTACCTTAGGTTTAGTAGTCTTTGAAGGGTCATATTCAGCTCGAATTTCAATGATCTCATCTGGATTATCACCATAAACAACCTTGGTACATTTAATAGGAAATGCATATCTGTAATTGATTAGACAAGTATCAGGTTACTGTAAATATGGAGTAGAGAAATTTTCTCAAAAAAAAAATGATGTCAGGAACTTTCTCAATGAAAAGCATCATTTTTCTGATTCATTTACCTTAACAAGGCAGATTTACCAGGAGCTAGCCCATAGTAATCTTTCGAGTCCTTTAGGCGAAAATCAGTTTTTTCAATGTAGACAATTTTTGAGAAAGGAACCTGTAGAATGTAACATTGTAAAGGCAAAATTATGTTCAAAGAGAAAACGAGCCTACAACTATTTTGCAAGCAAGTTGATCCATAGCAACATTATTTATTTTTCATATGTCATATACTGAGCATGATAGGCACCTTGTAGTAGGATGAAGCGTCATTTGCAGGTGCATCAGGCCACATTTTTCCATCAAGGTCTATGACTTTGTCGTCCTCCAAATTAGTTATTACAACCTAAATTTAACGAAGGATCCATGAGTGTGTTAAGAACTTTGCTAAGTTGATGTGGTTTGAAGCAGGGATTTAAGACCAAACCTTTAGAGGATTCAAAACAACCATGGCACGGGGAGCTGTTTTGTTAAGCTCTTCTCTGATATGATATTCAAGACGGTCGACCCGAATTAAGCTATTGTCACTGCATGTAAAGAAATAGCAAGTCAAATAGTAGCAGAATAACGATGTCCATAAAAATGATGTGATTTTGCATAGACCAAAGCATACTTTATCAAAAATCATCCATCAAGACCTTAACAAAAATTCAAACATCCCTACCTTCTTGTTATTCCAATTCCACGAATAAAAGAATTAATTGCAGTCGATGACACTCCACGTCGCCGCAATCCTGCTAGTGTCAACAAACGAGGGTCATCCCACCCATCTACCCACTTCTCCGTCACAAGTCGATTCAACTGCAACAGAACAAAAACAAAGTGTTCATAAACCATAGATCAAGCAAAGTAACACTGATCTTGACAAAAGATGCAGTAACTACCTTTCTCTTAGACATCACAGTATTTGATATGTTTAGCCTAGAATACTCCCAAACATATGGCTGGTACAGGCCCAAGGCAACAAGTAGCCAGTAGTATGATGGGCGACGTATGTCAAACTCGAGCGTGCACAACTGATAAATAACCACACTTAGTCCACATCATGCCATAATTTAACTAAAACTAATTGAGGAGAGGCAAATTACCGAATGTGTAATGTTCTCGAGAGAATCCACCATGCAGTGAGCATAATCGTAGCTCGGATAGATGCACCACTTATCACCAGCATGTGGATGAGGAGTGAACTGTATGGTCATAAAAGTGTGAGTTGTGTATTTATCAGGAAATAGGCAGGCAAAATACAATTGAGTTGCATTGCTTACTTTTATTCTATATGCTATTAAATCAGACATATTTTTGTTATCATTCTGCATATCTTGTTTCATTCGGAGTGTTGCTGCACCTTCAGCAATCAACCCACGTCTCATGTCTTCAAATAATTTCAGTGATTCGTCAATGGGTCTATCCCTCCATGGACTATTCATTTTCTTTTCCCTGTATTCCTTGATTTCTTCTGCGGTCTGGCAAATATATACCAGTCAGCATGTGTGGATCTTATTTATGAAGCACATGATGTAATTGTACAGCTCCACACGACTTCAACTACTATTGGATCGGAATAATAAAAAAGAGAACAGGAGGAAACCTGGTGATCCACATAGGCTAATCCTTTCCGTATTAGCTCAACTGCATGCTCGTATAAAGCTTGGAAATAATCACTTGCATATGTAACTTTGTAGGGCTCCCATCCCATCCAGTGTACGATTTCCTGAATATGGTCAATATACTCTTTCTTTTCAGCTTCTGGATTTGTGTCATCAAACCTGTTTACACACACATACACCCACATTTTCAGTACACATGGTCATGAAAGCAAATGAACTGAAGCAGCTAAAGATTTTAAAGTTCTGTGAACAAATTACAGATCAAGCAAAAAATTAATTTGAATTCTGGATTAGTAGAGGAAATGCAGAGCAGAATTATATAGATCCAGCATAATCTAATACATGCAGTATAAATTTAAAGATCTGCAGTATTTAGTACATGGTCTATACAGAATGAGTATACGAAATAAAATTTACAAAAAGGAACAGAACTTTTCTAATACAAAGCACAATTGACACAAAATGCCCTTAAAGCAGCATCGATAATAGCAGGGCAAAAATATTAGAGACTTGTGAAAATCTTACTACCTAAGGTAACAATGACCATTTCTCTCTTTCGCCAGCCCAAAATCAATAAACATAGCCTGCAAAAATGAAGCATATAAGCATAATTTTTTTTAAAAAAGGAAGTGTTATGCCAGAAAAAAACATTCACAAAAGTGAATATCGAAACCTTGGCATGACCAATATGAAGATATCCATTAGGTTCTGGTGGGAAACGGGTCATCACTTTTCCACCAGTTGCCTTAAGATGCTTCTCTAAAATATCCTTAGTGTTATGTGCTCTCCATATGTTCCCGTCACTATAGAATATTTCCGTATGAACCTATATCATAAAAAGGATTCAAAATCATCTAAGTTAATTTCTTGTAATTGCAAAAAAAAAGAACATAATTTTTATCAAGGTGCTTACAAAAACAACAAGCATAACTACTGAGCGTCAAATTAACAGTAGAGAATATGATCGCGACATTAATAGACATTTACACAGTTATGGTACCTTAAAATTTTCCTCTGGCTGAGGAAATATAGAGTATGGATTCAATTCCTCCTCAGATGGCGGTAGAGCCGTGACTACTGCAGCCTTTTGGTCCTGCACTTCATAGAAATAATAGCTAAAAGAAATGACTACATCATCCTATTTTGAACATGACAAGCAACTACAGTTCACCAACCTCAACTTTTGCTGGCTTCTCCTTCTTCTTTTTCACTGGTTTTACATTGTCAGCATCAGTCTTTGGACCTAGTATCTCTGCAAGCTTCTTGTCAATTTCATCCTGCGTGAGAATAATGTGAGGATCAAAATTAGGGGTGATACATCAATAGCATCTAAACCGATTCATTTCTAGGACCATTTTCACACCTTAGTTGCCTTGGCATCACCCCAAGGATGCCTCTTCCTAACCTGTCCACATAGGTTACCAACTGATAAAAGGAAAAGCAGGAAGGGTCAGTTACATCATATCATAAAAGCAGAATGATCAAGTCATAAAAATGTGAGGCAGAAGCCAAACCATTAATATGATATCGCTGCTCCAATATAGCCTCCATGTTATGTTTTAATACCTCATTGACTGTTGATTTAATCTCTTCAATTGAAACAACCACACCTGCAGGTACAACATTGAAGTCCAGTTGGATTGAGATGTGGAACTGAGAATAATATAATGCATTGAGTATATGCACTACGGCCTAAGCCAGCGTTCTCTTAGCATCCAAACAACCAGAGTTTCCAAGCACCATACCAGAAAATTCAGGGTGCTGTATGTGACTATGTTAAAAGCTTCATAAACCAGAGAAGTATGTTAGTATGCTTGATCAGAAAGCATACCTACACCACAGGCTTCTTCAAACTTCCCAGTATCTAAAGAGTCAGGGCCAGTATTGGTAAGGAATGACAGAGCAGCATCTAGTTGTGCAGGATTCTTTATCTGAAAAGTGGCATAGCAAAGAATACTTTTGTACTGCGCACTCTCAACAAGAATAACACAATAATGAACAGATTAAATTGGATATAATGAAAAAGGCAGTGAGCATACCTTCATTGACACAACATAGTCAATGAGTACAGGACGATGGACAAGCGCATTGGTTGGGTATTTAGTGGCAACCTGTTCCATCCACAAGCCAGACCAGCCTTATAAGACAGGCATATAAAACAGAACACAGTCCACTGAATTTTCGTGGAGAAATTACTAATTCATGTAAGTGCTTACCGTATAGAGGAGATTCCCAACCGACTTATCACATCTACTTATACCAGCCTGTTCATAAGCAAGTCATTAGTTTAAAGTTGAACACAGCATGCTTGAAGTGTTAAATGGCAGCATTTGGGCACTATAAGCCAATGAAAGTTGTTCCATGATGCCTATATTACAGAAACAAAATAGTACAATAACATCGAGGTTTGAATATCTTGATGAGAAGGGTAAATAGACACAATTCTAACTATTAACACAGGAAGTCGTGCTTACAAAATTTCTATAGCCATTAGGACACGGCTTCATACTTAAAATTCAATTTCATGCAAAACATCACATGATATAATACTCAACTAGTGCAACATCATCCACGGAATATTTCCAGGTGAAAAAAAGGAACTAAAAATTCAAGCGCTAGGTGCACCAATGCAGGGCGAATTTTCAGCGACATAGGTGGTCATAGAAATCATGCCCACAGTTGAGGCGCTTCAGCTCTTTGGTGTAATTAGAGATAGCTAAATTGTGCAAGTGCAAACAAAATCGGGTTCTAGAAAGTAGATTGCTAGATTTGAGCACCTCCAGAACAAAATTGACCTCAAAATGTCCCGGACCTCCTGGTTGAAATGGAACGACCAAATCGAAAAAATGACCGAAAATCGAGTGGAAATTTGTGGGCGTTTGAGATAATTTTGGCCGAGATCGCGCATCTCTTCAGCATGATCCCTACCACCAAGCCACTAAATCCCACTCGCACACGCAGCACACATTAGGAACCACCTAAACAGCGAACATCGTAGCAACCGCGGAGAGATACCACTCATCGGATCAGGTCAAACCAGAAGCACAAGCGATGACAGCAAAAGCGTCAGTTCACCTCGGCTATGACGGCGGCGAGGTTGGCCGTGACCTTGCTGTTGACCAGCGCGTTCTCCGCCGTGCGCTGGTCGAGCCCGAGCGCCAGCAGCGCCTCCAGCGGCAGCGCCGCCGACTTGTCCCCTTCGCCACCCCCGGTGCCCATCTCCTCCTCCGCTCCGGCGAGCGCGACGACGACGACGAGACGGGATGCCTCGAGATGCGAGCTAGGGTTTAGGCGAGAGGCGGAGGGAGAGAGGCGAAGCGGTCCTGCGCGTGGGATTTTTTGCCGGATTGCACATTTCGGGCCGCGGATATAAAAACCGGTGGGGCGGATGGGCCCGACGTGTCATGGTGGCTAACGGATTCGTTGTTCTGGTTTTGTGTGACTCATCACTCTCCATCTTGCAAACGTTGCTTTGCGTAAAGAGAAAAAAAAAAAGTACATCCAGAGTTCCAGATTCGTATATATATTGTGTTGGATTGGCGTCATTGATTTTTGGTTTGTCTTTTATGCTAATATATAAATTTATGTATCATGTTTACAATATAATTTAATTATAAAACATATATTTTTTAATAAGACAAATTGTCAACATAGCTCCGATATAACTCCGATAGTTAACAAAGTTAAATATAAGGATCAGATTATATATTCTGGAGCAAGACTACTCATTTTTTATAATATAAGACATCATAGTTGTATTTAGATTTATCTGTATATCTATGTATATTATTTATATATGTCTAAGTTTATTAATATTTATAGTAGTAAAAACTCTTACATTATAACATAGATGTATTTTTTTGTTTTTAATAGTTATGTAATGATACAAATGGAATTATTAATATAATGTTAAAATCTATTTAAAATATGAGATGGTGACCATGAAATTTTTCTGAAAAAAAATACATTTTAATAGTTTAGGAAATATGTGCCCAAAATTAATTAAAAAAGCCGGAAAAAAATCAGGGGAGAACATAGCCGTGGTAGCAATTACGTGGACATGTGGCACTTGCTTAGATGCTGTTATCGTAGCTTAAAACCTGTTGTTCGCATCGTTACAGCATCTTGGAATTTCTTTTTTAAAAAAAGCAACACTAGCATGGCGGAATATCCTAATTTTACATGGACAGCTGTTTCCAAATTTCACAGGTGACTTGTGATCAGATTTTCCTTTATCAAATTTACTCGTGAGGAACAAAACCGTATATAAGTTATCAAGAAATTTAAATTATTTATCAAATTTGTCTCTAATCGATGTGCCACTAGTTTGTCTCGTCTTTTCGTGCCTTGACTTTCAAGGTATTGGTGTTTGACCTTTGATTCTGGAATTAGATACTAATCAAGTCCATTCCAGTGGACTGAATCAAGGACTTGGCCGCTACGGAACCCGTGGTCACTGGATGGGCTCATGGAATCTAAAGTATCTTTTTTTTTTTTGCGAGAAGTAAAGAATCTTTATTTTTTTTGGTCTCGAGAGCATATGATAGCTACAGCATGTACAGGTGACGTGGCTGTCTGCGATGCATCTGTATCTTATCGTCTCCATGACACAAACACAACACTTTATACAATCACTTGTGTCCATAATAGTTCGTTTTACTGATTGATATCTTTCGTGAAAAAGAACATGGTATAATCTATAGCTATAAGCCAGCTTAGGGGGTGTTTGTTTCCCCTCAACTTTTTAAGTGCATGTCACATTGAATGTTTAGACACTAATTAAAAGTATTAAATATAGACTATTAATAAAATTCACCTTATACTTTGGACTATTTCGTGAGATGGATCTATTGAGCCTAATTAGTCCATAATTAGCGAATGTTATGTTACAGTAAACATTTATTAATCGTGTATTAATTAGGCTTAAAAAATTATCTAATGAAATAGCCTTTATTATACAATTAGTTTTGTTATCGGTCTATATTTAGTGTTGTTAATTAACGTCTAAACATCTTATGTGATAAGAGAAAAAAAATATCTGATCGAAACATCGACTTATGTTACGTCTTTATTTACTGCTTGCATGCCTTGTCATCCCAGTTCCAGTTTGCAATGCCATGTACTCTTGTTGTCCTCCCAGTTGCAGCTTTGGTCTGGCATGTCTGGATGTGACCTTGGTTGACTCGTCGAGTGCTCTTTTCCTAAAAGGAAAAAGACATAAATATCTCCTTATTTCGTTCCGGTTGGGCCAAGGCCCAATAGTGAACCTGACGGTGGACGTTCTCTCTTCCATCCGGCCCAACTAAACCCAAAACTTCATGGATCCCAAAATGAAGCCATCCGTACATATTGTTGGGGGAGTAAACTAGGAAAATTACGCTACTGTACTGTTACTAACGCTGTAACTTAATTTAATAATATAAATAAGATAGTATACATTATTTTGATGCAGTATTATATAAATCAAACATTTGAAATTGTTTGTCTATCAAAAATATGTTAATATGATTATTTAAACAAGCTCTGACAAAATAATAGCAAACCACTATTTAACACTAACTATTAAGCTTTGTACAATTAATTATAGGTTGGGTCACAATTAATTATCATAAAGTTTAAACTCTATAAAGCTAAATCTAATAAAAATCATTTCATACAACAAATAAGTATCATATACAACTTTCCGTCTTTGTATAATAAATAAAATTTTGTTGATGTTTGTATATATCAAAGAAAGAAAATGACTGTGCAACTCTTAAATAACACATAATTCATAGTCTAAAGTTATTATGATTTTAAAAGAAAATTCCACTGACTCTTCTTATATTACATAAAAAAGATATTTAAATCGAATATTAAGTAATCATGTAATACCTAGCAAATATTTATCACGCAAGTTCTTTGTAGTTTAAAAAATATGATAATTTTTAACAAAGTGAAATTGCTAATGTTATTTTTCATTAATTGTGTTTACAATTTGTCATTATCAAAAGGTGCACTTATCTTTCAATGATTTAAAAAATGTTCTGCACTGATGCATCATTTGATATATCAATAAATTTACTTATTTCATCTAAAAACATGTGCTAACAAAATATTTTTAGAATACCATATACTTATTCCTATTAACTAGATATCTATCTAGCATTATTGTTAGTGATTTGATAATTCGGGCGCCAACAATAGTGGTATAGAGCTTGATTGGTCTTATGATTAACACAACTGTAGCAATATGTTGAACACGAACTTTATTATTTTGATATCATTGACGGTGTTATAATGGTGTAATTAGAAATTTGTGATTCAATTTTGATTCTAAAGGTATACATTGTGCATTTATAGAAACTTTATGATTAAAAATTATATATTTATCTTTATATAAAACCCAATATATAGAAATTGTTTCTCTTGTTTCTAATTGGAAAGATGATTTCTAATATATGGAAACTCTATTATTAGTAAGACAATTTTTAATTTATGAAGTCTCTTGTATATGGAAAATCTATATAGGGTGTCACGCCCTGAGTTTTACCCAAGCCAAGAATTAATTAAATAATATATTAAAAATAATTTGTTAATTAAAGTTCAGGAGAAAAACAGTGTATAAATTTAATTAAACTAATTGGAAGCTTTTCGGAATGTTCTAAAATGTCCCGAAAGCATTTTAAATGATTAACAGGATTTAAATTTAAATTTCAGAGAATAAAATTTGCTCTAATAAACTTAATAAAAATCAGCAAAATTGGAGGCAATTTCCTTTTTTTTCCCTCCTTCCTTTTTCTTTTCCTTTTTCCCTTCTTTCTTTCTCCCTTTTTCCCTTTTCTTTTTCTCTTTTCTTTTTTTTCCGTCGCACCTCCTCCCTCCCCCTGGTGCGATCTCTCCACCCCAACTCCCTCCCTGCCACGTGCGATCCTCCCCCTACCCCTAGGATCGCACATCTCTCCCTCTCCCCCTTGTGCGCCACCTCCAGCCCACCCTCACGGCCGTGAGCAGCCCCAACCTCCCCCTCACAGTAAAACCAATTTCCAAGCAATTAGGACTCTATTCCTTATCACTAGATTTATCTCTAGCTCTCTCCTATAAATACCCCCTACACCCTTTCCTATTTTCCCCGTCTCCCTCTCCTGTACTCCTCGAGCCACCTCCTGCCGCCCCTCTCCTAGCAGCAAGCCGCTAGCAGCCTTGCTGCATCCCTGTTCGCAGCAATCATTCGTCGGTTTTCTCTACCGAATCTCAGGTTCGCATATATTTTATTCATGCGAATCAATCTAAATTCATCTACCGTTTAATTGTTTAGGTTTTCTAGCCGAACAGCGAGGAACAGCAGCAATCCGTCGCTGATCTCTCCACCAAATCTCAGGTTCGCACATGTTTTACTCATGCGAATCAATCTATCTTTGATCTACCGTGTAATTGCTCAGATTTTCCAATCTAATTAGCTAGCGTGAGATTGATCTACAGTGCGGACTTTAATTTCGTACACGTAGATTGGTTTTACGTTAAAGTCGTTTAGTTTCAGTTAGCGAGTCGTTAAACCTCAATTTAATGGGTCGTTCAATCCTGTCGTTGTTCCGCTAACAGTTCACGGGTTCGTGTTTCGGATCTGATTCGTTGTACGAATCTTTGATTCGTGCACGTTTTGGTTCTATTTTGCGAATACACGTACTGTTCGCAAATTTCCCGAGCCGCGGCCCAACACGCGTTCGAACTTCCCATCACCTCCCTCGGCACACTCCTCCTTTTCCCTCTCCTCCAGGCTAGCAGGCTGCCGACCCAGCCGTCCAGCCCGCTCCCTCCGCTCGGCCTGCTCTCCTCCCCTCCCTTCCCACACTGGGCCGGCCAAAGGCCATGACCTAGACGCCACCTCGCTCGCGCCAAGTCTGGGCCGCATCCCTCTCCTCCTCCGGGCCACTGACAGGTGGTCCCCACCTATCAGCCCCATCCTCTTCCTCCGACCGCCCTCCGTTGCTGCCACCGCACGGCGTTCCCGGCCGAGCCATGCTAGAGCCACACGCGCATCCCGCCACTATGCCGCGTTGCGCCAGCGCGTCGTCGCTACGCTGACACGTGCCGGCGATTCGCTGCCGCGCCCGTGCGCCACACCCTGCCACCCGTGCTCGCGCCGCCGGTCGTGCCGCGTCGCGTCTGCGCCCTGTCATTGCCACCGAAATGCGCTCCCGCCTCGCGTGCACCGAGCCACCTCGCCACCGCGCCGGCACCCTTGTGTTGCTGCTCTGCCTCGCCGTGCATCGTGCCGTCGAGCCATCGGCCGTCCCCGTCCTCCGCTCACCGGGCTAGCGCCGCCGTGTCCTCGCCTCGCGGCCGCGCGCAGCCACTGTGCCGCTTTTCCTGGCCGCGTCCCGCGCCGCCGCCAACCACCTCCCGCTTTCGCCGTGCCGCGTCCACCCCGGCCGCGCTAACCGCCCCTCCGCCCTATGCGTCGGCCGCCACCTATAGATCCCCTCCTCCCGGCCGCCGCGGCTTAGTTGCGCCGCTCGGCCACCGTCGATGCGTCATTCCGCCGTCGTCATGCCGGTGAGCCGCCTTTTCCCCTCCCTCCATCCTCATCTGCCTCCCACTCGCACACGTCGCATCATCGGGGCGACGACGCCGTGCTCGCGCCACCCTTTGGCGTCGCCGCCTTCTCCCCTCTCCTTCCTCCCGGCGCACTCGCGTCTCCTTTCCCCGGCGCCGCTTTGGCCGCCGCTGCTTTTCTCCTCGGCCGCCGCCTAGCCGCTTCGCGCCACCACCGTCTCCTCCTCGCGCCGCCCTTTCCCCGGCCGCCGCGTCATCCCTCCCGACCATCGCCGCCGTGCGCCGCGTTCGGTCTCCGTCGCCCCGGTCGTCGTCGTTCCCATCGCCGGCCTTCGCCGTGCGCCGCTCCCCTTCATTGCCGCCGATCGATTCACCGCCGCTCTTCCCCCTCCGCCTGCGAGCCGCTGTCATGGCCGCTGCATCCTGTCTCCTCCGCCGCCGCCACTTAGCCGCTCCGCTTGCCTCTGCCATCGCCGGTCACCGGCCGTCGCTGGGCGTCCGCCTCCGCTGGTCGCCGAACCCCGCCGCCGCCGCTGGTCGCCGACCGCCACCGCCCGGCCGCCCGCTCCCTGCCTCTGTTCGGCCGGAGTCCGCTTTCCCCTCTCCCCTGTTTTGTGTCACTTACCGGTGGGGTCCATCCGGCGGCCACCACCTCTCACCAAGCTGTGGGCCCCACTTGCCAGCGCCTCTCTCCTTTCTTCTGTGGGCCCCGTCTGTCATACCGTCCATCTTCCTCTCTCTCACCGAACCAGGGGGCCCACCTGTCAGCTTCCCCTCCATTTTGTCCTTCTCTCTCCCCATGGGCCCCACGTGTCAGCCGTTGTTCCCTCTCTCTCGGCTATGCCTCTGCCGAGTGGGTCCCAGCTGTCAGCACACCTTCTCTCTCCCTGCTGACGTCATTGCCTCCGATTAATTGTGCAATAATTCATTAAGGTTTTTCTATTTAGTTTAAAAACACAGATAATCTTCTAAAATTCATAAGTAATTCATCTAGTCTCCGTTTAGGTCCATTCAAGTTTCATTAAATCCAGAAAAATGTCAAGAATCCATTAAAAATAGTTTCTTTCTCTGTTTCAGTAGTTTTATAGTCTGTTTTGCCTTGTTTATCGTAGGTTTTGACCTCGTCGCAGCGCCGTTCGTTCTCGAAGTCATCGCCGAAGTTCCTCGTGGGTCTAAGCAAGGTAAGTGGTACCCTTCTTTGAACATATTGATCTCATGTTTATAAAATATCTGCTTTAGATTCAAACATGCATTGTTTTATGCAAATCTATTTATTGCCTTTATCTATTGGGCATTTACCTTTATATCCATTGTTCCCCATTTATTATTATTGTCATCTCAGGGTTAATTTGACTAGAAATAGGCTTAGTCAATGCTTAGCCATGCTAGTTCAACAAGCTCACCAATTCTTATTTAATTATTTGTTAGATTTGATAAACCTTTAATGGTTATGATCATGATGAATGTTCCCGATGTGGATTAATATAACTAAAATACTGCTTATGGTGAGCTCTGGGTGCATGGTTTTGAGAGTCGTGCCCATAGCAATTAAGGACCGGTTCTCAGAAAACCCTGGAAGTCTTACACGTACTAACCACAAGCCAGAATGGGCAACGGTGAGACTTGTAGTCTAGCTTGTCCCTATTCGACGTACCCAGGCAAGGGTGGACGTGATGGAGTATGGATGGGAATCGTGGTGTAACGATGGTCCTATGCTGCTTTCGGATTCACCTAGGCACAAGAGGGGACTGCCCGACTTGGTGTAAAGGAGGGGGCGAAACTTGAAGTGTGGTGCGATTGTCTAGGAAGGGTTAGGTGAAAGGTCTTATCATGGTTTCCGTACTGAGGTATCGTGGTGATACATTGGGGCATGGTAACATGCTTGAGAGCCGTGTCTTGTGGGTAAAATTGTACACCTCTGTAGAGTAAAACTATTTGAATAGCCGTGCTCGTGGTTATTGGGTGAACTGACAGATTCACTGGGATTAGTCGAACTATTAATAATTTGATTAATCTTGGAATTGGTTGGACCCTGCACAATGTGGTGTAACATTGGCAGTGGTTCGGGTCTGTTGCAACGTGGTGTAACGTTGGACAGAGGATGTTTATTTTTTAAATGTTACTTTATTTTTTATTCAGTCTATTTTATTTACCTGTTTTGCTAAATTACTGCTGCTTTTGTGCAATTTAACCTTAGCCAATCCTTGATACCCTATTGCATTCATTATTCTTCCTCTCCTGGGTGTTACTTATTGAGTACGGTGGTTTGTACTCAGCCTTGCTTAATTTTTCCCTCACCAGAGCAAGTGCCAGAGCCTGAGTTAGAAGGTTGTTCCAAAGGTTGAAGTGAGGTTCAGTCCGCCGTCGAGAATGTCTATGGTGTGAGCTGTCATCGCCAGCTGAAGCTAAAGATTAGATGGTTTAGTTTGTTTTCCTTTTTCGCTGCATTTCGATAGATAATTATTTTTATTTGTTTTTAAGTCGTGGAACTGTGTATTAATTTGTCATAGTGTGTACTCGGGCTGATTCCTGGACCGAGATTTAATACATGCTATTGTTCAGAAATTTGGTGTAAATTTCTGGGCATGACATAGGGAGAGGTGGAATACGTCATAGCCATCCGATTTTACGAAAATGATGTTAGCCGTCGATTTAAAAAATGATAAATAAAAGATGTAGAATGAGTAATAAAATATGTTTGTGCATTATAGGATATATAACATGAATCATAAAATACCATCATGCTTGAGAATGACAGTTGACAATTATGCATGAGCCATTTTCGAACTGTGTACCAATCAAATTGGTCCAAGATTGTTTGAATGTTTTGGAGTTGTCTTATCAACAACGAAAGTAACATGCAGGCATGTGTTCAGCTTTAGAACTAATGAAGCTAGAGGCAAGGATGCAATTGATAAATGGGACCAATAGAAGTTTTGACAAAGGAGCAGATGCCTTGCTAGGGTTCTCAAGTGATATCTTGTCCAATTAATCGAGTCTGTGGTCCCTGGAGACACTGTGGATTGTAGATCAGATCACAGTTCATAAATTTTAGTACATGGTACAGCAAATCTCAACCAATGTACACAACCATAACTAGTAGCAGTAGATAAGATAACCGTAGCGTCCTGGCACTACCATGTGCATTGCATCCAATCCAACCATGAGTTCATTTTTCTGACATTTCAAGAAGTTGACACATGGATGATCCAGATGAGACAATAATTCATGGTGAGATGCAGATGCTAGTGTGTCAATGTGCCATTAGCTATCACGCAGTATTATTGCTAGGAATAGTTTATCTGGATTGCTGTTGCGAGCTCAAAGTCAGAACCATATAGTCAGAGCAAATCAAAATTCAGAGAAGTTCAGAGGCAGTACTACTGAATGCTTGAGCCTGAACATTTAAACATTGTCCGAGACCACTGATGCGAACATGAAAGGGAAAGTACACCTAATTAGCAGCATCAACAACCAACCAAATTTGATCTTAAACATCCCTTACGATGTACGTTTTGGCATCTGGATTACGCATCATTGTCATCTCTCTCTGACGACTCGATCCTTCTCTGAATATTTTCTCCCATTGTTTCATCACGCACTAGTACTGCACTAGATTCTCCATGACACACGCATGTTTTCCTTTCCTTCTTTTTGCTTTAAAAGTTAGCATAGTACTACCATCTTTCTTCCTGCGATTAGATCGTTAGATATCAGGACCATGTAACCAACACACAAAAACACATATATGCCATCAACCAAACAATTAACCTATAACACACGCAATGCATGCATGGATGGATGGCCTTTAATTTATGGATTTTTTTTTAAGTTAGTTATCTTGCTTTCCATCATGGTGGATTGGTTGCATCCATGGCCGCTTTGGAATTAAGGACCAGTGAGACAGGTTCGCCAGATATTGCGACAGGCCTCCAATCTCTTCCCTTATCTCGTATGCTGTATCTGGTTTCTAATGTTTAATGGTGTTAATCAACCATATCTCTTATTAAAAAAGTTACTTTGTTATTGAGATACGTTTTATGATTAAAGATAATTTTAGCATGATATATATTTTAATATTTATATAGTTTTTCTAATAAAATAAACGGTTAAACATTCGAAAGCTAAGGACCCACGCTCGAAGTCGGGTAGTGTACAGAGTGGTTGGAGGGTCGGCAATAATGCAGAGCCAATGGCCGAAAGCTACAGTGGCAGCACGCCATGCATGCACGAACAGAGGAAAGAAATGGGAATCGTCCATAGAAAACAAAGTCGAGACTGAGAGTTCAGACTGCTGTTGCAACGGATAATGACAAGTTCAACCTCGTTGTAATGTCGTAAAGCTGCATTAACTAACCATTTTAAGGCCTTGTTTAGTTTCCAAAATTTTTCAATAAAAACATCACATTAAATAAAACATTAAACATAGATAAAAAACTAATTACACAGTTATGAAAGAAATCTTGAGACGAATCTTTTGAGCCTAATTAGTCCATGATTAGTCATAAGTGCTACAGTAACCAATATGTGCTAATGATGGATTAATTAGTCTCAAAAGATTCGTCTCGCGGTTTCCTGGCTAGCCGTGAAATTCGTTTTTTTATTCATGTCCGAAAACCCATTCTGACATCTAATTAAATATTTAACGTGACACTTCTCCCAAAAATTTTCTCAGTCTAAACACCTACTAACAATTTGCAGCTGCAGGTGCCCAGTACTTGTACTTCTTTTTGGGTAGGTTCGGGGTTGATTCTGGCCAGAGAGACTGGTCTGAATTCTCTCTCAATAAAGGCGAAAAAGACTAACCTAATATTCAGTGTTCATTCAGCAACGGACGTTTGCCAACAACCGTTCATCAGCTGTGGCCCTTCTGACAGCTGATGATCCATCTGATCTAAAACGACCTTGACAAAATCCCCGTTTGAAACGAGAGATCTATATAATAAGAGCATTTTTTCCATACTTAAAAGAGAGGTACCGTAAGATACCACTGTTTTCCATATAAAATTTGGTACGTATTTTACATAGAAAATAGTGGTACCTCTGGTTGTCTTCTCAAGAATGGTAAAATTGCTCATATAATAATAATAATTCATAAATTTCCCGAGAGTGTAAGTGGATGATATATAATAATAGAAGGTTTATATATTATCTGTGTATAAGTCACAGTGGATGATATTCACTCTTCTTCGGTGATTGAATAAAAAAGCTAAACGTCATATTTACGAACAAAAATTAATTTGTAAATAAACTTCTATATACATATTCTTATCGATCTAAACATTAATCCTGAAAAATAAAATTCAATGAAAAACTCTAAAATCAAATCTAGTTTTAAGGTTAAAAATTTAAATGTTATCTATAATTATAAACACAAGCGAAAATGTCATATATATGTATGACATGTGGTGTCCGGGGCATGGTTGTTGTTCATTTGGTTTTTTTGGACCAAGGAAGTAGCAAATAACATTTACATAGTCTAAACTCCACCAACTCACATTCTTAAGAATGCAAAAACTCCAGTAGCAGCTGGGCCCAAAATCCCCCAATCATCAGGCCAGAGACCGGCTCAACAAGATAGCTTGCAAACTTGACAAATGCTGGCAACGAACTTTCATCGCCCCTTTCATCATCATGCATGCCATTGCTGCCCAGCCACTTCCTCTCTTGTTTTCCTCTTCCCCCACATCTTCTCATGTCTTTTGTATAAAAGGATATGAACACTTTGCAAGCTGGGGTTGTAGAGTATATTATCCTTAGCCACAAAACGTGTGTATGACTGGAACATCACTCTGTCGCCTGTGGAGTTGTGCCTTGTTTTTTTTAATCTTGCAAGATACGCAGAAATTTCTCAGCTTCCGTTTCCATGCCAAAAATTGATTTTTTTAAACCTTAAATTTGAGTTAATTTTGTAGGTTTCTATTATAGTTTATTTTTAGTCTTTGCTTTTATATATATTGCTAAGAACAATATATATAAAAATTTTAATCACTAATTATTTTTGTTTACAAATATACTGCGACTCTCTCAAAGCCTAGACTGCCTAGGGCATATCTTGTCCAGTTTACTTCTACTCCTTTCGTTTCCTAAGTAAGACTTTATAGATGCTAATAAATTTAAATATATATAAATAATATCCATCAATATTTGAATAAATCTAGACAAATATAAAACGTTTTGCGATATTCAACGGATAGAGTACTATTTTAAGATTACATTATGTCGAGATTGTTGGAGACAAGGTTCACAAATACCCCGATACCAGCTCAAAAACCTTTCATGAGTGGTAGTACCTCCAGACAAATTTTGCCAAAAAATTAAAAAATAAGTTTGATTTTTTTTTTTAAAAAAAACTTGACCGAAAACCCTGGTCACAAACGACCGCAAAGCTGCTGAGCTGCATTTGAGCGGCATCCGTGCGCAAAGCACGCAGCGATCTGGGCCGTTGATTCCACCAAACGCACCGTTTGCTACGTCGATCCAACGTCTCCGCGTGGGGCCCACACGACAGCGACCCACTCGCCAACACGCCGTGCTCCATTTAAGGCCAGTTCGCAACCACGCTCGAACACGACGACTCGTAAGCTCAAAAGAAAAAAAAAAAGGAAGAAAAAAAAGAGAGAGAAAAAGAATAAGCAGCCATGGCGGGGAGCTTCAAGGTAACGAGGATCTCGGAGGGCGCGGTGAAGCCGGCGGCGGCGACGCCGGAGGACACGCTGCCGCTGGCGTGGGTGGACCGGTACCCGACCCACCGCGGGCTGGTGGAGTCGATGCACATCTTCCACTCCGGCGCCGACGCGGCCCCGGGCGTCATCCGCGACGCGCTCGCCAAGGCCCTCGTCTTCTTCTACCCGCTCGCCGGCCGCATCGTGGAGCCCGAGGCCGGGTCCCCGGCCATCCGCTGCACCGCCGACGGCGTCTACTTCGCCGAGGCCACCGCCGACTGCAGCCTGGAGGACGTCCGGTTCCTGGAGCGCCCCCTCCTCCTCCCCAAGGAGGACCTCGTCCCCTACCCCGGCGACGACCGCTGGGGCGTCGAGCCCCATAACACCATCATGATGATGCAGGTAACCCATCCGCCCGACCTCCGATTAATTCCGGCGAAATGTTTGTTGCTTCCAACCTCCGATTGATTGCGTGGAGCAAGGCGAGATCCGGTCGGCGCCGTCGCGGTAGATCTGAGGCGAGCGAGCGACTCGGAGGCGAGAGGTCAAAGCGGTCGTAGTGGGAAGCTTCTTTTATTTTCCTTTTTTTTTTCTCTCGCTGCCGCCGAGGCGGCCGAGTCGACGGGAGCGGAGCGGTGGTGGCTCGCTGTGTCGGTCGAGGAGGCTGGCAGGTGGGCCCCACCGCGCAGTCACGTGACAAGCCAACGAAAATGCATGGAGCAATTACGTGACAAGAACAAAAAGTTTCTGAAAGTTTTGAGCAGAGACCACCCTGTTTTTCTGTTTTAAGTTTATAGATTTTGTATTAACAAAAAGGAGTTGCTGCATGAGGTGATATCGCGGAGAGATTTGCAAAAATTAATGAACTGGGTTTAGTTAGTATCAGCCAAACCTCGCCGCGAGAGCTTCGACGTCACCGGCGGGCGGCGGCCGTGACGACGGCGGTGGGCGTTGGAACATCGGAAGCGGATAGGCATTGACCACGTCGCGCGCGCAGATCTGGGGACACCGAGCCACTGTCAAGGCCATTCGTCACCCACTTGATGGTTTAAAAAATTAATTTTTCAAAGTATACCGTACTTTATTGTTTACCATTAGCATTCAACTACTACAGACACAGGAGTCCCAAGTTTAACATATAAATTGTTTTGGTTATATTGTTTGTTTTTATATTTTATCAATGGTGGCTCAATGGATCAAAGAGAAAAAAGGTACAAATTTGCCACTAATTTGAATCGTTATTAGTAGGCTACCTTAGCAGTGTTATTCGGATGACATTCTTGCAAAATAGAAAAAAAACTAGTTAAAAATTAACAAATGCCTAATGTTGGAAGGGAGTGTTTAGTTGATGAAACGAAAATTTTTGAATGTCACATCAAACGTTTGACTGAATGTCAGAAGATGTTTCTGGACATGAATGAAAAAATAAATTTCACGGCTAGCCTGTAAACCGCGAGACGTTACTGTAGCACTTATGGCTAATCATGTACTAACTAGGCTCAAAAGATTCGTCTCCCGATTTCTCACATAACTATGCAATTAGTTTTTTGTTTTATTTATGTTTAATACTCTATTTAGGTGTTTAAAGATTCGACGTGATGCTTTTGGGCGAAAATTTTTGGGAACTAAACAACCTCTAAATTTTGGAGCATGGAATGCTGGAGACAAAAGAAAATCCGGCTAGGATACAACAATGTTAGGCAGGCATCGCGTGATCAGGAGGGCTCGAGGCAGAGAACAAATCAAAGCCAATCAACTGACTGCGTCACTTCGCTCTGGCATGCATGTTGCTTGGACAGCAGAGTGCGACTTGGCTTCGACTTCAGGCTTTTGAGCCGGCGAAGCGTTCAGTGGTTAGGTAGATCTGCACTGGCGTTAGCGTAGAGGGTTTTCTACTCTATCAATTGCATGCCACTCGTGCATGAATAGATTCATCTGACTATTAGTAAAACCACAGCTGACGCTGCAGCAGCGTATGTGGTAGGTGACAGAGATTTGCCACTATCCTGTTCATAACTTCATATATACTACTGTACTAGCTGGTTGGTACTTACTGCTCTGGCAGAAGATTCGTTAGCCCTAGCCAGCCACTTGCATGACATTTGAGAGTGAACTTTTGCACGGTCAGCAACACTGGGAGCAAAGAATCTGAACGGGCTAATTGTTGGTAATGGTACTCTGGTTGTCATTATTTTGCAAGATGGTGTTGCCTGAATGTGTTGCTTTTATGTTAAGGTTTGCATGACTTTCTCTACTTTTAGTTGCTTGTTCTTGAGAAGAAAGTACTTTTAGCTGCCCGTGTCCACCGACAGTTAGCTGAGGTAGTGAGGGTTGTTGAAGAGGAGCTGTATGGACCGCTCATGTAGGTCTTTTTCAAGTTGTTTATAGGTTGGAATAGTGGGGCTGCTTGCTGATCAGATGCCATTTTCTCTTATTCTTTCTTGTCTTTTAATCCTTTGCATCCGCCATCGACCATACTGTGGAAGTATGTGACGAAAAATGCCAATTATATATTGCGAAAAATCTTGTGAAAACTGAACATTCATGATTGATAATTCACATTATCGATCAAGACAGCCGGTGGGAATTGAAATTAGGAATATTTGCATGAGAGGTTGACACCTATCTTTTCGCTTATGTTTATAAGCCAAAATTTGAATTTTTAACTTTAAATTTAGAGTTCATTTTCGAGTTTTTTTCAATGAAATTATTTTCTAGCTTTGACTTTTAGATCACTAAAAATATATATATATATATATAAGTTTTATTCACAAATTATTTTTCATTTGCAAATATCTTATTTGATTTTTTACATAAAAAAACCCAAACAGAACAATTACTGCCGCGTGATCAACCCAAACAAACATACGTGAATCCTCATGAAGCTGCACAGCAAAATTAATTTTCTCACAATGTGTGCTGCTCGAATTCAGAGCTGAATTGACCCCGAGTTGCATGGTTTCAGATCACCAAATTCACATGCGGCGGCTTCGTGATGGGGCTCCGGTTCAACCACGCGTCGGCGGACGGCATGGGCGCGGCGCAGTTCATCAACGCGGTGGGCGACATGGCGCGGGGGCTGCCGGAGCCGAGGGTGAAGCCGGTGTGGGACAGGGAGAAGTTCCCGAACCCGAGCATCAAGCCCGGCCCTCTGCCGGAGCTGCCGGTGCTGGCGCTGGACTACATCGTGCTCGACTTCCCCACCGGCTACATCGACAGCCTCAAGGCGGAGTACAAGGCGCACAGCGGCAAGTTCTGCTCCGGCTTCGACGTGCTGACGGCGAAGCTGTGGCAGTGCCGCACCAGGGCGCTCGGCCTGGAGCCCGGCGCCACCGTGAAGCTCTGCTTCTTCGCCAGCGTGCGCCACCTCCTGAAGCTGGACCGCGGCTACTACGGCAACTCCATCTTCCCCGTGAAGATGTCGGCGCCGAGCGAGAAGGTGCTCGGGTCGTCGCTGGTGGAGGTGGTGGACATGATCCGGCAGGCCAAGGACCGGATGGCCGTGGAGTTCTTCCAGTTCGCCAAGGAGGAGACGGCGCAGGACCCGTTCCAGATGACCTTCAACTACGAGTCCATCTACGTCTCCGACTGGAGCAAGCTCGGGTTCGCCGACGTGGACTACGGCTTCGGCCCGCCGATGTTCGCCGGCCCGCTCGTCAACAACGACTTCATCGCCTCCGTCGTCATCCTCAAGGCGCCGCTGCCGCTCGACGGCACGCGGATGCTCGCCAGCTGCGTCACCAAGGACCACTCCGACGAGTTCGTCCGCGGCATGAAGGAGGACCTGCCATGAAACCGGGAAGCTTCAGCTTCTTCTTTCTTTTGAGCTCTGATGAAGTGAGAAGGAAGGCCTTCTAAATAGGGAAACACGTGATGGTGACCCTGCTGTTTGGTTAAAAAGAAATTGATGCTGTGGTAAGAGGCGTATTTTGTTTGTATTTATTTGTTTCTTACTCTTGGTTAATACGGATTATGTTATTAGACAGACAACTTAATCTTTGTATCATTTGATATGAAACAATAAAAGAAAAGATATAATCATCTGATTATTTTATCTGATGCACATGCTGTAATTTAGTTCATCTATCTCCAAGGGAAATTCCAAACATATTTCATTTTTCGATACTCCACATATCAATACGTGCCACATATATCAATACAAAGGATAAAAAGATTATAATGCCATTTACATACCATTTACTTTTGAAAATAATATTCTTATCCACATCCATAAACTCTAATGTATTTATCTGCTCTTACTTTTATAAACATCGGAATAAAGATTGCCTTAGAATTAAAGTCTCTATGGAATTAATGAGAGCAGGAATCAAATATCTGTGGAAGTGAAGTACTGTGTAGTCTGTATATAGCGTGAAAGCTTACGTGTCTTTTTTTTTTCTTTTACTTATTCTGAATAAGTTAAAATTTAAAATTTCAACATTTAATTTGAACATTTAATTTGAAGTTGATTTCTTATAAATTTTTAATCGCCAAGAACACATATATAAAAAATATATTTATATATTTTTTCATATACCATTTGGTTTTTTAATAAAAAAACGAAAATATGATCCCTAAACTCTAGGATAATAATTCTATAATATACGAAATTTGGTCTCTAAATTTTGTCATAAAATACAAAGATTTTATGATACTAATACAACACCTTATATCATACCTATCAACGTTGAGCTATCTCATTTTAAATGAGTAACTAAATTGGTTAAGCATGTTTTGATCCAAAAACAAACGGGCTCAAAACTGGAGGGAAGTGACGCTTCTCGTAACCTCGTTTAGCAGAAGCGAAGTTCTTAACCACCACCGCTCCCCTTCCCGCCGCCGCGGAGCCCGGGGCCGGCGGTCTAGGGTTCCGAACGCCGGGGGGATGGCTGCGCCGCCGGGGCGGGTGCTCGTCGACCTCGACGGCGACGTGCTGGCCAACTGCGCCCGGTTCCTCGGCGCCCGCGACGTGGCCAGCCTCGCCATGGCCTGCCGCCCCCTCCGCGCCGCCGCCTACTGCGACGCCGTCTGGTACCGCCTCTTCAGGTAGCAGCAACCCCCACGGCTTGTCCTTGTCCGACTCTTGGACATGGGATTTACGCGTCGAGACATCGTTCTCATCGTGCCCCTGCGCTAGCTTAGGGGCAGAGTTTAGGGTATCCGTATAGTATTGCGTTTATTTTTCTGCGGTTGATCGGGGTAGTGATGTGTGGATGGTTAGAGGGGTGATTTCGGTGGCTAGAGCTTGGTGAATTTTCTTTCGGTGCCTTCGTGGGTCAAACTTTTGGAGTGATATATTTTTTTTCTCTTCTATAATCTATAGTGGTAGGGATTTTGAAGCTTTTGTGGTGATAAACTGACAGAAACATTAGAATGTACGAAATAATTTCTTCCCATAGAGTCAATAGATTATTTTCCTGTATATGCACATCTAAATTTTTATGTGAAGATAGATGTGATATAATAAAGGCCTGCAGCAAAGGAGAGATATGTTTATCCTTCCGGATGACACTTTATGATGCTCGTTTGTCTTAGCCAATGGTCACCTTTGAATCCCGCTTCTTCTAATGAGTTGATTGAAGGCATCTAATCTTTGGTAAATCACAGAAATTATCGTAGTGACCCATAATCAGTCATGGAGTGTGGACCACCAAATCCTTTTGAATATTTGAATGGATACACGTTTTGATTGGAAATTTATTCTGTCATGATATTTTAAATATTCAGGGAGCGATGGCCATTTCAACACTTACCTCGTGGAGCTTTGGGACTTAGAGAGCTATATATTCACAGGCACACTGAAGTACATCAGATGAAATTTGCTGATCCCATTTCAGCTATTTATTATCCAAATCCCGCAGTAGTGACACCAAGCCATCTAATGCTGGATAGGAACTACATATGGTTATCTCAAGTAAGTAGAAACTCACCAAGATAATCTTTTATTGAGCATGTCTGCAGCAGTTGTGCACTTTTAGTTGAGCACATTGCGGTATTTGACTTTATTTCTGTGCAAAACAACCTATCATCATGCAATTTGTCCTGCACAGGGTCCAATGGCCAGAAGATTGAGGGTTGATTGTCCAGAAATTGAATTAGTGGAAACCTACAGGTCTCATAGTGCAAGGATAACTTGTATGAGGTAACTCAAAAACAAATAGCCACTGTTATTTCTTCAGGCACTTGTAGATTTTTTTTTAATTGAGCAACACATGTAATGTCAACATGTATTGATTCTTACCCCATGAGGAGAATCAGTGTCAAGGTCCCAAAAAGCAATAAAATATTACATTTCCGTTCTATACTCTTGCTTTACAAGTGTGCCTGGACAGAAGGACTTATCCCCATTTGCTACCATTGCTGAGCTTAATGAATTCTTGCAGCCAATGTAATATCAAAACTCAAGTGTACACTGATATTCCCGTATTATGTAAGACATGCCATGTATTGATGTTATTTTCTGTAGTTTTAAATACTAAATCCATTTACCTGTGTTCAGTCTGACGATGGTGCTCAGGTGGACTACCTCATTGTTCCTTGTTTAGCTGTCAATAATGCATGATCATGTAAGATTTTTAGTGGCTCAACAATACACTGATAAATTGTAAAGCTAGAAAAAAGTTCAGTGCTTCAAAACACAATACTTTCTACAGTCAGTTTTTTCCTTGTGGTTGTCACTTTCTTGGTTGGTGTTACTACAGTCCATCTGCTGCAAATTCTATGGATACTGCTGTGCATGTGTAGTATTCACGGCTTTAACTTTCCTCTTGTCATTTTGTTACAAAAAGACCTGCATCTGACTTTTGCTCTAGCTTTGCTAATTCTTTTGGTTGGGAAACTACTGTTGTTCTGTAATCAGTTTCAGTGCTTGATTTTATCTTTGAATTTTGTGAGACAAACCTTTAGCACTTCTTCTTGTTGACATCACATTTGTTCTCACAAATCTTCTTTCCTAGCTAAGAGGAAACTAAATCATTTATGTAAGTATTAGTTCGTAAAATAACAACATTTTTTTTTTGTCTTTCATAGTGTCATCAGTCATTACTTTACAGTTTTGGTTTGCACTTTGCTCTTATAGTTTTTTATCTTCATGTGTATACTATATATACAGTGCCCATGTATTGTGTGATTTTGTTGCTATATATCCTTTGATTCCTGAAAGTAGCAAACATGAAATTGTCTTGAAGTGATTCTTTGCTAGCTGTGCAGGTTATTTCCACTGATTGACACTCCGTTGTTTCGAGGTGATTCTCAAACAAATGAAAAGGCATTAGTCACTTCAAGTGCAGATCGAACGGTCCGTGTTTGTTGGAAGGTATGCTCATATTATTAAACAATAGAATTTTGTTAGAAAGCTGCTAATGTTTAAATTGCTTACATAGTTACATGTGTTATTTTCCTAATCTTTATTGGATGCTAAAAATTTACAGATGTTTTTTTTTATTTAGGGCCATTCACGCTGTTTTAAGGGCCATTCAGGGCCTGTGACTGCTCTGTCTGACAAATTGCTTGGTGATGGTGAATTTAAAATACTTGCAAGTGGAGGGGAAGACTGCACCGTTCGCCTCTGGTCTATGAGTTTAAGAGGCAAAAATCACCCTCTAATATCAACGTTTCATGGCCATGAAAAAACACTGTCTCTTCTATCTGTTGCTTGGTAATACTGTCAAACCACCTGAATGAAACTCACTGTGCCATTCATTAACTGTTTTCATTTTACAAATTACAAGAGCATCCTTTTAGACTCATTGCTTCTTTTTAATGTGGGTTTTTTTTACCATCCTTGAAAAGTATTTTGAGGTACAAAAACTTTTAGTGCAATTTTTTGGTACCTTAAGATACATTGTACCTCAAGATACTAAAACTTTACACTGAAAAATGTGGTACCTAAAGATATTTTTTTAAGGATGATAAAAAAGTTCTTTTAATGTTGTTGCCCTGAAGGCCTAAACCTCCATGCTTTGGTACCAGTATTTCGACCAAAGAACTTCTTTAACTGAATTTTTGTCTTTCGAGAGCCCTGTTTTCTTCTACAAACAATTCATAATTTTTGGAATTACTATTAGTTGATGTGTTTACAGAAATAAATCTCTTAGCGAATGATTTTTATGGCAGTTACTTTTGGCATATTTTCCTCATAAATCTAATGAAACAAGTTATTCAAGCCATGATAAGGTTTCCTAGGTTGCAACGATGCAGCATAATTCCTCATTTAAACCTAATCTTTCTTCCTTGCATGTCAGGCATAAACCCTCCCTGCTGGTAAGCTGCTCCAAAGATTCGAAGGTAAGTTGAATATTTAGAAACATTTATCTTTCTTTATCTGAACTACACTATGAAAGATTATATGTCAATCATGTGGGAGGGGAGCTTGGGGGCCTTAAAGTTGGTAATGTTTGATTTTGTCTTGGCATTTTCCCTTTTCATTTTGTCCCACTGTTGGCCCATTAGGCACAACTGGTACTACATAATCTTCTATTTTTCTTCATTGCATCCAAGTAAAGAAATGGATATTTTGGTGTTTTGTGTCACAGGTTAAAGTTTGGGACACGAAGGCACCACCTTCCTCTGGTTCATCATCATGTGTTGGGAGTACTCACCTAGGCACAAACGGTGCACCAATTGCTGTGAAGTGCCATGATTCCCTTTGTTACATTGCTGCTGGATCTGAAGTGACAGCAATTGACTTGAGAACAATGAAGAAGGCTTCTGTTCTTGCTCTTCGTGACCATCGAATACTTTCTTGTGAAATGCTGCCTTCAGAATGGTTAATCTGTACTGGCATAAAAGACAAGTAGGCTCAGAATATCTGTTTAATCAGCTTTCTAATGCTTCTAGCTCTGATATGATTTGAAACCTAAATTGGTATGTGTGTGTGTCGATCAGGGCCCTTCTGTGGGACATCCGCATGTTGCAAGAACCCCCCAATACGGTGGCAGAACTGCATTCAGATGACCGCGTAACATTTCTTCACTTGGATCCATACAAGGTAATAACAGGAGCACCATCTGATGGTCAGGTCCATGTCTGGGAAACACGGACGGGCCACTTGGTGAACACATTGAGCTGTGGTGAACCTGCTAAATCGGTAGGCATAAGCACACTGTCAGCCATGGCTGTGGACGGGTGTAGGATTGCCATGGTGGGGAGCTCCCTGGAACTCGACATGGTTCACTACCGAGACTTTCTGATGTCCTCTATCCCTATATCTTTACCTGGCAACAGCAAGGAGGTTTCCAAGTTCTGGGGGGCCCAACAGTACAGCGACGACGAGGATGACAACGACGACGATGATAACGAGGAACAAGACTATGAACATGTTTGGCTCGTAGAATAAGTTGGCACGGTTTGTTAGACAAATATTTGGTTGATCGCCACAGCTGCGACAAAGTCATGCCCTTTTTCACCGAGGCGTCCCATGGAGTGATACTGTGACGTTGCCATACCCGTCCAAGTCCAACAAGCTCTCCAGTTTGGCAATCAAAAGCTATGATTTGTAAAGAAGAAGAAAAGGGATAGGATCTCATCCGAGGAAGATATTTCCAAGCAAGCTCTGCGTACCAGGTTAGCATCTTTTGCCAAGTGGAGCTGCTCATGCTGGCATCACGCAGGACAGGAAAACTGCATTGTGTAAGACGGTGTGCACAAGGGAGACCTGGGCGTCGCATTACCGTGGGCGCCGTAGGTGTTAACTATCCATACCGCTGTGTGTTGCTCTGTCAGTGCTTTGGACTTCGCAATCCTGGAGGATAATGCCACATATGGGTCCCCTTTATTTATGGCTTTTATTTATATGTGCAATTCTATTTGATCTGTACTTAGTTTCGCAATTATGTTTACAGCTGATGTGCACACAGATTTGTAGTGTCCAGCTCGTTTGTAGTACTAATTGCAATGTAGTAAAGGATGTCTGGCTTGGGGCTATATGACAAGTAAGTGATTGCTTTGCTGCCATATTTTTGTCATGTTATAGTTTCTGTTTTGTTCCCTACCTACCATAGATGCAATTTATTTCAGGATTGGCAAACTTATAAATGTTTGGTTTGCTGTCATATTTTTGACATGGTATATAGTAGTTTTATCCTAGTGTCCTACCTATCATAGATACAATTTAGAGCAATTTGTTTCTAAGGTTTGTCGCACAATTTCTTGAAAAAAAAACTGATATGCATGTTCCACTTTACAGATAAAAAGTTTGACAAGTTATACCACAGTCCTGTGTACGATTCAAATGTTGAAAGTAGATCAACAAATATTTCTTCAAATATCACCATCATCACAAGAACAGGATGGAGCATGGTTCTATCCAGAAGGAATCTCTGAAGAAACAAAACAAGTGCATATCAGTCTGGTCATCTCTGTTTGCAGCAAATTTTTCAGACTGGTTCTTGCATTGCACTGCATCATTGCACATGACAAATTAGGCATGCAACCAAGGAGCAGAAATAACAGTGCTCCTCCTGCAAAAAGCTTCCTCAAAGCTGTTTGCTTCAGCCCACAGGAATGCTGATGTGATGGTCCCTGGTTTCTGGTCTCTTCTCTTTCTGCCTTGCACTTAAGCTAACTAGTTTAAGTATAAACATGGAGATTTTCCTTTTCAAAAGCACCAGTCTCCTTGCTTGTGTGCAGACTGGTAAACAGCAATTACAAAAATGTGGACAGCTAAAGCAACTTTTTTGTTGGAAGGCTCACTTTTTTCTGCCGCTAATTTCGATGTGATGGAAGGCCATTTTTCCTCATTAAAAAACATACAAGAAGTGGCTTATATTATATATTATTATCAGGGTGTAATCGTCATCACAATGAGTGCTTACATGTGCTTAATAGGAACGGACTGAATTACTTAGATTATCCAATTTTTTATGGTAATTTTCAATGTCGGGATGACGCACAACATGTAGAAGGAAACTCATAAACATGCTAAAAATTGTTGTCTTCTTGATGTAATTCATACTACATGATTATAATTTAGGCGGAGAGGTAGATGAACAAACCCACTTTTTATGATAGTTTGAGATATCGATGAGCAACACTAAATAAAGATATTGAGATGACGGCGATTTCAAATTTAAAGCCAGTTTTTTGCATTCAAAAGTTTAAATAAAAATGCGTTAAATAAAAAGATATTTTTCTATAAACTCGACCATAATTACAAAAGTTTCACTAAGCATAAAAGCGAGATTATTGTGTAGACAGAGGGGTAGATGAACAAACCCCATCTTTTAATATATCGATGGACACGTAGAGTAAAAACTATTAATATGATGGCGATTACAAATTTGAAACTAATTTTTGAATCGAAAAGTTTGATTAAGACAAGTTCAATAAAATGTTTTGTTATAATACTCTAGCTCCAAGCCTCGTGCCAATAAAATACTAGCCATCCAGGGGTATAAAAAATCACCCGCATCCTCCAGATTATTCCGAGGAGGAAGAAGAAGAAGAGAAGCGCCTCCTCTCACCGGGCGCGCGAAGCGTAGCGAGGCGCACGCGGCGCGGCGCGGCGGCAGCCATTCTGCGATACCGGCTCGGGGGGCTCGCCTCCAGGCCGCCGCATTTCGGCGGGGTTCCGGGGCGGCCGACGTTGATGCGGGTGGAGGCCGGGGGCCTCCCGGAGCTGGGGAGCGGCGGCAGGTCGTCGTCGGGGGCGAGGGAACCCGGCTCGGCGCCGCGGCGGCGGCGGCGGCAGCAGCAGCGGAGGGCGGCGATGGCGGCGCCTCCGCCGCCGCAGCGGCCCGCGGTGCAGGGGCTCTTCGAGGCGTGCCGCGAGGTCTTCGGGGCCTCCGCCGGCGAGGTGCCGTCGCCAGCCGGGGTCGAGAGGATCAAGTCCGTTCTTGGTAATCCTCGCCGTTTTAAGTCTCTTTGCACCCTTCCCTGGAGGTTTCGAGAGAGCGCGGTGCTGTTGGGTTGGGTTTAGTGCGAAGCGTGCGCGCCTTCTGCTTGATACCATTGCTCTCGCTCCATGCGCGCTTGTTGGTAGATTCGAAATCATTTGTTGGGTTGGGTTGCGGCATTCGTTTCCTCATGTGGATCTTGTGAAAATTTTCATTAGATTTACACTTCGTCCTTTTAGTTTTAGGACCTATCAAGATTTTCACTTGGTTAGTTTGTTATTCATTGTGTAAAAAGGGTAAGATTTTTCTGCAGTTATGTTTAGCAAATAAGGGTTTGGTGATATTACGTGGAATTGCTTGAGGTGCATTTGATAAACTCAAATTAACAATGGTTTTTTTTGGCTAAGTTAGATTTCACTCTTTAGAGGCAAATTTTTTTAATCAAACCAGAGATTAACCGGTGGAATACACACTGATAGGCTATTGGACAGAATGGTTTTTGATGCAAGTAACATGCTGTGATTTTTTTTAAATAATATATATCATGCTGTGATACAAGTATCATCTGCAGCATGGTCTTGTCTTGCAAGGAGCATGCTAACTTGTGAGAAAATGCATAGGTCCTAACTTATGCTGCCTCTCACTGGTGGAAGATAAACAATGGAGCAAAAGATAACCAAAACCATGTACTGCCCACGGTATATATATGACGTGGTTGCTGGTTTTGTGGAGTAGGGTGGGAGTGGGGGGGGGGGGGGGGGTGCAGGGGGTACGGCCAAGATTATGTTCATTTTGGACCAGTGTTAGGGTTATTTCTTTATTCAAATCGTGCCAAAAGCCACCAGTTGCCATAAATAGTTAGTTTAGGTCAACTTGATCATGTCTGCTGAATACTTCTTGAGGAAGGATAATGGTGGAATCTGTTGTCGGACCATGTTTGTTCCTAAGACAGTATTTATTTCTTCCCTTGTGTCGGACGTACCCTGATTGTTGTGCCAAGTGCCAACCCCACTGTAAGACTGTACCACCTACATGCATGCAAATCGATTACTTTAAAAAAGCTGGACAATGGGGAAGGACCCAATGCCAAATGTTATTAAGAGGTGGTGAGGCTTCGAACCTGCGCTGGCTAGCCCACCATCCGTGGTGCTAGCCAGAAGACCCGTAGGCGTTTCTCCAAATCGATTACTTTAACATAACGTGCTTCAGCGTTGGTCACCCTGAAGATAGTACAATTATGTGCACAAATCTTAATTTGTTAGTTATGTGGCCTTTGTGCACAACATCACATTTTGTCCAAATTCAAGCTCATGGAAATAACCGTCGATGTAGCTAATGAGATCGATCCTGAAAACCATGTATATGGGGTATTGGGATCGCATTTCAATATTGACTCAGTGTACTTATCTGTTCATCTGGTGGTCCTTTGTACCAAGCTGGGGTAAATGCTATACTCTGCTCTGAAACTTCAGTTTTACCAATCATACATAGATCAATCATGTGTTTTTGCATAGGACCTTACGTGTCCTTCCCTTCAAGTCCTGCTGAGTCCAGCATGTTTTGCTTATATATGGCAATCATTGTTTCCGCCCAACTACTGAAGCTCTAACTATGATCGTTCTCATTTCGTCTTTTCTTCCATTTCTGACATTTAGCACTATCTATATTCTGTAGTAGTCATCATGATAAGTCTCTCGATTGAAAATCTGAAATATTGTAGGATCGTGTGATTATCTTGTTGGCCAAGCTTGCTGCCTGTGTTAGACCTTCATGTATTACAGGTGCACTCTGTCCAATGGGTATTCATATCCTAGAGAGATTGCCATTGTATATGGATTATACTTACTACCGCATGCATCTTTGCATTCTACTCATATTTGTTTCTTCGTATGTACACTGCAGATAGTATTTCAGCAGCAGATGTCAGCCTAACTCCAAACATGTCATATTTCCGGCGTGTTGATTCCCATGGCACTCCTAAAATCACTTATTTGCACCTTTACGAGTGTGAAGCTTTCTCGGTATGCTTATTCACACTAGCAACTACAATTGTTCTTGATTATTACCAGCTAGAAATTTGGTGTTTTTTGGTGTGCTAAGGTACATAAGTCTATACTTATTGCTACAGATTGGCATATTTTGTTTGCCTCCAAGGGGTGTCATTCCTCTCCATAATCACCCCAACATGACTGTCTTCAGCAAGCTTCTTTTTGGTGAGCTGTATGTAAAGTCCTACGATTGGGTTGAGGCGTCACAAGATTCAACCGGTATGCTTAGTTCATTTTCCCTGTATACAACTTCCTTACATAACTTTACCAAGGGATTTCTCTTTTCCTTTTCCTTTTTGAGTATAGATGTTCAATTGCAAGGACTCCGCTTGGCAAAGGTGAAGGTTGATGGCATCTTGAATGCACCTTGTGAAACATCAGTACTATATCCAGAAGATGGTGGCAACCTGCACTGCTTTACCGCACAAACTGCTTGTGCAATTCTTGATGTCCTTGGCCCACCATATGACGATGGCAGTGGGCGGCACTGCCAACACTACAATGTCTCTTTGTCTTCACCTTCTGCTGGTAATGTTTGCTAACTGAGTTATATCTGCTTCGCTCCACATTGCATATTTTAGGTTTCACATCTATAGACAACTTCTATTTTCACTAATCTATTTTTGCCTCATAATTTATATGTGGATGTGTTCTGCTTGGATATAGTAGATAGAAGTTTCTCCTCGTTGATCTAGTAGGTTCAGATACTGGCTAGTCTTGGACTCCTAACATTCTCCAAGCACTTGGTGCCCTCACGCACAGGATAAGTTATAGTTGGGCTGGCCCAAGCAAGGCCAGCCATATTGTATTAAGATTTGTTGGAGCACAGGATAAGTTTTACATGGTTGATTTGCATGGATGCGTTCACAGTATTGTTGTAAAAACTGCTCTCCCATAGATTCATGCATATCCAATTGTCCATCCTCTGGAATCATATGGTGGGAGCTCCATACATTATCTGTACTACATTATCTGTACCCTGCTTTAGTTAAATGTTCCATCGATGTATTTTATAATCCATTCGAGTTGTATTGTCCTTTTTTCTGAAATGGTTATGATTATGTGGCTGGATTGCTGGAATCTTCTGCACTACCTGTACTCTGAATTACTAGTTAACTGTTTTTTTTAAATATAAACCATAAATGTATTGTCCTTGTCCCTGAAGTATAGTCCCATGCTTGTCATAAATTCTCTCTCTGATATCCGTGTCTTCTGTGTGATGCTAGTACATTTTATGTATCTTGAGTTCTTGACAGGAAGTTAAATATTGGTGATTAACTTTATAAAAATTGCCTTTAACAGGAGATTCAAGGTCCCTTCCTGGAGGCGATGGATATGCATGGCTGGAGGAGTGTGAACCACCAGACAATTTTCATCTTGTTGGGTCAAATTATATGGGTCCAAGAATTGTGGACAATTGAACTTATACACGCTTGCGAGGATACCTTGGTTTCTTGCAGCTCATGTATAACTTTATTTGGTGTAAATACATCGCTGGGGAAAAGGGGGCCTCCTTTGATCATAACTAGTCAACTGTTCATCGTCACTTTAAGCTGGAGGACCTAAATTGCTTAGTAATAAAAACATGCTTGGTAACCGAGGTTGTGTAGGCCTTTGTTTATGCTTCTGTCAGATTCAGTTTTTTTTTTCTTGGTGTCTCTAGTCTGTACCAGTTAGCAATGTAGCATTGGATTTGATTGATCCTGCTCATTCTTGGGCAGTTGGGCCAAAATATTGCCTGATTTATCGTGTTCCTACACAATGTTTGGACTTGCTTGAATTCAGCTATCTTTTCCTTTTCCTGCCCTTATCTTTTGTCAGTTTGTAGATGCACTCATTTTCTGTACTCAGAAAGAAATAAGATTTTTTACTGTGCTATTCAAAAAATCTTCTCTACCGTAACATAAACATCTATGCTACACAGACAGTATGTTCATGTGTAACTGTGTAACATGATGTTATCTTCACCGTTGAAAAATACAGTTGTTTTCACTGAAATGACTGTCAGAACTACTGAAGCACCCCCCCCCCCAAAAAAAAAAAAAAAACTACTGAAGCAGCTATTTTTTTTTTCTGGTTTTGCTGATAATTTGTAGTATGTATAGTGGTGCTGTTCCCTTTTCTGCTTTTGGTGATGATGGCATAACCATGTCGGCTCTTGTCACAACTTAAGAAGCAATCCTACTCTGCAAATTTTTTGTACACTAATTCATCATGCAAATTGCAGATGTCAGCTTAAGAATCAATCCTAGTCTGCAAATTGTTTTACACTGATGCATCATACAGATTGCAGATCAAGATATACTGCAATTCATATCAGCTCTATCTACCACCAAGAATGCAATGCATCAGATGTGAAGCTGTTCCTTTCTTATCCTTACTAGACAGAAGTTACTACTACTACTCATGAGTGTAATAATGTTTTACCTGTCACAACTTGCGGAAGTTTGATGACCACAGTTATTGCAGTCCATAGTTGATAGCTACGTGCTCAGGATTGTAATTAATTTATGTTCCTGTTAGTTTGGCACCACATCCACTAGCATCAGCTGTTAAGATTTTAATATATCAGGCACAACATCTTCACAAGAACCTGTCTCTTTTCAAATCATGCCTATGAAACATGGGCCTAGAATTGTCAGAGAATTGGGCTGGTCTCCTTTGGAAAGAAGACTAAAGGCTTCGTTTAAAGGCAGATGCCTAGTGTTGGCGTCGCTGGAGCGGCTACGGCTGCGCCAAAGAGCCAAACGTGCTTATTTTGTTTATTCTTATAAACCAAAATTTAAATTTTAAAATTAATTTTGAAGATTTTTTTCACCGAAGTTTATTTTCTTCATTGGCTTTTAGATCGCTAAGAATACATATATAAAAATTTTATTAATAAATTATTTTTGTTTGCAAATATGACATTTGTCTTTTTCCATTAAAAACCAAACCATCACCCCCAAAGTTTTCGCTCTTCTCAATGATTCACTGTCCTATTTCAGGGTTAAAGCAAGCTCACAAAGAAGGGAGTTGATGATCCTAATTCTGGAGTGGAATGGGCAGTCGGCATCTGCCCAAAAGCATATAAAAATTTTAGCTCAAAACTTTAGTATCTAAAGGTATATTGTACCTCAACGTACTAATTTTTTATACTAAAAATGAAATTTTTTTAAGGTACACTCGAATGATTCTAACCCGTATCCAACGGATATGATTTTATTATACTACACCGGTAGCATGTGTAGTAGAAATTCTATAAGAGTAAAATTAAAACTAAAATATATAACTTTGTAATAAAATTTTGTGTCACAATCGTGTTAAAATAGATAAATTGATATATAGATATATCTTAGCAAAGTTTTGAATAAAATATTTAATATACTTATAAAAATACATAATTAGATCTAAATTTTACTACTGCTATCACTGGTAAAAGTTACCATAACCATATTCTAAAAATATGGTGAGGTACTTTTTCGAAGTCGGTAAAAAAAACTCCCTAAAGAGCTGAAGAAACCGATTAGCGATTGGTGGGTGGTCACCAGGCCAAACTTCGCGGCGAAATTCCGGAATGCCTTCGACTCCTTGTTCTTGATGTTATGTTGGCTAGTGTGGAAGGAGTGAAATGCCAGGATCTTCAACAACCATTAACGGATCAACGAGGTGCGAGAGGAGACCGTAATTTGGGCGAATTCAAAAATCAACCAATTTCAAAAATCCTTCAGCTCTGTTTAGAAGAGCAGAGTTCCGTCTCGGCTTCTCGCTGACCCCAACAGCCTCTACTGTTGAGTTGTAAACTTTTTCAGCTCTCTGTATTTTTTCTCCCAATCTTAATGAAATTGGTTGATCTCTTCAGCCTGCAGGTTACAATTGGTTGGTTTTATCCAAACTCTATCAGAAAAGAGTTCTCATTTTGGAGTGTATCTTCTGTTCTTTTCCATGAAAACATCTCAAAGTTAAAGAGATGCTTCAGTATGAATAAGACCTGGACTCATGACAGTTGCCTTTTTATTCTATTCAGTTACAATGTCAAACATAAACAGTCATTAGAGATAAGAGAAAGTCTCCTTAACTTTGTACTCCATTGATGATTGATGTCATAGCCCAAGTTGCCGATGCAAGTGTTCACACTCTACAAATCCTGGGGGTGAAACGCAGGTGTGACCAAATCATCTTTTGGTTTTTTCTTGCACCTGCAGTAAGCAGTTGACATTTGAATCAGTAACCTTATTTCTTCTGAATTTACATTTGACAAATTGCTAACTAAGCAGTGGATGATTGCGCCAATAGTCTTGGTAAACATATGTAAGCCTGAAACTGATTGGCTTGAGAAAGTCTTGCGTTTACTTTGCACTCAGTAACATCTCGTATCCAGACAAGCTGTCATTTTCCCAAAGTAGACTTGATAATATGCCATCTGATGCACGGGTATGATCTGTATTTTGGGTTTTTCCTATTAATTTTGACTTTTAATCTGATGGCCAAATTTCTTTTCTTCTTCTTCCTTCTCATATAAAGTACTTCTTCTTGTTTTTGAAATTTCACCAAAAGAATAGTTGCAGAGAAATGACGTCTCTTGCCTCACCAGTAAATGGAAGCGATTTAGTATCTGCACCATATTTTTATTTTGTAAATGGAAATCAAAGCTCAACTTGATGCTTCAAATGGAACCAAAAAATAAAAAAAACAGAGGTTAAGTTCACTACTGAAATTTTTAATAGAGCCCTGCCAAATAAGCCCTTTATCTCAGCCTTTTTAAGAAGTCATTGTTAAGTAAGTCAGAACAAGACTACAGCTTGCGTCATCTCTGTGGACCCTGTGTCTGTGTGCTGTGCAGAGATAGGTTGAGTTCGTGCTACTTCCTGGAAACTGACTTGATCAGCCTAATCTCCTAGCTTATCCCCGCTGTTATCGCTAATGATGATTACAATGGCAAATAAACTAGTGAAATTAGCAGCTGATCCATCATGGCATCAAGAGAAAAATATTGGATTGAGGTCAATGCCACAGCAGAGTAATCTGTTCTATCCTAGAGAATTGTTATGCTTGGATGAATCTGCAACTTGGATGGAATTTAGTGCATTGAAACTCTAATCGGTAATTCGGAAGTCAGAATTCTGACCTAGCTTGGTTTTACATGTGCCTGCGATGACCTGTCATTAATTTCACCTAACATGTTAACATACTCTACATGTTATTATCATAAGAAATACTAATTATACTCTCTCAAAGTATTCCTCAAGAAAACTCAGATATAATCCAGAAGTCAATAGAAGTTAGTATTTCTAGGATTCGATAGAAGGTAACACTTCATCTTCATCTTGAGCTGTTAAGAATCAACTGCTCTGTCTACCTGATGTCTGAACTCTGAACCCTTTCAAAGAAGAACAGTGAGAGTCATCTACTAGTCATTTGTTTAGGCTTACTTCATTTCAATTGATAGATCAACAACTAGGTCAAACAATTGTCTGTATTCGTGTACAGTTGTTGTATAATGAATAGTAAGTAAGCTACTATCAGCATCATCATCTCCTAACTAATTTGGCAACAACTCGGTTAATTTACTGCCATCCCATTGAATGATATAAGCCACGACGTAATCTAAGCTCATTTCTGTGGTGTATCGATCCACAGGTTTGTTCATCCAATGTCAGCCATTCTGTCAAGAAATGAATCGCTATGGTTTTTGTCTCGTTTAGGTTTAACTAAACAAAGTGATCCAAACTTGACTATGCATGCTGGTCCTTTGCTGTTTTCCAAACTGAGATCATCATGCGCTGTCATTACAGTCCAGAAACCTTGCGTGTTAAACAAGGTTCGTTTTAGAGCATGAGGGCTGCTGGCTCAACACCTTGATGCACATTTGTGTTCAGATTTTGAGTTTGACACTTGAATTTACTTAGCATATGATGCATTTACTTGAGTATTGTACTGATTGCTGATGCATCATCTGATGTTATTTTACCAGTGAACAAATTGACATGAACCAGTGACTGATTTTAGGCTGACAACCAGACATCATATATGCAATAATACCAAGACTTGGTAGATGTATGGTATTCCAAAAACACATGGTTGTGAAGATTACAGATTGATACCATTTAGTAGTCATGGTCATATATTTCTCATGGCAGTCCGAAAGAAAAGACAAAACCTGGTGTCAAGTTTCTATGTAGAAAGTGAAATATGACCTAGCAGTTCATGTACTAAATGCTATGCACTTTTGCCACTTGTGTTTCGTTTTGAAAGTTTCCCCTTTTCATGTGTTCCAAGATCCTCTTTTTCATGTGTTCCAAGAATTGTCGTACACGTTTTGATATTGGTCAGTTAACTGCTAAGTGCTTGTGAAAATTAGAGTGTCTTGTAAATCTGGGAAATTAAGGAAGTCTTTGGGGTGTGGGGGGGGGGGGATATACCATCAATAATCCTCTAGTTTTAGTCTTGGTGTGATAGATCCATGAACTGACATTTCCATAGGTTTCTGACAAATTGTTGACCTCGAGTATTTTGATGCGCAAACTGCAAGAAGTTCCAAATACAATATTCCTTTGAGGCTAAATTACAGTAGAAACTCTTCCCATTTGGCTAAGTTATTGATCTGGTCCATGTGCAAGATGACCCAAGATGATCTCCCTTCTGACTTTGCAATATTTTCATCTCAGGACTCAGTAATCCATGAAAAAAACTACCGTCAGCATCTGATTTGTGGAGTAGAAACTCGCAAGAATTGTCGATAATAAGACTTGAATTTTCAATAGCAATGTCACAGAAGTTAAAGAAAAAAAAAAGTTGAAAACCTTTCAAGATGGTGTAGCAATGCCTTCCAAGCATCAAACACCTAAAGAGAACAAAAAAAAAAACCATAATATTTGTTTTCTCTTAATTTCCTTGGGCCAAGGAGTGGCAGGTCTTTCCTTAAGAAAAATGTGTCAAAAATCTTTAATAGTGTGATCCCACTTTAGGTCCAAACTCTTGACCAAATCGTTGAAAAGCTTGGCCTCACATGATGTACCATACAAACAAGGTCTTCTCCTCTCTGTCTGAATTTTATTTTACCCTTTTTTTTTGTTTCTTAGCTGTATCCGTTTGGAAAAAACAATTAACAAATATTTAGGAATTAGGTAGGAAAGACGCATCCTTGATGCATCCGTTGACTAACCACGCTGTTTACTTGAACTTAGTCCATCATACCCAACCGCCATGTGCTTATCTTATTCGCCACCATTTCCTCTACTCACCGCATTTTCAAAACCAACTTGTTTAAATTGTCAGAAATTTGTGCTCTTACATGCCGTGCACACTTATCCCTGTACATCATGGGCGATCGATTCTCCTCCATTTCCCAAATCCCTGAAAAGTCTCCAAACCTACGCTGAAAATGGATACAATTACGCAATTTGAGGATCTCCGAATCCTCCTTAAAATTGAAATAATTAGAAAACTCCGAGTCCTCGACTAGGTCGATAGAAAAACAAGAAAATTGACCAAATAGAGAACTACAACTATACTTATTTATCACATACTTTTATAGTAATTTCACGATGAAAATAGTTCTCGTGCATTTGTGCAACCCCGTGGAAACTCATGGGAACACAAGCATGTACAGCCGATCTCTCTCAATGCAAAGATCAATGAATACTCGTGCTCGATTACAAGCTAAATTAATACTCCCTCCTCCTAAATATTTGACACCGTTAACTTTTTGATATATGTTTAACCGTTCGTTTTATTTATTTTTTTAAAAAAAATATATGTAAAGCTATATATACGCATAAAAGTATATTTAATAATAAATAAAATAATATACAAATAATTATTAATTATGTAAAATTATTTTTGAATAAGACGGATAATATATGTGTATAAAAAATCAATAACGTTAAGGTACGGAGGGAGTACTGTACGAATCAGCAAGGGCCAGTGTGAGATCACGATTTCCATGACGCTGATTAAAAACGGATCAGAGATCTCATCTGTCCGTCGTCTGTCTTCTCTTCGATCTTCCAGTGAGATGGATGGTGCAGTGCAGCAACAGTTTCAACGGGGTCTGGCTGGAATCTTCAGCAAGTAGGCCAACCGAAACCGAGTAATCAATTCGAGCTAGTATTAATCTATCTGTTAAATAACAGTTTTTTCCAACTGCAATTTTCAAGCTTAATTAGGGCATACTTAAAGCTGATTGGATCGCAAGCTTGGAAGTGTCGCACTCAGCGTCACCCCTCTCACCAACTGGCTGAGCTCCATCTCTCACCGGACGATCGCCATTGTCACCCACATGCTTGATTTTTTTTTAAATAAATAAATTTGTTTGGTCTTCCAAGCTTTGATTCTAATTTAGTAGTAATCACATGATGGAGGACACTGTACAGAGTACTATGTACTGTTCTTGTTCAGACGCGTTTGAGGAAAATAGGAACATGTACTGACTGATGGATGCCGGCCGGTGCGGGTTAGGGTTTGAAATTCTGGAGGGGAATTTCAGAATTTTTCAACATCCCCTTGTCACCGTGGCACCGCCGGCGTGACATGAGTATGTGGTTTTGTTTCTCGTCGAGATCTCGCTATTCTGAGAAATTTTACAACAAAAATTTTGGTAACATAAGGTGGTCAGCCATAAAGGTGCAGTACAACTTTTTAATAGAAAATATGGAACTTAAGGGTTGTTTAGATGGGGCTAAACTTTTTAGCCCAATATCATATCAAATGTCTAGACACTAATTTGAATTATTAAACATAGACTAATAAAAAAACTAATTTTATAAATAAGAGCTAATCCGCGAGACGGATTTTTTTAGCTAATTAATCTATAATTAGCAAATATTTACTGTAGCATCACATAGGCTAATCATGGATTAATTAGGCTCATTAGATTCGTCTCGTGAATTAGTCCAAGATTATGGATGAGTTTTATTAATAGTTTATGTTTACTATTATTTATAATAAATGTTTAAACATCCGATGTGACTAGAGGCTAAAGTTTAACTCCCGCAAACAAACACCCCCTTAGCCGGTATCTTATCGGGAACAGTAAAAAGTCTCCATTGTCGACTTAGATCATCCCAGATGATTTACTTGGTCAGAAATTATATATGGTGTTCAAAGCTGGTTAATTAATTTCGATCAAACTAATTCAAGTTCAGTGAATATTTGTTTTGAATTTGGATTTTTCTCTTGGTGGGATTTCCCATGATAAACTGATCATCCTGGCCTACGTAGGAGAAGCAAGAGTCTGGAAATAAAAATCAAACTGCCGTGACTAAATCCTACCTCTAACTCTCTTCTCTGGGGTGATTGTCCGTCTTTTTAAATAAAAAACCAAACGATATATTTGTAAATGACATATTTTAAATAAAAAAAATTATATATGTATTCTTAGTGATCTAAGAGTTACTTTAAAAATAATCTTCGGTAAGAAAAAACTCCATAATAAACTTCAAATTTAAAGTTAAAATTTAAAATTTATTTTATAAGCATATAGTATAAGTGAAAAGACGAGGATGCTAGGACTCTTTATCCCAATTACATACGAGGAATTAAGCATTTTCACGACCAATTGAAACTGCCTCTGTTGACCGGTTAATTTCTCACAAAAATGCCCGGCAAAATAAAATCTCTGAACATGTACATGCGTCCTTGATCAGCTCAAATCGTATCAGTAAAACCCTTAAAAGAGAATTCAGAGATCAGCAATGCACACATGCATGTCGCTGAACAATTCTCGCAGTTGCTTCCCCGAGTTGCTCACCCGTACGAACCGCCAGTACAAAAGTCAACAAGAAGACGGCGTAAAATCATTAGGAAAAAAACTGACGAGATTAACGGGTGAATGAAATTTTTATATATGTGTCCATCATGCTATAAAAGCCAAGGCTAAAAAACAAATTATGATTAAAAAAACTCTAAAATATGCTCCAAAATTTTAGGTTAAAAGTTTAAATTTTGGCTTATAAACATAAATATTCTATACTTTTATATTATAAGAGTTTCTGATCTTATCTAAATTCATTTACGTGTTAACATATACATATATACATAGATGAGTATCAAGAGGTACATTGTTGCCATGTCAGTATGTCACGTCGGAGAATTCGATCCGGACCCCAAGTCAAAGCATCGATCAATAACACCCTTAACTCCGATCGAGATCGGAGTCTCGCTTTACGGTGCCTAAGTCGCCGGCGGCCGGCCGCCGCCGCCCAGTCGCCGGAGATCATCATGGCACCTCACCTCAGGGGCTCGATCGATCAGTCGCGTGGACTTAGCCGGACAGAGAACGCGGCTGCAGCCGCAATCGTCATGTTGGGACACGCACGTTGATATGATGGGGCGACGACGACGACGACGACGTCGGCGTCGAACACGAAGACGATGGCGACGGCGACGGCGAGGAATAAGAATATTATATCTGCATCGAGGTCGACGCGTCCGCCCGTCCAGCTAGCCAATCCACTCTCAAGAAACTTAGTTTTCTCACTTGCCCATGAGGCCAGCTCGGGTTGACATTTTTGGGTCCTCGAGCTAGCTAATTGCTCGATCGATCGAACGCCATGGCCGCAACTAATTAACCTTGACTAGACCCGGGTTAGCTACTACTTAATCCTGCTTGCCACTGGGATTTAATCGGGATTTGGTGGGGAAGCAATTCTTTAATCCGTTCTAGTCAGAAACTGCAGGCTCGACGACCTAGCCTCTGGCTTCCTTCTTTATAAGGACAACAAGCCACGGCTGCAGGAACAATTAGCTAGTTTCTGCCATTGCTGTGCTTGAGCTTTGAGCTTCATACATAGCTTGCCGAGTTGATTGATTGAGCAGAGTTTGGTTGAACTGGTAGCGGCCGTCGCGATGGACGTCGCCGTCGAGAGCCCGCCGGTGATGATAGAGGAGAAGAAGGTCGACGCCGCCGTGGTACTACTAACTTCATCTTCCTCAGCTCCGGCCATGTATTTGAAAGGCTGAAGTTGACCTATACACGTTCTTGTGTTTGAACAAGAAGTTGACATCGATTATTGATTTTGGTGCAGATCGGGTCAGGCGCTCCTCCAATAGTCTTCGAGAGCTTTGCATCGACGCAAAGAGATTCAAGCTTCGTCGTCAAGAAGGTATTCATCGTAATTAATTTTGATAATCTACGACTAAATATAGTTGATGTTTAATTCGGTGATTAATTGCTAATATGATAGGAGGAAAAGATGGAGGCGACGAAGGCGGAGATGGGCGAGGTGAGGGAGGAGAACGAGCGCCTCAAGACGATGCTCTCGCGCATCGTCAGCGACTACCAGTCGCTGCAGATGCACTTCCTCGACGTCGTCAAGGTCAAGGAGCAAGCGGCGGCGGCGGCCGACGACAAGGCAGCGCCCGCGGCGGAGCTCGCCGATGACGACGAGCCCGACGACCTCGTCTCCCTCAGCCTCTGCACGAGGCCCAACGCCGCCGCCGCCGCCGCGCGCCGGAAAGGCCACAAGAGGACCTCGTCATCGTCGTCGTCGTCCGGCGCCGAGACTGCCGGCGTCCACGACGACGACGACGACGGGCAGCTGTCCCTCGGCCTGAGCTGCGCTCGCGCCCATGCCCCCTCCGACGTCGACGACGACAAGGCGAGCCGCGCGTTGCCGCCGCCGCCGCCCCCGCCGCCCGTGCTCAACCTCAGCTCCGACAGCAGCGGGGCCGCCGCCGAAGCCGACCCTACCCAGCCGAACAAAGCGTCCCGGAGCTCGAGCGGCGGCGGCGGCGACGTCGCCGACGACGAGGTGCTGCAGCAGCAGCAGCAGGCCAAGAAGGCTAGGGTTTCCGTCAGAGTCAAGTGCGACACCCCCACGGTACTAACATCCCGCTTAATCTCATCTTGATCCGAATTACCACCACTAATCACGATCCCTAATTACGTTTGTGCTGTTAATTATTTATGATCAGATGAACGATGGGTGTCAGTGGCGGAAATACGGGCAGAAAATCTCGAAGGGAAACCCGTGCCCGCGCGCCTATTACCGTTGTACCGTTGCACCCAACTGCCCTGTCCGAAAGCAGGTACGCATACGTATATACGTACACGAATACGTAGATATATACCATCGCGTACGTATATTGAAGTGGTCTTTTACTCCTTTTTTTTTTTGATGGAGCAGGTGCAGAGATGCGCGGACGACATGGCGATCCTGATCACGACGTACGAGGGCACGCACAGCCACCCGCTGCCACCGGCGGCGGCGGCGATGGCGTCGACCACCTCGGCCGCGGCGGCGATGCTGTCGTCCGGGTCGACCACCTCGGCGATGCACGGCGGCGTCGGCGTCGGCGTCGGCCACCACCACCACCTGCCGCTCACGTCGGCCGGCGGCGTCGGGCTGCTTGGCCCGACCACCATCTCCACCGCCACGTCCTGCCCCACCGTCACGCTCGACCTCACCGCGCCGCACTCGCTCCTCCACGCGTCGTCGTCGCCCTACGCCGCGGCGGCGGCGGCGGGGTACGAGTCGAGCAGGGCGCTGCCGGCGGCGTGGGGCAGCGGGTACCTGGCGTACGGCGGGGCGCAGCCGCCGTACTACGGCGCCGCGGCCACCAAGGGCGTGTCGACGCCGTCGCCGTTCGGGCATTTCGGCCTGATGGCGAGGCCGGCGGCGGCGGAGCATCTGTACGGCGGCCAGACGACGGCGTCGACGCCGTACCTGCAGAGAGCGCCGATGAGCGGCGGCGGCGCTGCGCCGGCGGCCGTGACGGACACGATCGCGAAGGCGATCACGTCGGACCCGAGCTTCCAGTCGGTGCTGGCGGCGGCGATCACGTCGTACATGGGGCGGGGCGGCGGCGCGGCGGCGCAGAACAAGTGAGCGCGCAGCAAGCAGTTCATAATTAATGATCTAAATTTTGTTTTAGAAAATCAATTAGCTGGTAATAATTGCTTAATTTGTTCTGGTATACGTACGTATTAGTCTCCTAATTGGCAATTTATCGATGTACAGAGGGTACCGTATATAAGCATCATGTCAGGAGCGTGAATCACTCAATTGTATATGTATTATGGGGGGAAACAAATTAATTCAGAATGAGGCTGTTGATTTCCAAGGCTACAATCTGCTCGTCAGTTCTATACTATACTGTATAAGATATTTTAATTCTATCAAAATTTATTTATAAATTAATAAATATATTTTATATACGTGTTTAGATTTATTAGTATTTAAATGAGTTTACATAGGTTTTGAAACCAAGGTTATATTATCTAACATGGATGCATGCATGCTGATGTCAGGAAGGCACGTTTTTTTGTTGCGCAATTTTATCATCCTTGAGGACATACTCAGAGGTATCACATTTTATATAGAAAAGAGTGATATCTCATCGTACCTTTCAAGGATGGGAAAAAAACTTTTTTTTGTTATATTTCTATACTTGGTCATGATCAAAGCATAATCTACCCATGAGTTCTTCCTGTGAGATATTGGTATTGCCTTTTTGCTGATAACAATTCTAAATATGTGGGGTTTTTTAGAGCAAAAAAGTAAAGGGGAAATTGATTGTGTGACATTGGGTCCTTAGGCCTTGTATTTTGTGATGTGCCGATTAATTCCCTGCAATAGTTCATGAAGCTTTTAATTGTCTGGTATTCAAATTAGCCTTGATCGAATTTTGATCAGCCATTGGAGTGATTACAACTTAGAAACAAGTTTCTATATGCTATACACTGCTATTTACTTTAAGAATTCCGTAGTATTTTCCATTCATATTGATGCTAATAAATTTAGACATATTTACAAATTATATACATCAATTAATAGTTTAATCTATGCACGACAAAAAGTCTAGTAATATAAAACAAAATAATTACCTTTTAAGTTGGCAGTCCAAATTACATACAACGATTACATGGTTTTACCCCTTAATTTAAGTTGGTTGTTTGAATTACCAGACAAATATAAAATATACAAACAGATAGATATTTGTTGGATTTTAGAAAAATAGAACTACATGGTGATGCTTGTGTGTATAGCATAAAAGGACAGAGTGACATTTCATCAACAACACGGCTTCCGTACCAAAAAATAGCTGTTCTATCACTAAAATTTTGTCCAAAAATATGCCTAATTTTGCAGTACCCAGGGATGTTTATAGCGATAAAAATGTTTCAGAACCATCACACCAACCAGAACAACGAAAGGAGGACAACACAGTATTTTCACCTCTCTTAATCTCCATGAAAATTTCAGCATTACCTGTATTTTTTAAATATAGGGAATCTTTTCTTCCGACATAATTAAACATGTCATAAGTATTGAGACTACTGGCGGTAGGCTCGTGGCAGTCGCATAGGTAGGTCCTGCGGAATACCGATTTTTCTTTTGGGGGAAATTTTCTCATACGTAAGGTATATTACTTATTGGGCCTAATACTTGATAATATTTGGGCCTTTTTTTTTGCAATATTGGGCTTCTTACTCCTGATGGGCCCAATAACCTTCTCTTGTTTCTGATTCTCTGCTGGTACCAGGGTTTCCCTTATCGTAACGGTTTTGCGTTCTCTGTGAAAAATCGTCCTAATTCAAAAAAATTAAAAATTTTAATGAAAAATTAAAAAAGTGATAAATATGTATTTATTGAACTTAGATGTGAAAGAAAATTTTCAAAAAACTCAATGAATCACTTAAAAAACTGAGAAAAGATTATTTGACTTGAGTTAGTTGAAAAAAATCAGATTGGTCGCACTGTTCATGAGGCACAGCTTGGCCCAAATAGAGAGAATGACACCAACTTCATTGACCACGGGCGGTGAACTGGTCCACTCCCTTTTCCCCTTTTGCTCGTACGCACCAGGACTGGAGCCGGTGACCGGTGCCGCCAGATCCGTTGCCTCCGCCCGAAGAAGAGGGGAGACCGCGGCATGCCATGATAATTATGATGGAGGGCAAGGTAATCGTGCGATTATCGCTCATATCGTCGTGGTTTTCAGCCGAAGCCGCATGATTATCGTCCCAAACCGCAATCTGCAAGTCTCCGCGATAATCGTACCAAACCGTATGATATGGAGGCTAAAACCGTCACGATTTCGTTTGAATTTTTAGATTTGAATTCATGTGGTTTTTGAGCGATTATCGTGATAAGGCTCCTCCACGACAAGTGAAACCCTGGCTGGTACTCGGTTCGTCTTCGTCTCTCTTTCACTCTGTACTCTGTACTGTACTATTATTTGTATCCAGCCGTGAATTTCTGCATACATCACTAATGCAATACTGGAGGAATTAGAATAAAACCTTCCTCGGTAATTTGGTGTATATTCTCGTCGTTTTGTTCTGCTTATTATACTTATAAGCTAAAATTTAAATTTCAACCATAATTTTAAAGTTTATTTTAGAGTTATTTTAGTACTTTATTTTTCAGTATTTGTTTTTTATCACTGAGAATATATATATATATATATAATTTATAAATTAATTTTCGTGTGTAAATACGACTGAAAAAGCCATAATGATGATCACCATAATCTCACTCCGATCCTTAAAGTGATTTATTATTTCGGACATGCGTATAATGCAGACTGAAAATTCATGCATGATGCTAGGACTTACAATTCAAAAAAAAAAAAGGGTCAATTACTCGAAAATGGAGGCAGTTAAAGTTGTCCATCATCTTAGGCCCGCACACAGAGGCCTGCATTGAGCCCCATCTGAGCAATGTTCTTCTGGGCCGCTGATTAACTCTGCACATATATCTATACATGCATTTTCCTCCAGTTCTGTGTCGCACGAACGTTCGTCCACCAAATCATTCGAGTGCGACTGAAACTGTGGGCGAAATCATCGCTGATTTTATAGCTAAAATAAGCACGACGTGAGTGTAGTTCATACAAGAACCGATCAAGAACGGCGACAAAAAGCAACCAAGGAGCAGTAATTAATCTACTAGCTAATAGCTAGCAAGCATAACTAGCTATGTATAATCAGAACGACGATTCCGACGAGTGCGCGGCGGCGGCGGCGGCGTGAAGCGGCGGCCCCCAGCAGGCTGGCTGCGCCGGAGGAGGAGAGGTCCAGGCCGGCGCGGCGGCGGCGGAAGGGTACGGGAGGGCGCCGGCGCCGGGGGTGGCGTGGTTGTGGACGCCGTCGTAGGTGGTGACGACGTAGCGCGGGTCGTCGCGGTCGCGCTCCACCCGCTTCTTGACGCCGCAGCCGGCCGCCGAGCACCGGTAGTAGTTCCTCGGGTTCGGGCTGCTCTTCACCGCCTTCTTCCCGTACTTGCGCCACTTGAACCCGTCGTCCAGCACCTCCACCTCCTCCGACCTCGTCCTGAACCCGATCCTACTCGTCGTCGCCATCGTCGACGACGACGGCGACGGCACGCCGTAGTACTCACCCACTCCTCCGATCACCGCCTGCTGCTGCTGCGGCGGCGGCGGCAGCGAGTACTCCGGGTGGCCGAGCTCCAAGAAGTCGCCAAACGAAGCCGGCGGGAAGAAGAAGCCCCCCCGCGCCGCTGCACCGTCGTCGTCCGCCATGAGTGGTTGAGGAGGGAAGCACAAGGAAGGGCACGAGTAGGCGGCGTACGACGTGTCGTGGCAAAGTCCCAGCGAAGCCGCCATGCGCGCTGACCAAATTAACCAAGCTTGCTGCTGCTGCTGCTGCTGCTGCTGCTTGACGATACGATCGAGTGGTTTGACAGAATTTGTGGCGTCGAGCACTGCAATTTATACAGCTGCACGTACGTACAGATCGACGGTCCAAACGAGCAACTAGCTAGTAGCTACGTAGCTCGCTTCGTCGACGATGTTTCACACGAACGATCCTGATGATGAGAAGGTTCTCACCATTTGATAGATTGTGTCACATGTCGATTGTAAGTCACTCTTACCGTGACAGCGACGTACTATCCCGTCCTAAAAAATCCAACTTTTCAGTTTTTATGTTGAGTATTTTGACTATCCATCTTATCTTTAAAAAAAATTAATCACACATAAAATACAATTCGTGTTTTATCATCAAATAAAAATAAAATTATTAATTATAATTTTTTTAAAATAAAACAAAAAGTTAAACATTGTATCTTTGATTTGTTTTGGTACTGAAGGAGTACATCCCTACCTAGGCATGCAGCTGGTAGATAACCCTGCGCTTTTGGCATTTATGACCAGACAAACTTATCCCCTGGCCAGTTAGCTATAATTAATAAACTATAATGCTAGCACCTTGTATTCTTTTATTTGATAAAGATAGATGATCGTCTGATTTTATAGCTATTTTATAGTATAGCCAATATAATTAATTACTACCATGTAAAAAATATAATATAGAAGTATAAGATAATTAACTTTTTTATATATTTTTTAAAAAATATACTATTTAACAGTTTTGGAGAATATGCGTGTAGCAATCGATGAACAATTAACTCTAAAAGAAAGGGGGCCTAGTAGCATCGATTAACTCCGGTCAATATCGAGACATTGGACTGTCAAGACCGCTAGCTAGTTACATCTTACATACGACTTAATTTGGGATAGGATTGGATCAAAATTATTGAGCAAAACTTAAGCTTAAGGAGAAATATTCTCAGTCTATCGACGGATAAAGTTTACATTATTTAGATTCATTTTAGGGCTTATTCGGAATGCAGGCATAAAAAAACAAGATCGGGAATGGGAGAGGAATATATAGTAGTAGAACAGAGGATTCAAAAACATACGAAAACTAAATAAACTATCGTTCAGATATCACAAATTAAGGAAAAACTAAGGAATCTTGATTCATCTAATTTTCTGTACTTAGTGCACGCAACTGATGTGTGGGCAAGTGAACAACAAACCATCATTACAGTGGCTAATTAAGTTGATTTACTTCTTCCTTGCATCAGTCCTACATGGAGCCAGCTGAAAAGATGAGGTCAGGATGGATTCCCTTTTTCCTAAGGAATTCCTTCAAAAGTACAAGGAAAGCTACAACATTCCTAAGAAATATAGTGAATCCTATGTTCCGAATGGACAAAAGGTAGCAAATTCATAGGAACTACTCCTTCCTATGGAAAATCCTAGAAAACCAATGATCTGAATGAGGCCTTAAGGTAGCTTTCGATTGGCTGTAAATGTTTAAATTGGTGTCCATTAGAACCCTACCTAAAATATAGCTAACTACGATAGGATTTGACCATCTTAGTTTATGTTCTTTTATAGCTGAAGATAATAGATGAAATATTATTTAATTTGTTATTAACTATTTAATGATGTAAACAATGAAATTAAAGACCATAAACTTAAAAATATACTTTAGAAATATGAAATGATAAACTTTTACATAAAAAATGAAATTAAAGACCATAAAATTAAAAATATACTTTAGAAATATGAAATGATAAACTTCTATATAAAAATATTTTAAAAAAATGCTCCATTAAGAAGTGTGTGTAAAACCCGAGAAAAAGGTTGACTAAAAAATCGTGAAAAAAGAACACCGTCTTAGTACCACAGATTTAGACATACAGACATTTACATTTTAGGACATAACCGCAGCATGGTGTTCCAACGTAAGATATCGAATTTTAGAAGTACTTATATTGTTATATTTGTTATAGGACGAAATAGTTTAGGATAACGTTTGAGTAGTACAAACCAGGGTTTGTAGTTTCGACGAAATTCACCGGTGGGGTCTGTTAGCCGTAGGTACTAGTTAAATATTTTTGTGCAAAAAAATGTACTATTTGAACATGTGATGGACATGCGAAGATCATTTGTATTTTTGGACTATTTGGACAATTGGACTTGGCATTATCATATATATTCTTTAGATGTTTTAAAATGTTGTGTACTTATGCTAGAACTAATGTAGACCGTTAATTTTTTTTTAATTCAATAGATCGAATCTATTTATGATACCATAACAACTAAGTTGTAGAATAACAGAATTTCAACGATCGAGGTTCTTGTATCGATCATAATACTGATATTAGAATACTAGTCTAGTAGAGAGTATTGTAGTTAAGTTCATGTTCTTTAGAAATTCGTCTATATATTTGGTGAGAAAACGATCGATCCTTACCGGCATTTAATTTATTTTTAAAAAATGTTCGAAATTTCCGGCTTAATTGAAACTGCAAACCGTGGTCAAAATAACCAACCGATAGTGTCGTTCTCGAATGAAAAGAAAAAAAAAATCCGGTCGTGTCTTTCGATGGATGGCACTAAGGAAGAACGTACGGTGCACCTGCGCAAATTAAAGGCATTAATCTCGATCGACACCTGTCGATGAGGCCGTCCCGATCTATCTCCTCTCCTCTGCGTATCAAGCAGGGCACCGCGGCGGCGGCCGGCAATCCCCCCGCGCCGGCCGCCCGCGACGACGGGTGTCGAGATCGAGAAGAGAAGAGACTTCCCGGCCGCCGGCGACCGGCCGGCCTACGACGAGTCGTCGACGACGCACGCTGCTAGCTAGCTAGCTGATCGATCGATCCATGGCTGCATGCCACGCGCGACGACCTTCGATGGCGACGGCCACGGACGTATACGTCCGTCCGTCGTGCTTGTGCCCCAACAAAATCAACGACGCTAACTACTCATGCTTTGCTTGCATGGCAGGGCGCAGTGTTACCATTGCTAGCTAGCTGCTCGAGACCGAACACTATCTTGTACTTCCGTCGGTTTATTTTTACTTATTTGTTTATTTACGTTTAACCCTTCATCTTATTTTAAAATTTTTATCCAAATATATAAAATTATAAATCATACTTAAAATTACTTTTATAATAAATTAAATCATAATAAAATAGCCAATAATTATATAATTTTTTTAAAGACGAATGATCAAATGTAGATAAAAAAAGTCAACGGTGCCAAATAAAAAAATCGGAAGGAGTAGTACTCTTATCCCCTTTTTTTCTCCATCACATCACTCTGGTCCCTTTTTACGTCTGATGTACCCCGACTTTTGAATTATATTTAAATATTCATCTAAATTTATTTAGTTACTATTTACTCTCGCCATCTTAAAATTAAAAAAACTAGAGTTGTATATTAGATATATATCCTAGTAATACTACCACTAATCTAAACACTAATATAGTAATGTGTTTTAAAATTTTGAGATGGAGATATCACTCCGTTGTAATTTATTTTATTATTAAAATAACTCTAAGTATGACTTAAATTTTAATATATTTATAAAAAAAAATAAATAAGATAAATAATTAAATATTTGTTTAAAATTCAACGACGTTAAACATAAGAACACTAGAGAGGATATACACATGACATGTAGATCAAACTCGCAATGCGCTACATATTTTTTTTAACCAATTGCTTCTGATCATGCACTAACCCACAAATTGATTAATTTCGAGCTAGATATTAAGTACTATATCTGGTAGTTTTGACTTACGTAAAATTTTTGGGTATACGCATGTGCTCAATTGATTGAGTACGTAGGTAGGTAGATTATATTACCGTTAAATTAATTAATTAGCCCAGTGGGTCATCATAGGGAGGTCGACGCAAAAGAATTCTTCTCGTACTCTCGGCTGCCCGGTTAAGTGCCAAGAACGAGATAATATGCATTTCACCATCGTCATCCGAACTGAGCATCGATGGAGTTGGATCAGATGCAATGTTTTCGACCCCAACTAGTCCATATTAAAAATAATGTTGGAGAGCGATCGATTGCCGTAGCCACCTTTACATGTGTGCACTTGCGACGGCGTCTGTCTTAATTCCACCAATAAAACGTGCATATATTATATATATTTTGCATTGAGAATGATAGATTGATTTATTAACTAATCAAGGGCACTGATCAGTCTACAGTACGTACATCGTTAGGCACCCATCTCCTTTGCTGCTGGCAGATTTCGGATGGTCCAGCACGTACCTCCATGATTCATGTGATGCGGGCTAAGTACGCACGGATGAATCTAGAAAATTAGTTTATTAGGATTACCGAGGTCATAATATATTAATCTTGTTTAATTTTTAATATTATCTTAACTACCTAAACAATAAAACAATGAATAGTAAATTTTTTCAGAGGTCATCGGGGTCGGTTGACCCTGACGATTGGTAAAGTACGTATAGGGTTAAGCGTGAATGGATGGGAGAAATATTTGTAAGCCTGTTTTACATTTAGATCTGTTTTTGTTGTTGGATGGATGAATGATTTGTGGTAACGTTCTACATCGATATAAAATAAGATTGTTTTTTTTATCATATCTTATTTATTCTAAAAGTAATTTATTTATGAGCAATCATTACATCAGAGTTTGTAGTAGGGAATATATGTGTTGAGACTAATAAAGTAAGAAACAAATGTATTGGGATTTAATAAAATGAGGTATTCTAATTTTTTTGCTTTTGTATTGTTACATGTGTGATATGGAATGAAACTATTTTGAAACATACGGAGAAATTATCTGAGGGCATAAACAAATGAATGTAGCTATTATAAAGTTGGAAATTGATTCAAAATAGAGTTGTAAGAAATCCATATATATAAGAAAGTCTCCTAAAAATTATACAGGACTTCATTTTGCATGCCTGTTAATTCATTTATCTGTTACTAGAAAAAAATAACGCATATGCCTACTCAACGTAAGTACTGAAATTACACCTGGTGTGTGTGTATATGTGTCAGTAAATGAGTCGTGCAAGAGCATCCGTGGGTAAATGGCATATCAAATTATTAATATTGCAAAGAAATGCTACCACCGTTTTATAATGCAAGATGTTTGAATTTTTGGTTGCAACGTTTGACCATTCGTCTTATTCAAAAATTTAGTACAAATATGAAAAATGATAAGTCGTGTTTAAAGTTCTTTTGATAATAAAGTAAGTCAAAAGAAAAATAAATAATATTTCTATAATTTTTTAAATAATACAAATAATCAAATATTATAATTAAAAAACAAACATCTTACATTATAAAACGAATGGAGTAATATGTTGATAAACTACTCCGTTTGTTTTATCCTTTTCCATATTTATATGTACAAACAAGCAAAAACCCAAACCAGAGTATCGAGGCTTATAAAGGACAAGATATGTCTTATCTTGATATTTGATCGAGGACTGTCTAGTCTGAAAGGGTCAAGGGGATTTTGAACGAGAACTTCCATGAACCGTCAATGGATTTAATTCCTAGGAGACCTTTAGGCCTTGTTTAGTTTTTAAAAACTTTTTTCTAAAAACATCATATTGAATTTTTAAAATTTAAATGGAGTATTATATATATATAGATGAAATGAAAAACTAATTGTACAGTTATGTGTGAGAAATCTCGAGACGAATCTTTTGAGCATAATTAGTTCATGATTAGCCATAAGTGCTACAGTAACCAACATGTGCTAATGATGGCTTAATGAGGCTCAAAAAATCCGTCTCGCGGTTTCCAACCGAGCTGTAAAATTCGTTTTTTCATTCGTGTCCAAAAACTCCTTCCGACATCCAGTCAAACATTCGATATAACCTATTCCCCAAAAAATTTTGCCATCTAAACATGGCCTTAAGCTAGAGACAAAGGATCATCCAGAAAACATCATTTCAGATGATCAAAACTCATTTTCAACGATTTGCCTAACTCATTATTTCTAAGATAATATGCCTCTCTGCAGACGAACTCGTATTGGATAATCGATTTTTCCAGGTGAACCATTAAAAACGCTCGTGTGATACTCACACTGATCTTTACTACTATACTACAAAACACAGGTTGTTGAAAAGCAAAATACTATTAATTTAACTTCATATATCTTAAACTTGTAATGTTTATAAATAATGTTAAATAAAAAAGTAATTCATTATAAAGTTGTAGAACTGATCAAGCTCTTTTATTTTCATATAAAGCACATCTTTATTGGAGGTTGTTTAAATCGTATATCTGAAATTTTATTAAAAAATATAAACGATGTTATATTAAATATTTTGGCTATAAAAATCTCAAATAAGAATTTATTAGCTACAAAGTTGACCAACAATTTTCATATAAAGTTTACCTTTATCCAACTTCATATGAAAAAGCTAGATGCACATATGTATTATTTTGAAATTTAATTTTCACAGACAGGCCTCTCGTTGTCCCACCTACGATAATACCATTGTTTTTCCAAACGGTTCTCTTATAAGTCGGACTAAGATAATATTTTTTTTAGGCAGACAGTGTCATCCCCTCACAATGATCACGCACAAGCAGGCTTTGTAATGGTCCGCCTAGAATTTGTAAAGGATCATCTAAAAAAATACTTTTGTAGCAGAGATTCGGTCATATTCTACGTCACAAGGAACAATTTATGCTAATTATGTTATATGTGTATCCTACTTTAGCACATTAAGGGGAGAATGTGAAACACCATGGAACTCCCATCTTTCATATAATAATAAGAGCATTTTATAGCCTATTAATAAGCATTGTTGTCTTATGAGCTACTCCATCCATTGCAACATATAAATATTTTTATTTTTTAAAAAAAATCTAGTACCAAAATATAAGTATTTCTAGCACTATCTATAGCACTACGTGTCTCCATCAATCACTTACCATCAATTTGTTTTATTTTATCCCCGTCTACCCTTGTATCTCCATTCACTCCTCTTATTGAGGTATATTTTAAATTTTTCTTCTCAACTTTAATCGCTGACAACCAATCTAGGAATAGTTGTTTTGGAAAGTGGAGTTAGTATATTATCACCGTTAATCTGGCTGTACATGGGCATCTGTCTATATATAGGAGCTCCTAAATCTTGGGGTAAAGGTTTCCTGATTGACCATCCTATATGGCCATATCTCATTGTTTTCACCAAACACCTGTGGAATAGAATGGTCTCCTCCCATTAATTCCACCTCATCACCCACACATGGCTAAGTCATGGCTAAATTTCGAACTAGTATACTAAATGTTTACAAAAAATCAAACATAGATCCGACGATATGGAATATAGATATTACTATAAATCTAAACATATAATTATCTAGATTTACAGAATTAGCACGTGTCGTATTCCATACTTGATAGCTATATTTTGAAACAGACGAACAACAAAAAGCATGGGAATATTATGATCTTCACCTATTAATTCCCGGTCATCGATCTTCCCCATGCGAGCAGTAAGAAAAATACTCCGTAGAACACAACAAAAATACAAAACCATTATATTACCCGTCATGTTCCCCTTGCAAGCAGTAAGAAAAAAGAAAACAAAACAAGATCGATCAGTACTATACACACGTAGAAAAATACATACCAATTCGATCAACCGGGAGCCGCCCAGGTGTCCCCAATCTCCATCACGCAGTAGCCAACTCATGCACGTGCATGCCAGATCGACGCCGAACTCACTCGATCCGTCCGCATGCGCCGCCGACACCGGGCGGCCGCCCGCCGCGGCAGCCGGCCGAATCGACCGGCGGCTTGGTTTGTTGCTTTTGCCCACCGGCCGGGAACGACGGACGGACGTAGCTATCAGACCAGCCTGATTAGATTAGCGTTAGCGGGCGTGTCAGACTCGACCGAGCAGGGCGCGCGGCGTCGCCGTCGATCGCCCGCCGTGGCCTGCCCGGGCGGACAGGGCAGGCAGGCATGCGGGGGCCGGGGAGGACAACGGCGCGACTGTTACTTCCCTCCGCCAAAGGGGCATGACGACGACGTCGACGTGAGGTCAAGGTTTATCTAATCGGGAGGATCGAGGTGTCACGCTAGCTAGTGCTGGTATCGAAATTTTGATTTGTTTCTTTAACGACGGGTTTGTTCGCAGGGATGTGATGAGTTGGGTCAAAGTTATTTTATTTTTGCTACCGTTTATTTTATGGACTAGGTAGCATGAATTGGATTCAGCAGCGAATGTTCTCTGTAGATGCTGGATGAACGGGTTCGTTAAATTTGGATGAACCGGTCAGTCTCAAGTCGAGCACATGGGGGAGAGAGGAAATCATACATAGCCATCTCATCTCCGTCCTTCGAACCAAACATTGATATATTCACTCCATCACATCTAATCTTTTCAATCAAACAAAAAACACAACTCATTCCATGTAACCAAACAGAAAAATAGGACCAATCTATTATACAATCGGATTCAGTCTATCCCATCTTATCCACGAACTAAACATATCCTAATTTTCTTTTGAACCTGCTATGGCTACCGGGCTCTAGCTATTACCATACTCCTTTCGTCATAACGCTTTATTACGCATACATGGATCATTTTTGGGAAATATATTTGTAACATGCAAAATAATTTGAGAATAAAACCTTTTATGTATGTTATTTTAGTAATCTAAAAGCAAAACGTAAAAAATAAACTATAGTAAAAAAATCTTATAATCAATTCTAAATTTAAGATGAAAAATTTAAATTTTGCATTCTAAGTACGAGAAAAGGCGAAAAAAAAGAATGTCAATGATTCTCTCCCAACGGAGCGTGATTGATCTGGTCGTTGGTTAACCGTGCAAGATTAATCGTTTCCCAATGTGTTACTAACCCATCTAAAAATAGGGTTATTTTTAAGCCATTGTAGTTTATGTCAAATATGTTTATTTTAAGTAATCATTACATTGGAGTTTGCTAAAGTAAGAAATAAATACGATAAAATAGGAATAGTTATATCTTGATTTGATAAAGTGGAGTATATTTGAGTATTTTAATTTTTTGTATTGATAGGTGTGTCATGAGTAAAAAATAAAGTTATTTTTTGAACGTATAAGTATATCCAAAGTATATGCTAAAAGATCCACACTAGTGTTGACATTAGGGCAGATCGGGACCGAGTTGAGCAAGATCGGCCCCGGCCCTGACCTGAACTCCTCCCCTGTTCTCGGCCCTGAAAACAAAAACAGGCTTAATTTCTTCCGCGGCCCTAACCTCATCTAATCCTAGCTCCGAATAGGTCCTGATGCCTCAAAAAGCAGTGCATTTAAGAGCGAGAAAATGGAGTATACTCGCCGTCGCCAGAGACGGAGGCGAGTAAGCCAGGCCGCCGCGCCAACGCGTCTCCCAGCCGCCTACTCGAGAGAGAGCAACAAAGAGGGAGAGCCGGTGTGAGAGAGAATTGTATTTGACTATTTAATTTAGATTTTAGTTTTATTAGACCTTTAATTTTCTAGATTTTAAAGTCTAATATGCCTCTCGGATCCTCACAGGTGCAAACTCTCTCATATGTAAAAACTTTTTCCGGTCTTAGCCTCAAATCTCTGTAGGGCTGAAATGCCCCCACCCTACCTATGAGGCATTTAACTTTTTTCCACGTTTAAAAATGGCACATAACATATTTATCATCCGCTGTCTATGCCACACGTGGGTCCTTATGTGTCTATAACATGTGGGTCCAGTGATAAATATGTTAGTGTCATTTTTAAGAGTGATAAAAAGTTAATTATTCCCTGCCTATGGAGGAAATTGTCATCCCTAATCTACAGTCGTACGAATACAAATTCATTAGAGATGGTTTTAGGATTGCGAAGAGCATCTTGATTTGAACTCTGATTAACACATACGGCTGCATCCTGTACTATTTGACAGAATCGCTTCTGTCCGTACAAATCGAATGTATGTTCACATGAGGATCGACAATGCTGCTATAGTGCGTTCTTTTCTCCTATAATTGTTTGGCTTATTTATGTATATGCAAATAAGAAATGACATGTAAATAAATTTTTTATATACACGTTCTTATCGATATAAAAATATAATTAAAAAATAAACTATGATAAAAATCTCTGAAATCTACTCTGAATTTATGGTAGAAAAATTTAAATTTAGGTTTATAAACATAAGGCAAAAATATATGGCTGACAATTTTTCCTTAGACTTCTCTTGTTTTTCACACACACCTTTGGAACGGTTAAGCGGTACCATTTTACAAAGTTTATATCACCATATTTTTTCATTCATGCTTATACTTATAAGCCAAAATTTAAATTTTTAACCTTGAAATTGGATTTGATTTTTTTCATTTGCTCACCGAAGTTATATTTTTCGATATTGGCTTCTAGATCGCTAAGAATACGTATATAAAAGTTTATTCATAAATTATTTATCATTTGCAAACATGTCGTTTAAATAATCGTCCTTATAGAATTTCATCGTTATAATTTTCAAGTTATATTTTTAAGTTTATAATAGTTAGGTACATCAGTTGTATCGTTCAGTAGCTATTATAAAAATTACAAAATACACTGCCTTTAGTTTCCAATTTTTTTTCTAAAAACATCAAATCAAATCTTTTAACGTCTAAATAAAGCATTAAACATAGATAAACCAAAAAATTAATTATACAGTTACGGAAGAAATCTTAAAACGAATCTTTTGAGCCTAATTAGTAAATGATTAGCCATAAGTACTACAGTAATCAACATGTGCTAATAATGGATTAATTAAGCTCAAAAAATTCATCCCGCGGTTTCCAGGCTAGCCGTGAAATTCGTTTTTTCATTCGTATTCAAAAACTATTTTCGACGTCCACTTAAACATTTGATGTGACAATTCTTCCAAATTTTTTTTAAGACTAAACGGCGCCTTAATTCGATCGGCGTGCGTGTGGTGAGTACCGACGCGTCGTGTGTCCGTCTTGACAAGACATTCTCTGTCACTAGATAGGAGTAGGCCGGTATGGTTGGTTCCTCTCTACTGCGGTCCTCGCCTATCCACTAGAACGTCTTTTGGCTTCTTCTCTCATGCTTCCAGATTTCATATCAACTTCTCTTTGCCATTCATACTCTAATTTGGTCAAGTGCATTTGGGTAAGAAGTTATATTTGGTTTGAATTACACACCCTCTCTTTGCAATTCGAACTGCCACCGATGTTTTTTTAATATTTAACGACGTTAAATTTCAAGTTTATATTTGACCACTTATTTTATTATAAAAAATTACATAATTACTATTTATTTTGTTAGATAAATTTTATAATCAAGTAGGCCTGAAACTCGTACCACTGATTTGTTTACCACACAATTGAAATCTTGGAGTGTAATTTCAGGAAAAGAAAAACAGAATTCTCACTAGCCTTTTACTAGGGATGAAGAAAAAAAGCTCCAAACTCGTGGGTCGAACTTATGATCTTAATGAGTCAAGCAAGCTCACGAGTTTAATGAGCCAGCTCGCAAGCTTTTCAGTTAACTCTTTAGTACCAAAGATTACTATATTTTAAATATTTAGAATTATCAACTAGTGCTTGGCAGTCAACTAGTGCATGGCAGTGTGATCACATCCAAACTTATCATATTTAGCAAGATCTTAGTTCTATTCTTATGTTAATATATAAGAAACTAATAAATTTATAAATTATAAAAATTATTTAAATGAGATATAGCTTGTTAACAAGCTGAGCTGACTAGTTAAGATAACAAGCCGAGCTGTCTCGTTATCCCGCCCTAACTTTCACATTGGAAACTAAGTGGACCACAAGTTCAAGACGACAAATCCTGTAATGTCAATGCGACATCGTTAAAAAGGTTGATTGCTATGTAGAGCTCTGTCATCAGAACCACTTCTCTTCATATCGAAATGAGCACTTTCCTCCCCTTCCTTCATTTTGCATAATTACAAAACCGTCATGTATATACCCGCCTTTTTACGCGAACAAATGAGCTGAAAATTTTCCACCAGGCAATTTACTTTACAGACAAACAGGCAACTCGATGTACATTGGCAAGTCGACAAGTCGTAAAATGGCAAGAAACTCGAAAATGCTATTGGGACGGTCTCAACAAGCTTCCTGACGCAGACAAGCTTCTGACTGCAACTCTCACAGCACCAACAGCACCAAGCTGCCATACCTCGGGGCTCAGCCCATTAAAATCATATTTTGCACCCTCATCAAGGTGAACCCACACATGAAAAGCGACCTGCACAGACGACTTTGTAAGAAAAATGCACATGCTAACTGTACCATGAGAGCAGCATGTCTGATTGTGATTCCATTCAATTTCAGGCCTACTAGAAGCATAGTTATGTGGAAGATATTTTAGCTCATCACGACTTAAAACGAAAAGAAGATGCATCAGAAGCCCAGTGCCTTCAAGGAAAGACCTGAGAAATATAAATGCTAACCTTGCCCGATGCATTTCGTATAGGAGATATGTGTAGAAGATCACGGAACGACCTTCCATCTTTCCTGATAAAGAACATGAATAAAACAATACTGTTATGTTCAAGGCATGAATTGTACCTGTAAACAGCTAAAAACTATTGTGTGTATATGTCAACCTGTAGTTTAGTAGATGAACCGTGCAAGCCTGCTCAGAACAAATATGTTGATTTATCTACACACCCAATTCAACAAGGAATGTAAAAGGTGGGAATATTTAATAAAGTATGTGCAATCTGACAAGCTATACAATTCTGTTGCGCACCTCCTCAATAACCTCCATACTAGTACCAGGACCATTCAAGAACCTACAGTTACAGCCCAATATTTCTTCTCTTGAGTAACCTGGTGATGATAAAACTTTTAGTACAGAAGCTTTACAAGTAAACAATAGTAGCATGGAAAAGGAAATACAATTGGAATACAAACAACCTTTCCACATTCAGAGAGAGAGAGAGAGTGATGGAGAGAAAGAGGTGGTGGCATATCCGCACATTAGCAATCATGCCAATTTTAAGCCAGGAGCATACCACAGTTCAATCCTTCACTAATGACAATATGTTTTTCATATGAGGGAAAGAAGTAGGCATGATTATATAAGATAATTGCAAATGCAAACCATCACTAATTCACTTATGCCCATATCAAATCAATAGTATGACAGTAGTAAGTCTGTTGCATTGCAGTAAAATGTTTTTGTAATGTGAGATTGACCATTAGACATGGAATGAAATGAGTTTCTAGTACTAAAAATAAATTCTAGGTATATTGGAATCCATTTTGATTCACTCATAGACTCACTTTAGCCAAGGGGCACCACAATTCAAAATGATAGGAGTACAATATTACATCAGAAAAATCTGTTCAACGCATGTTCTTATACTAGAGAAAAAAAAGTATCAAGTACTCCGTACCTGTTAGTGAGAGAAAAGCATCACTAGCATAGACGATAGGCATGTCAGGCAAATGGGGGTCAGTCCTGTGAATCATTTCAAACTACTCCCAATTAATAAAGCAGGAACGAATTGCATATGTATGTTCAAAACACAAAGAGATATACACCAAAACAATAGAATACAAACAGATTATGCAAATAACTCACAATACAAAGCTTTGTTTGATTCTACCGAGAGAAAGATTTAAGGAAGAACTGAGTGCTGGGATGCCAACAGAATCGCATCTCTTCCCGCAGACCACTAGACCAGTCAGTTTGCTGTAGCGGTTCAAAGCAGAGAAGATGCTGTTAGCTGTGCTCAGTGCTTTCTCTTTGTCATGTTCACTAGCTACCCGCGGTTCCTCAGTATCCAGCCCTGCAACAGCAAGCTAGCAACAATATATTCACAACTCCTGATTATTGTATTGAATACTTATTAATACACAGTAGAAAAAACTGTGACAATGCCAGGCTAAGTATAAACCCTAATTCTAGTTGGCATAATCTTGTTATAAGAACAACTAAGGATGGCAAAAGTGTTTGTATGGGAGGAATAGAATCATGCCAGTCTGATTAGTCCATATTTCAGAATCAACTTAGTTTCTGATTAGCACGATGTAACAGGGTGAAAATGCTAAAAAGAATAAGAAATACCACCTACTCCTACTTGTTTGAATGCCCAATCTTACAAAAGACAGGGCTACTGTAAGAATGATTACCAAACCCAGAACCAAAATTTACCACACTACTCCGCAATCTTAAACTGTCATCCACTACTGTCAATCCGCAAATAACAGTAAGATCACTGCAAGCTTACTCACCATAAAAGGAAATAAGCCAATTCCAACGATTCTTGAGCAACATAATGCATATCAAGTTTGCAATATACATTTCGTAGACATAGATTACAGGAGACTACAATGGTGAAATTAATGCAGCTCACTTGCAATTAATGGCTGAACCATTGGTGATTACTAATCGTCGAGTGATTCCCTGGCCAAATTAGAAGAGCGGCAGATTTTCTTATAACGAAATTAAATTTAGCACACGGCCAGTAGCACACGGCCCGTAGCACGCACTGACCTCTCTTATCCACATCGACGAACACCTCCCCCGCGTGGCTCGCGCAGGGGCACTCCTCGTCCACCCTGGCCTCCTCGCGGCACGCCGGGAACAGCACCGGTGGCGGGGGACGGCGGGCCGCGGGCGGCGCGATGGGCACCTGCACGGCGAGGAAGTGGAGCACCCGCCCGTCGGCGGCGTGGAAGACGGGCGCGAGGTGGAGCAGCACCCAGTGCGGGGTCCCGTCGCGGCGGTAGTTGAGGATGGCGACCTGGTGGGCGCGCTGGCCCCGGACGGCCTCGCGCACCCCGGCCACGGCGGCGCGGTCGGTGGCGGCGCCCTGGAAGAGGCGCGCGTTGCGGCCGACGACCTCCCCGCGCGCGTAGCCGGTGAGGTCGGCGAGGCCCCCGGAGGCGTAGACGATGGGGTGGCCCGGCATGGCCGGGTCGGTGAGGAGGAAGCTCCCCGGCAGCTCGTCCAGCGCCTCCACCACCCAGTCCGAGTACCGCGCCGTCAGCGACGACGCCAGCCTCCGGTCCCGCTCCTGGTCCCCGTCCCCGTCCCCTAGAAGAGCCTCCTCGTCGTCCATCGGCGGCAGGCGGTGGCGGTGGTGATCGCCGTGGGGAAAGTCAAGGGAGGCGGAGGAGGAGGAGAAAAGATCTGCGCGGCGTGCGGGGTATGGCTGTAAAATCTCGGCGGGTTCGTTGGTTTTTTCTCTCTCTCTCTCTCTTTTCTGTTGGTTTTTTTTTTCCTTTCCGGGGGAGTTGCCATCTGCAGCAGCAGCCTTGCATGGTTGTGCGCGTCATATTCATTCCCTCGTTTTTTAAAAATACCTCTATTTTTCAAACAGCTAAATATATATATATATATAATAATTTTACAAAAGATAATTAATTTGTAGAATTATATTAATCTTTTAAAACTTTATAATTAATAATTAGTTTATTATATACTACTTCCGTCCCATAATAACCTCATTTTTCGTTTATTCCGTGTCCAACGTTTGACCATTCGTCTTATTTAAAATGTTTTCGCGATTAATATTTTTATTATTACTAGATGATAAAATATGAATAGTATTTTATACGTGACTAATTTTTTTAGGTTTTTACACAAATTTTTTAAATAAGACGAATGGTCAAACATTGGACACGGAAAAACAGAAAATGAGATTATTATGAGATAATAATCTGTTGTTAAGCTTTTTGCGCCGATTACTTGACATGGGCTCAGTGTGTGTTGTCAAGTAGTTTGGGTTGGCCCGGCGAATGCAAACCGTGGGCGTGGCGATTCGTCCACGGCTTCCACCGACGCCTCGGGTTTTTGGTCCAGACTTTAGAGGGTTTGAGACCGGGCTAGTGACCACGGAGTACTGACTGCTTCAGAAGCTATAGTGACCAATTGTGCTTAGAAAAAAAAAAAAAAAAAGGAGGAGAGGAGATGCCGACTTGCCGGCGATGGTGGTTTAGGCCTGGCCGGCCCAAACCAAAGTCGCGATGCGGCAGCGGTTGCTGTCTCGGTGTGCGTGGAGCTGAGGTGGCTGGGTGAGGACGTGGCGGACTTGGGACGACACGACGACGTCTCCCTCTCGCGACTCGCTCGCTCACACGTACGCAGCACGCGCGCGCGGGATGTCAACCTTCTTCGATTTATTTTGCGCGCGTGGTGGAAAGAAACGGTGGCTTCGTTCGGCCCAGTCCACGTCCACGTCTCGATCTGTTCCCTCGTGCGTGGCCCGGCCCATCTTCGTTGAGCCGCCCGCGCGCGCGTGCGTGCGTGCGTGATGGTCCTTCGCTTCTTCTTTCTGCCTCGGCGTGAGTTCGCCGCTCATTCCGCCGGCCGGCCCATTTTCCTGTGGGCTGAATGTTGCTGCTAGGCTTTGCAGAACAAGGCGACGGCCGATGGAAGGAAAATGTCTATACTACGTCCCTTGACTGTAGCCCGTTTATTATGCATTACACATAGGGCCTACTTACTGGTCTGTCAGCCATCTCACCTTCTTTCTCTCTTCCCATCCCTCCTTTCCAGCTCTCCCTTGGTTGCTCTTCACCCATGGTCCATGGTGCGTCGTCGTCCTTTCTCCATTTCTCCCATACACTCATTCGCAGGAATGACAATTTCACCTATGGGGCTAAGTCCCCGACAAGCACCTGTATCTACGGGTATGCGGACGGGTCTTAATTTTGACTCGCGGGTAACCGGATCTGGAGCCCTGTATTTGGGCGGGTGAGGGTACGGGGATGAAGTACTACCCGCGTATGACCCACGGGGACCTGAGAGAGTTATATTAGACCATAACTGTATTAAATTACAACCCATAAAAGGTGCAAAAGGCTAATCCTAAGCCCATATTTCTATCATGGCAAACCATTTATCTGTTGAATTTATCATTGTTGTTGCAATCCACTAAACTGCAGTACTGCACATCCGTCCAATTCAATTTTTGTTCTTATTGAATTTGTCATTTATTTGTTGTATTGATTGAAGTAAGGCATTACTCAATGCGGGTGAGCGGGTCACCCGGTCGGGTCTGGTGCAGGGATGGATTGACCTGCTTCTTCATTCGGGTCCAGGTTCGGGTATAGAAGTCAGGTGACGGGTTCAGGTCCAAGTTCGGGTATAGAAGTCAGGCGACGGGTTCGGGTCCATTCCTGTCCAACCCACATGTCATTATAATTTTGGAAAATTGCAAGGATGCCATTATAATTTTGTAAAATTAGAGATATGTCATCCTAACCCACATGTCATTGACTCATGCGGATCTTATATGTTATTGAGATATCAATGATATATCTCTAACTTTGTAAAATTATAATGGCATGTTTGTAAATTTCTCAATAGTTAAACATTGCAACCAAAAGTATCAAACAACATTATGAAACAGTTGTCATTTAGTTTTTGGACTTCTTTTATTACTAGATATACTTCAGGTATTTTTACTTATATTTTTCATATTTACACAGTTAATTTTAAATACTAGGTAACAATATCATCGATTAAAAACCGAAAAGGCATTCTAAGCTTATCATGGAACGGTTTGGCCTAGGTCACGACACGGTTCCAAAAGATATCGGAACCAGTAGTGCAGTAGATAAAGAGTGTTCTGCTTTTCCGTCCATTTGGATGATCTGGTGCGACTTACGCCGATCGAATTAAAACCAAGGAACCAAGCGGCTGCTCCTCGAAGAAGACGACCGACCGACCGGACGCGCCGCCCCCGTACCGTGCATGCGTCCTCCTGGACCCTGCCGTGGACCAGCTCAGCTCCACGGAGGACGGCGCCATGTCGGCATCCACCGGCAACGATATTCCTCAAACCAAACGTGCTTTTAAATTAATGTCGCTAGTTTAGCTGGACCAAACTGTGTGGTTGCATGCCGAGCAGTGACGGATCTAGAATCCGAAGGTGGGAGGGGCTAATTATCTTTTTTTCACCTTCAGCCCCTCCTCTTCTTCTTCCCTCCCCTCCTCTCTATTTTCCCCGGGAAATCTGGCGCGTAGGGTGATTTTTTTTATAATGGAATAACATTCCGGCCTTTGCTCAATGAGTTACAGCTAATTATTATAAAATCTGTGTATGAATAAGTTTCACACACACTGATATAATGTAGAGAAACTCCAAACTAAAAGACACCAACACAAGATAAAAGAACCCTTAATTACTTAATTCTATTCGAGAATCTCCATCCGAAGTTGGCAAAAAAGTGAATAATCGTCGACTCTAGTTTACGACATGCATCATTTATTAGCTTGATATCATCACCATGCCTTTGCAGTTAGGCCCAACCCCGAAGCCAATATGTTGCCCTGAAAAGTACCTGCAAATAAGATTTTGATGGTGTTTTATCAAAAATCATATCATTTCTGCTAAACCAAAGAGCCCAACATATAGCGGAAACCTCTACAAGAATAATTTTCTTAACTTTTTTATTGACACCCACCAGCCAATTTCCAAACATATGAGAGATACTTTGTGGTGGGTATAATCCAAATGAGAATTGAATTGATCTCCAAAGAAATCTAGAAAAATGACAATCTAGGAAAAGATGGTAAATTGTTTCTTTTTTTCATACAAAAGCAACATCTTAAATTACCATTCCAATTCCTCTTAGCCAAATCGTCTTTTGTTAAAGCAAATCCTTTAAGCAGATACCACATAAAAATTTTAATCTTAAGGGGCATCTTAAGCTTCCAAATAATCTTACCCCTCTCTATGTACCCATTATTAATTAAGGTGATTTGACTTGAGGAAACCAAGAGTATGATTGAATACGCCTGCATGCGGCTTGGCTGCCACGCATGTCGATGGATAGGGTGTGGATGGTATATCTGCAAACGAAAATAGTTTGTAAATAAAAGTTTTATATATATGTTTTTACGATCTAAAGGCTGAAAAAGTAAATTGTAACAAAAAATTTTAAAAACAGCTCTAAATTTAAATATAAAGTTAAAACTTTAAATTTTAACTTTCAGAATAAGCAGAAGTGAAAACATGACATGTTCAATCAATTAGTGGTGTGGTTTTATCAAACTCTACAATATCGCAAGTTATATGCAACATCGCGAAACTCATAGGGTGTTACGCAACAGGGGTGATGAGAAATGTTTCTTTAAATGAACTCTATTTGTAATGCTAATTATGAACTGCCGGAGGTGCACTGTTGTAGTCGCAAATAAACATCAACAATCCATGAAATTAAATTTTCTGTCAATGAGCACCCATGCATGCATGCATATCAATTGGGTATCAACAGTCACGCTGGCGTACAGCGACTCGATCGATCGATCGATCTGCACCAAGACTGCAGGGTACTGGAGAACGACTCAAATTAATTAATGGATCAAGTTTGTGTTAATTAAGCTCGATACGACAACAGCAAATTGCTTCCATTGCTTGCATAGCCTCTTCAGTCACGTCCTCAGCTCCATATCTTTTCGCTTTTGCTTGTATTTATAAGATAAAATTTAATTTTTAAAATTATATTTGGAGTTGATTTTGAATCTTTTTAATCATAGTTTTTTACCCTTTGCTTTTAATTATATCATTAAGAGCATATATATGAATGTTTTTTTATTTATAAATTATTTTCCGTTTATAGATATTTTGTTTTTTCTAGAAAAAGCCAAAGGACGGGCTTGGCAGATGATACGAAAGAAATCAGTCATTTTATATTTCTTTTTTTATTTATTTGTCACATCATTCGTACTATCTAATAACTCAGTTAATTTTATCAATAATTATAACTACTTAGCGTCGATATTATTTGCTAAATTAATTATCCTCTTCTTCGGTTCCAAAACTCGATCGACAGATGCTTCCATGACAGCGTACGTCTTCAGTTTTGGTAGCTAGCTGAGTTGGATTTTGGCTCCGATGTAGAAGCCATGACTTTGGCTCGTTTGGTACGACCATGTCTACAAGCCTATACAATGTGTTAACTAAAGTAAAAATACTAATCACAACACAATGAGAGCTATTGCTACTACATTTTATAAAGTTAAAAGTCAATTTGCTTCGAGGCTAAGGCCGAGTTTTATGACGTAAACGATGACGCTTCTAGTCAGACGTCACCATTTTTATTTTTACTTTTACCGGACTCCTAATGCATGAATTTTACAAAATTTTCATAGGTAAAAGTTTAAATTCTTCAGTTTTCTTTTGAAAATCCTCAAAGCCAAAAATACCCTAACATAGAACAAGTGTACAACGAACTCCAATCAGTTCACCCGAAACTCCAAAAAAGAATATCATAAACATAATTATAAATAGAGGTGGTTGTTTGGCCTTTTAGGAAAAAATACAAATATCATATTTGCAAATGAGAATCAATTTATGAATAAAATTTTTATACAATGTTCTTATCGATCTAAAAACAAAGACTGGAAAATAAATTATGATAAAAACCTCAAAATCAACTCCAAATTTAAGGTTAGAAAATTAAATTTTGACTTATAAACATAAATAAAAGCGAAAAGGGTAAATATCAAAGGCAAATGTAATTAAATGATCAAAGAGAGAACCGGTTCGGCTTGAAAATAATTAAAACCACATACGTACTCCTCCGTACCACATTATATACATTTTTTGATTTATTCTTTAAGTCTAAATTATTCTTAGAAAAACATTGTAAAATTTTCAACAAAACGAAGATACTATTGGAAATATATCCAATGTTTGATTTAACGAAAGCAAGGGGAGATTGTTTGGTTTTTTCAACCAAATAACATATTTGCGAATAAAAAATTATGAATAAAACTTTTAAATAAGTGCTCTTAGCGATCTAAAAGTCCAGACTGAAAAATAAACTACAATGAAAAAGCATCCAAAATCTACTCCAAATTTAAGGTTACAATTTTAAATTTTAGCTTATAAGCATAAGTAAAAGTGAAAAGATGGGGTTGTAATTGACTTGGTGTGGTGCTGTAGTATGTAAATTTTGCTATATTTTCTAATAATATTTAGTCAAACTTAAAGAAAAAAATGAAACAATGCGAGTATTAATTAAGCTTGACGTCCTACAATAATGGAGCGAGGTTGCGTTCTTTTTATGGATTATTTCTCGAGTCTTGAATGCACGCTTAACAAACCATCAAATAATGTATTTTTGTAAAAGTTTTTTATATAGAAGTTGATCATTTAATTTTTCTAAAACGGAACTTTTTACTAATTAATTTTATTATTTATACTACGAAATAGCTGTCAACAAATTAAATAATATTTTATGTTTCATCTTCGTCTAACCAAATAATTAAAAGCTACCCAATTTGCCTTTCGGGTTTTGACAGAGAATGATTAGCGCTATATAGGCGTATATACGCACAGTACAGTTGCGCCATATTATCCCGGGTATGATCAAGCAATTAAGTCAAAGTAATCGTGTAATTAGCATTAATCACATGCAAGATTCTATTGTACTGTGCCGGGCCTTGACTAATCTGATAATAATGACTAGCTAGCTAGTTCAAAGTGTTGACCCTTTTCTGTTGACCGCTAACGTAGCCGCTAGCTAGTCCAGTTTGTGTGGACGTGCATTCTAGCTGCGTACGTGTGCAAGTATATAGCTACTCTACACATTGGTTAAATTCTTAGCATGCATGATGATCCGCAGGTAGTATATCAATCGATCGATCGTATGGCTGTGTTCTTTCACGGGTGTACGCTTTCCGAATGGTTACATGCTAATTTTTGATACCCCAAGCTATTTTCTAAGAACGGTAAAAAAAACTTTAATATAAACTTAGATCAACAGGTAACTTGCTTTAATAGGGTAATTAATTGAGGAATTGGTGTGTCGATTCCTTGAGACTGATTATTTGATCAAGTCCAAAGTGTTGACCGGCAAGGCGAAGCCAACGGACGTATTATATACCGGCAGTGACACTGACACATTGTTACATATAGTGCAGTCGAGCTAACCCACACAGCTCTATTAGCAGATCTAGGTTAAGTTCATGTGCTGATCTGCAAGTGATCGAGTGATCAATCATTCATTCGATTGCTGTGTAGTATATATTTAGTTACATGTTTAGTACATTAGTTCCCGGTTAGAAACTTACAAAGATGCATGCATGCATGGGGCTAGCTAGCTTTAGTTTTAGCTAGAGATTTGATCTAGTTTAGTGAAGGATCCACAGCTATAGCTATTGCTACTCATCACTGTCACTAATTTATAATTAGCTTTGATCGGTCGAGGAGTGCAATTAGCTAGTGTGGTAGTGTTTGCAACAATGGCCGTCATATCTGGCATGTTCCGGACGGCGTTTGACCGGATCAGGCCGTCCATTGCTTCCGCCGCCGAGCTCAGCAGCTCCGGCTTCAACCGCCTGCTCAGCCTCACCGGCTCCTTCAACAGCCGGACCGGCCTTCTTGCCGGCGACGGCGAGGAGGTCCCGCCGGTGTCGCAGGCTCACGAGACGACGACGACGGCGGTGACCTCGTCGTCGAGTGGCGGAGCGTTCGACGTCGAGGCGCTAGCGACGACACGAGATCAGGCCGTCCGCGATGACGACGGCGCCGGCGACGAGGCGAAGCGCGTGTCGAAGAGCGTCCAGCCCGTCTGCCTCTCCGTGGCAACGGCGTCCCTGGCCATGTCCTTCAACCTCCCGGCGAAGGCGTCCGGTGCGCTCTACGTCGCGAACCTGTCCTTCATCTGCCTGGGCCTGTTCGCCAGCCTCGGCCTGTCCATGTACACCGTCGTGTCCACGCCCGGCGACGCGGCGGTGGCGAGCGTGCAGAAGCGCGGGATGCTGCTCGCCATGGCGTCCGTGCTGGCGGCGTTCACGCTGCGCATATGCGCGACGCTCCCGGGGCAGGCGCTGGAGTCCGCCTGGCTCGTCTTCTTCCTCCTCGCCGGCGCCGCCGCGCTCTACCTGACGCTGGCGTGGAAGCTGGGTGGCGGTGGACGGGCCCAGCAGCGCATCGCCAACGAGGACGCCGCCGGCGACGACCGTGTCTAGCTATCAAGTACAGTTTCCGGCGACCGGCAAAAACACAAGCACACCTTTGAAAAACGGAAAATTTAGGGAAATTTATAGGAACGTGGTCAGTTACCCCTATGAAATTCCTTCGAAATTCCTCCGTTTCAAAAGAGGCCTGGGATGAAACTTGGTATGGATTTGATTGGAAACCTCCAAAGATTCATCATGGCCTCAACAGAATCATTGGAGTAGATATTAGATGGAGTACTGCGAAAAGAAGCGTGCAACCATGTACTGTGTGTAAATACTAGTGTTCATCTGTTTGATGCACCCATGTTCTATATTGCAGAGAATCAAAAATATTTTAGGTGCTGAAAGAACAGAAATTTATATTGTCTCTGTACAATCAAGTTTTATGTAGAGACCGGGTACAGTCCACATCCATCGTCTAAAAGGAACTGATATTTATGAAATTTTAATTAGTGATTTCAAAAATCTAGGACAATAACTTGAATTGTGTGTATCTTTTTGGCTGAATTTGAACAATTATACTAAATTAAAAAATCAATTCTCTAGACCAAAAGAATATCCTATAATACTTAAAATTTTATGCCGACTCCGGTGCATTTTACTTGTAGTAGAATTTAATCCATACTGTTGATCTATTTTGATTGGACGACTATGATTAAATTATACTAACAACAATATTAGGTGTAGTAGAAATTTAAAGGGATAATATCGTCCTTTTTATTGTGATCTTTATTGTAAAAAACAAAATTACAAAGTATTGTTAATCAAATGCACCGGAGAGTTGTCCATAAAACTTGTGCCCAAAATATGGAATTAACCTGAGCACAGCACTCCAGCAGATCAAATTAAAGCAGCCATGGTCTTATGGATCATGTTATCCACATAATTGACATATAAATATAGCTCACTTACACCTCTACACGGTCGCTCGCTTGATTTGATCCACACAATGACAACGTGCTCAATTAACTGAGCACAGAACCTTCTGCTCGATGGATTTAGTACGCTTGTAAATTTGAAATTGAAGAACAAATATATGTGAGTGAGGCGATGAATGGCTGGACAACAAATCTATCATACCTGCTACAGCAGCAGGACCTACTGCGACGCACATTCCTCCTACGTCGGTTTTCTGGCGTTTTGAGTTTTGACAGCTCGTCCTCCACGACCGGCGACCGGCGACTGGCCAGCGTTTAAGTTAGGCTCTGCATACAGGAACTCGGGAGGTGTTGAAGGGGCCGGCCGGAGAAGACAACTCCGGCAACGGCTGACGACGCATGTATCGTAAGAGGGTGCGTCTCCGGTGTATTCTACTGACCGTAAAATTTAATCGATATATTAATTTATTTTTACTAGACGATTATAATTAAATTTATACTACCAATAATATTAGGCGTAATAGAAATTTGAAAGATAATATTGTCCTTTTTATTGTGATCTTTATTACCAAAAAAACAAAATTACGAAATACTACTAATCAATGAATTAACAAAGTAAAAAAATATTATTTTTTAATAAATTACTAAGATTAGTTTTACTGATAGTATAATGCTAACGGTAGAATGCAACGAAAAAGAACCCATCGCAAGATGCTGCCAGACAGACGTATCTTCATCAATGGTGCCCCTTTTCAAGCTCTTGAGAGGATCAAGATCCCCTCATCATATCCCTGACGGCTTCTAGAATAGATTGGCGATCGATGCGATGTGCTTATTATGCCCTTAGCTTAACTATTTGTTCGAGTTAGCATACAGACAACGTCTCAACGACCTGTGCGTGTTATTTGTCTTCTCCTCAAATCCCCATGGATCATGCAGATGTTTGGGCTGCCGTAAGTCCACGTCCTCATTAAAGTAGAGGAAGAATTAATCAAAGCTGGATCAGGCCTGAGCCCTCCGGTCAAGCTTGCTTCTTGAAGGATCTCTTTGATGCATACATGCTACTAGCTAGCTTCCACAGAATCTCTTTGATGCTGCAGCAGCTACAGCTGATGCTTGTCTAGCTTCCACAGAAGCTTGCTTCCTGAGCAGTTACATACACGTAAAGCACTTTGACAATTTAAGGGGTCCTCGCACCCGACCGAGACGTGAGAACCTTGCGACAACAACCGGGTTTTATGTTTAGCCCGCAGATAACCTATACCTAACCTGACATATATTTACTAGTTAAATTTTGAAGCAAATGCCAGAATGGTAGCCAGTTAGAAGTAACGAAGGCTGTCTGTAAACGGAAAAGATAAAACTTCAAATCGCCACGGATGAAGGCAACACAATCCCCACACCGATCGAAAAAAAAAGGAGCGCATCTCAACGAATTATGAAGTCAGGTCTCAATGGTACATGAAATGAGATATAGCTGGTGAACATTACAATAGACAAAATTAGGCATTTCTGCAACGGGAGACCATACACTGAGGCAAAGTGTCGTCACGGAAAATTTCTGCCTATACACACGCACATCAAAAAACACCACCACCAGGCACCAGCAACAACACGGCATAGCTTGCCACAACCACCACCCATCTTATTTTGTTTTGTTTCCACAGATGAAATGTCAGCGGACCAGGAACTGCCACAAGAGAAGGCGGCAATTAGCTCTGCCAACCTGGGCAGCCAGCCCCCAAGGTGCAAATACTCCCCCCCAACCTGCCCATTTCCGCTTGGTCCCAACACGCTACAACAAAGACCACAAGCCCCCCTGGTACACGGGGCTGTTTGTTAAGTACTCAACATACTATTTTTACAACTAGAAGCTTTGTTGGATTTCTACAGAATGCCCGCCAGCGCGATTAACAGGGCAGAAAACCTGGCTAAAAACAAGCAGGTTCTCCGGATGAAGCCACATCGGTCAGGCGCCGCATGCTAATTTTAGTTCAGAATTTTCCAGGGAACAACGGAAACACAGGTCATTGAATCATCGGATCGCCAGAAGAAACTGTGTGCATGTGATTATCCCTCCCATTTGGTTCTCTGGATGGATCCATGTCCGTTGGACCTGGGATTAGAAAAGCCAGACTTAGATGAAGCAGATGCCAGAAGCGATTTGCAATAGTCGGCTAAATCAGACACAAAAGTGTTACCAAAAATGGAGCCAATGGAGGGTCTTATAACAGATTGATTCCTTTGCTGATCTGCACGCATTTGTTGTGTCAAAATTAACAAGGGGGTGTAATGAATGTCCATGATATGCATCAAACTAGTTTATATTGTAGATTAATTAATGACAAGCTGTAACAAAAACAAAAAATTTAAAACTATAAACAGACTTCACATATTAAATGATTAAATAATGTCGTCTGAAGAGGCAAACCTAGATGTTTCAATCCTTTCACAGCATCAAAGTTTTTGTATGTATACCCCACAAAACTGAGATCTTTGGAATTCAGCATCATCTGCAAATTGTTCCAGAGAAATCATGGATAAACTTAGAGAGAACAAAGAGAAACATAGATTTGGACTTGAACATAAATTTTAAATGAAGGCAGGTGACTTTAAACTTTTAAAAAAGTTACTATTGAGAACAGTCCCTATAATTTTTAAGTAGGTGGCAGTGTGCCTAGGCATCTAGCACAAAAATATACACAGAACAGGTTGATTTCGTGGTTGAGCGGGACTAATATGGACAATCATGTTCACAATGCGTGACAAATCATATTTGAGTAGAATACAAACATAAGGGAAACAACTCAGCACCCTGAATGTCAAATTAATGGAAAATTAATTTTCAAGCATTAGAAATGCAATGACTATTGTGCCTTTAAAGTAGTTTCTGAATTTCTAAGTGTAAGTGCATACTGCATACCTTTCTTGAGGGCCCAGAACCTGTTCTGGTTGGAGCATTATCCATCTGCAGTAGATAATTCATTTAGTTACAACAGAAGAATAAAGAACATAGGGAACACAAAATAGGAAGGAGAAAGAAATGTAGGGTAAAGCATGGAAAGTTTGATATAAGCATTCCAATTCAAAGAAACAAGCAGGTTAAAACAACAAAATAGTTCTGCCCGGTGCTCACATGCAAACATTTCTTCAACAAGCAAAAGAAAAACAAATGACCACTGACTCAAATCAGCGAAAATACAGGAGCAAATGCATAAATGAACAAACTTCCTTCAAAACCAAGATAATTTAAAATATTCAATTTCATCTTGATCGTTTTGGCAACAACTTATAAGCATGAGCCAATATTTGAAGTTTGCAACTTACTTTTGGAGTTGATTTGGGGTTTTTCATCGTAGTTTATTTTACAGCATTTGCTTTTAGAACGATAAAAGAACATGTATGCAAAAGTTTTACCCACATTATTTTTTAATTGCTAATATGTCGTTTTGCTTATATTTATTATAAGTGAAACAATGAGGTTGTTGGTCTTTCAAGGTTTGTCTCAGGGCCACTTTTGGCCATGACTTTTCATTTGTCCAAACAAGTCCTACAACTTTGCTCATAAGGCCCTGGAGCCTACCTAAAGCGGGGTCAAGACAATTCAGAAATGCCAGCCTCGGCGGCAAGACTAATGGTGAAAGAATAAAGTACTATTTAGCCCCTAGATCTACAATAGAGAAAAAATGATGATAAAGGGAGCAAGGCAATCATTTCACAGGTTGTCAACCATATCTTGCTAGTGTTGGATACTTGGATTCAAGGACCATATTGACCCAAAAGGCAAACTTCGAGTGAGTTGGATAAAAAAAAATGTTTTAGGGGCCAAAGTGACCCTTGATCGGAGACGCAATTGACTATTCTCCCAAATCCTTACAATGACTTAAATAGCAATCACATGGTCAAACTGTGAGATGTATTGAGCTTGGTGTCATCCAACTCTACATGGTTCAAGAAGGTGCTAGGTGCTAGCTGGTCGGCAGGGTTGGCGTGATGGCATCTAATGCCTAGGACAGACCAACTAGAAAAATCTAAGAAATTAGCAAGCATATTACATAAAAATTAGACAATTGAACACCATAACAGCAACACAAGAGTACCCCATGGTAGGTTAGCCACCTAATGCACCATCTAATGGTTAATTGTGGCTGCTACCCAGCACCTAGCAGCAATTTTTAGAGCACTGCAATTCTAGACCAATAAAGTGAAACCTGACCTCTGTTGACCAATTTATACAAGTTTTGAGTTTGGACCCCCAAACTTATCTCAATATCCTGTAATCCCAGGATTCTTAAAAAAAGGCAACATCAAGTGTTGGCTGGAGATTGGAAACTTCGGACTTTGAAGAATTGCAGAGGAGAAAGATAACCATACAACTAATAGCAAAATGAATCACTTACTTCCTCAAACTTCATGAAGTTCTGGGTATCCAGTTCATCATTTACTTGGGGCTTGAATGCAGCTTCCATTTCATAAAGTTTTTCCCAGGCAACTCCACAGAACCAAGGATGCGCCTAATGATAGCGAATGTAAATACAGGACAAGCAAACAAAACTAGAACTGCAAGTGACACTGTTTATTTCTCTTATGTGCCAGGTACCTTGATTTGGTCTGCCCCTGCACTGCCAATCCTGTGGTCAACATCACATAATAACCGGCAAATGAGATCCCTTGCTTCAGGGGACACCTTTGAATCCTCTGGAAATTTCAAATGGTTTCTCCAGTGGACAATCTAGAATAATGTGGGAAAAGAATTAAAAAAAAGGCTCAGATAGAATCAAAATGCACACTACCACAACAGAAACATCATTAAGAAAGTGTTTGTCAATGGCATTTGTTAGATTTTCTCGTAAGAAAAAAGCTAGTAACAACAGAAAAGAATACTGCGTGTTCTTATTTTTCACAAATCATTCACCTCCTGAAATCAGCAGACCATGTTAGGTCTATAACATTTTAGCAGCTCCTTTTTAATCTCACTATATATGGTATGCGGTTATGCACTATGAATTCAAATTATATATCTTATATGCACAGATATTCTGGACAAATACAGTAACCACTTAAAATCATTTTGGTCAGCCTAAACTCAGTGAAACTTCTTTTTTATAAGCAACAGGAAAATGCAAAAGCAAAATACACAAGGTTCTTTTTCTTAGGTTAAGCATCTCATGACCAGCTTGACCCTTAGTACACGGTCAAAATTCTAAATTTTGGGATTCAATATCTTATCGAATACTTCCATTTGCTATATGGAAATAATTGTCTTAAAAAATACTTTCATAATATTACAGATTTGTTTGATTTTACAGATTTGCAATTGATAGTGCTCAAGCATGTACTCCGAAGACACATAGATGTCCAAAAATATGTATCTGTGATCAGGGGAGAAGCTTGCAAGGTAATCTCCCCAAATTATGGGGTGGACCAAGCCTGTAAGGCATATAAGCTGCATACTGTTGCTTCAGGTTCTCACAGCTTGAGATCAAGAGAAAAGCTAATAATTACAAAGCAGCTGCTTAGTGGCAGTAGCTTAGTATTATTGCAATTAGCAGCATAGCTTAAACTCATGGATTACAAATGAAATAACTGAGCACAAATCAATCAGTGGTGCTTTTATTGTCCATTTTAGCTAAGTTAATTGGGGGAAACAAACCTTTCGGCATGTAGTTATTGGATCATCAGAATAAAATGGTGGATAGCCAACAAGCATCTCATACATGATAGCACCCAATGACCACCTGTAGGGCAAAAGATGTACAATGAAATACTAATTACTAAGAATCAAGACACATTCCTGAACATAAATTCGTTTGTGTCATTGTATCATACCAGTCACACTCCATTCCATATCCCTTCTTTAGCAGAACTTCCGGAGCAATATAATCTGGTGTCCCAACAGTTGAGAATGCCTGTAAATCAACATAAATTTTAAGAATGAAAAAGTATTGCGAAGAAACAGATAATCATGAAAGCAAAACAAAACTAATAATAATATGAACAATGGGATGCTTGTGTATATAAACTGTAAAGCAGACATACCAGTTTTCTCCTGTTCATCTGCCAGTGCTGAAGCTGTTCATGTTGACTTCTCCACCTTCTACCATTTGCAGTTTCAGAGAATGAGCTATCAATATCCATTGATTCCCTCAAATTGTCATCACCCATTGGTTCATCTTCATTCAAGGTTGAGAGCTTTGAACAATCAATTGGCTTGCACAGCCCAAAATCTGACAGCTTCATGTGACCATTCTTGTCAAGGAGCAAGTTGTCAGGCTTAATATCTCTGCGAAATGATAACAGACCAAGCAGGTGGATCAGAAAAATGATAGAAGCGGAATGTGTCAAATACTTTCAACTAAAAAATTTGTAACCTGTGGATGTAGTTATGTTTATGAATGGATTCAATAGCAAGGATGGTCTCAGCAATGTAGAATCGAGCCACATGTTCAGTTAAGGTATCCTCTCTCATGAGAAGGGTCATGATATCACCACCAGGGAGATATTCCATGATAAGATAAAGGTACTCTGTGTCTTGAAATGAATAGTATAGCTTCACAATGCAGTGACTAGCAACTTCAGCCAGCAAGTTTCTTTCTGCTCTAACATGTTCGACCTAACAAAGGTATAAATGAAAGGTTGTTAACATACCATAAACAGTGAGCAGATAGAAACTTTCATATCACAAAGTACAAAGTAGGGTTGTTAAATATGTCCAGAAGCCTTGTGCGGCCAATTTTCAATGGAACATAATTTGACAACTATGACAATGCAACTATTATGTGATTCTGTCGATAAAATACTGTCATATTAGATATATCATCACATAAGCAGAATAACTATGGAAAAGTATTATGATAACAAAATATCAATGGAGCACTTGTTGATTTCACCCAAACAATAGAGTGAACAGAATAAGACTTTACACTAGCTTTTACTTTCTAGAAATTTCAAATCCAAAGCACTAAAAAAATATGGCCATCACGATTGCATAACAATGGAAGAATATTGCTAAAAACAAAAGCTCCAAGAAGTTGTGAATACAAATATGTACTGCCAATCTTTTGCAATATCTTAGTTCAAATATAACTCTGGTGTTTCGATTTCACAGCTAATCACATATTTATCTCACTGTGATCAAAATCAACAAATGTAGTTGGAGATGTCACTATGTCAGATGATTAAAAACTATGCACATGGTGCACAACTACTGCTGGAAAGGCGATCTAGGTGATAGGAGTGACCGAGTGACTACTGTACTAACTTCTATGCTTATATGTTTTGTCATTGGACAAAAATCATGGTAAGCAGCAAAGGAATGAAACGAGAAGGAAATATGACTTGTGTTTTGAGAAAATTGAAAAACGAACACTTAAAACATATTAAATATATTGACAACTACAAAGAAAGATCACACCTGATACAAGACATATTTCACAAATTATTCACACTTATACATGTTATAGCCACATGAATTACCAAACAAGAAATTCTCTCTATTGGGATGATTTCTATAAAGCAGAAAACCTTAAATAAATCCAGGCAAGTGAGTTATCTTACTTGACCCCTGACAACCATGTCAGACTTCTTTAGCTTTTTCATTGCATAAATGTTACCAGAGGTCTTCTCCCGACAGAGTCGAACCTGCCATATAGTTAGCAGAATAAGGGGTTAAAAGCAACAGCAACAAATTAAATGAACACATTTAGGCATGTCCCATGTATTATGTATGTAGTGAGTTTAGGCAGCAACAAACACCTGATATATTTCGTATGAGACTAGTGCTTAATAGACACAGGGAACTAATGCAGTGGACTACGTGCACAGACACCCCAAAAGTTTCCATTAGCATAGGCCCTTAAGCCATTACTTTTGAGTCATGACTGTTCCTTGCTAATAACAGATAAGAATTTAGAAAATACAGTATGTATGGAAGTGCATATGTAGAACACCAGTGTGCAAACCTCTCCAAAAGCTCCTCTGCCAATAATAGTGAGCAGCTCGAAGTCATCAACGCAGATTTTGTGCCTTTTAAGCCGCATGTACTCTGTTTCCTTTCTCTCCAGATCTTTTAATAAATTGATTTGCTGCTCCCTGGGAACTTGAGAAGATTCTAGTTGTCTCTCCAATCGGAAACGCCTGCAATGCATAAGGTCTTGATGAGAATTGTTGTTGAGTACAGAATAAAATCCTATCTTAATCAAATATTTTATATATATCTTGTCCAAACAGAAGTTAAAAAAAAATCCTATTAGAATCAAAGGATGATAAAGGACAGAAATCAATTTACACAGTAATAGAAGGTTGACAATTGAAATGAGTGGGCACTCTATGCTATGACCAAGTAAAATTTGGTGTTCAAACTTTAGAGTTCAAGAACAGATTGAAGGATTGAGGAATACTAAGATTTACTTGATTTAATATTGATATCAGAATAAACCTCCATAGCTGGTAAGTTATAAATCAACTGTGGTTTTGATAAAAGAATAAACAATGATGTCACAAATGAAAATTGCCCATGCTTTTATATACATAACAGCTGAATCCTAAAACCCATTATAAAATGATGTAATGAATCCTACCATCTAGTATTCTACAAATGTGTTTCAACGTCATGTTCCCTTCCAGTAAAAGGGAAACAGAGGTATTTTTCCATTCATGCTGGGTAAGTTATTACGTGCATATCTTACTGCAGAGGGAAAATTAATAGAATGATTAATTCAACACTGGCATACATTTAAAGTACAGCGTCAACTATGACACAATGTGTCCATTAACGATTGAAGCTTACTACGTTATCAACCACATGTTCACTCACGATTCAAACTATCACATGATATGTTCTAGTTATGCACATCTACTAGCTGGCTGGCGACTTAATACGAACAAATAATATGCGACACATCTACTTGCTGGCTGGCAACTTAATAGGAACAAATGATATGCGACAAACATATTGTCAACGGCACTTAAAGACAAGCATAATCATCACATCGACAAAACACTTGTGCACATTTATCCACTGAAAACCTTCATGACAGCAAGGTACAAAATCCAGCAAATCAACTGAGCAAGACAACAAAACCGTTAGCTAGTAACACTGAGCTTTGCTCAATGGCTTCACTCGCTCACTAGGCCAATCTGAACCATTTTGCTTGGTACACCGACACTAAGCATTAAAAAAACCTAGCAGAATCAAGCACCATAACAGCTATATTGTGCTACTTCAAACTCAATTTGTTTACATAGCAAAAGACTGGAGAATCCATAGCCACACAAAACATCATAATAAAGTATAAACCCTCAAATCGTGGCATAGTAGAACTAATGCTTGACAATTCGTGCCCCCCTAGCATTCCACGTGCACACCCCCAAAATCTCCCCCCGAATCTCGCATCTCTACTCCCCGAGTTCCAGCGCCACCGAGGTGTAAACTCGCCCACCACAGCTCAAACCCCTCGATCGAGCTCTCACCACTCGAGATCTAACCCCCCCCCCTCCCCCCACCGCACGCGACAGCAGCAGGAGCAGCTAAAATTCGAGCCCGCCCGAAATCACCACCGCGTGGGAGGTTAGGGAGTGGGGTGGGGGGATCGGATCGGGGTTACCTCTCCTTACGCTCCTGGATGTTCTTCATCTGCGAGCGGTAGTGGTTCTCGATGAACTTCTTCGCCGCGGCGACGCGCTCCATGGTGAGGGTGGACCCCACCACCGCCTCCGCCGCCCCCTCCTCCCCTTCCTCCGCCACCGCCGCCAGCGGCTCCGCCGGCGCCGGCGCCGGCGCCGCCCCCGCGTCCGCCATCTCGCTCTCCATCTCCCACCCACCCACCCGCGGCCGCTGCCTGCTTGCTGCTACTCCGCGCCTCCCTCCCTCGCTGTCTCTCTCGCTCGCTGGTTTTTCCTCTTTTTTTTCCTCCCCTTTTTTTTTCTCGTCGCGGGTCGATGCGTCTGTTCCTCTTCTCGCTTGTCGCTGCGTGCGCTGGCTGTATATATATATATATATATATATATATACAGCGCCGTGGACTGCGCCGGCTGGGGGGTTAATTAAACCAAAACGGTGATTAGTAGGGGTGATTAGGGTAATCGCGGGGGATTAACTGCGTCGTCGACGCTGGTGACAGCCAGTGTGTGTGACTAGCAATTCAATGGAAACAGCTTGGTTTATTATTATTTTATTTCTTCTTCTTTCTTCTTTTGATCTCTTGCTGCGTTGTGTTGTGTTTGTGTTCTGGTCTGTGCTGGCACTTTTTTATAAAATTATTTTTTTGTCTTTGCTTGTGTGCTGTTGCTGCGATCTCTTCTGTCATGTCGCATGCTCATGCTGCGTAGCTGTATTCACGTATACTAAAAAGGGGGTTTTGCTGTGGAGTTATTGGGTGGTTAACTAATTTCCTTTTCTTTAGGGGGAGCAAACAATATCTGCGATGTTTATGGGTAAAACAAGCTTTGGATTGATTTGTTTTTTTCCCTTTGTTTATGTGTTTCGAACACATGTCTGGAGATTGGCCTGTGTGAGAAAGATTTAGAGGAACAGTGATGGCCTTTGGTTCTGGATGCCATAGCCCATAATTATGCTATGATGGATATGTTTTGTTGATTGGGTATATAATGGCACAAAACTCGTAACTGAGGGGTAAGCTACCTAAATACAACACCGTTCCAAAATAAATAAATTTCTATGTTTTTTTTAGAATTTTTGATTTTTTATCTTATTTAAAAAATTTTTATGATTAATATTTGGTGTTATGACAAAATATGCATAGTACTTTGTGTGTGACTAATTTTTTTATTTCTTTAATAAGACGGATGGTCATATGCTCAACCTTAAAAACCTAGAAATCTTTTTTTTGATGGAGCAGTAGTGCATATATGCAGAGTATACATGTGGGTCATACCTACTACACACCTATATTGTTGTATGTGTCATATACATGTTACGTATATCTGATCAAATTACTCTATATGTCTTAAAATATAGATATTTATATGGCATGGTTCATTTCTCCGTAGTGTGTTTGATTATTATAAATAACTATATTTTGGAACGAGAACATGTTCATTTTCTCTAAACACGAACCTGATGCAAAATGCCCATGCCTGAACTTTACTCCTACGGCTATGAACACATCAAGGAAACTGCGTACCATAATACACGTAATTTTCATACTATCCAATAAAAATTGAATGGTTCAATTTAAAAATGTTTTATGCAAACCTGTTTGGAGCAAATAATGCCACCAAGATTTCATTTCAGATGGTCGACTTAAGAAATGACTAGAGGCTACATATAAATTGTATATATGTGGTTGGTTGAGTTCTTAAATCCAGATTATTCTCTTGTTTTCGTAATTTTATACACGAGTGCTTCCTAAACTACCAGATAGTGCATGTCTTGCAAAATGCCAAAATGTTCGTATAAAAATTGGTCTCATATTTTTAAGTAGACTTTCAATCGTATAATAATTATTGAACAAATTAATGCAATTTTATGTTTCGTCTTCCGGCCAAAGAGAGAACACGCCCTAATACTAATAGCTGTGCACGTACAAACGTGGAGGGTGTGCATCGGTATGGTAAACCATTCGTATGACACCATGCATCATTCCTCCTTTTTTGGGTGTGTATACGTGTAGTACGGTCCACGCGCCCCTCATGTAAACGCACGCAGCCAGGTCGAGCGGACCACCGGTCGTCGTCGGTCAGTTGAGTTCGAAGGACCGACCGACACGACGGGCGGGGGCGTGTGAAAGCCGACGCCTGCGAAGGAGGCTTCGCATCCTCGTACGTGTGTGTATGTGCGGCTCGTTGCTCCCTTCGCTGATGCTGGCACCAAAACACCGAGCCCCCTCAGCGCCGTCGCCGGCCGCATCGGCCAAACTAGCTAGCCCCCACGTCAAAATCGCTAGCCAGCTCAGGGCCTTTACAATTTTACTCCCTCGGTCCATATTATATGAGATTTTAACTTAAATTAAAATTTTTATTTATTATTAGAAGTTGTTTAACTATTACTTATAAATTTTTATATTTATACTAAATTTTTGAATAAGACGAATGGTTAAAAATTACAAGTGAATAGTCATAATCTCATATAATCTGAGGCTAAGGGAATAGCATTTTACGTTGAAGAACATAACCAAACGACGTGTTTATAAATAAAAAATAATTTATAAATAAAATTTGTTATACATGTTCTTAATAATTTGAAAACAAAACCAAACAAGTCGATACCATATGTTTTAATTAACGGTTCTAAACCGAATGTCATTGTTTTGTCCTGCAACGTATGTATCGTCACCAAAATTTAAATTATAAAACCTTAAATTGTTTTAATGTTTTTCTTTTGTAGTTTTTTTATCTCCTTTTAGGTTTGTACAAACTCATATATAAACGTTTTACCACGTATTAGCATTGGGGAGTGGGGGTCAACCGACCCTTTGAAAAATGCATTTAGTTAGTTTTGAGAAAAAACTTGTCCATTTTTATTTATATGATAAAAATATCATTTAATGGTTTAAAAACATACTTTAAAATATTAACCTTAATAAACCCCAAAAGGACCACTGCCTTACTCGTTTTCTCATAAGTCAAGTACTCAGTCTCAAAAATACTCTAATATTATCGTACTTCATGCATATTACACCTTCGTCCGTTCCTAAATGTTTAATGCCGTTGTTTTTTTATAAAAGTTTGATTATTCATCTTATTCAATTTTTTTGTCAAATATGTAAAGCTATATATATACATAAAAATATACTTAACAACAAATGAAATAATATAAAAATAATTAATAATTATGTAAATATTTTGAATAAGACGGATAGTCAAACGTGTATAAAAAAGTTAACGGCATCGAACATTTAGCAAAGGAGGAAGTAATACAAAAGCATGTATATCTGTTTGTAGATTTTTTTTGTAAAAAATATATAATTTCATAGATTATTTTTTATTTTTAGGAGGAAAAAAAACCAAACGAACACACCCTTATCCTTCACTTCACCATATTCAACTCAATATTTGCTATAAGAAAAGCACTAGCATTCATGGTATAAACAAAGAGAAGCTCAGTAAATCTTGCTGCGACGGAGGAAGTACCGCTAGATGGGGGGTAATTTGGCATCTTGTCGCGAATGAGATCAACCTGCAGAGATTCAGAGCTGTGTGAGAGGAGCATGGCGATGGGCATGGGATGTTGGGGCGCGGCGGAACAGGGGCGTGGCGCGCCGCAGAAAAATAATGCGGCGTCCAGGCTGGGCCTGGGCGGCGCGCTCTCTCCTCTCGCGTGCGCGTGTGTCGATCGCCAAACGCCGGATCGATCTGTGCACTTGCAGGTGCCCCCAGCTCATCTGCCAGCCTAGGCCGCAGACCTGCAGGTGCACCAGACCTTTTTTTTTGTTCCTTTTTTTTTTCCTTGCAGCTCGCCTCCTCTTTGGATTCCAAGCACGTCCAGCGTGTTAGTTAGAATTGTCTTTATTTTTTTCACATAACTGTTTTTTTTGTGTGCGCGCGCTACTTTGTTGTTGTTGTGGTGGCTGTTGAATCGGTGTGTGCCGCTGGGATGGGTGGTCAAGATTGAACCCTCGAGAGTAGTTGAAACGGTGCAGATCCTCTCCAGTTCCTGCAGCAGCTGACAGGTGGGCCATGGGATGTAGGACCTACTAGCGAGTATATATCAACTAGGAAATCGTCGGTGCTCTGTGACATGATTTTATATTATAAAAATATCATTAAGTCAGAGTAGTTAACCCATATAATCATTGGTTATTTTTTCTTAAAAAACAGAATACAGATAAAAAGATGAGACAATATAAACTTTAAAAGGCCATTAAAAATAAAAGACCACGAAACCATTTAAAAACCCTAACCCTACTCTCACTCACTCTCCCTCTCCGTTCTGGCGGCGGGGTGGGGTGGTGGAGACCCGGGGAGGGGGGGCGGCACGAGGACGCCTTGTGCGGCAACAGTGACGGTGTCGCTCCCTCTCCAACGACAGTCGACAGTCAGCCTTTATATAGATTATGTAAAAGCTATTGGTCATTTTAGAGTACATACAACGTGAGAAAATTCTACACACCGATATTTAACATGTCAGAAATTTATGGACCATAATACACCATGTCCTTCTAGTGTGAGTTTGCTGGTGAATCCGTGACAGTGGCAGACCGGCTGTTGCCCACTCCGTGCCGGCGGTGTGCGCAACTGAACGCGAGTTCAGACGAGCAGATAACTGCTTTGATGTTCATGAGGTGACATCTTCTCGTACAGAGTCAAAGAAAGAACACTAGAAATTGGGGGTATCGTTTTTATTTTCGTAGAAGAAAACAAAACAATATGTTTATAAATAAAAAAATATAAATAAAATTTTTACATATGTGTTTTTTAATTTAAATGTCAAGTCTAAAAAATAAATTATAATAAAAAATCTCAAAATCGACTATATATATTTAAGATTAAAAATTTATTTATTTTCGTATAAGCAAAAGCGAAAAAATAGGTACGAGTATGTGCAGCGAATGAGCGAGGTGAAGGCCCAGAGAGGGCAACCTTTGGCGAACAAGAAGTACCCATCATGTTTTTTTAACTTGACGCTATTAATTTGTTATCGACATTTGACTGTTTATTTTATTTATTTATTTTGCAAATATACAAATTATAATTTATTTTAAAATTTATTTAAGTCATAAATCAAATCATAATAAAATAACATACAACTATATTTTTCTAATAAAAACGAATGGTTAAAATATACTAAGAAGCGAAAGACGTCAAATTAGAAAATACGGAAGGAATATCTGCCTGGAAATGACAAGAGAATCCCTCCAAACTGTCGAAAGAGTTCATGGGCCTAAAATGGAAAGCAGAATCCGGTCCAAGCTGTCGAAAGAGTTCATGGGCCTAAAATAGAAAGCAGAACCCGTCCATTGAAATGCCTTGCCATGACATACGGCCAATCGTTGGGCCCGTCAATGGGCATATAACATTTGCCCCTGATATACCTTGCACTTTGTACGGTGTGTTTTCTTATTGATGAAACATGAAAGTTATCTGATTTTTTATAACTAATTAATAGTATAAGTAATGAAATTGATTACTATAAAATTTAAAATCTACTCTATAATTATGAGATGATAAACTTCCGTAGTAGAGATTTCCTTAGCAGGTTTTGAGTCAAAAAGTACCCTTATTAGATTCGTATAAATATTAATAAATCTATATACATATAAAAATATATCTATTGATCCATGAATAAATCTGGGGTCATTGTATGGCTTATTCAGAGAAAAGAAAATGAAACAAAATATTTGCATATAAAAATATTTTGTAAATAAAACTTCTATATATGTTCTTAGGGATCTAAAAGCTATGGCTGAAAAATAAAGTTCAAAAAAGAAAATCATAAGATCACATTTAAATTTAAAATTAAAAAAATTAAATTTTAGTTTATAAGAATAAGTAAAAGTAAAAAGATGAGTAGCGTATGACCAAAATATCATAATAGGTAACGGAGAGGATATTCCAGCAAGTGGATTATGTGGGCATGTGCAAATTCTGTGTCCATGCCTTTCGTATGAAACATGAGTTTAGTGTGGCCCAGCGTTGGCTGTTTGGACGGAGAAGAGCAGAAGGCAGTTCCGCGCGACCGCTATATTTTCGTCGGAATTCAGCGTCCTCCCTGCAGATTTCCCCCCTTTGTTCCAAATAGCACTACGGCCCCAAATTCAAAGATACTTCTCCAATTTCAGACGAGGCGAGAAAGCGACCGAAGCAGGAGTTAGCTAGCACTAGTGACTGCTGTGTATTCGCGAGACAAAACCGGCAACTCTTGCGCCCCGCTGCAACAACCAGGGCCTATTCGGTTTTTGGAAGAAATGCGGCTAGAATCTTATAGCGATTAAGTCGTTTTTTTTGCGCGAAAAATCCGATAAAATTTCAGTGTCCCGAAGGAGCCTCGATGCGAGACCACTTGGTTACCGCATCAACCAGCCGTCCAATCTTCGCACGCCCGCTGGTGCGCTTTGCTACGGGTGCTCCCGTGTCACCGGCAGTACTACGTACGGCCGAGGCTTGTGAAGCCATCGACCGATCGATCGATAGCGATTGGGATTGAAAGCTGAGACTGCATGCATTACGGCCGGTCTCGATCGATGCTGCTGCACTTGGCTTCGCTTGTGAACGATCAGGCCGGTGAATTGACTGGCTTTCTCAGTTTTTTCGAATCAACGACAGCACACAGATACACAAGCTCCATCTCGTTGGACAGGCAAGAACGCGAGATGTATCACGCGTGCATGTGTTTGCCTGCACCGACCATCGCAGTAAGTCCCGTCTTTCATCTTCTGGCTATATTTACATGTTAAATTTTAAATTTTCAACATTTACAAAGTTGATTTTGAGGGGTTTTTTTAATCATAGTTTACTTTTTAGCATTGACTTTTAACTCGCTATAGATATATATAAAAGTTTTTATTCACAAATTATTTTCTATTTGCATATTGATTAACTTTTTCCTTCAAAAAGCAGACTGTCCCATTGCATTAGGATTCAAATCCAACGGCTATTTGTCTAACATTTGGATCAGAAATTTAAATGGATATATTTTTTAAACTACTAAACAAAACAATATATTTCGTATGAAAATTTTCTCTGCTAAGAGTGTCTCATCTAATAGTTATAGGGTGTAGTTTAATTTAGTAGTTTATACGTTAAATAGCTATCATAGAAACTAGATAACCCCCTGATCCTAAATCTTGGCCATCTCAAACACCAACTAGTTATTTGGCCAAAATTTAGAACTCAAGATTTCATAGCGTCTTTAAGAGAATGTATAAATTTTGACTCTCTAAATCTTAATTTAGCCATCCATGTTAAAAGATTTTGTCACTAAATTGATGTACACTGTAACAAACTTTATATCCTCACTCTCTAAGTCTTAACAGTCGAGAGAATGACTCGTGTACCTAACCATGTAGAACCCACAGCTGCAGATAGTAGTCCTGTTGTGTGGCCATGTGGGGTGACTTGCCATATCTGGCCATTAAGAAGTTATGTTAAGTTATTTAAATAGCATGCAAATTAAATATACAGTCTCTTGAAGGATATTTTTTCAGTACAATTACTAAAATTTGGTATGTTAAGTCAAATAACTAGTCTATTGGAGATGTTTTCAGCTTCTAGATACCGATGATTATTTGTACATGCGGTTAGTATAAGAAGGACACACAGACTCATCGACAAAACCAACAAGCGACACTTATAGCATCAACGAAAAAAATTATCAAATACTTATCTATACTAAATTCTAGCAGTTATATTAAAAAATGATCACCCATATGACTTGTTATGTCATCTGAAATAACTAAAATTGCCCCTCAATAACCAAATTTAGCAAATCTATTTTACACCAAGCTGAATGGCTATCCATGGGTCCTATAAGGATGAAGAGAGTATACAGAGAGTATGTCGAAGATGTTGGAGTCTGCAAAATTTAAATAGTGTTAACTAGCTGTTATTGTTTATAGAGTGGAGGAGAGTACGTTGAAATGCAGTCGATTTAAACATATAATTTTTTACATAGATGACTGAGATTTAGAGAAACATATTTTAGTCAATGCTCTTAGTATGTACGCACGACAGACCACGGTACCAAATAGACCTCTCTCCGAGATCGATTGACCAATATAGCTATTCACTTCCCTTTCTCTTTGGTCAGTGGCCGATCGAGCTGGGTCCGTGTTCTTAGTGACGATGTGGTGACGTGGAGATGATGTCTACATACTACCGTACGACGACGACGGCGTAATAAAGTATGGTAGACCCAATATATATACAGGGTGTAGGGGGTGATCGTGTGTATATTTATAGTATTTGTAAATAGAATTTTTATATATGTATTTTTATCGGTCTAAAAATAAAAGTCTTAGAATACACTTCCGGAAAAAAATCCATGTTAAAAATTTAAAATTTAGCTTATAAGTATAAATATAAGTAAAAATATAGTACGATAGCATTTTTTTCTAATATATATACATGACGATAGATATATAGAAACTAAAAGCACGCATGCCTAGCTTAGGGCACGTACAAAGGTGCTTATTAGCCGACTCTCTTGATCGTCATATAAACAAATTTGGTAACGTGGATGAAAGAGAGAAAATGAGAGAGAAAAACTGTTGTCATGCATGACAACGGCTTAGAGTTAACTCTTAGCATTTATTAAAAAAACTTTCTTGCAGGAGTATGTATAAAAAGGAAACTAGCATAATAAAAAATATTTTATTGCATTAATGTAAAAACTAGACCTGACTCTATCTTTGTACTATCATTATAAAATTGAATTTTTTTACTGGCGTGGCTTGATATATAGCCCATAATGAACTGTAACATTGAACATGCCCTTAATTCATCAACAACGACATGCTGAATTCAACCCGAATTTAAGCACGCCTGTACGATGGAATGGAATCTATATGCATGCATGACTGCGTGGCGTTCCGACCAGCAAGATGGATAATATCCACCGGCCCGCCGTTGCACCGACCAGCGCTGCGGTGCAACGGTCGTCTCGTCGCCGCCGTTCAAGTTCGGGCGGCCGGCGGCGGGACTGGCTTTCATCACGCCCAGTAGTACTGCAGATGCGTTCGTGCTAGCGGATGCCGGTCATTACGTAATGCTGCATCAATTCGACTACCATCGTCCTTCTGTTCCTAAATGTTTAACGTTGTTGACTTGTTTAACATCGTTGACTTTTTTAAATAAATATTTGACTATCTCTCTTATTCATTTTTTTAAATATAAAAAACTATATATATGCATAAAAGTATATTTAACAATAAATGAAATAATATAAAAATAATTAATAATTATGTAATTTTTTTAAATAAGACGAATAGTCAAACGTTTATAAAAAAGTCAATGGCATCAAACATTTTGGGAAGAGGAGTATATTATAATACTTGTTTCGATTTTTATTATGTTTAATGCGGTTGATTTTTTATAAATGTTCAACTAATCAAATTGTTAACAGAAAAATTATCATTTATATTTGTTGATTTATTACAGCTTTGCAAGTACTCTAAATCGTTTATGCTTATCCTTATATGTCAAAATTTGAAATTTTAATATTAAATTTAGAGTTAATTTTAAGATTTTTTCAGCAAAGTTTATTTTTTATCATTGACTTTTAGATCGATATATATATATATATATAATTCATCCATAAATTATTTTCCAATCGTCACTTAGAGTTTAGTGCATCATCACCGTCAAAGTATACATAACCTACTCTGCCAGATTCAACGGTGACTCCAACTGAACAACTGAACAGTGGATACACCATCCTCTCCCTCCATCGTCTAAAGGCCCCAACAAAATACGAAAAAGGGCAAGTGCAATCTCGTGAAGCCAAACCAGTAGTAGTACACTAGTACTAGTACGTACAAGTACTCCACACGGTCGCAGGCGGAGACGACGACGACGAAACGCACCCGGACAGCGACGCGAAGCGAAGCGAGGACGGCAGGCAGGCCAGAGGCATCGACGAGAGCCGCTGCACTGCACACCGCGTTGGCGTGCTTTTCGGCCTCGTGCAACACAACACAGCACAAAAGCCACGCCACATCACCCCACCACACGTCACGCGGTCGGCCTCCCTGCCCCCCTCCCCCTACCCCTCCCCGCGTAGGCGTAGGCACCGTCGCTTTCCCACCCCCCGTCCTTTTCCTTTCTTTTTTGCTTGCAACTGGTCAATCAAACATCCCGAGGAGTACTGCTGCTAATCCATTCGGACCATTCCATTCCGTTCGCGCCCACCAAACCATCCACGATTCGCCTGCGTCTGCGTCGCGGCTCCTCCCGCGACACCGCACCGCGGCGCCGTAGCATAACGCGCGTCCCAGGTGGCAACTCTAGATAAAAGATAAAAATATTAATTGGTTTTATAGAATAAGTAATGAAATTAGTCCCTACAAAATTTAAAATTGATATTTTAAAAAATATAAATGAGACAATAAACTTCTTTATAATCTTTTTTTAAAATATATCGTCTAACTGTTTAAAAAAACATCCACTTAAAAGTGGTAATAAATATTTGTAGAAAAAATACATACAAAATTCCATGCCATTTTGTTATTCCACCCTGCCAATTCAACACGGAGTGACTATAGTGAGCCGTTTTCTATAATTCTAGCATTCCGTTTATGTTTATATATCAAAATTTAAATTTTTACTACTAAATTTATTTTAGGGTATTATCCCTTATGTTTATTTTTCAACTTTTAACTTTTAAATCGCTAAATATACTGTCAATCGCCCTCTAGCACGAGGTCCATACGAGGCAAACCACTGAACTGGCCGAATTTAGTGAGTTCCTAAACAGCCGCGACAGTACTAGCGCTACATGGCCATATGTAGTACTCCTTCCGTTCCAAAATAAACCAATTTTTCATTTTTTATCTTCAATTTTTGATTCTTCGTCTTATTCAAAAATTTTTTACGATTGATATTTTTATTTTTATTAGATGATAAATCATAAATAGTACTTTACGTGTGACTAATTTTTTTTCTAATTTTCTGAAAAATTTTTAAATAAGAAACGTTGGATACGAAAACCGAAGAATTAGTTTTTTTTGAACAGAGGGAGTATGTGCCTGGATGCAGCAGGCAGCCGTTGCAGACTGCAAATCCTGGGCTCCTGGCTGGCTGGCTGGCTGGAACCAAACCCTACGAAACTTGCCATTCGTAGCAGAGATGCATCATGCACATACGCCGCCAGCCCACGCTCTCTAGGTAAGCTCCAGCTGCCATCTCGGGTGTTGTTTAGATTTAGAAAATTTTGGGAAGAAGTGTCACATCAAATGTTTGACCGGATATCGGAAGAGGTTTTGGACACGAATGGAAAAACGAATTTCACGGCTAGCGTAGAAACCGCGAGACGAATCTTTTGAGCCTAATTAATCCGTCATTAGCACACGTTGGTTACTGTAGCACTTATGGCTAATCATAGGATAATTAGTCTCAAAAGATTCGTGTCAAGATTTCTCCATAACTATGTAATTAGTTTTTTGATTCATCTATATTTAATGCTTTATTTAGGTGTCCAAAAATTTGATGTGAGGTTTTTAGAATTTTTTTTTAAGAACTAAACAAGGCCTTCTTGTTATGGAACATGAACATCCCATTCGCAGCCACCAACCATCAAGATGTGATTACATTTGTGGTGGAAAAAAAATGGCAGCACGGCATTAAGTTGGTGCTCCCTATGTTGGGATCCTTATCTGCGTTTATATGGAATGCTTGGAAGATATTTGAATGCTTCAAAAATGATAACGTTTGGGGGAAGGGGGGGGGGGGAGGCAATGTATAAGTTATTATATTTTATCGGTAAACTTTTTATACATGTGTTTATAGTAATCAAAAATAAATATAAAAAAATAAGATACAATCCTAAAGTAAATCAAAGTTTGAATTTTAATTTATAAGCATAAATTTAAGGAAAAAAGATAGGGAGCTTAATATCTCCAAACCAGGTGGAAATATTGAAAGTGCCATTATGTGCCGTGAATGTGGACATGAAGTGGTATGTATCCAGATGCTCTGCCTCAAAACATACAAAAATGACAAGTGAAGCATTAATTGCTTACTGAAAAAACCAGCTTTCCCTTAATTTTTCAATGAAAGGAAGGAAAGCATAAAAGAAAACAATATGAATTGCAAGATGTTTAACTAACAGACTTTTAGTTTGTACACAACGGATAGAAATTTACTAATAGGCCTACTCACAAGTCGGATCATATTTCACTCACCACTTCCGACGTTAAACACGGACACATATGTACACGATAATAGCCCATCATGCACATGGTTTTAACTCACAATAGATGATTGCGCGCGAAGGCCCCCTCCCACCCGTGCCGCATTTAACTCCTTCTTGCCGTGCCGACCACGTTACCTCATGAAACATGTGAATGCACGGCAAGATTTTACTACAAACCCATGCATCGTCTATAAAAATGGCGCGAACTATTACACGAGCTAAACTAGTGTCAAAATAACTAGTTTAGCTCATGTAATATATTTAAACAAATATATACATTTCGCAAGACACGTCGGGTCGATAGTCGCCGTAGCCTAAACGTTGGGGGGTCAATCCATCCATGTGCAATTTTATTACCCGGTAAAATAAAACGCCAAATCCCAACCGGCACAGGCACGCGGCATTTGAATATATTTTGCAGCATAGAATAATACGGAATCAGAGCTTCACAGCAGAGTACGGCGCTCGTGTGTACAACACCGGGGTGAGCAAAGCAAACGACGAAACAAGACAAAAAAACACAAAAAGAATCTCGGCCACTGCCAGGTGGGCCCAGGAGGAGGCGGCGGCACCACCATCGGTGACGCCATCGCATCGCGTCGCCCTCCCCTCACTCGGTTTCTCCGTTCTCCCTAGCCGCGTGAGCCGCGGTTGCATCCCATCCATTCCATCGCTCGCTCGCTCGCTCTTCCGCCCGCCTTCCTCTTCCTCCTCGCCGCGCTTCCGCGTGGGGCCCACCTCGCGCCCCCCGTTACCTATATATAAGCCCCACTCCCCGGCCGTCTCCTTCCTCCTTCCAAGTCCAAGGCATAGCTCTCGTCGGAGATCTTGAGGTCGCGGCTCGATCGCTAGCTAGCTACCAGCTGTACAGTCTGTAGGATGAGCTCGCTCACGGCGGCGCAGTTCCGGTCGCTGTTCGAGATGGTGGGTGGCGGGGAGGACATGTCGTCGTTTCTGTTTGGTAATCTGGTGGGGGACGAGACACCGGCGGCGGGGGAGGTGGAGGTTCCGGTGGTGGGGACCGTGGGGTTCGGGAAGAGGGCGTGGGAGGAGGGGGAGGGGGTGGGGGCGGAGGCGGGAGCGGCGAAGAGGCAGCGGTCGCCGACGAGCTCGAGAGAGAATAGCAGCGGGAGCAATGAGGGGGGAGGGCAGGAGGAGGGGTCGGAGGCGGCGGGGAGGGTTGGAGGCGGTGGTGGTGGGCGCCGGCTGTGGGTGAAGGAGAGGGACCATGAGTGGTGGGACATGGTGAGCAGCCCGGAGTACCCGGACGAGGAGTTCAGGAAGGGGTTCCGCATGTCGAAGGCCACGTTCGAGATGGTGTGCGAGCAGCTGGCCGCCGCCGTCGCCAAGGAGGACACCATGCTCCGCGCCGCCATCCCGGTGCGCCAGCGGGTCGCCGTCTGCGTGTGGCGCCTCGCCACGGGGGAGCCGCTGCGGCTGGTGTCCAAGCGCTTCGGCCTCGGGATCTCCACCTGCCACAAGCTCGTCCTCGAGGTGTGCGCCGCGATGAAGGCCATGGTCATGCCCAAGGTGGTGCGGTGGCCGGAGGGCGCCGACGCGGCGGCCATCGCCGCGGAGTTCGAGAGGATCTCTGGCATCTCCGGCGTCGTCGGCGCCATCTACACCACCCACATCCCCATCATCGCGCCCAAGTCCAACGTCGCCTCCTACTACAACCGCCGCCACACGGAGCGCAACCAGAAGACCTCCTACTCCATGACCGTCCAGTGCGTCGTCGACTCCGCCGGTGCCTTTACCGACGTCTGCATCGGCTGGCCGGGCTCCAACTCCGACGAGGAGGTGCTCGAGAAGTCGGCGCTCTACCTGCACCGCGGCGTGCCCGGCCTCATCCAGGGCCAGAACCAGTGGGTGGTCGGCGGCGGCAGTTTCCCCCTCATGGACTGGATGCTCGTGCCCTACACCCACCAGAACCTCACGTGGGCGCAGCACATGTTCAACGAGAGGGCCGCCGGCGTGCGCGCCGTCGCCCGCGACGCCTTCCGCCGCCTCAAGGCGCGGTGGGGCTGCCTCCAGAAGCGCACCGAGGTGAAGCTGCTCGACCTCCCCACCGTCCTCGGCGCCTGCTGCGTCCTCCACAACATCTGCGAGCGCAGCGGCGACGTCGTCGACCCCGACAACGCCTTCGAGCTCTTCGACGACGACATGGTCGCCGAGAACGCCGTCCGCTCCCCCGCCGCCGCGCACGCCCGCGACGCCATCGCCCACAACCTCCTCCACAGCGGCGCCGGCGCATCGTCCTTCTTCTAATCCAGCAAGCATCCATCGCCTTCCTCCCTTGGTCCGATCAACAGCGAGACCAAACAAACAACCCAACCAAAAAAAAAAAAGATTCATATTTTAGGTTAATTAGGAGCTGCTCCATTTTTTGTCGGAAATGGAGCAGCGAACAGTTCCTAGTCTCAAACTCAAAGCAAACATTAGTTTCTCGTTTTGGATTTTCGATTGATTTGGTTCTTTTTAGATCTGGAGAGATTGTTTTGATGGGGTTGTAATTACCTTCATAATCTTGTATCCCCCAGACTATATATATCAATTAATCAAACAATGAAAATTTTCATTTTTTGCCAAATGAAATGGATCAGATTCTCCTTTTACTCTTCGTGTGGGCTCTTGCTTTGGTTGATCGTGGCTCATGGAGATCTTTGAATTGACCAAAGTCAGAGCAAGAATAATCATCCATCTGCTTCTTTGTTTAATGAGAATTCCTTATGATTCAGCTTGCCGTATTAGGAGGCAACGTGCCACTCATGGCCATACTAATGATCTCTCTACTTGATAGTTAGGGATGGATTTGGAAATCAATTAAGAGAAAAAAAATTAGTGAGAGCACAACCTGGCAATGCTGTAGTAGCTAGCCTGTAGCTGCTTTCTATCTACTGCCTTGACTAATTACGCCCCAGATTGCAACTACTAGGAGGATAAGGATGTTCACAGCTTGTTACCATATTAGAGAATACTAATTACTGCGGGCTCCACGGTGATTACACACTTGCTACTCTAGACGATCGATCTCGATCTCTCTCTCTCTCTGTTTGATGAAAATGGAAAGGAGTTATGTTCAGATAATTGGAAAGTTGAGACTCGAGTTTGAAATTTGAAAACACAATCCTTGCGGGGAAAATATTTTCAATACAACTGTTAACACTGGAGATTAATTGCAGGCCAAATCTGAATTGACAACGTGTTATTGCGATTTCACTGTACCCAGACAATTTGTCACTGACGGTGTCTTAAAACAGAGCTTACCAGGAGAATTAGACCTGAAGCTGTGCTGTCGTGAAGAAACGAGACAGTTTAGGTTTAAGCATGACTCTCTCATGTGACTCAAATCTACAGATGTGGATTCATTAATTCACACACACACAAAAAGAACCGCAGTAAAGCCATGTGGATGCAGTATGTTGAGACCCTGAGAAATCCGTTGACCGGATTATATATACGGGTTGACCTCACTATGAAACTAAGGCCATTTTTAGATGGCAAAAAATTTTAGAGAAAGGGTCACATGGAACGTTTGACCGAATGTCGAAAGTAGTTTTTGGACATGAATGAAAAAAAGAATTTCACAGCTCGGCTGGAAACCGCCTGACGAATTTTTTTAGCTTAATTAAGCCGTCCTTGGCGCATGTTGGTTAGTGTAACACTTATCACTAATTATGTAGTAATTAGGCTCAAACGATTCATCTTGAGATTTCTCCATAACTGGACAATTAATTTTTTGTTTCTTCTATATATATAATGCTCCATTTAAATATCCAAAAATTTGATATGATGTTTTTAATAAACTTTTTAGAACAAAACTAAGACCTAAAGCAAACGTCAGTTTTATCACTGATCTGTGCTGCTACTGAAGGGCGATGGTTTGGCTTACTTGTGGAAAAACCAAACAACATATTTATAAATAAAAAAAATATTTGCGAATAAAATTTTATACGTGTATTTTGAGATATCTAAAAACCAAGGCTAAAAAACAAATTATAATTAAAAAAATACGGAGTTGATATCTGTATGGAGACTAGTACCAGCAGTAGATCAGTAGTGGATTTCGCTTCAGACTTCGGATCATGGTTAGGTGTACAAGGTTATGTGCAGTACTACTGCTGAGAGGAAAAACGAAAGCGTTGTGTTCTCCCCTGAGGGCAGATTTGGAGGCATACCACAGCCGAGGAAACCGTGCCGACCAAGATGCGTATGAACTCGCGATCAACGTCTTTTTTCTTTTGGAAATTAGTAGTATTGTTACTTGCACTAAAGAAGACGACGTTGACGACCTTGACTCCCATCGTTTCGATTAGAAAATCTAAAAAGTGTCATTGACAAACGTCTAAGTATAAGAAATGCTATTGATGAATATGGGTTATAAGAAATACCATCTTACAAACAAATTTGTCTGAAAAATGTTCATCGTCGTTAGGGTTATTTTGACGGTACCCTAACGGCAATGACATTTGTCAAATAAATTCGTTTGTATGATGACATTTCTTAGAACTTATATTCGTCAATAGCATTTCTTAGTGTTTGTCAATGGTATTTGTTACATTTTCTCTTTCGGGTTATGTTTGGACTTATTTGCCATGTATAATGATAGTGATGAATTTTAAAAAGGTCCCTCTGCTATGAATAACAAACAACAAGAGGAAAAGACAAACGGGAGACAAAAAGATAGAGAACCATTATTATTTGAGGCAATTATCACTGTTTCGATCTAATACTGATTTTACCCATTTTTTAGGGTTTTTATTTTTACCCATGTTTTTTTTAACTCAATCAACAACTTGCCTCTCTTTTAGATGGAGTATATTAATGATGTTAAGTTAGTCGTTAAAATACCATTTTACTCTTTGTCGGTAATTTTATTTTTATCCTTGTGTTCTTAACCGTGCTTCTTTGATGTATATGTACTGCCGTGATTTAGAATAGAGAGAAAAACAACAAATGATAAAAGATATAAGGATAAAATTGTTCACATGAAAGTGGATACAAAAGCATATATGAATGATTAAAACAACGAGGAAAGATTATTACAACTAACCATTCATCTCACAAAACCTACTGTATCGGTCTCCCCTGTCTTGCAAACGTGAGAGTGAAACCCGAGGTCTCACCCACTGTATTTTATAGGCTGAAAACCCTATACAAAACAAAAGGGCTCCTAGGGAGAAACCCTAACTCAGATGAATTTACAGACCCACAGATCTGATCTCTACGACCTTGTAGAACCAGCCACGTCAGCCGGCCACACGGAGGGCCACAAGAATCCTCTCCCTCCATAGAGGATCCCCCTCGGCTGGCAGCCTCCTCCGTGGGGTCCACTTGGCAGACGAGCATGCTTGGGCCGCGCTCTCATTCGCCAACTGGGCCGGTGGCCTCCGCCTTGGGCTGGGCTGCACGGGCCCAGTGGCCTGCCTTGCACGCGCGGCGCTAGCCTCCCGTGCGACTGGGCCGCCAAGCCTGCCAGGCCGTCCAGTCGCGGGCCGCCTCCTCGCGCGCGCACGTGCGCTTGCTACTGTACTGCTGGCAGGTGCCGTGCTGAACCGATTCCTGTTGCTTGGGCCATGTCCCCCGCTAGCCCATGATGTCCACACAAACTAATCCAAATGACGATTTTTTTTAAAAATTATTTATTAAATAATTTACAAATTTAATTTTACATTTCAAAAAAATCACAAAACTAACTTGTGGAAATGTGACGTGGCAAACGGCCACTCGATCACGACGAACGGCCGGAAACGGCGGCATGGCAAATTTTGCATTTAGGCCCTCTCCACCCTTTATAATAAGGACGGAGAGGGCCTAAATGTAAAATTTGTCGTGCCATTCAGAAATTTTATGATTTAACCGTGGCTTGATACATATATGTATAATATATGAGATTGTTTAATTAATAGTACTACTTGGCTTAGTGGTCACTATCCCCCTCTTCTATTAGGAGACCTAGAGTTAAATTCTCGCAAGAGCATATTTTTTATTTCTTTTTTTTTCTGCCAGGTCTCGAAGACCAAAAGATTAATTAAATATCACTGTCATGCTTAGCTACTGCCCTACTACTAGTAGCAAGTTTATACACTGTTAATTTGGGGCAAGCTAAGACACGATGCGGCGGCATTTTTGTGGGAATATTTTGTCCGTCCGTGATCGATCGATCGATGATATATATGCTCATATAGATATATGATGCATCCAAGTAAGTATATATCCAGCTAGATCATGATAAGCATGCATGTGGTACGTGCACTTTGCACTTAACCTACATAAAGATATGCTTCTCTTGGTATATATCCCAGCGTTCCGTGTTTCTCGACCCTCTCACGCGTAGGATATGATGCATGGAATGGTGGATTAGCGCGTATGATTGATTGAGTATTAGCTAAAAATACTTTAAAAATAAATTGATGTGATTTTTAAGCAAATTTTCTGTAGAAAAAAAATACTATCTTTTAGTTGTTTGGATGGTCATAAGTGTTCTTTTTCTCAGATTTTACTTGCATGCCATTTGAATTTTTAAATGGTATATTTTATATAAAATATTTTTTTATAGAATTTCATCATCTCATATTTCTATAATAGATTTTCAACCTTATAATAGTTAATTTTATTATTTATATTATTAAATAACTGAAAAGAATCAAACAATTTTTTATCCTTGATCAACAAAATAACGTAACCCAACCCTAGTACTGGCTATAACGCTAGGAGTTGTCTTTAGCCAAAAAAGGGCAGCTGATCGTGATGTTAGCCGTCCGTTTTTGGTTACGTACTTAATTTGATGTGCATCCCTCTAGCTATCATATATCCTCCATCAATCAGCTCTAGCAAGCTGGATCACATCGACGCCAAGGGATCAATATATTCTCTTTAAGTTAACATTTATAAGTTTAACTTTTTTCTAAAATTCGCATAGGATTTATACAAAGTTTGGATCCTACGGGCTTACGGGCTTAGAGCGTGAGTCTTAGCTGTCATGAACCTGGTTCCGCTCTACGTTGGTATATATAGGCTTGAACCCTAACTGTTCTGAGCCTTGTTCTTTTCCTTTCTAATTATATATGGATTTTTGTTGGTATGTTTATCAATCTTCTAAACCCAACATGTTCTGATCAAAAGAATCCTATATAAATTGTTTTTATGATACATTCTGAAAATAAAAGTGCTCCTACCTTAAATTTAAATTAAATTTAAATAGTTATCATAAAATCAGATCTCGTGATAAAAGAAAAAATCTAACATAATGCTATAGCTATGTACGGCGAAGTGTGAAGCCGGCGGGGACAAGATATAAGTCGGCGAAAAAAGAAATATATGATCTAGCTATAGCCTATAAAACACTACTAGCTTGAGTAAGCTGTAAGCATGCACATTGATCTTATCTAGCTTCGTCTTCTTTCGCCCGTCAGCTTGCTCCAATAATTCAGTTCTTCTCCACAGTTGATTAATTAATCCGCCGAAGAATCATATATCGTCAGGAATAAGATGGATCATGGCATCATGCATGCGTGCTATATCTTGCTACCAATATGCGTTGTTTCGTGTTTTCACTTGTACTTATATAAGCCAAAAAAATAGTTTTTTAATTTTAAATTTAGAATTGATTTTGGAAGTTTTTTTAACTGAAGTTTATTTTCCAACATTGACTTTTGAATCGCTAAGAATAAGTAAATAAAAGTTTTATTTATAAAATATTTTTTATTTATAAATATGTTATTTAACTTTTTCAATAAAAAACCAAACTAATTAACAATCAACCCGTACCTATCCGTCTCTTTCTTTTTACTCAGCAGACATGCGATTGTTCAATTTAAACTCGTTCAAATCGATCGATCCAATCAGCGCCAGCTGGTTGATCACTTGTAGTTCTCTTCTGGAGTAACGATGGAGAGATCAGCATCGCAAAGAGATTCCAAATTCTTCAACTTTTGCAAAAGCCGATCCATCTAATCTATCAAGAGCTGCAATATTTTATGTAAAAATATACTGTAGCTGTATCATCTCCCATCCACATAATAAACAATGGCAAAGAAATTAGGGTAAAGGGCTACCTCTCCCTATGGGAAGACGACACACCAGTGAATCATTTATTTGCCTTTAGCTTGATGATCATCTGGAAATGGGGCATGGTCCCCTAGCTGCGCATTTCGTCAATTAGTACGCATGGCTAATTAGACTGATGATCTATTCGATCATCCAAGTTAATAAAGGTGGCACTGATCATTAGATAAAGACTAGCTCCTTAGAGCAGGTACAATAGCAAGCTAGCTGTAAGCATATTTTAAAGAGATAAGATGAGAGAGAAGAGATGTGAGCTACTAATTTATAGCCAGCTGCACACGGACTTCAAGAAAAATGCGTGTGTGACATGTGAGCCCATGTATTGATGTTTTATAGGTAGCTATTGTATGAATTGGCTATTAGATTGAATTGGAGCTAGTTATTGACTATATTATTGAACTTGCTCTTAATGTACACTATATACCGCTCTCTTTGTTCCATATTTTAAAACATTTTGAAAATGTATAGATTAATTTATATATCAATGGTATTTGTTTATATATGTTTAGATTCATTGGCATACATATAAATATAAATACAAAATCCTTTTACTAATGGTCCAACAAATTAGACACACCTTTTACTAGTAAAATCCTTCCTCATAGTATTGGTAGTGTAGGTAAGTACCCCAAAAATTTTAGAATTATCATGTCATTTATATAAAAAAAATACCCATACAATGGTTATATTCCATCCATACTGGCTAGTTTGTATACATCACTAGTATAGTGTACCATCAAACAACCCTCAAATAAGGGTCGAGTATAATTGAGATGCAAACCATGCAACTTTGAATTTAATTTAGAACCCAATTTTAGATCAAATTTAGGTTTCTTTTCATTATTTTCGCTACTCCTCCTTATAGTTTGCACCACCAAGCTTCATATATAGTAGTAGTAGGGTAGTAGAAGTTTTGCCATAACATTGTGCTTCGTTGAATCAGTCATGTTACTCATGTACACATGTCTTCGGCTTATAAGACGTAGTCGAGAACGTATCAACCAAACAAACCCTTAATTATTTTTACTTAATTTGTGTTCAGCTATGTTAAGTTTCCTGCTAGCTTTGTGCCTTTCTTGTCCATTAATTTCCAGTATTAGCACCAATGGGAGAGAGCAAAGTTTGCCCTTTCAGGAAAAGGGAAGGCGGCCACAAAAGGTCTTCCAGATGCCACACACGTGCCTTTTACAATTATTCATTAATTTGTCTCTTGATTTTGTTTAGCATTAATTGTACTTAAATTTGTTCTATGCACACAAGAAATAAAGTCGGCCATTACTTGCTAGAAAGCACTGCACGAACACTATTTTTTGTTAGGAATATATGCCTCAGATGATTTGAATATGTCGAAAATGCAATATATGTATAATTGTGACACATTCATGAATTGCTTTCGAATAATTCAGTTGCACAACCTACAGCAAAAGGTTGGCCACAGCTACTGTAAAAAGTAATTGTTGCAAGAATAATCCAGATTGTTTAACAAGCGCTGCTCCTTTTAATCAGTTGAATTTTGCTGGCAATAAAGTAAGCCCGTAATATATTGTAAATAAAAAGTGGATTCTTGGAATGCACTACGCTAGATAATAATTTAATTATCGCCGTATATTTATCAGTGACAACACACGTAGCTAGCGTCGATTAGTTGGTAGTTAGATCGACCACTAGTGGATCTAGCTACAAAAAGTCCACAAAGTTAACCATATATATACACATATATACACAGTAATGAACCCAGAAAAAAATTACCGGGGTCCAATACATACTAATTATCTAATTTTATACTTATATACTAATTAATATGATATAATTAAGTAAGAGTTAAATAATTTACCCGACGTCCTCGACCAGGAAACAATATGTAGGTTCACCACTGTATATATTTCTATGTCTGAAGGATGGGTATTACCTACGCTGAGGTGAGATTAAGTTTGTGTGAATATGGCAATTAAACTCGGTGTGTATGTCATAAAGTAATTTGTCCTACAAAAGTGTAGTTTTAGGCTTTTAGCTAGTCAAAAAACAAACAAAACATGAGTTTAAAAGATTTTTTTGTACCTTTCATTAGCATGTAGAGCAAATGAGGAGGACAAAACAAGGAGAATGAAGGGGTAATATAGGTTCGGTGGTCAAACCAAGAAGAATTAAAAAAGATAAGCATTATTAAAAGGAGGTCTAGTGGACCACAATCTAAAATTTGTGACAAATTCATAGCATAAAACAATACTCCATCCACTCCAAAATATAACTACTTTTATAATTCAAATATTGTTTCATAACTTAATTATTTCCTATCCTCCTAGGTTTTTACCAACTAGCCCTAGGGGTAGGGCCACCTATCGGCCACCCACTCACCTAGGGAGTACTGTCAGGATAACCATGAACTCCTTCAATCAAAAAAGAAATCCTATAATTAGATGTGATCCATCATAGTCCAACGAATCTAAATAAATATATGACTGAATTTATAGTATTAGTATATGTTACATCTAAGTTTTTATAGAGGCAGAAAGAGTAATTTTCTACGTGCACCGTAGAACTTTTGCTCCCGAGAAGGGCACGAGTCCAGAATAATACACTTTTTATCTTGTCCCTCATCTCTCGAAACAACGCTTGGATTTCGTTCCAAGAGACGAAAGCACCGAAGAGAAAACTCATATATAGTGTGGCCGTTAATTACATATATGCAAGGTGGTAGTTATGTACGTCTTAAATTAATTTCACAAGGGTAAATTTTGCGTTCAAAACATGTCATCCAATACTATATATCCATGCTGAAATATATTCTGATAGGGTAACTCTCCGGTGCATTTTACTGATAGTATTACACTACTAGTAAAAAAGATATGTTTATACTTTGTTAATTAATTGATTAGTAGTATTTTGTAATTTTGTTTTTTTGCAATAAAGATCACAATAAAAAAGACGATATTACCCCTTCAAATTTCTACTACACCCAATATTGTTAGTAGTATAATTTAATTAATCACAGTCGTCTGATAAAAATATATCAACAATATAGATTAAACTCTACTACCAGTAAAATGCACCGGACTCAGCCCAATTCTAACATAGAGGGAGAGATCATCATACGTAGAAACGAACAAGAGAGAGGTCAGAGAGGAATGGCCGGCAGAGATGACCCAAGGTGATTGGCTGGAAGTGGCGGTGTGCAGATAGATGGATGGAGGCTCATGTGGGTTAGGTTAAATTTTGGTTTGGAATTACAAGGCGCATTGGGAGAAGTAGTGCTTGCACCCACCACCGCCGTTGCATGCTTTTTTTTCATCAGAGATTCAGAGAGCAGCAGCAGAATAGTGACAGGATCGAGTAGTCAAGCCCTGGACCATGCATGTCCCATATAGCTGGAAAGAAGCAAGATTCTTGCATATATGGCGGACACAGATAGATAGTGCTATGCACATTTGTGATGAACTTTTCAGTATATCGTATTAAAGCATATCACCGAAAGAAAGAATAAAATTTAACTCTTTAAATCTTAATTAAGCTATTTATGTTAAAAAAATATCTCTAAATTGATGTCACTCTAACAGACACACTATCCATACTCTCCAAATCCTAACGCCGAGAGAATGACTTGTGGGCCCAACCATGTTGGATTCTGTTAGGTAGGAGGATGACTTGCTAGATTCAAATCGTCGACAAGTCAAATAGGTAGTTTCTTGAAGGATAAATTTTTTAACATGATTGCTAAAATTTGATATGGCAAGTTAAATAGGTATATAGTCTCTTGAAGATGCTCTTATGTATATATATGACATCCTTTTATTTAATTTGCATCAATCGTATGTAGTAATCGAATGATGGTTGTTTTGCAGCTGAAAACAGAAAGGAAAAGAGTGATCATTTTCTTTTCTGTAAAGTTGTGGGCTGTGTATGCATGCAGATGGTCCAAGCTAGCCTCCAAAGCAAGCTTATCTCGTTCATGGCGTGCAGTGCTTGTCCCACATAAGGAATAGATCGAGATGGAAGAGAGAAGCCGGCTACAGCTAGCAGGTGGTGACATGAAAAACTATTTAGGCCTTGTTTAGCTGCAAAAAAATTTTAGCAAAAGGGTCATGTCAAACGTTTGACCGGATGTCGGAAAGGGTTTTCGAATACGAATGAAAAAACAAATTTCAGATTCCTCCTAAAAACTGCGAGACGAATCTTTTGAGTCTAATTAATCCGTCATTAGCACATGTTGGTTACTGTAGTACTTATGGCTAATCATGTCCTAATTAGGTTCAAAAGATTCGTCTCACAATTTCCCCCGTAACTGTGTAATTAGTTTTAATGTTCATGTATATTTAATGTTTCATTTAGGTGTTCAAAGATTCGATGCAATGTTTTTGAGAAATTATTTTGGGAACTAAACAGGGGCTTAATTCATCTCTCCCTTCAGTTGTTACATCAATCGGCCAATGGCGGCATCTCCCCGTTTTATTCCATTCAAACGGAAACTGCCCAAGTAACCCATCCCCTTGAGCTCCCTATAAATACCGTACCATCCCCTCCACATCTCACCACCAAATCAACAGTAATGTTGTACAGGTTCAGGCAAGCAGAGAGAGGTTCTTGAGAGAGAGAGAGATCTAGAGAGATCTAGAGAGATCTAGAGAGAGAGAGAGAGATCACTAGCTAGCTACTTTGATGTTAATATGACTTGGTTTGTGTTGTTGTGCTGTGTGTGTGCTTGCAGTTCAGTTAATTTGTGGGGAGGAAGGGGAGTGAGAGGTGAGGCTGACAGAAGAGAGTGAGCACACATGGTGACTTTCTTGCATGCTGAATGAATGAGATCAGAGAGAGGAATGATTCATGCTTGAAGCTATGTGTGCTCACTTCTCTCTCTGTCAGCCATTTGATCTCTCTTTCTCTTCTCCCTCTCTTGTATGCTGTTTTCTCTCTCTCTCTCTCTTATTTGAGCTAATTTGAGATACTATACTTGAGCATGTATGAGGGTAATGGTGCTGATTAATTTGGAAGTTGACAGAAGATAGAGAGTGAGCACTCATGGAGTGTCATGGTGCTTCCTTTACATATATAAGGATTGTTAAGGAGGCATGCTGGGGGCTATACATGTGTGCTCACTTCTTTGTCTGTCAGCTACATGCTGATCAGGCCTCATTTCTTGTTGCATGAGAGTTTCAATCACACCACATGCATACATACATGCTTGTTCATATTTTCCTCAAAAAACAAACATGCTAATTTGCATATGTACTATATATATCTCTAGGGTTTTATAGTTAATTTGTCTTACGAGGTATTAGGCTGCTTGCTGTACTGGGTGGAGAGAAAGAGAGATCTATGGGTTTTGGAGATCTGACAGAAGAGAGTGAGCACACACGGTGCTTTCTTAGCATGAAAAAGCCATGCTGGGAGCTGTGCGTGCACACTCTCTATCTGTCAGCCGTTCATCACCATCCTCAGATCTCTTCTTCTATATATATATATATATGTTGAGAATAATTTCTTTCCAGATATTCCGTTTCTCTCTAGCTTGTTTGCTGCAAAAGCTATACTGCAATTTTCCTCCTAATTAACTAGCTAATGGTTTGATTCACAATCTCTCTTTTTGTTGTTTATATGCAGGCATATATGTACACTAGTTTCTAGCTAGTACAAAGACAAGACTGAGGTTGTTCTGACGACTTCCACTGTGTAACGACACTTGATGCAGAAGAAGGCGTGCGTTAGTTAGTTCTTGGTGGTGTGTCAAGCTCTCTGAATGATCGAGTCCAATTGGAAGCTACAAGTCATGTATTTTCTTTGAATAGCAGAAGTCGATCTTTCTGACAGAATATATACATAAACATGCATACTTGCTACTACGTACCTCTGTTTCATGATGTAAGATATTTGACTTTTTTAGTTAACGTTTGACCATTCGTCTTATTAAAAAATTTAGTACAAATATAAAAAAAGACAAGTCGTGCTTAAAGTAATAAAGTAAGTCACAAGCAAAATAAATGATATTTTTTATAATTTTTTGAATAAGACAAATGATCAAACGTTATAAGTAAAAAAATCAAACATCTTATATTATGAAACGGAGGAAGTACTTGCTAATACTGATCCTAAGGGTGCAGAAATATTGCTTTATCTTTTTGTCTGAATACTGCACTTACTGTTATTTCATGTATACAAACTGAGAGATCAATTTTGTTGGACTCCCCGGCCGCTTCTTCGAGAAAACATCTACACTGCAATTGCAATCTATTGCAAGGATCCACTACTGTTTCTAGTGAGCTCGCATTCAGCTAGCACAGATGATACATTAATAAAATCTCATGCTTACACTAATTTTGGAACAGAGGTAGCACATCAAGCTGATACAACTGTCCTGAAATCTTTCTCCAGGTGATGAGGAATTGCTATAGTTTCAGTCTTTCCAATATTACCACACGATCCTTTTAGTTTCAATGTAATGAGAAACTAGCCAAAATATATTCATTTATATCTTCAATGATCGATCTTGTGCATGTTTGTTACTCCCCCTCTGGTTCCATAAACTTGTCTTTCTAAACAAGGACATGCTCTTCAAAGACAACGTTAACCTTATCACAAATTTCTTATCACACACACACAATTCAATAAATATATGATTTCTTTGAATTACATTTTAGGATTAATCTATATCCGATATATATATATAATCTCCATGCTTCTAATGTAAATATTTTAAAAAGTTATAATCAAAGTTCTAAAAGTTTAATCTTAGTTTTTTAAACAGTTAATATTATGGAACCGATGTGAGTAGTTAATCTGTGAACATTAATTCAGCCCAGTATACAATAATCATCCGCCTATGGCTAGTACTCCATGTAGGCGAGGGACCGACGTAATTAAGAGCATGTATAACGCCTGTCTTTAAGCTGTTTATATGTTACGAAATTTAAAAAAAAAACTCTCTCCATCTAATAGAGGACCACAGCGTCTCTTCGCGAAGAGACGGCAGGGGTGCGTGCTCCAATGCCAAACCAACACCGCTAGCACTGTTGTACGATGTGTCTCGTCTATTCGCTAGTACTATTGATTACTTTGATTTATATGTTAAAGGATAAATTAAATGTTTTACAGATAAACAAATAGATAAGTCATTATACAAGTTGTCTATTTAGCTGTCTGTGTGAATCAAATAGACAACAACCGTCTATAATGTTGTACTTGCCCTAAGCATGAACCATTTCTAATCACACTAATACACATACGGAGTAGTCAAGATCAAATAATTAAACAATCAAACTAATAAGGATGCGGAAGTCGTAGAATACGCATTTATGCATTGACAATGAATTTTCTCTGTGGTTGAACAAATTGTGTAGTATTATATTAATTTGTTCCATATTATAAAATTTTCTGACTCCCCTTAGACTTATATGGATGCTGGTAAATTTGGACACATATAATCTATTGACCAGGATGAATCGACGCAAAACTCTTATAATATGTACTATGTACTTTTGTTGATCAAAGTACACATACTACATATGAATTTTAAATTTGGCTTTCAAAATTTTTCATTCACCATGGATGTAGCATCAAAATGTTTTTGTGGTAATCTTTTAGCGCACCTATCGGTGGCGGTTATACATGGCTTTCCGTGACACGCTCTTCCAACCGACATCACAATATCTTACTGGTAGCATGAAAGTATTGGTGCCGAGTGTAGAACTGTACAAATAGATATATAAAAAAGAGAGAATTGAGCCGTCTCAAGCTGATACTGAGTTGGCTCAAGCTGATATTATTAATCCGAATTGGGTCATCTTATTCATGGGCTTGATACAAATGGAATAAAATATGAATTATTAATCCGAAAAGGTAACACGTCATGCATGTAATCTATTGCATCCACGAATCAACACATCAGAAAATTTCAATTAATTGTTCATCCACAAAAAAATTATAGAAACTACGTCATTGTATATCACTTACTACAAGCCATAAATTTATGAAAAGCCATAAATCTAATTGGCATGGCACTTGTGACTTAGGGATTGGATCTCGGACATGGATGCAACAACAACCACCTTCTTGCTTGTTGCTCGATCGATGCCCTCCTTTTTCAGCTGCAGTGAGGAGAGATCGAGGGGAGAGGGAGAGATGGACATGTTTTTTCCCGGTGCAGTGAGGAGAGATTGACGTGTGAGTAGAGGCAGAGGGATGGGTGGTCTACCTTTCTAGCTATAGTAGTATTTCCTCTCGATGGATAAAGAGGAGAGACTGAGAATGCAAATAATTAATATCCTCCTACTATATATATCGTCCCCGTCACCATTGATCTTAATTATCCTCGTTGCATATATGATTATTGTGTTTCTGATTCCGATCATTCCAGTGTAATTATATAAGGGATGCATGGTATGATCGACCATGCATGTCAGACTGATCGATCAGACTTTAATTAATTCAGGAGTAAACTGAATGATCAACAAAGAAACCGATTAAAACCCAAGCAGAACTGAAACTGATCGATGATGGATGGATCATCATCTCCATCATCAGCAGCAGCAGCATCTAGTCAGCAGTACAATTTGATCGACCTATACATATTGAGCTAGCTGTAAATTGATCTGAAACTACCGGTAGTCGTACAAGTTGATCAAAAAAGAAAAAAAAAAGAATCCCAAGTTGGGCCACATGTGTGAGAGCAGAAGCTCCGCTCCACGTTTCGGCCTGTTATGACAGTTGGGCCCTGATCCATTTCCATTTCTCAGGAAAAATATAGAAATAAGTCCACTTTAGATCCCTCCAACTTATCATCTAGTCTGATTTTCGTTCTTTGACCACAAAACAGGATACAACCGGTCCCTGAACTATCAAAACCGGCGCAAATGAGGTCGCTCGGTGGTTTTGAAGACAGTTTTGGCTGACTTGACGCCTACATGGCTAGTTTGACTAGGTCTCTGTCCCACGTGGCATTGACATGGCGCTTACGTGTCAATTATATATCAGAAAACAGTGGACCCACCTGTCAGCTGCACACAAAAAATAATTTAAAAATAAATATGGTAGGAGAGTAGGAATGGCATGTGGGGCCCATGTGGCCTCACCATATTTATTTCTTTTTGGTAGTTGACTGTGGGCCCATGTTGGCCTGTCATTTTTGAATCATTTTTTGTTTGCCTTGACAGGTGGACCCACTGTTTTTCTGATATATAATTGCCATGTAAACGTCATGTCAATGCCATATGAGATGGAGACCTAGTCAAACTAGCCATGTAGGCACCAAGTCAGTCAAAACCGCCTTCAAAACCACTGAGGGACCTCTTTTGCACCGGTTTTGATAATTCAGGGACTGGTTGTATTCGGTTTTATGGTCCAAGGACGAAAATTAGACTGGACGATAAGTTGAGGGACCTAAAGTGGACTTATTCTAAAAATATATTGTGTCTGTGCTAGGCCCAGTTTCACCCTGCGTCTGGGCTTCACCATCTGGGCTGAGCTCTCTTTGTTTTGGCGAGCATTCAGAATGTATAGATGGGCCTCCCTTTTTTTCCCCTGTAGGTAATAAAATTGCTTGTTGAAAAATACCCCCTCTGTATTTTAATAAATATCGTATTTGACTTTTTGGCACACCCTTGACTACTCACTTATTAGAAAAATGTTGTGCAAATATATTAAAATATAAGTTACAATTAAAATGCATTTAGCAATAAATCTAATCACAATAGAACAAATGATAATAATTATGTAAGTTTTTTAAATGTGCGACGAAAAAGTTAACAATGCCATCTATTATTAAAATATAGAGGGAGTAGTAAACATTAGAAGTGGTTCACCAGTTAGGGGGTTAATTTTCTTGTCCGTAGGAAATGGTTTGGTTTCCATATTATCAAATGCACTTCTGATTTATTTTTAAGAAACTGCTTTTAGTTAACATCTCTTACAATTTTTTTTCAATACAGATATAATGCTACACACGTAACATGTTAGAATTGATCAATAGCCTTACGGTCTACGGAACACATGCTTGGTACACAGAGGAATCGCTCAATACATTTGAAAACCTTCTTTTTATTCCTAATTTTTCCTGCCTTAGATAACGAAAGTGTGTATATTTTGCTAGAAGAAAAGGAATAACTCCATGTTTAAAACTTTCTCTAACTTGGTCGTGCCCTCTGTCTCCCTTCATGCTTCTCATTCCATCATTTTCATTGCGATCCCCATCATTCATACCGTCGAATATGAGTAGAAAAATCTACAAAACTCACGTACTATATTTATTATACATGTTGGGTTAGCTTCTCATTATTTTGCATCTGTCCCTTTCATGGATCATCACTTTGTCATCCTAGCTGAAAGGGCGGCTGAGCTGACCTCCTCACCAAGGAAAAACAATCGGATGGAAAAGAACATTGGATTTGACCTAATGAAAATGAGATCAGAGGAAGCACTCCTAATGGTGTCAATGTGATGGCATAGGTTCCACCCCAGATTCTCTCCCAGGTTGAGAAAAAGAAAACCTAGAAAGAGAGAGAAAAAAGGTGGCTTGCTGTGATGGACGGTTTTGTTTGCTGTGTTTGGCTGTGGCCCTCGCTGCTGTTCTATCTATCTTTGCACTGTGCTCCTGCTTACCTCTTATAACTTTCTGTGTCAAGTTGCAATTGTATGGTGACTGTGGATTGAAATCCTAACAGCGCTAGCTAGCTTGGGTGGCAGGATCATACCAAGGTTCTTTTTTGTTCTACGATCTTGGCATGGGTAGGGATACCAATTTTTCCCAGGGGGCAGCGGGACAGGGATCCACCCCAATAGAACCGGGGACAGGCAAAAAGGAAAAAAGAAAATCATAGAGTCCCGAAATATAGAAGCCTAATAAAAAATTGGCGCAATAAACCTATTACCGTACCATATATAATTATAACCCTAGTTTTCTATCTATTATCTCCCTTTTCTTACCAGCCGACGACCTTCGTTTGCCTATCCTGGCGACCTTTCTGCCATTGGTTGTGCCGACCGCCGGCTCTACCGTGCCCATCGCCTGTTGCTAGCTCAGCACGTGCACCCCGTGGCCGTCGCCCCGCCTGTCACCAGTGGCCGCTATCTCCATGCCCTCTACGTCCATCCCTGCACCGCTATCTCGCTGTTTATCCGCAGGGCCTCGGTTGGTCAGTGACCCATCGGGGTCGAGACAAATCTTGCTTAACCCGGTTCCAACAAGTCTCGTTGCTAACCCTAGGTGTGAGGGTTCATCTTCACTCGTAATATGAAAATGTCCATATGTTTTATGCACTGAGCACTTTTTTTTTGTTAATTCTGAAATTTTGTCAGATGGAATAGCCTACAGCGTGACATTATATGAGACAATAAGAGGCATGTTAATTGTCGGGTGGCATTTGTCTATAACTCTATACATAGACATGCTGATGTAAGTGATGTCATGTTATGCTAGCTTGTTAGACGGCAAAATGAATAAATGATTTGCGATAATTATTTAAGAGTATAAATGAATAGGTTAACTATTATATTTTTTTGAAAAAAATCAAAATAGTATCATAGTAATTACATGTAGAAAGTTTTTCTACAATTTCACGTTTAGAAGAACCTCGATAAGTGTGGGCATCCACCCATTCACCCACTAAGCATAAAAGAATACTATGACGTGATTAGTGGAACTAACATGATGACATTAGTCGTCGGAATTTATATAGGATTCAACCATATTAATTAATATTATTCTCTTCGTTTCGTATTAAAAAACTTTCTGGTCTTACTTAGATTTATACGTGTGCCAGTGAATCTAGACACATATAAAAAATATATACATTGATACAGAAGAATCCAGACAAACCAGAAAATCTTATGCTATAGAAACAAATGGAGTACTGTTGATAAACAACGAAGCTTAACTTTGTAGGTTTGACCGACAACGTTGGATTTGTTAAATTTTTTATAAAACCGACATTAACTGCTTCTTGTAAATCCAGACAAATTAATTTTCATTGGATTGTGACATCCTGACTCATCCTTGAAAGCTCAATCTAAGACAAAATGAACGACAATGCACAAAACGAAAAATTTCATTTGTTTTTGGTAATCACGTTTTGATTGTTAAAACAAATAGACGAAGCATCTAAACTCTTCATATCCCATCTTTTTTAAATACTGACCGACACTTTATTTACTGCCATGCCCTATACGGAGCTCAGCCCTTGTGATTTGTGAGCAGAATTAATTAGGCACATTGTTTAACCCTTCCAAATCCATGGACACATTTTTAAGCTTCTAAACTGCTATATTTAAAAAAACAATATGTATAAGTTTTATTTATCTGTGTCTTTCATATTATTATCAAATCATATAATCTATTACATGTTCTTTCATTTTCAACATGGCCTAACTCAATGAATCCTCAAGAATTATTTTTGAGATATTTCTATTTTCGATCGCTTTTTATTGTTAATATCATATAGGTAACTTTACATTTGTTGCACCTTGAATCTCCATGACCTTTTCTATAACCTTATCTAGCCATTGCTCCGGCAACCTTATAACTTTTATGCACAGTGAGAGAGTTAACTGGGTGCTAAAGTTAATGTGCTCAAGGTTATCAAAGATTAACTAGTACAAAATCACAATTTATACTTTATACGTCTATAAAGAGTATTGGCGGTGGGTCTGTGGCGGTCATTAGATATACCACCTGTCATCCCACCAACTTCTAAATTCAAATACGTGGGTTACTGTTTTTTTTTCAAAACTAGCATATCACCTATGCCTTGCAACGAAATTTTATTTTTTAAAAATATTATTAGCATGTTATTCAAGTAGAGTTAATAAAAATTATTTGATATATAAGTCTTAGGGTTTATTCGGTTTGGAGGAATTTCAACTCCAAAGAATAGAAAAAATGGAGTAATAGGAATGTATCGTAACACCAATTCATATGAATTTTTTCAAGAGGTTCGAGTGGATGGAAATTTTTTAATGTTCTCTCTATATCTTGTAGGAAGGAAAATTTCCTTTGATTTTTCTGTGGTTTATTCCTACAACCGAATGACTTTCAAACAAATTCAATCCTTAGGAATTAAATCATTTCATTTTCCTTCAGAATAAATAGGCCTCAGTTATTTTTTATTTCAAAAAATAAAAGAAAGTTGGTGGCATGGTAAGCGTCAAATTTACCATCACCACTTTTCTTCATAGAAGTATAGAAAACTGGCAACAAAAAACTCCTGATTATCCACAAAGTTTAAAATAAATTCTTTTATGTATTGCTGTGATGGTTTTAATTCCGTTTCAATGTACGTGTAATGAAATCACCTAGTTTAAAATCAAAATATTTGGCAAAACATGTCCAAAATAAAACCCCATAAAAAACATCATAAAATTTTGACGAGACGTACGTAGCCCATGCGTGAGTCATCAAGCATTCCAGCAGCTAAAAAATCTACGCAAAAGTCGGTAGAACACTACATCAAACATCAAACTTAGCTAACTTCCTCGGTCTTCTTTGTTTTATTTTTGATAAAATTAATCTTTCTACACACCGTGACCCCTCCGGAAACATTTCCTCATGTATGTACCCAACAATTAATTTTCCGATGTGATGTTCTTTTAGAGACGCAAAACCTTGAGTATATCACAATCTCCATAAAAAGGTGAGCCTAGAGATGTCAATATAAAGCAGCCGTGCACAAACAAAACAAAAACAAAAATAGAAGAAAAAGAAAACAACAAAAAATAAATAAAGTGCCTCTTGGCTGTCGTGTGACCGTGTCACTGCGACACCTTAATCTTTTCGTTTATAAGCGTTTATGCTTATAAGCTAAAATTGAAATTTAATATCCATTTTGAAGTTAATTTTAATTTTTTCCATTATAATTTAGTTTTCACATTTTGCTTTTATATCACTATCAACCCATCTTTAAAAGTTGTGTTCATAAATTATATTTTATTTACAAATATACCGTTACCCATAGACTCATTGTTTTGCTTATACTTATGCTTCTATAAGCAAAACAATTGATTTTTAATCTTAAATTTAGAGTTGATTTTGAGTTTTTTATGATAACTTATTTTTCATCCAAAGAATGCATATTTTATTCCTAAATTAATTTTCGTTTGTAAATATGCCGTTTGCCTTTTTTTTATTTAAAGAAACCAAAAGATCACACACACATATACGTGTGTATATATATGCAGCCCATTTTATTATGTTTTTGTTCATCACCAGAAAAAGAAAGGAGATAAAGCACCTTTTACTTCTTTCGGCCACCGATTTCTCCAAGAACGCACGCTTCTTCCGTTCTTCTCCTTCTCGCTGTCTCAGGTTTCTGAAACTTCAGAGTTAAGCCCTTTCTTTTCAGAATATCTTCAGTCTCACTCTTCAGGCATCACACCTTGCACTTGTTGCTTAAGGCATGTTCCTTGTACAGAACCGGCCATGGAAAACACTGTGTATTATTAGCGTGTGATTAATTAAGTATTGTTTGTTTTAATTTATGGAAATACATTTATGAGCAGCTTGGAAAACATGATTATAACCAGTCAAGTCAATTCTGAAATGGGCATAAAAATAATCATAATGCAATGTATTATTCCTTATTCCTCTATCCTTCGTGTTGTATTATTTGATAGTGAGTTCACATGGTCAAAAGGTATAAATCTTAAAATAACATTAGAAGAGTTTCATTTTAAAATTCAAAAATTCAAAAAAACACAAGACAATAAAAGTTCCATTGTGACTGTGAAGGCCCTAAGTTTCAGGGGCGGAGCCATGTTGATGGTTATCGATTTTCATCATATATACATCCCTCTAATCCAAACTTAGACACCTGTTACGATTTAAACTTGGTTTAAAGCATGAAAAAAGAATAAGTGAGTGTTTTGTTCTAGCTCCACCCCTGCTAAGTTTGTTGCAGAAAAAAGTGTATTTAATTAGTGTTAATTGCAAGTTATGATGCAATATCACACTTTTTTTTATTTGTGACCAAGCAAACTTTTTCTGAAAATATTATGTACTACTAATTCAGAAAAGTGTCCTTTTCTTCAGAGCATCGGAGCGTGCGTGCAGTCGGAGAGTGTTCGGTCGTGGGTACTACCAGTTGCCAATTACCAAGAGCCTTTACAAAAAGAAAAAAAACATTTATTTGGAGCTCACACACTTATTGATAAGGGCAATAAAACAATATTTTGCACTAGAAACAAAAAGCAAATTATATCCAGTTTATTTACAGTATAAGCCAAAGAAATGATGCAAAAAAAAGCAGTATTAATACAAAAGAATGGATAAGCTGGCGAGCTCATTGCAAACAAAGATGGGCGTATTTGCAAAACGTGATGACTTTCTAGATGTCTTCCTCGATAAGGTTCCAGATAAGTCCAATAACTCCCATCTTTTTTTTTCTTTCTTTTTCTTTTTGAAAAGCTCACCTATGCACTTTCATCAAGCTAATATGTCATTTTTAAACTAACCACCAAACTGTCTTGTGAGCTCCGGGCAAACGAAAAAAATGGAAAATACGAAGGTTAACCAAATTAATACGGATTCTGGAGATGAAAATAATAATACGATTTATTGGTCGACATGGATGTCTAAAATGAGTTAATTAATGTAATAACGGCTGCCTAAATGTAGTAAAAACACAACAGCTAACAAAATTATTTACTAATTATGGAGCTATACATGGAAAAAAGGAATAAATCCAATTTATTAAGGTAATGCGTTTTTTCTGAGCTAAGTAATTTTATTACACTAAGCAAAACAGCTCAAGAAAGAAAAAGAAAGAAAAAAAAACCCCGCAGTCTTCTCCAGTTCTGCTCCACTTGTCCGTAGCCTCCTCCACTACAGTCCACACACAACGCCGAACCTGCAGTTGCCTACCTACCCGCACGAATCGCGAAGCGGATCCGACGGCTCCCCGCTCTTCTCCTCCGCCCCAAGCCCCCCCAACCCATCGAGAAGAAGAAACCGGAGGAGAAAAAGAGGAGAAGAGAAGGGAAGAGAGAGAGGAAAAGAAACTAAACCCAACCCGCAACACGCGCCGCCGCCGCCGCCTCCTCCTCCTCTCTCCGGCGACCGACCCAGCGGAGCTGCGGGGGGGCGTGCGGGGAACCACCACTGGAGGTAGAGCTAGAGCCTGGAGTCTGATGCGTCCCAGCCCATGGCCCCCCACCTCGGCCTCCACCTCCGCCTCCGCCTGCTGCTGGTCGTCGGCGTCGCGCTCGGGAGCGCCGGCGCCGGGCTCGGCTGGGGAGGAGGGGCGGGGGCGCCGACAGATCGGGAGGCGCCGGACCCGTACTTGATCCTGACGTGGCACGACTACTCCCCGCCGTCGCCGCCGCCCCCGCCGCCGCCGCCGGAGGCGCCGGCGGCCACCTGCGAGGGGGACCTCCACGGGCAGGGGAACTTCAGCGCGCGGTGCGAGGTCTCCGAGGAGGTGGAGCTCGACGGGGACGTCTACATCACCGGGGGCGGCAGCCTCGTGCTCCTCGCCGGGGCCGCCTTGACCTGCCAGAGGCCCGGGTGCGTCATCTCCGCCAACCTCTCCGGCGAGGTGCGCCTCGGCCGCGGGGTGCGCGTCATCGCAGGGAGGGTCTCCCTCGCCGCGGCCAACATCACAATCGCCGACACTGTCGTTGTCAACACCACCGCGCTCGCCGGGGATCCGCCCGAGCGAACCAGCGGGGTGCCTACGGGGACGCACGGAGATGGCGGGGGTCACGGTGGCCGCGGTGCTAGCTGCTATGTCAAGGACGGGCAGACGCAGGAGGACTCGTGGGGCGGCGACGCCTACGCGTGGTCGGACCTCGAGCACCCGTTTAGCTTCGGAAGCAAAGGGGGTTCTACTAGCGTTGAGAAGGACTATGGCGGGTCCGGCGGTGGTATTGTGTGGTTGTACGCCGACGACCTGGTAATGAATGGTACAGTGCTCGCCGATGGAGGGGATAGCAGCGAGAAGGGCGGTGGTGGTTCTGGGGGGAGCATCTATATAAAATCTAAGACTATGTAAGTGTTCTTAGAATTGTTTGAAATTCCTTTCTGCTTCCTAATTATGCTAGTTCAACTGACACACGGGCATTTAAACTGCTGAACAAACTTGTAGATTATAAACAGTTTTCAGAGTTTAGGTCATCGATATGAATATATAGGTCTAGTAGGATTTGTTGCTATTTATATGGGTTTTTCATTGTGGTAGTAATGTGTCATGGATGCGGGAATGTAGTACTTAACATATAAGGGAGTTTCAGGTGCTTGGTTTAGTAGATATGACGAGAAAGTTTCCTGGCATGCTGTTTATTTTTGTTAATATAAAATGATTAACAGCAGAATGGAAGAGCAGCTTTTTCAAGGAACAATAACAAAAACAGCATGAAGTATGCTAACCTGACAAGTTATTAAAGTTCCTGGCTGTAATTTGTCTTAAAACTTGAGAAGCTAAGGACAAATGTGGTTGGAAAACATGTAAGCTCAAGTTTATTATGTTGAGTATGTGGTTATAAACTCAAGCTTGACTATGGCAGTGGACAATTGGATTTGAGGTTTTTTTTTTTTTTTTGCATTAGGAGTTCATAATAGAAATTAACATACAGTCTGAATTAGTTACCAGTGGCTAATTATGCATAAAGTTGAATTATGATTTCATTTTACTGGTACCAACTTTCATAATATCACATATTTGGTAGTTCAAAACAATCCTGCTAAACACTAGAGCAACAATATAGCAGTGCTGGACCTTGCTTGGCGTAGTTCATTTGACAAATAATGATTAATGAGTGGCATTTTAGTTGAGGAATGTTTTCATTAGTTTGGATTAGCTGCTATTTTTGTTTCTTGTAAATCTGTTGAATACGTGCTCTAATATATTCAATTCAATTAACCCATGTGGAAGTGCAAAATTTTCCCTTCTTATTTTTTGTTTGCAACAGGCATGGTGGTGGCAAGATAAGTGCTTCTGGAGGGAATGGTCTGGCTGGGGGAGGTGGAGGACGAGTTGCTATTAACGTTTTCAGTAGACATGATGACACCCAGGTTTTTGCTTATGGTAATTTGCTAGATCTTATGCACAGTTGCACACCGATCCTCTCTTTCTTGATCTTATAGGTTTGCTCTATAATTCTTTCCTCTTTTTTGGATGAGTTGCTTATGCAAAATTGCAGACCATGATGTTTGTTGCATATATATTTTTTCATCATATATTTTATTTCTAGATTGCCTGTCGTGTTATTGTATATTCGTGCTATTTAAGAGCATCCCCAACAGCTCATCTAAATTTGGTCATCCATATCTTCATTTGGATGATCATCTAAAACACTTTTATCCTTCATATCCTTTTGTACTCCAGCAGATCATCTATATATGACATCCTCTATATCTATTTGAAGGATTAGAGAGAGAACATCTAAATATAGATGTTCTCTCTCCTAATATGGATGACATCCAAAAATAGATGATGAGATAGATGTTCTGCTGAAGCTCAACTTTTATTCTTCATTCTCTATTTCTAGGATGGAGGATGAGATGGATGAGCTGTTGGGGATGCTCTAAAGCTGCCTTTTTCTGAACCTTCCTTTTTTCTTTTTCGGAGAGTTGCCAGATTGTAGATTATCATGTTTGTTGAATGAACATATTTCTCATGGTAATATTGTTTCTAGGTTGGCTGTCCTATTACTGTAGTTTTGCAGCCACACAAAGCTGCATTTTCTGAACCTTGTGCTGTCTGCGTTTCCATTATGTCCTTTTTATCCAAGGTTCTTTCCTGAATTTATTTTCCTATGCTGTTATATTCCTGAAATGCAGATTATCAAATAGCAACTACCTATTTGTAACAAACTTGATTGCACTGTATTGTTTTTGGCAAAATAATTACATTTGCCTATTTAACTACAAAAGCATGCCTCAGTATGTTGTCTTTTGTCTAATGAGATGAAGCTCCTATGCTTAGTAACTTTCTAATGGTATCATGTAGATAATTGACAATCTTATCGATTTATTTGTTTTCGCAATTAAAGTGTATACCTATTTCAGGGGGGAGGAGTTCAGGCTGTCCAGATAATGCAGGAGCTGCCGGAACTCTTTATGAAGCAGTACCTAAAAGCCTTGTTGTTAGTAACAACAACTTGAGTACACAAACTGACACTCTTCTTTTGGAGTTCCCAAACCAACCACTATGGACAAATGTTTTTGTCAAGAATCATGCTAAAGTTGCTGTTCCCTTGCTTTGGAGTCGTGTTCAGGTAAGAGTCTGTAACTTTTGGATGTTAAGTAACACTGCCCCCTACTGATCATGGCGTCTTAATATGATACTTGCTTATTTATTTATTTTTTGCTTACATAAATCCATTGGCTTCTATAACATTTGTGTGTTCATGTACTTCAATTTGTATTAAGACTGTTACTCTTGTTCTCCTTTTGTATTTGTATTAGCACGTTGAACCCATCTTGTTAAACTTGTACCGTATGATAATTTACACCCAGAATCTGTATGGTCTACATGTGTCTTTTTTTCTGAGTCTGAGCACATATCATTCGAAAACACTTTTTTCTAGAATGTCCATCTGACAACTATCTTGTACTGGCAACCATACTGTTTGTGATCTTAAGGGTAATTGTTTCTGCATTTTAGCAAGTTACGACCACAATTTTTTTACAGTTTCATTTCTTTGCACTGCACATCCTTTATGTAGAATATGCAAACATGGGAGTTGCAATTCCCTGATAATTAGGAAAACACTTGTGGATGATTGCTTTGTGTAATATTTATTGATAGTCCGTAACTGTTTTTTTTAATATTTTCAGGTTCAAGGGCAACTTAGTCTTCTTTCTGGTGCTATTCTAACTTTTGGTTTGACTCGTTACCCATACTCGGAGTTTGAATTGATGGCTGAGGAGCTTCTTATGAGTGACTCAACAATCAAGGTTTTTCTTTCTTTTTAATTGTTGTTGCGCTGTATTATCTTGTCCTGCAATATTCACCTTAGTATATCTGTTAAACACATGCCAATTTCTATGCACCAATATGAATTGTTTTCAGGTGTTTGGTGCCTTGAGAATGTCTGTAAAAATGCTTCTAATGTGGAACTCCAAAATGTTAATTGATGGTGGTGGAGATTCAATAGTTGCAATGTCCTTACTTGATGCTAGCAATTTGATAGTTCTGAAGGTATTGTTCACTGTCAATGTCATATTTTTTTCTCTGCCTTAACACTGTGCATAAAAGTTTTGCTCATATATTTGTCAGGAATCATCTGTAATACATTCTAATGCTAATCTTGGCGTTCGTGGTCAAGGCCTGTTGAATTTATCTGGAGAAGGAGACACAATTGAGGCACAGCGCCTTATTTTATCACTATTCTACAGTATAAAAGTATGATAAATAGCCTTTGTTCTACACTTCTACTGTATTTCGCTTATTTTTCCAGAGCTCTTCTTGGGTTAGTCATCTGTATCTACATTGTTGTCGCACCTTTCAAAGGAAGGGGGTTTTGGTTATAACCTAACAGCGCTGGATGGCTTTCTTTGCCTTAGGCCGCATTTGGCTCCCCAACATCTAACCCCAGATTTCCTCGTTTTTCGCGCACACGTTTCTCAAACCGCTAAACGGTATATTTTTTGCGAAAATTTTCTATAGGAAAGTTACTTTAAAAAATCATATTAATCTATTTTATAGTTTTTCATAATTAATAATTAATTAATCATGTACTAATCTATTACTATGTTTTCCGCATCGGATAACTAACCCTTGTTCTTACCTATGGCGAACGCGGCCTTAGTCCCATGAAGGCAAGAGAGTAAAGCCTACATTTTCCTCTTGGAACGCTGCTTAGAGTCCTTTTTCCACCTTGTAACTAAGAGATCGGCTATTTTCAATCCGTGACTTCCAAAACTGGACAAATGTCACTCACAGACTTATTTTAGTGGTGTTTCTTTTTCTTTTTTTGCTGCGCTACTATTTTTTGTCATCATGCTACCACATTTAGGGGGGGGTGTGCTGCTCTGACTGTCATAGTAAAGAGTGACAGCGGCATGCACACCTGCAAATTTTTAGAGCCGCTTCTGCTGGTGCCGGAGTGGTGAAATGAAAGGTGTTCTTCTTCCAGTGACAGCTGGATACCATGTCCATACATAAGTAGCATCCACCTTGGTGGAAACCACCATCACACCAGTATTGGATGAAAGAAAACTGGATTTTGATTTAGTTACGGTGACAATTGAACTCCTACTAGAGTTCGAGAGCCAAAACAAGACTTTATTTAAAAAATAAATGACATGAATCAGCTTATATGGAAACCTGTCTGTGATGCGATTTACTTATTGCATATTGGATAACCTAGTGTTTCAAGTAGGCACCATTTAATATCATTGTCCAAATTAAGATGCCTCACATCCTCTTCACCTGCTGTGTGCTGTTGGAGAGTAAATTATACTTGCATGATCACTGCTGCATGCTCTTTGTTCCTTTTTTTAACTATCAAGAGAGTTGAATGCAATTTCATTAAGGACGAAAAAGTACAAGATCAGGATGCAAATGCTGACCCAAACACACATACACCCCAAACATACAAATCATTGTACAAGGGTGCCTAAATGACACACACCTCAAAATAAGATTTCATTTGTTCTAGTGTACTTGTATTTCTATAGGATCTATTTTGCCCCTCCAGATATTATTAAAATGAGGTTCTGATAAGCAATTCTTTTGTAGGTTGGACCTGGCTCCATTTTACGGGGTCCACTTGTAAATGGAAGTAGCGATGACGTGTAAGTACTTCCACCTTTAATATTGCATTAAATGATCTTTTTCCATGTTTTATATGCCACAAAATTCATCTCATTAATGTTTTTCTGCATATATTAGGGCACCAAAGCTGAACTGTGAAGATGATACCTGTCCTGTAGAAATAATACATCCACCAGAAGATTGCAATCTGAATTCATCACTGTCATTTACTCTTCAGGTGCATTCAGTTTTAAACTTTACCATGTAATGCATCTTGGATTATTGGGTTACTTTCCTGGTGTAAATGCAAAATTTGACCACTCCTGTTTCAGGTATGCCGTGTTGAAGATATTGACATCTGGGGTCTCGTTCAAGGAACTGTAATTCATTTCAATAGGGCTAGAAGTGTCACTGTACACACATCCGGTACCATCAGTGCAACAGGCTTGGGTAATTTTTGTAACTTTCTTTTGTTTACCATTCTGTATTGTTGCTTTGTTCTCTACACTTCTAAGGACATGTTATGCAGCCTCTGGATCATACTTGTATATTATCAGTACACACTTAAAAATGCTGCATAAATATGTAGAGTTGCTGGTTTACTGAGCTTAAGAGAGTTTAAGCTTCTGGATGTTGGGCTAGAGAGTTTAAGCTTATAAAATGGTGGGCACACATACTACAGTGTTGAAACTCAGTCGGTTTCATCATATCTCAAGTTGCACTTTACTATTCACATATCCTGCATGCATCTTCTTCAATGGCTAAATCATAAATAATGATGAGAATGACAATGTGTTTGATTTGTTTTCTATTTTCCTTCACAACTAAAAAAAATGTCATTGTCTGGCAATGTGCTGTCGGCAACTGATTCCAGAAATTAATTTTCATAACCTCTAATTTCAGGCTGCCGGAGTGGAGTAGGACAAGGAAATATGTTGAACAGTGGTGTAAGTGGTGGTGGTGGACATGGTGGTAGAGGGGGGGATGCCTTTTATAATGGAAGCCATGCTGGGGGTGGATCTATGTATGACAGCGCTGATTTACCATGTGAACTTGGCAGTGGCAGTGGCAATGACACCACAGGGTTTTCCACCGCTGGTGGTGGTATAATAGGTAACACGGATGCTCCTTTAGTATATCTATATTTATCATTAGGTTCATAGTTTCTAAGGGCTCATACTTTTGCTCTAACTTCACTCCAGTGATGGGCTCATGGGAGTATTCTCTACCAAGTCTTTCCCTCCATGGTTCAGTAGAATCAAATGGTGAAAGTTCCACTGATGTGGTAACTAATGCCTCTCTTGGAGGACCTGGTGGTGGCGCTGGGGGCACAATTCTTCTTTTTGTACGTACTTTGTCCCTTGCGGAGAGCTCCATCCTTTCAAGTGTTGGTGGCCCTGGGAACTCTGGCAGTGGTGGAGGTGGAGGGGGAAGGATCCACTTCCATTGGTCTAACATTCCAACTGGAGATGAGTATGTTCCTGTTGCAGCTGTTAAAGGATCAATACTTACAAGGTTGGGCCTGATTCTTTCCCCTGTATATATGTGTTCTAGTATTCTAGTCTCCAGGAGAATGTTCAACACTGTGATACAAGTTGAATATGGACCCTCACAATGGCAGCATGCTGCTTTTTCACTAGATTGAACCTTTTTCTTAATGACATTATCACTCCGTTATCACGGATGGAACACCTTAAGCAATCATTATCGGTCTGAGGGCAATGTAAAATGTGAAATGGCATCATTACTAAGTACAAGAAAATGCTCGAGAGATAAATTTTGACTTTTGTCACTAATCCATAATGATCAAATTGGAAGTTGTTAATATGGTGTTTATCTTTCGAAATTCTTTGATCTTATGGAATTCAGATATAGGAATGAGCCACTGTGTGCTGATTGATTATACTATTATAGGCATGCTGTGATTAAAATTCAAATACATAGCTTTCTGCATATTCCATGATGCAATGTAATTTGAATTCTGTACATTTTCCTTTCACCGCAAGCAGTTTGTGAAAACAATATACATGCTTTTTATATGCTTCTCTAGTGCACTGACTATCCTTATACAGTGGAGGGATCAGCAAAGGGAAAGGATTTCCTGGTGAGAATGGAACAGTTACAGGAAAAGCTTGCCCAAAGGGTCTCTATGGTACATTCTGCAAGGTAACTTGCTCATAATTCATAGTTTGATCCATCCCTTGTCTTGTGATGTAGTTTTAACTTATATCGTAAAAGCTGGTTCAATTATACCAAACAACATACTCAGTTCTTTTGTGTCATGATAATTTTTAGTATGTTACTCCATCTAGTGGCATTTTGGTGCTTATATCTGCTGTAATGCTGTTGCCACTTACTGTGCTTGTAATTATTTCTGTGGAAAATGCAGGAATGCCCCCTGGGAACGTACAAGAATGTTACTGGATCATCTAAATCTCTATGCTTTCAATGCCCTCCAGATGAACTCCCTCATCGTGCTATGTACATAAGCGTTCGTGGTAATTCTTTCAACACACAATTTGTTATTTGATTTGTGGAAGTGCAGTCTAATGACATAATTTCAAGTTATTTGTCTAATATCTCCAGCTATTAGGTATCATAAATGTGTTGTATCTAGATTTATCCTTTTTCTCCTTTGTAACATGTGGTTTGATTTCATTTATGTTACTTTGGTATTAGCCTAGATTGCATTGCATTCATGTAAGTTCTCTCAAGCATTTTAATTTCTAACTTAGCTTATGTTTGACAGGAGGTGCTTATGAAACTCCTTGCCCATACAAATGCGTATCAGATAGATATCGTATGCCTCACTGTTATACTGCTCTGGAAGAGTTGATATACACTTTTGGGGGACCTTGGTTATTCGGCCTACTACTTTCTGGTCTTCTTATTTTGTTAGCTCTTGTTTTAAGTGTTGCCAGGATGAAATTTGTTGGTACTGATGAGTTACCTGGGCCTGCTCCAACTCAACAAGGATCCCAAATTGATCATTCTTTTCCTTTCCTAGAATCACTAAATGAGGTATTTTATTTTATGAGCTGCTTCCCTAATTCATGTTATGCGCCATATGGCCATCATGAGTTCTCATGGATGTACTGCTGTTGCAGGTCTTGGAAACTAATAGGGCTGAAGAATCACATGGGCATGTACACAGGATGTATTTCATGGGTCCCAACACTTTCAGTGAACCTTGGCATCTCCCACACACCCCACCAGAACAGATTACTGAGATTGTGTATGTATTCACGCCCTCACATAGATTTAAGATATACTGCCTGAACAAATTCAATATTGCTGGTCTTTCTATTTTGGTAATTGCACATGTTTTATCTGTGTTGCTTTTGCATGCCAGGTATGAGGATGCATTTAACCGATTCGTCGATGAGATAAACACTCTTGCAGCTTATCAATGGTGGGAAGGATCGATTCACAGTATCCTCTGTGTACTTGCATACCCCTTGGCCTGGTCTTGGCAACAGTTCCGTAGGAGAAAGAAGTTACAAAGACTTCGTGAATTTGTTCGCTCTGAATATGACCATTCATGCTTACGGTCTTGCCGTTCACGCGCACTTTATGAAGGGCTCAAGGTTTGCAAGTCTTCTTTTTAACTATTTCCAAAGAGTTGAAGCTAGATGTTTATGGGCTGCTATTACAGGCTGATTTCTGAGGCGATCCTTCGCTAGTCTAAGAGCTGTACCGCCATTTTTTTTCGTGGGAAAATGAAATCCTGTGATGTTGCACTCATGATTTCTTGAATTGAATAGTAGAATACCTACTCCATATTTCTATAACTGAATACTATCAGAGGGATGGAAAGCAAACATATCAGCAGTAGAAGTCGCATATCTTAAGATGCTATACTGAATAAATAGTATATCTGTAAACTAGAAAATATCATGCATGTGACCAAATTCAAGTCTCGGTTGAATCATTTGTGAGTGAACCTGTTATAAATTTTTTATGCCTTGTGCCATTATGGCTGTTTGGACGTTTGTGAACTCATTACATGTTTTCGCCTTTTCCAAAAACTAATTCTAGTTTGGAGTAAAATTATTAAATGAATAGATGTCATGTTTGATAGTGCTGTGTTGTGTTGCCTGGAACTAACATATTCCTATTTCATATTCATTAGGTGACTGCAACTCCTGATCTTATGCTGGGCTATTTAGATTTCTTCCTGGGGGGAGATGAAAAAAGGCCTGATCTTCCACCTCGTCTTCGCCAAAGGTTTCCAATGTCCTTGATCTTTGGAGGTGATGGAAGTTACATGGCTCCATTTTCACTCCACAGTGATAGTGTGCTCACTAGCCTTATGAGTCAGGTGTGTTTATAAGATCTTTCTTACCGCATTGTTTATTTTCTGCAACTTTTGCTTATATAACACTGTTAAACATTACAGGCTGTTCCCTCATCGATATGGCACCGTCTTGTAGCTGGATTGAATGCCCAGTTGCGTTTGGTTCGACGTGGAAATCTTAGAGGAACATTTCTTCCTGTTCTCAACTGGCTTGAAACCCATGCTAACCCCTCTATGGGTGTGCATGGTGTTCGTGTTGATCTTGCCTGGTTCCAAGCTACAGCATTAGGGTATTGCCAACTTGGTCTTGTTGTTTATGCTGTTGAAGAACCAGTGGGTGCAGAGCTTGATGGTAGTCCTAGAATTAAAATAGAACAACATTCACCGTAAGTTACTATTTTTTATTGTCCTGTGCATTTGTTTTCTTTCCCTTGTTCATTACTGTTTATTCCTAATGATTTATTTCATCATACAGAACACACAATACACATGCTGATACTCAACTAGGCCACTCAAGAACTAAGGATGCTCTTATGCGCAAAAGGATAACTGGTGGAGTAATTGATAGTACTAGCTTAAGGACACTTAAAGAGAGGAGAGATTTGTTTTATCCATTTTCTCTCATCTTGCACAACACTAAACCAGTTGGCCACCAGGTTTTTCTCTGCCATTATTTCATAGACCATTATGATTAAATTCATGGCATTTTGCGCTTACCATAATTCCCCTATTCTTCAATGCAGGATCTTGTTGGCCTAGTAATCTCAATATTGCTTCTCGCTGATTTTAGCTTAGTGTTACTTACTTTCCTCCAGCTATATTCATACTCTATGGCCGATGTTCTCTTAGTTTTGTTTGTTCTTCCTCTTGGGATACTTTCACCTTTTCCCGCTGGAATAAATGCTCTTTTTAGTCATGGACCACGGCGATCAGCAGGCCTTGCTCGTGTGTATGCATTGTGGAATATTACTTCACTGGTCAATGTTGTAAGTACTCTATGTCCAACTGTATTTCATTTTACATGTCTCCATTACTGTATTGAGAGCCCTGGAGATATTTGTAGTTAGCGTTGGCCATTATTCACTGGTTTGAGATTTCCTGGATTTACTCATGTGTTGGTTTCATTGTCGTAACCCTCTTCCAATGATTTTCAGGTTGTGGCTTTTGTTTGTGGCCTTGTGCACTACAAGTCATCAACCAAAAGACATCCTAGTACGCAACCATGGAACCTGGGAACGTAAGCCTCATTTCCTCTTGCATTGCACATGCATTAATATAACTAAATAAATGCAATTAGAGTACTCATGCATTTTATTTTCTTTTCCTTTGGCTTCATCCTCCTTTTTATTTTTGCACACGTTCAATTCTATACGCAGGGATGAAAGTGGCTGGTGGCTCTTCCCTACTGGACTCATGTTACTGAAATGCATCCAAGCAAGGCTTGTTGACTGGCATGTCGCTAACCTAGAGATTCAAGACCGCGCAGTATATAGCAATGACCCAAGCATATTTTGGCAGTCATGACACCTGGTGTTACTGAGGTTCTTTTGGGAGCTTTTTACAACTCAATTTTTTGGGAGTTGATAAAAGGAAGGGTTTGGTCAACACGGCCTTTCTTTATTTACCTGTGGCCGAAGAAGCAACTACAGTGGTTATAGATGCAATTTCCGCGCCCCTCAGCTAATCATGTGCAGTCACAACCTGTGTTTTGCTGTATATATAAAAGGTGTACTTGATCCATTATTTGTAGGATTTAGACACCATAGAGTTTATAAACAGTTCCCAAGCTAACTGAAGAGATGTGATTTTGTTGTTGTTGTTGCTGCTGTTGTCGATGCTCTGCACTTTGCCTCTTGATGTTGAGCTGGGCAAGGCATCAGCTGTGAAACTCTCTCTTGTATCTGATTGGATAACACAAGTTCTAACCTGCCTGATGGTTTTCATCAACAAAATTGCAAAGATGCTGATACCACCGAGTCTGTGACAAGGTGCCTGTGCTCGTGAAATGTTGTTCTCAAGTTACTTCGCCTTTGTCTGCTTAATAATGGTGGGATGGCGTTACCATGTTATTGTCCATGGGCATTAATGGAGTATAACTTTAGAGTAACGATTAAAGTAAACTTGGGACCATTATTTGAAGATGGAGGGTAACATGGTAGGATTTTGCTCGCCCGTGTTCACTTCATAGGAATATATATGATTTTCTGTGAATATATATAGCTTTGTAAGACAACTATTTAAATATGTAGTTTTGGGATATAGGTGAATATACCTAGTTTTAGGATAACGAGAAATATATAGTTGTGTGATATAAATCTTAAAGAGTAAATTTTACAAAATCACAGGTTTTGAGGCATAAGTAACACAAAAACCTACTTTTTATAATTTGTTTCAATTAATCACAGATTTTGGGACAAATATTTCACAGAACCTACATCCATGCCTAAATTATTTGCTTAGCTATCACACTTATACATAATACATGTATAAAAATATGTTGAATTTTCTAACATTTATCACTTTCTAAACATACATCGCTTTACACAGTTTGGGTTTATGTAATTTGTTTACTAATACCCAAGTTTTGCATCTTAACTTTTTTTCCATCATGAATTGAGGGAGTAAGGAAGGAAATAGATTAGAGAGCATAGGCATGCGTATTTTCCGCCTCCAATGTGAGTATACGCTTGCCAATTCTGCTTGTTTTAGTGAAATATAGTAAGTATTTTGCATAAATACGAGATTTTATGAAATATTTTGCCTCAAAACCTATTGGTAGTGGGAACAGTTGTAAAATTTGGGTTTTTTTTTTAATTATGGATGCCCCTAAACATATGGATTTACAAAATTTACTCAATCTTAAAATATGAATTTTTATGATTATAAGAAAATAAAACTATTTCTAGTATATAAATTTACTCTTTACGACTGTTCCGACTCGAATACGGAAATTCACCGCCAGTAATATTTGGGGAGGGAGAGAGCACGGTGCCCAGTTTTCCAATTAACGCGATCACGGTTACGATCTCCCACCGCCGCCGCCGAGAAACCGTCCCCGACCCTTTCGCCGCGCCCGATCGCCATGACGATCTCCTCCTCCCTCGCCTCCCGCCTCGGCCCCGCGCGGTGGAGCCCCTACGCCCGGCCCCGCCCCTCCGATCCCGCCCGCGCGGGGGCGGGGAGCTCCGTCCCTCCCCACTCCCGCCCTCCCCTCCGCCTCGCTGCCGCCACCTCGAGGCGGAAGGAGGCCGCAGCCGCAGCACCGTACGGGTCGAGGTGCCCCCGGGAGGCCGCGGCCGCGCCCGATGGTGACGCCGGCACGAAGGCACCACAGCGGCGTGGACGCGAGAAGCCGACGACGAAGACGGAGACGAGACCGGATCGTAAGCCGCCGGCGGAGAGAGGGGAGGAGGAGCCGCCCGTCCGGGAGAGCAGCGGCGGTGGCGGATTCGCCTTCCTCCGTGACCTCGCTGGCCACACGGAGGTGATTATTACTCTCGTCTCCCCGTTTAATTTCTATTTTTTCTTCGAGGAATTTGCTTCAGTTCTAGGAGAGCTAGTCGTCTAACGAGTGATCGTCCAACGCCGCAGGCTATCAGTGGGATCTCTCTGCCGGTGGGTTCGGACAAGCTTTACTCCGGCAGCGCCGATGGCTCCGTCCGCGTCTGGGACTGCAACTCCGGCGAGGTAGCTGGGCTCTCCGCTCTCGGCACTCCCTTCAGGCTCTCTTTACGCACAATTCAAGCTGAGTAATTCAAGTTGGGGGTTGCATCTGCGTCCGATTCCTGCGTTGCTTGTGCCGGACTGGCGTGCTTACTTAGATCAATTGGGGATCAGTTTGGGAGTTGGTTTGATCGCTTCTGGTGGCTGATGTGTTGGAGGTATCAAATTGGTTTTTGTTCCCACGGCTGGGTGGTTATTGGCACGCTGGACTGATTGTTCCGGAAGTCTGCTTCCCTACTTGTGGTGATATGCCGGCACGCTGGACTGATTGTTCCGGGAGTCTGTTTGTGGTGATATGCTTGTCCTGGGTCAGTTTGTGAGGCAATCAGGCTGGTTGGCTGATAAGCAAGGGGCTCTCTGGATTACATTACAGTTTTTGTCTCACTGGCTGATGATCATACAGTTATGTAAAACAAAAGTAGTAGTGAAAAAAAAGAAAGAAATATGGTCATGTAAAAAAAAGCAGTAGTGCTAAAAAGAAAAAAAAAGAGGGATGAATTATATTTTGTTGGAAAGAGAAGACCGAAGGAGGAAAAAATAGTTATCTGGCAGATAAAAAAGTTCTAATATTGATCACATTACATTGTTTTCTTAATGTTTCTGCGATAGTGTGTTGATGTCATCAAGATGGGAGGCAAGATTGGCTGCATGATTACCCATGGCCCATGGGTATTTTTTGGAATCACAAAGTCTGTGGAGGTAATATTTTAATTTTGTTGATTCTTCTTGGGAGCATTGGTCCGTTTTGTGTTATATATTGTGATTTCAGTATTGTGCATTGAATGATTGGTACAATGAATTGTAGGCGTGGAACACACAGACAGGTACGAAATCCAGTCTCCAAGGACCTTCTGGTCTGGTTTGTTCCATGACTATCAAGGATGGGATGCTGTTTGCTGGTACCGGGGATGGTCGCATCATGGCTTGGAAATTTCCTGCTGATAAGAGTGACTTTGGACCAGTAGCAATCCTTAGTGGCCATGAGCGTCCTGTGATTTCACTATGTGTCTCAACGACAAAGCTTTACTCTGGCTCACTTGACAAGACCATCAAAGTATGAAAATGCTGCAAAACATGTGCTTTTGTGTTGGCTATTATGTTAGTATTAGCATGTGATGTATATTTTCTATTCATTAGGTATGGGACCTTAAAACTCTGCAGTGTGTCCAAACACTTTCCAAGCACAAAGCTGCTGTAACATCCGTGCTTTGCTGGGATGAAAAGTTATTATCTTGCTCTCTGGACAAGACCGTTAAGATCTGGGCTTCTTCAAAGTCTGGAGAGCTTCAAGTGATATATACCCATGCTGAGGATCAAGTAAGTTCTACTCCTGTTTGCTCTGTACCAATAATTACACAAATTTTATTTCTTCAAGATTCACATTGAGATTTTAGTCATGAATTTATTTTAGCTACCAGCCTACTCCTGATAAGATGTCATTTTTGTGTATCTGAACGGTATATTTTAGGTTGACATGTTTTTTGACTGGAGGAAGTACCACTGTGTATTTTCAATTGTTGAACGCTACTATTTCTCCAACATTCAAATAGTTTCTACTAAATATTGTGTTATTTTTATTTCTGTTGGTGTAGTAATTGTTTAGATAAAAAAAGTTAAGTCATGTCATTTTCTATATTTAATTGTATTTCTATGGTACTGTAATTATATTATGCTGTATGGGAGCTCTAGGTAGGCTTTTGCACAAGAAAAGGGAACATGAGACACTATACAATTTTTTTGAGTAGTTGTGCCAATCATTGAACATTGTATTTAAAACTGCACTCTCAGTTGTCTACTTTGCTTTTCCTCTCTTTCATTCATAAAATTCTGCTTGATAGCTGCTATGCATTGAGCAGCTCCTTCATGTTATCAAGTGTCTGCACAAACCTTCCACAAGTGCAGTCACTTCTCTTAGTTGAATGAGTGAAAGATCTTGCTCAGAATAGATCCGTTGCCACAATTGGTTTTATGTTATTTGTGTCAATTCATAGACGGCAGCTTTTGATGTTTGAATGCAACCGAATATTCAAGCAACATGTTTTACACAGTTTATGAATACCTGTAGCATCAACATTTTTGAACTTTGAACATCTCATGAACTTCTGTTCGCTCTAGCCTCTATTCTGTACTTCTGCTGTAGTGTATGGTTGGTTTTCCCATTCTTGTTTTGCTGGGAGTGAAGAGTGAATGTAAGTAATAAGGCCTAAACATCTGCTTGGGAACTTTATAAGGATGCAGTTCAGTCAATAAGTTTCCCTTGAAGAGTATTAGTGATGCATATAATTAAGGAAGCCATTGATGGAAGTGTCTCAGGATCTTAGCAACATTTGAATGATTTGGCACAATATGCATGAGCATGAACATATGGGGCTGCTTAGAATTATCAGCTCTTGATTCTGGACATTATTCTTCCTTTTCTGCCCAGTACTACAACCGATCCTCTACATTCACAACATTTCATATATTTACTTTACAAGAGCTTTCGATCATCTTGGGTGTATTTTTTGTGCTGTTTGGTCTGGAGAAACCTGCTGTATTTGTTATGGTGCTTGGTTATGAAAACCGCACAAGCTAAATGCTAGTGTCATACTCCTATCTTTTTCCAAGTTGAGAGTTCTTGAGATGAGAATGGTTTGCTTCGGAACCTCTCCTTTCAACGGTTTCAGTTGTTCCCCTGCTTCTAAACATGCCGTTTCCTTCTGTCTCAGGGATTACGCACGCTCTTCGGCATGCACCGTGTTGGGAAGACACCAGTTCTGTTCTGCTCTCTCCACAACAGCAATTGCATACGTCTGTTCGACCTGCCATCGTAAGTGCATGAAAAATCTGTCACATTACATGAGGCTGTCGACGAACTGCTCCCTCACTGCAAGTCTGAAAATGGTTGGGTCTTGGTCTTTCAGGTTCGACGAGATGGGCAAGCTTTTCTCCAAGAAGGGAGTGAGGACCATCGAGCTCGCAGCCGGTGGCCTCCTCTTCACCGGAGACGGCGCCGGCGAGCTCAAGGTGTGGAGGTGGGCGCCCCAGGAGGAGCCTGCAATCCCGGCGCCCGTGAAATCGTCAGTGTAGCAGCACTGTAGCGTCGTTGTCCAAAAAAGAAAAAGAAAACGAAAGAAAGAGTAGCTGCTCCTACCAGTTGTCATGAGCTACAACATCACCAAATCCATGTAATTTATGAACATTCTGATGTAAATATTTGCCCAATTGTGAGGCCTTATAAGTAATCATGTGTTCCATGTTCCCATGCACTATCTCCATAACGGCTACTTGAGTTGCGTGCCATGCGAAGCATCTATGCAAATATCCATCTCCAACTTTTCACTTTGGATTATGTTTATAATCTTTTATTATTTATCACAAAAAAATACAGCCTAAGTGCTCCATTTTAAAGAGAAATAAAGCCGATCCTTATGGTAGATAAGTTATTAATAAAAAAGGGTGAAATACACTACATTGGCCACGCTATTGCTCCGGCTATCAAGCTTCGCCTTGATTTCATTCATGATCGTCACACCATCACTGATTTCATTCGTGATCGTCACACCATCGCTAGGGGTTGAAAACGAGACGGATATTACCTGCTAGTCCAAATTAATCTAGGACAAATTCAGGTCACTAAGTCGGGTATCTAAAAAATAATATGAATAATCGGGTATTCGGAAGATAATATGGATTTCGGGCCGGGTTCGGGTATTTTTTTATTCAAATACATGTTCGCCCAATTAATTTGGGACAAATTTGGGTTACCAAATTGGGCACGCGGAAGATAATACAGATAATCGGGTATTCGGAAGGTAATATGGATTTCGGGGCTGGATTTAGGTTTTTTTAATCCAAATACGGGTTCAGGAATAGGGTATCCGATGGATACGGGTTATCCGGCAAAAAACTAATACTACCTGGTTAAATATCCGGATTAACCTGTTCATATATACTAATCTACTAATGATATAATGTAATGAATCAATTATGTTTCCCTACTAGCTTTGCTACGGCTAGCTGCTACTTCCATGTTATAGGCCGCATTCGAAACCACGCTTTAGTTATCTAGATTTCATCATTTTTCACGCGTACGCTTCCCGAACCGCTAAACGGTGCGTTTTTTTTATTAAAACTATCTATAGAAAAGTTGATTTAAAAATCATATTAATTTATTTTTCAATTTTTTAATTATTAACAATTAATTAATCATGTACTAATCTAGATTAGTACATTTTCCACGTCGAATAACTTCACCCCAAACGAACGCAACCATAGTTATATTTGGGATTTGTGCAAAGGTTGAATAACTATCATATATGTAGTATATATAGTTATTGCTTTGATTTAATACCGAATAAGTATATGTAACCGGGACCATTCATATCCGTCTTAAATTTATCCGTCCCATATTTCTACCCAACATTATCCGTCTTTTGAATATTCAGCAATATCCGTATTCGACTTGATCCTGAAAAAAATATGGGTTAAAATATAGAGATGATGCTATCCAACCATATCCAACCTAGTTTCACCCCTCTCGATCAGGTGACTGACTTCACTAAAAACCATAGCAAAGACAACAAACTAACCCATTAGGAATACCAAAGCACAACTCGGTGGGGCTCATGTTATCTTTGGCACACGTCATACGTTATCACCGACGCAACTCCGACTTCACAACCACTTGTGATTTATGAAGTCTTAGCCATTATGCTACTCTTATAGTAATTTGATGTCGTTGTCTTGTGTTGGGCTCTGCCGTTGTTTTAGTTGCTAGGTGGTAGAGCTGAGTGTAGTGTTGCTTCATGTGTTGTGTGTTTGTACCGACCACGATTTTTTCCTATTCTTGTAACCCCGTCTAGGTTTTTACTCCACTTATATAAAATAGAATTGACAGTTTTGCTATCGATTTCCGTTTCAAAAAGAAACGATGAGTAAATATATATATTCAAATTTATTGATATTCATATGAATTAAAAAAGATCAGGATATCTTATGACATAAAGATAATATTTTTTTCTAAAGCACCTATGCCAAGATTGCGCAGGCAAGAACGGCATGCTCCGGCAAAGAATTTGGCAGAGACAACAGCAGCAACACCAAGCGTGTGGAGCTAGCTAGCTCTCGAAAAGGCCAGACAAATCAAAGAGCCTCTCTACCACCATTGTCGTTGTAACATCACGTACGTACTGCTTGCCAAACTCTCCATTTATATTTGACCCCATCAGCCGCATTAATCTGACGCTACGAAACAAAACACACGCCCACAGATATCACACCCCACAAGCAATATCTTTTATATGCTAATGACTCAAAAGAATCGATTGGTTGTCGACGATCGACATGATCGATCGATCAGCTCGTCGTTGCTCTTGTAAAGAAAAAACACAATTTTGACCAGCTTTTTGGTGCTTTCTTGCTCTTGCTTGTACGGACAAAACGTTGCTGGTAGTTTGTTTCTTTAAGGGGGAAAAAAAGGGAAGAAAGAGAGAATATTTGGATGCTAACTCGTGCAATCAAACGATAAAGCTGTAGCTGCATGGAGCTAGCTTGCGTATTAGCATGGTAATTAAGGGCACTACTAATGCTAGAAACTAACATGGTTTCTATGCTTAGGGCATGGTGTAAAGAAGCTATCTTCCACAATACTATTTTGTTATTATATGGTTCACTCATCTCTCTCACAATCACTCTTGTTTTACGTGAAGACACTAGTTCTTAATCTAGAACTAATTTATCTATTTTTGTCAGTCTCTCTTCAATAAATAACCTGTCATATCACGAAATTGATTACGTGGTATAGCAATAAATACAGATGGAAATTATCCCTTGGGTCTGTATTGTGAATGTCCTAAGTAATAATCTATTACCACTAAGAGCAGGTACAATAGCAGGAAGCCAGCTATAAGCATATTTTAATGAGATAAGAGGGGAGAGAAGAGAGGTATGCTACTAATTTATAGCCAGCTGCACATGGACTCCAAGATAAAATATGTTTATGACATGTAGGACCATGTATCGATGTTTTGTAGCTAACTATTGTATACATTGGCTATTAGATTGGCTATAGATGAATTGGAGCTAGTAGTTAGCTATACTATTGAACTTGCTCTAAGTGTCTTTTATCGAGGTCAACGATCGATCGATTATGTATTTATGTGGCTTTATCACCTCTGGAGAAAACAAAACAAATGTTTGCTTAGCTTTGCTGCAAGTAAGTTTTCTCTGTATTTATGCATATGTGCGCTCCAAATGTCAACGGTGGAGCTAGTGCAATGCATGTGGTATAAGCAAAAAAAAGGAAGTCTTGGGGTCAACTGTTATGCTTAGCAGCCGGCTTGCAAAATGACCATTGCCTAATTGTTGTCCTGTTACTGTCGATTAGTTGTCGTAACAGCCATGTAATTTAATGAGATTCCAGTTACATCTAATGGAACATGCCCCTGCTCATCATGGATAGAGATGCCCCTTTTGCCGACCCGTGTGAAACAAAGCTGATCTTGTTCTGGAACATGACAAGCTAGAACGTTTGGACTTTTTTTTTTATCATTTTAAAAAATTTAGCGTATAATTGTGGTATCAAGACACAATGGCTGCGTTGGATAAAAGAGGTGGTAAGTTAACTTATCCGTCATGGAAAACATAGTAATAGATTAGTACACGATGAATTAATTATTAATTATTAAAAAATATAAAATAGATTAATATGATATTTTTTAAACAATTTTCCTATAGAAATTTTTTTTAAAAATATACTGTTTAGTAGTTCGGAAAACGTATGTGTAAAAAACGAGGAAGTTTAGTTAACTTACCTATGCTGGCAAACGCGACCAATATATCTCAAGGGTGTCTTGAGGTACTTTTTCAACAATGGTAAAAACACTCAAAACGTTAAGATATCTCCCATATATAGATACTGTTGATTTTATTTTTTTTCTCGAACGCGCAAAATATCAATTGATTTTATCCGATCAAGCTATTAAAAGCTTTGACCATAAAAAGTTTGAAAATATTAAAAAACATATGGGTAGCTTTATCTTTGTTGGTATTTTTTAAATGTTTTAATTGTGTTAACTATTACTGTTATATTTAATAGAAAAACAGTAGTTAAAGTTATAGAGTAAAATCAAATAAAGTTAACAATGTCATATATTCACATCCAGATGTACCATGTTTCTTTCATTATAAAGAAGTACGTGTTCATGGCCTTCTATGGAATCTGAAAATTTCAAACATAAAAAAGCTAGAAACTTTTATATATAAAGAACATGTGCCTACACCATCTGAAGGTGAAGGTTAATAAATTTGTAAAATGTGCATTGGCACGAGGATTTGAATTTTACTGGGAGGACTCAACGTACTCAACTTCAGTTTTTTCTAAAATGCATATTTCTTTAAAAAATCAATTTCGTCATAGTTTTGTATATAGGAATAGAGAAAAGAGACCCAAAGAGGGGAAGTAACATGTTACTCTCCCTGGCTTAAATGTTTGATGCCATTGATTTTTTATACATATTTAACTATTCGTTTTATTTAAAATTTACATAATAATTAAATATTTTATTTATTTTAAATATACTTTTGTGTGTGTATATATATTTTAAAAAAGTCGAATAAGACAACAAAAATATAGGACGGAGAGAGTAATAAACAGTAAAACATCTGTCGTAATTGGCGGTATATCTTTACAAACAGAGGAACGTACATGAGTCAATTAAGTTGTGTGGTTTATTCTTTTCTATTGCTGCTTGCTGCTCCATCTCAATCTCATCCTCCGGTCCTCCCATTATACAAGATGAAGGAGCTACACCACTTTTTTTTTTGTTATTATTTTCAACATGAACATGCATATGTGACTGTCACTAATCAACAGTAATTAAACTCTCCACAAGGTTAGTTAATTAATCAATTAATTAACCAGCTAAAAGTTAACTGCTAATTAATCATTAATTAACCATAAATTGGCAGCTAATTAATTAGCACTCCAGTGGAGATGATTATGAGGTGAAGATGCCCTGGCCGGGGGAGAGCAGCTTCTTGGGGTCGTACTTGTCCTTCCGCCGCACGAACCGGTCCCAGCCGCCGGCGAAGTGCCTCACCCAGTCGCCGCGGACGCTGTAGTGCGGCAGGTACTCCTTGTACCCGATTCCGGCGAGGTCGCAGAACCTCAGGATCCTCCTGTTCTGCGCCTCCAGCAGCGCCAGGTCGTTCGCCACCGACGAGAACAGCAGCGCCACCATGTAGAACACCTCCTCCTCCCCCTCCGGCGTCACCGCCGACATCTCCCCGTCCCACCTGTGCACGAACAAGTGGTGGTCAGATGAGATGTTCATCAAACGTCGTGCATGGCTAGCTCATGATCGAGGGTGTGGTGGTGGTGATGGCGTACGTACTTGGATTTGTTGACGGGGTAGATGATGAGAGGTCCGGCGATGTCGGCGGTCTGGAGGATGCCCTTGAAGACGCCGCGGTCGAAGTCGGCGATGCGGGAGGACGGGACGAAGAGGTTGAGCCACGGGTGCGGGACGCGCCACAGGCCGGCCTTGTCGAGGGTCACCTCCTCGCCGTACACGCGGTCGAGGAACTCCACGTAGGAGACGTCGCGGGAGAAGGAGAAGCCCGGCTCGAAGCGGAGCCCGGCGAGCGACGCCGCGGCGGCGGCGGTGGCGGACGACGCCGTCTCCGTGGCGTTGCCGCCGTAGTTGAGCGTCGCCTCGATGCTGTAGACCGCCGTGGCGTTCCTCGCCGCGGCGAGCGCGACGATGCGGGCGACGTCGGCGTCGGAGAAGAACCCGGCGCCCCTGAGCGCCCCGGCGAGGCCGCGGTTCACGTACGCCGTCCCCTCCACGTAGCTCCACGGCCCGTGCGTCCCGTCCGGCCGCGCCGCCACGAGGCGCTCCTGGTCGGCAGAGAAGACTGCGAAGTCGGTGTACACGAGGCGCACCCACCGCGCCCTCGCCGGCGCCGGCTCGACCGCGATGCGCGCGCGCGTGATCACGCCAAACTGCCCGAGGCCGCCCAGGACAGCGTCGAACAGGTCCGAGTTGACCGCCTTGGAGCACGTCACCATCTCCCCTTGCCCTGCAACCAACCAAGTCAACGTTGCTCATGCAAACAATCAATTAATCCCGGAAAATTTTCCTAAGTCAACGCATCATTGCGAGCCACCAATTCTTTCCAAATGTTTGACACCGTTAACTTTTTTTTATAAATGTTTGGCTATTCGTCTTATTCAAAAAATTTATCAAATATGTAAAGCTATATATATGCATAAAAGAATATTTAACCATAAATAAAATGATATAAAAATAATTAATAATTATATAAATTTTTTGAATAGACGAATAGTCAAACGTGTATAAAAAAATCAACAACATCAAATATTTAGGAATACTTATCAAAGACGCTGCCACCCATGGAGTGCTGGACACTAACACTAAGTTGTTTTGTACCCACTAATTACAACCTTTAATTATATATCGCTGAGAGTAAATTGCACTTTACACTTGGTAAAATGCTCGCGTTTTACTTTGCACTAGTGTTGGCTTATATTTTCATTTGTACCAGGTTATATTGAAATAAGTTTTATTTAACACCATCATACATCATCAAAATTATGAACATTTTATGAAATTTCAAAAAATCTGAATAAAACTCGATCAAGGATGGTTAAAATTCAAGAAGTTTTATAAGTTCTATCTTATATTTACAAGATTTCCTTTCAATTCTAGTGAAACCTATTATGATATACTCTTAGTGTAGAGTGAAAAAGGGTGATTGTTTAGCTTTTTCAGGAAAAAGGCAAACAACACTATTAACAAACAAAAGATAATTTATAAATAAAACTTTTATATACATGTTCTTCACTACCTAAAAGTTAATGCTGAAAAATAAACTATGATGAAAAAATTTCAAACCAAATGCAAATTTAAAATTAAAAATTTAAATTTTAGCATATAAGCATAACGAAAAGCGAAAAGATATGTGAAAGTATATATTAAACCCAGCACAAAGTGAATGAGATACCATCTACGTACTGCAATGTAGACTACTTCAGTTAGCAAGATTAATAGTATAGCTAATTAATCACGTAATTAATTTTCATAATTATTGAAGACTTGCAGGGTTAGTTCTCTTGATCACGAGGTTTGTATGCGTGGGGAGGTTAAGCTGAGACGGGATTAAATTAGCAACGAGTTGCAGACAGTGAGGTGCACGTAATATAATTAGAGGCGTTTGCTTGCCGGCGTGGTGCATGGCCGGCGGCGTGAGAGAGAGGGAGAGATTACCGGTGATGACGTCGAGCTCGAAGACGTTGGAGATCTGGGGGCCGTGGCGGTGCGTCTGGCCGCTGACGCCGGCGTTGGAGAGGGTGCCGCCGACGGTGAGGTGGATGTAGTCGGTCCACGACCGCGGCGCCACGCCGCGCTGCAGCGAGGCGCGGAGCACGTCGATCCACAGCTGCTCGCCGCCGGCGTCCACGTAGGTGCCGTCGGCCGACACGTTGATCCGCGGCCCGGCGCCCATGGACTGCATGTTGACGACCACGCCGCCGGGGGCGAGGGCCTGGCCCATGGTGGAGTGGCCGCGGCCGCGGAGCGACACGGTGATCAACGGCGACGGCCGGCGCCGCCCCGCGGCCGCGGAGTAGGCGGCGCGCAGGAGCTCCGCCACGTCGGCCGGCGACTCCGGGAAGAGCACGGCCGCCGGCAGCGCGGACGTGATGTTGCCGAAGTCCGTCGACGCCGGCAAGGTGGCGTTGGGATCGGTCCGGAGCTTGCCGGACACCGCGAGGCCGGGGGCGGCGGCCAATGGATCAGCGCGGTGTGCATGGGTGGTGGAGGAGGCGATTAGCGCCGCGATTAACAGGTAAATCGCCGCCATTACCGACGCGATTAAGCGCCCTAATACCCACTCTAATCCTCTAGGAGAGATGATGAGAGTGTTTTTTGTGTTCTTGCACTTTGCACTCGCACACCTCTCTCTATATATAGATTCATCATCTATGTGTGTACATTTATATCAAAGAGATTTGTTGCTAAAATTGAAGCAATTATACACAATGGTATTCCCTTGACTTGACGTAGTGAGGTGATATTCACTTTCGATTTATACTGTGGACCAAATAATAATAATAATAATAATAATAATATAAAAGTGCAGGGGTTTAAGGACATATACGAAGGTGTTTATTAGCTGACTCTGCTAATTGACATGCGAATAAATTTGGTGACACGGAGAAAAGAGAGAATGAAAGAGAAAAATTATTGTTATGCATGATAACATCTTAGAGTTAACTCTTAGTATTTATTAAAAAAATATTTATTGCATAAGGATAAATAAAAAAGAAACTAGTAAAAATATTATTATATTAATGAAAAAATCATACCTGAGTTTACCTTTGTATGTGTCATCATAAAGTATATTCTTATTGCTAACTTGGATTAAAAAAGAGTCTATACTATGTATTTACGCAATTAATAAGTAGTTTTTGGTCGGATGTGCATGTATAATTAATGTACTTATTTTTTATATATATAGAATATAGTTAATGCAGTTATATAATAGATGATCACATTTGATTAACTCTTGTGGTCTTGTATTAATAAAGGTATACTGAACATTTGTAGACCAGATGAAGCAAATAAGTCTTTGTATTAATTGAATTAAGGTTCCACACTGCACAAATGATAAATGCCTATAGGAGTAAATAAATTTTCTTTGACAAAGCAAAGGGGATAGAATAGCACGGCGTAGTTTATTTTGCACTGATTTTCTTTAAGCTTTCATGTCACTTTAAGTCATCTTATCACTCATAAGAAACACTGGAGAAAATGACATAAAACTAGCAAACAATTCCTTACCTGATTGTGACATCCTAGTCAACAAGTGATCTTTATTAGATTTAATTACCTGAGGTAAGAAATGTGTTCAAAACTAACTAATCCAGACTTACAGTCAGTTGTTAGGCCGCCTGTTGGATGACAAGTTTTTCAGAGACTAATGTTCATAGTGATAACAATAAGCAAATCTGAGTGCACAATAATTAATTATATATAGCCATTGCTATTAAGCTTATCTTTAGTTCATACACTACTTTTGTCAGGTTTTGCAAAGTACTAGGACGCATATGACTGCGTCTGCATGACATAAATTCTTCTGTGACCATCACAGTAAATTAAATTAAGAAAAGCATGTTGATGACTAGGTTTGGAATTAAATTGCTAGCCGTTTGACGCTTATGTTGTTTTCCCCTAATAAAAATTTAACCTAGGGTACATGTGAGACAACATATACTACCTCAGCAGAGACATGGATATATGTCATTTTGATCAACCACAGCAGAACAGCTTTTACTCTTGGTGTTGTGCATGCGTGTCAACCATGTAATTAATCTTGAAAATAATTAACTTGTGTCATCTTCTGAAGAATTTAGTTTCCTAGTTGGGATTTTTGGTAAGCACCGGATAACTTAACTGCCACGTGTACTGAAAAGGAGAAAGCAATATATATATATATATATATATATCCCTTCCGTTACTCTATATAATATCTACCATTTCTTATGACTTCAAATAACTACACATATGTATAAATTATCATATTATCCTCAACAAATTTCATAATGCTGTAAACATAACAAAACGAAATAATTTCATAATACCGTACTCCCTTCGTTTCATAATGTAAGATGTTTTACTTTTTTGCTTGCAATATTTGACCATTTGTCTTATTCAAAAAATTATAGAAATATCATTTATTTTGCTTGTGACTTACTTTATTATCAAAATAACTTTAACCATAACTTGTTATTTTTTATATTTGTACTAAAGTTTTGAATAAGACGAATGATCAAACGTTGCAACCAAAAAGTCAAACATATTACATTATGAAACTGTAACATCCCAGCCCAAGGCTTAATAGGATTTGATAGATACTCATATCAACAAGTTGCAACTTCTTTTCCGGAAGCTTATCTCGAGAGAACTCCAAGGTTAAGTGTGCTTGGCATCGGGAAGTCATTTCTCGGGTGCGCATGAGTGAGGACAATGTCCTAGGGCACAGACCCGACCTAGGTGGGTTCCTAGGGTTGGGGCGTGATAGAAACGAAGGTATTAACTCGTAAGCATAACAACCTTAATGCTTTTGAAGAAATATAACCAAGTTTAAGGTTTATATAAACTTCTGACTGTCCTCGTGAAGCATAAATGTAAAAGGAAAATTTGCTCAGATAGACACGATTGATAAGCCATAGAACCAAAAGTATATTTTTTAAAAATATCTTTACTATTTACGACTAAAAGTCAATACTGAAAAATAAACTATAGCAAACTTAAACTCAAAATCAACTGTTTTAAATTTAAAGTTTGTTCGTGACTAATAAGCCAATCTTAGTTTGAGAATACGCGCGTAGAAACACTTGGCATGTGGTCTTATAGATGATGCATGCAGTGACATGACCAGGTACACGATACACACATGTATTTGTGACGTTTTCAGAATACTGGAAACCTCTAAGCCATGTCAAAATTCGGTTAATTTGCCAGTTTTTAAAGACATGCCTCCATGGACGAACAGATGCATATGCAAGTCTCCATCGATGAGCTAATTACAACACATGCATGCCAAAGTACGCGACAAGGTAGGTTTGATTAATTAGATGAACGTCCAGTGTACACACTGCAAGGTGCAACACGTCGTATCTAATCAAGGTCTTTTTAGTTATCATTTACGTTGCAATCCGACGGATATCGTATTTCTTGAACCATTGTTATTTTTGTAAAAAAATATGTATAGTATTATATACTCCTCCAGTCAAATATATTTGTCCTTTATGATAAGATTTGATCAAACTTCTAATATTTAGGTAAATAATTTATATTAAAATAAATTTATAAAATCTAATAAGTTTATGATATTATTTAGGTCCTTCTCGAGTAGAATATAGTTTTTATATAGGAAAATTAGATCCTACTATTATGTGTAGTTACTGATCCTTTCATGTTCTATATGCAGAAACACCTTCATACTTGTTTATGCACTCACCTAGAAAAATATATACGCACCATTAAATCTCATATGAATGATCGACACAACTATATATGAATATATGAAGTTTGTGTTTTCTGCTAGATAAGAGCGGAAATATTTATAGAAGTGTTTCTACATCTTAGACGTGAAGGAAGTAAATATACTGAGATATATAGACTTCCTGCATAATATATATATATATATATATAATTTGTCTTGTATTTAAAATGAGTATTTAAAATAATATTGATGGTCGGTGTGTGTGCATGTGTATACACTCTCCATATAATTACACCATATGGCTGGATGCACACAGATCGATCAACTGGCGTATAGGTGCTGCCTGCGTGTGTATGCTGATCTTGGAAACATAACCTCTCATCACACGCACCGAAGCAAATTAAGCAGGAGCAGTAGCGTGTCAGCCTACTTAGCGTCTGAATGCCTCTGCATCCATGCATCTGCCCATGAAAGCTACCCATCCGTCACAAAATCCGAGTAATTCTCGAGCTTCTTTATGAGGATTAAATACGTACACGGATGAATTTGTGCCCATTTTAGTTTAAGACAACGGATCGGACACATATGTTCATATTTGCAGCCGAGTAAGAGCAAGTTCAATAGTATAACTGCTAGCTACAATTTATCTATAGTCAATCTAATAGTCAATTTATATAATAGTTACCTACAAAACATTAATATATGGTCATATTATTGAATAGTCCTCCATTGGTTGTGGAGGGGCAAATGACCTATGATATAAGTAGGGGAGCCTCTTACCTCAATGACTAGCTTTTGAGGTGAGAAAGACCCTTTACGATCCTACACCTATATGTCATACACATTATGTCTTTAAGTTCGTGCTGTAGCTAGCTATAAATTAATAGCTCACTGCTCTCTTTTATATATCTTTAAAATATGTTTTTAGCTGGGTTACAGCAAGTTCAATAGTATAGCCAACTACTAGCTCTAATTCATTTATAGTCAATCTAATAGTTTTATTTACTCACAAAACATTAATAAATAGTCTCACATGTCATACGCACACTGTGTCTTGGAGCACGTGCTGCATGCAGCTGACTACAAATTAGTATATCACTTCTCTTCTCTCTTCTTCTTGTCTCTTTAAATTATACTTATAGTTGATTTATAGCCTGCTATTGTACTTGTTCTTATAAACTCATGGTTAGCAAGATGGTGGTGACTTCGTTAATTTCAAGATAAACTAATTTGGTCTTTATATATGCTCACATGGATATGGTGCAGTGGTGAATGTATATTCATATAGGTGAGTATATGTGCATTATAAACACTTGTGTTTTTTGTTTGTACCATGCTATGCTAAAAAAAGAAGGGTGAAATTAGATGGGGGTGATTGTAATTAGTTAAAATGAAAAGAATACGTGAAATTAGAAAAATAGATGATTGTATTTTGTTAGAGGTCAATGAGCATCTAGAGTAGTAATGTCATAGGAGACTCTCCTACGATCTTTTTCTAGATAAAAGGAGAAAAATAGTTATGTTTTGAGATAAAATTCGAACGCTATGATGCTAGCTACTCTATTTGTTCTAAAATATGACAATATATAATTGGATTAGACGTATACTAAGGATATGTTCTTTTGCTTGATGAAAGATAAAAGATCATTTGATTTTAATTTACAGCTATTTAATAGCATAAATTATAAATGATAAAATTAACTCTATAAAGATGAGTTGATTAACTTATGTACACAAACCTTAAAAAAAATACATCTTTCAGCAGTTTAGAAAGCGTACTTAAAAGTCGATAATCTAAAATAAAAGAACACTAACCTTGGTACTATCAGTTTACACTCTATCTAATCTAGATTTATAGTATTAGAATATATATAATCCAATTGTAGATAGGTATATGTTGTTGGAGCCGATGGAGTAGCCAGCTAGCCAACCATGTATCACACAGTTTTAGGTCATCTTGTGCCGGAAGTGTTCAGTCTTCTCTTATGCCTTAAATTTTCCGTGGTCATCTTCTGCCTAACGTGCGTGTCCTCCTAGCCGAGATGGTGGATTAATTCTGTGGTCGTAGAGTCGTTTCTCATGTTGGTGGGGTCACGATTCATTCGGATTCACCCACATATGTTGTAGGCTAAAATTCGAATTATTTTGTTCTGGAAGGTTAAAATTCAAGATCTTGGTTGACCATAAAAGGAAATGTAACTTTGACCAACAACAAGTGTGGTATATACTCATGATATTTGTGTGCGATCTGCTATATCCGTCCCATAATAGCTGGTATTTATATAGTTTACATTTTGTCTCATAATAATCGTACACCTTCGTCTTTTCGCTTTTGTTTATGCTTATAAGCCAAAAATTAAATTTTTAACATTAAAGTTGATTTTGGAGTTTGTTCATCGTAGTTTAGTTTTTAGCCATGGATTCTAAATCGCTAAGAACATATTTATAAAAATTTTATTCATAAATTATTTTTTGTTTTTAAATATGTCGTTTGTCTTTTTTCTGAAAAAGCTAAACAAGGACCCCAGTATTCTAGCAGTACCGTTTTTTTCCTCCAACCATTTTACATCAAATTTCTTCCAGCCTTACCCTTCAACTCTCATTAACGAGAGGTACTTGAGTCATTAATTATTCATCCACGTTTATTTATCACAAAATCTCTAGTTAATTGACTTTGGGTTGTAACAAAATCCAAATTTTAAACACAAGTACGTAGGAGTATAGTGATGTAAAATAATAGAAACTCCAACGCATTTTCTATTTTTTAAACTGAACAATGCATTTTCTGTTGTTCAATTATATTTCTATAACCATTACAAGGGTTTATTAGGTAAGTCATTAACTTATATGATTTAGAAATTAACCTCAATGTGGCGCTGGACTAGTGGAATTGCGTGACCATTCATCGACTCATATATCGCGATTCATATCATATGACCAATAATTGCGTGTGTCTATATGTATGCACTCACTCCGTCCGAAACAAACCAATCTTTCGGTTTCTGTGTAGTGTTTGACCATCTGTCTTATTTGAAAATATTTAAAAACTTAAAAAAATTAGTCACACGTAAAACACTATTCATAATTTATCATATAGTAAAAATAAAAATATTAATCGTAATTTTTTTAATAAGACAAAGAGTCAATCATTATAGGTAAAAAGTGAAAGATTTGATTTGTTTTGGGATGGAGGGAGTATCTGTTGTGAGTGGGTGGGAGTGTTTTTGGTACTGAATTTACCAGGTTTATCACGAGGCTATAAGTATAGGCATGCAATCAAGGTGAGAAATATTAGACTTTCTCAAAGGTTCAAGAATTTATATTCAATTTACATATTATTATTTGTTGGAACAAATGATATTTCATCATGGTTGTGTTGTATTTCTATTTGCAGAGAGGTACTATTGTGAAATTATTGATGACACGCGCTCTCTCTCATGTCCAATTCCCTTTTGGTACGGGGACAATGCTCCCTTTGATCAAATATGAATTTAGGAAGCTTTTGTCAACAAGAACATCATATATATATATGACACCACCTAGACTTTTATCTTTTCACTTCTGCTTATACTTATAAGCTAAATTTAAATTTTCAACATTAAAAATTTATAATTAATTTTGAGATTTTTTTCATTGAAGTTTATTTTCTAGACTTGGCTCTTAGATGGTTAAGAATATATATATATATAATTTTATTCATAAGTTATTTTTATTTATAAATATGTCATTTGACTTTCCTATAAAAAAACAAACAATCAACCCCTAACCTTTACACCATAAGTGATATTCTTGCAAGTTTGACACTAAAATAAGTTTATCTTTCTTCACAAGAAAAGAGAAGTATACAAGCATGCCAGTTCTACTTGGACTAAGGTTACATTCTTCTCTCTACTTCATTTTCGCTTCTGTGTACACACATTTCAAACTGCTAAACGTGTTTTCTAAAAAGCTCCTATATAAATTCATCATCTCAATTACTTTTCTAAAGTATATCTATAAGTTTGTATTAGTTAATTTCATCTTTTGTAACCATTAAATAGCTATAAAAAATCTAATAATCTTTTATCCTTTATCAACAAAACAACAAAAGAATATAACCTAACTTTAATTGATCGATTTGCACATCATCCTGCAAGAGGGAGTCGACCGATCGAAACCAGTTACATGCAACTTTAATCGATCGATTACGCAACGAAACGTTGAAACTATACACTAGCTGGGCCGGCCGGTACACATCCATGCGTTTGCAAGAAAACGGGCACAGTGTCCTAGATCCTCTCTTCCCTCTAACAAATCTTGCTGTATCAGATCCTGATAAGAGCAAGTTCAATAGTATAGCCAATTATTAGCTCTAATTTAATCTAATAATCAATTTATATAATATTTATCTATAAAATATTAATTCATGGTCTCATATGTCATACATGCATGACGTCTTGAAGCTCGTGCTATAGTTAGCTACAAATTAATAGTACACTCTCTTTTCTCTTCTCTCTTATCTCTTTAAAATATGTTTATAACTGGCTTCACCTGCTCTGAGGATGCGACGATCAATTGGACGATGAATCGGTGACCAGCAAGCAAAGCAAGCTGGTAGAAGACTTGACCAATTGGGCCTTATTGGCCGTGCATGCAATTCGATGATCGATGCACAAACATCACCGTCGATATATATATCATCGTGATAATTATTGCACGTACGTACGTACGTGCATATATATACGGCAGATTTGGTTTTGTACATTTGTGCTGTTGTGTTTGAAGACTTGGTTTTTGTTGACCCCGTTTTGAATGTGTTTTTTTTCCCCACTATGTATATGTGCCAAACTTTCTAGATAATTAGTGCCTCATCATTCACTTGCTTCAGAAATTCAAGTTAGTTAACCTATGTACTTAAGTGGCCAAATTAATACAGGGAATGGCTGACTGTCGTCATGGCTTAGGTTTAGCTTGTGGTTATTATGTTGTGTTTTGATGTGTTTAGAACATACTCCCTCCATTTGTGTGCTTTCCAGAATATGCATAGATATCCCTTTGTCTAGATGCATTTTTTTAAAAAAAAACGTAGAAATGTTTATATTTTGAAACACATGTAACAGTTAATTACTTCAGAGAATTTTGCAATGCCAATATTTTTTTCACATATAAATCGAAGTGTTTATACAAAACTTCCATTTCAAAGTTAGAAAGAAAAGCCTCAAAAATAAAAGAAAATGGGCTTTTCAGAGCCTCGACAATACCAAACATATGAATCAGCATGTGTCATCCCACGGATAATTCATGGCTGACTCTAATTCAATCAAATAATCTAAGTATTGTTTTTAACATCACCTTAATTTATTGAGTTGAACTAGAGTGGATTCTAAATTAATTATGGGCTGACCCACACTCATGCATCTCTGACCAAACAAATCTTTGAAATCTTCGGTGCGGTCGAGGTAAAAAAATATGTTATCTTTATTTTCATTTGCTTGATGAAATTTCTGTGTTTCTAAAAGTGGTGCAAATGATCAATCAGCTTGTAAGTTACATATGCCTTTGAGCTATATGTTCTGCAAAAACTTAAAAAAATGTCAATACTCCCTTTGATTTTAGATAGATACCATTTTATGTTTAAATCACTAATATATGCCAAAAAATAAGATTTGTGATATAAAAATAATATTAGTTTGTCAAAAAAATATTTTGATTTACTTATATTCTCATACGTTTGATGAATATATGGATAGAAAATAGTGATCAAACATGTGTAATGGAGAGTATCAATGTTCTTCCGCGCGTTACCTATGCTTCATGTTATATGATGATCGAGTTGGCTCTCGCTTGATTTATATAAATATTAATGAATTATAAATTTATATAAATATAAAACATATTCATTGATCTATGTGAATCAGGGACAGATCTAACATGGAGCGACAGGGCTCAAGCCCTCGCTATCCCCGTTAAAGTTATTAGAGCCCTTGTGAAGACGCCCTCCCCCTCTAAAATCAATAGAAAGGGGTCTGAAACTTCTAATTTATTTAGACCCACGTAATCTCGCTAGCTGATGTGAATCTAAATAGAGCCAAACATCTTATAATATGGAACATGCATGCGGAGTAAAATAAAAAAGAATGTGAGATAAACAAAAACTATTGTGGCAACAATCTTTATACCACATAGCATACGGCCGGTGACAAGATGATTTAAAATTGAATTTCGATTAGTTTCCAACTGTATTCAAATCCATGTCCTCTGTTGTTGTGACACACGTATAAAATTACACATATCCATTCCATGTCGTCATTTGCGAGATTCGCTGAGGTATCAAGCTCTTGGCCGGCTCCAAAGATACGCCTTTGATCTGCATCTCCCATGATGACGAACTAAACTAAGACGTGATTAACCTAGCTAGGCTAATCAATGCCTATTAATTCTACATCCCCGGACACTGACCATGACTTTTAAATTTTTCTTGCTGACATGCATGACCAACTTGCCTTGATCATCTATCATTTATCACAAAATCACATTGGAAAATGTCGGTCCTCGTACCGTATTATTGATTTCGGCGACTTTTCGAGCCAGTATGAAATAGATCTATATGTGGAAAATTCAGCGAAAAGCTCGCTGATTTTTAATCGTTAACTGGATAACTGGTGGTGGACAGTTGCTCTGTTACGACCGAGCTATGGTAATGCCAAGTTATTATTGAGCTATAGTAGAAAAACTTTGTTTAAAAATGGATCTATATAAAAAAACTACTCCCTTTATTTTATAATACAAGATTCATAATGTAAGAGCCTGTCAGTGAATTTTTTTTAAGAAATAATATTATTTTAATAAAAAATCATAAAATTAGAGGCCATCTGTGGAAAATCACAATTTTAACACCCTGTCGAACAGTGGATGTTCGATTTGGACCATGTTGAACTGATGCTGTTCAAGAGGGGACCCTATCGAACACCCACCGTTCGACAGGGCCTACCACCTGGCGTTGAGGGGGCCTGTCGAACTACCAAAGGTTGACAGGTCCCCCTGTCGAACTGCCAAAGGTTGACAGCCTCCCTACCGCCTCAGTCAAACGATGTGGTGTTCGACAAGTACCTGTAGAGGGCCTGTCGAACTACCCCTGTTCGATAGGGGCCTATCGAACTATGGCAGTTTGACAGACCTCTAAAATTACGATTTTTTAAGATTTTCTATTAAAATAATATTATTTTTAAAAAAATTCCCTGTCAGTCCATCTGCACTAATGCTTGGCCTCTCGCACCCCTTCGTCCCCCATTCTTTTCCCTCCACGTCACTTCTCTCTCCTCTCAGCACCGATGAGGCATGCGCCTATCCCTCGGCGCTAGGTTTTTTGGCAACAAAGCTGGCCACGTTACTTATTGGGTTGTCTTGATAATTATAGGGGTATAAAATTCATACTAGAGCTGAAAAATAATTCATTTCTAGAATAGATTTTTTTTCCAAGGTTCTAATTTTGTTAAAAAATAAAAAAGAACTAAAATATAAAAAGTCAGGCAAAATAATATCCAGGTTTAACTATGAAAAACGGTGAGTGCTCAGTATGAAATATATACCTGTGCCAATAAATATTAGGCACTCGCACAGTACGTTAATACAGTATAGCATTGCAGTAGAATTTTTTAGTGAAGTCAAGTAAGGGTGGATCCATGAAAGGATAACACCACCGGTGGCACCAATCAAACAAACGGTCTCAATTTTCAAAAAAGAAATGCGGTGTCAATTTTTATGATCAAACAAATTTCTTAGTTGTAAAGAGTATTTATAAAGAAGTTAGTACAAAGTCATTGGTACATTTGACCCAAGTGGATGCACTTGGAAGTTTGGGATTACACACCGGCCTTCATCTCCTTGTGTATGTAAAAGGGGAAAGTATTTCCGATTAGATATACGCTATTTTCTTCTATGTTATTTAAATGGTTATCAATTTTTTTAATAAAAATAATGAGATAAAGTAATATGATATAATCATTATACGAACATGTAAGTTTAAATTCGACGTCACCAAGTTGTAACAAATATAATTATGAATGTTCAATTTAATTTATTATTTGTGTTACAGCTTATTAAAGTTGAATTTGAACATGTGTGGATGTGGAGTGATATACCTCATATTAAAGCATCTTATTATTTTTTAAAAGTTTTTTATGACTATTTAGATGATATGTAAGAAAAGAGTGGATGTTCAACCGAGCAATGAAAATTCATCTCCTCTGTTAAAAGGTATATTTATGGATACATAAACGTGATGTACGTGTGTAGTTGTACGAGTGTATTTTTTATGTAAATTAAAAAATTAATTGAGAACCTTCATCTGTATCATCACTAAGAACCTTGATTAGTTTGATCAATCATTTCACAAGATTTCAAGCAGCAAATAGTTCTGAAAAAAAAAACAAGCGCTAGAGATTCATCCAGATATGGTGTTAAAAAGCCTCAAGCCAGACCGATCGATATCGAAGGTCATGATCAAAACAATCCGAGGATCAAACACAAACTGATCAAGATCTCATTAGGTAACAAGGATCATGGTGACACCGATCGATGAACCATCAAAAGCCTTCTTTTTCTTGCTTGTTTGACACGGCCATTTTTAACTTCTCCGGATCTGCCAAAAAACAAAGAAAGAGAGGAAAGAATCGGAGATCTCTACGTTGACGAGCTCGATCTCAGCTGCCTGACATATTATAACGATCTTGATATATCATCATCGTCTGCACTAATCCGTGAGATTTCAGATCAGGCCGAATCGCTAATGACGATGAGGAAATATTTTGCTTGACATGAATGGCGACCATGGACACGAGTTTCTCCTGGGTTTACCACCACTGGGGTTCAGAAATCTTGACTCGGATTGGATTTTGATTTAATCGTAGGAGGAAGAAGTTGGCACACGTTTTTCTGGTTGGATGGCACTGCCTGCTACGGCTAGTAGTCACAACTGCCACATAGTAGTACCAATTAATGCATCAATGTAGTACATTGCTGCCAGTTTTGTTATGCATTGCTGCATTATATTTTTTTTTCGTATGGAGATCACCCGACTTTACTTTTCCTCTAACATACTCTCTTCTTCGCATAAAAACCAAATCTAGAAGAAGATGAGACGAAGGATGTAGATGCACATGTCAACCACCAAGTTAGAGAGAAGTTATGTCAGAGGAGCATCATTCATAATTTTTTATGGAAAAAGAGGAGATTGTCAATGTCATGGCAACTGGGGAAGATATCTTCAATTGATCGTAAAGTTGACAATTGCTAGCAAGCAAATTTAGCTTCTTTCAATGAACTGGTACCCTCATGTATATGTATATCCCTTGTTTGGCTGCCTTTTCTTCTAGATTACAACACTTTTGCCGGCCATTGCCTGCACAACAAGGTCAAGAGGACAAAGATGTATCAAATATTTGCAAGTTTGCGATCTATAGGGAGTTTTTATTTTCTAAAGTTTCTCTGAAATTTTGAATTATATTTATATCTGAACCTTTTATGACACGTCAGTACATGTGACACGACTAACAATGCCACAGTTATAAGGGTTTAGCCACAACACTGTGGGCAGTATCACACCATGGTTGGGCAAAACAGCGGCACAGTGAAAAGTTTATATTTCTATTTTTTAATTTTTTGAAACAGTTCCAAGAAAATCCTAAGGTATGTATGTTGCAAGCTTCAAACCTGATAATGGAGGCTAGTGGTTAATAAGGCATCAATAGATAGTTTGATGGCTGTTAATAGGGAACTCCTTTTGTTCGTAGAACAGGGGAAAGCTAGCCGCGAATGAGGCTAGGAGATTGGAGATGAATAAGAAATTATATAATTTTGTTGGAGTTACCCTAAAAAAAATGGTCAACTCCGACCTGATGTGTACTGAACTACCGATGAAGGTTAGCCGCATCTTTTCACTTATGTTTATGGATATAAGTTAATATTTGAATTTTAAAACTTAAATTTTTAGAGTTGATTTTAGAGTTTTTTATCGTAATTTATTTTTCAGTCTTTGATTTTAGACACTATGAGAAAAAAATAAAAGTTTTACCCATAAATTATTTTTTTAATTGTTAATAAATTGTTTTGATTATGCTTAATTTCACGAAACAACGAGGCCGTTAGTCTTTCTCCTATCCTTAATTAATGTCCCACCTTCAAAAGTCCAAACTCATATCCATTTCATTCATTCCATTGATGTCGTTCCCTATTCTATATTGACAAATTTAGGATGATTCAAATTATTAAGCTCTCCATTCTTCAGTGTTCTATATGTGCGGCGATCAGGTCGTGCGCTACTAATAAGTCAAACCATCATTAGCCAAAAAAAAAAAAAAGGTCAACTCGTCAGGAGACATATTTATGCAGGGTGTAGCTAGTAACACGTAGTGCAGCGCAATAAAACTACAGGAAAGTTTTATACACCGAAATTGACAAGTTAACGGCCTAAAAAATACAGAAAGATAATCATAGTCAACACAACTTATGGAGCATCATTACTGTGATTAATTGGTTCAACAAAGAAAAAACATACCTGCTGTATTAACATAAGGGGAGAAAAAAATGAATTGAAGATTAATTATTTTGCAAGGAATACAATTAGGTTCACCTAGTAATCAAATGTTTGAAAATTTTAATTCCATCGATCAAATCCAATTACTATCGTTGGATATAATCTGAAGACGTGCACGTAAGTCAAAAAATCCATACACGCCTCCCCCAACCCTCATGCATTGTGTGCGTGTTTGACATTAGAAAAAAATAAATGTTTGATCAACACAAAAGTGAACACAATTTGGTAGGTTTCAGTTTATAAGGCATTGACCAAAACCACTCCACTCCATTTCATGAGGAAATGATTTCTTCAACTAACTCAGGGAAGATGTTCCACATCTATAAGTTACTTGTCCATAATTTATTCCCATATTTTTTTATCACGTCTTCCAATAATCAAGAACGTATGATAATATTCAATAACACGTTCCTTAAGTTGAGTTTTGGGCATAACATGTTTCTAATGTCATATTCAGAGAGATCAAGAAAATGCTCAACTTATACTATTGGTTAGAACTAAGTAGGATAGGGTACCAGTAAAATATGTCATAATTTTGAATGCAATCAATCATTGAGAAGAGAAAAGAAGAAATGAATTAGTCCAACAAATTATATCCCAATCGATGTTTACAGAAAGAGAAGTTTTTTTCCTGGTTTTATTTTTTTTTCCAATGACGATGAATAACATGTATAGGATCACTAGGAAATTCGTAGTCAGCCAGTGAATACCTTGTTAATCTTCAGCACTTTTACTATATATATATATATATATATGTGTGTGTGTGTGTGTGTGTGTGTGTGTGTGTGTGTGTGTGTGTGTGTGTGTGACCATGAGGATATCATTTTCTTGCGCCAAGCTTTATCTGAGTCTAAATGAAGGGAAATCAGGCTTGAAAGTGTCAGATGTGCAGAACTCTTGGTTGTGCATCTCTTGCGGTTGCAGAGACCAAGAGCTGATCCTTCCATTATCTAAATAGATGTCCATAAGTCCAGTGCATCGATGACAAGTCCACTACAAATTAGCAAATATCAGATATATTCCCACAGAATTACATTTGATATTGTTCTATTCTCAGTTTCAGTACTAGGATTATTTTATAGAACACACCATGAAATCCATTTCCTTGTCTTAATTAATAAACTAACAGAGAAGATGACACTATACCTGAAAATGGGCCTCAACTTCTGCTTTGCTTCTACCCCTCGTATGATCTGGAATGACTTGTGGCACTCAAAAAGAAAATGGATTAGAACGAAGAGAAGATACAATATGAGAAACCCGGCCTTCCGCAATGCAGATTCTTGCGATTTGCAGGCAAACACACTGCAGCTAAAATAGATATGACAAACAACAGAAACATTGTAAACCTCCTAAACATTCTTGCAGAGGCAGAAAAGGCTACAACAATGGTGTGGATAAGATAACCATGGGCAGAATCAGAAGTCAAGAATTGTATTAGTATGGAGCCGCTACAAGACCTCCATCCCTTGATCAAAAGAAGTTAAACAGATAAAACCTCCTACACCCAGATCATTCTAACAGCATTCAGTGTTTCAGGAGGGGTTTTAGGTTTCCAACATTTTCTTCTTCAAAGTTATAACACTACTAAACTCACAAATATGTGATTGGAAGAAAGCACATGTCTAATGGCAAACAACTTTATGCATCAAAACCTTGATATCATTTTTCTCCAGATAATCTGAGATGTATTAGAAAAAGGAATATGGCTATACGAGTATAACATCCCAACATGCTACTGGGTGACAATACAGTCTGAGTAAAATGCAGGCAACATTTACGCATCAAAACTGAAAAACATTTTCTCCAAAGCCTGGAAGATGTATTATCAAAGGTATATGCATACAACATTTTTCATTATCGATATCAAAGAACATAAGATGGTGATACATTAACTTAGAAGCTGTTACAGAAGTACATGCTCAGGACCTTATGCAACATCCTATGGTATTGAAAGTAGTAATATAATCTGTAAGATTTGACCCAACAGGCCTTTTCCATGCTTCCTCAAACTGCATGAATTGGGCTGTTGTTTCTCTTAATTAGATCAGGTCCAGCCATTGGTGGGTTCACGTGAAAAGCTGATTGCCTCGTATTTGTCGGTCCGGTAAGCTGAAGGGAAAGAGCAGAGGGTTGTATGGTGTCAGAGATACCCTCACCGATGCTAAGCTTGGACATACCGACAACCTCATCTGCCTTATTGATCTCCTTCCCATTCACTGGAGTGGGCTTTAGGATCTCATGGGTTGTTCCTGCTTCATCCACATTGGCAACATTTGGAGGCCAAAGTGTTAGTGGAACAGGTATTAATGCTGGGTAGAATGTTGGCATTGTCAGAACAGATTTGGCCTTGAAAGGTACTGTATGGTTCATCTCCAAGTCTAGTGCTGCTAGTGATGGTTCTGTGAACTCAGAGTCCTCATGCTTCCTTAGCTGCAAGTCTGACAGGTGTCTAGCAAACTCAGGTTCCTTCTGTTTCACAAGATGTAACATTGGCAATTGATTTGAATTTGTGGTTTCGTCTTGAGTACTGCAGAGCATAAGCTGTTCAGCGACCACTGGGGATTCGTCCATGGGCTGCAGGTTAAGGACGAAAGTAGAAATATTAGCCTGTATTTTAACATATATGGAGAGGCTCATATCACACAACATAGAGCAGTGCAAGCAAAAAGTTGCATACCATTTCTGGGACCATGTCAAACAAGCTTGACCTCCTCTTTCGTCTCGATGAATTTGTCTGTCTAATAAAGTACTTTTGAGCATGGCTAGCCACCTGAGTTGGGGTCCTGGAAACAACAAAGTTACGAGATATCCCACGCCAGTCTCCTTTCCCAAGCTTCTGCAGACCCATCAGAAACATTCTATGCTCTTCTTCAGTCCAAGGTGTACCTGAAGCACAACAGCAGCCCTTGAGTTGAAACTGCATGGAAGATCCCAGATGGTTCTGTGGGAAAAAAATCCATGACCTTATTCACTAACCTATATTCATTACGACAAAGATAAACCATCAATCACGACCTTTGAGCCTGACTAAAATCTCAAGCCTTGTGCTTCTAGGCATTGTAAACAACGTACTATGTTTATGTATAATAACCATCAACCTGATGCATCTCAAATTCTCAATCTAGTGAAATTAACATATCTTCGATTGGTAATGTTATTATCTGTAGAATAACATGCAAGAGTCTACAATTAATTCATCTGAGGTTCCATCTCACAAACAATAGTAGCTCCAGAACCACAGGGATAGTTAAGGAAGAAAGGGTAAATAAGTTTGCTTTTTATTTGATAATAACATAGTTGACTCTGGGTATGAATAATGTAGAATATCTGCTCACCCTACTCAAGCAGTAGGCTGTTACAGCACAAGAAAATTATATGAAAAATAAAGGAAAATGACTCTCTCTCATCATTAATATGATTAAACTTTGAAGCTGCCGACTTGCAGGGTTTAATTTCTAAGGTGCAAGGACCATAACAAGAAGGATGATAGCATTGGACAGACATCCATTATTCATGTTTTGATTTTTAAAATAAAGTACGTTAATATATGTAGTGTATCATGTTGACGGTTATTATATATTTGAAGTAACAGTTACAAATAAATTATCTGTTTGAAGTACCAGTTATAGGTGCACCACATATATAAGTCAATATACCAGGGTTCAAAGATTTTTCATGGCCCGCCTGAAGGACCTCTAACCTTTTACGTTTTCAACACCTCATTTTTCCAAGGAAGGTGGACTCTTGGATGAATCTACTAGGAAGATGTGGCTCTCATGTTCATTATGTTTGGTATGAAATAGAATTAAAGACTACAAGATAGTAGAAGAGTCTCTGCTTAGAAAGCTGAAAATATGCTTGTAAGGTATGCAGCTGCACTGAATCTGAACATATAAGTTTTGCTACAATGCACAGAGATAATATAGGATATGGAACATAACTTAATTTGTTTCCACACAAAATGAGTGTGTTTTACGTTTATCCTTAAAAAGGTAATAGTTTTTTTATTGAAATTATCCCATGCCCCACAACAATGCCACCCCTTTTCTTTTCTCTTTTTCCACAAGTATCAAGCGTCCCTGCATATTTGGATTTTTCAAAGATTCAACCCCTAAAAGCGTGAGATTATTGCTTTCAGAAAAAAAAAAGTCTTCCTAAATGTACGTTCTGCAATCCTCCAAGGAAAGCATAGATATAGACTAAATAATACAGCATAGCAATTGTATTGGACACTCAAGCTTCAAAGGAGTTCCAGTTTTTAACCACCACGAAAGCAGTCCAGAAAGCATGACAAATAACTATTGGCAAATTCATCAGAATAAAGTTTAACAGCAGAACCACATGATGGTGTAATGTAAGGGACAGGCACTTTGTTTCAATTAAAGATGCAGCTCATACAAGGGAACTCCATTATGAGTTCCCTTTTTGAGTTTGATCTTAATTTTTCTTTTAGCAGGATGGCCTCATCCCATAACCATTAGCGCCAGCTGATTCATAAATCATAATCAAAACAGACTCAGGCTCTACCTTGGTCTATAAGTACACCAGGAATTGCCCCTACAGTTTCTTTGAAGGCAAGTGCCAGTAAGTTTCTTCTACAAGTACCCAAAAAAATAGCATATCACCACCAAACCAAATACATTAAAAAGTACATAGTGCACACCTAGGACTGGTCAAACCAACTGGAAACCAATGTGGCCAGATTCCATTAGGATCAGGTGATTAAAATAAAGGTCAAACAGACGTGGGGTCATTAGCCCGAGCCAGTCACTCTCTCTCTCTCTCCCGGAATGTGATCTATACAGGTCTTGCGATTCACATGTGCACGTAACTTAATCAGATGGGAAAAGATATTTAGCTAAGTTGATTTGTGTCGGCCATTCTGGACGGTTCCTACAGATTGCATCTTCAGTAATGATAGCGGCAATACCTTGAGTCTAGCAAACAAAATAAAGAGGTGTGACTCTTAAAGCATGTCCTCAGAATATTGAGAATCCATTACAAGATAGCTTGTTCTCTTAAAGAAAAAATATTGCCAATCACTGACTGAATTCTTGAATAATTGGCGCTTACACTCTCCAATATCGAAAGGATACATCCTTTTTTTTTTACTTTTTGAAGATTTCCTTATGTTTAGTATAGCTATCTTGGTTGCATAAAAATCTGTGGAAGCAGAGAAACATACCACGTACCGACAAATTAAAAGGAACAGTACATTATGCGATTCAACCACAAACTTTGGTTTCCTTGCACACAGGATGTGATACCTGAAGCAATCGAACTGAACTATTTTATTTCACAAAAAAGAACATATTTTTTCTTGTCTTGACAGCAAGAAATGAAAATGAAACATAGAGATTATTCCTACTGCCCAGTGTGCTCCATGAGGCGGTAGGTGCATAGAACGCGATGCGCCGATGCGTTAATCAGAAGCAAACAAATGCAGAACGCCACATTTCTCGGCCAGGCAATTAATTTCACCAAGCAGAAGAAGAGTATGAACAGATGTAGATGCCTCTCACTCATCTCCGCATTTCGACGAGCAAGATGAACATGATGCAAAGCAGGTTGAACACGAAAGAAGAACAAAAAAAAGCTAACCTTTCTTGCGCTCGGTGCGGCCAATCGTCGAGCAGGAGGCGTGCGTGGGGTCGTCGGACGCGTACCCCGCCGCGCCGTCTCCTCCGCCTCCTCCTCCCCCTCCCGCCGGCGACGATCCCCCTGACCCACCGCCCCCGAGCGACGACGCGATGCAGCTCATGCTCGCGCTCTTCTTCATCACCACCTCCGTCGGCGACGTGAGGCGCACGCCGAACAGCCTCACCCCACCGCCCCCGCCCCCGCCCCCGCCGCGGGCGGGGCAGGTCCGCGCGTTGTGGCCGTTGTTGCTGCAGTGCGAGCACCGCCTCGTCATCGCGACACCGCCGCGCCGGGGCGCCGGCTCGTACACCGCAACAGCTCACCACCGAATGCGTCGTCGTCGTCGCCGCCGCGCGCGGTCGGTCTCCTCCCTCTTCCTCCTCCTGTCCGGTTCTCTTTCCGGGGGGGAAGACGATATTTCTGGCCACTTAAAAGAGAGCGGCGCGCCGGAGACGAATTGACGAGAAAGGGCACGGCCTCCGCGAACGGAGACGAACACGACGAGGGGCATTTCGGGGATCTCCGGCTAGCTGTGGGCACGAGCCAGAGATGGAAGCGACGGTGGTGAAGCGTTTCACCGGCGAGCGCAGCGCGGAGGCGGACACGTGGCGCCTCCCCGGCTCTGCCAGCGCCTCGTGGGAGAGGACAAAGACGACGCTTAATTTAACCACAAGTAAAAACTGCACAGTTAGCTTAATCCAAGTAAATTGTACTAGACTTCAACTGCCACTGATATCGTAAGATTTTTTATTCCTATCTAGATTTATCAATTAACAAATATATGTATAATTTGTATATATATATATATATGTCTAGATGTATGAGCCTAGAAAGTCTTCCTAGCCTAAAAATGAGGGAGTGTAAAAATGAGGGAGTAGACTCTGACATTCACTGCATTTTCGGTTGTTTCTTTCAGTTTTTCTCTACCTGATTCTTCACCTTATGATCTGAAATTCTGAATTTACTTTAGACTCTGACATTCACTGCATCACGCTGTGTAATACTTGTCACTTTTTTATCATGGGTATTTTAATTTTAATAATTAATAACTTTTAATTACTTAGTATTAGTTTGTAACTAATGAAATATATATTTATATCAATGCACGGTACTCATCACTAATATGACTAACTTCTAAGTATTTATTATTTTTTTTAAAAAAGACGAGTGGTCAAAGTTTACCGCTTACAATCATCAGACTATTCCCTCCGTCTCAAAACAAATCAATCTTTCACTTTTTACCTATAATATTTGACTCTTCGTTTTATTAAAAAAAATACGATTAACATTTTTGTTTTTATTATACGATAAATCATGAATAGAACTTTACGTGTGACTATTTTTTTAATTTCTTTAAAAAATTAAATAAGACGGATGATCAACACGAAAACCGAAAGATTGGTATAAGCATATTCATGTATCTCGGAATAAACTATGGCTAGCAAGCTTAGCTACAGTTATCAATCACCTTAGGGTTATTTAGATGGACTAAACTTTTTAGCCCCATGTCACATCAGATGTTTGGACACTAATTTAAAGTATTAAACATAGACTAATAAAAAACTAATTTCATAAATGTGTGCTAATCCACGAGACAAATTTTTTAAGCCTAATTAATCCATAATTAGAGCATGTTACTGTAGCATTACATTAGCTAATCATGGATTAATTAGGCTCAACAGATTCGTCTCGCAAATTAGTCCAAGATTATGGATGGGTTTAATTAACAGTCTACGTTTACTATTTATAATAACGATCCAAATATTCGATGGGACAAGAGGCTAAACTTTAGCCCACGATCCCTTTAGTATTAATGAGTTCGTACGTACCTAGGTATATATAGCGGCAGCTTTAATTTTTCTCTATCATTTTCTTTCCTCTGTTTTTCTCATCGCCGTGAACGCACGTCTCTTATCTCGTCGTACGTATATAAACCCAAGAAAGAAGAAAAAGAGGATCCATCCATGCTACGAAACAGAATTTAGAACGCGTCTCTGACTTGCTTGTTTCTACACTATCCTACACGTTATAGCTACTACCAGATCTTCTATTTATGAGCGTGATCTTTATTTAAAGGATATATATATATATATATATATATATATATATATATATATATATATATATATATATATATATACTAGCTGAATACTCGTAATTTGGTGTGGGAGAAGAAAAAGATTATGTGTTGCCTAAAATAAATAAAACATAAAAAAATATGTTACTCATCCTTTTGTATATGGAATGTTCATCGTAATTTAATTTCTTATGCAAAATACTAGTTCTTTATGTGGATTGATTTTTTTCAATATTATAAGGCTAGAGTTAATTTGCAAAAATTAATAATTGACGTTATTTAGCTTTGAAAATAGTACAATGAAAAGTTGCAATGTAGATAGCTATTTTATACATCGTTTCATTAAATTAGTTGTTTTAAAAATTGTGTAGTAAAACTGAGCATTGAGGTAGTCTAGGTACCTCCTCTTAAAAGAAGAGTGTGATGGATATATAATTTGAATATTTCTTCTCCATCTCTTCTTCCATTGCATCTCCATGCCGACTGCTTATCTCACTAGCTAGCTATCTTCCTCTCTCTCTCTCTCTCTCTCTGCAGAAAAGAGTACCTTATCTTCCTCTCTCGTCAGCTTCGTAGCAAGAAGCCCTAACAACTCACCAATTCATACATGCAAGCATGGAAATGGAATGTTCCAGAAACGTACACGAACTGTATACATGCTCATGGAAAATTAGACGGCCTGATGTGCAGTCAATACACGTATAATACATATGGAGTAGAGCACATTAATTACAGATGCTACTAAACTTTGACCTGGAACGGAAGAATTACTTGCAGAAAAACTGATGACTTTACTGGCTCACAAGCTCCAATTCTTCAGCCAAACTAAAACATGTTTTAAATTAGCACTGCACCATATATATGCTGAATATTCAGAGTGCAAACAAAACCAAGAGCTTGCATATATGAACATGTGATTGCTCCAGCTCCAGTTGCAATGCAAAAAAAAAAAGGAGTACTTGACACTGAATTTTTCTCTCTCAGATAAAAAGAAGCAAGAAACTTTCGGTATCTGAAAGGGCTCCAGGTCTCCGAGTAGGGCCAGGAACCTCTGAAACTTTGGGGCATCTAGGATAGCAACTCACTTGCTCACTCCCCGACGTCCATGTCGTTTTCGTGATCTTCTATCTTTTTTTTCTGTTTGGATTTCATGTATCTGAATTCTGCACTACACACAGTGCCTGCCTGCATGCGATGCGTTGCTGCATCTTGCTTTTCCCGGTTAATCATGCGTCTGTCATTTATATATCTTATCTTTTCTGCACAGGTGTTCGTCCCAAGTTGAACAGAGTTTGGGAGCCAGTAGTAAACAAATGCTAATCATTGAGACGCCAAAAGGCTCAGTTCGATCGGTAGCAGCTAGGGAATCGATGATGGATCACATAGGTAATTAATTACTTGTGCTAACTAGCTGCATTTGAATTTGATGTAGTATCATAGTGCGTTTAAGAATCTGATTTTGCTGTCAGGAGAGTGCAGTTACCGGTTTCAGACTTTCAGTAATTATTTCTGTTGGAGTATTCTGGCTTCGAGGAGATGCTAAAAGGGTTATTATATATTCAGATTATGTCTTCTTCAAGAATAGTCCAAGAATAGCTGAATAAGTAAACATGATTGCCAAGAGGTTGGGGGAAGAGGGTTACTCCTCCCCCATGGTTACTGCACAAAACCGAGGAAACAAAGGGCAAATTTTATCAAAAGATAAAATTTTGGGTTAAATTGTTTTGCACTTGGTCGAAACTAGTCTGTTACTGTTACTGCATGTAGCTGGTAAGCCTTGTTGCCACTGACAGCAACTCAAACCCCTATAGCTACAGTTACATCATACACCTCCATCTCAAAATAAATATTACTAATGTTGTTTTTCTGGGACGGAGAAGTTAGCTAAATATTACACAAAATGCTTAACAAAAGCTACAAGATTCATCGGTGACACTTGTTCCATTAATTGTCAAAAGGAACATTGATTTGTTGAATCAAAAAGGGGATCATCACTGAAGCATGCATGCCTTAACCTGAAAATTAGTAGTATACAGGAAGCCCATATGCATCTTTCTTTTTCCATGTGCAGGCCGGTTAGCAAAGCAAAGAACTAAAGCTGGAGGAACTACTAGGCTACTGGCCACAGCGTGATCACGTGTGCTTTGCCTTATCAACTAAGGCATGGACTGGATTGATCAAACGCACGACATGATAAAACGCATGTGATTTTGATTTGCAGTGCCTGTTCTTTTCAGCTTTCAGGTGGTAGTAGTAGAAAAACATAGAGAATATCACCTCCCATCTTTTCACTTCTACTTATACTTATAAGCCAAAATTTAAATTTTAAAACTCAAATTTCGAGTTGATTTTAAGTTTTATTACCGAGGTTTACTTTTTAGCATTGACATTTAGATCGCCAACAATGCATATATAAAAGTTATATTCACAAAATATTATTCATTTGTAAATATGTCATTTGGTTAAATCCAAACAATCATCCCCTCTATTTCAAAATATATGTATTTTAGATTTTTTTTTAGCCAGGATTAATATTTACAGAAAAGACTATGCTACCTTTTAATAAATGAAGAATTGACGGGAACAGGATGGTATGAGGGAATAAAATAAGAAAAGTTTCAAATAAGAAGCTATTGATTAAACAACTAGTGCTATAGATACTAACAAAATATTATATCATAGTATAAGATTTAAATTCTATAAATTATATTATTTTGGAGTGCAAAGGAATTAAAGAGACAGAGGAGGAGGTGTGGTTGTGGAGTAATCCGGCCCATTAAAAGCTGGAGATTTTAGCCCATATTAGGCCCAATCTGCAGCCCAAGTTTCGTCCAGCAGCCCACTAGTCCGAGTCGCAGTCGGGCTAAAATTGCGGAGTCGTCCGGCCCAGTAAAAGCTGGAGATCCCTACCCAAATGAAGCCCAAAAACATTTCAGCCCAAAAAAATGTCCAACTCATGCAGCTGAATCACTTTTTCTCAGGCGGCCCAAAATTGGATCCGCTCAGGCGGGCTACGCGTTGCATGGGATGGCCGTAGATGAATCGACTCTGGTTTAATTAATAAATTAGGTTTTATTAAAAAATAAAACTTAACTTATTAGTTAAACTAAAACTGGACTGGTAGAGTGATCAAGCACGCGAATCACGTCCATTTGTGTAGATGGTCACGGCAAACAATCGTTTTTTTAAAAAAATTTGGCAAGGCAGACAAGTAGTATATATTATTAATAGGGGATTCATTGACACGTGCAAAGTGATGTAACGTGAATGCACTGGGCTGTGGGATTTGTTGCAGCAGCATGTGATTAGTTGGTGATTAGCACGCCAGACATACCCTGTACCCTGGAATTTCCCCCTTTTGCAAATTCAGAAAAGAACTCCTTTTTGGAGCAGAAGTAAACACATGAGTCAACGCTACTAGAGACTGCACATGACAGAAGTGACAAGAGAAACCTCTCGCGGCCATCCATAGTTGATCAGATTTCGACGTGACACTAAAATCCATATACTACCAGAAAAGAAAAAAAAACTCCATAAAGTGCTTAAAAGTAGGTTGAAAAACAGCACAAATAATGATGAATAGAACAAAAGAAAACCTCAGGAGATTAAAAAAAGGGGGAATTTTTCTTGGTCGAGAGACCAAGGCCGTCCCTGGCCAGCGAGAGACCCCCTTTTGCGTTGCGCTTTTGCAAACCTTTTCTTTTCCAGTTCTTCGCAACTCCCCACCTATATATCGTCGCCTCACTCCAATTCGGCGGCTCCAACTCCGTCGCTGCCTCCCTCTGCTGTTCATCGAGAGACGCCGGCAGCGGATCACGGCGGCGCCGGCTGGCCGACAAGAAGCACCCAGAGGCAGAGGCGGCGGCGGCAGCAGGCAGGAAGCAGAGAGGAGCAAATCCAAGGGAGGGAGAGGGAGAGCATGGAGTGCTCCATCTCGAGGACGAATCTGAATTGCATCAGCCTGGCGGACCCGGACACCCAGAAATCGGTCGCCCTCCTCAAGCAGGTGCGCGCTTCCTCACTTTGAGAATCGCGATTTCTCTAGGAGGTGAGTGAAGAGGTAGAAAGCCTGTAGCTTTCGTCCTTGGGAATCACGATCGCGGCTGAATTTTCCAGCCCTTTTTTTTTTTTTTGGTTACTACGGCTGTACCCGTACTTTGCTGCTGTAGAAGACTTGTTTTTCTCCCTCCCAAATAATGTTCTTTTAGTCAATCTGCGTGCTGTCCTTGTACAAAGGATGTTTTTTTAGTCATCCTTGTATTTGTTCGTTAGGTTGGTTACTAGAGCTCGATTTCTCGATTTCAGCTAGTGCATTAGTTCAACGATTGGAAAAAACATGACCACTTTGTTATATTGTTTACTCTATTTGGTTGGTATAGTATACTGATATTGATTTTGTGCTGTCATGTCAACTCTTGCTTTGACCTCGTGCTTAACGTAATCGCACCTTAAATTAAGGATTAATCCACTTAAGATTTGCTGATAGTGACATGTTAACTTCAAGTCACCAAGCTTGTAGGTGATAATCTAAGAAGACATTACCTTTCCTTAAGGCATGGAGCGTGTTTGGTGCTGTTTATTTGGTGGAATCAGATTATTACCTAGATAAAGTATTTATTTTACTATTTATTTTCAAACACATAGTTGTTGTATAAATACCATTCATCAATTTCTGTATCATATTCCCAGTTTTAGAAGAAGAGATCGAAGTACAACACGCCATGTGGAACTTCTCTTGATGGATCATATATCTTGTTTCAGTTAATCTGTGCCATATGAACTATTGGTTCACTTCATCTTCCGAATAGGAACTGAGTATACGACAGCACCTGGCAGTCATATGCATCAACTTCTAACATTATAATGTTCTGTTCCTAGTTCTAGTAAACTGTCAAAGGACAATGTGACTCCTCCAGCTCTGCCATTTGTTGTGTTGAAGACTAGAAGCCAATATAGTCTAAGTTTTCTATTATCATCAGATGGAAAATATGATCTTCATCTGGAATCGAATTATAATGTTCTACCAGTGTTTAAATGGGCAAACTTTTAGACTTTAGTGTCAAAAGTACTGTCTATGTGCTCTCCCGGTTCCATCTATTTTAGTAGTAGTTTTTAACCATATTGTTTCCTAAATCAATGTTTCATCGTCTTTCATAGGCATGTCTGGATTCAGGCTTCTTCTATGTGGTGGATCATGGAATAAGTCAGGAGTTAATGGATGCTGTTTTTGCCCAGAGCAAGAAGTTCTTTGACCTTTCCACTGATGAGAAAATGAAGCTTCTCCGGGATGAGAAGAATCGAGGCTATACACCCATGCTAGATGAGATTCTTGATCCTGAAAATCAAGTGAATGGTAATATATTTGACTCCAGCATGTGTTGTTTATTATATAAAAAAAAATGTTTTTCATGGGTACCCGTGTGGATGTACTACTGTTTTATCACCATACTCTTGGTTTGAGAATATTGACAAGCTATTAAATTAGTATTGAGAGTAGCTAAAAAGTTGTTATGTGCTGATATCTGCCTTTAGCAAACCTCCTTCCGTTTTAGATAGTTTTGTAGTTTTTCTGCTCCAGGTTTCTTACCATTCACTTGTGCACTTTCAGGTGACTACAAGGAAGGGTATTATATAGGTGTCGAGGTAGCAGAAGATGATCCACAAGCAAACAGACCATTCTATGGTCCAAATCAGTGGCCTTCCGATGGTGAGCTGTTTTTCTTTTGTTTGCAGAAAAAGAAAAGAACTCTTCCTAAACTGAACGCTAATGAATAAAATACATACTTCTAAAATCAATTCTATCTATACTATGTTGTAATGAACAACAATGCAGTAAACAATATATATATGGTGGGCTTCGCCAGCTTGACTATTATATGTTGGTGTTGCAGTAAATCTACCGATAAGCTTAGTATCCATTATAAGCACTTCCCCTTTGATCTACATTTTTGATATCTTGATGCTTGACAGTAAGGAAAGTCCATAGCATTGCATGGTTTTGCTTTATTACTTACTCATTTTGCACATTTTTCCTTGCATTACTTCAGAGGTATTGCCAAGATGGAGGAAGGTGATGGAACAATATCATAGTGAGGCACTGTAAGTTTTTTACATGTTGAACGCAGAATCAAATTGCGCTTTGCGAAATTAAGATTGTCAAGTGATCGGTGATGATCCATTAGGTCATTAAATGAATTACTTATCAAGGATTTTTGAAGGAGCATAATAGCCGTTCTCTAAACCTGACTTTGCAGCAAGAAAGTTTTGGCGATGGTCTTTTTGTATGAGTTAATGTACTGATTTGTGTTGCATTCTGATGTATTCAGGAGAGTGGCAAAATTGGTTGCAAGGATTATTGCTCTTGCTCTAAACCTAGAAGAGGACTTCTTTGATAAACCAGAAATGCTTGGGGAGCCTATAGCCACATTAAGGCTCCTGCATTATGAAGGTGGACAAAAAACAGGTCATGCCTTCTTGCCGTTCAACAAAAATTACACAAGAAACATGACAAATTCTGTCGTTTGATGTTCTTTTTATCATCAGATCAAGTCTCAAATCCTGCAAAGGGAGTTTATGGAGCAGGTGCCCATTCTGATTATGGCCTAATCACTCTCTTGGCAACCGATGATGTAGTTGGTCTCCAAGTAAATACATCTTGAATCCACACCTTTTCAAATGTTCTGTGGATTTTCCTTGATTCTTCTAAACTGGTATTTTTCCTTCTGAATTATGCAGATATGCAAGGACAGGAATGCTCAGCCCCAAGTATGGGAATACGTAGCTCCTGTAAAAGGGTTAGCTTGCTAATCTAATCAGTTGTTGATATTTAGGAAATTGTGATTTGTGTATTGGCAGTCCCAAAAAAGGATTTGGGCTGTATCAATCATAATGTGTTCTGTGTCCTATGGCAACTGTTAGTAAAGAGATCCTTACATGTTCTTTCTTATTTTCCAGTGGTTTTATTGTCAATCTTGGTGATATGCTTGAACGGTGGAGTAACTGTATTTTCAGGTTGGCCAAAACATACCCTAAAGCATGCCATTATGCTTGCATCTTGGTGTCATTGTTTTTCTATATTTTGGGAGAATCATCTTGGTGTCATTGTTTTATAAATACTCCCTCATATTTTTTTTGTTAGACGTTGGTTAGTTCAAAATTAAACTAACCAACGTCTAACATTTAAATATGGAGAGAGTAATTGTTACGGTTCTTTATATAATATGGTTTTATCCATACCTGTAGGTCAACCTTACATCGAGTGGTATTAGATGGACGAGAACGTTATTCTGTAAGTTTTTTTCTTCTCATATGTAAAACTGCATAGAAGATGAGCTAAGCTCATTAACATCGCTACCAGACGACAGATCTAACAATTAAATTGAATGGATTTAATTATTCTTTTCCCAATTTTCGAGCAGATTGCCTTCTTTGTGGAACCAAGCCACGATTGCATTGTCGAGTGCTTGCCAACCTGCAAATCCGAGTCGAATCCTCCAAAGTAAGGACACATTCCCACCTGATGACCAGAATTTCTGTAGCAGTGTAGCTATTGTTCATCTCCATTGGGCAAGAAATGTAATTCCATCCGCTGTTTGAGCAGGTTTCCTCCAATCACTTGCTCGGCATACCTGTCGCAGCGGTACAAGGATACACATGCCGATCTAACCGCTTACAGCAGCAACAAGGCGTAGAAGGCGACGCCCCCATTTTGATCTCCACCCAGCTCCGAGTAAATAAGATGTAGAACCTGAAATAATAATCCCATAGGATGGATTATGGTATTGTACTAATCCCAGTGTAACCCCAGCCTTATAGTGATATACCAGTGGTCAGTGTTCATGATTCATGAAGTGAACCTGTTTGGTATGTGTGATGAGTGTGAGCTGAGCTGCAGGGGATCATGCTTTTTTCGCTGTCGATTTCCCTTCTGCTTTGCGTGCAGATAGCTTTCAGGTTTTCAAGTGGGAAGGGGAAGGTTTGTGGATATGAGGATAATTCTGGTGTCTGCGTCTGTTGGATGACTGGATGGTTATGGTTGGTGCGGTCCCTTCTCCCCGTTTGGTGTGTGTGGCCGGGATGCGTCGTGATCGCGCGGCGCGTCTAACGCCAGAAACACTGCGAAAATGCGTGGCGTTCACGGTGTCGTGAGGCGTCGAGATCTGAGTAGGAATCTGGCTTTTCTCTCTGGGAAGGGTTCAATAAGTTCGCTTTTGCACTACATGTAGCATGGGTAATGCCAGTCTCAATGCATATTTTATAGAGGTGTTATAAATATTACCTCTGTCCCTAAATGTTTGACACCATTAATTTTTTTATACATGTTTGACCATTTGTCTCATTAAAAAAATTTATCAATTATGTAAAACTATATATATGCATAAAAATATATTTAACAATACACGAAATAATATAAAAATAATTAATAATTAAGTAAATTTTTTGAATAAGACGAACGGTCAAACATGTATAAAAAACTCAACGGCGTCAAATATTTAGGGACAGAGAGAGTATTAAATAGGATGTCACATCAGCAAAATTGCTCACTTGACAGAATCATTAAATTGCTGACTTGACAGGATCATTAAATGATGAAGTTTCATAAGATAAGAGAGTCAAACTTATCTGGCTCGGTTATCTAAACTCAAACTTATCTGAAAGGATCATTAAATGATGAAGTTTAACTTATCTGGCTCGGTTATTTAAACTCAAACTTATCTGGTTCGGTTATCTAATTTATAGTCTTATTAACTATACTATAAACTATATAGCCTAAGAGTAATCGCCAGTGGGCAAGGGGCTCGTTGATTCAGGGATATGGATGCTCAACCTCAATTAGCTTGCTTTCTCTTTCTGTTTAATAAATGTTGGCTCTACACCTGGTTGGTATTTGGTGTATTGGAGCTCTCATCTAATCTGTGTCTGAATTTCTTCTGTTTCTGGCACTAGCATTCAAAGAGCACAATCCAACAATGTTGCAAATTTCTTTTCATTTTTATTTCCCGAACCCGATACTGATACGATCTCCGGTTTAGGAGGAGGGCAGCGAGGAGCAGAAAGAACTATGTGCTTATTGCACTCTTTATAATCGATCGAAAGAATGACAAACACTGGTACACATGACGGTTGCTTCCGACCCATAACGTTACAACAGATGATTCATATAGACAGATACAATGCCTTGCAAGCAGCGGCAGCAGCAACGGCGACACAACATAGCAGTACCCCCCCTACTGCGCTTGGTAGGTTTTTATTACTGCAAAATTGATCTCCGCGGCCTTACCGGTAGCTGCGGTAGACGGGGGTGTACATGCAGCTCTCTGCGTATTTCTCCAGATCCCTGGGTTGAGGCAGTCGGGTCGCCAGGCCTGCACAGAAAGATCCACCATGTCAAACGCCATGGTTTTGGGCACATGAGTTTTCACTAGAGTGCATACAGGAGCTAGAAGAACATACCAAGTTCATAGGCTTTTGCGGCCACGCTGGCGGCGATGCGAGCAGAGATCTTTCTGATGTTTGTGAAAGGCGGGAAGATCGACCCCTTCTCGAAGTTCTCCTGAGTGGCCTGATCAGCTAGTGCTTCCGCTGTTTGAGAGAAGAGTATGGATTTAGTTCCGATGTATTACAGAGGCACGCTGCAAAGTTGGCTCCCAATTTGAGCAAATATTCTTCCACGAGTACTTACAGGCAGCTAGAAGCATATCCTCATGGACACGGACAGCGCCAGAGATGACAACGCCAAGGCCAAATCCAGGGAAAATGTAGGCATTGTTCGCCTGTTGTGAATGGACAATCAATAAGTAACAGTTAATTTTTGTTTGGGTTAGCAAGTTCTTTTATAGAGAAGTTATTGCAATGTTTTGCAAAAAAATAAATAAATAAATAAAAATAAATGCAAGGAAGCAAGCAGTACCTGGCCTGGCACATGGATCTTTCCATTGTAGTCCACAGGATCAAATGGACTGCCGCTGGCAAATACTGCACGACCCTGCAAGGATCTCGATGGATTAGCATGAGTTTTGCATCACGCAATGAAGTTCGACACACTTCCTTCTCATGTTTCACAAGATCATTTTTGTGCTTAATATTCATAGTAGGACATCTTTTAATTAGTAGAAGTTATCTAAATGGCATAGGATAAAGCATTGAATTAATAACGCCAGATGCATGACAAATACAAATTTGCAGCTCACCTGGCTCCAGTTGTATGCTTCTTCAGCAGTACACTCAGAGTGTGATGTTGGGTTTGACAGTGAGAAAATGATGGGTCGCTGCATTTAGAATTTCCAATACCACAAGTTAAGCCAATCATCTGATAAATACCAGAAGTTACAACTTGGCAACAAACATGCCCATTACCTCATTAAAGGAAGCCATGGCCTCAACCACTTCTTTAGTAAAAGTTCTGCCAACTCCAGAGGTTCCAATCAGCACCGTAGGTTTGATGGACTAGGGAATGAATAAATAAACATTAACCATTAGGACACAACGAAGCACAACATAAACAGCACAAATTTCAGCGAAGGCATCATCCACTAATTGAATAAATCTTGAACATGCATACATACTTGGATAGCATCTAACAATGTCGTTACAGGTTCATGCTCATGTGCCCAAGGCTTCTTAAATGACTGAAGGGTTTCTTTTCTTGAGTTAACAATCAGCCCCTATAATATAGTACAATTATAAGATGTTAGACTGATATTGCATTAGCGCTTCAACAGGATTCTTTTCCCTTTGGTTCTATACCTTCGAATCCACCAGCCAAACCTTCTTGCGGCACTCCTCAAGTGGAGCCTTTGTCTGAAAATTAATTGATACCAGTAAGTGTTAGCAGTAAGCACCATAATTAACAATTATAACAGTACAGCAGTAAGATTGTGAAACAATACAGTTACCTGTTTCGAAATCTCAAGAGCAATGAGTTCTGCAATACCAGTTCCAGCCTGTAATCAAATGCATCATGTTATGTGTATCAGAGTATACGCAACGTTTCAATACCTGTGCAAAGATCACAATAAGTCGGTCAGAGAAATTTTGACCAACCTCACCAGCACCAAGGAACAAATACGTGTGTTCTGCCAGGGTTCCACCGACCACCTTTAGTGATGATAATAGACCTGCAAGGACCACAGATGCAGTTCCCTGCAATCCATACATTTCAGTACAATTCATAAGTCAACAAACAGGTCAATGGAAAGAATCTAATTCCATGAGAATATATTGTGGTGGAACTATAATTATCATGGCACAAACAACACAGGTGCTTCATTTACTTGGATATCATCATTGAAAACAAGATGGCCCTTGCTATACTTTGCAAGCAAATCAAATGCATTGTGATTTGCGAAGTCCTCAAACTGGCATAAACACAAGGAAGATTCGGTTGCATTAGCCATTATGACTATTATTATGAAAAGGATGAAACGAAGTTCAAGTATGCATAAAAAACTAATTTACTAGGAGTATGAGGCAGACCTGTATGAGAACTTTCTCACCATAGATTTGCTTAACAGCATTCATAAATTCGTCCATGAGATCATGGTACTCCTGCCATCAAGGACAAGACAATGTTCAGATCTTAAGTTGTTAATTTTCCCAACACTATTACTCCAAGCAAACTTTGCGGATGTTACCTTGCCAGTAGCACGTCTTTGGCGGAGCCCAATGTAAAATTCATCATTTAACAGTTGTTCATTGTTTGTGCCAACATCAATTGTGATAGGTAAACACTGCAAACAAATAATGTGTGATTTGCAAATTGAGATGATTTTGTTGTTTTTACAGTTTACTGGTAGAAACAACCACAATGTAACACGTATGAATGCTTACAGCTGACGGGCGAACTCCTCCAAGGGCAGTGTAGAGTGAAAGTTTACCAACAGGAATACCCATCCCCTGTAAGAAAGATAATTGCAACAACAGTGAGTAAAGTTTCTGAAGTAAGCAACTAATCATACAATCATACCTGACAACCCAAATCTCCAAGCCCCAGAATGCGCTCACCATCAGTAACAACTATAACTTGAATGTTCCTCTCAGGCCAATTCCTTAGCACATCAAGAACCTTTCCCCTAGAATGCACCACAAGTGAATCCCCAATCCAGTGGAAGACAGAATAAGTGATCCAATGCACAACTTTAGATATTCAAGCAAGGTGGAGCAACGTACTTGTCCTTCAAGCTGACATAGAGACCTTGTGGCCGTCCAAATATGCTCCCATACTTCTGGCAGGCCTCACCTACTGTTGGTGTGTAGACCACAGGGAGCAGCTCCTCCACATTATCAATTAAAAGCTTGTAGAAGAGCCTCTCGTTCCTCTCCTGATAAACACAAAGTATCGATATTATTATAGAATCTTTAAAAAGGTGTTCTACCATCTTGCACACTCGATTTTGTTAAATCCCAGATAATTCAAAATTTCATCAAGAAAGAAAGTCGATTTGGTTTACCTGGAGATCCATCATGGCCATGTAACGCTGCAAAGGGACATTGTACTGGCGAAGGTTATGCATGATCTTCTTTACCTGCATAAAACATTAAGGACCGCTTAAGATAAAGAAGACCATATAATGATAAACAGGTTATTGTAGCTTCTTGTTGTTGTTGTTGCAGGCCATACTTGAAGATCCTGAGATACGACTGCTGGAGGAAGAAGGCCACGTAAGTAATGAGCATCCCGCTCCTTCTCATTAAAGGCAAGGCCCTTGTTGTGATGTGGATCCCTCAGAAGGGTGTACCCACTGTTGCACAAGATCAATTACATCAGCAACTCCATTTCAGTATGGTGAACAAAAATTATTTGCTTCATTTCACAAAATCATTGCCGCTTAATCGTATGAAACAACTTTCATGTCAGCACAACATTTTATGTCAGCACGGTTCTGCTTTTGAGTGTCATGACAAATTGGTGTTCTACAGTTCTTACTCTAAGATAACTTTCTCCGCTAGCTCGTGATTTTACTTTACGGTCTAGGCAACAATTAATTGTTACTGTATAATACCACGTGTGTGCTAATTTATAATTAATTTCCAGCTAAATTTCACTGTCAAGGGGTGGCGGAGAAAACCAAGACAGGCAGTATTGCCGTGTGCCAGATTAGAATATACCCCACCCACAGGAGTGTAGGAAATATAAAAAGAACAAAAGAAAACAACCAATATTTTCCTGTCAGCTACTCAAAATCCGTCCAACATTAACCCACGATTAACTATCAAAAACACCAGCAATAATATTCTCTGAATATAATGAATATATGACCAAAAAAATACCAAGAAACATGAGACGGTTTAATCTACTGGATAGTAAAGCTAAGAAGAAAACAAAATTCAACTGAACTGCTTGCAATACGTTTTGTAGTCAGGAGAAGGCTGCGGTAAATTACGCAAACAAACAAATGAAAGGGACAGATTCAGCTTTGGCAACTGCCCCGCGACAAAGAAATCATCCAGATTAATACAAATCCTATTACGCGATTTAACATTATTCGAGCAAACAAGCAACAACACAAACGGAGCTGCGAGAACGCGACGTGTCCTCACTTCTAGGCACGTCAAAATTCCAAAACGGATTAGAATATTTCTCACGAGGAGGAAACCGTATACCTAACGCACTTCAACGCGCAAGCTGAAATAAATCCTCAAAAAAAAAATTCCCCAAAAAAAGTGTTCCGGATCGACGCATCGGAACGTCCGCCCCCACCCAGATCCAGCCCCGGCGGCGATCCGATCCGAGAGCTCGCTCACCTCGCGACGGAGAAGGCCCAGGGCGTGACGGGCACCTCCTCGTTGGCCGTATCCTCGCAGTACTTGTCTTCCGCCCCGCCGCCGGCCGCCGACACCTCCTCCTTCTCGGTCTCCGCCGCCGACTCCATCGCGACCGCCTCCACCCTCCTCGGCGCGGCCGCCCGCACCCTCACCGCCGCGGCCCTCCTCCGCACCTCCCTGCAGCTCGTGCATCCGTTCACGTTCCCGTTGCCGCTGCCGCTGCTGCCACCCTCACCTCCTCCACCGCGCTTCCACTGCAGGCACACATAAACACAAACACGTCACCTCCCATAAGGTGGCCAAAGTCCAAACACACACCCCCAAAACCCCACACGTGCAGAGCTCCCTCCCGGCGGCGCCGCGGGAGTAGCGAGCGGACCAGCGGGGCCGCGTCGCGTACCAGGGTGGAGGTGGCGGGGGACGCGGCGGCGGTGCGCGCGGACATCATGGCGGCGAGGTCGGCGGAGGTGCGAAACGAACGGGAGAGACGAGGCGAGCGGACGCTGTTGGGGTGGCGCGTCGCCGGCGATGGTCTGGTCTGGGTCCGGAGCCGAGGCCGGGGAGAGGAAGCGAGCGCGTGAGGAGGCGGTGGGAGGGAGGAGGGCGGGGTATAAGAAGGAAGAGGAAGCTGCGTTGCTGGACGGTTTTTCCATCTTTTCTTTTTGTTTTAATTGTTGTAGCGGCGCGCCGACTTGGCCTGGATGGCTCGTCGCCTCGCCGGGCCGGCGGCGTACCGGTCGCGGTCGGCAACGCCCGCTGGACCGGGTGTACTAGACTTTTTTACTCCTCCCTCTCATATCATATGGATTTTGATTTTTTTATAATGTTTGATCACTTATTTTATTTAAAAAATTAAAAATATTATTTATTTTATTTATTATTTTGTTTACTATTAAAAGTAGTTTAAGTATTACCTATAAATTTTTATATTTGTACTAAATTTTAAATAAGACGAAAGACTAAAATTTACGAGTGAATAATCGAAATCTGATATAATATGGGACGGAGGGACGAGGGAGTAGGTAATACAGATGCTAATCCATTTAAATGTATGTAGACGTAATTTAATTAAATTTAAATAAATCTAGATAGGACCAATAGTCTTTGTACTGTCTCGGTTGTAGAAATGTTTTAAATGGTAAATATGATAGTAAGAATTTTAAATGATAAATGATTGATATGATAAATCATGTGAATAACAGGATAAATATTTATGTTTTACTGTAATATTTACGTCTGAAAATGATTATATTTTAAAGACGGAGCGGGTAACGTGGAATATAAAAATGAAAATATGAAGCTCGCGTGTTGACGATGGCATTTTTTTTTTTGGGTAAACTCACGTGCGAGATGGTATACACGTGAAACCCAGTTTTAATAATGGTACATTCACACAATTTTCATTAGTAAGAGTTTCATGTTTTGGCTTTTTTTTAGTAAGAGTTTCATGTTTTGGCTTTTTCAAAGAAAAGGTGAAAATGACTTATTTGTAAACAAAAATAATTTATAAAAAAACTTTTCTATACATGCTCTTACTTATTATGGATCTAAACATGATTTAAAAAAATAAAATATAACGAAAAAACTCTAAAATCAACAGCAAATTTAAGATTAAAAAATTAAATTTTATCTAATAAGCAAAAAAGATGAGAAGGTAAGACAATTAATTAATTACTATCTTTTCCATGCCAAAATATAGTGTAAAAATATAGTGTGTATTCGGTTTAGTTAGATATATTATAATGTATTTTTGTGACGCATAATTAATATTATTAGTTTGTATTCGAAAATACTTTTCATGATTGTAATTTTATGTCAAACTATTTATCTTAACGTAATATAATATACCTTATATTTGAAATGGTTAGACCAGCAATAATAACTTTGAAAGTGTATTTATTTTATTTTCAAAATAAGCGTATATATAGACGTATATATAGACAGTTTAAAAATATACACCATTAACAACTTGAGAAACATGCTCACGAAAAAAGAGTGAGTAACTGTGTTGTAGGAACAAGTTCAATATAGCGAACTATTATCTATAAAATTGGTACTCCCTCCGCTTCACGGTGTAAAATTTTTTAGTCTTGTCTAAATTTATATGGATATTAATAAATCTAGACATATATAAATTATATATATTCATTAATTAATAAATTTAAACAAGCATATAAAATCTTATATTATGAAACGAATGCGTAAGGTAGTTTCTAATATATGCTATACTTGTTTCACTTCTCTTATCCACAGTTTGTTAAAAGTCAGTGTTTACAGCTAGGTATGAATTTACATAACTTGTTTGTCTTATCTATCATTTACTCACTCCCCGACTTACATATAAATCTAATATGTCAATTTTTATAATCCGCTTGTATTATATTATTTATACTAAGGCCGTGTGGCACCCTATGTAAGATAACTTAATACTCTCTTTTTCCGCGCGCATGTTTTTAAACTGCTAAACGATGTATTTTTTGTAAAAATTTTCTATTGAAAAGTTATTTTAAAAAACCATATTAATCTATTTTATATTTTTTTAATAATTAATAATTAATTAATCATATACTAATCTATTACTACGTTTACGTTTTCCGTGGTGGATAAGTTAACATATCTACTCCTCGACCACCGAACGGAGCCTAAATTTAAGCTCGATCAAATGATGTGAGGGATTTGTCAATGTGGCGCACGTGAGACCATCACCGACCAGACCATCTTAAGAGGTCATTGCCAGATGATATATTTATAAATAATAATAATAATTAATTAATAAGTATTTTAATATATTCTTAGCGATACATAAAAAGCGAGGATGAAAATAAACTTCAAAATCAGCTTTAAATTTAAGATAAAAAATACTATCATAATATAATAAACCTATTAGATTAAGTAAATTTATTGTAATACAAAATTGCTTCCAAAATTTTAGCGGTTTGATCAAATCCTACTCTACATGACGAATATTTTTGGCCGAAGGGCTTATTAAGGGGGTGTTTAGATGGGACTAACATTTTTAACCCCTGTCACATCGGATGTTTAGATACTTATTATAAATATTAAACATAGGCTAATTATAAAACTAATTACAAAAATAGAGCTAATTTGTGTGACAAATTTTTAAGACTAATTAATCTATAATTAAAGCATGCTTACTGTAGCATCACATAAGTTAATCATGGATTAATTAGGCTCAATAGAATCGTCTCTCGAATTAGTCTGAGATTATGGATAGGTTTTATTAATAGTCTACGTTTATCATTTATAAAAAGTGTCTAAATATTTGATAGGAAAAGTGAGTAAGCTACCCGCCAGTTCTCCCTGTGTTCCTCTCCGGTCGTGTCCACCCTGTCTAAAAAAAAAACGTGTAGATCCCGTTGGCCGTTCTTTCATTCCTGTGGCCTAATGTCATCCTTAATGTAAGTTTTATGGACACGATTATTTAGAGTGACATGTCATTTAAAAAGTTTGAAACTAGGATGAAACACCCCTCTCTCAATGCATAGTTTTATCTATTGTTGTTTCCTAGGTTACATGCAAGACACAGGCTATCTAGGTAACAGTGTATAGATTTCATCCCTATGAAACTCATTTTATCTCTCTCTTTATTAATATTTTATCACATTATCAAAAATAACTATATAGCATTCTATTTATTGCTCATAAAATATCCATTGAGATTGACCTAACTACATAGCATTGTACTTATGTCGTACACCACCGCATGCTCCCTCCACTTGGCAGCACAACCCACCTGGCCAGCCAGCCAGCCCACAATATCACGCCAGCGACGAGCCGACGCGATGATGCACCGCACCGACCGATCCGATCCGCGCTTTTCTGATACAAGTACTACACTTCACATGCATTGCGCCCCTCGATTTCCTGTATGAACTAGGAGTACTGGAATTCTGCTCATTTTAGATATGTTTCAGATTTCATGTTTTGCCATTTCAGTCGTGGAGTACATCGTTTCACCCCAATCTAATTCTAAGCCATAATAGCTTGTCGGTGATAAAAAAAAACTTTACTCGTAAAATTGTAAGTTTCATTGTTCAGTGACTCATGTAGTTCTCAATTATAAGCCATCAACAATGAAAAGGAATTATGGATACGGCTTTATGTGTGTATTTATATAAGGCAAAAGTTAAAAAATAAATTATAATAAAAAAGCCTTGAAAATCAATTCCAAAATAAGTTTTAAAATTTGATAATAGGTTTTAAGCCAAAAAGAAAAACAATAGGAGCACGGTAGTCCCACGAAATAGGGCCGGAACCAGAATTTACTTACGAGTGAGGTAGAATTAGTACAATTCACATATATTTAACTTTTATCTTTTTTAAAAAAACTGAAGGATATAACTTTAATAAATGTTTAGACATAAAAGCAGTGCTCTAAACCAATCTGTCGTCCTCCTGTTACCGCCCCTGCCGTGAAACACATTCATATATCTACCTACGTAACTAGTCGTGGCTACTTGGAGAAGCTACACTTTCTTCAGTATTCTGTCAAATGAAAGCTCGAAACTTCGAAAGCCTCTCGTTTTGGCTGCAAGACAGACATGCCTCTTGCAGTCAGCACCAACGCCCCCTTTTTTACGACGCCCAAATCTATGGGTGAATCATCGTGTAAAATAAGTTTATTTTTTCAGTTTTTAGATATAATGTTTGTATCTTCGTTTTATTTGAATATTTTTATGGTTAATATTTTTATTACTATTAGATAATAAAATATAAATAATACTTCACACGTGATTATTTTTAAAATTTTCAAAATAATACAAATGATTAAACCTAGATATAGAAATCAATAAATCTAAGTTTTTTTTTACGGAAGCAGTACTACCGAATACCGTGGGATGGAATCAGTGGTAATCAGGGCCACACAAATCAGTACCACTGCCAATGCTCAATCAAAGGTGTTGATTTGACATGCGGCGATTCGATCTTCGACGTGCACTGGCATGGCGCCCAAGTCCACAGAACCACACGATGATGGTCCACGGTGCAACCAACCTCGCAAAGCTTTTAATTGCATACTCCTACTTGCTACCCCAGTCATTTGGAGCCACCAATCTTGGGGTTTGCTACTTTGCTCCATCCTAACCCCAGCTCATAATTATTGGCAGGCATGTGCCTACAGGTGATCAGCCAGATGACGTGGACAAGTGAGAGCAAGTTCAGTAGCATAGCCAGCCCGTTGCCTCTAAATTTTCTAGAGTCAATTTAATATTCATTTCATACAATAATTATATAACTACATAATTTTCATCTTTCATACACACATGTGTCTTAGAGTCTCTGTTGCTTTTTCCTCTTCTCTTTTATCTTCTTAAAATATGTTTATAGTCTGCTAGTGCACCTGCTCGAGCAAGCAAACAAACCTTGATGTGTGCAATGCAGACCTTGCTGAGGCCATGCCTATGGACCAGTTTCAAGTAATTTGGACATGTCTTTTTAATAACAAAGTGAAGTTCTGTGTGTTTCGTTAATAAAAGTGATGTTCTTTTACGCATTTCTTGAATTCAGCCAGTGTTAGAGGTTATTTGATCAGTTTGGAAAGGGAACTGATCAAAAAAATGCCCAGAATTGGAAAGGGCAAGAAAATCGGAATCAGAAGAAGTCCCAAATTTTGGCTAAAGAAAGACTGTCACCTGAACGGCTGAAGAAGTTTACCTACTCCCCAATAAACGGTATGCATCATGTGAACTTTCTTATATAGAAATTTTTTAAACAATTGATTACATTTCATTTTTTAATATTTAATAACTAAGTAATTATATTCCTCGTTTTACATCAAGATAATCTGCTGATTAGCGGAAAAGAAGGCAACCTTAAAAACAATAAGTACAAAAAAGGGAAATAAAATCCAAATCAGGGTGATATCGGGAAAACACACTCACATTTTTTCCCTACAAGTTATGAAGCCTAAAAAAACACATAAAAAAGATTCTCGTTGGTTTGGCACTCTACCGTGGTCTCCGCCGATGAACGGCTTCGGTATACCGTGATAAGATGGTTTAAATTTGAGAAAAAAATTGGTAGAAAAAATATATGTGTTAGAGATTAATTCGGAGTGAAGTTTGGTACAAGAAATAGATGAAAAGAATAAATTTACGAGCAATTAAAAATTTATTAGTGAAAAAGGCGGGAAAAGGAAATTTATAATATTTATTAGGTAAAATTTATTTGTAGGTACATGTTTATATGAAAATCTTGACATGAGGGTAGTATTTTCGATGAGATTGACCTGTACACATGTATGGATATGTTTGTACGTTGTCCGGTTAGGTTATTATGAAAAATAAAAGTTATAGCTATTATTCGTTAGTTCATACTGATAGCTTCCTACATCAATTAATTTAGTTAACATCTGTATTTTCCATGGATATGTATGCAGCACAAATACACATAATTCTGGTATAAAATACATGATTTAATTGTTAATAAATGAATACATGTGTATTATGACAAATAGAATCTCGGATTTTGTGTGGGAGATGGAGAACCTCTGATCATGTCATGTCGTAACTATCATTAACTACTAGTTTCCTATTTTCTTTATAATTGATAGTTTTTTCTTTTTTTATAATTTTTATCTCGGTTTATACCGTCAACCGTTTTCGCTCGAAACCGTGCGTTTTTGACTACTTACCGTGCGGTTTATACTGTCCAAATTATTTTACATTTTACGTGCCTCGGATTTGTACAAGCCGCGGTTATCGCGAGAAATCACGCGGTTTTGACTCGAACTGCACAGTTACCGGATTTGAATTCAATTTTTTATTCAAATTTATCATGTTTTTGGCGGCGTCCGCCGTAACCATGTGTCCACCGTCCCGCTGACATGAACAGCTTGCACGGTAAAGGAAACCCCGCTCCTAACTCGTCCTCACAGCATCATGGGGGATGATGTGCCGTGTACCCCTTCTCAAAAATCCAATTTCTGTGAATGGAATCGGATAATTGGACGTTCCAGTCATCTGATTTTTTTTCCCTTAGGCTTATATTCATAAGTCAAAAATTAAATTTTAAAATTTAAATTTATAGTTGATTTTGAGATTTTTATTATAGTTTATTTTTAACATTTGATTTTAGATTACTAAGGATAAGGACAAGTATATAATAATCTTGCCCATAAATTGTTTGGCCACATGGCAAGTGTAAAGTCGTATAATGTGGTATGGAGGGAGTGCGTATATCCAGCTTAGAAAAGAGACAAAAGATATCGTCCATTGATGAGCAAATAATGTTGCATTTTGCACATATTATCGTATCACTTGTATTGTTATGTATGATATATAAGAAACTAAAACCGGCAATGAACTGTATGAATTTGCTGAATAGACAACTTAATCTGTATATTACAATCAATCGTACATTAACGACGAAAAAAAATCCTAAAATAAACTTTAAATTTAAGCTTAGAGATTTAATATTTTTTATTTATAAACATAAAAAAACAAAGAGGTAAGCGGTGACTTCAACTAAAGATGGCATTCTCTTATATGGTAATTAATTTAAAATTTATTTTCTCCTATATAATAATCAATTTGAAATTACTACCTCCACATACCTCCACATCCTATTAAGTTTATTTTCCAGGTTTTAGATATAATATTTTGACTGTTTATTTTATTTATAATTTTTTTACGATTAATATTTTTATTGTTTAGGTAAAACCTGAATAGTAACTTATGCATCAGTATGACTGTTTTTCTAATTTTTTATATAAAATTTCTAAATAAAACAAATGATTAAATATTTAGACACATAAATTAAAAAATAAAATAATCATGGGACAGGACGGTCGATAGCAGAAGCTGCTTCTACAGCTCTACTGGTAAAGTTGATGGGAAGAAACCACACCACCTACCCCTCCCTAGAGCAGGCAATGCGGTGCGGCAGAGCAGACGCGTGGCGCGAAAAGGGGCGTGCATTTACTCGCGCGCCGCGGCGAGTAGCCACCTGCACGCCACCGCCTGACCCGCAGGCTTCCCCTCCCATCTCCTGTCCACCCCGCCCGCGCTGTCCCCAACCATAAAAGGCAGCCTGAGCAGGAGGCCCCACGAGAAACGGGGCCCACGCGTCAGCGAGCCGTAGCAGTTGGTAGTAGGTGACGGGAGCGGAGTTGTGGCCTCCCCTGGGTGGCGCCTCTTCCCCCGACCCCGACCGCGGCCGGTCCACGTGACGCGACTTCCCGCCCCACCACGAATCTGGGGCCCACGCGTCAGCCACAGCTCCTGATGAGTCCTCTTGCTCTCTCTCCCTACCGCAGTTTCGTCCGTGACGAGTCCTCGTTAATGTACTCCCACGCACGAATCTCCCACCAATCTCATCCGGTGACTGTTCGTGGTTTTTGAAGTAAAATGTTAAACAACATATTTATAAAAAAAACATGTGAATAAAATTTTTAAATACTTATTTTTTAGCAATCTAAACGCCAAAGTCGAAAATAAAATATGACAAGAGAATCCCAAATTTAAATTTAGTTTTATAAATTTTAATGTTAGCTTATTAAATATAAAAAGAAGGAAAAAAATTTAATGCAACAATGCACGTTGCATACTGCAGCGGTCGTACGTACGGGCAAGGCACCTTGTGCAGTACGTGCGTGCTGTGCCACCGCCCCCGCCGAGGCGCGGGTCTCTCTGTGTGCGTGGTTTCCCTGGGTTTGGTTGATCGTGTCTCTGATTCAGCGGGGAATGGAAGAAAAGAAACAAACTGAGCTCGCTCACAATGGACACCCCATCCTTTCGCGTTTGGATTATGTTTATGGATTAAAATTTAAATATTTAATTTTAAAGTTAAAGTTAATTTTAGTTTTTATTAAATTTATTGTTTATATTGACTTTTATATGCTACGAACATATATATATATATATATAAAAACTTTATTTATAAATTATTTTTATCTCCAAATATATCATTAAGGGCTGTGCCCCGCTGTTCCTGGGCCCAGAGGCTCTCGGTAAAGGCTGCAGCCAGCGTTAAATGTGTCGAAGAATATCTAAATATAAAGTTTCTTTTTCTTTCTTAATATGGATGTTATCTTGGAAAAATGATATAATGAATGTCCTGCTAAATGTTAATTTTCAGTCTTCATTCTTTATTTTTGGATGAAGGAATACCTCCGGGATGCTCTAGCTGTCTAAGGTGCCGTTTAGATTGAAATAATTTTTGGAAGAAGTGTTACGTCAAATGTCAATTTGACAGGATGTCGGAAAGAGTTTTGAACGTGAATGAAAAAACGAATTTCACGACTAGCCTGGAAACCACGAGACGAATTTTTTGAGCCTAATTAATCCGTCATTAGCACATGTTGGTTACTATAGCACTTATGACTAATTATGGACTAATTAGGCTCAAAAGATTTATCTCAAAGATTTCTTCCGTAACTGTGCAATTAGTTTCTTGATTCATTTATGTTTAATGTTTTATTTAGATGACCAAAGATTCGATGTGATGTTTTTGGAAAAAAAAAATGAGAACTAAACCAGGCCTAAGGGGGTGTTTGTTTCTAGGGACTAAACTTTAGCCCCTAGTTACGTCGGATGTTTGTACACTTATTATAAATAGTAAACATGGTCTATAAATAAAACTCATCCATAATCCTAGGCTAATTCGCGAGACGAATCTAATGAGCCTAATTAATCCATGATTAGACTATGTGATGTTATAGTAAATATTTGCTAATTATGGATTAATTAGGCTCAAAAAATTCGTCTCGTGGATTAGCTCTCATTTATGAAATTAATTTTCTTATTAATCTATGTTTAATAATTTAAATTAATGTCAAACATCCGATGTAACCTGAACAAAAAAAAAATTTAGTCCCATCGACAACCCCTGAGTAGCGGCACACCGAATTCTTATTCGTGACCGCCGCTACACTACAGTAACATTACAAGTGTTGGCTGTTGCGCTTGTATCCGACGCTTCTGCTCCGTTTGCTGCACCACTATTTGATCAGCTGGAATCGCTGTAGTGTAGATCAGAGGGTGAGAGCTGCTACCACTGCACACGGCTCGCGCGTGATTGCGAAAGGCACCCATCCTTTTCCGCCGGTACAGCCGAGGAGAGGATCCGCCATTTCTCCCAAGCGTGTGAGGTCGCCACTGATTCCACGAGATTCGCTTAATTGTCATCGCTTATTAACGTCGCCGAATCCAATTATTTATTGCCCAAAAAACAAGAAGGGAATCCTTATTGGACGCCCAAAGGCAAATTCGATGGAGTCAGCAAGGCCAGGAGCAAAAAATATGGATATGGACATACGGGGATATCCTTTTCAGCTCCCTCGCCGTAGAACGAACTCTCGTAGGAGTGGCACAAAAGCTACTATTAGTAGCTAGTAGCAGAAGAAAATGCTGAGAATATGTGCTTCGGGTTTCTGGTTAGACACCAAAGAAGGAGTGGTAGTTTGGGTTCTCATAAAAAAAAACCATACAACATATTTCAGATTAAAATAATTTGTAAATAAAAAATTTATGTAAGATGTTCTTAGCGGTTCAAACGGTAAGGCTGAAAAATAAAATTCGACGAAAAAACTCAAAATCATTTTTAAATTTAAGATTGTAAATTTAAATTTTAGGTTATAAATATAAAAAAAGGGAAAAAATACTGTGCAATTAACTGAATCTTCCCGGTCCACCCACCAAACACCTGAAAGGTGCCTGCAGTTGTTTTTTTTAAAATTTTTGTCTTCTTTAATTTCTGCACACTTGAATGGACAAATGGAGATGGAAATGAGGCATGCAGCTTCACAAATCGCAATCACAATTCACACGGGATGGAAATGGCTGCTGCTGACTGCTGAGTGCGTGCTGACTGGACAGCATCGATATGTACGACGGCGAGACTGAGGGGGTGTTAAGATTTTTGAAAATTTTTGAGAGAAGTGTTACGTTAAATGTTTGATCGGATATCGGGAGAGGTTTTCAGATACGAATAAAAAAATAAATTTCACGGCTAGCCTGGAAACCGTGAGACGAATTTTTTGAGCCTAATTAATTTGTCATTAGCATATGTTAGTTATTGTAGCACTTATGGCTAATCATGGACTAATTAGGCTGAAAAGATTCGTCTCAAGATTTCTTCTGTAACTGTGCAATTAGTTTTTTAGTTCATCTATATTTAATATTTTATTTAGGCGTCTAAAAATTGTTTTGGAAAAAAAATTTAAGAACCCTGATTCTTTCTGCTAAAAACCAGTCAGCGCATGTGTTCCAGGAAGCGACTTTTTTTTTTATATATATGCGAAATGACAATGTCTTCCTTCAATAACGCACGGGTCACGCAAGCTATGGATCGTCGTCTACGGACTCAAATCCTGGGAACTGATCACGCAAGGAAATACGCAGTCGATTTGTACAGATATAACTACAAAGATATACCTCCGTTCCATAATAATTTTATTTTTCGTTTTTCCATCTTTAACGTTTGACCATTTATTTTATTTAAAAAATTTATACAAAAACTTAAAAAAATTAGTCACGTATAAAGTATTATTTATATTTTATCATCTAGTAAGAATAAAAATATTAATCGCAAATTTTTTTTAAATAAGACGAAAGATCAAAACCTTGTATCAAAAAACTGAAAAACCATATTATTTCAGGATGGAGGTAGTATAGGACAAAGGCTACTTTTTTTGTTTGATAAAAAATAAAAAAAATAAAAGATTATCTAATTTTTGTTATAGCTATTTTATTATATAAATAATTAAATTAACTGATACAAAACTTTAAAAATGTCATAATTAACTTATATATCATTTGTGAAAAAAAATGCTATTTAGCAGGTTGAAGGCATACGCTCAAACAACAAATAATAACTCGCAGTAAAAGAACGCAGCTAAAGTTGGTGACCGGCTTAATTAGTTGACCACTGATATAGCCAGCTAGAGGAGAAGCAATATATTAATAGAAGTGTATGTGTATCTAGCACAAGGGAAAGATCATGATCAGTGGATGCAATAAAGCACAAAAAATCGCAGAAAAATGTACTAAAGCACACAATCATGTGCAAATATTTTATAGTGGCAGGAGAATTTCAATCTTGAGACTGCTGCTAGTCTTAAACTGCACTAGCTGCCAACGGCCTGAGACGGTAGACTCAAAATCTATGTCCGGGAAACAGTTTTTGATGTTGTACAGCCCCAACCGGCCCATCAGGCCCATGGTTTGTAAACCTTTTTTAGTGGGCCTCGTCACAAAGCTTGACAGGGTGTAGTTCAGGACAGGTCCTGAACATTTAATATTGGGGTGCTGATGGAGAACTGCACCTGCAAATTCTACCTGCGGCTAGCACACTGAAAGGCCAAAAATTATTAGCATCGTCTTTTCGTCCTATATTAAACATACTCCCTCCGTCTCTAAATAAGACAAACTTTTGATTTCCGTGTCTAGCGTTTGATCATTTATCTTATTTAAACAAAATTTAAGAAAAAAAAATCACATGTAGAGTACTATTCATAATTTATCATCTAATAAAAATAAAAATATTAATCGTAATTCTTTTTTAATAAGACGAAGAGTCAAATATCGTTGTAAAAAAAGTAAAAGATTAGCTTATTTTGGGACGAAGAGAGTAAGTGAAATGTTTATTGACGATTAAAAAATAATTTATAGATAAAATTTATATATTTATGTTCTTAGCGACATAAAAGTAAATGTTACAAATACACTGCAATGAAAAAACCCCCCAAAAACAATTATAAATTTAGATTTTAAAATTAATTTTTTTAATAATTGTTTGTCTTTTAGACTTGTTTTTTAAGATCTCTAAGAACACAAATAAGTTATTGTTTATAAATATAGTATTTGACCTTTTACTAAAAAGCCAAACGATCAATCACCCCATGAGAGTCGTTGATTTTTGGCTAACTACTAGTACCTTAGTTTTTTTTTCACAATGTTTGATCATTCGTCTTATTCAAAAATTTAGTATAAATATAAAAAATGATAAGTCATGCTTAAAGTTTTTGATAATAAAGTAAGTCACAAGCAAAATAAATAATATTTTCATAATTTTTAATAAGCCTAATGGTTAAATATTGCAAGAAAAAATCAAACATCTTATGAAAAGGAGGGAGTAGCTAGCTAAGTACACTTCAGGTGGTACGTACTCTGTATATATAATTTTCAAAATATAATCATCTCTAGGATTTAAATCTTATACTAATAAGTATATATTTTTGGAATTTATACTACTAGTTATCCAATAAATAACTTTTTATTCAATTTTTTTTCATTTTATCGTCACATAACCTACAACTATACATTCCTTATTTGCTGAGTAATATTATTGTATTTTTTCTCAACCTTATTCTGTTCTAAACAAATAAATATTTATTGAAATAAAGATAGTAGCAATACCTGACTTGCATTCATGTCTGGATTGACCTAAGGGGAGTTAAAACACACAAGTTTAAAAATAGAAGAATACGCCAAAGCAGCGACGTATCCAGAATTCTAAAGGTTGGAGGGTGGGTTACCTTATTCCCCCTCCTTGTAGTTTTTTTATGGGGTATCCAGCATGTGTGGAGTGAGGTGGGAGAGGGGACTAAACGCCCCCACACTAGATCCGCCTCTAGCTACAAGATCTCAATTTGATCGTTGCATGGTCATCTTTTGAGTTTGAAACGCTAGACCATGCACTAGTGAGTAGAATTTCTTCCTACTACTGCTAGCACGCTGAAAATCGAATAATCATGCATATCCCATGATCCCTAATACGTGTGGGTTGTGGTCACGCGACAAACGTGTGTCCAGTGGCATGGTCGGAACTTAGAAGCAACAAAATTTACTTATTGAAGAGAGCCAATAATACCAACATTTCAAAATTTGATAAAGGGTACGAGAAATATATAGTGCAAATTTATAGAGCTAGGAGCGGCGTAAATTCATTATCTCACTTTATAGAATAGATTTTTAGTAGTTAATTTTATTATTTACACCATTACGTAGCTATAAAAAAATCAGATAATCTATCTTTCATACGTTAAAAAACATATAAAAACACCGGTAGTTGTGGGTCACGATGTATTAAGAGTTCGTCCACGGGGCTGAAGACAAGTATGGGCTGGTCCGGTATTTCGGCCTAGTATAGCGTAACGAGTTGGGCCGTTCCCGTCCTCTTTTTCTGTCTATTTTACTTTTATTTTTCGTCATGTCGTGCACGGTGCACACTGCGATCAGCAACAGCAGATGGGCCGGCACGCCAGGTAGGCCATAGGCATGAGCGATGATGGCGTCAAGCTTCTGACTTGGGTGTTAGAGAGACGATATTAAGAACAAACACTTTAATACTTCATTCCTCTCAAATAGCTTCATTTATCTATGTTGTTTCAAGCAATAATATAGCCAAACATTTAAAACTTAGACAGCTAATATTAGTTTAAAAACACTATAACACTAGGTATAGATCTGTTAAAAAACCGTACTAAATTGTAATTGTTAAATCGGAGGAAATTGAACACCCCCCACTTTATCAAGTCCCAAACATTGTCTCCAATTTTATCTAGTGTAAATGTTTGTTTTAATTTTTTTACAAAGTTAAATAGAATTATTATTTAAAAATAAAATTATTTTGGGATAAATATGAAACAACAAAATGGTTTTATTTTCAGACGGAGATGTTACAAAATAAAGCTACCTAGACACAAAATAGAGTGGTAATGGTCCAACCATAATGGACTACTTCCCCAAATTAACTTTATTTTTCACGTATCTAACACGCACCAACAAAAGGGAACATAATGTCATTCTCTTTGAATCATAATGCAATTGTCCGTTATTTATCTAATCATAATTAACTTATTTTGAACAAAAACGAAAAAAATGATCTTTTTATTATTAACAGAGGATTATTAGAGTAGAACGTGATCAGTAACTTGTGCAGAGCAGAAGTGCAGAACGGCACAACACCTGATGCATGTGGCCATCACGACAAGCGCGACGAGTCGTCCAGCTTCACTGAACAACAAACAAGTGATGATCCCGACATGCCAAATCAATCCAACCTCTTCCCCCCACATTCGAGAATCCGTCCACGTTCATCCAAGCATCACCCCCCAACCAAAATCCAAAATCCCGACGCCTCGTCATCGTCTTCCACCTCGTCTACCTCGCGAGGACGAACACCACTCGGGGTAACGGATTAGCCGAACCCTGAGAGAGAGAGGCATGGTGGCGCCGGCGGGGAGCTTCTTCGAGGAGGCCGCCCTCCCGGAGCAGCGGCTCGTCGAGGGCGTCGCCTTCCCGGCGGTGCTCGTCCCGAGCGCCGCCGCGGCCGGCCGCGGCCTCGACGAATTCCTGGACGCCGCGCGGTCGGAGAGGGCGCCCCGGGTGGAACCGCTGCTGCGCGCGGCCGGCGCCGTGCTGCTGCGCGGGTTCCCGGCGCGCGCGGCGGCGGACTTCGACCGCGCTGTTGACGCCTTCGGGTACGACGAGCTCCCCTACGTCGGCGGCGCGGCGCCCCGGACCAACGTGGTGGGTCGGGTGTTCACCGCCAACGAGTCGCCGCCCGACCAGAAGATCCCCTTCCACCACGAGATGGCGCAGGTCTCACCACCATAGAATCATCACCAGCTACCCATCTTACTAACAAGCAATGAAAGTTTTACAAACAATTTGAATTCGATTGATTTCAATAAACAAAATGTTTGAATTCAAATTTCATATACTTTTGTTTAGGTTCCAACATTTCCATCGAAACTGTTCTTCTTCTGTGAAGTGGAGCCCAAGAGTGGTGGGGAGACACCAATAGTGTTGAGCCACTACGTCTACAAGAGGATGAAGGAAAAGTATCCAGAATTTGTCGAGAAGTTAGAGAAAGATGGGCTGATTTACACCAGGGTGTTGGGAGAGGGTGATGATCCATCTTCTCCTATTGGCCGTGGATGGCAATCTACATTTCTCACCAAGGACAGGGCCGTTGCCGAAGAAAGGTCCGTCCTTTTTCTTCTGAAATCTTCCGTAAAACTCATAGAGTATATCGTAATCTTGTTATGAATTCCGAATGGTTGCATTCAACCATATATGACGTATCATTGGCCTGCATGATTCAATTAACAATCGGTGAAACCACAGAGTTCAGTTCTGGGTGACCATTGTCTTCGGTTATTCTACACTCCAAAAACCCTTCAATAATCCAACCATTTGAGCTGTTCATCACGGTTCCCTCAGCACACCACACATATCATACCACCTGCTGTTAACTGATGCCCCATCTTTTTGCTTCTGCGTATATGCTTTTAAGCCAAAATTGAATTTTTTTAATCTTAAATTAGAGTTGATCGTAAAAATACACATAAATTTTCATTCACAAATTATTATCCGTTTGCAACTATGCCATTTGGCCAAAGAATCCCCCCCTGAACTGTCATTCTGTGAGTTGTGCTAGGGCTGCGAAGCTCGGGATGAAGCTGGAATGGAGCGACGACGGCGGAGTGAAGACGATCATGGGCCCGATACCGGCGGTGAAGTGGGACGAGAGCCGGGGGAGGAAGATATGGTTCAACAGCATGGTGGCCGCCTACACCGGGTGGAAGGACGCCCGGAACGACCCCGTCAAGGCCGTCACCTTCGGCGACGGCTCCCCGCTGCCCGCCGACGTCATCGCCGGGTGCGGCGAGATCCTGGAGGAGGAGTGCGTCGCCGTCCCGTGGCGGCGGGGCGACATCCTGCTCATCGACAACTGGGCGGTGCTCCACTCCCGGCGATCCTTTGAGCCTCCTCGCCGCATCCTTGCCTCGCTCTGTAAATGATCTTTTGAGGCGTACGTGAAGAACTTAGATTGCAGTATGTACGATATGATTTGCAGTAGTAGCAGGCATGAACTCGATCTGAATAATGTTGATCTACCAAGAATTTGCTGGTTTGGATTGTGAATCTGTGTATGCTCGAAAGGTCTACGAGACTGCAGAGCTGAGAGATGTGCAGACGATGCAAACCTCCGTTGCTCCATGGCAGGCTCGCCGATTCGCCGTCGTCGGAGAAGGCGGTGTGCACCGTGAGCTCACGCGGGCGAAGCTGATCTATGGGCTGGGCCTCTCAGACCTTTTGGGCTGCAGAAGCAGGCAAACCGACGTGATTTGGGCCAAATTTGACGCCCACAGGAAGGTTGCACGGCCCGTTCCGGCCTATGTCGCGTTTCTACCCATCTCCGGCCCACGCGTTGCGGTGAACTCCAGCCATTGCCCTCGGAGCCATTATCCACTCTACTTCGCCGAAGCTTTTTTATCATCATTGAAAAATATCTTAAGTTATCTTATTTTTATAAAAATTAGTATATTAATATATTAGAATTTTAAACTAAAATTCTAATAGATCAATAGGACGATAAAAAAGCACCTTTCGCCGTCGTCTCCTTCCTCTCCGGCTATAATTTCTCAGCTGTTCGCGTTTGCACTCTGAAATTTTCCACTGCAACTTGACCTGATCGCAGCCGGCCCTCGGCTTGTTCGTGTTCCACGCCGAGCAGTATAGCTTAGCTAGAGATGGAAGACGTCGATGTCATCAGGTAACAACATGGCCTCCTCCACGGTAATCTGTCCGTCGAGCCGTCTCGTCTACATACAGTAGTAGAACAGCAACACGTACAGTCTCTTTAACGTCGACCTCTGTCCATAATAATATTATTTTTTCTATGTCCCACGCTTTGATCATTCATCTTATTCGAAAAATTTATAAAATATTTTAAAAATTAGCTACACATGAAATACTATTTATATTTTATGTTCTAGTAACAATAAAAATATTAATCGTAAAAAATTTTAAATAAGACATTTCGTCAAAACATTATATCTTATTTCAGAACGGAGGTAATAGTCGGCACGCGATTGATAGATAGATTGATTGATCATTCAGTCGCACTAACTGAAACACCAAGTGCGGCAGAGAGCATCTCATCTCCTCCAACTTTTGCATTTTGGAGTGTTGCAGATAGATGGATATATATGCACTGAGAAAGAAACTGACCTGTCCGTGCAAAGCAACCGACAGTTCGATCGATGGATGCTACGAGACAGACCAGCAACAGCAACAACGGTATTAGTAATTACTAATTAGTACTGCTACTACACTAAGCATTTGCTTTGTTGCAGCACTTGGCTTTGTTTCAGGGATATGGAGACTGACGAGACTTCAGATTTGGACGCATCTGAAACATATGCATGCATACGCCACCGTTCAATTTTCAGCTTAGCCAGTACTGCCAACATCGTCATTACTTACCATTTGTTTAGTCATTAATCACGCAGATTAAGAGTTAAAACGTTAGTTGGTTCCCGCCATCCAAATCCACAAGGGAGTTAGGTTGGTGGGCATCTAAGAAAGTTGACGTAGTCTCATCTCTCCACGAAGAGTCAGACCAAGAATAAAATAATCTAGGTTATCACGCATTACTGAATAATCCTGCACAGTCCAAAACAGGCAAGATAACAAGAGATCGTGCTTATCTATTTAATAAAGCCGAATGCAAAAGATGGCATCAGAGACTACTGTCACGCCGCGTCGTTTTTATCACTGTACCTAGTATACATTTCAGGTTTAAATCCTATGGACATAAATACAAAGAATCTGACCCTACCACAGAATTCAGTGGAAGACATCCATCTCCTCCTGTCACTGTAAGAAATCAATCGTTGTCATGCAATGGACATCAGTGACAAACTGTTTTACCCGATTTTCTAATAAAGCAATTGCTGTTATATATGCTCGTATCTCCGAGGCCAAATTTTACGTGGTAATTCAATTTTGCAGGTTTGTACTTCAAACCGGTGGAGGAGCAGGGGAGGGGGTGATTGTTTGTCACACGGTATATTTAAAACGAAAAATACTTTTTAAATTATATATATATATTCTTAGTGATTTAAAAGTCTAGAAAAAACTAAATTTTACTAAAAACCCCTAAAATTAATTTTAAATTTAAGTTTAGAAATTTAAATTTTGGCTAATAATAAGTATAAGCAAGACTGGAAAAAAAAGTATAATGCTTGGTTGGCGCAGAACGGCAGATAGCAGGCGTGCATGCAGGTGGGTTACCTGAGCAGCTTTCTGTGGCTCTAAGCTTTTGGTAGTTAATCCGTCGTCTCATATCTTTGCTAGCTTTACTTTTATTTCAAGGAGAAAAATATCGTGGGCACCGCACCTGTTGTCATGTACTGACTCGTTCATCTTTTCGTTTCTAATTATACTCGTAAACTAAAATTTTAACTTTTCAACTTTAAATCTAAATTTGATTTTAGTGTTTTTTCTCGTATTTTGTTTTCTTTTTTCATGCCTTTAGATCATCAAGAATAAGAATACGTATATTAAAGTTTTATTCACAAATTATTTTTTACAAATATATTGTTTGATTTTTTTCAAAGAAAAGCTAAAAGTTCACCCCATGACACGCAATCGCAAGGTTAAAAAGTCTTTGCGATTGATGAAGCACGACGTCCAGTCGAGTACGACTATGGCGGCGGCCAAAGGCCCATAGGTAGCACGCACGCGCATGGCCGCATGCAGCTCCATAATACACAATCGATCACCTTAATTAGAAGTGATGCTCACTGTTACTGCTGCATCCATGGCACCGGAATTTCGTATAGCAATTAAAACAGTGTATTTACTGTTGCGTGTTCTTGCGAAGCCTGCCCGTGTTCTCCCGGCACGGCCGGATCATGGACGGACAGATGTTCTTCTCTGTTACTAGTATGAACCTGACACAGCCGGCGGCGCCGCCGGCGGCGGCGAGAGCCGGAGGATCATGTGTCCGTGCCGGCGAAAGAATGTACGCACGCGAGCAGTGCAGAAGGGTGGCATGTTGTCGTGATGAGATGTGGACGGGGCCGTGCCGCCACTACCGGCCAGTTGCTAGCTGGAGTAGCTCTGATCGTTCGGAAAGGTCGCGCGGATGCGCAGCCCTGGATTGCGGCGCATGATGTTGGTGGTGGCGCCGCGTCGTCGTCGTCGTCTCCTCTCTCCTGCGTGCGATCCAAAAACGTGCGGCATCACGAACGGACGGGTCGTCTCCTCTGAATCCTAGCTCTCCCCGTCCGTCGCGTCGCGTCGCGGGAGGAAGGAAAGAAAACCACGGGCCGTGGCGGCGTCGCGCGAGCCGGCCAGCCGGCCGGCCACCCATGCACCCACCACGACGCACCGGCAGGAGCGGAGGCAGCTTCGCGGCCTGGACCCCATGGCGCGTGATTCGAGTGGATCGGCCGGCCGGTGCTGTTAGCTTTAGGTTATTATTCCATGGAATCATATGCTGGTAGCTACTGCTACATCCGTCCTAGATATTTGACACCGTTGATTTTTTATATATGTTTGACTATTCGTTTTATTTAATTTTTTTCACATATGTAAAGCTATATATGTGCATAAAAATATATTTAACAATAAATAAAATGATATAAAATAATTAATAATTATGTAAATTGTTTAAATAAGACGAATAGTCAAACGTATATAAAAAAGCCAACTGCGTAAAACATTTAGGGACAGGGAGTACTACTTACTCCTTTGGGGTGATCGTTTGAGTTTTTTTTATAAAATAAAAAAAGTAAATGACATATTTACAAACAAAAAGTAATTTGTAAATAAAATTTTTATATACGTATTCTTAACGATATAAAATTTAATTCTAAAAATAAATTTTAAGTTAAAAACTCTAAAATCAATTCTAAATTTAATATTAAAAATATAAATTTTGATATATAAGTGAAAAGAGGGTTTGTAGTATTATTATGGGCACAAGCATGGCTTCACGTGGGTTTCGTAAAAGAGGCCATCATGGATGGATGGAAGGGTTCGATGATCGATCATAGGATGATTGCTTTTATTTTCTCCAGACTATGATGAATCGGAGCAACTGGATCAATGAGTTGATCATCATGTAGCACCTGTTTCTTTGATCCTTCGTTTTTCGCCTTTTCACTTTTCTAGTACAAGTGCTGTGAAAAAGAGCATAAAAGAGTTAGCCTCATGCGTATTCTATGACGTACAAACTACTTACAAAAAACACAACCCTTCTCCTTCCCTCTACTCCTGCTACCATGCGTACTAGTATGTGCGTCCGTTTCTTACTACATCGTATCTATCCGTTGATGTTTCACTTTCTAAGTTTCTAGTATAGTTATTAGTGTTGTAAAACGTACACTCAAAGTGTCTGTGATGAGCATTCTATGATATATATCCAACTACTTGAGAAAACATATTACACTAGCTCATCTTAAATACCAATGTACGTAATATCATTTTTAGACGAAGGTAGAGCATACATCGTCTTACCTTCTTCCCCTCTAACCATGTTTGGCATGTGTGTCCACTCCTATATTGTGTCTAATCACCATAAGGTGTCCAATTAATGTTTTATCGTCTGTTCTCCCGTCCTATTTCTACTGTTACGAGTATGGCTCGTTATAACACATATATCGATATGTTACAGTACACAAATATATTATTGATATAATGACCAAGATATCTACTTTACGAGACTCGTTAGAGAAAAAAGGATATGATGTAAAAGGGGTATCAAAGAGCAAGCTAGCTAGGTAGAGATCCAGAGGCTGACCGTTCTTGTCTACTGTCATGAGCAAACTAAAGAGCTAAGGTTAATTAGCTTTAGTTCAACCTCCTTTTTTTTTTCTTTGAGAAGATATGGCCTTCAGTTGGATTAACTGTAGCGTAGGCTGGTCAGAAATTGGGGTGTGCTGTAGAGGACCAGTGTATGTGAATGTGAACAAAGTCCAGAGCCGAAAGAAGGTGGGCCCACCGTTCAGGACCATTACAAACAAACCCCGTTTGATAGTGATTGGCCCATGAAATAGCCCAAGTGTTCTTTGTAGGGCCCCCTGGCTGAGAAAGAAACTGCTTTTCTCCAAAGATTCCAAGTAATCCACTGTTTCTGCACACCAGCCTCTCTAGGCTCATGGTGGCTCCATCAGGGCACCTGTCTTTTCTTTTCGGCTTTGGTAATTTAGTAGTTCTGTTCTTAATCGTCAGTCACCTACATGGCCACACCTGTACAATATGGAAGGTAAAATTTCATATATTATACACTAAACTTGCACAATATAGAAGTGGAGTTAATTTCATATAAATGTAAGGGAAAAATGAAGTGATTTCATGTTGATATACATCATATAGATTTTCTATCCCAATTAAAATAAATATGAGAGTACTCCAACCGTTCCAAAATCTAAGTATTTTGCAGATTCAAATTTTGTGTCACAATATATGCATTTGTGCTTGATGCATATGATTACCACCACTTTAATGATTCTTTAACCAACCAGAAGCTTGGTAACAGAATCTAAACCATCAAAATTAAAATTTTGATCTGAAGTCACCAAAAGAGTTTTTTAATAGAACATTGATATTTATTTAACAATCTATACATGCTTATATTTTAGATAGGTATGTCTCATAAAGAGAGAAAAACATGAGTATAAGTGATTGGATATTTATCTAGTGTTTTGAAAATAAATGATACTAGATAATAACAAAAATCATTTAATTGACAAATAAACAGCCCTTCCTAATTATATAACACAACATGATGGTACTTGTTTTTGGACAACATAAAAAAAAACCTCCCTTGTAGTTGTTATCATTTTGGACAAGGGTACGGTCAAAGTTTTTAAAAGTGTGACTATAAACAATTTTTAAAGCTTATAGTTTCAAAATACTATAACAACATGTATAAATGAGTATATAAAAGTAATTCATAAAAACAAATATTTATTTAGATTTTCTATATTACAATATAAAATTATAGCCAATGATCATGTCATTATCTAGAATGATAGGAGCTATTGAACTAGAGCAGAGGAAGTACATGGGAGCTATCGAAATTATAAAGGGTTCGAGGTGAGTACATAGGGAAAGGGTTGACACATTGTTTGAGTTTTTTATGGAAAAAACCAAACATATTTGCAAATAGAAAATAATTTGTGTATAAAATTTTTATATGCATTTGGCCAATCTAAAAGACAAAACTAAAAAATAAACTTCTGTGAAAAAACCCAAACTCTAAATTTAAGGTTGAAATTTGGTCATATAAGCATAAGCATAAACGAAAAGATAGGGTGACAAAATTTCAGAAATAATTAAAAAGATCCCCACCCACCCCCTCTCTATATCGGTTGCCCATTAACTTCTACACGTCGTTCTACCCGCTCTCCTCAACGCCATTGACACATCTGCTCTGCAACTGCCTCTATCTCCTCCTCTTCACAGTGTGCGGCGCATGGATGAGTAAATTTGACGGAATCATGCAAGGATGGGGAAGGAACTTGGCGACAATGAAGAGTTTAACTTTAGTAGATTATAGGATGGTGGGGGTGCGGGTTGCGCACGGCCTCAACAACAAAATAAATGTATCCGCCTCCAAAATCCACGTTATTCTGTAAGTGGACCCACGTTCACATAGTATCCTGGTTACACTTTTGTTCTCGCTTCATGTAAAAGGGTTAAAGCGGAGATACAATGGTTATAACACTCATTTTTATAAGGAGGCACTCACCCACATAAACTTTTAAGGCGGTACTAAACCATCATTATACAACCACTTCTAGGCCACATGGGCCAAACTAAGCTTCAAACGGCTTGGGGTGTTAGGTAGCCTCTCTTTTCTTCCTCCCCGATGAGCGCAGATTGATCTCAAAGGTGACCCAATGATGATGTGATGGAGTAACGATAGCGCCAACATCGTCACGGTCGATCTAGGTACCACAATGCACACATAAATTGTGTACGGAGCACTAATTTTATTCTTGCAACACTAAGTTTCTTGCCTAAACCGCCGAGTTACCAGAAAGCCATGCAGGGCATTTGCAAGCCACGCTTCGCTCGACACCGATGTCTATAAGTGGAACCTTTGCTACACCCCTAATAGAGTGTTGTATATGACCTTATATGAAGTATTCTCTCTTTTTTTAATATATGACAACATTGGCTCTTATGTTTACGTTTAACCATCCATCTTATTAAAAAATTATATAATTATTTGTTATAATTTAATTTATTATTATATAAATTTTAAGTATAACTTATAATTTTATATATTTAAATAAAATCTTAAATAGTACAGATAATCAAACGTAAATCTAAAAACCCACGTATCTTATAGAAAACACGAAGGGGAGGTATGAAACATTGCAGAAATAGTACTATACATCATGCCAAAAGAGAAAAAGAGAAATAAATTCCTCTCCACTTTCTATTCTCCGGGGATGTTTGGATCCCATGGAGTTTTTCCAGTCCCTATCACATCGAATATTTGAACACTAATTAGAAGTATTAAATATAGACTATTAATAAAAACCACCGCATACTCTGGACTATTTCGTGAGACGAATCTATTGAACCTAACCAGTCCATGATTAGCGAATGTGATGCTACAGTAAACATTTGCTAATCGTAGATTAATTAGGCTTAAAATTTTTTTAATGAAATAGCATTTATTTATGCGATTAGTTTTATTATCAGTTTATATTTAATACTCCTAATTAACGTCTAAACATCCATGTGACAGGAAATCCAAACATTGCTGGCAGGGGAAATGATGATGCTAGATTTTGGGGTGGTCGGGCCGTGTGGACCAAGTCAAGTCACGACGACGCAGCCACACACCCAGCTCCTGCTAGAGCCTATCTCCGGTCACCTCCAGCCATGTGGACCCCACGCTGACAGCGACAGAGAACACGCGACACGTTTCGCCTCCTCGTTGGCCGCCATGCCCCCCTGCTGGGCCCCACCGCACAGGGCACCTTCTCTTTGCACTCGCATCAGATTTCGCCCGCGCCGGAGTTACGTTGCAGTGAAGCCAGCCCAGCTTGTTGTGTCTTATAATCAATTTTTATCTTATAAAAAACAGTATTTGTAAATTATTAATAGTTGCCCGTTAATAATCTCATGTTCAATTCTTTATCTATTTTATCTCTATCTATCTCCCACTCCATACAATTCTCTTGGAAGAGAAACACTCAAGTCATTTTGTGGTAACTAATTTATCTTCACAATGTTAAAAATATATTGATATTGGGACATAGTGAGTACAGTACATCTGATCACTTTTATTTAGAATTCTTATTTTATCACATGTACCCTCATACTATCATGAATTTCTTATTAATTGATACGTAACATAGTTTTCTCTCGATCTTAATTTTTACTAAACAAGTAAAAATGCTTACAATTTCAAATGGAGTATATATACTTGCTGCATTACATATCACCACATATACGTATACAATTAAATGTGTATATATACATACCTTCAAATATGATATGATTTAGTATTAATACACAGTTAAACGTGGTTTAACCTCAACCGTTTTGTTAATCAAACTTTGGTATGCCTCACTGTCTCGGTTCGTGTGACGTTTCTTTGCCTTGTTGCCTTCATTCCTGCCTTTTAGGCTTTTACCAATAGTTTCTGACATATGTTGCGTTGTTGCCTTGTTGGTAGTACCCGGAAGAAATGTGCGTTAATTCTTACAAAATGTGCCGGCCACTTTTGCCCATATGTTCAATATATACCGCCTTTCCCATACTATATTATGATAAATTACCAACCAGACGACAACAATTACGAATACGACGCATTAATTTTATATGCACAATACTATATTATGATGCATATAAAAATAATCTATGTATTCATAATTCTATATATATACACGACGCTTCATTATGGTGCATATAAAATTACTTCGTGTATTTGAAAGTTGGTGTCGTCTAGTTGATAATAAGGTGTATTCATAAGTTGGTGTTGTCTGGAGATTTATGCATGCACGCTGGGATTCAATGAACCGTGGCTCCCAACTGCAAAATGTTTTGCGGTCACAAACTCACAATAAATAGAGGAAATGAAAACGAAAACAAAACAAAAGATAATTCATCATCACAATGTTGAGATATGTACAATGTGGTATGAAGAAAGAGATTTGCTCCGGTCCAACAAAAAGTACTTCGAGTTACCGGTACCTCGAGCTACCAAATCGTTTCTCGTCATTGAATCTAGCTGAGTAGGATGTGCACCGTTAGACCCAACGATTAAAAACAATTTGATACCGTGAAGTACTGGTACCTCGAGAAACTTTTTATTGGACTAAAACAAATCTCATGAAGAAAAGGCGGCCCTGCACAGTAATAACCACAAGCTGGTGAGCTTATCTTATCCGATCCTCTCACCCTCTGCGTCCAACACCGGCATTTCGGTCACTTTCATGTGTATGCTTCTCCTGCTAATTAATCAAGCATGGCCCACCGGCCACTACGCCTGCATTATTGAAGACATTGCCACTGTCTCCCCGTGTCACTTGGGATAAGCCACCCATCACCTTTGCTCTGTTTTCTCAATGATGCTGTACAGTGCATGGCCACCAGACGATCCAGCAGATTAATTTCTAGTTAGGCTGCCAAATTTGAACAACCATCCAGCCAAATTTGTACGTTAATTTTTAATATATTATATAAATGCCAATACAAAGATACTACAGGATTAAAATGTTCTTTATTTTTAAACCGCAATGTAATTGTGTTCTTCTTTTTCAAATCGTAAAGCATTTGTCTCCCACTTTACCAAAACATCAATGACAAGATTGCTCAAAAAATAGTGTTTGTGTTTGACAAACAAAGAAGTCCAAAGATAAAAGTATTTTGAGACGAAGAGAGCATTATTCAGCAGACCTTAATAGCATCTTCACTGTAGATAATAAAAAATGCCTATGAAACATTGTTAACAACTATTCCCTCCGTTTCACGGCGCAATAGTATCTAGCCTTGCGCCAAAGAATCTAAATATATATATAAATTATATACATTTATCGATTGGTAAATTTAGATAAAATTAGAAAGTTTTATACTGTGAAACGGAGGCAACAAGAAATACTGTTAGTCACCAACTCCGCTACCACTATTATTGTAGTTTAAGCTACGTAAAGGAGTGTGTCATACTGGACAAGTCCTTCCCCATGAGAGTAGGATAGAAAGATATGTTTGCACAAAATTATGCACAGTGCTAGCTCCCCACAGAGGAATCTGTGTACAGCAGACGATCACACTACAAGAATTGGCGCCATGCACCCACCCCTCCGGTTTATAAGGGCAAGAAGAAGAAGAGCAAAGAGCACCACCACGTTGCCCCTTCAGACAGAGAGAAGGTAGCCGTTGCTTGCTTCGCCGGCCTCTGCTCTCTGCTGCAGCTAGAGCTAGATGCTCCCAGCCATCTCCGATCCTAGCTTTCCTCCCCCTTTCGCTGCTGCTGCTGCCCCTGGAGGAATCTCTCTTCTTCGATCTCCCGTCAAAGCTTGGAGGAGGAGTAGGCTAGTAGGCGTCTAGTTGCTCTAGCTATAGTACTGTAGCTTCCAGCTGCGAGAGACAGAGAGCGAGGTTGCTTGCGTTTGCTTTGTCTCTCTGCAAAACCTTGCAGGATTGCAGCTAGCTCTGCGCCATGGCGGGGGCTGGGCTTTGAAGGCCTCGAGGCGCGCAAACCTTGTCCCTTTTCGCGCAAATCCTTGCCGCCTTTTGGTCGCCTTTCCTCCCCCCTCCTCGGGCCACGCGCCGTCAGCGGCAGAACGCAGAGGCACCTGCTCTGTCTCCTTCCTGCAGGCCATCGTCGTCTTCGTCGTCGTCGTAGTTGATCTCCGGCCGGCTATATATTTATTCCCTCTCCCCCTGCTGCTCTCTCTTGTTACGCTCGTGACCTGCTGCTCAGTGAGTAGTCGCCATGGCGTGGAGGAGCGGGATCGGGGAGAGCGGCCTCGAGCTCAGCCTCGGCCTCCCCGCCTACTTCTCCAAGAACTCGTCGGCGTCAGTGCAAGCAGAAGCAGGTGTGGTTCTTGACTTCTTCTGCATCAAGCTCTAGCTTCTCGTTGTCTTGATTGTTACAAAATTGCTCTGAAGTTTGATCTGTGTTCCTTCTTCTAGATGGAGAGGGATCGAATCGTGCGGCTGCTTTCGCAGTCCAATCCAATGGAAGCAGTTCCTCCAAGGCAAGGTTGGTTCAAGAACTCGTCTCTTTTATTTTCAGTTCCAGGACGTGTTGATCGCTGTGTTTAACGGAGATAAAAAGAAAGAAAAAGAAGTACAATTTGATGGTCAATTTGTTTGTGAGGCCAGGACGGCTGCAGCTCCGGTTGTGGGGTGGCCGCCGGTGCGGTCTTTCCGGCGGAACCTCGCCTCGTCGTCGTCCTCCAAGCCGGCGACGTCGTCGTCGCAGAACGCCGAGAAATCGAGCAAGGACGGCGGCGGCGGCTGCTCGGGTGGAAACGAGCATGCGCAGAAGGGCATGTTCGTCAAGATCAACATGGACGGCGTCCCGATCGGGAGGAAGGTCGACCTGACGGCGTACGGCGGCTACGCCGAGCTCTCCTCCGCCGTCGACAAGCTCTTCCGCGGCCTGCTCGCCGGTAAAGCTCTCCATCTCCGACGATCGATCATGGTCGCCGTGTGTTAGTATGTATACACGTCGCTGCTGTCTCACGCAAATACGATTCCCATTCGCCTCCAGCTCAGAGGGACCCGGCCGGCCCTGACGGCGAGGCCGACGTGGCCACCGGCGAGATGGTCGGCGGCGGCGAGTACACGCTCGTCTACGAGGACGACGAGGGTGACAGGATGCTCGTCGGCGACGTCCCGTGGCAGTAAGCTCGGTCAAAAACCCAACACACACCACCATTTCCACCCGAATCACCTCCTCATCTGATCTGTGCATGCATCCACGCACGCAGGATGTTCATTGCCACGGCGAAGAGGCTCCGCGTCCTCAAGAGCGCCGACCTGCCGCCGCCGTCGGTGAGCGAGCGAGCACCCCCCCCCCCCTTCGCCATGTCGATCTCCAAATGCACACCGCGATAATTAACCATTTCTCGATCTGAATTTGCAGCTGATGAGGGCGGCCGGGAGCAGGAAGAGGGCGGCGGCGGACAGCTGAATCCGATCGCTGTCAGCTGAAGTGGAGCTGCTGCTGATGATGATGAAGATGCTGTGCTTGGCTTCGTGGCCATTTTGATGTCTTTTGGGCTACAAAATTATGTATACGAGAGTGATCATGACAGTATTAACGTCATGCTTAATTAGTACGTACGTAGCATGGAAGAGTGTGATTAGGCGGGTGGTTAAGCTAATCTGTGGCGCCCTTTGGAGGTGTAATTTTGGATGTATTTTACTATGTAGGCACGTGTCAAATTAGTTACTACTACTATGTTTCGGCGTTTCATCTCGATGATAATGGCTTTATTGCTGTCCACCTCGACGACGCAAAAGTGCCTCGCTTTTAGATTTGGTTGGTTTCAACTCAAAATCGAGGTGGATTTCCTTGTAACCTCCGTGCATTCCTCGTGTGAAAAATTTGCTTAAAATCAACTTGAAACAACTAAGTCGCTCCAGGATAGTTTGTATCTGTATTTATTGCTATGTCATATAAGTAATTTACTGATATGATAGGTTATTTATTAGAGAGGGAGATATAAAAATAAAGAAACTGGTTCTAGATTAAGATCCAGTCTTTACGTAAAATAAGACTGGCCGTGAGAGAGACAAGTGGGTCATGTAATAATAAAATATAAAAGTTACATTGTGAAATATAATTTCTTGACACAATATCTCGGAGTACAGAAACCAAGTTAGTTTTCTAGCATTGTGACTGCCCTAAGTACTCTCCATATTTTTTTAGTGACATTTTTAATGACATTTTGCTACTGCCTGATTTGTCTTATTTACACATTTTATATAAATATATAATTGTAAGATTATCAATTAAAATATATTTAGTAATAAATCCAATCATAATAAAATTAATAATAATTACGCAAGCCTTTTAACTAAACGATTTTTTTTGCTCTACAAAATCAACTAAGTAATATATTAAAATAAGAGTGAAGATGTACCAGCGGTACTTAAACTTGTACACATATGTCATTTATTTTTCCGAACTCTCAAAATATATTTTTGGGTCCCCGAACTTGTTTAGGGTGTCATATAGGTCCAAACGGGCTCTGACCCGCGCCATCCGCTGATATGACATGCCACAGTGACGCCTACGTATTTGTAGGGCCATGTATGTCCCACATGTCAGTATCTCTCTCCTTATTTTTTTCTCGATTCCTCCACTTCTTTGTTGTGCTATCTCGTTCCCTTCCTACATGTGTGTGCGTCCGAGTGGGAGACAGTTGGCCCATGACAGCGCAGGTGGTGGCTGGGCGATGTCAGCGCCACGTAGGCGCCACCGTGGCATGCCTTGGCAGCGGATGGAGCGGGTTGGAGCCCGTTTGGACCTATATGACACCCCAGACAAGTTCGGAGACCCAAAAATGCATTTTGAGAGTTCAGGGACCTTGATGACACATGCACACAAGTTTAAGGACCACTGATACACTACACTCTTAAAATAAGAATGAGCTTGCAAACCCACAAAGTTTGGATGGTTCTCAGATGCTGCCATGTCTTGCGCCAGAGGTATCAATCCTCTCTTCTCCGTTGCTGTGCCACCGTGCGTCCGTGCCAGTGTGTAGTGGAGTTCATGATCGGCTTTTGTGAGGTTGAGGGTAGAAGAATTGACAGTATACAGGGGCCTGAAATTCAGCAACGGGTGGTGGTTCTACCTTGATCTGTGTAGGAGGCCTCAACTCACAGTAGAAGACGGGGACTACATTTAATCCCTTATTGTGTTTCGCGGTGTGTTGGGTTGATTGCATCATTGCTAAGTAGATCTAGACTTCACATTTCATATGATCTGTTGATAAGGCATAAGTTGCAAGTAGGGTTCTTAGTTTGATCAAAGTTTCAAAGCATCCGGTTCTAAATCACAAGGAGAGGTTAATATTTGAAGAGAATTTATTAGAGGTCTTAAGGGACGAACGGGAACATTATTAGCATAGCGATGAAGTCTACATTAGTCCAGGTAGAAGGAAAAAATACACAGCAATTTGTTGCATTATTATAGCTATTGTGTTCACTTGCGACAAATGAGCTTTCATGGAACACGCTTGATGAATCGGTATTGCTAATTTATTGTCATTACTACTGCTATCAATTTTGCTCGACCTCTTCTGACAAGTTTCCATTGATGCTACCGTGGTACCGTTTTCTCCGATGACAGATTGATACGAGAGCTTTTATCACTTCGTTTCATGCATTTTCGTAGTTTAAATAAATTGGACCACGAACCGATCAATGGTGCTCGTTTAAGGTTATAACCTGCTCTTCTGTCTGAGAGGCACTATCCACAGCAAATCGCTCAATTGGGACCAAGGAAGCTTTCAATAGCATCTGATTTAGCTGAAATATCGCAGAAATTAGAGCATCCCCAACAACTCATCTAAATTTGATCATCCATATCTTCATTTGGATGATCATCTAAAACACTTTCATCCTTCATATCCCTTTGTACTCCAACAGATCATCTATATATGACATCATCTATATCTATTTGGAGGATTAAAGAGAGAACATCTAAATATAGAGGTTATCTCTCCTAATATGGATAACATCTAAAAATAAATAATAAGATAGATGTTCTGCTGGAGCTCAACTTTTACTGTTTATCCTTTATTTTTAGGATAGAGGAGGGTATGGATGAGCTATTGGGGATGCTCTTAATTAACTGCAACATCTTTTTATAGCAAATGCTTGGTGTATGATAGAAAGGGAGACATTTTATGAGGCATGTGAATTCGCATTTTATTTGTACTTACAACTGTGCAAGATGACATTATCAAGCCTCATTCTGGTGAAAAAGGCTGCTTTCAGTTCCAGGCTTCCAGCATGGTGAAGCAGTAGATATCATACAACAGAGCTAGGTTTTTTCATTTTGTTTTTTCACTCCACAACAAAAAGGGACGGCAAATTACCATATGCATATGTAGCAATTTCTCATTGAGATTGGGAGGCTGCAATAAGGGCAGCCCCAATTCCTGACCCGTCGTTTGCATGTTTGACGGCTACCGACTTGGAAGCCTCATCTCCCAGCAACTCACCCAACGTGCTCTCCAAACATTCCCTGAATTTGGTGTAGTGTTCGAACAAACCTCCATCAATGGCGATGACCGATCGCTGGGTGTTGGCGCAGCCATTTCTTCCAAGCTTCATCAGGATCCCTGCAACCCCGGCAGCAGCCAGCCGAGCTGCCCTCCTTGCTACAATATCGCATATTTTGACAACCATTTTCCGTGTCTCTAAGGATGTGTTTGTAATCTGCAGACAAACATAGTGTACAGAGCAGGAATAAACATTGCCTGACAAAAGCTTTTTCAAAAGCAAAGGATACCTGTAGGATTTGGTGTAATTTTTCAGCCACAATGTTCAGGTCAGGTGTTTCATCATGGTGCATTGCAGATATGTGTGGAGTCCTGTACACCCATGAACAGAGATTTAAGGGTCGAGCTTAAATCTGGAAAATTTTACCGCATTTGAAAGCACTCGGATCATAAATTTCATTAGAATGTCAACTGCAAAAATAAAACGGAACATCATACCGTAGATGGAAATGAGCTTTGAGTTTGGAGTCATCTATGTCACCAAAAATTCCAGACTGCAAGGACAGTTTAAGTAGAACTCTTCTTACAATTTCACCTAAATACATTCCTGACGTTAACTTCTCATATATCTGAAAGAAGTTGAAAATTACATGGGTGAGCCAAGAGAAAACAATCTTCAGGTCGTTTTTTGGTGAAGAAACTTGCCTGCTCTCCAGGATTCAAGCTTTCTTTATCTAATTCTTGATCGTATTCAGTAACCGGAAGCTGGGATGAATAGAAATTACCCCATTCCATATTGATGACCTGAAATACAATAAAAGCACATGAAAAATACTTAAAAATACAATAAAACAGTGTGTTTGATTTCTACTGCTTGAATCTAAATGAAAAGTACGGCTCTCATTTCTTACCATATCTCCTGAATTGGGCAACTCTCCTTCCCATTTTGGTATAGCATTTGCCCTCTCAACATATGCGGCATTTGTGCCGGTACCAAATATCACACCTGCGACAACATCTTCATCATAGTATCTTGCTCCAGCCAACGTTCCAACAGCATCATTAATCTACCTCATCAAAAAGCTACGTCAGACTAAAATTGTTCACCACACATTGTAGATAGATTATGTTTATCAAAGGTAAGAGCTAATCAACACTCACCAATGCAGCTACATGCATGTCCAGACCTTGTTTCGACATAGCAGTTTGTAGTTCAGCCACTACATCTTCACCTACCTGATTTCAGAGAAAAGTTTATCTGATAGAAGATTCTCTCAGATGAGCTAAAAGGTTGGATGTTTTTACGTGTGAATTGATCTAGCAAAACATAGCTACTCATACGAATTCTTACATTTCTCCTTCCTTTACTAGTCGAGCTGAGTACTTAAATGACAATAGGGTTTTGCAGTGATGTAGTTACTAGTAGTAACTAGCACAATTTTGACATCACAGAATGCAAGTTACGTATATTGAATTTGTGAGCAGAAGGAAAACTTACAGCGTCATCAATGGAAAATGCCTTTGTCCACTTGACAAGGGTACCCGATGCAACAGATCGTTGCCTCACCGGAAAAGAAAACGTGAATCCAAGCTCTCGTTTCTTGCCATTTAATGAGTTAGCATTAGCATTCTCCTCTTCATCAGCAACGAACTTGGCTAACTCAGAAGCAATAAAACCGAATAATTCCTGGAAATCAGATTCTGAACACCATCAAATCCAAACATCTAATCCAAGATTCAAAATGGTACAACAGCATTAAAATCTCAAATAGTATTACATAGTAAAACCTGTACACGAAATTCAACATCCAAAACTCACCGAGGAGGTCCCTGACATCAGGTGTGGTGGGATGGTGACTTCTCTGGATTCAGAGTTGACGACATGCTTCTTGTTGCCGCCAAGCTGCACCTTGAGGACCCTGAAGTTTGTTCCTCCTAGGTCCAACCCATAGAACAATCCTTCCTCTCTCCTAGATTTTGTGGCACAGAAGCAATCAGGCTAAACAAAACATTCAACCTGAAACCCAGAACTTTCAAAAATCTATCTACTCAGCTAACCTGAAGCAAGACTAAAAGAACTGCAGAAATGAGTTGTATTTCTGACGCTACCAACACGATCAGAATTCAGAAGAGGCGATGCATATTACAGACTTATACTGACCCAGTGGGGAGCTTATCGACGTAGGAGAGTAGCATCTTGACCCTGCTCCCACCCTCCTCCTCCAGGCCGGCGCCCATCTCGTCGGCCATCGCCGACGCCACATCCCGCAGCAGCGACGCCGGCGTCGCGCACCTCTCCCGGAGGTCCGCCACCACCTGCTCGGCCTCCACCGCCGCCGCCGCCATGATCGCCGGTCTCCGAGCAAACCGAAGCAGCAAGAAAGGTGGCGCCTTTGCGGGTTCAGAAAAGAAAGAACTTGAGATACCCAAACACGATCAAAGACCCCAAGAATAGATTGCACGCACGGCCAGATCGATCAGGTGAAAAAAAAGAAGAAGAAAGAGAGAGTGGAGGAAATCTGGGCTTGGATTTGCAACGAATCAGATGAGGAGGATGCACGTGAAAGCTTTGTCGAAAGCGCTAATCTTTATCCTTTTTCCGGCGATCCACCGATGGGTCGACACGACAGCGGGAAAGGGAGATGAAATCGAGTCGTCGCCCCCACTCCTTGTTCTCTTCATAGCTTTTCGGTAACTGCACAGGAACAGGCAGGGGGAGCATCTCCATGGTCGGATTGATATCTCTCGCTTTTCTTTGTAGAATGGAGAATCCAGCAACGGAAATGGCCGGATTCTGCCGCGGATTGGACCGGATCGGATGGATGGATGCGCGACACCTTGGCATGGACATGAATGGAGGAGTTGGCCGGAGACGGTCGCCGGCTCGCCGTGCCAAGTCCAAAACCGCCAGACCGGGGTGGGAGTTGGTCGGATTCGGCGCGGGCCGCGTGGCGGGTGGGCCTCCTCAGATGGGCCTCGGCGGCGGGAGCCCACGTCGTCCGCTCGAGCCGGCGGCGCCGGCGGCGCTCGCCCTGGGCCGGCGTGCCGCCGGCCTCTCTTCTCGTAGACCGTGACCGGTGCTGCAACACGCTCGCATGCGTCGCCATGGCCGCGGCACGTGGTAGGAGAGGTGACGTCAATGGATTGGATTTACGAAAAACCATGCAGCTTTTTTTTACCGCGACCACCCCGATTTTCCATGGCGATCGCTCTCGTGGCAGTAGGATTTTTTTTTTTTTTGCGTTTTTTCGTGTGTTTGGGTAAAAAAAATCAAGAAGGTGGGGTTGCTGGGTCGTAGTCGTAGGTTCAAATCTCCATGATGAGCGCCTCCGATTCCTCCTCCGCCTTTTCTGTTCTCGTTTCAAACATCATGCTCGCAGCCGCAACCTGACAACCTGAAACCCGCCAAGTGCCAAACTGCCAACCAATCCCAAATAGAATAATCCTAATCCTCCTGTCACGCAAGCCTAGTTCCAGTCCAGTTACTCCCTCGACCCTACTATATAACTCATAAATATTTTTTTCTCCGCTTAATAATATAAGACGTGCATGTAAACATGTATTAACTACGACATATTTTTTTCTATAAATTTTATTCTATTTTAATTTCTTCACCATCAAAACATCTAACAAAGTTTCATACATGTATACATATACGTAGGTGATCTAATCGAGGAGGTGATTATAACTTTTTTTATTAATGTTAGTGGGAGTTACGTCTTATATTAAGTGATGGATAGAATACGAATTATGGTTGGAAGCTCATAAACAATTGTTTATTGTGTCAATTTTCTATATAAAATTTGAGATTTTGGATTTTCTAGGACATGCTTTTTAAGTTAAGAAATTCGTAAAGACTTTCAAAGTTATTTGTCTAATTACTCCAGAGAAAAAAATTAGTTGAGAGCAAATGTTATTTACCATCAAATAGATATTGCAGGTACTTTTTTTAATCTCAACACCACCACACTAGCACTATGCACAAACCCCAAAACCGGAAGACGGAACCCTAAAAAAAGATCCTGAATCCGAAAGAACTGAAACCCGAATCGGGTTTGTGTCTCCGGTACCTAAAATGCCCGACTATCTTGAAATATGAGCAACAATTGCTTCCTTTCTTGTGAGTCCAGCCCAAAAAAAAGAAACCAATGGCACACTCATGCAGCCCAAAAGAAAGGCAAAAAGTCACGTACAACCCACAATCTCTTCTCTAACCGTTCAATGTGTGTCTTGAGACCATCTGCGCGGCTTTTGAAACAATATTTGTTTTTAGGAGAATTACACTGAATAACTGCTATTTATTTGCCAAAAGACATTCAAAATATTTATTTTCAATACGCTAAGCAATGTTTGGGTTATAACGGGTAACCCGAAACCCGATTTTACGAGTCTCCAAAGTGCCGGGTCTTAGAATTTTTTTTGGAAACCCAAAATTTTAAAAACTCGAAAAATCTAACCCGATTTTTTTGGGTAACCCAGGGGTGAAGCTGGAGTTAATTGTCGGGGTCAATCGACCCTGCTAACCTTTAACGAAATCCATTGTTATATTGTTTAGTCAGCTAAAATAATACTAAGGATTAAGTAAGATTAGTGTATTCTGACCCCGGTGACCCCAATAAACTAATTTTCTAGCTTCGACTCTAGGGTAACCCGAACCCTCGGTGCCTCTCTGCACAAACACATAAGCCTACTTTGTCAGGAGCCCCCGCCATCCCCGAATGCTATTGGAGCCCCCGCTACCCCGTTAAAACTATTGAACATCCCACAATGACCCTAGTAAAATTTTATGGTAAAGATAAATAGAAAAGTGACTAAAATTTTATCTAACTTGTTCGGACGAGCAAGTATAATAGCAGGCTATAAGCTGGCTATATGCTTATGTGAAAGAGAGATGGGAGGAGAGAGAGTGTAAGCAGGCTGTTAGCTTATAGCCAGCTTAAGCACAGGAACCAAAAAATTCTGAGAAAGTGACATGTGGGTCCTGTATTAATGATAAAGAGCTAACTGGTATATGAGTGGGCTAAGAGAAGACTATAAGAAGCTTATAGCCAGTTTGTTGGTTATATTATTAACCTTGTTCTAATCTCGATCCCGCTTGATGCTGCCGTACACAGCTCTGTGTTTCGACGACACCCTGTACAACCAAATGCATCAGACGAAATTTATAGATTTCACTAGCGCATTTTCAAAAGCCTGGGCAGTCAAAAGGCCTCGGAACCGACTGGTACGTGCCAAATCCGTTTCAGCTCGCATCAGGGCCTCTGCTGCGATTTTTGTGTTTTCGATGAGATCGATCCCAGGCCCGAGTCAAACGCTGTAGTAAAAACGGACGATGCATGCGGCGAGGCTGCTGGCTGCATCTCATCATCCCAACGCCATTCTGTACCACCCAATCCTTCCTCAGAGTCAGCAGGCGCCATGTCAGCAAAGATCACTGGGGCGAGTTGACCTGCAAAAAAATTGAAAGAAAGAAAAAATTCAGGCAGTGCATTGACTGCCGGCGATAGTACCACGACGAGGTCACAAAGATTGTGGAGGTACAAAACTCCTCCTGTTGTACCGCTGTAGAATAGGTTACTACAGTACGCGCCTTTGTTTAGTTCCGAATTTTTTTTTTAAAATATAACATCAAATTTTTGAACATCTAAATAAAATATTAAATATAGATGAACCAAAAAACTAATTGCACAGTTACGGAATAAATCTTGAGACGGATCTTTTGAGAATAATTAGTCCATAATTAGCCATAAGTGCTATAGTAACCAATATATGCTAATGATGGATTAATTAGACTCAAAAAATTCGTCTCGCGGCTTTCAGACTAGCTGTGAAATTCGTTTTTTCATTCGTGTCAGAAAACCCTTTTTGACATCCAGTCAAACATTTAACATGACACTTCTTTCAAAAATTTTCTCCGTCTAAACACCCCGAAAGTCGCATCGTCGTGGTCATTCAAATCACCCAAAGCAAGCAACAGCAACAGGAGCAGCACTAGCAACATTTTTTTTTTGGTGACATGCAGTGCAGAGCTATAGAGAGTGAGCAGTTGAGCACATCACACCCACCTGGACCTGCACGTGCGAGCAGCGAGGACGGCACGAGCGTAGCAGGAGCACTGGTACTTATAATTCGAAAGTATATAAACCCAAATCAAACACAAGTTTTGGTACTATCAGTATGCGATTTGGAATCTTTTTATGACGGTTGATGATGCGTGAGATCGATGGATCAATGATTCGATATTCCCTAGGGGCCCCATGACCATGAGCACCACCCACACTGTGTGGCCTCCTGTGGCTTTATCCCGGTGACGTCATCGTCATCACCCCCAAAAGATCTTTTTTTTTCTTTTTTTTTTTTTTTTTTGCTTTTGCATGCACCGGCGACGGACGGACGGCCCACGCACACGGCGCCATTGCACGTACAACTGCTACAAGTCAAACCGCTGCTCACGAGAGCGCCTGCAGCCACACGCTCCACATCCATACCCACTTCATCCTTTCACTGTAATCGTATTTATAAACTAAAATTTAAATTTCTAATCTTAAATGTAAATTTAATATTGAAATTTTTTTATCAAATTTTATTTTACGGCTCTGTCTTTTAATCATTAATAATATGTACATAAATTATTATTTAAAAATTATTTTTTTACAAATATATCGTTACAAACTTAAAATCACCTCTATAATATGGCTAAAAATTTACTCCTTTCTATCTAATTTAACAAAAGATGTTACTGAATTTATTTAGCGTAATTTTTATAATAGCTTGTTTTATTAGAAAAACTCATATCGTTATCATTTATATTTATTGTTATTGACTTTATTATTAATAATACTTTAATTATAATATATATTTTTACATATTTATATGAAATTTCTAAATAACATATATATGGTAAAATCGTATGACAAGTCACATCGTCTTCCGTTAAATACCAATGGGTAAGAATGTTAAAAGGCCGTGCTTGTGTATATGTACATACGGATACGGCTCGCGTACGTACGTACGTTCGTACAAAGATACGCTCCCCGTCTCTGTCCTTCTGTACGTACGAGTGCATGGGGTTTAACCTGAACCAGCTGTGCCTGACAAGTTTGTTGGCGCCGACGAAAGAAGTTTTTGTATTTTTCACCGTCTTTCGCATGCCAACGAATACTAGAACTACCCACGACGGCGATACTAGGGTTAAACGTTTTTACACTGGCAGGAGTAGTAATTAACTTGGTTAATGATGGCAAGTGACCTCACATCTCGCAATCACACACAAATCACGAAGAGCCGTTGAGATTATGGGCCTTGCAGCCTTTGCAGTGCATCATCCATGGCAAATGGGATGGAGGGATATACTCCTCCATATACTGCCTATCTTTTTGAACGCCCTCTTTTTTGAACTCGTATGCTAGCTTGCTGCACCACCATTTGTTTATTGCTACTAGTAGCATCATTTATGAGTTCGTATTTTGGATTTGGTTTGGTTTGGTTTGGTTCCATTTGATTTGATTTGATTCTTTCTCTCTCTCTCTCTTTAGTATTACTATTTGTTTTTTTATTTTTTTTGTCTTGTATAGGACCCCTCCCTTCTTTTTATTTGAAAGCCGCTCCTCCCTCCCCGACCCGCCCGTTTCCCTCTCTTATTCAAACTTCCACCTGTTTGTTCGCTTGCTTGCTGCAACCACGCGCTCCTTGCCCTTGCTGCGTGCTCCCGATCTCGCCGGCCGGAGCAGCGAATTCCGGCCATGGGCAAGGCGGCGAGGTGGTTTCGCAACCTGTGGGGCGGCGGCGGCAAGAAGGAGCAGGGGAGGACGCCGGCGGCGGCGGCCAAGCCTGCGCCGCCCCCGCCGGACAGGAAGAGGTGGAGCTTCGCCAAGTCGTCGAGGGACTCCACGGAAGGGGAGGCACAGGCGGCGGCGGCGGCGGTGGTCGGAGGGAATGCGGCGATCGCCAAGGCGGCGGAGGCGGCATGGCTCAAGTCGATGTACAGCGAGAATGAGAGGGAGCAGAGCAAGCACGCCATGGCCGTCGCCGCGGCGACCGCCGCGGCCGCGGACGCGGCCGTGGCGGCGGCGCAGGCGGCCGTCGAGGTCGTCCGCCTCACCAGCCAGGGACCACCCAACTCGTCGGTGTTCGCCGTCCTGGACCCCCGCGGCCTCGCCGTCGCCGCCGTCAAGATCCAGACAGCGTTCCGAGGATTCCTGGTGAGTGAACCCAACCACTTCCGCTTCTTCCAAGAACAACAGTGTCTGCTTCTGTTCTTGATCTGTTCGTCTTCCTTGGCGACGAGCTCGTTTTAAGTTCACGCACTGTTCCAGTACATTTTCTTTTCCAAAAAAGAGCTTTGTCGCGAACTGCAACACGATCATATTTGCAAGTTTCAGCGATGATTAATCCGGCTTGATTTTCTCTCTTTTTTTTCTTAGGCGAAGAAGGCGTTGCGAGCTCTCAAGGCGCTGGTGAAGCTGCAGGCGCTGGTGCGTGGCTACCTGGTGCGGAGGCAGGCGGCGGCGACGCTGCAGAGCATGCAGGCGCTCGTCCGCGCGCAGGCCGCCATCCGCGCCGCCCGCTCGTCGCGCGCCGCCGCGCTGCCGCCGCTCCACCTCCACCACCACCCTCCCGTCCGGCCGCGCTACTCCCTGGTGCGTGCGACCACGATCGCTTGCGTGCGAAGCGGGTGACCGAGCCATTTTTAATGTGTTCGTCCGAGCTGGTCGGTGACAATTCCTTGCCTTGGGTTTCTTGTGTTTGCAGCAAGAGCGGTACATGGACGACACGCGGAGCGAGCATGGCGTGGCGGCGTACAGCCGCCGCCTGTCGGCGAGCATCGAGTCGTCGTTGTACGGGTACGACCGGAGCCCCAAGATCGTGGAGATGGACACGGGGCGGCCCAAGTCGCGGTCGTCGTCGGTCAGGACGAGCCCTCCCGTGGTCGACGCCGGCGGCGCCGGCGAGGAGTGGTACGCCAACTCGGTGTCGTCGCCGCTCCCGCCGTTCAACCAGCTCCCCGGCGCGCCGCCGCGGATATCTGCGCCGAGCGCGCGCCACTTCCCGGAGTACGACTGGTGCACGCTGGAGATCAAGGCCAGGCCGGCGACGGCGCAGAGCACGCCGCGCCTGGCGCACATGCCAGTGACACCGACGAAGAGCGTGTGCGGTGGCGGCGGCGGCGGTGGCTGCGCCTACGGCGCGTCGCCTAACTGCCGAGGCTACATGTCCAGCACGCAGTCGTCGGAGGCGAAGGTCCGTTCCCAGAGCGCGCCGAAGCAGCGGCCGGAGCCGGGAGTCGCCGCCGCCGGCGCTCGCAAGCGGGTGCCTCTGAGCGAGGTGAACCTGGAGGCCCGGGCGAGCCTGAGCGGCGTCGGCATGCAACGGTCGTGCAACCGCGTCCAGGAGGCGTTCAGCTTCAAGTCCGCCGTGCTGAGCCGCTTCGACCGCTCGTCGGAGCCGGCCGCCGAGAGGGACCGCGACCTCTTCTTGCAGAGGAGGTGGTGAACAGCAACGAATCAATCGCCGTTCGCCATTACAAGACATTAGCAAGTTCATTACTGCGACTATTTCCATAGCCCTATTTCCATCGATCGCCATAGCCTCTATGCGACATGGCGATCATGTTCTCTTCTTCCCTGTGCTCCGGCTCCCCATTGTCGTCGTCTCCGAGCTGCCACACCTGCTTCTTGCTGACAAGTGACAAGCAAGTGTACGGGGAGAGATTACTTTTTCTTTTCACCTTTCTTTCTCTGAATTAACAGTGCACTTTGATGTACATTCTCTCAATTCTCCCATCAAATCAAATCCAATCCCGTTGTTTTGTACTGCTTCACCCACCAATCAAAACGAGCCCGAAAAGATAACGAATCGAACAGGCATTGACCACCGGCCACCCGGAATTTGAATGTCCCGTGATGACGAACGGACGGGCGCCATGTGACGACGAGACGGATGCAACTTGTTGCAAGATGGATCGCCCCTGCCGCCATGTATGCATGTGACAGCGCCGAGCTCGACGACGACGACGACCGGCGGTGGCCGACCGGAGCGCCTGTAGAGACGTGTGGGCGGAGTGGCTGGCTGGGGGTGCAGCTGCTTGCTTGCCTCCCCCGGCGCGGAAGAATTCCGGTGCTGCACTGTGTCGCCTGCCAGCGCTCGGTTTGGAGCTTTGTCCTCCTCGCTAGCTGCCGCATCGCCCGACTGGTTGCCATGTCGTCGTGTTTTTGAACTGGTGGTACTAAACTTGCCGCTGCTGCCGCGTGCCGTGTAGGAGTGTATTGTGTTTGTGTTCATCCCGGTTGATACTAGGCCAGGCCCCTGCTACTACTACTATGGGTCTGTTTGGAAAAACTTCTCTGAGCTCTAGCTTTTTTTTAAAATCGTTTCTATCCGAAGCTGTTCTAAACAGCTTCTAAGAATCTATAGTTACAGATTCTAGAAAATAAACTAAGGATCCAGAAGTTGAAGAAGACTATCGAGCAACTGATTCTTAGAAAACCAAGTAACTGATTCTTAAAGCTTCTCAAATAGGTCCAAGTACTGCACCTCTGCCTCGACAGCTTGGTTTGCTTGCTCCTGCCAGCAAAACTGCGTCCAAACGCTGTGTTTTTTCTTTTAAAAAATAAATCTGTGTAGACAAACCTTTGTCCTAATATAAGATGAGCTTTTATATCTTTTTGTCTTAGAAAAGGTTGATTATTAAGCAATTATAAGACTGTGTGAAATTAAATAAATAAATACATTAGAAGTGGACAAAATGGACAATGATTGCATTGAGATTTGATTTTGGAATAAATAGAGTAGATTTTTAATTTTTTTATGGTTAATTTCATTGGTTATAACGTTAAATACGATAAAAAAACAAATAACAAATAACAGAGTCCACCGTATACGATGTATTCCCACACTTTTTCTTAACATATGGTTAACCAGTTTGAAACAGCTTGTTTATCAGATTGTTCATTTACATATTATTGGTCTCCTACTTCTTTTCTGGCTTATCATCACCTTTCTATACTAGATGGATACCCCGCGTGTTACTGCGGGAGAATTATGTGATAATATGGTAGATATGAGTTTAAAAAAAATTCTCTTACCTTCTATACGATTTTTTTAATGAGTTTAAATATTTTTTTTGCTTTTATTAATTATCCATAGGTTATAAATGGTTGGGTTGTATGGGGTGTCTTTTGGGCAAGAGATGCAATTTACACTCTTGATGAATCATTCTAAGGCAAAAACAATTGAGGTGATGTGGCTTCGAGAGAGAAGAGAGAATTAGCATTGACTACACTTAGTGGACATTAACTTAAAGAAAGGATTAGATACTACTGGTAGTGGTAGAACGGAAGGAGCAACCCATGTTTTCGTTTTTGTTTAGGATTATAAGTTAAAATTTAAATTTTTAACCTTAAATTTTGAGATGTTATTTTTACGTTTTTTCACCGAAATTTATTTTACAACCCTAGTTTTTAGATCACTAAAAATACATATGTAAAAAATATTCATAAATTACTTATCGTTTGTAATTATGTCATTTGACTTTTTCCATGGCAAAGCCAAACAATCACCTCTATGCCTCTGCAGCATCATAGGTTGTTCCTTGCTTTTGGACAGATGATTGCATAAGTATAGATTATAAAAGGTACATGAGATCAAGAAGAAATGGAAGCACTGTAAGAAAAAAAAGGTCTTCTTGACTATCAGGATATAAATTATATAGTTTTGAACATGCGGTTTAAACGATATAGTAGAAGAATTTTTTTAAATAAAACTATGAGGATTCAAACTAGATAGTTTAAAATAGAATTAAGTAATACTTTTAAACCTGTGGTTTAAACTATACAATAGAAGTTTTTCAATAAAATACATTTTGGATGCATGGATCAGATATTTTACAGCAATAATCCGTCCAAGTAGTCAACAGAATAACAGTATACTCCCTCGGTCCCTCTGGGATTCTCACTATTCACTTGTAATTTTTAACCATTCATCTTATTCAAAAATTTAGTGCAAATATAAAAATTTATAAGTAATACTTAAACTACTTTTAATAGTAAATAAAATAATAAAAAATAATATTTTTAAATTTTTTTAATAAAACAAGTTATCAAACATTACCGATAAAAAGTCAAAATCCCATATAATATAGGACGGAGAGAGTGTACCACAACATCATGGATATACTGATTGACACTGTAATGGTTGCCAGAGATTCCATGTGCTCCACTGTTACAGCAAACTCGCCTTGCGCCGCCCAATCGAACAACTCGATTGGTTGTTGTTCTTAATTCCTATTTTCTACTAGTCCATTCCCAGTGAAAAAAAAAAAGCCGGCATTCACCACCACCACGAGCCATCCTGGGTATACAATTGAATGGGTTGCTAAGATGATGTCTCGAGCAGTAGAATATTTACGCAGGGATTTTATTTTATTTTTCTCCTTCTGCACTGCACCGGATTTGTACGTGGTCGCCGTCGTCTAACCCTGTGTCCAGGCGTTTCCATTGACGTCTCTGCTGTAGGTCCAAATGAAAGATCTCTCTGTAACCGGAGGACTACTCGTAGTTAATGCTGTCATGGACCATCTTCGATTTATGGACAGTTGCAGAATCCACCGGCCATGGGGTATATATACGTCTGACCTCAAAGGTGTGTCATCGTAGTTGTTGATCAATTTAATCGTATCTAAGTCGTACAACTTGATCGTACGCATAGCCATTTGCACGTTATAATGTCTTTTGGCTTTGTATACATGCTAATGAATTTAGATGTACATACATATTAATATATGGATAAATCTAGACAAATCTAAAAAGGTTATAGTACGTATCCGTTCTTGTCATGGATACATAATGAGGATCTTTGGTTGGGATGATTCCTCCTCTTTTTTAAAAAAAGGACCAGAACTTTTCCTATAAAATCCACTATAATTATGCGTACTAAGAATAAGAATAATACAAGACTATAAGTTAACTATAATTTGATGTGGAGAATGGAGATAATGAAAAAGAAGTGAGATTGACTCTTTCTGCAAGAGCTAGCTGTACGCATACTCCAAAAAATACATTAAATACATAGGTGAAAGATAATTATAAGAGATAAAAATTATAGTCAAGCGCTCATATGATATATATTGACTATAATACGAGCTTACAGATAGCAACATGGCTTTACCACTGAACTTGCTTTAATTAATTGAGCCTACAAACTTATTTAAGAATAGCTACGTAATCCATCCTACTAGTACCAATTAGGATGGAATGGTTCATAAGGCATCCAACCTAAGAAGACTTGAGATAACTAGTAGGCCACACACCTCTTAACCCAGTCTCAGCTAGGTCCAAGAAATAAAATTATATGCCCATTACATCTCCAATAAAATGTGATCCTCACATGAGACGTGCATAAAGAGACTGTAGCTTTATAGAGCTCCGTCAATCCTCGTAAGACTGTAATCCACGACCATGTGAACTTCATAACAAGGTTGGCTATACGCATGGGCGGTGAGGATGACAACCTTCCAAGATTATATTTCGTGTATTATTGTGCTCCCTAATCCTTTCGGTTTTGGTCCATAACCAGGTATGCAGCGTGCCCTATTGCTTTTGGTCGTAGCCAAGTCATTAAGTCGCTAACGTCAGAGTCCCACTTAGACGAACAAGTTGCCAACGCCAACTCGTTGATCGGCTGAGACCAGATCCTGTTATCCCTATGACTTGTGAGGTTGTGACCATGTCTCCTTGTCTTTGTCGGTTTGACCTGTCGGCTAATGCTTCCTAAGCCTGACTTCCTATTCGCAGCTTGCTACGTCTTCTAGAGGAGAGGATTTGGACTAGATGACGACCCTAATATGGTAGGCAACTTAACATGACGGGCCCGAGTTGGTCGAGAATGGCCCTTAACCCGACGAGCCTGATCCCCTACCGGGGCCCCACAGGTGCACGTTGCATTGGCGCGGAGCCATAGAGGGGAGCCGAGGGAGCGTGATGGTGGCCAGTGAGGGGCAGGCCGCGACGACAAGTGGACGAGGGGTGTAGTCGAGGCGGCCGATGCGCGGGTGTTGGCGAAGGGTGCGCACGTAGTTGTGGGGTAGTGGTTGTGAGATGAGGGGAGGTGGGGAGAAACTAGGTTGTAGAGTTTATATGATGCTTTAACAATTGGGCTATTGGGTCTAATGGTCTTAAAGAAACATAAATGATAGTGGACTTATGCATTTCAGGGCCCCATGGGGGAAAGCATTTTCCATCCCTGGCACAATATGGAATTTGCCAACCCTAGACTTTAACCCTGGTGGCTGCCTTGTTGGTGTCTGCCTTAATGCGGTAGTATCTTATAAATTGTAATCTATATTACCATTCATCGTCTATAAGTTATAATATTTCATATGTTCTACATTATAGATCTTTTGGTCTCGTTTAGATGCATACGTATGTTATTGAATCTATATACATATACAATATATATATATATATATATATACATATATATATATATTAATAAATAGATGGATCTAGATAAACATAGAAAAAGGGTATATATCATTTATTGATCCATGAGCCATGGTCACTACTCAGGGAGTCTTTTTTTTTTTTTGCATGGCCACAAGAATTGGCTGAGTGTTATTTGCCAATGTCAGATGGCCGGTCGACTTCGAGTGAAACACCGACACATATGATACATAAGTTTTTTTTGACCGATAATGTGTATTTCTCATCAATAATTTAAAACATTAATACTATATTAACATTTTAATTTCACAGTTTATTATATAATTGCATCATACGGCTTACATACTTATATATATTAGCACGTACAGTGCCGAGTTTACCTAAAGCCCCCTCGAAAGCATTGAGCCGCCAGGGAGATGAAAGAGAGGCCACCCGGCTGTAGAACAGGTTGCGCACATACGGTCAGGAACTCAGCGAGTCAGCAGCCAGCTCATTGCATGTGACCGAGCACACTAGTGGAGTTGCACGGGGTACTAGTACCAGCAGCTACTACAGCTGCTGAATCAACCTGATATGAAAGGTCATATATACGTGTGTCTCTCTTTTTTTTCTTTTTGCTTTTCAACGCCCTAGAATCTTTCTTTTCGGCAATGATTAGCTTCTGATTTGATAGCTGAGAAAGGCACTCGATCATCTCCCCTGCACGACCTGGGCCCGACCCCCGCTGTCCAAATGCTTCCCAACCCATAGCCATAGGCGTAGCTCCCGTATGATGCACGGGGTTCTTCGGTTCCTCCGAAGTTTTTTTTTAAGCCTCTCTCGTGTCGAATGTTCGAAAATTAATTAGAAGTATTAAATATAGACTATTAATAAAACTCACCTCATACTCTGAATTATTTCGCGAGACGAATTTATTAAGCCTAATTAGTCTATGATTAGTAGATGCTACAGTTAACATTTGCTAATCGTAGATTAATTAGGCTTAAAATTTTTGTCTAATGAAATAGTCTTTATTTATGCAATTAGTTTTGTTATCAGTTTATATTTAATACTCCTAATTAATATACAAACATCCGATGTGATAATTAACATATAAACATCCGATATGATAAGAAACATCCGATATGAGACTATAAAAAAATCGCTCGATCAAAACAGCCACGCGAATTTGCTGTCCATAGGGACGATGAAAACGTACACGGTACACTCGCACACATTCGATTCGTTGACCAATTTGGCCATTGCAAATTAAACACCGACCAAACGCTTTCAGGGGCTGTTTAGATGCAGGGTTTTTTTCCCTTGTTACATCGTATGTTTGGACATTAATTAGGAGTATTAAATATAGACTAATAACAAAACTAATTGGATAAACAAAGGCTATTTCATTAGACAAATACAAATTTTTAAACCTAATTAAGCCATGATTAGCAAATATTTACTATAGCATCACATTCGCTAATTATAAACTAATTAAGCTTAATAGATTCGTCTCGCGAAATAGTTCAGAGTATGAGATGAGTTTTATTAATAATCTATATTTAATACTTTTAATTAGTGTCCAAACATTCAATGTAATAGGAACTAAAAAAAGTTCATGGGAACCAAACAGACCCTTAGTTTTTATGTCCAATATTTGAACATCTGTCTTATTTAAAAATTTATTAAAATTATCAAAAATTAGTCATCTGTGAAGTCTATTTAGCGACGATAAAAATATTAATCGAAAAAAATTCAATATAGGCTGAAAAAAAATAAACTTATTTTAAAACAAAGGTAGGTTTCTTGAAAAGATGCAACTTCGTACTGATATCTTTGAGTTTAGGGCCCCTTTGAATCACAAAAATGAAAAAACTAAGTAATAAAAAAAATATAGGATTTTGATAGGAATGTATGTGTAAAACAGAGGATTGCAAAACATAAGAAAAACGTAGGAATGTCTGTTTGATTGGACCACAGGAAAAACACAGTAATTTGAGGGGACCTTAGAGATATAGGAAGAAGAAACATGAGGTAGGATCTTATGTTTATTTTTCTCCAAAATCTCTATAGGGTTGTCTAATTCATAGGAATTTCGAAGAAAAGGATAGGATGTAATCCTTTATTTCAAAAGCTCTATCAGGCATTTTTTTTTTCATAGGATTAAAATCAAAGGGGGCCCTATGCTCATTAGATCTTCGTAAGCTGCCTTTGCTACGGTCGTGCGGGCTATAGCAGGTTTTATGTTAAACGCCCGGTTCGGATCCCCGTACGATTTCTCAATCAAGTTCTTTTCGAAATAAATTGCGCTTTACGATTTTTTTTGATAAAATTTACTACTTACTAGTACTATTTGTTTCTGACGAAATTTGATCTGAAGTTATCAGCAGTCCACGGACCACAGCGCTTGCTAAAAAACGTTTGAACAACTGCTCGTTGGTTTTTGAGTTGGGAGTTGGGAACAGCTGCGTGCGTGGATGATGCTCGCACATGTAGATGTAGACGTGGACATGTCCACGCGGTCTCACCTCGGTCTGGACATGCCAGGCGCGCCGAAACCGAGGCCAGCCTCGTTTTTCATTTTAATCAGGGTAATGATTACATTATTCTTTGAAAAATCTAATAAATTGAAAAATTGAAAAAAAACTAAAATATAATCCTTAACGTGTTCTTAATATATACACTCATTCTCTAAATATTTGACGCCGTTGATTTTTTTTATACACGTTTGATTATTTATATTAGAAGAGAGAAATTTTATATTTAGATGTCTTCTCTTCGTCTCTAAATAGATACGAAGAATATTATATATAAATAATCTACTAGTGTATAAAAAATATAATAGATAAAATTATTTTAGATTATAATTTAAATAAAAATATAAATAACTAAATTTAGATGAGCAGCTAGATCAGCCGATCACCGAATGGAAAGGAGGTAGGTGCGGCGTGGATGGGTAGCCGGGGATAGAAATGGCACGAACACATATACTAGGCTCTAGGGCCAGACGGACGAGCATGCATGCCTCGGAGCGGCGGCTTCCGTGAGAGACGCATGCATGCCACGGCCAGGAATAGCAGGAGAGGAGACGACACGACGCGGCGCGAGGACCATGATGACGCGCGACTTGACCACCGGCCGACTGCGCGCGCACGGCTCCCGGCGCCCTGGACCTGTGAGTACTGTACGGTACGGACCGGATTCATGTCCCACCGACGACGTATACGTACGTATGCCTGGCGAGTATATGCAATTTGGACGAGCTTTTAAACTTAGCTTCTGGTTTTCTAATTTATTTTTTAAATATATAATTATAGATTCTAAAAAACTGAGAACCGTTTAGAGCAAGTACAATGGTAGGCTATAAGCATGCTATGAGCATATTTTAAAGATTTAAGAGAGGAGAGAGAATGAAGGTGAGCTACTAATTTATAGCGAGCTAGCTGCACACGGGCTCTAAGATAAAATGTGTGTATGACACGTGGGACTATGTATTGATGTTTTGTAGGTAACTATTGTATGAATTGGCTATTAGATTGACTATAGATGAATTGGAGCTACTAGTTGGTTATACTATTGAATTTGCTCTTAGGACAGCTTTTGGGAAAAGATATGACTGGGAGAAGCTCTCCCAAACAGTCCCTATATATGATACTGTTGAGATAATTTGGATTCTCTGACTTTGTTAAGAAAAGTCACAAAAACGCACGGTAAAATGAGTCTTGCGCTACAACACTCTAACTTTGAACAATGTTTATCGGTATTATAGCTATCAATCTCGCACGTTGGTTGCGACTCAAACGGTTGAAAATGCATCCAAAGTCACGACGCCGTTCATCTCTAAGTTTTCTACACAAAGTTAGAGAATCTCATTTGCTGGTGCTGTGGTGTGTCCCAGCCCTACCTGCCTGTGGTAGCGCCGATATGGTGTTATGTGCTCCAAGGTGTACAGATTAGGATTACGTGCAATATCAACACGAACTGCACGTTAAGTTACTGTGCATATTATCGTCCGTTTAATTTTATGTTGAGCTGTTCAAATCAATAGCTACAACGATAAAACTACAGTACACCACCATACGTAACATGATGAATTTTAGCTTTTAGATTTGAATCCAACGATCGGCAGTGAATTGCAAAAATTACAGTCATACGACCGACTGGAGCAGAACATGATCCAAAATGTACGAGCTTCGACTATCTTTGAGACCTTGGGAGATAGTATGGACCAACCCCTACATGATGATTATTACAAAGTACAAGCCTTGAGAGTCAGCAAGACTCCTTTCGAAGTTAGGCCACGTTCTTTACTCCTTCCTAACAGTTCTCTTATTTTTCGCAAATACATTTTTCGAACTGCTACATGATAAGCTTTTTACGAAGAAAATTTTTACAAGTAAGTTGCTTTAACAATCGCATCAATCTATTTTTTGAGTTTTATAGCTAATAATTGTTTAATAAAATGTTAATTCGATGCTAACCCAGCTAAATAATATGGTCGTAGTAGAACCGAAAAGCCATAGGAGGTAAAAAAACACATGATTTTAATAGATTATACCATATTTGTTCCAAAATAACTCCCTCCATCCAAATGGTTTTAATGATTCATCTTGTCCATATACGTAAGATATTTATAATAATATTTATCACATCTATCTTTTTTTAAAAATTTCTTTCCATTGTATATCCCAACGACCCTATTATCTCAACCAACCTTCATTAAGTACAGGGTATATAGTCATTTCTCTTTATCCTTACTATTTCTAAATAGGGAAAATCCCTTATATATTTGGACGAAGAGAAAGTGTCATTGTTTATAAACCATCTCCTCTTTGTTTATATTTATAAGCCAAAATTTAAATTTTAAACCTTAGATTTATATTTTATTTTAAGATTTTTTTTCACCAAAGTTTATTTTTCAGCTTTGTCTTTTAAATCGATAAACATACATACATAAATTTTTATTTATAAATTATTTCTCATTTATAAATATACCGTTTGATTTTTTCCACGAAACAACCAAAAAAAAAAGTGATGAGCTATGGTACTGTGGAGATGCACCAAGTTGGTCCTAGACTGATGGATGAGAATTGTACTGTGACTGTGAATGATGGCAAGTTGAAGGTACCATTGCCATGAGAGATGGGCATATATTCTATCGGGTCGTGGTATCATTAAACAACGGCACAATACCTGTTTACTCCGTTGTCTCCCTCTGATCCAACGGTCCTATATCCACTGAACCACAGTGTCCTGCAAAGAGTATATATGCTCGTTCTTCAAATTTCAAAAAACAAATCGGCATCACTCGAGTAGTGAGAATGTACGTAGACACGTCCATTTTAGATCGGAAAAGGTTTAAATGTTGCGGCGCCGTACATCTTTATGTTCGATTTACTAATTGTCAATTGGTAGATAGTGTAATATAAAATTCGTGGTCAACACCCAACACACTCTAGTCATGCGTGTGCAACTTTAGTTTTTACTGAATATATTCTAAAATATAAGTATTTCTATATTGTTTAGTAGAGATTAAGATTAAAGCTAGAAGATAATATGAGAGTAAAACGAGAACAATTTTAAATGAAAAGTGGTCGATGGGACGAGTACTATCGTAAAGGGCTAAAGATGCTTATATTTTCGGACAATATTTGAGTCCTAGGAATTCTTACATTTTGTAATGAATGGAGTATTTCAGAAGATCAAACAATTTTGAATATACCTATATGTTGGCTAAAAATCAATTTGTGTGTAAAATAGTCTCATCTCATACAAATCAATATAGTAAGCTGCAAAGACTATAATGCCATAGTATTTTTTTTCAAATCCCAATACATTTGTCCACTGTGTTTTAAAATTCCAATTCATTTATCCCAACTATATCAAACTCCAATGCAATAATTGCTGAAGAAATGAAGTATTTCTAGGGCATTAGAGGAAAGCTAGAAATGAAGTCTCTCTGTGGAACACATGTAGTACTTAGAAGGACAGTTGTACTCCTATTTCTCCTCACAAACCATACCTAGTGATATGGGCCGATATGGGCCGTTAGAACGCACCGGAGCCAGAGCGATTTGATTCTGTGATACTAAACAAATTGGGGTTTAATAATTGAATGCCCTAGCTATGTAGATTTCATATGGTCTTGCGCTCGCATGTTATAGTCATAAGTGTTAACATAAATAAACTAACAAGTGTCAGACCATCAAATTTTACATTACCAAGCTCTTAATTATTAGGATTTTGAAGTAGGATCATTTTTGTCCAAGTGGTATTGGATCATAGGAGCGTATCATACTATCTTTATACTATAAGATTTAGTTTAATGTAATATTTGTATGAAAAAACAGAGTAATAATAATACATGGCATGCAAATGTAAAGATATTTATCAAGAAAAAAACTACACACAACACTGATGTCTTATCCAATGTAGGTTCTGAAAACAACCCGTTAATACTGCCCCAACCACACATCGATACTAACCAACCATATCTCGATAGCACAATGATATTAACCAAAAGGATAGTATAATTATAATTACGATGGGATGGTATCGTATTATCCTGGCACAAACGACTAATTCACTAATCTCTGTAAAATATGGACGGCCTTTCGTGTTCAGATTTTTTTTTTGAGAACTTTCGTGTTCAGATTTTCAGTTCACGGTATATTTGTTTGAAATTCAACAGTCACGAGTAATGTACCCAAGGACTAAACTAAAATCTTTTGCCTAATTGCAGCAAAGGATCAGGACCGTCCAGAGATGCTTGCCTCGAGATCTACCCGTGTGTTGTGCAGGGCGATGTCACATGCTGTATGCCACAAACGAGAATCACGCACGCAGGAACCTTCCGTTTCTTCCAGCTGATCGCCCCATCACGCAGCTTGTTAATTAAAGAAAAATGCGACAAATTGGCGTAAAACTCGCACAGTTCCAACGGTTAATCAACGCCAAGTCGCACATGATTACACAAAATACATCCATGATTGATCAACCTGATTACACCCCTGCTTGTCACTAATCATGTCCGGACTTTGGTCACGTTCTACGCTTATTACATAACCAAGACATATAAAAATAAGATCTCAGAGTGGCCTGTTCGTTTGTTGATTGATCTTGTCGTGTAGATTGTCCCTTGTTTTCCTGGCCCATGTTTTTGGGGGACTCACAAATGGGTACGGTAGACGTAAACTCTACCCTAACCTGACACCTGATTGCTGTGTGGATGCATGTTTTCTTGTATTAAAAACATAATTAATTATAGGTTAAGTTGCTTGTTCAAACGGCAAAGACATGGGCGACAAATGTGTGTGTCCTCAGCGATGGATTAGCACTGGACTTTTGCCTGCATCTCGAGCCCAGCAACAATGCTAGCTAGCCAGCTGCTGCTGACACGGCTTGGTTTCATGTGTCGCTGCAGCCATTCGATCGATTTGATTCCAGCCAATGGTGTCAAATTAGTAAGTGTGCTTAAACTAAACCCAGCTCTCACTCTAATGAATACTTCTGCTACTTCTCCTGCTCTACTAATTTAGTCGTTAGCGCGCAAAATCGAGGCGGCTTTAATTTTAGGAGTAAACTCTTGTATGGTCGTTTGTCATTAGCAGCCATGCATCTTATCTGTGTCCTAATCACTACAAAGACTATGTAAACTAAAATATTGCTAGTAACTGAACAAGCTACAGTGCAGTATATTACTAGTATTGTGTATTGTTTTTCAAAAAAATTGGATGTTGTAGTTTGGGTCAAGTGCATGTCCTTACTAGTTTAAGCAGCTTCATTAATTATCAAATGGAGACAGCCCCCCATCATTTGAAATTTTGAAGTTGCTAGCTATGTGATCCCCTGATCTTGATGCTACAGTTGTAGCTTAATTAAACATGTTCTACTACTGGCCTGATAAACACATGACTTCTGTCACATACTGTAGTGGAGTATTAAACAAATGGTAGGAAGATTAGGTTTCTTGTAGTCCATTGACATCGCTTAATAATTAATTGTGTGCAATGGGTTAGTTTGGGCATTGATTGTTAGTAATTTACAAATTAGGGCACCGGTTAGTTCCTACTCGGGATTTTGTCAACTGAATTAATGAGTAATCGTCAGTGAGCTTCTTACCGTTGGGAAGATTCGGTTTGAAATAGAAAAACACCAGCCCTTTTATAGCTTAGGCTTCTACTATATGCAAAATTATATTTCTTTTATTAAGGGTAGGGAAGGGCTTTAGAGTACAGATTATTACACTACTTTAGAGAGATGATGATTCGAAAATTTGGAGTATGCTTCTCTCGAAGTGATATATTTTTTCTGCGTACACAAAAAAGCCTGCTTGTTATTGTGTTAATTAAGCGTGAAGAAGTTGTGGAAAATTAACCAACAAACTATTTAGTGAATTCAACTAATTTCTATAAATATATATATATATAGAAGGAGGCCGTAGCCTGCCGTATGCATAAACATCTGAGGCTGCAGATAGTTATGTTTTTTTCCCTGTAGCTTGTTCCCACATTATTATTCGATTTTTACGCATTTCAGACGTGCTAAACAATGTGTTTTTTTGAAAAAAATGTCTATATATAAATTTTTTTCATATATTTAAAATATATATTCAACTTTATAGTGGTAATTCCATCATTTATACCGAGTTATAAAAAACTTAGATAATCTTTTATATGTAAAAAGAGAACATAGCCATATCGGTGCCTACCTGGGAAAGCTTTAAAATCTAAGAGCATCTCCAACAGATGCCCCATCTCACTCTCTAAACCAAAATTTAGCCATTAGGCCTAAAAAATACACTTCAACAGAATGACTGGTCATCCGGCTGGCCAAATCAGCCCTCTCACTTGCCAAATTTGGCCACTCAAACTGACTTGCCATTTGTGGGCCCCATGGGTGGGACCCATGCTCCACCTCTCCATCTAGCCAGCCAACCCCCCACGCGTCTACCAGCTCCCACCCCCCGCCGACGCCGCCGCCGAAGCCTGTCATCAGGCCGCCGTTCGAAGTTTGTCGCCGCCGCCGTCCGGGAGAGCACGCCCCGCCGCGCTGCTGCTGCCGCCCACCGCCAAGCGTGCCGCGACGCCCCTAGCCGCGCGGGTGCCGTAGACCGTCGCCTAGCCGCACAGCCACCGCCGACTGTCGCACCACGCCGCCACCGCCGTGCGCGCTGTGCCGCCCCTAGCCACACGGGCGTCGCCGACGCCGCCCCTAACTGCGCAGCCGCCGCCGAGCGCCGCGCGGTCCCTAGCCACGCGCCACCACTGCTAAGCACGCCGTGCTGCCCCTAGCCGCGCGGGCGCCGCCCCTAGCCGTGCGGCTGCTGCCGATCGCGCCGCGCCATCCCTAGCCACGCGCCGACGCTGCCCCGCACACAGCTGGGATGCCTCCCCAGCTGCTGTTGCGAGACAAGAACATGGAGAGAGAGAAAGAGGGAGAGAGGAGGGGCGAAAGAGGAGGAAGGGAGGGAAGAGGCTGACGTGTGGGGTCATGATGTTATAGACTGAGAATAGAGCATGGATGGAGAGGTTGTTGAAGTGAAAAGCAAATTTGACTTGGCAAATTAAATGGAGAGTGACCAAATAGCCATTTGGAGAGTTGAATATGGAGAGGCGGTTGGAGATACTCTAAGAAGCCAGCAATGAAAAGGCAAAAGCTAGGTTATTTCAACTTTGAACTTCTAGTTTTTTTTTTTGAATTCTACGACAACACAATCAAAATCCAGATGAGAATATAGACAGTTTAAAGAAGCTGAAAATTCTAGGAGAAAATACACTCCCTAGAAGCTCCCCAAACGAACCCTATGTCAAGTGAGGCCCGCTCTCGGCCTGGGCCCCGTGCTGCTGAAGAGAAGTACTCCATATATGTCGCTTTACAGGTAAAAATCTACCATGAAATCAGTTGAGAGCAACACCCAAGAAAATTCCCATATGTCAGAGTTTCAGAGGGACACCTGAAATCCTGAATCGATCGAGCCACTTCCCCAAGTCGGGTCGCTCTCGATCCTCCAGCAGCTCACATTAACTCAGAAATTGAAATCTAAAGAACTGTCAGGCACTCACCCATGTCTAGCTAACTCTGGGTTTAGGACCACATGACCTCAGGGTCATTCAGGCATTCAGATTTCAGAGCGAGCGGCACAGCTGTAACCATCTCGCCGCAATGCTTCAAAGAATTGTTCATGCCAAACACGAACGTAATACTCTCCCTAGTTTCAAATAATTCTCACTACAATTTAATTATTAACTTTGACCGCTCATCTTTTCTATAAAGAAGTTTTTCTCGAACGCGCAAAAGATTTACACGTCAATATATTAGCAGTTGAGAGTTTTGGTATATATAAGCCTAACAGACTGTAGGTTCAAACCCGAGAAAGAAAAAACAGAACGACTAGATTAGACATGTAAATAAGACTTTAGGCTCAGACTAAAAAAGAAAAAACAGAACGACTAGACTAAACGTGTGACTAAGAACAAACGCAACACCAGGAGAGGGGAGGTTTATGCAAAGAAGTAATGTATACCTTAGAAATATGCCATGTTAGCGGAGTGCGCTGTATTATAAATACCAACGAGAAACTTTCACCAATAATAAATTAACAGTTTTAAAAATATTATTGCTTAAAGTTGGAACAATAATGATTAATAATGACAGGAGAAAGTAATTTGAATTGCCAGTAGTGAGCAGTACTTCAATGCGTCACTAACATTCTGAGACACTGGTGAGCTTTGAATTGGCTGCCGAAATTTTAACCAGAAAATTAAAAGCTCAGCGGATTTGATTCCATGTAACGTAAGCCAAGCAAGCTAAGCTACGGCCCTGCACGAAACTAGCGGGACCTCATTTGTTACAGGTTTTTTTTTTTTTTTTTGCAGGCAGCCACGAGGCAGACAATCCTTCAGAAATCAGAATGAAATTACTGCTGCTTGTTCAGAGATCAGAATGAAAGCTACTGTTGCAGTGCAAGGGATGGCAAGTGAGGAATTTCCTCCCTGTTAGTGAAGAAGGTAAATCAAATCCATTTCATTCCCAAGTGGCACTGAACAATGTCAGACTGAATGGTTTGCCTTCAGTTCTACTGTACTGCTACTAGTATCCTGCCCTCTCATATTTTTTACCCCCAGGTAGGAAATTCATCTCAAGGTAGATAAATTTGCACCGTTTTTGAATCGAAAACGAAGTCGCCGGCTGGCCACATAAAGGAAATGGCCAGTGATTTTTTTACCAGAAGGTCACTCAAGATTGTGAGGTGATTCATGTGACTCTGCCCCAGAGAGGACGGAATTCGTTTAGGTTGCTGAATTTAAGACGGGAATGGTGCAGCCAAATGCCGCAGGAGAAACTGACAGCAACATCTCGTCATTGCCTCATTGGATTGGAGTGGAGTGTGCAATAAATAGGAGCCTGCGTTTTTCATTCTTGCAGATAAATGTTCTGGTATTGGCAGGCAGGGAAGAGATTTGTTGCAAGAACATGGCTGAGAAAAAAAGAATCATGGTGGCATTTCCTCCTTTCACCAACTTGGCAACAAAAAAGAAAGGGTACAACTTGTCATGGAGATGCTTCCTAGGTTTTGTTCATGAAGTATGCAACAAGAATTTGTATTTGGAGACAGACTACGTTTTCCAAGGACCAAATGGAGAGGAACAGGAGGGTCGGCCCACAAGGGAAGCCCATAGTAAATTTTGCCGATTTCTTGCAAGTCCAATGAGAAACCTATAGTTAGCTCAATTGGGTGCTATTGTGCCATCCAAAGCACAGCTGCTTATAATACATCCCAGGGCTCCATTGGTGTTACTGGTCCATAAAAAATTTACAGCAGTTCACTTGCTGCAAGGCTCTAGGCCTTCTATCCCTCTCTGAGGCCTTGTTTGGATGGCATGCTACATGGCACATCCGGATCAATCAGTGTACTCGGTGCAGCTGATTGAGCATTTGAGCTAACAAACTTGTAGAAATGCATCAGTCAGATGTACAAGTGTATTATGATATGAGCAATAGCTCCAAGCCGTAACTTTTATTCCTATCTTAAACATTGAATGACCTCATTCGGTCATTCCGGCAAAAAAAAAAAAAAGCAATAGCTCCAAGCCTCCAAGGCTTTGATTTCATGGATCTCATATCGAAACTCGCAGCTTCGTAAACAGAGAAAAAAATACGCGCTGATTTAAAAAGCAAAATGGTAGACTATTTTCTGTTGCAGTACATGAACATAATACTAGTCTAAGCAAATCCACCTTTTTTTCAAAAAAAAAAAACACTGGTTAGCAGATACGTGGTTTGGAGGCCGAACACTTGAAGGAAGCAGCGCATAGCAATGCCAATACGATACTGTTACCTACTCTCTCAATCCTAAAATATAATCACTTTTAAGATTTAAATTTTGTACCACAGTATAAACATTTCTGCATTGATTCCCATAATTTCAATCATTCCAATAATTTCAGAAACAATCAGATACTTAGAAATGGAATCCAATCAATGTAAGATTAAAAAAATGATTACTAAAGTGACCAATAAAGTTAACATCTTCGTCAAAGTTAAACAACCTAGAAATAATTAAATTTTAAAACAAAGGTAGTAAGTTGTTTTGTTTTCAGGAAACGAAAGAAGTGCTAACCTACCCAAAAAAAGACCTCTTATTGTTTCCAGATGTTATCCCTTGATCCGGAGTACTTTGGCTCTCCCTTTTTTCCAAGCCACGGCTCAGTGCTTCCATCTTTTTCCTGCAAAGACAGCAATGTCAAATAGAACAACGAAAAATATAGGGATCAGATTCACCTGCGATCGAAGTCATATGATTTTGTCACTGGCATGTGGGCCTAACCGGCTCTGGACCCACATGTCAGTGGTAAAGGTATAGTGATCTCGATTGTTTTTCTCGAACGCGTAAAAGATTTGCACATCAATATATTAGCAGGAAAGACTTTTGGTACACGACGCCTAGAAGTCTAATAGACTTTAGGCACAGACATGAGAAAGAAAAAAACAGAGCTGCTAGACTAGACATGCAACTAAGAACAAAGCGCAACACCAGGAGAGGGGAAGAGAAAAACCGCTCTACACTCCTAACATGTCTCCAAAGGTGGCGACGCCAGCGGCTGACCACAGTTGGTCTTTAGCAACTACCAACTCCTTCACCGCAGTTACGGGGGACAACGCCGAATCGAAGATTCCGCGGTTCCTCTCTTCCCATAACTGCCAGGAGACAAGGAGGACTAAGAAGTCAAAGCAGTTCCTCAGGTGATGGGGAAGACAAGCTCTAGACAAAGGCTAGCAGTCCTGAAGACAAACACTATTGCGGGGGGAGAGGGGCGTCTGACCCGACGGCAATAGTACCTACAGCCAGACCTGCTTGGCGAACACACAATCAAGGAGAATGTGGTTCGCTGTCTCGGGCTCTAGCCCGCATAGAGGGCAAATAGAGTGGCTAGCGATGCCACGGCTCTGGAGCAAGTCCGTTGTCCAGTAGCGCCGCTGGAAAATGAACCAGAGCAAGACCTCGATTGTAGAGGATCTCAATCCGAAATATAGATTGACATGTATGATTGAAGAGCTAAATCCATTTCTGAACTCAGGTATTTGAAAATTTCATCTGGAGTGGCCATTGAAAAAGCAATTCCTGAAAGAAGTACCGGATTATATAATTAATTCAATACTCTAAAGAGCATGGTTGGGGATAAAGAGCCTTAGGCCTGTCGAGATGTTCCTGAAGACCTGAGCTCGTGGCATGATGGAACGATGGAGGCAACTGACCACAAGTTAAAAGGTACACATTGCAACTCCACCCTTACATAGATGGGGTGAGCACTGAGCAGTTCAGATGGTAACTGAATCTTCTCAAGTTACGGATCACACAAAATTCACAAGGCTTTTATTTTCAGCTTTTCTACAAATTGCATTTTAAATCCATTATCTGGATTTGAATTAAGGAACACATGGAATGCGCATGGATTATGAGATCAAGTAGAAACGGATCGGGGATGAACCAGATGGCGGCGGCCGGCGACCAAACGGCGCCGGCGAGGGTGGCCGGAGAGGAAGAAGAAGAGGACACGCGACACAACCGGAGTCCTGAACCCACCCGTGTGGGCTGCAGTAGCCCGTGGGCTTTTCTTCGCCACGACCAGGCCGACAAGAATTGTGGCCCATGGGCTCGATTTCCCGGCCCACGATTCACTCTCCGAGATCACGAGGCGTCCATCTCCCGATCAACGGCTAGGGTTCCAGGAGGAGGAGCTAGGGCAGCAGCCCCCGCCTTCCGATGGCAAACGGACGGCCCGGATCGCGTCGCGCGGCGGCCGCGCGCTGTATAAAGTCGAAGCCCCACAGCCAGAGAAACCCTTCACCGCAGAAACCCTAGAAGGCCACACTAGCTCTCCGCCGCCGCAGCCGCCGCCGCCGCTCGTCGAGCTCTCCCCCCTCTACCATCCAGGTATGAACGGCGCAACCTCTTGCATCTCTCTGCTCGTTTTAGAGCATCTCTTGTTGATAGAATGCGGAAGATTTGCTTCGCCGATGTTATTGCTGCGATCTGTGAACGTGCTATGCGATAATCCGTTTTTGCTGTGCTTGACGTTAGTTTGGTTGAGTTGAGACTAGATTGTTTGGATCGAATGCAGCAACGCGTGTTTGATTCACTCGAAATATTCTGTTTTTTTTTGTTACAGTTTCATGAATGAGCCATAGAATGTTCATTTCCATTTGATGAAATGGAGAAAAGTATGTTTTGGATCTGAACATCTAGGATCGTATTTGTTGCATAGCTCTGGTAGACATTTACCGCGGTTTCAGTTGCATTATCCTGCTGTACATGCTAGTGGATGTGTTGAAGTTCATTCTTTGCTCTGATAGTGTATAACATTGTGGCTAGTTAATGGAATTTATATGCTTAGATTGCACTCTTAGTCATTTCTGTCTATGTTTACGTTTCCTTCCTTGGAGGTAACTTAGTTGGTCAGATCTGCAAGGAGTTGCAATTAGTCATGATCCATCTGTCAAGTTGAAGTTACATGGGCTGATCATGTTTTGTTGTGATTTCTTCAGGATGAAGTTCGTTTCTGCCTACCTTATGGCCGTTCTGGCTGGCAACTCCAACCCCACCGCGGAGGATCTGACAGCTATTCTGGAGTCAGGTAGTTTCATCTTGCTTACTTGCTATATCCACATTGTGATTGTTTGGAACTGTTGAGAAATAATCAACCCGTTAGTTCAGCTTAGCTTATGTTTACTTCTCAAATTCTATAAAATTGTCCAGTTCTCTTTCTGAAAGCAATTAGTTTTGTCTAAATGTCTTACTCCCTCTGTTTCACAATGTAAGACTTTCTAGCCTTGGCTAGAATCATATGGATGCTAATGAATCTAGACATATATAAATTATATACATTCATCAATTGATGAATTTAGATAAGGCTAAAAAGTCTTACAATATGAAAACGGACGTAGTAGCATTTTATTTGCTACTAAAATTAGAAGATACCATTCTAGGTTTGCATCCCCTTCTAGATGAGATCTCCTTCTAGATATAGCAATAAAGTAAGTTAGTCACCTATTACAACTGCTGTTTTCACGTACTGTGAAATCTGATCGTTTATTTTTGTGGCAGTTGGTTGTGAAATCGACAGTGAAAAGATGGAACTCCTGTTGTCTCAAGTGAGTGGTAGGGACATCACTGAGCTCATCGCTTCTGGGAGGGAGAAGTTTGCTTCAGTTCCATCTGGTGGTGGTGCAGCTGTTGCTGTTGCTGCTCCTGCTAGCGGTGGTGCTGGTGGTGCTCCTGCAGCTGAGGCGAAGAAAGAAGAGAAGGTGGAAGAGAAGGAAGAAAGTGATGATGTAAGATTACTGTTCTTGTTTACAACAATTAACATATTTTGCTCCTGCATGACACGAAGGGCTGAAAACTTGATGACAATTTTCCACTGTTATTACATTTCTGTTGTTTTTTATGTTGATAGTCCTTGTTATAGCTAAATTACATCTGAACTTCATTTGAATATTGATAATATTTCTCATTATTGAACATACAAAATAATGCTATGTTTATTCTGATTTTCACTTGTTTAGAGCATTCATGATCTTTTTAGAACAAATATTCATGTATAGTGTATCACAATGATCTCCACACATGGGATGAAAAAATTAACGACTTGTTTGTAAATTTCTTTGCAGGACATGGGCTTCAGTTTGTTTGACTGAGGGATGCGGTCGCCTCACCTATCGTCAGGAAACTTAGATTGATGATGCTTGGGATTTTACTTTTCTTTAGTCAAGTTGAAAACACTCTTGAGGAAAGACTATGCTTCCTACTATGTTTTGACATGTAGTAATGCAGCCATAGGTTGCTGGTTATGTTACTGGTGAACCATGCTTTTGCTATCGAAATTCAATGCTTAATGGAGGATAAATGTGCCCGGCAGTAGTATGTCTATCTGTGCTATTGTTGGTTACAAATCTGTAGCTTAATGATGTTCTCTCTTCTCTTTTATTTTCTTAAAATATGTTTAAATCTGCTCTAATGGGAATGAACATTTTTTACATCTCTGAAGGAGAATTTAGAGAATTTACTGAAGATACATTTGGCATAATTTTCCTCCGAGGCTCTTCATTTCTCATCTAAATACCAACTAATATAGTCATAAAATGCTGGTGTGTAATATAGGTTCTCATGAATCACATATGAGCCAGATGCTAGAAATCAAGAATGCTCCCAGTTTTCAAAGCATAAAACTAACAACATTATCAGATATAAGATCTAAGGGCACGTACAAAGAAGCTAATGACTCTTATAATCGCCACGTAAGCATGATATGAAGCAAAGAGAGAAAAGAAGATTTAATCGCCAGGTGATATGAAGCAAAGAGAGAGAAAAGAAGATTTAAAAGCTGTTGCCATGTATGTCAACGGCTTAAAGTTGATTTTTATTATTTATTAAAGGAAAATTTCTTGTATGGAAATATATAAAAATAAAACTAGCTTAATAAAAAATATTTTATTGCATTAATGAAGAAACCACACCTGATTTAGACTCTGTTATTGATGTCACTTACTTTTGAGGAAGCAATTCCAATCAACTAGGAATTGCCACTTGTTACACAGGTAACCCAAAATTTGAGTATATGATTGTTGTGAGATTTCTGTAACCACCCATTTGCCCTCTATTGCCAGATTCCGAGTTCAGAAACCCTGTTCAACCATATTGCACTGGCCTGGAGTCATCGGTTCCTCGTATATTCTAATGATGATGGATAGATTGGTCTTCTTGGCAGTAACCCCTCCAGTTCCCTGAAAAAAAATGTAACAATAATGTGATGCAAGAAAATACAGGGGTAAACAAAACAGTTTGATAATAAAACTGAAACAGCAACGGGTCGGTAAAAAAGCTAAAATAATTCCGTTCTTTGGCATCGGGTTCTTAAGGATGGACTACTATTTTCTGAACCTTTTTTTTTTGACAAATTGACCTTAGATGCAAGTGAAGGGTTTTAGATGGTTTCTCTGAGAAATGTTATCAGTGTGCTAATATTTATGGTCTAATATTTATGGTCCATGCTGTGGTGGCTCTTGTGATTTCTGCAAAAAAGAGAACCTTGCAGCACTATTCTGAAGTCTTAGACCCTTTGCTTCTAAAAAAAGGAGTAGCTAATTTCAATTGCATAGTGCATACATGATAATGTAAGAATGCAATGCAATAAGAAACTGAAAAGAAAGGGTAACTCCTAACCTTCTTCCCCCGTATAACAACTCCAGGTTCACCTTGGATAACCATGTATTTTGTACCACCAAGGTGCAATCCAGTTGGTGCCAGAGATCCTGGTTCGTTGAAATCCTTCATTATTGCAGTGATTTCCTCAGGTTTGACCTACATAGTGCAAAGCAAAGGGCTGATTGATTGTATGACATATTTACAAACGGAAATAATTTATAAATAAAATTTTTATATACATATTTTTAGCAACCTAAAAGCAATGGCTACAAAATAAACTTCGGTGAAAAAAACCATAAAATAAATTTTAAATTCAAGTTTAAAAGTTTAAATTTTGAGCTTATAATCATTGCATAAGCAAAAAGATTAAAAGACGTGGGTGAAAATGTTCCATGGGTTGACAATATGAAAGTTTATTTTTCACAATCGAGTTTAGTTCCATGACAAGAATGAGCAAATAGGTTGACCTGCGGGAAGGTGTTGGACTGCGCCCAGACGGAGCAGTCGTGGCCGAAGATGGCGGCGGCAGCGAGGCGCTAGCCGTCGATGTCGCAGAGCAGGTGCTCGTCCACGTACGGCTGCCACGACATTGATGTCCGCTGTAACCGAGGTGCTCTCTGCCGGTCGCTCACTCTCACCTAGTACTCAACCCCTCGCCCCTCTCCCTCTTCCTCTTCCTCCTCTCCTCCACATTTTGTGGCCGCGCGCTCCAAGGAAAGATCTCTGCTTTCTTCCCTCCCTCCCACACAATCTCTCTCTCTCTCGCCATTGATTGTGCGCATCTGAACGCTGTCTGATATGATGAGAGCGAAGCCAAGAAAAAAAAGGCATCTTTTTCTTTCTGCGTTCCTGTCCATGCTTTCTTTCTTGTGTTGTTCCTCCGATCTGTTCATGCTGCGGTACGTCTCCAAAGATTTGATCCGATCCTCTCCTGACTCCTGCCTGCCAAAATCTTGGCGAGGGTCGTGCTCGCCATATCTTTGCACCGACCCGGCCGCTCGATCTGGTCGGTGGCGTTGACGACGGTGATGCAAACAAGCCCGTCATTTGGATCAAGAAGACCACACAACACGAGGGACGGCAGTAGCACTGTAGCACCATGCGTTTGCTCATCGTCGTCGTCACCATACATCTTTTCTCTATTGCTCAGCCGAAGGAAAATACACAAACACGACTATAAAAATTGCCAACTCATCTTTTTTTTTCCTATATGGAGAAGCAATGATTAAAAAAGAAAGGAGAGCGGACGATAAATTTATCGCCGGGCTAGCGCCCGCTTGCAGCCGAGACGAGCGGTAAAAAATACTGTTTGTGGGCCCCACAGGGAAGCAAATCGATCCCGTGAGCCTGTGCTCCGGAAGCCCGTCGCCCGCAGCCCGTCCCCCTCCAACCAGATCGCATTCCCCTCTCTCACGTCGCACCTTTTCCCTCTCTCTCTCTCAATCTCTCTGACGATCTCCCGCCGCATCGATCTCCGACATCGAGCACTGATCTCCTTCCTGTGATTGGCGCCCATGGCAGCGATCTTCCTCTCATGCGCACGAAATAGACGACCGCGACGCATCGGTATCTCCTCTCCCGTGCCCTATTTCTTCCCTCCATATGTGCAATCTCTTTCTCCCCCAGCGCGCGAAAGAACAACTCCTCCGCCCAAAAAATCGCTCCTAAATTCAACGGTCATCACCCCCGCAACCTCCAAGTCCTCTTCCATGCTTCCACCCCCATCAAATCTCCCTTGGCAAAAACCCTAATTCCCCTCCACGAACAACCATGTCTCGTCGGATGAAGAGAGAAGTTGCGCCGGCCCCTTCTACCATTGGAAACTCATCTGCAAGGTCGTCTAGTCCTTCTGGTATTCAGATCCCATCGGCAGCACCATATCCATATGGGGGTCTGTTGTTCCCCAATCCCCTGCCATCGTGGTTTCCTTTCCCACCGTCACAATCCATGGCGGGCTCATCTTCATACCGTCCTAGTACTGACAAGACGGATGCACAACTTGATTTGGAACAATGGTACGTTTGTGCTTTGGCTTTAGTTGTGCTGTATGTATATCTGTGTCTACAACTTCATTATCATGCTTAATCAATAATACTTGTACTGCAATAGTTTTCTTGGTCAGATAAGCATTCCTAATTTCCTATCATGTTTGTTTTATTGGTCAAATCTTTCTTGCTCATTAGGTTGACTAAGTAAACAATCGAGAATTTGTACTAGGACAACCATGACAAAGCTGTTAGATTTAGTCCTAAAATTGCAGATGACAACCATGACAAATCAGCAAAGATATTTCTTGAATTGTTTACTAGAACAAAGTTCTATTTATCAGTAATCATGCAACCTAAGCTTGATCAAATCTTGTGATGAATGGCTTTGTCTGTCGTATGTATTTTTATGCTTTTTTTATTCGGTGGAACCTGGTCAATGATAGGAGTATATTTTTTTATTCGGTAGAAAATGCATGTACTGATTACTTCTTTATTTCACCTGTTCATGCAGTTACCACTATTTACATGTACTGAAACAATTAGGTTAGGCCTTGCAATGATCAAGGTTTATGTGTTCATTCTTTGATATAGGGGGTTGGAATCTCGTCCTCTCGGTGATTTTGTTAATTTTATCAAAACTCCTGCAAATGCTATACAACATGTGGCGATAGAAAGTCCATCACAACCTGTTCATGTTGACAATGGAGATGCCAGTAGAACTGAGAAATGCTTGTCATGGACGCAGGAAGAAGATCTAAGATTGGTAGGTGTCTTATGTTAACATTATATTTGGATATGGCCTAGACGGCATTTGCATTATTAATGACAGTTAAATCCTAATCTTGATATTTGTAGGTCAGCGCCTGGTTGAATAACTCAAATGATCCAATAGAATCAAATTTCAAGAAGAACGATAAATATTGGGCTGATGTTGCTGCTGCTTACAACAACACTACCCCTAATAGCCGACTTAGGCAGATTAAGCAAGTTAAGGATCGCTTTCTTAAGATCAAGAAAAAGGTTGGTAATTTTTGCTGCTGTTGGAAGGAGGCTAATTCATTATATGCTAGTGGGGAGGGTAGTGATGATCTGTTGAACAAGGCACTAAAAATATATGAGAATGACTTCAAGGATGATGGTGCATTCTTGTTTATGCATTGCTGGAATGAACTTAAAAACTAACCAAAATGGCATGCATATTTGGAGCAGCTTGACCAGTCAAGCAAAAGGAAGCTAGATCATGATAATGTTATCACCCTTGATGATGGTGAACAGATCCCACAGCCAATAGGAGTCAAAGTAGCTAAGGCGCAGCGGATCGGCAAAGGAAAAGAGTACATTTCATGAGATTTCAGGTGAGCTAGGAGATGAGATTCGCAAGTTCATGGATGCACATGAAGCAGCCAAGGAGCAACAAAGTGTACTGTTTGAGACACAACGACGTGTTTCTAGTGATAATCTTGAAGCTAAGAAGGTTGTTCGCCAGACAGCTATGCTTGAGACATATAGAGAGTTAATGAACAAAGATACAAGGGAGATGCCTGATGATGTGAGGTCCGAGTTTGTTGCGATGCTGAAAAGCATGAGAGAAGAAATATTCACAAAAAACAAGTGAGGTATTTATCATTATTTTCTTTGCATATGTACATGTTTTTCAGTACTAGTCCAACTATATTAATTGCATTCCCTCTTTGTTAGAAAGAAAGTAAGTCCAGATGTACATGCAAGTAGTCCCCTATTTTGTGTTTATTAAATGCAATTAGTTCAAATATACAGGCAGTCCCTGTTTATGTGCTAAGTAAAAGCAATTAGTTCAAATATACATGCAGTCCCTGTTTATGTGCTGAGTAATATCAATTAGCGGTCCCTGTTTATGTGCTAAGTACTAGCAATTAGCAGTCCCATATGCATGCAGTCCCTGTTTATGTGCTAAGTAATAGCAGCAAGCCCAAAATTTCATGGTTATTGCAGCTGGTCCAAACTAAAATGTAGTCATAGTCACCATGATATTAAAATTTTTCATGGTTGTTACAGTTGGTCCAAACTAAAATGCAGTCACAGTCAACATGATATTAAATTTGCATGGTTGTTGCAGTTGGTCCAAACTAAAATGCAGTCACAGTCAACATGATATTAAATTTGCATGTGTGATTCTGCACAATATGATTGTTGAAGACGAGAAAGAGGATGTGATATGTGACCTAGACCTCAATAGAATTCTTAGGACATCACTGGTTCTGCCCCCTGAAGCAACCAGTGGTGGTAACCCATCTTTTGCTGCCGTGCTAAGTAGAAAAGCTGCTATTCGTGCTCGTTCAATGCACACCTAGTTTAAAACTGATTTAATTGAGCACATTTGGAACAGGTTCAGAACTATGCAGCATCCATAACATTGGTACAGTATTAAGCATATGTTTTTCCCTTATTTTTTCGTATATAAAGCCTTTCAATTTACCCTTCCAGCTGTTTTATTTCAGGAACTACTAGGCTTGGATGTCTTCTGGAGATGTTGTATTTCTCACAGGTAACCAGGAACTCATTAATAAAATCTCTATGCCCTGTTTATTGTTTTCCTGGAGACTAGTTTCATGTTTTGTTTTTCTCTTGCTCAGCAGCCTAGGGAAGTACAAAATGAGTCTAATGTTACTGGGATTCAAACAAATTTATGCCAATAAAGATGCATGTACTGATCACTATTTATTTCGTTAGTAGTTGTAGTTGTAAGGAATATCCAAATTTTCGTGTACATGAACCGATTTTGTTCCTCCGTATGCTATATATGTTGTATATGTGAACTACAAGCAATTCATGATTCAATTCATGATTGATCTTTTTAACACCTCAGTTCAGAAATACGATTTTTCAATCTCTGTAACTAAAGTGGGCTGTGACTATCTTTCAGTTAGAAAATATTAGAATGGAACAACCCACTTTAGTCACATTGTAATATTTCTGAACTGAGATGTAAAAAATCCACTTTAGTTACACTCTAATATATTACTAGAACTGCAATACCTAAGTTTCTAGTTCTAATTCTAGGAATAGTGTATTGCAGTTGGCAGTTCTAGTATATATTTTCTTCTGGAGGGACAAAATCCTAGAACTGCAATATATCTTCTGGAAACTTAGGTAAAGTGAATCTCTATAATATGATTTTGTATAACTAAAGTGGAATATCTTCTGGAGGAATATATTAGAGTGTAACTAAAGTGGAATAATCCTAGAACTACAAACTTAGGTATTGCAGTTCTAGTTATAGGAATAGTGCATTGCAGTTGGCAGAAATTTAACCAATATTAAGTAGGCAGCTATACTCTTAATTTTTTTATTGCAGTAGTAGTTGTATCTGACGCAGGTAGTGACCGAGGGAACTGCATAGGATTTACACTATTCTTTTCTGCCTATTTTTATCTATTTTGCTAATGTTTTTCTAAGTGCAAGTCCAAATCAAACTCCAAGTGACCGGTAGGCTTAGGGAGTCTTAAAATATATTAACCTAAACCATGTAAAATATGTCATGTTTCATCTTACATCAGGTTTAGCAAATACTTTATACTTATCATATTTCACTTTATACTTGGTTTAGCACATACTTCAGGTTGCATCAGCCAATTTCACTTAATACTATGATACATCACAGAAACAATAAAAAGACAGTAAAGCTTTAAAAAAAATCCAAATGGAAGTCATACAAATAAGCACCAGTCTGATGATCTATAATATGCATTAGTTGAAGAGTTAGACACTTTGACTTGTTAAGCTCAGTTGAGTTCAGTCTTGAGTGAAGCTGTTGCTGACATACTTATGCTCTTTTTCTCCACTACAGGTCGCTGACAACTAATCAAGATGGCTTCTATGGAGATCAACAATTATCTCAGTTCATAATCAGACCAAGAACTCTATCTAGTTTTAGTTATCCTTTTGTTGAATGGCATGTTGCCAAGAGATTTATGAATTATTGTACTGCTTTGGTTTGTTGTATGTCTTCTTAGCGTCTAATTAGACCAAGAACTTTATTTAGTTTCAGTTATGTTTTGTTCAATGGCATGCTGTGAGGAGTTTATTTAGTTTCAGTTATGTTTTGTTCAATGGCATGCTGTGAGGAGATTATGAATCACTGATTTGGTTTATTGATTCTCTATTTTTCTAGCTCTGATGTGATAATGTATGTGTAGTACAACAAAATGGTTACATATATACATGCTAGTATTGATCCCAACAACTACTATTGGCATGCATGCATTAAATAGTCCTACTGCTTAAAATCTAACAGCTCTACAGCCAACTTGCTGTACCTTGTTAACTATAAGCTATCTCTTGCTGAGCTGGACAGAAATTAGAGTCGCCTGACGGGCATTCTATTGACCTTGCTCTAAAGAAAATCTGGCAAGGTGGCATAGATTCCTCTATAGTCGTGCCAAGCCAGAAGCCTACTAGATGCGACAAATTAATTGAAACAACAAAAAGCTATAAATCAATCAAAACATGATTTGAGAGAATCTACAAGAGAAATCGACTTTGTACAGAGTTTATGTACATGGTATTTGGATTTTCCCTAGCTAAAAGGTCACATTTATATATCTCATGTCAATGTGGCGAGGCAGGGTCTGTCACCCGGGCTGGGTAGGCTAGAGCCTTTACCCTATCCGCGTACAGGATTTGTCATTATTGAAGAAAAAGAAGAGCTAAGACGTTGAGAAGCAGTCTGAACAAAGCATGAAGAAGACATTAGCCCTCCTTTTTTTTTTTTTTGGATCCTTCACCGGAACGGGGGAGATGCGAAACCTGCTACACTAAAAATGGTCGGACGACGCATTGCAAGCGACCAATTAAGCATACGTCCATAAATCCCAATCACACACTAATTCAGTCGAGCGGCACATCTCACTGATCAGGATAAGGTTCTGCACACGCGTGCGGTGGAGCTAGCAGCAGTAACAAAGATCTCCTTCGAACTTAAATGTGAAGCACAGTTAATGCATAAGAACAATCAATCGACAACGCCAACTCGATCAAAATATTTAAATCGTATCAACAAAACGATTATTAAACTGAAATTGAGTCTGAAAAATGCGTTCTTCATTCTGCTTAGCTTCGGGCTAGCTAGGTAGACGACGACGAGACCGGAGTTGCAACGGCCTGGACGCCGGCGAGCATGTAGTTGTCGACGTAGTACGCAGGGTTGGGCAGCTTGAAGGTGCGGTGACCCTCCGGCGAGCCGAGCAGGTCGCTCCACTGGTCGCCGATGTTGCCGACGATCACCAGCCCGTCCTCCTCCTCCAGCTTCTTCCTCTCCCCCGACTTGTACTCCACCACTGATCCCGTCGTCGTCGAGTTCTCCGACCTGTTGTTCATCAATCAATCGTAAGATCGAAATTAATCATATCTGTTTCAGAGAGAAAAATATAAGATGTGTAAAATTTAGTTTGTAATAATGCGGCGACCTTAAGATGAGGTCGTCCCAGCAGTCGAACCCTTCCTTGATGAGATTGGTGGCCGTGGCGTTCCTCAGCTCCGGCGTGTCTGGCCTGTCGGACAGGAACACGATCTTGATGCCGAGGAGCAGCAGCTTCTTGTACAGCGTCAGCGTGTTTGGCAGCGCCGACGCTTTTCCGGCGATCAACCACTCCATGAACGCCGGCTCGCCGAACTTGTGATATCTGCAAACATGCACATGCGTTAGGCATCACATGTATTAATGGATTGATGGACGATTGATCGATCTTTTGATGTATGTATGTACCCAAAGCCGTTCCTTTTGTAGAACTTGACGTGGGAGAGGGCGGTCTCGTCGACGTCGAACACCCAGGTGGCGTTTCCGGCGGCGGCGGAGGAGAGGTGGAGGGTCTCGGCGTAGGCGACGGCCTCGTCGACGACGACCTTGCTGTCGCGGCGGTAGTGGTGGCCGCGCATGTAGTTCTCGACGTAGTTGTCGCACTTGCGCGGCGCCGTCGTGAACCCCCTCACGTTGTTCGCCTCCACGCCGAGGCGCCAGCTGTCGCAGTAGTCGCCGTCGCCGACGGGGATCCCGATCTGCCTCAGCCTGTCGACGAACGAGAGCGCCGACACATCGCCGGCGCCGGCGCTGGCGGGCAGCACGGCCAAGAAGCAGCAGACAAGGCGCCTCACGTGGAAGAGTCGGTTGGCCATCGCCGTCTCTCTGTCTCGAGTGATATGTTTATGCTTAACTCTATATATGTGCTCACGCTGCAGAAGCGCAGATGGCTGGCATTCATGCAGCTGAATATATACACACACAGCATAGCATGCAGAGTTGATCTATCCAAGCTTTATGGACGTAACTGCTCCTGACACTGTACGTCTCCTCGACAAAGGGTTGGCATGTTTTACCTCGTTTCTACGTGTCATCCAATTAATTGTAATTTTTTTAAAAATAATAAAATATATGATATATCATCCTGCAAACATACGTCTAAATTCGATGGTACAAATAGGACAAATTAAACTCTGATTACTGTACGTATATTTATAGCTATATTTTTCTTTTTACTTTTTACAATTTTGACAGTTAAATTTGATGTTTATATAATGATATATCAGATCTTATCTATCGTACTAATTCTTTTATTTTTTTTATAGTAGAATGCAAGGGATACCTCGAATTTACAAGATTTTTCCCGAGACGATAGATATATACACACAAGAAGTTAAAAGGAGATTTTTTTTTGGTGTATTGCAATCAATCATGCATATCGGGAGCACGGGACCGTGCATGTGGCATGCAACGTGTCGCGACGTGCAGCGTGTGGCACGTAGGGTAGGGAGCACGGGACCGAATCATCTGCATTCCGATAAGGCGGCGTGCACGCGTGTGGAGTGGACGCACGCAGGCGCGGACCGACGAGGCGGCGGCAGCCATTCTATGGGCCACACCGGCCCATACGGTGGACGATGGGCTACATGTTGTTGGGCCGTACTCCCGTGCGCAATGCGGCCCATGACGAAGAGAGCGCTCGATTTGGTGATGTGACCAAAGGCACGAGTTCTATATGATTATTGATGATGCATATGTACACACATGCATGGGATTTGTCATCTCCTTCTGAGAGAAATTCTGCTGCCATTATTTTTTTCTAAGCAGATCGCACATCTGCAAACAAGAGGCGCTCGAGGAATGCAAATGCAAGCCAACAGGGAATCCAAGATGTACCCGATCGCATCAGCATATGTCTATATATATATATTTATATCTAGCTGATTAATTTCCCCACACAAACCATATAGGTTCCCATCCATTAATGGATAAAAGTTGTTTTACTTAAGTGGTCATATTTTCGATTTTGAAAAGAGAAAATGACATATTTAAAAATAAAAAATAAAGTATAAATAAAACTTTTACGTATTTGTCTCAGTGACTTGAAAGCAAATACTGAAAAATAAGGTGCAATAAAGAATCTTAAAATCAACTCTAAAATTAAAATAAAAATTTAAATATTAGATTATAAGCAGAAGTAGTATAAAAAATGTGACTAGTAGCCTTGTTCAATTGATTCCCAGTAGGAACGGATTGAGAGGGAATTATAATTTCACACCATAACACAGTTGTGGAATAGATCTTCTCAAATCCTCCTTAGTTTCCCTGTTGAAATGATTAACCGAACAAGGTTCAGACACACACACTTGTGCATATCGGCACTAAAACCACAGATAGGGAAGCAAGAACCTTTATTACCATCTTTGAAAAAGTACCTTAAGACATCATATTTTTCAGTATAAAAGTTTAGTACTAATGTACCTTAAGACACCAAAATTTTAAACTAGATTTTTTGATAACTCACGATACTTTTTAAGAACTGTAAAAAAACCTGGTTAGTAAACATCGTCGCATTGAGACGACTTACTAAAGATGATTATATGGAACGAACTGCATGCTTAAAAGAAAAGAAGAAACTTAATAAAGCTAGATCAACATCACATTTAGGAGAGAATAATCCGGAAAGGGATGCCATGTTGTGTTATTCTCAATCCCACTAGCTAGCAGTACAATTCGCCTTGCAACTTCTTTATGGGACCGAATCAACGACACATGGGGGAGCCTAACAAGAGGTTAACTCACCTACGCGTGCATGTGGACTTTAATTTTGGGTTTGTTTTTTTTCTAATTTTCTATGTAACTCAAAGTAATTAAGGTGTATTCTTTATATATATTTATATATGCTGATTTGTGCTCGTGAGAGAGAGAATATATACCAGACCGATCTTTTTATTTTTTGAGAAAAAAGTTTCTTTGTGAACAAAATAATTGTTTTGTTTGGTTACGTGGCCAAAAGAGAAATACTTTGCATTAGAGTGAACAAGACATAAATGGCCGAACTCTCTCTCTATGTGTGCTTTCTATCTCCTGTGGAAAGGGACATGTGAGCATCTGGTTTTTTGATGTTTCATGAACCTGAAACTGTCTGAACCTAACCATATATATTTTATTCTTCTCTCAGCATATATCGTAGGCAACAATGATCAGCATGCATCGACTGTGGGTAATTAAATATTTCCAAAACAGATTAAGGGTATTTGCAAATTTTATCACTGGATTTTCTATTTTCCCAAAGATTATAGGGGCATTCTTATTATGGGTGGTAGTTTGCGATAATGATTCAAACCAATATTATGGTAAATTTGTAGTTGCCACTTTTGAGTTTTATGTCTTAATTGAGAGATGAAACAAATATTTACCGCATATTAGGTTAAAAAAATAGCACAAATAGGCAGATTAGGTTGCCCCTAAAAATAATAGCGCAAATAGTGTACAAGATAGGGAGTTCGTTGTGATTCGCCCTATGAAGCGCTAACTGACAATTAATGCAAAACAAACATGACATTAACTGCAAAACAAAACAAAGAAGAACCTTTCCTTTACCTAACTCGTTCATCGATCAAGAGATTCTTATGGGAAAAGGTGATGCATATGTTCTCATAGTACAGAGATTCTCAGTAACAATTATGGTAGTAGCATTATGCCCTAGAAAGGTGAACTCCATTAGTTCGTGTGTATATATGATCAGAACAAGTGATCGAACAAGCATCTTCCAGATAAAATTCGATGGCACAGAAAGGTTTGCATACAGTGAAAAAAAAGAGAGAGACAATATATATTCCAAGCGTGTACGTTGATCCATTATGTTAGGAAATGATAGGCAAATAAACGATGAATACAATAGAACAATCACAAAAGACACGAGATTTAATGTGGAAAATCCTCCTAAAGCAGGAGAGAGAACTACGGGTGCCAACCAGCAAAATATCTTCAGCATATCAAGATGAGGTTACAACGCCGTACGATGGCTTATCAGAAGTATATATATGATGAAACCCTAAAATCTATATATAGAATCCATACCACGGCGGGATGGGTCTCCGCTTCGCTCTGTCGAAGCCGGCCCTTTTACTAGGAATTTGGATCATAACTCAACATATTGTAGGTCCTGGATCGAGTTGCACAATCTGAGGGCCAGAGGAATCATGCACCATCGATCATCTTATCATTTTTAATTTTCGTGGAATACCTCTCAATTATATCATTGAATCGTAGTGTTAGGATATCTCTAATTCAAGATGCTAATATGTTAATGGCCTAATATATGAGGACTAGTAGCATATGAGATTTTGTTGGGACAAGATAGTTTATGGGATGTCATATGCGTGGAAACTATAGATATTAGATCTAGTACATATTGATGATACACTTGGTACTGACCACAACATATAAACTACTCTGTTGCCTGCCTCAGTAGGATCCTGCCATGTAGTGTTTCTATTAAGAGCAATTTTACATTTCTTTAAAATGTACTAAAAGATATCAAATTTACACTAAAATTTTGGTACTCTTGAAACCCTACTCAAGGGCAGTAAAATCGCTCTTCTATTAATATGCATTCTATCGGAAAAGCATTGATGGTGTGTTGTAAAGTTGTGGATATGTCAAATATGACTTTACCCATCAGGATTTAAACCCTGGTGCAGTAGACTTCAATAGGCCTTTTATAAGGCCATGAATATGCCACTTGTCTTTATCTCTTTAAAAATAATTAGGGAACGCATTTAAGTGTGTGGGGGTGTTACATGTGCATTTGCTGCGTAATCACAACATATCCACTCTGAAATACTAAATCAAGTAACCGGGGGGTAAGATGAAGCATTGTGTTTATATTCCCGTAAAAAACAAAGCATGGCGCGCGTTTCGTTAATCATCATGCATGCTTTATTAGGATCAGCACTGCTCACCTTAATTAGCAAGATAAAAGATAACATGATTATGTTTTTAGCGTTTTTTCTAAAGATATGCATGTATTAGCGAGTATATATGAACTGTAGTACAAGGTGGACAAAAAGCTTGATTCACGTGACTTTGATCGGCTTATATCAAGCTCATCTCAGATCGATTTGAGCTCGTAATCTTAATAAGTTGAGCTGAGCTAATTTTTTAGTTCGTTAGTGGAAAAAATCACTATTTTTTATATATTTAAAACTTCTTAACTAGTGTTTTTAAGTCTTAACCACATCCAAACCTTTTATATTAAGTTAATTATTTATTAATTAGTGTCTATTTTATGCCAATAGATAACAAAATGGTAAACTAATAAATTATAGAGAGATGATTTAAACAAGACATAGCTTGTTAACTAGTCTATCAAGCTTAATGAGTCAACAAGGAGCCAAGTCAAGTGCCATGTTAAGATAACAAGCCCACACGTGCCAAGGCTTAACAAGCCGAGCTGCTTGTTATATACCCCTGTGCTGCTATGCATAGTCCTTCGTGCGAAAAAAATGTTTAAAGAAAACAGTATAATTAACATATTAAACAATAATGTATTAACTAATATTTGTTTAGAACATAATTGTGATGGTTTAGTGCTAATTATGTTGTTTGTCATGCATACTCATATCTAAAAGCTAGCTTGCTGATTTCTTTTGAAGCCAACGCTAGACATGAAGTTAAATATAATGTATCATAGATAGCTATTATCATCGTTTTAAAATATAACTATTATTAGCTACGACGAAATAATACCCAATAAATGTGTGAACTACTGATAAATTAAATCATTCTGCTATGCACCAATTCGCAAGTAGAAACTTCAGTTGGGTTTTCTTGAAATTAAGTTAAATATATATGTGAGAGACCACGAGTACACGTAGATCGATGTACCACTAGCTAATTAAACACATAGCTAGCTATAGCTATCACATGCGACGTACTACTGCAGTACGGCACACGCACGTTTTGTGCCTCATGTACGTAAAACCCCTTTATTCGCTATGACACGTACGTTATCACAATTGAGAAGCTTCCTATACTTCATCTCAAGGTTAATTGTCACAATGCTGACTTAATTTAATTAGTTTAAGATGCATGCACATTAATTACTATTTCTCCGGTTTTTAATTGTTTACACCGGCCGTAAACTTTCAAACAAATCATTCGCGATAATTATTTATTTTGCTGTGGCTGGGTTTATTACCGAAGATAATTTAAATAAAACTATATTTTACATATTTACATACAATTTTTAAAATATGATTAATAAACATGTGTACTATACAAACAACGGGATCACCTGTTTAAAAAAACCAAATGCGCGCAGCACGGCCATGGATATAATGTGTAAATGAAAATAAACGAAAACAAATGCTAAAAATCAGAGCTGCATTTGGAATTTTGGATGCAGCAGTTGCTCGATCTCTAGCACTTGTCTAATTTCCGACTTTTAGCTAGCTACCACCGTCCTGGTGCACACTAATTCTGTTCTAATCTATATGCAAATGCAGTAATTAACCACGTGGCTATGTAATCTCTAACATATTCATGCATGTGCATTAATAATTAATTAATTTGCATACTGGCGTGTACGAATCAGATCGAATTAATGCGTGCACAAAATCGCACAAGATCAACAATGGATACACAGTAGAATATGCCGGCCGGCGACAACCTTAAATTAATAAGCACATATACCACATCTTTAATTCTTCTCTTCCTCCGATTATTCATATGTTGCACTTTTGCCAGAAAAGTACAAGTGCCCTTTAATTTTGGAACAAAAGGACAAGCCTACATGGCTTTGCGTATACACTACCCAGTGATGCGCTTGCATTACAAAAAAATAAATGTACAAGAAGCAGTACATAATTTGTACTAGCTACTAGATGATACGGATCGAGTAGTAATTTATAAAGCAATGCAATTTGGGTTTTACTAATTCCTATAATGGGTTAGAATATACTATTATATTTTGTATTTCTTAAATGCATTATCCAATACTAATACTCATTGGGCTCGTTCGAAACCGACCTGCCCATCTTGTCTAATCAACGCACATGAAACGGAGAAAGTCATTAACACATGATTAATTGAGTATTAACTTTTACAAACTTGAAAAATGAATTAATCTGAACTTTTTAAACAACTTTCATATAAAACTTTTTTCCAAAAATTACACCATTTAATAGCTTGGGAAGCGTGTGCACGGAAAAACAAAAAAATTGTTACTGGTTAGTCGGTTTCGAGCGCTGCCATTGTTCCATGTAAAAATTTGTGTGCCTCCTCAAAATTACGTAATTAAGCCTAAAAACTGCTTGGTAATTAGTCAAATAAAATACCACAGTTCTAGTACTTATGCACATAACATCTAATTGTATATAAGCTACATGCAAACATAGCTAATTAGCTGATAGTATGTATTTAATTTGGTAGCTATGTATACTCTATAATGTAAATTTAAATGAAACTTGAAATGGAAATAGATACACATGCGCAACTGCACAGGTATTGGGAAACAGGTTCTAAGAACATCCTCAATGTAAGTTTCATAGACACGATTATTTAAAGTGACATGTCATCTAAAAAGTTTGAAACTAGGATAAAACACTCCTCTCTCAATGCATAGTCTCATCTATTGTTGTTTTCTCGGTTACATACAAGACACAAGCTGTCTAGGTAACAGTGCAGAGAAGGTTTTATCTGTATAAAACTCATTTCATCTCTCTCTTCATTAATACTTTGCCACATCATCAAAAATATCTATATGACACCCTATTTATTGCCCATGAAATTCCCACTAAGACTGGCCTAACCCCTCGAGAAGATATCCCCTTATTTAATTTTACGTGTCATCCAAATAGTTAAAAAAACAAGATAAATTCATATATGATATATCACTCCATAAACATACATGTCTAAATTTGACATCTATAATTTATAAAAAATAAATTAAAATATAATTACTATGCACTTATTTAGAGTCCTATTTGTTTTTTTGAACTTGTATAAGTCAAAATTGATCTAGCATATTTGTGTAGTGATATATTACACATTAATATATCTTATGTTTTTCTATAACCATTAATTAGATAACCTAGAAGAAACAAGGGATATCCCCTTGAGGGTTTTAAAGGGTTTACCCAGTAAGAGGTGATCATTTATTGTATAAACATAGGATTTTTACGTACTTATATGTTCATCAGCTAGCATGCATGCAAGCATATGCTAAGTCCACTCTATATTCTTAAATTAATAAAACAAACAGTAAACTAGTTAGCTATATTATATATAGACCACAAAAACCATGCATGTCAAGGCCAATTTATTCCTTGAGAGCAACTTGATAGATGAATTCAACACGTTACAAAGTATAAGTAGCAGCAGTACCCAAAGCTAAACAAATTTTGCGCCTCTAGAAAGTAAAAATAAAAAATAAAAAAACTTATTGAGTTTAGTCCCCCGGATGCATTTGAAGCACAAGGGTAGCTGGGTAAGCAAGGTTAAAAACACACACCATCTAGAGAGAGGAGGGGCAGGTAGAGTTGTTAATGTACATGCAAACAATACTACTTTTTACAGTTGAAAAATATCTAATGCACATCAAAAGCTGTGATAAAACCAAAATGTGATTATAATTATGCTTTGATTAAGGTGCATTAATATTGACTGCATCTAGCCATGCATGTCTAGCCTTCATTCTGATGTAAGCACAACAATACCTTTGCCCCCAATCTTTTTCTGTGACCTCTCTTTTCTTTAAGCAACTTTGTCTCTTCTATGCTGGAGTGTCCTTGCACAGTTAATTTGATCCCCCTTTTTTCATTGAAGCAGATCTATACAGATCTCTTTAATCTTTTTCTTCTCCCAACCGTAGTACACATACATTCTCCAAGAAAGCAATGTTGTATATTCAAGAAGACAGAGACCACACAAGCGAAAGAGAATGTGGTTAGTTTTTTTTGGTGTATTGATCTTCACTATTTACCAGCCTTGTTGCTACTATCCATGATGATCCTGGTTGTCAGGAGGCCAGTATGACGGGTAAGGCCATTCTGTCTCTTGGGAGTGAGGAATTGAAGCTTCCTGCAATAGAATAGGAAAAAGGGGGTCAAAAAAGAATAGCCCAGTGAAGTGCAACAGTTGAATAAGTGGGAAAGATACAGTCTCTTGAAAAAAGCAATTCAAATGTCAGTAAGGAAAGAATATATAGGGGTGATTTTTTGGCGGTATATTTGTAAACAAAAAATAATTTATAAATAAAATTTTTATATACATATAGCGATCTAAAGCTAAGAGTGAAAAATAAATTTCGGTGAGAAAACCCAAAATCAACACCAAATTTAAGGTTAAAAATTCAATTTTTTTTGCTTATACAATTTTCAACTGTTCCAGCAGTATCTTATTTACATTCCAGATGATACTGGAAATATTCACTTAAATATGATTAATTAATTTACCCAAGGATAACTAGTGAGAGATAAAAGACACGGTAGTAATATGAGTTGCGACAATTTACTGATCATATAGTTCAATGTGAAAACTAAGGGGCCGGGACAAAAAGTAGTGAGTAAAATATAACTCTTCTGGCACTTAATTATATGCATGGTAGGTCAGAACGCTCCAATATAACACATTGCACCACATTATTAACAAAAGTAACATGTCAAGGATCGACCTCATTGAATAGCCATGCAATATACATATCATATATATTACTGTGCTAGCTAGCCCATCTAATCAAAGAGAATTTCAACAAATTAATTTAAGTACACACTTCTGTTCTACATTACCTGCACGGATATATATATATATATATATATATATATATATATATATATATATATCTTGTAAATGTCAAGATCTTCTTCTAAAATATGACACAACAATTTTGAAAACAAATTTCACGGTAGATTCTCTTACCCCCATGCACGGTGTCGGTGTGAATTCATTTCGTGGAAAAGAGACAAAACAGCAAGAGGAGAGCAAGCTAGGACGAACGAATGATATTTCCTCCGTTTCTTTTTCTCTTTCCACAAGAGATAACAGTAAACTAACCATACTTCTAGGCCATACAGTCTGAAAAGCGAGGAGGAGGAGAGGCTGCTGACATGTAGAGAAAGCTTTCGTTTTCACCTATACGGTCATGAAAGCAAGGAAAGTGTGGTCTTGTTTTTACGCTGGTCTTTGGCTCTCTCCTTTGGCACTCAAAAGCAAAGCAAAGGGTGGTCCTTGTTTGCATATATTCATGATGTTTTGTTCTATCTCACTAGGAGTACTGAAGATTTCTCTCTCTCTCTCTCGTCGGCATGCATGCTTGCTGTAAAAGCACACCTAAAATGGCGAATTTAAAAATAGGGAAACAAACGAGAGGAAAAAGCTGTCAAGGTGAAGGGCCTGTTTCAAAGTGCTGGCTAGGACGACAAAGAAACTACGAGGCCCCACACTGAAGTTTCCTCAGGACCCCCCTGGAGCAGTCTTTCTTTTGTAAACCTCTCGCCTATAACACATAGCTAGCTTGCAGCTTTCCCACTCGTATATTGTATGTGTAAATCAGTATAACCGCAATTATATATATAATCCTATTTGGCCGGGACTAATGGTGATATTAGTTAAAGCTGTTTAGAAGGGACACATGCATACGTCTCACATGATTCGTATATACATGCACACATTGCATATTACTAATTCATTACATTTAGTTGTGCCGCAATGCTTTACTGCATGCGTGGAGCAGACGGTAAATTATCGGCTTGGATCCATGCTGAGGAGGCAATCGAATAGGAAGGCAAGAAAACTTACTCCTTTTGTGCTCGAAGACGTGCAGCCCATTATCAGTTCCTCCAAGCCGGCAGACCTGCGGTCGAGCTTTTGCTGCTGCTGCAGTTGCATTGCATGTTCGTTGTTAATTATGTTGGGATAGAACAGTGCTAAAGCATTCTTTTAGTAAAGAGCATAACAAAAAAACAAAGTAAAGGAGCTACAATAGACATAAGTACGTAAATCACCACAAGGAGATGAAAAATGAGCTGAGATGATGCATTAGCATTATTAAAGTCTTAAGTTACAGATTTTAATTACTTAAAGTAATACATATAGGAACGCGATGGAAATACCAAGCAGATTTACAGATTATAAATATATATGGGCAAACGAAGAATCCTTCCATAATTGTCTAGGCTCAATATTTTTAGTCTAGAAAATACACTTTCGTACAGCTTAATTTAATCTATGCAACTTGGTATATATAAAAAGAATATAGCCTATATATGTGTACAAATACACATTATAAAGTACCATAACTAGATTGAATGCAATGTTTTATATATCAGACCTGTTTGCATAAATTTATTGCCCAATATGTTAGTTTGCTATATCATAAATCTTTGAATTTTTAATTGAAAATTAAAGCTGACAATGGTTTTTAATCTATTTTTCGAGAACTCAAAAGGGTTGTAGGATAGTATAATAACACGTAGCTGCTTGAAGAAGAAAAATGTGGGCTTTACCAAGCCGTTCTAAGTTTATCTCGACGAGAAGTGTATGAAATGTGCCAAGCTAGTACTCACGTGATCACGACCATTGCTCCTTTTAAAGCTAAAATTGTTTTTATTGAAGATGGGTTACTCCTTTAAATTTAACATTCTGGATGTGTAACGAATATTCTTCATACATGCATGCATATATGTATGTATTCCCAGTGTTTTTTTTCCAGCGCTGTACCGTGCCTAATTTAACCCAGCTATAGCTAGAACAAGAGAAATATATTTCAGGGAACATTTGTAGATAATGGAAATGTTTTATTTCAGGGGAACGTGTAGAATAAAGTTGAAATAACACCTGAAATTTGTCATGGTGGAGAAGGATTGCTGGCACGTGGAACTGATCATGATCAAGAACGACAGATGCATGCTGCATTGCCGGTGGCACTATAGATGATACTGCAGGGTTCGTCGGCCGGCTGATCAGGAAAGCCGTGGCAGGCACCGCCGTCGTTGTTGCAAGCAACGGCCGGTGCGGCTGTTGTTCCTGGCCAGCATGCTGCTGCTCTGACCTCCCAAGTTGATTCGAGGGTACCTGATCAGCACTTACACCAACCTGTTTGATGTAAACAAATACATTCTTAATTTCTTGTATATAATTAATAAAAAAGCATGAAACAATAGGAATTAGAAAATAAAGTACTTAATAACCATGCAAATGAAAAATTCCATGCCATAGACGCAGAATGTCTATATTATATTTGTCTTATCACTCCCTTTCAGTTGTAGGCTGTTACAGTATACTACACATTACTTGAACTTTCTTGAAATATACACATTTTTTCGGTTGGAAAGAATGAGACGGACCAATTATTCAGAAAAAAAAATATTAGTAGTTTTTGCTTTCACGGTGGGTGGACCGTGGATGGTTTTAGGGTTGCTTGCAATCTGAGTAAAATGATGTGAGGCTCGAACTAATTAAAAGGGTCCATGCTGTGTGATGTGTAGCTCATCTTTTGCTTTAAATTGGCGCATCCTACACACATTTGGTCAGCTACCCCAAACTGCTCATCCATACGCACAAGAAATTAAAGGAAGCTCATCTAATCGAACTGAAAGTATATGCATATCAGTATGCACCTAAAATAACAGAAAGTGAGTATACATCCATATGCGATCGAGTGAGTGTATATCCACGCATGCGTGCATGGGAATATGGACCATGGTTAATCTGCATGATCTGCATGACGTGCGCACTGATTAAGATGCATGCAGAAAAGGCCACCGAACCTAACCATCAGTTTACTTGCAAAACTGATTAAGATGCGTAACCTAACCAGCATTACTTGGAAAACTGATTAGGAGCTATATATGCAGAATAACGGCATGCAGTAAGTGGTTATTAATTACCTCCTCAAAGCTCTTTCTGAAGGGCGCGAAGCTGAAATGGTCCGCGGCATGCTTCAAATGCTGCATCTCGACGGCCGCGGCGACGGCGTACCCGGCCGGGTAGGACGTCGCCGACACCTCGTGGTCTCTCGACGAGCAGCTGCCGCTCCCGCTGTCCCTCCTCCGCTGCTCCGCCTGCGCCGTCGTGGCGGCGGAGGCGGCGCCGCCCCGGTCGGAGGACCAGCTGCACTGCCTCGGCTGCGTCTGGTAGAAGATCTTGCAGACGACCAGCTCCCCCTCCTTCTCCTCCTCGAGGTCGCCCAGGTGGTACTGGTGCATCACCCAGTTGGTCTTCTCCGGCTTGCGGTGCTTGCCGAAGTTGGTGTAGAGCACAAGTATCTTCTTGCACCCCTTCTGCCGGCCGTTCACCATCACCGGCCGGGTCTTGCCGGTCTTGTGCCATCTCGTCTCGCCCTTTTGCACGTCGCACTCCGTCTGGATCTTCCGCCGCTTCCTCGTGCCCGTCGTGTACGCTTTCGACGGCCGGTGGAAGAAGTGCTTGCTCAGGCCGTCCCTTGTCACACCTGCTCGATCAGCACAAGGCACAGAATAATTAACAGAATCAAGGTAAGAGTTTTGTGAGATCCAAGTATGGTGTGCAGTGGGTGGCCTATGTTTCTTGACAGATGCAACCAACATCTGACAAAGAGAACAGAAAGAGAGGAAAGAAACCTATTTGGAAACTTCAGAAGCATCTTACCATCATGACAGAGGAGAGAGTGGGAAGATGAGACTAGGCACAACTTTCCATAAACAATAATTCTCTTTGCATATACCCAAGAGCACATGTAGAGAACACTAATAAGAATAGAGGGAAGAGCACATCAAGAACAACAAGGGAATATATGCCATATCCCAAATCCAAAACCACGACTCATAATTCATGGCGAAACAATCCCAACATACAATATATATCACTCACTCCATGGAAAGCACAAATCGATAAAGTTTGTAAAAGGCAAGGAATATATCTGTATCAGAACTATATGGGTGCAATGTTTGAGCTAGCTAGCTGTTTATAGCTAGCTTAGCTCGCTCACTCTCACCTGGAAGTTTCTCAGGGTGGGTGTAGCATATGCCGTCCTCCCCTTCTATTGTGGGTATGAACTCATCGATGAGAGGGTGAGATCTTGAGCCTTCTTCCCTCACTTTGGCCTCGAGGTGCTCGATCAGCTCCTGGTCCGTCGGATCGAACTTGACGCCTGCCGGCAGGCCCACCCAATCCTTCTTGCAGTTACACCAATTAATTCCGTAAGAACAAAGTTGCACCAGGCAGCAAGAACCCTCAGGGCTAGTGCTACTGAGGTGCAAGTAGTGCGTGCAACTACTGAAACCATAGAAGTAGATAAAAAGCTAGACAAAACGAAGTTGATCACTTCAGATATAGAGACATACCGGTTTGCAGTCGAGCTTGTTGCCGCAGCTAGGGCAGTGTTTGGCCGTGGAGATCCGGCGTTCCTCGAGCTTCGCGTCGATGAGCTCCGAGCTGCTGATATGCCCCCTATTCATGCCTGATTCATATGCGTCCGCCAACTACCATGAACATGCATGTGTAGACCTTATTCTTGCCGGCTAGGTATAGAGCTGCAAGGGATCAAACAAACATAGATTTAATACACACAATTCAAGGAGAAGAGATCATCGAAATCGAACAGCGGAAGGAAGGAACAAGAGGAGGCAAACCAAAGAGGGCAAGTACTAGAGGAGCAGCAGTAGAAGAGCAAACGAGAGAGCAAGGAGTGTGGAAGAGGTGTACATATAAAAAAAATCGAGGCAGGCAGCCTGCTGCTTTCACCAGTTTAATACAAGAGAGAGAGGGAGGGCAGAATTCCTGCCTACTTTAACTGAAGCCACACCTCTTGAGGAAAAGTTAAAGGGCCCCCCTCCTTAGCCTCTCCGTCTCTCCATCGCTTCCCTGTTTCTCTCTCTATCGTTAATTTAAGCACAGCACAAGACACACAAACCCCTTTCATCTATATGCTAAATTAAACTGCCTGTAAGATGATGCCTCACCAAGCAGGTTTGGGTTAGACGACGTTTAGCGCCGCTAGCTAGCTGATGCATGTGTATTAATCTATTTAGAGTACTTAAGAGGAGACTGGCGAGCTTAGCTAGTACAACTAAAAAGCAAAAGGCAAGAAGAACTGCTGCCTCACCACATCACAGCTGTTACTGCAGATTCCACACACTGCACTGCACTCACTCACACGCAGCATAAAGCTCCAACGAGTGGAGGGCGGGCTAGGTGCTAGTAGACTCGAGGTTGCATTGCCATGCGCTTCAAGCTGTATAACAAACAAAAGAATTCATGGTACTCAACAAGAAAATCTTTAAATCTAGATTGCCAGTACCCGACGACGAAAATACTTAATTAATTACGACGTGAACAAAAATAATCATGTCAGTATTTGGCAGCTAAGAAAAATACTTCTTCTTTCACATCCGCTTTCGCGGAATGATGGAAAAGGATATTTCTTTCCAATGCACAATAATGGGGTTTGCAAATTGCAGTAGAAAGAAGATATACGGAGCAGGGTGATAAGAGTTCTCACATGGGCATATGGAGGAGGCCTTGTGCCCGAATGATGATCCTTTTCGGCATGAGAGTCTGTGATGTTGGAGACTGCCGCAGATAGAGAGAGGGGTGAATCCCAGCGCTTGCTTCCCACCCAAGGCAGATAGAGCAGTACAACACTTGATGGACCCCAACAAGGGTACATGTAGACAAGCTAAGGCTAGAGAGCACGTACATGAATTTTTATATGCTCGTGTTGCCTCGCATGCCTGCCCAGGGGAGGGAGCAACCTTCTCCCGCAAGCAGAACCCTAGCCATTGGCTCTCATACTGTCATACATCAAAGGCAATTAGCCCCTTGTGTCAGCAAGAATGCCGGCCGGCATCTAATCCATGCTCAGGTTAATTTAAACTAACACACTGTAAATTGCAGTAATAAAATGCTTTCTGCCAATGAACCAGACAGAACCTGCGGGCAGCCATAGAAGAATGTCGTACCTCTGCTGCTCGAGGACGATTGATCCAAGGTGGATGATGTAGACAGGAGCTTAATCACATAGGCTCAGGTGTTTGTTTCCAGGGACTTATTTTTAATCCCTAGTTACATCCGATATTTGGACGTTTATTATAAATAATAAACCTAGATCATTAATAAAACCATCTATAATCTTGGACTAATTCACAAGACAAATCTAATGAGCGTAATTAATCCATGATTAGCCTATGTGTTGCTACAGTAAACATTTGCTAATTATAAATTAATTAGACTTAAAAAATTCGTCTTGTGAATTAGATCTCATTTATAAAATTAGTTAAAATCAGCGTATGTTGAACAGCACGCACCGTCACCAGAGACCAGAGTTTCGACACGCTCTCCCTGTTGTCACCTCAGCGCTAGCTTAGGTGGCCACATCCAACAAGCCGACGAGGCTGTTGCGAATCGCGCGCAATCGATGACTCGGTACACGCGCGCAGCTGCAGCCGAGAGTGGGGCCCGGGTGCCATTCTCCCGGCACTGTGTACCACATTCCTGTCATGGAAAGCATGGCCCTGAGCAGAAGCAGCAGCAGCAGCGGAGCTGGTGCCCCGGGCCCCACATGTCAGGGAGGAGGAGGAGGAGTCGGAGGAGGAGGAGGAGGAGGAGAGGTCCCCTCGCTGCTGGCCTGCTGTGGTGAGGTGAGGTGGGGTTAGCTAGATCAGATCGATACGGCCAGCCTGCCGCTGCCTGTGGGCGCGCGCGACCACGACGGCCGGAGGCGTCAGGCCCAGAGAGACTGACCAGGTTGCAACATTGACAGCGGCGCGCGATAAGGTTAGCTTTGGTTAGGTTCAACCGTACCTGGACTGGAATAGCGTGCCTCGCCCTCGTCCGCACCCGGCCGCGACCTCCTCGTTCCTGTAGCTCGTCGCGGTCGCCTTCGCTTACGCCTTACTCCACGAGCTGCACATCCCTCCCAGGACAGGGGGGAAATCCCGGCTCATCTGTCCAGCTGCTGCCTTCCTGCCTGCTCCGATCAGTCCACCTCCCCCGGCCGTGTGTTGCATTGTGCCTCTCATGCCCAAATCAACGCCATTATGACCCTGATAACCCCTCCTCCAAATGTCGACACGACATCCTGCTCACCTGCGAGAAAATTCTATTAGCCCCCGGCCGTCTCTTGGCATTTGGCAGGGCAGATTCATCAACATCATTAGGCAAACCAATTGTTAATCATGTGCCTCGTTGTCAGAGAAATGATACGGTAGTAACACCTCACAGGGGTTTCATAAATATCGTCCTGTGAGGGCTTAGACTATTGACCATATACAATCCGCACGAGGCATGGGTTGCTCGGAATAATAGGACTGTTGTGTGTGTTTGTGGTAACGTACATACACTTGAGTCGTGGTTCAGGCCAACCGACGGACCTGTCACAAGCTCACAATAATTATATTGCAATGTGTTGTTTAGCATACAAAATACGATCATAAGTCACAGCAAATACGTGTATATTGTTTACTACTACATCCGTTTCATAACGTAAGATGTTTAATTTTTTTTTATAACGTTTGACCATTCGTCTTATTCAAAAATTTAGTACAAATATAAAAAACGACAAATCGTGCTTAAAGTTTTTTTATAATAAAGTAAGTCACACGCAAAATAAATAATATTTCCATAATTCTTTGAATAAGACAAATAATCAAATATTGTAAGAAAAAAGTCAAACACCTTATATTATGAAACGGAGGGATTACTATTCATTACCAGTCTATACCAGAGTGTACCAAATCAATCATGAAAATGGCGGGAGTAAAGTACCTGAACGGACATGCAACTCTCTTGATCAATTCCTGTCTTCTGTTGCATCCCATTAATTGACGCAGTCGCATTCACACACACACAACTTCAACCACTCTCTGTCTCCGAACTGACCGTTCACCTGTGCATGTATACAAGTTCTGAAGCTGGTAAGCTAAGCCATACTATCTTCTTTGAGCAATTTAATCTCGATGCACATAGTAAAAGGTTAGATCATATGTATTCTACCAACGTTCCTTGAAAACACATAGCCACCTAATGGGAGGAAGGAAGATATGATGACAAACAGACATCATCAAGGGAAAAATGTTAGCCTGTCGCAGTTTTACGCTGACCAATTGAACCTCTGCATTCTACATGAAAGCGATAGCAAACACAAGAGGCTAACTACAATTTGCGGTCAGCTTTCAAGAAACAGTTACAAGTTTACAAAACACAACAAATTCATTGCATAAAAGAGCATACATAAAAACCGTGTGGCTTGCACCTGCTGCGGGTCATGCTCAAAGCACAGGCAGTACAGGTCCCCCTCCCATGCGCTGAGGACTTTTAAACATCATCAAGCACAAGCCGCCAGCACATGCTTCCCTTGATGCCTTGACGGTTATTTAAGTATTTACCTAATTGACAAGAAGGGTCCAACAATCATTAGCTGATCACTCTGCGACATTACATGAGGAAATGCATGAAAATGTAAGGCTGGTGGGAAATTATGAAAGTAAAGATATATTACAAGTGAAGTGCAACCATATTTTCCCATCTGATATGCTTGTACTTAAACAGGAAGGTGCAAAATAATACTATCAGTAAGTGGATGTGCTGTCTCACATGGTGCTTCAGAATAATGTGTTACTTCAAGCAATGTAAACTTTTCCATCCAAAACAGAAGGGATAGACATATTTGTTCAAGGAATCAATAGCAACGGCTTAAACAAAAGGCATATTAATCTGTTTTGCTCCAAATACTCACCACTGAATAGCATATTATGGTTGTGTTCTTTTTTATACAGTTTTTTTCCCGGTCTTTGCACGCGCGCTTCCCGAACTATACAAAATGATATTTTTTACAAAAAGTTTCTATACCTAGTAGACGTTCAACTTTGTAGATTTTCAACTACTAAAAGTTTGTCATCTCACCATTTTAAAGTAGATTTTCAACTTTGTATCATAATAGTTAATTTTACTGTTTATACCATTAAATAGATATCAAAAGAATCAGATAATCTTTTATATGGCCGCCCAGTGAAAGAACAGAGCCTATATGGCCCGCCCATTTCCAGTATGTAAACAGTAACCCCCTAACTGGGATGCATGTCAAACTGATATTGCAAGAGGATCAACTGCAAGAAAGCTGTGTTAACATACAACCATCAATAATGGAAAAAAATATTGACATTGGACAAAAAAAACATTAAACTAGTACTATACTATCCAAAGTCCAAAGGTACAGAATGCATTGCTATGGTTGGCCAACGACTATACCTAGCAGCCACTTCCCCAAATAAGGCGCATTACGATCAAGCATAAGTTAATACGTGTCCCACATTAGTACCTTTCCACAGGTGCCTTGTGTTGTAGATTTCTAGATTGCAAGCGATCAACGAACGGATCATTCACAGGTCTCCCAAGCACCCTAGACAGACTCCTGCAGAGAGCATTGACACAATCTCCTTAGTACACAAATGGCTAATCTGTACAGATTCTCCACCTAATAAGCGTGATCTGATCAAACATCAAAGCAATAACTGTTAAGACCCTACACAAACGCCCACAATAACCAACAACCCCCATACACCAACGCTACGCATACACCAAACACATGGTCGAAATCTAGAGCTGTCCTTGGCAACCTGTCCTGAATGTGTCGAAAACCCACACCTCAACAAGCAGATTTGGACCATCTGACAGATGACACCATTGCACACGACATGTATTCAGACAAAACAGAAGAAATACCTGCTACAATTTATGAACTGAAACTGGAATTTCCTCAAACAGGTGGTGGTGGTGGTCAGTTGCATTACCCACCACCGGGGATGATTTCCAGCACAGAAACCATACATCACTCTCTCCTTACCCAATGCCGTGGAATTGGAAGCCATCCACCACGCACAGAGCGATTCGCCGGACGCAATTGCAAACGCAGAAACACTAGCTAGACAACGAAAGCAACAATCAGAAAGGGGGAATGCGAAACGCGCAGAACCGGCATTTGATCAAGCAACTCATCTGCTCGATCGGGGCGCCTCGCCTGAGTTTCGGGGAGGATTCGACCGCGCTAGGCGCAACCGGCGCCGTTCGCCGCATCATCGTCGCACGCGTGCACCCGAACCCTCACCGTAGCGCCGGCGCCGGAGACGCCGAGCCAGCCCAGCGGCGCATCACGGCGACACGGCGGCCGCGGCGCAGCGGTCGATGCCTTCGTGAGTCTTGTGACGATGGCCAACGAGCCCACGAGAAGAGGCCCAATGAGCCTAAACAAAAAATTGGGCCTGTGCCGCAAAGAATTATTCCTCTTTTACGGCCCGGCCCACATAAAACCCGAGCTCCTATATGCGCAACACCTCCTCGAATCGTCTCCTCCCACTTGTCTGACGGGCCCTCGCCTTCCCCTTCCCCATCTCCGCCTCCGCCGCCGGCGACGACTCCGTCGAGCGACCCCTCCGCGGGCACCGGGCCACGATGTACCGCGCCGCCTCCGGCCTCGGGGCCCTCAAGGTAAGCCGCTCCCGCCCGAAACCGGTGGCCTTACCTCGCTCCAATTCGCTAGATCTGATGGGGCTCCGTGGCGTGCTTCCACCGCACGACGATCCGATCCGTGTCCCCCCTAGAGAGCTAAGCTTCCGCGATGCGTGCTGGAATAGAGCGCGCTTGGTGGTCTGATCAAGCGGTGCGGATTTGATTCGATGTGTGCCGTGTGCGGGTGGGAGCAGAGTCGCTCTTGGGCCTCGTTCGTAGTGTACTCGTGTCAACATTCGCCATTCGGAAGTGAATCAGAAACGGGTGACGATGAGGGCTGTTACGGATTTGTTTTTTTATGTGTGTTTACATTTGATCTTTGTGGAAGTTTGCAAAAACGCGTAAAATGTGTACGGTTGGAATATGATTTGGCTTAAATATTTTGTTATTTCAGAATTCCATGAGTTAAAAGCTTTCTGAGAGCATGATGTTAAATTGCTAATGTTGTATATGGAGAGCAGCATTGTAACTCTTATTTTTGTTGACCCTTAGTTAATTACTCTGAATGCAACGATGTATTGATGTATATAGTTGTATGTGTGGCCTTGAAGAGTTTAGGTAACTCTCGTTAGATGATTCACTTCCTATGTTATAATTCCCCTGATATGGGCTTATCTAAACGATTTTGATATTTGATTTTGATTAACTGGAAACGTTGTGTTGTTTTTCATCAGACTTCCATTGAATCTTCTGTTTCTAATCATTCATAGTGCAGAAGACTGGATTTAGAAAATCCTTTTCACATGAGGATGCTGATAACTTCCTGGGATGAAATTTCATTACATAGAAATATTGTTGGGCTGGTTTTTAATTGAATATATTATATAGGCCAATATGACTTTTGCTACCAATCATAACTTTTATTGTTACTACTTTTATCAGCGGCATGGATTGGATGGTCAAATGTTGAATATTGCGATTAGATCTGCTAGCACTAGTGTTGCACAGAGGTCATCAGGTGGCTTCTGGAGCTGGCTGACAGGTGCACGATCAAATGCATTACCTCCTCCAGATTTTACACTTCCAGGGGTCACCATTCCCCCTCCGCTACCTGACTTTGTGGAGCCTGCTAAGACAAGAATCACAACACTTTCAAATGGTGTAAAAATTGCTTCTGAGACAACTGCAGTATGTTATCCTCATTTTTATGATTTAGCTACTTCATGCATGTTTTTGTGGGCACTCAGCAATGCTTTTTTGCTTTACAGGGACCATCTTGTTCTGTTGGAGTATATGTCAATTGTGGTTCTGTACATGAAACACCTGAAACACTAGGTGTTACTCAGCTGTTGAAGAAGATGGCCTTTACAACCACTACAAACAGGAGCCATTTACGTGTTGTGCGTGAAATTGAGGCAGTTGGTGGCAGTGTCAAAGCATCTGCTAACCGCGAGATGACGAGCTACAATTATGCAACCCTGAAGACTTACATGCCTGAAATGGTTGAGGTGCTTATTGATTGTGTACGCAATCCTGCCTTTCTTGATTGGGAAGTCAAGGAACAGGTATTTCATCGTAATGTCATGCCTATCCATGTCTGTGATATAGATTAGCATGTTATTGTTGCTGACTTACTTTTCTTTATAGATATTGAAACTGAAGGCAGAGCTTGCAGAAGCTTCAAGTAACCCTGAAACTTTTCTTTTGGAGGCTCTTCATTCTACTGGTTATTCTGGCGCTTTGGCAAACCCTCTGATTGCCTCTGAATCCTCGGTTGGCCGATTGAATACAGCAGTCCTAGAAGACTTCTTAGCCGTGAGTCTCATGTCCAAAGTTCTTGTATTTTATCTATTTATTGCTGTTAACATGCAGTTGATTATTGATGTCAGGAGAACTACACTGCTCCTCGAATTGTTCTAGCTGCAACAGGTGTTGATCATGATGAATTGGTATCTATTGCTGTACCACTTCTGTCTGACATGCCCAGTGTAACTGGACCATCAAAGCCAAAGTCTACCTATGTTGGTGGTGAATATAGACGAACTGCTGATTCATTGGTAAGCTTTATTTAAGACATTTATAAAGTCTTTTGTGTCATCTCTTCTGTTATCAGATTCTCTCTTATTTTGGATTTCTTTTGAAAAACAGAACACAGATGTTGCTTTGGCATTTGAGGTCCCTGGTGGGTGGCTCAAAGAAAAGGAGTTCGTAACAGTATCTGTTCTACAGGTTCAACAACTATTGAGGGATTAACATTTACAATTTTTTATCAATATAACACTTCAATCGTTTAGCTAAGCAAGGGTCCATCTGTTTACTTTTTTAACAGACCCTTCTTGGTGGTGGCGGCACATTTTCCTGGGGGAGACATGGAAAAGGCTTGCATTCACGTCTAAGTAAGTTGGTCTATAGGCATTTGGGTTGTATTTGGAGAAGGAAACTTCATGCCAATTTTCAACTATTCAATTATTTGACTAGCTGAGAGCCCAAGTAGTTTTTGCTCATAAATATATATTCTTTTGTGAAGTTCTCACAAGAAAAAAACATTGTAAAATATGTAGTTCAACTTTTAGTCCACTATTTTTTATGGTAAACATGATGACTATTAGTGTGCAGTGTCCTGTCGAAACACTGAAAATTTAGTATGATCCCAAATCTAATTGCACACAAATCACAAATATTCTCTTTTTTTTGCATACTCCTTATACTATATTGCCAGTTTGCTACCATAGTGTGACGTGTTAAAATTTAATTCCTCTGATGGAGGCAGTCAAGGTCTACATATTTGAGTTTAGGTTTGTTTTATATCATTTGTAGGATCATGCTTGTGCCTGAATTTGTGTATTGCTTGGTGCAGATCATCTCTCAAGTGAATTTGACCAGATTAAATCGATAGCTGCTTTCAAGGATGTTCACAGTAACACTGGCATTTTTGGAATTCATACATCTACCGTAAGTACTTTTTTGAGTATCCTTTGATGTGGAAAGATATTTTTTAAAATGATGTATATCTGTTGGATGGGAAGAGGGAACGCAAGAGAAAAACCTGGAGGTCTCTCACTTAGAAACACACACAAACACAACACACGCACATGCCAGGCCACCCAGCAGGCCTAGCTTGAAGGGGTTGTTTACTCCCAAGGCAGCTTAAGAAGTGCAGGCTAAACCCCAGAGTCTCGTAGTTTGGTTTTTAGATCTGTACTGTAATGACTAATGAGTGTACCATTTCAATACCAGGATGCAGCATTTGTTCCAAAGGCTATCGATTTGGTGACCAGAGAGCTCACTTCTCTTGCCACTCCTGGACAAGGTATTAACTCATATTGGCTCATCATTTAGCAGTTATTTCTTCGTTTTCCTGAAACTTCACTTTTAATTTCAGTGGACCAAACTCAACTTGATCGTGCTAAAGCAACAGCTAAATCAGCAATCTTGATGAACCTGGAATCTCAGGTACGTATGCATACTTCATATATTACTGCATTTCTGGTTTGCTCTACTCCTAAGAATTGAAATTGGCAGGTATCAGCATCTGAAGATATGGGACGCCAAGTATTGGCCTTTGGTGAAAGGTGCGGCATTTATTCTATTGTATTTCTGGACCTTAAAGTTTTTCCTGTTGCCTTTATCTCTATTCTGCCCTGACTCCAAACGAGTGTATTATTACTAACTTGAGGAAATACATAAGTTTAATATGCGCTCTAGATTTTATAGAATTAGAGATCTGGAAGGGTTAGATGGACTATGCCATTTGACTGGTCTGTGGAATTAGGACAAATATAAGGTTAGAGGCTAGCAATAGCAAAGCTATTTCTAAACAAATAGTTGCTCTCCTTATCCATATAGATCACCTTTATATGTTGGAGGCGACTCATTCTCTGAAAGACAATATATAATACAACATAACTGGAAAGAATAGGTTTTTGCACGTGATCAATCCTTTCATTATCATTCTACGGCATTCGCAGTAATTACTGAAATTACTGCTCGCGAGTTAGAACTTGGAACACCCACTACTGCCCCTTCATTACCTTTCTTGTTGTCATCATTGTACTTGCTTCTGCTATATGATCTCTGTATGGGTATTTATTTCTTATGTGCTGCTATTTAAGACAAGTTTTTTACATGCATAACCAACTGATGGAGTTCGTATACAGTTAATCTATCCAATTTTAAAAGGGGCAGTTATTTCCAAATTCAAACCTTGCAAATTTTAGCCAACAATTTGTGATGTTATATGCATGCTTCCCCATGAATTTATGTTTCAAAGCCTTCTGTGCTCTCATAGGATATAGGAATTGTAGGTCTTGTGTAAACTTATTTTGTTGACCATAGCAAGTCAAGCTTAACTTTGTAAAACTGGATGGAGAGAGTATATACTATGACAGAGTAGAATGAACTCAGAACATGGCGTTTATTATTCTTGTATCTTTGGATGTAGTCTAATATATGGTGCACACCAATCTATCTACGGCCTAATTTCTGTTGCATAAAACTTTGCAGGAAACCTGCTGAGCACCTTCTCAAGGTTGTTGATGGTGTTACTCCGAAAGACATTACAGCCCTTGCTGAGAAGATCATATCATCGCCACTAACAATGGCATCTCATGGAAACGGTTAGCTCATATTTTCCATATATAGTCTACCATGTGTACAGATTATAATATCATTTGCAATGTTCTAACTCTTGCCCTTTTTAATGCAGTTCTGAATGTTCCAACTTATGATTCAGTCAGTGGCAAGTTCCACTCGAAATGAGTAGTAATTGGGCCTTTGTTTTCCTCTCCTGGAGAAGTTTTAACTGTTGATAGTTTTTCCTCAGGCCATTCATCGGCAAGTTTCAGAAAAAAATAAGTTTCTTCATACAATTTTGATCATTAACTCTTGGATGATTCGGAATACCATATGTTACCGTTATGCGAAACATATGTCCACTTGAGTTGGATTTTTCTTATACTGTTCTCATCAGTTTTATGGGACTGTAAATTTTAGTCAACTCTGGGTCCTCTTTCTGTGGCAGCCAGGGCCTTAAGGGTGTACAAAATACCTACCAGTCTATTTTATGCTTAATTTTTTTTTACATGAATGTTGAAACAACACGTGAATAATATTCTACTCCTGCGTGACAGTGAAGCTCTGCTGGAGATGCCTCCAATCCAAATCGAACTGCTATGAGCCATCCCATTCCCGCAATTCCATCCTCATTTTGCATGTTGTTTGGCTTGTATTTCAACATCGGCCCGTCAATTTCCGCATGTTTGGTTTTTCATGTATGAATTCAAGGAAACCGAGCTGATGGAAGATTGAAAGGGGGCAAAGAGCATGTAGAGGCAGGTAAGTATTCAGAGTATCTACCGTACTCAAATGGAGGTCTTTTTTTCAATTTTTTTAATATTATAATATTTATTTCTAACATCTTAAAACTTATTTTGAAATACACGCCTTTTTGTCACACCAATGCTGCCTAGTGTGGTAGGCTAGCATTGTCACGCTTGCTACACTAGTTTAACAGGCATGTACAAATGGGTGCAGTTTTGAAATAATTTTTGGAACGGATTAATTTTTAAAAATATATTTATAAGGTTTTAAAAATTAAAATTAGAAATCCAAATGCGGCATGAGACGGATCTGTCATGTAGGTAGGTGAGCTCCCGAGCTAAGTGGAAAAAAAAAGAGAATGGCTGACAATTAGCAGGCGAAATTTCGGAGAAGGTGTCTTGGTGGGAAGTAGCGAAGTGAAGTGACACATCCGATCCTTGACTCGTGGGCCGTGTTTGACCATGAGCTGGCCCATGGGATTGGAAGCTCCTGATTCACCGAGTCGCCGCCGTTTCTGACTCCGATCTCCCAGCCGGCGGCTGGAGCCGTATACCGAGGGGGGCGGAAAGGGTAGCGAGATCTCGCTGCGACACGTGCGCACCACAACAACCAAACCTCGACGTCTCCGTCCTTCGTGTTAACTACCCAACCACCGGAAGGCGCCCGCGTTTCTCCGCGACCGCTCTCTTTGCCGGCCTTCTCCCTTTTCGCTCGAGTCAAGGTTATCACAGACCTAAAGCTTGCTGATACACAAGCACGCTTATGCTACCTCCGTTTTTTTTAATATTATTTTGGACTTAAGAATGATTGATTTTATTCGTTTCGTTCGAAATTTTATGGAAATATATAAAAGAGTAAATTATGTTCGTGGTATATCAACTTAGGCCGTGTTTGGCGTGAAGGGATAAGGTAACTTATTAGTAATAGATTAGTATATGATTAATTAATTATTAATTATTTAAAAATAATAATAAATAGATTAATATGATTTTTTTAAATAACTTTCCTATAGAAAATTTTATAAAAAATACACAGTTTAGTAGTTCGGGAAGCGTACGCGCGGAAAAAGAGGAGATAAGATAACTAACTTGCATCACCGAACGCGGCCTTAGTAGATATGTGCAACATGATTCTTCTAGATTAAATTCAAGACTATAGAGTAGTAAGCACCTGCACCCACTTGTTGTACTTTAATGTTCAATTATCAAATTCTTATACTATATTTGCACTGACATGCCAAGTTTTTGTGTAATGAGTACAATTTACTCAATATAAAAACGCAAGGCATGCTTAAAGTACTTGATTAAAATACTTTTAATGATAAAACAAATCACAACAGAATAGTTAATAATCATGTTTTACTAAATGAACAATCAAATGTGATTCCAAAAACTAACTTCGTTAAGTGTTAAAAATGGAGTGAGCATATGTATTTGCTGATAACTTCTTTTCTCAAGTCACCACGGTACATTTTTTAGAGAACTTGCCACACTTTCACCCACATCATTTCACTTATGTTTATAAGCTAAAATTTTATTTTTGAACATTAAATTTAAAGTTAATTTTAGGTTTTTTATAGTAGTTTATTTTTCGACATTTGTTTTTAGATCGTTATGAGCACATATATAAAAAATTTATTCATAAATTATTTTTTAAATATAGTGTTTCATTTTTTTCAGGAAAAAAAAGAAGAATGGGACTTTTTTTTTTGGTTCGTCCTGGAAGGTTGGAATGCCAGAGTGGTGTATTACTTCCTTTTTTTTTTAATGTTCCAATGAACGAAACTGCGCACGAACTAACGGCTCGCCAGTTACTAACAAATGGGAAACGAGCAAGCTTTTAGGCTTTAATTTCCATGGTGCTGCATCCTCTAATAGACTTCTTGAGTTGTATTCCCATAATCAGTGACGCCGCTCGCTGATGTTCATAGTTAAGATTTAGTAATACAGTAGTACTATATGTCTTGTTCTTTGAAACAAATACGTCAAAGAATGTCGCGGCCGCCTGTGCATCGGTTAATCCCACTACATCATCAAGCCATAAAAATGTCAACTAGCAACCTTGATAAAAATGTCAAATAGTACCTACACCAATTAATGGAGGTTGCATACTTTACATGGCAAGTACGAATCTGTAACAAGCATCTTTGTTTTGTTTTTCTTTCTAAGCGACGAACAAGAAGAATTTGGAGTTGGCACCCAAATAATTATATGAACGCAACGGCGGTGTTTATTCACGTCCACTAAACGACATATTTATAAACGAAAAATAATTTATAAAAAAATATATATGTATTTAGCGATATGGAAGGCTAGATTAAAAATAAAATTGAGTAAAAACCCTAAAATCAACTCCAAATTTAAGGTTAAAGTTTAAATTTTAGCTTATAAACATAAGCAAAATGAAAAAGATGGTAGTGTAACTATTTATATTATATGATACCCCGCGCTTTACTGCGGGATAATAAATAAATAAATGTTAAATATGTTAAAATGAAGGATGAGTATACATTGAAATATTGTGAAAATGATATAGAAGATAATAATTTGATATGCTTGGATATTAATCTTTAGAATCTAATAAATTATAGATAATGTAGATGAACTTTAAATATAATAGTTACTAGTGTATTATGACATGTTTATATATCGAGCTTTATAGCCAGTTGATAAGAAGAAAAAATTGATTTATCCAGGGACTACAATTATAGAATCTTCAAAAGAAAATAAAAAAAAATGCTTGCATCATTTGACAGAGCCAATTGGACGAAAGAAAGTCTAAACATCGCTTCATCAAAGTAGAAAAACATTTTTCAATGTCCCATTATGTTGCTTGATGACCTCCATGAGGTGACATTTTGAGCTATTGAAACACATCTTGTGTAGGTGCTATGTTCAGGGATGTAACTTTCATCACTGCATCAGCTATTTGGCATCATCATGTAGTTAATTAATTTATACCTATATAGATCAAACCTTTAACCATCACCAATGCAAAGAGATCAAGATGAGACAGAGGAGGAGGTAGGTCATGAGCTCATCAAATGCATCTGAAGATAATACCTGTGTTAGATAAAACCTAATGCATTCAGACATCACAGGTTACTAATTGGAGCTAGCCTGCTGCCTTGCAACTTGCAAGCTGGTTCTTGTTTCTTCCACTTGACTTGATATAGTTTAATAGTTTTATCCCCTCCAATACAAACGGGTAAGCTTGATCCGTTAATTTAACCTGGCAAATCTGGGAATCTCCCAAGCAGTTACAAGTTACAAAGCAGTTGGGTGTTTCTTGGTTAAAATGGAAACTCATCATGTGTAGAGTAGTTAATTACTAGCTACTACTGGCTGGCTTTCTGCAATGTATATATGAGATTGTTGCAGAAGGGTTCGTGAGATGAAATATAAAATTGAAACAATCATTTCCTGCTTAACTACAGTTTTTTTTTTTGATTCCTAGTAGTCGCTAAATTAGTTGTCTGTTTTTGTTGTACATTTGTACAGCTTGAACTCAGCCAAAGAAATCAATTGACAAACTTGACTTCGCTACCAATCAATAGTTCTTTTCATTTTCTTGCATTAAGTTATCTCTTTGTTTGATGTAGAAGGAGCATTTGAATCTCTTCACTTGATAATTTGATGCCACTGGTATGTGTCGTTTTCATGAGAGAACTGCAGAGGATGAATGGACGACAAGTTTTTGGAGATGATGGTCCCATCATAAATCTTTTTTTTCTCCACTGAACAAAATGAGAAGATTGTGTGGTATTTTGTAGATAATAAATCACAGAAAGTATTACATCACCGATACCGTTTCTAGTATATATATGTTGAGTAGAATATTTTCTGTTTTCCTATATGTTGAGCTATATGAGTTCTGTTTCTGTTCTATGGAAGAAGAGCCTTAAGGTATTGATTTATACTGATCTACACGTATTACTCTACAAATTACAATCTTCATCTTGACCTTTTGATTGGAAAGTGAAGGTCCTGATTACTGTTGAGTTATGATCCAAATCCCTAGTATGAGAGACCGATTTCGATGGAACGGAGCGGAGGTCCGTTGCCGGGAGGCTTGGGCCGGAGCGAAGTGAAGGCGAATGTCGGCCCAATGAGCCGTGTGGCGTTGTAACCTCATCTCGAAATAGTGAAGATATTTTGCTGGCTGGCGTCCGTGGTTTTTTCTCACCTACTTTGGGAGTGTTTTTCACGTTAAATCCCGTGTCTTCTGTGATTGATCTACTGTGTTCATTGTTTTTGTCTGTCGTTATTCTAACAATTACATGATTGATCTAGACATTATTCAATATGAAAGTGGGTATAAGCTAGTAACCAAATCCAATTAACCCTCAAATGACCTAAAATCCACACTCTGGCCTCAGATTTATGCTCACAATGGCAATTGAAAATGAGAATAATGCATCCCAATGAGAAGAAGATAAGAGAAGATCGATTCGGATTTGACAAAACAAGGAGGAGAACCTTAATATGCTGCCATTACAATAATGACACTTTACTTTTCTTTCGCTAAGGTCACCTTATGGCATACTATCTCCTATTTAAAAGACAACTTTTTCAATGGTCTAGCTATTAGCAATTAACTCATAGTACAAATAACCCCATAAGTCATTTTCACTTGACATTAAAATATATGCAAGAGACTATCTCTTGATTAAGAGATAGCTTTTATTTTCTTCTATTAAAAATTATATAGTATATAGGTTATAGATACTTGTTGGAGGTGCTCTAAAAAAAAGTTTAGAATAATGATCACCATCCCTAAACCTCTCACAGGTCACAGCCAAACATCCAATCAGGATCACACAGGTGCACAGATGCACAAGCATCTCCATGGAATCATCCTCCTGTCACCACCCAAAACCACTCGCTTTGGTAGCCTATCAGATCTGCCTGCTGGCTATGCTTATCAGGTACCATGTGAGAGGTTATCAAGGCAACCAGCACCCTGATTTTGACCCTAATCCACCATAAACTAACCAATGATACTACTTTTTAATTAGTTTGCTGATCAAAGCTTTGTGCTTTGTTTGCTTAGAGAGAGATGGAGAAGAAAAGAAATATGTGGGCGGTTGAGGAAGCCAAGACGGATCGCACATAGTGTTGCAAATAAAAATTGTGCGAGTCCACATGGATGCGACCGAATAAAAAGAGCATGGTCGGCCGGCCGACCTGGCCATGGAGTCTTTCATCTACGCTCCTCGTGTACTAAGCTAGCTGCTGAATTACTCGAGTAATTGCATCTGATTTCGGTGTATTTTACTAGTAGTAAATTTAATCCACACCGTTGATCTATTTTTATTAGACGGTTGTGATTGAATTATACTATCAACAATATTAAGTGTAATAGAAATTTAAAGAGTTAATATCATCCTCTTTATTGTGATATTTGTTGAAAAAATAAAATTACAAATACTGCTAATCAAGTAATTAATAAAGTAAAAAATACTCTTTTTAATCAATGACTAAAATTAATTTTACTTGTACTATAATATTGTTCGTAAATATATCGGAAAGTTGTCCTTTTTGTTAAAGATGTCATGGATGTATCATTTGGACAGGTGAACTGGTTCAGAGAGTATATGCAGGCTCGCTTCGTTTCGCTCATATAACAGCTTATAAGTTAAAATTTAAAATTTAATATTAGATTTGATAGTATGGTTTTCTCATTGTCATTTGTTTTACACTATTTTCTTTTGAATCGTTATGAATATGTTGAATTTTTGTTACCAAATAGACCGTTTCTTTTTTTTTTCTTTCAAAAAAACAAAACGATCGGAGCCTTTTTGTTCTTTATGAGAAAAAATACTACGTTGCAATTGATTGAACGTGATACATTTAATCTGAATCTTTAGCTCCCCAGATCATTTGCAAAATATATAACACTAGCACGCTTTCCTGTTCAGATTTGATTAAGCTTACTAAAAAAAATAGCAGCATCCGCTAATTTGCTAATTTGATGTCGTATGTGTTGCTAAACTTAGTTAAACTCAAAAAAAAAATTGATTTATGGTAATTTTTTATTATAATATAGAATTTGAGAAATTGCAATTTTTAGAAAACGACGATTAATTTGCAGTGCCAAACTAGTATGGGCTCCATGCCCGAAACATGCACAAATATGCACAAATTTAGGTGGTGTTTAGTTTACAAAATAATTTTGCAAAAACATCCCATTAAGTTTTCGGATACATATTTGAAGTATTAGACACAGTTTAATTACAAAACAAATTTTAGATTTCGGCCAGAAACCGTGAGACGAAACTTTTGAGTCTAATTAATCCGTCATTAGCACATGTTGGTTACTGTAGCACTTATAGCTAATCACTTTCTAATTAGGCTCAAAAGATTCGTTTCACGATTTCCCCCGTAACTATGTAATTAATTTTAATGTTCACGTATATTTAATGCTTTATTTAAATGTTTAAAGATTCGATGTGATGTTTTTAGAAAAAAATTTGTGAACTAAACGGGTCTTAGTTTCAGGAGATCAACCCCAACATGGTAACATGCATATTAATTTGTGCCTTGGAGGTGAAGATGTATGTGGTGTCAGCGTTCATAATGTGCGTGTATTGGGTGAGGGGGCAACTATAATCTAAATTAGTTAATTAACCACTGATTAAGACCAAGCAAATATCCCGTTGACATTGTCCGTACGTTATGCTTGATTCCTGTTCTTTCCAGCATATGGTTTGTTTATTTGTCTACAAAATGTGCAATTGATATTGCTAATCGCCTTCCTCATGTCTTCGAGAACAAGATCATTTAATATATACTTCATGTTTTTTTTTCCGTTAGACACATTTTGTTACAAAATCTATGTATATTCTTTTATAAGAAACAATGGTGATCGACGGAGAGCGATAAGTTTGTTACCATCCTTCATCAACTCCCTAAAATTATGATGTATTGGATCATTTCTCCAATCTAAACTTCTGATTAACTATAGAAGTCACGAATATACTATTGGCCCTCTTCTTTTACCCAAGTTAACTAACCCCGATTATCTTAGTATCGTTATGTTTTTTTTAATGACGGGTATTTTTATATTGGTCCTAGAGTAATGTTTGCTTGTGATCCGAGAGGATGAGCAGGCAACGGCCACGTGTGTGGCGCCCAAGGGCACGCGGCAGGATGATCACTGTGCTAACGCCCAGGTGTCATATAGGCTGGAATAGTAACGCTGCATTAACTTTTACTGGCAAGGTGATTGATCGTATGATTTATTTATAAAAAAACAAACAACATACTAATAAATAAAAATAATATTTAATAAATATATTTTATATACGGGTTTTAGTGATATAAATGTTAAGAATAGAAAATAAATTAGCCTTAAAATCTACTCTAAGTTTTAAGTTAAACAATTTAAATTTGACTTATAAAAATAATGAAAAGCAAAACGATGGACGGAAGATCTCTCGTTCTGTTTTCTTAATAACCATTCTTTGTTTTCTTTTTAATTTTACGAGGATTTGTCAATCATCAGCCAATGGCAGCCTCAGAAAAGGGAAAAGGTAATCAAGAGCGACCAGAATCAAGATTAGCCACATAAACAAAATGATTACCACGGTTGGTCCCCAGGGATGTCCAAATCAGAAGATTGGAGGGAGCAGATCAAAAGAGTGGAGAGGAAAAAAAAAAAGAAACAAAAAAGAAATGGTCGAAGCTGCATGCATGATCTGCATCAACTCACTGTTCATCCTCTGCCGCTTCTGTAGCATTCTCTAGAAACTACTGTATTAAACACTTTTTTTCCAGCCTTTTTATCTGGTATAGAAATTTGATGGTGCTTTTTTTCCAAAGTCTTTTTTTCTCTCGTTCTATTTTCCGATGAGTTGAATGCATCCCGTGCACCGCCATTTTTTACTTTCTCTCTCTAGCAGCTGGTGACGTTTCTACGTGACACGTCATGGAACTTTTTTTCTGTTGTATCGCACCTGGATTTGGCCTGAAATTTCATGTGATTGCCATCCAATGTGTGGGTCAAATGACTCTTCTCTCCTGTTCGTAGCAGCAGGCCAAGTGGCATGGACCCAAAGACAATTTTGTGCTAGTTTCCATGGATGCCCCTGCAGCCTGCCTATTCTCTCTGTGGCATTTTTTTTTCTTTCAAAAATAACTGATGATATTAGTGAGGTTCGGATTTAAACTCCATTTCTTTTTATTTTCTCGAGTAATATGAATACTTGAAATATGTTATTTTATTGATGTATATAGTCTAATATAACCATCCTGATGCATTATAATACGATCATTTGGGGTAATTTACCAAGAACAGAGTAGATGAGTATTTTGAACTAACCAACGTCGCACAAATAAAATGGGAGGGAATAATGTTTTTCTCCTACTATAATCATGCCGAATAAGCATTTGCTATTTCAAGCTATAATAATCAAATGGCAACCATGTTATTTAGGCAATCCAAATTTAAAGTGAGTAGTGTAATGAGAATGAGAGAGCATGCAGGAATTGTTTGCTAAGAAAAACAACGTAGGGCAATGCCAAAATTATTTGATTAATTTTGAGGTAAATATGTTATAAATCTTCCTGGTGGGAGCGATGTTTTGTGAATTAAACCTCAATACTATGCTTTGTTGACTCATTATAAGACTCATGAAATAAATAGTCCCACAAATTAAGCAAACGATTTTAGATGCTAGCTACAAGTTTTTCAGAAAATAGGAGTTCCAAACAAAAATATTATTGATACGTTTGTCCACATGGCTTTCTTTTGTGACATGTAAACTGCACACCTTAGAGAACATGTATTGTGATCTTTTGGTTGAAAGAGAAAAGGTAAAATATTATTTTATTTCTTAATATTTATCTGATAGTATAAATGAAATAAATTAAAAATTAAAAATCTATTACGGTATACTTTTACATAAAACTTATTAAAAATTATATATGTTTAATATTTTAGACCAATCTGACCAAAACAACACAACCATTGGGCATGTTTGCATAAAAGATATGAGCCAAACTTTTTTTTTAATACACATTTCCCGAACTGCTAAACAATGTATCTTTTAATATATATATATATATATATATATATATATATATATAAGTTGTTTAAGAAATAGATTAATCAATTTATCGATTTACATAAAGTGATACTCAATTAATTATATTTTAATGATTTTCTTTGTTTTACATGTGGCTATTAGAGCATCCCAACAGCTCATCTAAATTTAGTCATTCGTATCTTCATTTGGATGATTATCTAAAATAGTTTTATTCTTCATATCTCTTTATACTCCACCAAATCATCTATACGGCATTCTTCATATTTTTTTGGAGGATGGAGAAATATCATCCATATATTTCTAATATTAATGACCTCTAAAAATAGATGATATAATAACCGTTCTGTTAAAGCATAATTTATAGTATTTATTTTTATTTTTAGAAGAGATGATAGAATACAAGAGCAGCATGAGCGATCGAGCCCAATGCCCGTTCTCTTGCTCTCCAAATATGCCCAGAATATTCCATTTCTTCCTCCGCAAACTACAAGCACAATTTACGAAATGGCAAAATCGTCAATAAACGGAAACCCCGGGCCTTCATACGAACTCCCCAGTCCCAACGAACCTTCTTCCTCTCCTCCCTCGCCGTCGCCGTCGTCAAAGCGCGGAGCTTTTAACGGCGGCGCTCGAATCCGATATATAGTAACCCCTCCCGCGGCTTCCCCAAACACCAAGAGGAAAACCCGCCCCGATTGATTAGCCGCGAATATTTTCGCGATTAAGCTTTTCTTCTTCTTGTTCCTAATCGCGGACACGAGACTTCGCTTTGTGTTTGCCACTCCAATTGTTTTTTTTTTATCGTTTTCCTTTTTTGGGTTAACGGATAAGCGCCGCCCCCTCCTCGTCGTCGTCGCATGGAAGCCGTCGGCGTCGCTCCGGCCCCCGCCGCGGTGGTGCCGGAGAGGAAGCTGCTGGACCTGAAGGAGTCCCTGAGGGCGTCTCCCGCGCCGCCGGCGCCGTCGGTGGCGGCCAAGTGGGCGGCGAAGAAGAAGCTCGTCGGCGGCGACGGCGGGTACGTGCTCGAGGACGTGCCCCATCTCGCGGACTACCTGCCCGAGCTTCCGGTGCGTGCAATTGCCCCCCGTGCCTCTTCTTGGGGTGTCTCGCGGTTAACTGGTGGTTGATCCCAAGGTTAAAGTTCTTGGCTTTCTTGGGGTTTTTTATGCGGTTTTATTTGAGTTCTCCGGCAAAGATTGGTTCTTTCTCCGCTCTTTTTGGGATCCACATGTCCTATGTTTGGTTCAGGACATGCAGTTCTAGTTTTGATTTGAGTCATCTAATACTCATTTCACTCCCTGGTGAAAGTGATTTAACTCTAAAATTTTACTCAGTCCGATAAGTCTGAAGCAAATGGTCTTATGGTCACCGGTAAAGTTTGAAGCAAAGGGAGATCAATCTCTTAAAAGGACACTGAAATTTCAGTTTCTGTGGGCGATATGGCTGTTGATTAGTAGCAGTATCATTTTGACCCCATTTCTTGAAGCAACTGCTCACCTGTTGCTGTTGCTGATATGCAGACCTACCCGAATCCTCTGCAAGACAACCCGGCGTATTCAGTCGTCAAGTAAGAATTCTCCTCGTCTCCTGCTCTAAATTAATTCCATTTGATCCATCGAATTCCATAGTCCAACCACGCATGGTCCCAAAGCTTACCTTTCTTGCCACCACGTGTGCTTCTCGCAGGCAGTACTTCGTCAACACAGACGACACCGTCACGCAAAAGGTGAGGCTTCTTGTTTTCTTGAGAAGAAGGATTAGTGTAATTTGGTTGGAGAGTGATCGATTTGACTGAGCTAATTAACTTGTGTGGTGTTGCTGCTTGCAGATTGTTGTTCATAAGACCAGTGCGAGGGGCACCCATTTCCGGCGAGCTGGGCCGCGGCAGAGGGTGTACTTCCAGTCCGATGAGGTCAACGCCGCCATTGTCACCTGCGGTGGCCTCTGCCCTGGACTCAACACTGTTATCCGCGAGCTTGTGTGCGGGTTGTATGATATGTATGGCGTCACCAGCGTTGTCGGCATAGAGGTGAGAACTTGGTTCTCATTTTGTCATGCCTTCGTGTTGCTTACTGCATTGTTACGATGCCAACGATGTTTTAGGTACCAATTGATTTGTACATTTTAGAATATCAGAAATGTCATCAGGGAAAAATCATCTGACAACACAATACTGAAAGTGACACAAGTATTTTTAGCTGGCACTTGGGCGCCATTAACAATGATGCTACATGCTGTTTGTCTGTAAATAGTGATAGTAACCAGCTGCTGCGATCATTCTGTTTTTGTTTCATTTACTTAATTCTGATGTGCATGTGTAGGGTGGATACAAGGGTTTCTATTCCAGAAACACCATCTCACTGACACCGAAATCGGTGAATGACATCCACAAGAGAGGAGGGACTATCCTTGGAACCTCAAGAGGTGGCCATGACACCAGCAAAATTGTTGACAGTATTAAGGATCGTAATATTAACCAGGTTTATATTATTGGAGGTGATGGTACGCAGAAAGGTGCTTCTGTTATTTATGAGGTAACTAAAATAGGCTGATAATGTTGTAATTGTTTGTGAGATGCCCAACACTATGTATAACACTAAGCTGCTGAAAATGATCTCAGGAGGTTCGGAGGCGAGGCCTAAAGTGTTCTGTGGTTGGTGTCCCAAAGACCATAGATAACGACATTGCGGTACTTTCTTCTTTCCATCACACCTGAGTTTAGAATAGGGGCATGTTTTCTTCATACTGGTTGTTAAGATTGATTTTGAATTGTTTGCACAGGTGATTGACAAATCCTTTGGATTTGACACTGCTGTGGAAGAGGCTCAGAGGGCCATCAATGCTGCTCATGTTGAGGCTGAGAGTGGAGAGAATGGCATTGGTCTTGTGAAGCTAATGGGACGCAACAGTGGTATGTACCTCCCTAATATGATTTTCTGAACTTGCCCCACATATTCTGCAGAAATGTTCGCTAAGGACCTTTAAAATTCAATGCTACAGGGTTCATCGCAATGTATGCTACTCTGGCTAGTCGCGATGTGGTATGTGTTAATCATTCTGTTTGTTTGTTACATTGACCAACTTATGGTTAAATGCTGAATTATATGGCTGATCTACTTTTTACTTCAGGATTGTTGCTTAATCCCAGAGTCTCCATTCTATCTGGAAGGAAAGGGTGGGCTCCTTGAGTTCATCGAGAAGCGGCTCAAGGACAATGGTCATATGGTCATTGTGGTGGCTGAAGGTGCTGGCCAAGATCTCATTGCCAAAAGCATGAATCTTGTGGACACTCGAGATGCTTCTGGAAATAAGCTACTTCTGGATGTTGGCCTTTGGCTCTCCCAGAAGATCAAGGTCAGATTCTGGTCCAAGCCTCGTTTCTTTTTCATAGTGGGGACAGCAATGATCTTTGCTTATGACTCATTCAAGTAAATTATATAAAAAAAACTGATAATTCCTCAACTACAATAAATTCCTTTTATCACAACAGATGTAAAACAAAGCCTTTATTGAATTATTAGTAAAATTAGTATTATGTTATGTTCTCATATTTGATCGATACCATAAAAACTGGAAGAATCAAAGAACAATTATGTCCCCTGATCTCGTTCGGAGTGCTGAATCATTTGCCTTTCTTCGTCACACAGGATCATTTCAAGAAGAAGCGCAACTTCCCTATTACTCTCAAGTACATCGACCCGACGTACATGATCCGTGCCGTCAGGTCTAACGCATCCGACAACGTCTACTGCACCCTGCTAGCTCACAGCGCCCTCCATGGCGCCATGGCAGGGTACACCGGCTTCACCGTCGCGCCAGTCAATGGCAGACATGCCTACATCCCGTTCTATGTAAGTCCAGGACACTGATCGATCTTTTGTTCGGTTCAGTTCTGCATATCACAGATATCACCATTTCCTGAAAATTCTGCACTCTTATCTTTTCACTTCTGCTTATGCGTATAAGCAAAAATTGAATTTTCAACATTAAATTTGGATTTGATTTTGGAGTTTTTTCATCGTAGTTTGTTTCCCTAAGAACGAATATAAAAGCTGTGTTGCAATATGTCATTTGGCCAAACAAACGCCCTCTGGACACTGAGACTTCTGCAAACCCTGCAGAGAATCACTGAGAAGCAGAACAAGGTGGTGATCACGGACAGGATGTGGGCGAGGGTGCTGTCGTCGACGAACCAGCCATGCTTCCTGAGCCACGAGGACGTCGAGCACCTCAAGCACGACGACGACGAGCACCACCTGCACAACACGCAGCTCCTCGAGGGCGAGAGCTCGCCGGTGAAGGAGAAGGACTCGTCCAAGTGCAACGGGACAGCACCGGCAGTGTGAGGGGCACCAAAAATATGTATACGTTATTATTATTAAGCGTATAATTGTAGCTATTTTTCTCGGTTCTCTTTTTTAATCTTTTTTACCCTTTATGAAATGACGTTGCGAAGAGGGATACTATAAAAGGATTACCGTGTAATATATATATATATATATATAGTAAGGATATGGGTTGGTTTTGTAGTGAATTTCGATTGTTGATCTTGTGGTTTGAGCTTAGGATGCCAACCAATTCTCATCCGAAACAGATATAAATTAGCTTGAGACTAAATTTTAAGCGTAAATTTTTTCTACCTTCGTATTAAGTTAATCAGATTACGTTAGTGTGACTTGTGTAGATACCAGAGTCAAAGTTGCAATCCTCTCAAGGGTTATTCCAAAACTAGATCAGATATATTGACTAACTGGAGTGCTGTCCAATAAGAGACCCAATTAGTACAATTAAGTACAGGGCGTCGCACACAACAGAAGAAGGCCACAACACGTTGAGCATAGACAACAGCTTCAAATCTTCATCGAGGAGATCTGAAGCTTGAGCACGTTGTCACAGTAACTACAGGCGCAGCAGCTGGGAACGGAAACAACAGTGGAGGAGTAGTACGGCTAGGCTTTTAGCCATAACAACAATGAAAAGAATCAGGGGGCTCACACCTCGGACGCCCAACTCTAGCCTCTGTACACGCCGGAAGGATCAGCGTTTTGAACTATCCAAGGGTGCTCGAGGAGCTTGTGGAGGGGTAGACGATGCGCTGAGTTCTTCACAAGCATCTGCAGATCAAAATGGTTGTTAGGCTCTCTCTCTCTCTCGTGACAGTTTTTATTTTTTTATTTTTTGGGTCACGGTTAAGTAATCAGGACAGGAACACCTCTTACCTGTGAAATTAGGTCTTTCGCAGACGGGGACACAAACGGTTTCGGTGGGAACTTCAAGTCAACCTTCACAATCCTGCGTGTAAACACCATGCGTTAATGAAAAGGTTCGTCTCATGAGAAAGATTAGTGTTTGTTGAGGTAGATGAAAGAATGACACAGTTAACAGGATATAGCTCATATGTCAGAATTAACAATACATATAACACACCCTCTAGAACGAGCAAGAGACAACGGGATTCACAAGGGCATTCAGGATATGATTTGGGCAAGGCAATCAAATCACTTCACTTCATTCTGCAGTTCATCTTTACCTGCGGTAAGTCTCCGAGTGTTCTTTTGCTTCAAAAGGTGGGGCTCCATAAAGGAACTCATAGCAAAGGATCCCCAAACTCCAAATGTCTACATGGTTGTCATGTTCAGTCTTCTCCACTGGACAAGTTATAAAAGGTTAGACTCAAATAAATTAATACAGTTAGTGATTTTTTTTTCAGGAAAATGGAATCATTGTGACAAGTAAATGGATCGGAAAGTACCCATTTCAGGTGGCAAATAATCCAATGTTCCACACATCGTCCTCCTCCTGTTGAAGGTATGCACAGACCAACCAAAGTCTGCAATTTTGAGTTCCCCCTGTTCATGGTAGCAGCAATGTAAACAAAGGGCATGTTTCTACAGGTAAACATCAGAGGGGTTACATATTTCAAAACTGAGACAGAAAAGAAATAATTCAAGTACCTGGGACCCAATCAAAAGATTTTCTGGTTTAATGTCTCTATGGATCACATGCTTCCCATGAAGGTAGATGAGTGCACGCGCCAATGATGCAATGTACTGAAAAAAGAACAGGGAAATCTCAATTACTACTTTGGACGAAGGGGACAGAAGATAGGTTTATGAAGCATGTGTGCGAATCATCTACTTACAGTCGCTGAGCGTCTTTCAGAGAAATGCTTGCACCTCTGCAACTCCTTATAGAGTTCACCTTTTGCAGCATACTCCAATATCAAGTACACGCGGGTCTGTAGGATCCATGAAGCAAAAGAATTAATGATCAGACTGCAGAAAAATTGAAAATAATTGCACATATTAGAGCTGTTTTTTTACGGACCTGATCATAGAAATACCCATACAGCCGTAGGATGTTAGAATGACGGAGATGGCTCTGAATCTCGACTTCACGGCGCAACTGATGCTCCACCTGTGATTGTTTCAGTTGACTCTTGAAGAGTACTTTTAAAGCCACAATATGATTACTCTGTTTCCACAAAGAAAATAGTATAAATTCACTGAAAGTGGGAAATTTTAGAATTACAGGCACAGCAATGAGGAACAAGCATTCTGATGCATACACATGTATGTTACAAACATTTACAATTGCAGAAGACATCAAAAAGCTTTAATCCAGGTAGAACCATATTAAAGTGCACTACTTAGTGACATAACTTAAAAGACTTTGGAGTACTTTAACAAAAATGTAAACCAAAGTTATGCCTTCAGTGCATGACACAGTATCGTATTCTTCTCTGCAAGGAAATCGGCAACTTCAAATTAAAATGAAAATAGGTAGCACATTTTGTTCTTTTAGCAATGTCATTGTGGCAGACATTAAGCATCCTAGCTCAGATGGAGAACGAATTAGGAATTTTTTTTTTAACTTCCAGTACTATAACCAAAAGGCTCAGGCACAACAGCACCATATTATTAAGCAAGCATGCACCATACCTAAAAAGCTCATGCATATCTGAGCTCGGAATCTCGGATATTGAGTATAATATGAGCTACAAGCCTACAAATAGTATCGTAACAAGTTTTGTCCTGAGGCAATCAGCTCCAGCAATTGAAATACAGAAACTCTTCACTCAAGTAATGCTGCTGAATCAACTAGTGCTAGTACACGGAAAAAGGAAAAAAAAATTACTTACTCTCTTTTCTCTGGCCAAGTACACATGGCCAAACTTCCCCCTCCCAAGGGGCTTCCCGATGTCGAAATCAGACAACACCCATCGCTTCTCCTCCTGCGAGTGCGGCGGAGCCTACAGCAAACGGACCAAAAGGGCATTGTCATCATCTCATCCCATCACCACATACCGCAGCAAGCCTGAATATTTATTTCAAACATCAAAACACCCTGAAGCCCAATTTTTAGCCGAGCGAAACTTTGCAACCAAGGGAAGCCAAACATTGTCCGAGAATCCCCTGCACGCTCGCCCAAATGAACTTGCTGCGCAGATCGAGAGGGGAACCACCACAAATTTAAACGATTCACCGAACCAATCGATCATACGAACCCTAGGCAACTTGACCAAGACGCAGAGTCGCGTCAAACCACCCTACAGCAGCAGGGGTAAAACGCGAAGACTAGACCAAAATCGCCCTCCGATTCGAGCAGAGCGCAACCACCCTACGAGCACACATCCAACACGCCAATCCCCTTCCCAAACCGCAACAATCCCACCGCTACTACACGATATACAACACCCGCGCCAGATCTCTTCCCCGATCGGCCAGGGAGAGAGAGAGAGGGGGGGGGGCGTGCTTACCTTCTCCTCGTGGCAGCACGACTCGGTGGCGATGGCCATGGGAGACGAGGGGGAGGAGCGGCGAGGAGGCGGAGATTCGAATGGATTTGGGGATCGGCGATTTGGGGGAGAGGCGAGGCCGCCTTTAAGACCCTGGACGGGGCCGCCCAACGGTCGAATTTCCTTGGCCTTGGTACTGGCTGGCGGCGCGTGCGGCTCACGTGCCCCGCGCCCGGGCGTGCCGTTTGGGCGGGCTCACGGTCTGGGCCCCCATTTATTACTGGGCCGAGAGAGTAGGCAGGTGGGCCTTGCTGGGCTCTCTTTTCTTGTTTGAAGTAAATAAAAAAGGAGTAGTTGTAAATTTGCCACTGGTTTAAATGTTATTATAAAACTATCGCTGTAAAATTATAAAAATATCACTAAGACTGTCATTCTAGTGATGTTCTTATAATTTTAAAAAAATTAATGGTAAATTTGCAAAAAATAACACCCAATAAAACTCATTTTAGAATCAAGACACTTTACATGCGTATTTGGATGTGATGAATCGTGCCATTAGCTCACATGGTTGGGTATTGTACCATGCTTCCTTTACTCATATCCCGGATATTGTTTCGCACTGAATGACATAAAAAAAATCCCCGTACGTTCAAATCACATATCGTTAGCTAGATTTTCTTTATGGAACAAGAATGTGAAGTTTGAAATCGGATCTAGAAGCGTAATAGAAACAGGGGCAGAACCAGTAACTGATCGTGTAGAGCTGAGTTAGCATGAACTCCATTATTTTGCAGGGTTCATACGGTAAATTGATAAGATACAAGATCGATTATAGAGCTAAGCCTATGGCTTAAGCCCTAGTTGCCCCCAGCCATTAATTACACTCATTAATACACCCACGTGGGAAGTGAATCAGTTTGCATCTAAAATTTGAAGTTCTGTAATATTTACGCCATATATAATGTGTATTGGGTGTTCAGCTATCTAAATTCCTCAAAAATTTATCGGTTTGAAAAATATGGTAACATAAACCGAGGAAGCTGCTAGGCCGATTTGCCTAAATGAACTCACCCTAAGGCAAAACAATACAGGGTTGACGTGGACTGTTACAAAACGCAAGTATGTTGACATTCTTTTAGCACGGTCTATCCCTAACGCAGCGTTCCATTTGTATTCACTTATCAACATCACTCGTTCTATATTTTAGCTATTTTGACAATACAATAATTGGTTCAAGTCTTCCTTCATACTATCTTCAATTTTTTTCATTTAATATCATTGACTTTTGATTTAAGTTTGATCATTTCTCTTATTCATAAAATATAAAATTTGCGTAAGTACTATTATTTATTTTTTGTCACTTATTTTATCTTAAAGATATTTTAAATATAATTATAATTTTATATATTTAAAAATAAATAAGACAAATGTATAAAATGATAGATTCAAAAGTTAACTAGAGACAGTGACAACAAAATAAATTAATTAACCATGAGCCGTCCGAATAAAATGTGTACAGTGACGCATGGATGATGCATCCTCCCCAAAACCAGCGGACACGCAATGCTCACCACATAGACAAAACTGCAACTTGTGAATATAATTACAAGGCTACCCTAATTGTATATTCTACAGTAATGTCTACCGTATCTATAATCAATATGCAGGCCAAACAAAAAAAAAAGGAATATCGCTTTGTTATTTGCAGGCGACAAAAGGTACACAATGTACATGCATTGCACACTGCAATGAGACAGCTTGAATTCTTAATCATCTCGCCACAAAATGTCATAACCAAGTGGATCCCAATCTAATTAACAAATGGCTCCCATCTTATCTCATCCTGGAGCTTTGGCTAATTAAGTCAGACGGCCAATGTTCAGAGCCGACCTGTTTACATCTCTGTTCTTCGCTCCATCTGATTGATACGGACAAGCATATATTCTTGGCGATTTGCATGCGACTTGATTAATTAACTTTCGTATTATCATTATCATCATCATGTTGTACGTATTCGCGTACAAACTACAGTAGAATCTCTGTTTTTTTTCTTCAGAGATAAATTAAGCTTCAGAACATACAGCTACAGGAGCTTAACAATTGGCTGAAACTGACCGATTCCTTCAAACTTTAATGTTGTTTTTCTCTTTCATTACTAGCTGTGAGCTAGATGATTGAACACGGCATAACAAGGTATCTATAGACGTTTAGCATACGGCTATACCCTACATTGCAACTTTAACAAAAGCGCAGGTTCTCTGAATATTTTTGAACCTTTAGGTAGACAGTCCATTTCATGTACAAAATTGAAGTTTCACAGTTTTTTTTAGAGTACAACACAGACGCTCACTCCACTCTTCCCTAAGAGTGCACACACGCAAACCCTACTCCTATAAGCCTGACCCTGAAAGCACATAGCCGTTATAAAATATTGGAATATTCGCTCGAACAAGAAGTCGAACCCAGAACCTTAAATACTACTCAGGCCCTTATAACCACTAGACTACAGGCCCTTTCGCTTGAAGTTTCACAATTGATAATACAATTTGGCACCAATCAGATCTGCTTAATTAATCTCCATGTGAGGAACAAATTAATAACTAATCACCCTAAGCCCTAGCTACGCGTAATTACATACAAATCGAAGAGTGACCTGCTCCCTGTGTCCCAAAATAAACCAATCTTCTGCTTTTTACCTATAATGTTTGACTCTTCGTATTATTCAAAAATTTAAGATTAATATTTTTGTTTTTATTAAATATTAAATCATAAATAATATTTTACGTATGACTAATTTTTTTTTAATTTTTTGAAAAAGTTTAAATAAGACGGATGGTCAAATGATGGACATGGATAGTCAAAAGTTTGTCTAATTTAGAGACGGAGGGGTACTCATTTTAAGAAGTGACATTTCGTTTTCTCGTGCAGGAATATTAAGAAATTAGGCAAGGAGACAAGAACAATGTGATAAGACTTCGCTGTCAACAATTCCACGGGTCTAGTCTCTTGGCTCTTGCTTAATTAATCACTGAGCTAAAGCACTGCGTCTTTTCCTGATCCGTGTCTGTCAATGGAGCAAAAAAGGTGGCTTTGGTTTGGGTTTATACTCAACATGACCTGTCTAGCTAGCTAAGCTCCCCAAAGGAATTAGGGTGTTGATGTTTTTGGATTGGATCGAATGGGTGGACATAATAAGAGCCGGAGAAAAATTTCAGTCATGGAAGATATTTGATCAAATTTCTTTCTACTCATTTCTTTCTACTCAAATCACCCTGTTTGATCTGACGTGGACTTGACAAATATGGTCAAAAAATGGATATGTTAAAATTGAGGCATGAGCAGGCACTGTCAATTTATTAAACAAAGTGGCGGGCACAGATAGTGTCTACCCATATATTTGTCCGGTACTATGCTATGCATACGATCTTTTTTTTCTGTTTTTTCTGATACTACTACGGTCCTGAACAGATGCTAGACGATACCAGGGGCCGATCCAGGCCTAGGGCAGCTTGGGCTAAACCCCTAGGCCTGGGATCTAAATTGCATATAAATATTGTACAAATTTTAGAAAAATATTAAATTTATAAAGATTTAGAATAAGATAATTGATTTGAGCCCTAGGTGTTGCTCGTGGTTGGTTTCGCCCCTAACGATACAGTTACGTAAGGTTGACTTGCGCGGTGCTTCACTAGAATACGGATGGCGAATGCCCCAGACGTTATATCGTAAAAGCATCATGTGCAAATCACACGTGTAACTCTTTTTACATGATGAAATAAATATGGTCATACATTTACCCATTTATTGAAATGACGTTTTTCTTCTGTTTAGCTTGTAAAAAAACATGTGTTTTTCATTGTGTGTTTAGCTTGTCGAGTTTTTTTTTTAAATTGAAATGACACCTACCTAGTCAATTGCTCGTAGTTGTACAAAACTAGGATAAAATGGATAGTAACATAGAGATACACGCATTTGAAAAGAAGAAGCGATATATATATATATATATATATATAATTTGACTGTGGAGTCCACGGGGACACACATCACTATTGGTGAACTTTCCTCGGTCGTACAGATTATTTTCCATCCGTTTTACTGTGATCTTGCAAACACGGTATGGAGACTGACTACCAAGGCTTTCAATATGTGTCATCTATATATTTTCTTAAAATGGCTATAAATATGTGACCGTTGAGAAATCCACTCGCTTACATATCAACTTGCTTTCAAGTATTTAAGGCTATCTCCTAGTCCTTGTTCAACTACACAAAACATCGAATACACTTTTTTTTTGTTTGATAGCCGCGGTGTACGTACAATTTATGGGGACTACATATAGTAAAAAAAAAGGTTAAATTTTCTCCCATAAGCAACATGGTAAAAAAAATTAACCGTATTGTTTTAGATAATGGACTAAATTAACATGGTCCTACACCTTTCGGGGTATACATAGCTAAATAGTTCAAGAACAATTTTACGGTGCTTAAGAAGGTACCAATATTTTAGTGTAAAATTTTGGTATCTGTCAGTACCTACTCGAAAACTATAAAATTGCTAATACTTCAACAGTCTAGTCGTATAGATTCAACACATATTTGAATTTTACTACTGGTAGGGTAACAATGCCCTTGTTTTAAGGTCTAACCGAACCGAAACTACAAGGTGATCAAGGTGAAGCCAGATACGTACACCGTCGAGAAACCATTGTGCCTTCGGCTTCCAGATGTGGGGCCCACGTACGGCCCCAACGGCTGGACGAAGGATCTGAGCCGGCCATCGCATGATGAACGGCGCAGATTGATCCTATGGGGACGGGTTGCCGCAGAGAGCTGTCACGCCGGATCGTGTCATGCTGCAGCTTGTGCTCAAGGACGATTCGTTCTGACACGTCAGAATCAATCAGACACGGTGTTGTTTTTCCTGGTAATGAAACAAAATCAATTGCACCTGATCAGTAATAATCACTCAACCAGCTCAGCCCTATTCGATCAAATTAACCCCTCTTCCTCCACATGATTCTGCGCTGCAGAAAGACATTTTCTTTGGACCAAATGTTGTAGTCTGTGTTCAGAGTTCAGACACGTTTTGCTGTTCAATACAATCTTCAGTCAAGCAGAAGCAGGAAAAAAAATATAAAATTTACCGCCTGACACAAACAAAGTACTGATCAAAATCATGCTAAACAAAGCACAAAAAAGAACTCGCCTCTTCCATCATCACAAGCGTCGTACCCTGCTAACCATGTACGAGGCGTACTCTGCTGCTGCTATGAACTAATACAGTACTGTACCACCCAATTTTGTCGCTCGTGTGGGCCATTGCTGTCTGCTCAGAATTACCATAAAATAAAGTTGCAAAATTGTAATTACAGGCTCTTTCTGTGACCGTGAATTGATTTTCCCCACTCGCAGAGCAGTGCACATCATGGACGAAAGCGATTCATCCGATGCATTTGCTAATCATCCGATCCTCAGCAGCATCTATCTAATACTGTTTATTCCCAATGAAAACATGTCAAGCAAAAAAAAATTTAAAATTTCAGTCTAGATGAACATGTAAATGCCACATTTGAAGCTCAAGAAAGTAGCTTTTTTTTTGTTGGTAGCAGGTGGTTTTTGCATCTGAATTTTTTTCTCATGGTCGAGTACTTGTGCAGTTGTGCTAATTAAACGTGTTCGATCGATCGATCATGAAGAACACGTAGATGTGGCATGTCCTGATCCTATCACTACTGTTCGATCTTTGAAATTAAAGGCGGTGAATTTACTCTACTAGTGACAAGCTCGGATCGAGAGGGTAGTAGTAGCCGCCGAGGAAGTGGTCGTCCTCCGCCGTGGCGGCGCCGGCGGTGAGGTCGGAGCTCATGCAGAAGTCCGGGAACAGGCCGGCACCCCCGCCGCCGACGACGACGCCGGTGTCCGCCGACCAGTTGGAGGCTGACGAGGCGGCGGAAGCCGACGTCGAGCCGTCGGTTGCGGCGTCAGCGCACCCGGCGAAAGGGTCGTGGAGCGCCGCGGCGGCGGTCGGCGGCACCCGTAGGAAGTCGCCGCAGGTGTACGTCTCGGTCTTGACAGTCGGCATGGCGAGCGGGAGGAGCAGCAGCGACGACGACGACGACGACGGGTGCGCGGCGGGGACGGACGGCGGCAGTGGAGACGGCGCCGCGGCGGGGAGAGGCAGTAGGCGCGGCGCGGAGACTACGGCGGCGGCGGTGGCGAGGCGCCTCTTGAGCTTGGTGTTCCAGTGGTTCTTGACGTCGTTGTCCGTCCTCCTCTCCAGCTGCGCCGCGATCGTCGACCACCTGCAAGCGAGCAAAGCGCGTCGTGTCGTCGGCGACCGCCATGGCAAGAAAAGATCGAAAGAGAGACAAGGCTTACTTGCTGCCGAGCTTGGCGTAGAGGGAGACGATGACGGCGTCCTCCTCGTCGGTGAAGCCGCCGTGGCGGATGTCGGGGCGGAGGTAGTTGAGCCACCGCAGCCGGCAGCTCTTGCCGCACCTCCTCAGCCCTACGTACACCCACCCCATTCTCCACGAATCAAGCAAGAACACGGAGAAAGGCAAAGCCAGCCATGCATGCGTGCACTCGATCACTGACCGGCCTTGGCGGGGAGGGAGATCCAGTTGCCGCCGGTGCCGTGGCGCTGGATGTAGTCGCGCAGCGCGGCGTCCTCCTCCGGCGACCAGGGCCCCCTCTTCACCGCCTCCCTGTCGCAGCACGGCGTCCTCCCCATCGATCTTCTCCTCTCGACACCACGTACGCCCACAAGAAGAGAACAATTGAGAGGACAAGCTTTAGCTAGGGACAAGACGCAAGAACAATACAGCTGAAACCTATACTGCTTGCTGCTGATCAGGCTAGAGCTACTTGTACTGTATGGTGGCCGTGCATGTCCTCTTGCTGTGTCGTCCTCGTCTCTGCAAGGTCTTTCTTTTCTTTTCTTTTTTGGATGGGAGGAAGATGCAGTGCAGGGGTGAAAAGTGTCGTGTTTCCCGTTTCGATCTTGATTCTCGCCTGCACAGTGCAGACTTCAGTTTTTCCTTTTTCTTTTCTTTTCACACTGCCGGGCCATCACATGATCAGCTTTTTCTTTTTTTTTCTCTTGTCTTTCAGGCGCACACTCTTCTGACACTGAATTTCTCCGTCCCAAAATTTTTATATAAAAACGTTTCTAAAGAAAACCTTTTAGTTTTTTTAGTGAATTTCATCGTTCATTGACTAAACACCTATAAAATAATTGTTTTATTTTCCATGTTTTATGTACAAACACACAGACACGCAAAGGGGACGCCCAAGTACTCCAGTACTCTACTCTGGTACTACGGGTAATGGTAGTTATAATTACTCACAGCAATGGTAGTTAATTACTAGTGGTACCACAGTGTGCTAGTGTTCATTTTACATCAAACTCGTTCGAAGTTTGTGGGAATAGTGGCGTATGAACAGCTTGTAACAAAAATGGAAGAGGTGAGGAAGAAACAGGTACGCATGCATGCATGAACGGTGCCTGTGTGTGTGGAAAGACAGGGACCCAACTGTCTTCAGTGAACCGAGCAATACTCTGGAGGCTAGCTGCTCGTGCCCAGGTGAGTTTGATCCCTATAATTGCAACTCGCATATCGAGTAAATTTTCTCCTCACACAAGTGCGTACACTAAAATTCTAAAATCTTAAGTATGTGTTAGAAATGTACACGCGTGTGTATTATGGTGTGAGTACGTCCCGAATTTTCTACAGGCATTTGTAGGCACACAACACACAACATTCGCCACCAGTTTGATAAAACAAAGTATTATCTCCGTCTAAAAAAGCCACATATTGATTAATGATTTTTAGAAAAATGAATTTATCCATTCATTTTGTGAGACTTTGATTCAAATTGAACAGTAACAAAAAAGATAGTAGCATATGGACAACGAGCAAAGTTTTTGAAGCAAATCTAATATGGAGAAAAATTGGTTGATGGACTTAATTTTTTATAACGGTTGGTAATTGCAAATATGCTCAAAAGACTTCATTTTTAGCTCATATTACTTTATTCTTAAGTAATTATTGTATTAGAGTTTGCTGGACAATGCACTAGAATTTGAAAAGTATGAGATAAAGAGCAATTTTACGGTCCTTGAGAATGTACCATGAGGTATCAAAATTTCTGTGTAAAATTTTGGTACCTCTTGATAACTAGGTACCATGAGGTACTAAATTTTACATAAAATTTGGTACCTCTCAATACCTACTCATGAAATTGCTCATAAGATAAATACATCGGGATTTGAAAAACTAAAGAACATTATATTCCTTTGAGTATTTTTCCCATCCTTGAGTAGGTACTGTAAGGTACCACTGTTTTCTACGTAAAATTTAATATCTTCTAGTATTTAAGGTAACAAGAGATACCAAATTTTACATTGAAAATAGTTGAATCTCCGGGTATCTTCTTAAGAATGATAAAATTGCTCTATTCTTTTAGCTTTGCATAGCTACATGAAGGCACTACACTGCTACAATGGTTCTAATATGAAGCAATTTATAACGCCAAGGCCCCAATATTTATTCAGCTATTTTTACATCTATCTCGTTATGTGAATCAACCACAATCATTCATTCTTTTGACAACCAATCACAATATTGATCCAATCATTCTCTACTAGTTTTTTTTTAAATATGCATGCTTATTATCTAAGAATATTTACATATAGATCGACGGAAGTAATTAGTTGTACACGGAGTCCTTGAGCATATTAACCATATCCAAAGGTACTGTCCTGTATCTGTTTAATTACATGCACAAAACTGAATAATCACGCAAATGCAAAGTACATATATATGTTTATATGCATCTGTTTACAGAGGCGATTTTGGGTTAGTCACCAGTTCCAAATGTACTGCTATGTGTTTTCTCCCTTTTTAACTCCAGATCGTAATGATCACGCCGTACTTCCCACAAAAAGATTTTTATTAAAAGTTATGTACAGTACTCATGTTTTTCCTAAAAGATATGCTTACTGTACCCTTTATTATCGTTTGCCGTTTATTTATGCTTATATGTGAGAATTTAAATTTTATAACATAATCTTAAAGTAGATTTATTGTATATCATTTGTTTTTAAAACGATAAGAAAATATGAATATGTTTATCCATAAATCATTATTTATTTGCTAATATGTTATTTCGCTTACAGTTGTTATAAGCTAAATGACTGACACCACCATATTTTCGCTTCTGCTTATATATATAAGCCAAAATTTAAATTTTTAATTACAAATAGTTGATTTAAATTTTTTTATTATAATTTATTTTTCAGTCTTGACTTTTAAATCGCAAAAAACACTAATGCATTGAATTAACGTGAAGACCACGAGTAATAGTACCCAGTTCCGGGACAATCAAATGACTGAGAATCCCATCCATGCAAGAAAGATATTTGCATTTCTGGAGGCCATGATTAGGGCCAATGCTAATGTGATTCACACTAAGAGATATAAGTCTCCGGGTGGATATAATCACCACAGGCTCGTGTGATCTTCAAGAGGCAAAAGGTGACTTTGGTCAGGGCAAAGCAATGATCTGTTTTCATTTATATAATAGCTAGCTACAAACATATACAACTATGTTTCATATGTCATTACACACGCTGTCTTAGAGTCCACGTGCAGTTGGCTATAAATTTGTAGCTCATCTTTCTTCTCTCTTATCTCTTACCTTCTTAAAATATATTTATAGTCTCTTATATTTTTAAAATATGTTTATAGGCAACTTAATAGGGTGTACTGCTCTTATGCAAACAGAGGAGAGACCTGGTGGGCCCACAGCGAGAAGCTCGCGGCCAACAAATGGACGGCCCATATCAGATCCCCGGGTGGGGCCCGCGGCTTGTGGTCGGGCTCGATTGGTGAAAGGAGACCTCCTTTTTAGGGGATTATTACTGTTTTTTTGCCTTGACATTTGGGCCGTGTCCGCTTTCGGTCCATCTGACTGGTGGTGGGCCCACGAAATTGTCCAGTCATTTCTCTGCTCGTGGTTGGTTCTGTCCTGAAGGCAACTGTTGTCAGGGGTGTTTAGTTCATGAAAAGAAAATATTTACGTATCACGTTAAACAATATTTGATTGGATGTCAGAAATAGTTTTCAGAAGCGAATAACAAAACGAATTTTATAACTTAACTGGAAACCACAAGACAAATCTTTTGAGCCTAATTAATCGATGTATTTATCTCACGATTTGTCCGCGGGCAACGTCGTCTTCTACTGGCCCAAGGACAAGCAGGTCCACGCGGACGCCACGCAGCGGGTGTTCCACGCCGGCAACGTCGGCGACCACACCACGCTGCTCAACGTGTACAACGCGTCGAGAGAAGTTAGGAAGGGAGAGGGAGGAGAGAGAAAACACTAAAAAAATAAAACTGGTTAAAAAACAGGTCAATACTGTCGAGTGACTTTTTTGACCGAATTCTGTGAGTTTAGGGGTACACATTTCTGCTATTGCGGTTAAGAGACGAAAAACAAACTCAGCTTCAAGTTTAGGGACCTCTAATGAACTTTTTCCAACCCGCTATATCTTCTAATTTTTCAGGACCAATCTTACAGGCCACCTTCACACGGCCCATAACATTCTTGGGCTGTTTCCTGGGCCAAAGCATCCGTCGTGCTCTGTGTTGCAGGATATACCAGCCCGGCCCGGCCCACCCTTTTGGCCATGTACCTGACCCGCGGCTCGAGGCACGAGAGAGACTGGAAGGCCTACTAGAGCCCGAGCTGCATCGGGCCCAAGAAAGTTAATTATGGGCCTTGCCTACCTGAAAACGCATTTAATCACAGCCCAACACACGGATGCGCTGGCCGAGGCCAACAATGAAGGAAGAAAAAACTGCCCTAGTTTTTTAAATTTTTAAATAAAATTAAAAATATGCCTCTTTCTCCCCAAGATGGAGAGGTAAGTGAAGACACAACTTTATTATACAATAAAAGGTAATACCTTTATTTCACGATATAAAAGAGGTCATCTTTTTACTTTTTTAGAAAAAGTTAAATGGTATTTTTGTAAATGGAAAATAATTTACGAATAAAAACTTTATATACATGATCATAGCGAAGCCGACGTTGAAACGTAAACTATAAAAATCCTCAAAATCAACACTAAACTAAAAATTTAAAATTTAAATTTTGACTTATAAGCAAAAGAGAAAGCTCTATAATCATATACGCAACAGCGAAAAGACGAGGGTATAAGACCTTCTGTCATTAACTAAAATAAATAAATATATATATATAATATTAATTAATAGATAAATTAAGGCATAGCCAGAACGTCAAATATATAGTGAAACAGAAGTTTATCATATATAACTTTATGAGTAAATTGCGCTACCGATGCATGAACTTGTGAGTGGGTGCAATTTAGTACGTAAACCTGTAAATCGTCCGTTTCAGTGCACAAACTTGCGTGCAAACTAAAGCCAAAAAACATACTATGTCTAATTTCACTAAGTTAGAATATCTAATTTCACTAAGTTAGAATATGATTAAATTTATAGGTGGGCTCGCATAAATATGCACATGCTCAATCAAACATAGACTAAGTAATTTATGTATAAATAAATGATTTATAAGATATAAATGAGAGTATAAAATACATAGAAAACAATAGAAAAATAAAATAAATACAAAGCATACATAAATGATATTTGCACATATGACATTCCTCATGTTCCTTATGTGCATGTGACGTCCTAATCAACTTTAGCTCAGCATGATTTACCATAATATATTATTTTGGACTTGATTCACACGCACTAATCAAATTCATTTATCATAATAAGCATTTACAAGTTTATGTCACCTAACAACTTTATTTTGGAACGAGTATGGCGTCTTTTCATGTCAATGTACAAGTGACGTGCTCCAGTGACGGAAAGCAGAGCGCCATATTTGGGAGTGTTTTTTTTTTCTAGCCTAGGATGTGCACATTGTGTGCTTTGGTTTATGCTTAGGATTATACTAAAATTTAATTTTTTTTAGCTTTAAATTAAAAGATTGATTTTAAGTTTTTTTCTGAATTTTATTTTACAGACTTTCTATCACTTGAAATATGCATAAAATTTTTATTCATAATGACATATTCTTAATAATCTAAAGCTTAAAACAACTCTAAGTTTAAAATTAAAAAAAACTTAGATAAAAAGCAAAGACTGTGGACTCCTCTTTCGGGGTGCATTCTCATGCGTGCAGTACAGCGAAAGGCCATTTGATTTGATAGATGGGCTAGGGTCAGCAAAACAAGGAGCATCGAAGCTTGCGTGTGTCCGTTCTGGTTGGATTCATGTGCTCAGGTGAAACTTCCGGACAGATTTCTTTTTCCATACAGAAATTTACTCCTACGAATTGGTTTTCTTTCAAGACAAAAGAAAAATACTGGTAAACCACGCTCTGAACATTCCAGATCGGCAGGCCAATTGTTTCTGAAGATTTCGTTAATGATCTTCTCAAGAAAAATGCTCAGCCGAGGCAATAAAATTAGTACAGCAAAATTCAAACGGATTGGCATGCCTTCATATATATATATATATATATATATTGTTATAAAAGACGTTTTGAACGCAGCCAATTTATTGGATCGCATGGAGATGTCACAGCTAGGTGAAAACCTGTATACTTGTGGCCGTTGTGTCACATTTGTTTCATTGTTTGCACAAGTCCGCCGGCTGGCTGATCTCGCTGCTTTGTCCTGTACCACCTGACCCGTTTCTGTCACGGCCACACAGAACCCAGCCTCATCTTTTTGATATGATAATAATCATAAACAAAGCGGTTTGTTGAGAATTAAAAATAATTTATAGACTAATACATGTATTTAAGCAATCTAAAGACAAAAAATGTATGATAAAAGAATCTCAAAATAACTCGATATTTATGTTTTGAAAATTAAATTTTGGTCTAAAGCATGAGCATAACGATGATGATGGGAAAAAACTCAAAATCAGCTTCAAAACAGATTTTATCCGTATGTTTTTTGAATTCATAAATGGTTTTATTTGTGAAAATTTTATATATACAAATTTATTATCTTACCTTTCTAAAATAGATTTTCATAATTATAGTAATTAATGTTATCGTTTAAGCTTTCAAATACTACGTACGAGTATGTCTCATAAGAAATATAACCATATAGGCTGTGTTCGGTAGGAGGCAAGATATTCGACCAAGGAAAACGTGGTAATAAATTAGTACATGATTAATTAATTATTAGTTATCAAAAATTATAAAATAGAATAATATGATTTTTTTAAACAACTTCATATATAAGATTTTTCAAAATCTTAACAATGGCCATAGTCTAAATCTGAATTATAGAGCTAGACTTATTATTTAACGGAGTAGTAGTTGTCACAAAACCAAATTAACCATCTTTTATATTTCACAAGAACAAAGCCTAAATGACCACTCCACGCAACCCAGCACCGTTCTATTGGTCGCCCGACCTAGCGCTGTAGCGCACCGTCCTCCGTTTGGAGCGAAACACCGATTTGGCAATGTACATCTCAATTTTTTTTATTTGATCCAGTTAACATTTGACCATTCATCTTATTTGAAAATTTCATATAAATTTATAAATTATGTTTAAAGCATATTTAATATAAAATAAATCATAATAAAATAAATAATTATATATATATATATCGAATAAGATCGAATGTTGAAACCATAATGAACAGCTTTAGATAAGAAAATGGGAGGGAGTACGTTACTATTTGTCTCAGTTTCGTCAACGCGGCGCACTCACGCCGGCCGCTGGTACTCCCATCCCTCGCCGTTGTATCGCCGCACCACCTAAAAATATATGTATACACGTCCCAAATTTTTCTTATCATCAACTCTGGCACATCCTGGGTACGTACGTACGTACATACCTGTATATATACAGGGATAGAGGAGTAGTAGATACATGATGGATGCAAAAGCAAACGTGACATATATATATACGTGAAAGTATTTTAATCACTCAAGTAGATATATCCACTATCTTCTTGCCTATCAACTAAATAGCTTTTTAAAAATATTAAAAGAATAATAAGATAGATTAATACGAGATATCCTTAGATATGCTTTTACATTCGACTTTTACAAGGTATAACAAATTTAATTGTCAGTGTACACATAATAGTTTTAACTTAATATCGTCTCATTCAATATTTTTTATCGAAATATATAAAATTATAAGTCATATTTAAAATATCTACAGTAACCAATCAAATCATAACAAAGTAATTAATAATATATATATATATATTAAATAAGATATATAGTCAAATATAAATATAAAAGTCAAAGAAAATAAAGAAGGCAAGAGAGGGTTTTAAGGGGATAAACCGGCTAGAATCTTATGGTTGTAGCGCGGAGCCTTATCCAACTGTCAATGAGCATCAGCCTATTTCAACTGGGTACGACGGAAGCACTACTAATTTCTATATAAAAATAGTTTTTATAGTGACGTACTCCCTTCGTCCCAAAATAAACCAATCTTTCACTTTTTGCCTACAATCTTTAACTCTTCGTCTTATTTAAAATTTTTTTGTGATTGATATTTTTGTTTTTATTAGATGATAAATCATGAATAGTATTTTACGTATGACTAATTTTTTCTTATTTTTTAAAAAAATTTTAAATAAGACGGATGGTCAAAAGCCGGGAAAAAACTGAAGAATTGGTTTTTTAGAGAGAGTATATCTGTATTGGGGGCGGTTACAAATACGGTTTCCGTACAGTAAACGTACGAACGTCACGTGCGTGCATGTGTATGCATGCATGGGCCGTCTTGACAACTTGTGCGTACACGGGTAGCGTCCATTGCTGTCCGGCCGGTCAGCCTTATCCACGGGAGACGATGATCTCCGGCTGCCTGCCCCTCGAGCATATCCAAGACAAAGCAAATGAAGGAACGCATGCGCTGCACATAGACGGCCATGGTGTGGTGGTACCACCCCCAGTCCAGATATTTTTGGCCTCACACCTACCTTACCGTCCTCTGTTTTTGGTTGTGTTTCTTTAAGATAAAGATACAAATTATCTGATTTTTGTTATAGTTATTTTATGATATAAACAATAAAATTTATTTTTTATAAATTTAAAAATCTACTCTGCAAATGTGATATGGTCCACCCTACGTAGAAAAAAAACTAGAAAACCAAGTGCATTTACACATTTAGGAGTTACGGTCACCTCAGGCCGGGAGCCAGAGAAACTACACTAGCAGCACATTTGGTACTTTCCCCCCGGTAATACCAGAGTTTTGCACCCTTTATTTTTCTTAAGTATGCTTACAAGCCTAAATTTAAACATTTAACCTTAAATTTAAAATTAATTTTAATATTTGTTCATTGTGGTTTATTTTTTAGTTTTAACTTTTAGATAACTAAGCGTGCATATATATATATATATATATATATATATATATATATAAATTTTATTTATAGATTATTTTTCATTGCTTATTGTTTGATTCTAGCCAGGATGTTCATTGTGGGGGTTGCCTAGAAACTCTCGAGTTTCTCTGCTTCCAAATCTCACAGCGGAATAGGATTATTAGTGGGGTCAGGTTGCAGAGGAATACAACTGTAGCAGCATTAATTTTGAAATACTATTTATTATTATGACAAATACTATAACACTAAATCTTAACTCGATCTAACGGTTGTTGCTAGTAGCATGTAGATCTCATCTTCGGTCTGTTTCGGGAGTGGATAGCACGAGAGCATATCCATCCATTCTCACTATTTCAAGTTGTAGCTAAGAACAATTGTCGATGGAGTTTCAGATTATTTTAGAAAACCTGCAGCATGCCATATATGTGATGGTTCGCCATTGCTAGCCCTCTAGCCTGTGGACGGTCCAAACTCTGTTTTGGATGATCAACCAGAGCGAATTTGGAATTTGCATTTCGACGGATGCCCACGCACCGTATTTCTTTAAATTCTGTTGCAATCGCACCTTCAAATCGGCGCCAACACGCGGATTTCAGGCGTATAGTAGAGAAGGAAAACCATAATCGGCTGAGAAAAAAAATTGTGGGGTTCAATATGGATACAAATCAATCTTCTCAGTTGTATTGCCTAAATAATGTTTCAAATTCTATTTAAATAAAAAAATATTTTATAAGCATAAGTATAATTTTAGTGTTGTAGGAGGAGATCAGAAAAAAATCACAACACAATCACACCGTAAATTCATTGCTTTATATAGTTATAGTTAGAAAGGATAGAAGAAGAGGAGATTGCTATCGTCTTGTACTCTACATCAAATACATATAAGTAAGTATAATTATTACAAGTTATTAGAGGCTCTGACTTGTATAAAAAAACTACGTATTTTTTCTTTTGATGTTATAACCTGTGAGCAAGTTTTGGACAGTATAGAAGCGTTTGGTGGTCGAGTACTCCCAAGTCTCGTCGTGTCAGATGGGTTGTTAGAAGCCGATGGACACAATCTTTTAGTTAATTCTTTTGTTTTTCTCGGCTCACTCACCTCCGTCGTTACAATAAAATTATGCAGATTAATATCTTTAAAAATTCATTTTCTACCGCGGGAGCTCCGCCATAAATTAACCAATTATTTTTTTACAAACTGCCCTAGATTATCCAGTAAAAGTCTAATCAGATCTGGCAACCGAGCTCCGTGACCACCATACATGCATGACCATCACCGTTCCATCCGCCGCTGATCATCTCCTCCCACACCGGCTGCCCGTGCTACGTGGTAATTGTTTTGGCTTTTTAAGACAAAAAATCAATATGACATATTTATAAATATAAAACAAATTAATAATAAAACTTATATATATATATCGATCTAAAATCAAAACTAAAAATATACAACGAAGAAACCCAAAAATCAAACTCTACATTTAGATTTATTTATTTTTAACTTTCAAACATATAGCTGTGAAAAGATAGGACCAATATAAGGTAGGAAGGAAATATCCAAAAGTGTAGCGACATATCACCATTTGGGCCAAAAGATATTTCCATCGGCTGGTCGATCCGTGAGGTGTGCAAATCGGGCAAGATATTTGTGCAAGTTGCTGCGTTGTCGATTAGCCAATCGGGTCCGTACCGTACCTTACCCGGGTGCTTAATGAACATAAATAAATTAAGGTGTTAGAATTAGATCTTATATCAGCGGCACCTAACCTAAGAGGCTTATTCATCCCATTCTCCATCCTAAAAATAAAGGATAAAAAGTAAAAATTAAGTTCTAGCAGATCATCTATTTTAGAAGAGAAACTATATATTTAGATATTCTCTCCAATCCTTTAAATAGATATAGATGATGTCATATATATAGATGATCTGCTGGAGTACAAAGGAATATGAAGGATAAAAGTGTTTTAAATGATCATCCAAATAAAGATATAGATGATTAAATTTAGATAAGCGGTTGAGATGATCTAACCAAGTCCCGTACGTGCTTCCGGCAGGCAGCGGCGGAAACCAACCAGCGATCGACCGAGTCTTCCGGTGGCGGCGAATGCTGGCCAGGCCGTTGGCCATCATTCGTGTCACGTGGCGGCGACGTGCTGAGGAAGTCGTTCCATGCATGTGTGTGTGGAATGGATAACGTCGAACTGCTCCGTGCCTTCGCTTCTAAAATATATACCTCGGTCTCTAAATAAGTTTATTTTTGATTTTAGATATAATATTTTAACTCTTTATTTTATTTGAAAATTTTTTATATTAATATTTTTATTATTACTAAATAATAAAATATAAATAGTATTTTATGCGTAACTAAATTTTTAAGTTTTTTATAAATTTTTTAAATAAAACGAATAGTTAAAGCATTAGACACATAAATCGAAAAATAATGTTATTATGGGAAGGAGTTAGTATTGCCTTTGTCTCGTAATAACCTCATTTTTTATATACGTGTCTAAAGTTTGATAATCCGTTTTATTTAAAAATTTATAAAAATTAGCCACGTATAAGTACTATTCATATTTTATCATTTAGTAACCATACAAATAGTAATCGTAAAAAAATTTCATACAAGATGAAATGTCAAAATATTATATTAAAAAATGAAAAATAAACCTTTTTCAGATCGGAGACGGTAGATATTTAGATTTTATGACAAAATTTAATACATCCTATTGTATATGTTTTTATACGTAATTTTTACAGCTCTTGCTCTCAAAGAGCGCAGCAGCACCATTTTGGAATGTACTGCTGTATGGAGTACAGCAGGCACTAGAGTGTAGAGTCTACCCATCGCAGAGTCCCCCTCGTTTTCTCCTTGCTTTGTCGGGCATGAAGCGGCAAAGCTCTCCCCGCCACAAAACTTTGGCAGCACACACCCACATCTCCAAAAAATTCGACCATTTCACGGCAAAATCCGCCAGATTTTCTTCACTCACGGTGCAGTACTCCAGCTATTTTCACTACTGTATATATACACACTTCTGTACGGGGCCATCCTTTTTCCTTTTTCTGCGCACACTGTAGAGCAACTGCGACCGACTGTGCGAGGTCGTGACGTAAACAGCAAGGGTCGAAAAGGACTGGACATGCCCATCAGAAAAGAAAAAAAAAGAATAAAGTAAAAGAGAGAGAGAGAGAAAAAAAGTAGTATACGAGACGAAACAAAAAAGACGGTGTCTCGTGGGAACCGGACAGGCTCGGGATATTTCCCCCACCGCCGGCCGCACCGCGCCTTCCTCTCCGGCGACCAGTCGCCGGCGGCGAAGATCGATCGCGGCGGCCGTACGGACGGGGGAGGGGGAAAGAACAGCGGCGGCCAGGTTGGGTATGTGCCCAAAAAGGCAAAGCAGACGCTACCGGTTGTACTACACACTCGAATAAAGCTGATATTAGTGCTTTTCTAACCAATGATGTCCATAATAATAATTAAGTTGTTATCTATGATAAAAGATAATATATTAAGTGAATAAATGAAGAAAGAAAACAAAACTATACAACATTTGAGATATTACGTGAGATAAAGTAGCATTAAATTGAAGTATAGAATAGTGGTGTTTGTATTATTCGAGATATCACGTGAGATAAGTCAGATAGAATAGTGGTATTTGTATTAGAAGAGTAGTTTCAAAATATCATGTGAGATAAGTAGCATTAAATTAAATTAAAGTACGAAATAGTATAGTAGAGTTTGCATTAAAAAAGTAGTGTCTAATACTAATATCTTAATATCTTCTTTCTTAATATCTTATTTATTGAAGTTTATAGAAACTACATTATTATTTTTATGACGTGAAGTTTATAAAACTAAATTAATTTCTTGATGATACGAAATTTCTGAAAGTTTATTGTATGATGTGAAGTTTATAAAAACTAAATTAATTTCTTGATGATACGAAATTTCTTGATGATGCGATGCGAAGTTTATAGATGCGAAGTTTAGTTTATAGAAACTACATTACTTTCTTTTCGATGATGTAAAGTTTATATTTTTTCTTGATTTCGTGATGATGTGAAGTTTACAAACTACATGTAGTGTAGCTCAGCAGCATGTGCAGGCGCCGTGGTAATCTTGCCCCCCCTTTCATCTCCTCCACCAAAGACAACGACCCGCCGGCGACTCCGCCGCCGTCGCGCTCTCGCCGGTCACGGTCGCGGTAGGTTGCGCTGCACGCTCAGTTTCCAGAACTCCAGCCACCACCACACACGCACGTTACAGAGATAATAATACCTTTGCAAAAACGAACAGATGGGATAGACAGATATCGACATATATACATGATATTGTTGGATCGAGGGAAGTAGTAATGAACAGATAATAACATAATATTATTGGATCATTTACTTGGAGCAAGGTGATTACAATACATTGGGGGGCTTCATCACCATAGGTAGATGAGTCAGCGGAAGATTTTCAGATTTAAGCTAAGGTACAAAATATGCTAAATATGCTGTTGGGGGAGAGTCTTAGAAACAAAATATTACATCAACAAAATGAGTGGGGAAATCAACAAGACGGGGGCTGAAATCGATCTTCATCAGCAGCTAGTCGATGATGCAACGAACCGACTGACGACGACGACTGACTAACAACGCCAAACTAGAATTAACCCCAGTAATCACTGAAATAGGCAGGGCCGCCGGCGATGGCGGCCGCAATCCGGCCAACTTCCGCCATGGCCATCACCATCTTCCTCCTTCCATGCTTCCTTCACCTCCGCACCCTATGCACAGCAGACACTGAAACCACCGTTTCTCCTACACATCTTTTCACCTAATATTTTTGGGTAATTTTTCTACTACCTCAAGAACCCCAAAACAAATCCACCATTCTTCCTTCCACCCAACCTGCCTCCCTCCCACCAAGCATGATGAATATTCACATGGGAGATAGATATGTACAGGGATTAGTAGAAACTGACTTGAAATCGCAAAAGAAAATGAGGATTTTTTTTGTTGTTGTGCCATCATTTTCTTCTTACCGCCACCTTCTCTATGGCATCCTTGCTACTCACAAAAGGGAGCTTCCAATAGCGACATGAAGCATCAGTTGATGAGGTCCGACACCCACGCAACGTCGGGGCCAACTCCGGCGGTTGCGGTGGTGGCGCCGGCGCCGCCGGAGACGGCACCGTCCCGGCTCAGCCTCTCGAACACCTTCTCACGGAGGGCTCTTCCGGACTCCACCCTCTGCACTGGCTCCTCCTCGCCGATGAGCCCCATGTCGATGGGCTCCAGGTTGGCCATGAAGCTGGAGGCGGTGGCCACCGCTGCCGAGGAAGCCAGCGGGGTGGTGGGGAGGCTGTAGAGACCGGTGGCGGCCTTGGGTGACCCGTAGGCGGTGGACGACGCGGGGTAGCTCCACCCGCCGGACGGCGATGACTTCACCTTGCTGAGGCGGAGCTGGCGGAACGAAGCCAGGACGTCGTTGACCGGCGACCCAACGCCGGGCCAAGATCCGCGACGGATGGCCGCGGCCCCGTCCGGCGACAATGGCGGGGACTCCGACGGTGGCGACTTGGGCGGAGACATGAGGGTGCTGGTCGGAGACGAGGACATGATGGTCTTGGTGAGGTAGCTCTCGAACGCCTGGCGCCGGAGCGGCGAGCCGTCGTAGGACTCCGCCAGCGGGGAGGACGCCACGCTCCTCGGGCTGGACTGCTGCGCCGGGAGGACGCGGAGCTGGTCCGGGGTGTGGGCGAAGAAGCAGACGCGGCGGCGGCAGGCGGTCCCGTCCTTGCACGGCTGGGTGCGGTAGCGCGCCGGGTGGAGCCAGCACTCGAACACGCCGTGGGCGTACTCGCAGGCGTCGCCGCGCTTGCATCCCCCCTTGCGGAAGTCCGGGCACGCGGTGCCGGAGTAGTGGTACTTGCGTGGATCGCGGCGGCGCGCCTTCTCGCCGGGGTGCGCGAAGGGGCACTCGGTCCAGTCATGGCTCCGGCCCCGCGCGCACCGCCGCACCTTGAACTCGTACATCCGGAACTCGTCGCACGCGTACGCGTCGACCGCGGCCGCCATCGCGGCCGCCTCCTCCTCGTCGTCAGCCCCCACGCCGACGTCGTTCGACGGCAGGTACTCCCGCAGCGCGGCGATCAGGTACGGCGTCATCTCATCTCCCCCTCCCGCACCACCTCCCCCTCCGCCAAGAACATCAACGCCGCTCACCGGGAGGTGAGACCACGGCGGGACGCCACTGACGCCTTCCCCCATCATCATCATGGCCGTCGCCGGGCTACAACCCTCGGGCGGCTCCCCTCTGTGGATGGACTACGGGAGATCTCGTGGACTGGGCGTATGGAGAGACGCACTGGAGCGAGCGGTGCGCGTTGGTGAGGACGACGAGAGAAGCCGAAGCGGTGCCGGTTTATAAACTGCTCCGCTTAACCACGGTCCACACCGCCTCGGGATAACCTCTAACCGTGGTTACCCATCCCCAACCAGGGTTCCGCGGACGGAGGGGGTCGTACCATGCAGCCGGTAACGGACACACCCAGTGGGCACGGGCGCGCCACACACTGACACGCGTGGCCCACCGTGTCGCGGGCCCAGGCGCAGTGAGAGGTGGGTGGTGCGGTGTGGGAGAAAATGGGAGGGGGGACGCGTGCCGGGAGGGGGAGGGGGAGGAGGGTGTCAGGCATGCGGGGGGCGAGGTGGAGGAAGGGCGACGCGGGGGGAAGGACACGTCGCGGCGGGGGGAGGGTGCCCTACGGATTTGGGGTCCGTTCGGTCAGGTTGAGGTGTGGTTTCCTGTAGGTTCTAGAAACCTTGGGTAGCGACTGGGGGTGGCGCTGTTTGGACGCTTGCGCGTGTACATCCTTGTGGGGCCCCGCTGGCCGCGGATTGGCCGATTGGTTCACCGGAGATTGGGGTGGTTTTACCGTGACACCGTCCTGCTGATCTTGTTCGAGCCTTATCTCGGCGCTTACGTTTCTGTTTATAAGATTGAATTATACTTTTAACTTAACTTTTATTTTATTATTCATACTAGTTTAAATTGTAGTCTTTATTATTTTAAAATGGTTATACACGTATATAAAAACTTCTATTTTTTAAATTATTTTTTAATTATAAATATAATGTTTCGAATGCCAAACTATCGTCCTGTTTGTTTCGGGGTATAGCCCTACCTGCGGATTTGCAGTTTTGTATATTAGCCTGATCCTTTTCCGAATATGGAGCCAGGTGAGGTGAAAGTGGAGGGAGATCGTTTTGGAGGGGAGATTTGCAACAACACGGGGATTTACGGAGAGGGAGGCCACGTAGGGGGGGCAATACGGCCGGGGTGGGCAACTATGATGCGTCGTCCGGCGACTCCCGCGGCTGCGCCACGTACGCAGGGGTGTCCACGCCGCGCGCCACACGTAGTCACGCGCCCCGCGCATGCGCAACCGCACAAGCCACGCCGTTGGAGACTGGGGGCGCGCTACGCAGCCGGACCCCGGCTGCGGCTAGGCTAGCCGGCTATGACCAGAGAACGAAACGCCGAACAAGAGGTGGCCCCGTTCGATTTTACCTTCTTCTTTTTTTTTTTTGTCGGTTTTCTGTGAATAGAATTGCTGCGCTGCCAAACGTTAACAATACGGTATTTGCTGTACAAGTGACTAACCAAAGCCAATGATCGATCCCTTTTCTCTCAAGGGTGCTTAACTTAGTGGAGAAGTGAAAAACGTTCGGCTCTTGCTTAGGGTGAAAATAGTAATATCCTAAGCGATTCAACTATAAAGTATAAATGTTCTGAAAAAAGGTTTAACTAAACTGTAGTGCTACTTTCCTAATACATCTTTTAGCCTTTTACATTGTTATTAACTTATCATTAGCTTCATATCAAGATCTTAGACGTCAAACAGTATTTTATTTGGTTTACCCCTGATTCAGTTTTAAGTAATGGAAGTGGATTAAACATGCACGCTCGTAAACTACGCCGGCGTTCCACACTTCCACTAAAACATTATTTGTATAACTCTTTTCATAAAATACATATTTTTACTTTACACTTCAACAGTTCATGTTTCTTGATTATTAAACGATGTTTTCTCAAGATTTTTTTTATATAGAGGTTAATTATCTCTCATTAATAAAACATAATTATCAATTTTTAGTAATTAATTTTATTTATTACCTATTAAACAACTATAAAACAAATAATCTTTTACCCTTTATATTCAGCCAGAAAAAACACACAACCTAAGTTCCGCTCTGTTTTACCTCTTGCCTGGGGAAGAGATTGTACTCGACGCCTTTTCCACGTTGAGGAAAAAAGTCCATGGTCTACGGACAAATTCATCCAGAAGAATTTTCATTTTTTTTTTGTAGACGTCTTCCTCCTGAATCCGGGTGCTGTTGATCTCTCTAGCGATTTTGTATTTGGCAGAGATCGAAAACGTGTCTAGACTGAAAAAATTTTTGGGAGAAGTGTCACGTCAAATGTTTGACCGGATGTCGGAAGGGGTTTTTGGACACGAATAAAAAAACGAAATTTACGGCTAGCCTAGAAACTGCGAGATGAGTCTTTTGAGCCTAATTAATCCGTCATTAGCACATATTGGTTACTTTAGCACTTATGGCTAATCATGGGCTAATTAGGCTCAAAAGATTCGTCTCAAGATTTTTTTTCATAACTGTGCAATTAGTTTTTTGGTTTATCTACGTTTATTCTGTATTTAGGTATCTAAAAATTTAATGTGATGTTTTTAGAAAAAAAATTTGGGAACTTGAACAGCCTGACGCACAAGTTGGGTGTCATCGCGATGGGTCCGTACCGTACGTGACAGTGGCGAAGCGCACAGCCGAGAGCGACGGATGCATCGTTGCATCCATCCTCCACGCCTCTCGATGCCCTTGTGGTTATCGTTTCTCCCGTCCAGTTGCTGGTCTCGCCTTCACGCGTCGCGACAGACACGTACGGTCCGCCGTTGGGTACGACCGAGCGACCGGCTGTGTCCACAGACCACAGATGAATTGACAAAAGGATTTTTTTTTTACTTTTTAGTGTATAGATGAAAGTAACTGTTATAAAATTTAAAATCTTACTTCTTTCGTCCAAAAAAAACCAACTTTTCGGTTTTTTTAGCATTTGATTTCATGTTTTAGCATCTAATAAAAATAAAATTATTAATTGTAATTTTTTTAATTAGATAAAGAATTAAGCATTACATCTAAAAACTGAAAAATTGATTTGTTTTGAGACGGATGGAGTAATTTAGTAAGTGAGACGATAAATTTATGTTTAGAATTTACTTGTAAAATTATGTTGTTAATAGTTCGAAATGTATAAACGTAAAGATCAGGAAAAAAGAAATGCAACCCTAGTAGTAGCATATACTATGTCCTAAATATATTTCATGGTGTGGAAAAAAATAAATGCAACCCTAGTAGCAGCGAAGAAAAATTCATAAAGATGCTAGACATATATGTTAAAATATATATTTATCTATATACGTAACTACACCATCTTGTATCGTAAAACATATAAACTACTGTCTCCGTTTCGTAATATAAGATGTTTGACTTTTTCTTTTAACGTTTGGCCATTCATCTTATTAAAAAATTTAGTACAAATATAAAAAATGATAAGTCGTGCTTAAAGTTTCTTCGATAATAAAGTAAGTCACAAACAAAATAAATGATATATTCATAATTTTTTAAATAAGACAAATGATCAAACATTATAAAAAAAAGTCAGACATCTTACATTATGAAATAGAGAGAGTAATAGTCATATTATTGTTGTTTGACTGTGGAGGTGCTATGTGCCACAATTGCGACTTGGTTTACTGAATTCAATTTTTGAAAGAAGTATCACGTTAAATGTTTGACCGGATGTCGGAAGAGTTTTTTGGCTACGAATGAAAAAACGAATTTTATGGCTAGCCTAGAAACCGCGAGACGAATCTTTTGAGCCTAATTAATCCGTCATTAGAACATGTTGGTTACGGTGGTACTTATGGCTAATCATGGACTAATTAGGTCCAAAAGATTCGTCTCAAGATTTCTTCTATAACTATACAATTAGTTTTTTGATTTATCTATGTTTAATGTTTTATTTAGGTATCAAAAATTCGATACGATGCTTTAAAAAAAATTTGGAAACTAAACAAGGCCTAATTTGCTCGTCTCTGCTCAATTGTGTCGTCTATTGCGATCAAAGAAGAAGGCGCACGTCGCACCACAGTAGAGCATAGGCAGACAATTAATCGGTGCGAGATCAGCGACGAGGACGTGCGACTGTGGGGGGCTGAAACGGCATGTATCTGGCCCGGAAAAGGGAGACACCGCTCACACACGCCTCCAAATTTTGGTAACGGCCAAGCAAGCAGAGACCCGTAGCCCACGGTACTACTACTTTATCGCTCTGGTCAGTGTTGATTGCGTGCACCGACGGCGACCTGGCGTCGAGGTTCAGCTAGAGCGGCCAGAACAGGCTGTGACTGATCTATCAAATAATACTAAGAATAAGAATATTGTTATAATATTACCATTTCTCTTAATCATGACTTTAAAAAATTGTAGATAAACTTAGCCGCTTGGATTTTTTTGAAAAAAAACATAGGAAGTGTAGAGTATTTTAATCCTATGGAAAAAATTTTAAGAAACATTGAAATAAAGGGTGACATCGTACTCTTTCCTTTCAAATTTCTATAGATTGCGTAATCCTATAGAGATTTTGGAGAAAAATAAACATGAGGTTCTACAGGAAAATAAACACCTCGTGTTTCTTCTTCTCATGACTCTAAGGGATCATTTGAATCACATGAATAGAAAAAGGAAAAATAAGAACAACATAGGATTCTGACAGAAATGCAAATTTAAAAAAGATGATTGCAAAACACGAACAAAATGTCAGTATGACCGTTTGATTAGACTCAAAGGATTTTTTTTTTCCCATGAGGTTCAACCTCTTGTTAAATTTTCTCCAAAACTTGCATAGGAAGAGACATTTCATAGAAATTTTATAGGATTTCATAGGGTTCATTACTTTGATTCAAAGAGCTTGGTAGGAAAAAATCCTATAGGAATAAAATCCTCTAAAATTCCTATGAATTTTCTTTGAATCAAAGGAGGCCTAAGGTCCCCTCAAATTCCTACGTTTTTTCTGTGGTCCAATAAAACAGTCATTCCTATATTTTTCGTGGGTTTTGCAATCATCTATTTTACACGTACATTCCTGTCAGAACTCTGTGTTTTTCCTATTTCTCCGTTTTTTCATTCATGTGAATTAAAAGAACCTTAGTGAACTCTCTGGGAGTTCTGATGGGATAGCGGGGTTTGACCTTCCATCGTCGTCCAGGCCCGAAAAACAGCTGCTAAGGTGCCGTTTAGTTGGGAAAATTTTTGGGATAGAGGTCACATCGACACGTACGGTTACACATTTGAAGTATTAAATGAACTCTAATTACAAAATAAATTACAGATTCCGCATGAAAATCACGAGACGAATCTTTTGAGTCTAATTAATTCGTCATTAACACATGTTGGTACTGTAGCACTTATGACTAATCATGGACTAATTAGGCTCAAAAGATTCGTTTCACGATTTTTCATAACTGTGTAATTAGTTTTAATATTCATGTATATTTAATGCTTTATTTAGGTGTCCAAAGATTCAATGTGATTTTTTTACAAAAGTTTTTGGGAACTAAGGGCATGCACAGTACTTCTATATGGCGAGGAGCTCTAGCTCACCACGTAGGAGTTAGATCACCAGGTCAGCGTGGACTGTGTCCCAGCCAGGGCGCACATTCCTTGTCGAGGGAACGGTGGCCCGACACGCCGCCTCCCGCCCGCCGTGCAGATCTACCGTAGGGATGCGGCCGCCGTCCTGACGCGCCACCGGTCGGATCCACCATGGTCCGATGAGCAATCGCCCGCCCGTCGCCCGGATCCGCCGCCAGCCGAATCCGCCGTGGCCCAACGCACTACCTCTCGCTCGCCGTCCAGATCCACCGTCCCGACGCGGCCGCCGCCCCAATACGCCCATCGTCCGACACGCCGTCGGCGGCCACCGCCGCCGCTCGCTCCGTCGACCGGGAGGGAGAGAGATGAGAGAGCTCAGGAGAGGAGAGAGAGTTGACTGGGAATTAAAATAAATTTTATGGGTCCACCCAAAGTATCGTGTTATGTAAGATATGTAGCTTCATACTGACATCTGTTTTTTGTACGAGATTGATTTGCATGGTGCATGTCCTAGATGTCGTGAATCTTTATCCTCTTTCACAGAATCACAGTGCACCGCGAGGATGGCAAGTGCACCGCGTGTGCGAAATCTTATCCTCATTCACAGTGCGAACGTACAGACGCAGCGAGGGGCACAGGGAGGGAGCCTGTCCGATCGAGATCTGTCAGGAGAGAGAGAGGGGAAGGAATCGTGGTTGGGTGGGTGGAGGTGGTACGACGGCGCTCCACGCGGCGGCCGGAGGGGCTAGCTAATCACGAGATGTGGGTACGTACGGCTCGCGTGAGCGGCGGGGCCACGTCCCACCCACCCCCCGGAGCCCCGACACGACGCCGACGCCGACGCCGCGACCGTGCATCGTCATCACTGCCTCTACAGTGCCTGCCACTCTGTCCTGCTCCATAGTAGTAGTAGTATCGACCGAATCCACTCTATCCATCTCGTCGCTTTTGGCTAAAAATCTTTTACTCCTCCGTTGTTTCTATCAATCCTACCGCTCTATTTCTATAATTTTTAAAAAATATTTATTAATATCTTTTAATATATATACAGTTTAAAATTATTGGGATAACATATAGTCATTTAATAAAATTTTGATCAATTATAGATTTAAAACATCATATCCTTATCAAAACCAAAAAAATTATTAAACCAGCTTCTTGCCCATTCGTTCCATATAGGCGTGGTTGTTTCACATCTCATCTATGAGCAGTGCATTCAGAAGGCCGGGCTACAAGTACGAGAATTAATGCGGATGTGGTTCCACTTCCATTCCATCACGGCTTTTAAGGCCTCGTTTGGATTGAAAAAGATTTTGAAAAACATCACGTCAAAATTTTAAATACATATTTAAAATATTAAACATAGTCTAATTACAAAACAAATTTTAGATTCCGTCTGAAAACTATTAGACGAATCTTTTAAACCTAATTAAGCTGTCATTAGCGCATATTGGTTACTGTAGCATTTATGGCTAATCACGTACTAATTAGGCTCAAAAGATTCGTCTCACGATTTCTCACATAAATGTAAAATTAGTTTTTCGTTTTATCTACGTTTAATACTCTATTTAGGTATTTAAAAATTTCATGTGATGTTTTTGGATAAAAATTTTTGGAACTAAACAGCCCTAAATGGCCACATCATGCTGCCATAAACCGGGCCGTTGAAGATAAGGTGCAGGTCGCTGGGGAGCAGCATGACATCCCATCTCTCGTCTCGATCGGTTGATTGACGTGCTTGCTTGCTTGGCCGATCGGTTCTCTCCGGTGTGGCTCGCCATCCCCGACGACGCCGATGCTGCACTCACGTGACATTCGATCTCACCACCTCCCTGCCACCGATAGTAGCTAGAGGAATTTGTCCAAAGCTGCTAGCTAGCTCCGCCTTTGGCTTTTTGCAAGCCTGCGGTTTCGACGTTGTTTAGTTCCAAATTTTTTTAAAAAAAACATCACATTAAATCTTTGGACATCTAAATAAAACATTAAAGATAGATAAATCAAAAAACTAATTACATAGTTACAGAAGAAATCTTGAGACAAATCTTTTGAACCTAATTAGTACATGCTTAGCCATAAGTGCTACAGTAACCAACATGTGCTAATGATAGATTAATTAGGCTTAAAAAATTCGTCTCGCGGTTTTCTGGCTAGCTGTAAAATTTGTTTTTTCATTCGTATCCAAAAACCCTTCCGACATCTGATCAAACATTTGATGTGACACTTCTCCCAAAAAAATTTCCAAAACTAAACGGCCCCTTCGTGCGTGGCCAGCAGCAGCAAGCAAGGGATGATGCCACCTTCTTTGCTTTGCTTTGCTCCCTGCCTAGGTTGCTCCCTCATTCCCTGCCTAGGGTGTGTACCCATCATTGCAGCACATCTATCCCCTCGATCGATCCCCATGCTCTCTTCTATCTTTGCCTGCAGACCCATGCATGCACCTGCTGGCTGTCCCTGTAGCTTCAGACCCAAGGCTGGCTGACATGTTCCCGTGCAGGAAAACCCATGGTTTCGGGATTGAGATCATGCGCGGTCCCAACTGCAGTTACAGCTTAAGACTGCACGTAATTTCATCCATTCAATTTGTTACTTTTCGGATTACATAAATTTTATAGGATTTTTAGCGAAAATAGTATAATTCTTTTATTTTCCCTTTAAAAATCGTTCAAACCGAATAGGCCTTAAGTTTAAAGTTCGAGTGCTACTGTTATTGTTACATGTAGTAGTAATTATTTGGTGATGTATCGGATAAATGCTTATGTTGTAGTAATTATTTGGTGATGTATTGGATAAATTGCATTTATCGATTTTAGATCATTAGATTTGCATCATGCAACCTATGTGACCGCTTAAGTTACCATTACACTAGGTATCGTTCAGTACTGTAGAAACCCTTTTTCTTTGCTTGCCTGCTTGGCGCTTGCTCAGTTGCTCCGATCTCAGATTCCAGAATCTTCTTTTGCTTTCCAGGACAGAAACTTTTTATTTTAAAACTTTTTAATAAATAATTTTATTACTAGATCTCAGAAAATGTTTTCACCATATAAACCTTTTGTTTACGTCATCAACATTAACGTGGCGAAACGATTTGCCACGCCATTATCGGTAGCATGGCAGTGTCTTACCATGCCATTCCACGCCGACCAGACTGTGTGGCAGCGTTGTCTTGTCACGTCACCAATGTTTTTTTTTAACGAACTAGCAATATGCCAATTTTATTGAATAGAGAAATAGGACACGCCACCAATACTTACTGACGTGGTCAGAAGGTTTAGTTTTGAAAAATTTCGCCCAAGTGATTTAAAAAGGTTTAACGGTGCCCTTCCCTCCTCCTGCCCGTCCGTCCATCCATGCATGAATAATCCGTAGGCGCGCGACCTCTCGTCCTGCCTCCTCCGGCTAACCAACCAACCACGCCTCGTCCGTCCGGATAAGCGCGACACCGCGTCTCGCGCGTACATGCACCCGGTCGGCGTGGACCACCGCACCGCACCGGATCCATCCGTCCATCCATCCGCCGCTGCAGGTTTCTACTACTCCCAGTATCGTGCACGTACAGTGTGCTTCTCTGCTGCTGCTTTACTTAAAAGCGATGGGGTTAGCCATAATTAGGAGGAAAGTCACCCTAGTCTTCGACTTTGTTTCAGCTAACCTTTTATGATCATTATTTTAAGGGGATATATAAGCGAATAAGCTAACTAATATAACGTGGGAAAATATCGCTCTGTTAGATCAGATATATAGTTTTTTTTTAACAGTTCAAAAAACTGTACATGTTCATGTAATCTAAGATCTTTAACGGCCTTAATTGACCTCCGGATTGGGAGACGGGAATCTTACCAGGTTTTGTTCGTGGTTATCCGCCATAGCTTGAGTTCTCCGTGCTCTACGTACGGATTGTACTTTTATGTTCCTTTATGCGGCAAGCAAGAGACTTATCTTTTCGTTGGTCGTCATGTTTATAAACTACTCCCTCCGTTTCATAATGTAAGACGTTTTAGCTATATTTAGATTTATCTATTAACCAATATATATTGTTTATATATATGTCTAGATTCATTGATATCTATATGAATTTAGGATACACTATAAAATCTTATATTATGAAACGGAGGTGGTAAAATTAAACTTTTTTAGACTTAAATTTATATTTAATTTTATTATCAAAATTTATTTTGCAACTTTTACTTTTAATTCGATAATAACACGTACATAATTTATTCATGAATCGTTTTATGTTTGCAAATATTCTATTTGTTTTTTTAAAGCCATTGTTTTTCTTATAAGACAAACAATGAGTATAAAATTTCGTCCGTAGATGACGTACTCCTTCAGTCCTATCAGAATTAAACCTAGGAGGGAATACCATCTTAGAAAACTTTTCTTCGTCCGTACTATTCCGTCCAAAAAAAATAATTTCTGGGTTTTCTAGGTTGAGCGTTTTACTATTTATTTTATTTAAAAAATTTATTAAAAAATTAAAAAAAATAATCATATGTAAAGTACTATTCATATATCCATGTTTTATCATATAGTAATAATAAAAATATTAATCATAAAAAATTTTAAATAAGACAAAGAGTTGAAAATTCTCAGAAATTCGTTTACGGAGAAGGCTGTAGTTTTCATGGGACGGATGAAACACGTTCTATGGGGGTGATGGTGATGGAAGCAGAACAACATGCCTCTCTGGACACTGTGTGGGCAGGATGGAGAGGCCATTGGACACGCAGTTTATTGTCTGCACTCCAAAATCAACCTCGCTATCGCTCGTGGACCAAAGGCTCGACGACTTTGGACGTGCGCATTGGATACGTCCGATATTGTCGTATGTAGTGGCTACTGTCATTGTCATTTTTATAAAGGTGATGGTTTGATTTTTTCCATAGAAATAAAATCAAACGGCATATTTATAAATAAAAAAATAATTTATAAATAAAATTTTTATATACATATTAGCTAAGACTGAAAATAAACTTCGGTAAAAAAATTTAAAATTAACTTTAAACTTAAGATTAAAATTTTAAATTTTAGCTTATATACATATGTATAAGCGAAAAGATTTAGGTGTTATATAAAAGAATAGTGGATAAGTTGATATTTAGTTATGGTCTTCCTGGCTAGTTAGGCTAGGCCACCCTACAAAGGTTATAGTTATATTTACTATTTGTATAAACCCTAGTTCGATCTCACCCTACTTCTATTTTAAGAAATGAAATGAAATAGGATAGGTCTTATCTGATACTATTGTTTCTTCGCTTATGTTTATAAGCTAAATCTTAAATTTTTAATATTAACTTTGAAGTTGATTTTGAGATTTATTTATCCTAGTTTATTTTTTAGTTTTTACTTTTAGATAGTTAAAATCACGTATATAAAAAAGTTATTCGTAAAATATTTTTCACTTGCCTATTAATATGTTGTAAATATGTTATAAAATATTTTTCGCTTATAAATATGTCGTAAATTTATTCAACTGGACATTAATATACTTGTACGGTGTTTTATGACACGTTAAGCAAGTTCAATAGTATAGCCAACTACTGGCTCCAATTTATTTATAGTCAATCTAATAGCCAATTCATACAATAGTTACCTACAAAACATCAATACATGGTCCCACGTGTCATATACACATTTTGTCTTGGAGCTCATGTGCAGCTAGCTACAAATTAGTAATCCACATCTATTCTCTCTCTCCTCTAATCTTTTTAAAATATGTTTATAGTTGGCTTATAGCCTGCTATTATATCTTCTGGCTTATAGTCTGCTATTATATCTTGTACCTTATCTCAACCCCGCCTTTCCAAAGCATGGGGGAGGAGGAGGTGGTGGTTGGAAGTTCTGGCATGGTGCTTGGAGCCCAAGGTTTGGCCGGTTCCTTCCTTTCTTCCCCTCCTTCCCCGTTGGCCGTATCGCGATAAAGATCAACAGGCCGGCTTTATCCTCTCTTTGTCCTGTTGGGTTTGTTGCCCATCACATGGCCATGCTTACTCCACAACCGCATTCATGTGTGCACTAACACACCCTACAAAGCAACAAGTACGTGCCACTGCACTTTGTTTAGTACTCTCTCCCCGCACCCTATAAAAACTTTATTTTTAACCCTTGTTATTTATCTTATAAAATTTTATTTTTAAAGTAATTATTATATTTGAGTTTGATATAAATGGTAAACAATTATATTAAAATTTCAATGTAAATGATGTATTTTAGTCATGTACTGATAAGTGTCATGTAGTTTAAAAGTGAAGTTTCTTTTTTGGACGAAGCACTCCTCCTATGGTAATACTCTAACACACTAGCTTAATCGCACCAGCTAACGTCATCATCTTTTCCGCTTATGATTACACCTATAAGTCAAAATTTGAATTTTTAATCTTAAATTAATTTAATTTTGGGTTTTATCACCGAACTTTATTTTTCATCTTTTTAAATCGATAAGAATACATATATATATATATATATAAAATTTTAAGTCACAAATTATGTCTTTGCCTTTTTTTTTTCAATCATCTCCCCTAATTCTCTGAGACCGGTAGGAGTGTAGGTCCAAATCGGAATTGTGTGTAGAGTAGGTGTAGTTAATTTAATCACTCGGCTGCCGGGTGTGGTTGTTTGCTTTCCACTTTGAGATCCTCGCGGGCCCTGCACGTGTGCCTCGCCGTGTGGCCTTTGCTTTGCTTATTTTAGCTCACAACCTTAGCTTAATTATGCCATGCTATCTATCTGGCTGCATGCGTACGTAGCACACTGCAGATTCTTCCTTATCCCTCCTCCCTTGCTACCTGTAGATAGATGGTCTAACTATCTGATGGTCATAGGTTAACCCATAATCAACAGAATAAACAACACCAGATTAGTACAGTTGCTGTCCTCTTCGATTCTTGGATGGTAGTACGATATTTATATGGCCTACATGAGTAGCATGGTATAGAGTATCATCTCTCTCTAGCTTTTATGTGTAGCAAATCTTCAAATGTCCACCAATTAACAACCCGACCAAGTCGTTAATCTCACTGGACTCAACCATATAAATTACTGCTGTTTGGGTTTGCAACTTGCAGCATCTTTTAGTTCCACCGAGAGAAAAAAGGCACATGATTAAATTTTGCGTCGCTATCAGGTTAAGCAGAACCCGTAATTTTGGGGGGCGCTGTATACACGCGTAGACCCACGGTTTTCGGGTTTTTATTTAACGTCGTTAAATTTTACATCTACAGTTCGTTTTATTTAAATTTAATATGCAAAGTTAGAATTTATTTTAAAGTTTTTTAGTAAAAAATTAAATCATTATAAAATAATTAATAATTTTATGATAAATGTTTCAACTTAGATTTAAAAATCAACGGTATATAGTACGAAAAACGAGAAAATAGTCAGGATTGGTGACAAATCCGCGGTTGAACCGAAGTCCAAGATCGTGGCCAATGGCCGGCCCCGTTTGTGGGCACAATTATATGAGCAGAGAGCATGTAAAAAGTAGTGTATTATTTTTTTTTTCGCTGTGACCTTGGGCAAATTTTCAGCGGCACGGGCGAGGTGATGGGGCAGCGTGAGAGGAACTCGGTGTGTTGTTAATTGTGGAGCACGTAACAGCGACGTGCTGATGTGGCCGGTTCGGTGGCCGCGTTATCCTCATGATCTATCAACTAGGACATAATTAATAAACAATCATCCAGGGCACCTAGGACTTAGGCAGCTTTCGAAGTTGACTAGGTCAGCATGGCTAATCAGCGCACGTAAAACGAAGAAAACCATCAATACATGATTAATTGAGTATTAGCTTTTGTAAACTTGAAAAATAGATTAATCTGATTTTTTAAACAACTTTCATATAAAACTTTTTTCTAAATAATACACCGTTTAACCGCTTGAGAATCGTGCGCGTGAAAAAAGAGAAAAAAATACCGTTGGTTGGTCGGTTTCGAACGAGGCCTTAATTAATAAACAATAAACCATGTGATTGCTCTCGGAGATCAGTGCTGTGTGGAGCAAGGAGACAGAGCATAGAGGGGTGATAGTTTGTTTTTTAAAAGTCAACGTCCAAACGGCATACTTGGGTAATGAAAAATAATTCGCGAATAAAATTTCTATGGACGTGTTCTTAACGATTAAAAGCTAATGCTAAAAAAATGAACTTGGGTGAAAAACCTTTAAAATCAACTTCAAATTAAAGTTAAAAAATTTAAATTTTGACTTATAAGCATAATTAAAAGTAAAAAGATACGATTGATAAACCTGGTTAATCAGTTTTGTTCGTACACTGCAAGACAGCCAAGGCTGATATACATCGGTTATTTGCAAAGTCTGTCTCTTATAAGTTAGCCAATGCAATTGTACAGCTACATTTTGAGATGGAGCGAGTATGATATAGCTGAAGCATTGATCGAAGCTCTCGCAGAACAATTTGAAGCAGAGGATGAGATAAGAGTGACGATCCATGGCGACAAGTGATACATACATCGAAACACCCTGCCTGCATCGATCTCGCTATCTTGTCGTCCGTGGCCGTGGGCATATGGTCGCCGGCGACACGATCGATCAATCAATCGACCGACCGATCTTACGTTGCAATCTTAACAGACCATACCAACCGTAACATGCATATATATTCTCATTATCAGCCTTCTGACAGAGAGATCAAACGATATTTTTTAACGAGAAATAGTTTATAAATAAAACTTTATAACGACGTAAGAACCTAATTTGAAAAATAAAATACCCTTAAAATCAACTTAAAATATAAAATATAAAATTTAATTTATAAGTATAAACCTAAAAAAGATGGGGATGAGATTGCCTACTATACAAAACCTGGCCTTTTGTTGGTGGCGACCGTCTGCCGGCCGGCCGTCGGCGTCTGACAAGCCAATCCCACCTAAAAATGAGCCCCGTCCCGTTGTGAGTAAGAACGGCCCGGGCGGCCGACGTGGCACGGCGTCGATCGATCCGGATAAGATCAGTTTATTTCCATCCATGTCGTGGTCGGAACATGCATGCAGGCAGCGAGCCAAGTTGTAGTAGTAACAAATTCAATTAACTAGAGGCAGATTAATCAAGACGCTAGTAAAAAGCGTCATTATGGCCGCATTATATTATGGATTGCAACTCAAGCAAAGTGTACCGTCCGTCCAGCTTATATATAGCTAGAGTGAAGCCTGATCGATCGAGCCATGTGTTAGATTTACTGCAGAATTAACTGCATGTGACTAATTATTAATTGGAGTATAAGACATCGGTGATGGCGACGTGGCGGTGTGATCGTTGTGAAAGTATTGGTTGTAGCTAGTGGTCGAGCTGCAGATCGATGGGAGGAATGTTTTGATTTCTTTTGTCGCAAGGTTTGCTTTAGTTGTGTGGTCGAGACGAAGGCAGGCGGCACGGGTACATGCATGTGCCCTGTCCTGGTCTGGTCTTGCCACGTACTGGTAAAAAAGGTTAGCAGTAGATGCTTAAATTGTATGGACAGCTACGACTGCACATGCTGCTAAAATGAAATGGCGGATTCTATATCGACGAGGGTGTTTGGCCGTTGAACCGAGCTGCATATCAAATAGCACTCCATTTTTATCTTTTGTTTATGTTCATAAGCAAATTTTAAATTTTATATTTGAAGTTGATTTTGATGTTTTATATCATATCTTATTTTTTAACTTTAACTTTTAAATCATATTTTTTTACATTGTTCGTAAATATGTCGTTGATACAGGAGACAGGTGGTGCGTAGAGTTTGTTTGTGTTGAGACTGGTAGCGACGTACGAATGCGGTTGAGTGATAGGAGGGACGTGGTGCCTGGCGGCGATCTCCTACATGGTAGGGGCATATGCATGTGCGACGCTGCACACGGTCTCTCGAAGGGGCTTACGCGCGTTACGCCGCCGTGGACGGGACGGGGAGTTGATGGTACGCGCGCACGCAGCAGGCCGAGCTGCCTCCCCGCTGCGGTGGCGCCAGCGCAGGACAGACACCACGCGCGCGGTGGCCCGGACTTTAGTCTTTAGGTACGTAATAATCGGCTGTACATTGGAGTGCATTATTATTAGGCATGTTTAACTGTTGAGAAAAAATGTTGTTTATTTTTTCTTAACTATTGGTACAATCCCGATTTATGCCACTTTTCTTTTTTAACTCGTGCATACTTATTTATATAGTATTTTTGAATTCACCTGATTCCAAATGATATTTTTAGATGAATAGTACAACCTCCGTCCAAAAATAAACGAATTTATGTGTTTTTGGATGGAATTTTCGACTCTTCGTCTTATTTGAAATTTTTTTATACTTTACACACGACCATTTTTTCAACTTTTTTAAAAAAAATTCAAATAAGACGGCGAGTCAAACGCAGAAGCTAAGAAATCCAGAAATTGTTTTTTTAGAAATTGTTTTTTTGGACGGAGTAGTATTATACGATCAGGATAATAATGATCTTGGCCGGACTCAATTAACCGACCGACAGCGGTGGTTTTTTTAAACACCAGCAGTATATGTTATTTTATTGATGAAAGGTGAAACATAAAATGTATCTGATTCTTTGATAGCTCCTTAATAGTAGGAAGCAACCACTATAAAATTAAAAAAAAAAGTATACTCTATATATGTTAAATAATAAACCTATATATAAACTTATTTAAAAAATATCATTTCGTAGTTTCGAAAGTTTCAATGGGTTAAAAGCACGCTGCCGCCACCATCTGAACATTGCACAAGACGAAAGAATATAAATAAATGCTATATAACTCTTATGTCTACACTTGAATCGGCCAAACCGACGAGTGGACCATTAAAGCGGTGAACCGGGTACCCGACGGTTTAGTGCCATTACTGATCGGTCTAGTTTTCTAAACGATGTAAAACTTTATAACATTATCTATATATCTATATGTTTACATATAAAATGTTATTATGACGCTAATAAATCTAAATATTTATACACAATATATATACTCTCTCTGGTACATAATGTAAAATGTTTGAATTTTCTGGTTATAATGTTTGACCATTTGTCTTATTAAAAAAAATTATGGAAAGATCATTTATTTTTCTTGTGACTTACTTTATTATTATTAAAAGAACTTTAAGCGCGACTTGTCATTTTTTATATTTGTACTATTTACATTATGAAACGGCAGTAGTATTATACTCCCTCTATTTCTAAATGTTTGATGTCGTTTACTTTTTTAATACATATATGACTATTCATCTTATTTAAAAAATTTACATAATTATTATTTTTTTATATCATTTTATTTATTGTTAAAATACTTTTATGCCTATATATATATATAACTTTACATATTTTTTAAAAATAAATAAAACGAATGATCAAATATGTGTTAAAAAGTTAACGGTGTCAAACATTTAAGGACATAGGCAGTAATATAAAACAGAGAGAGTGCCATGCTTCCGAGTTGGAACCCAATCTCGCCGTGGCTCAAGCGTGCTCTGCTGCTCGCTAGTCGCTAAGCGTGCCCTTGTTACATGTCCCTTCAATTCTTTCGCTCTGTCTGGGCTTATGTTGTGCCGGCCCATCTAACTGATTACGGAGGCGGTGCTGCCGACGCAAATGGGCCGATGTATTAGATGGGCCGGCGTATTCATCTCGATTCTCATTAACCCCTGCAGATGCCTGCCTCAATTGGACATCCATCTGATGCATTTTACGGACTTGGCTGGCATCTAGTGCTGACGTCATTTTTGGCTGGAGCCTGTCACTGATTATGTCACCGTGATTGTCATGTACTCCTTTGCAAGAGAACTCATGAGATAGCCGATGATTGGATCTTTCATCACATTTGTCAAACACTCGAGAATAACATAGTCATCTTTAGGATATTTGGAAGAAAAAACCAAACAATATATTTATAAATAAAAATTAATTTGTGAATAATTTTTTTATATACGTATTCATAGTGATCTAAAAGCCAAAGCTAGAAAAAAAACTTTAGTAAAAAACCCCTCAAAATCAACTTCAATTTAAGACTTAAAAATTTAAAATTTGGGTTATAACCTAGACCCAAAGCCATGCAAATCCGCTCTCCTTTCTTCTTCGGGCACCATGCATTTGATCATTTGATGTTGTACGGCCATGTCCTGTTACCAAATTCATTTATTTTTGGGAGTACTTTGCAACTATGATGACTCGTTTCAGGACTATAGAAGATCCAAAGTTTCATGTCGTCGGTCTTGTTACGCAATTTATCTGTTGGTGCAGATATTTTTTCTTTCTTGCAGGTAAATTCGAATCAGAGTACATCTCCTGAAACCCCTACGTCTAAAACTTGAAAGTCGTTGAGTGGAAATGAGTTGTGCAGATTCTCGTCTATCCTATATATATGTAAATCTGTCAGTATATGCTATGTTTATTTTAAGCTGGCATTCTAATTAAGTTAAGCTGTGGCTTTTGTAATTCATGTTCATTTGATCTATAACGTCTGCAGTAATTGGGAAGTAAATGTCAAAATGAATTTTATTGTTAAAAGAAAACGTTGTCACTTGCTCATGCCAATTCTTGAAGCATTAATTATTGTATGCGCAGTTTTCATGTCATAATTGTTTGATATTCCCTCCATCCTAAAAAGAAGTTAATATGGCCTCATTATTTGTTTTAAATAAAGCTATTTCTTCATCTAATTAATCATCTCAGTCAATAACAATTATTATCCATTTCATTTTTCTGGCTACATCTACTCTTTCTAGAAGGCCACATCATTGTTAAATCACAGCCGTCCGAACAAATCCGGTGAGCTCTAGATTTTTGCCACGTGTCCATAGATTTCATCTCTTCGTATACCTATTAAAGTTCACCCCCAATAAGTGCAATTAGTGATATCCATCTAGGTGATGATTCAACTGCTTTGGGCCAACAGCTCATTGTTGCTCCCCTTCCCTCTTTATTGCCCTCGCATGAAACTGTAGTTGTCTGACCCCTTTTTAATTGATGCATTTTCTATAACACTTCTCATTCTCTTCCCCATCCAAACAATGCTCTCTTCTTCCCTACCTGCTAGTGCTTCTTTTTTATTAATGTTCTCAGTGTAGCAATATTGTTGACACCAGGCCATTATTACAGGGGATGGTAATAGGTGCAATTTGTTGGCCCATAAATTTAAGCGATGTGTTAAAAAGATGTGGGCTGAAATTTTATAAATATTTGAGCTAAAAATATATTAGGAATGAATTGGGTTATGAAAGAATCCATTGGTCTTGGTCTTACCACTCCTAGGCATGATTCTCATATAGAGTTTGTCAGAAATTAAAAAACAGTTTGATCTAGAGCTAATGCATAATTACCTAATATTCAGAACACAAGAAGTAAAGAACATGTGCAACGATTGCATGACTACACAATTTAATGCATTGTATAATTTATTACAGTTTTGCTCTAAATGTTCTATGACAAAAATATTTAAGTGCAATCATTTTTTGTTGTTGTCCAACTACATGTATGTAACACATAGATTTCTATAAATTCCCACCGCAACGCGTGGGGTATCAACTAGTTTTCTTAATTACTAACCAATCATAACCTTTGTACCGTCATTAATTCTCACCTACCTTTTAAATTCACATACCTAGCTCTAGAAATTGTACATTATTTTAAAGCCAAGAAAAATTCCTATCTTAGAATTACGATCATGGCCGGTCTCCTTGCTCAGATTTGTAGTCCTATGTCACGCCCTGAATTTTACCCTAGCCAAGAAATAATTAAATAATGTATTAAAAATAATTTGTTAATTAAAGTTTAGGAGAAAAGCAGTGTTTAATTTAATTTAATTAATTGGAAGCTTTTCGGAATGTTCTAAAATGTCCCGAAAAGCATTTTAAATCATTAACAAGATTTAAATTTGAATTGCAGTCAGTAAAATTTGCTTAAATAAACTTAATAAAAATCGGCAAAATTAGAGACAATTTCATTTTTTCCCTCCTTCCTTATTCTTCTTTTTCCCTTCTCTCTTTTTCCCTTTTTCCCTTTTCTTTTCCCCTTTTTCCCTTTTCTTTTCCCCTTCTCCTTTTTTTTTCCTTCCTGGCTGAGCTCCTCTGCCTCTCCCCCGTGTGCACGATCTCCTCCTCCTCTCCACACCGTGCACGCCTCCACCTCCTCTCTCACGGTAAAACTAATTCCTATCAATTAGAATTCTATTTCTTATCCCTTTGAAACATTATCTATTCCTTATTAATAGGAGATATGTAACAAGATCTATCTCTAGCTTCCCCCTATAAATACCCCCTACAGCCTTGCCTCTTTTCCCCGTCTCCCTCTCTCGTGCCCCTCCCGCCACCTCCTGTCCAGCAGCAGCGCAGCCGTCCGCTGGTTTTCCTTCCCCCGAGTCTCAGGTTTGCATCCATTTTATTCTTGCGAATCAATCTAAATTCATCTACCGTTTAATTGTTTAGGTTTCCTAGTCGAACAACGAGGAACAACCGCAATCCGTCGCTGATCTCTCCACCAAATCTCAGGTTTGCATACGTTTCACTCATGCGAATCAATCTATCATTAATCTACCGTGTAATTGCTTAGGTTTTCCAATCTAATAGCTAGCGTGAGATTGATCTACGGTGCGGAATTCAATTTTGTACGTGTAGATTGATTTTACGTTAAAATCGTTTAGTTTTCAGTTTAGCGAGTCGTTAAATCTCGATTTAACGGGTCGTCTAATTCCCATCGTTGTTTTGCTAACCGTGCATGGTTTCGTGTTTCGGATCTAATTCGTCGTGCCAATCTATATTCACGCATGTTTTAGTTCTGTCACGCGAATACACGTCCTGTTCGCAATTTTCCGAGTCGCGGCCCAACTAGCGCTCGGAGTCCCCATCACCTCCCTCGGCCCATCTCCCTCCTCTCCTCCCTTCCCTCCCGCTGGGCCGGCCTAGAGGCCGTAGCCCACTGGCGCCCCGTAGTCCGGTTCACCGCCCCCTTCCCGGCCACCGACAAGTGGGGCCTAGCTGTCGGAGGCGTCTCCCTCCTCTGTCCGTCTGCTTGCGCGCGCGCTAGCTGCGCCGCGAGTCGATCTCGCCGCCGCCATGGCCGTGTGCCGCTCGGCCGCCGCCCTTCGCGTCCTCCCCGCATCCATCTCGCTGTGCCGCCTCGCCGTGGCTGTCGCCACCGCGTCGCGCTCCGCTAGCCGCACCGTGCCCTCGCTCCCACGCCCCGTCGCAATCCTCCGGCCGCACTCCGTCCCACTGTGCCTCGCGCCACTGCGCTGGTCGAGCCTATCGCCCGGCCGACTAGCCGCGTCGCCGTCCTGCTCCCCGCGTCGCGCCACGCCAGCGCCCGCGCCATCGGCCTTGCCACCACCACCTTCGCCTCGCCGCCACCGACGAGGTGTTGCCGCCGCCGTTGCACGCCCGTGCCAGCCACGCCGTCGTCGTCATTTCCCCGAGCTGGCCACCGACCGCCTCTCCATCGGCCGCCGCGCGTCGCTCCTCAGCCGGTCGCGCCGCCTCCGCCGTCCATCGACGACCGCCGACCACCGCTCCGCCGTCGTACCGGTCGCCGGCCGTCAATACCGCGCCGCCACGCCAACCACCTAGCCGCGCCCCCGCCACGCCACCTCCTCCCGCGCGCAACCGTCGCTCCGCTTTGCCCGGTCGCGCCCTCCGCTCTGTCCGCTCTGCCCGCTCGCCCGCGCAATGCGCGCCACCTCCTGCAACCCCGCCGCTCGCGCCGGTGTAACGACCGACGTCGTTTTTCCCACACCGGCCACCGCCGAATCCGTCGCCTGGCGTAACCACCTCCCCGCTTCTCCTGGCGCCGTCCCCTTTCCCGCGCCGAAGCCACCACTGACTCCATCTCCGCGGCGCCCGCGTGCGCGACGCGGTCTCTAACCGCCGGCCGCGATCCACGCGCCGCCACGCTAACCATCCCCGCCCTAGCCAGTGCCGTGCAACTATAAACCCCCTCTCCTTGCGCGCTGCCGCCGCTTCTTTCGGCAAGCGCCGCCACGCCACCGTCGCCTCGCCACCGATCGATCTCGCCATCGGTTGCCATGTGCCGCCGCCCACTCGCGTCACCCCTCTGCCTCGTCGGCGCCGACTTGTTGCCACCCTCCGCGACGCCGCCCCAAGCCGCCGCCGGCCGCGCCTGGGCGCGTCTGCGTTGATGGTTGTCCTTGCCGCCGCGCCACGCCGCTCCCCTCCCTCTCTGTCGCGTCGCGACGCCCCTTCCCCACATCGTCAGTCGCCGTGGCACCGTCGCCGCCTCTTCTTTGCTCTGCTGCCGCTGCTCGCGCACGAGCATGCCAGCGCTCGCCGTGTGCCGTCGCCGCGCCATTGGGCAATGCCCTCTCGTTGGCTCTCCCCTTCCTCGCCTCGTGTGGCCACAGGCCGGTGCTTGACACCGCCACCCGATCTCGCCGCTCGTAGCCGCTCCGAGCCGCGCAACCCTGTCGCTGCCTCCGCCTCCTCCACACCGACTTGCCGCCGCCGTCCCCGCCGCTGGTAAGACGTCGCCGTCCTCCCTCTCCCTCTCTTTTCCTCTCCGCCCATGGACGCCGAGCCGGTGTTGCCGCCGTGCCCTCGCGCGCTCTGGCCGTCGCCACCGTTCGTCCCGGCGTCGTCTCCCTCGCCTCACCATCGCCGACGCGACCCCGCCGTTGCTAGGGTGCGCCCGTGTTCGCTGAGTCGTCGCCGTATCCGCCCCGCGCCGTCGGCCGATGTCCTCCCTTCTGCACCGCCCGTCAGTCGCCGCCCTCCGTGCGCTGCACGCCGTCCCCGCGCTTCCCGGGTGTCGTCGCCGCCATCCCTTTCTCTTCCCCGTCCTCTCCTCTCCCTCGCGCCGCCGACGCCGCTCCGCATCGCCGCCGCTCTTCTCCGTGGTCACCCCGCCGTCGACCGCTGCCTCCCTCCTCGCTCCCCCTCTCTTCTCCCCGGCTCGCTACCCGCGCGCCACCTCGCCCCGGCCGCTGCTCTCGCGCCGCCGCGCTCGCATGTGCGCTTAGCCCCGATCTCCGGTGCCGCCGCTCGTTGCTGGCCATCGCTGGGCGTTCGCCATCGCTGTCCGCCACCACCCGTCGCTCGGTCGCCCCCTGTTTGGCCGAAGCAGAGCTCCCTCTTTCCCCCTCTCTGTTTTCCTCTCACCGCCAAGTGGGCCTCTTTGGTCGGCCACCCCCTCCCTTCTCTGTCTCCTCTCCTCCCCGGGCCCACGTGTCATGTCACGCCCTGAGTTTTACCCTAGCCAAGAAATAATTAAATAATGCATTAAAAATAATTTGTTAATTAAAGTTCAGGAGAAACCCAGTGTAATAGATTAATTTAATTAATTGGAAGCTTTTCGGATATTCTAAAATGTCCCGAAAGCATTTTAAATTATTAACATGATTTATATTTGAACTGCAGTCAATAAAATTTGGTCTAATAAACTTAATAAAAATCGGCAAAATTGGAGGCATTTTCTTTTTTTTCCCTCCTTCCTTTTTCTTTTCTTTTTCCCTTCTCCCTTTTTCCCCTTTTCTTTTTTTTCTTTTCTCTTTTCCTTTTTTTTTCTCTCCTGGTCGCTCCTCCTCCTCTCCTCCCTGTGTACGCACGATCCTCTCCTCCTCCTCCCCAAGCCATGCAGTCTCATCTCTATCTCCACCAAAAAAATCAATTCCAATTAATTCTAAATCTTATCCCCTTGAAACATTATCTATTCTTTGTTAATAGGAGATGGATAACAAGATCTATCTCTAGCTTCCCCCTATAAATACCCCCTACACCCTTGCCTCTTTTCCCCGTCTCCCTCTCCCGTGCATCTCTAGTCGCCCCTTCCGCCTCCGCTATAGCTGTGCTGCCCCTATCCCAGCAGCTGCGCAGCAAGCCGCTAGCAGCCCTGCTGCATCCTGGTTCGCAGCACGTCGCCGGCTGGTCTCTCTCCTCCAAATTTCAGGTTCGCATATATTTTATTCTTGCGAATCAATCTAAATTAATCTACCATTTAATTGTTCAGGTTTTCTAGCCTAACAGCGAGGAACAACCACAATCTGTCGCTGATCTCTCCACCAAACCTCAGGTTTGCATACGTTTTATTCATGCAAATCAATCTATCGTTAATCTACCGTGTAATTGCTTAGGTTTTCCAATCTATTAGCTAGCGTGAGATTGATCTACAGTGCGGAATTCAATTTCGTAAGCGTAGATTGATTTTACGTTTAGTTCTAGTTTAGCGAGTCGTTAAATCTCAATTTGACGGGTCGTTCAATCTTGTCGTCGTTCCGCTAACAGTGCACGGTTTTGCGTTCCGGATCCGATTCATCGTACGATTCTCTAATTCGTGCATGATTTGGTTCTGTCGTGTGAATGCGTGTACTGTCTGCAATTTCCTTAGTCGTGTCCCAACCGGCGCTCAAAGTCTGCATTGCCTCCCTCGGCCCACTCCTCCTCACTCTCCTCCCGGCCAGCAGGCCACCGGCCCAGCCAGCCGGCCCGCTCAGCTCGCCTCAGCCTGTCTCCCATCCGCCTCTCCTCCCTCCCGTGCGTGGGCCGAGCCACGGCCCACAGCCACCACGCGCGCGCCAAGTCCAGGCCGCCTCCCCTCTCCTCCCGGGACGCTGACAGGTGGTCCCCACCAGTCAGCCCCATCTTCCACCTCCAGTTGGCGCCTGCGCCCGCACGCGTCGCGCCCGCGACTGCATCGCCGCGCCGCCATCTTTGCTTGCCTCGGCCGCGCCCCGCTCGCCTCGCCGCCGCGGCCTTGCGCCGTCGTCGCCATTGCATCCCGGTCGCCCCTTCACATCCTCTTGGCCGCACCACCCCGCGACGCCGCCGTTGGCCGCCGCCCTTCGCATCCTCCCCGCCTCCGTCTCGCTGCACCGCCTCGGCATGGCCGTCGCCACCATGTCACGCGCCGCTAGCTGCGACGTACCTGCGTCGCCTCGCCGTGCCGCGCCGAGCTCGTCTCAGCTGCTGCCTCGCCCGTGCTGGCTACGCTCGCGCTCGAGCTGTGCAGCCGCGCCGCCCGCAATCCGCGCACCCCGTCGTCGCGCTGAGCTGCATTGCCCCTCGCCTCGCTGGTTGTGCCTCGCCCGTGCCGCCGCGTCGTCGGTCGAGCCGCCTCTCCACCCGCGCCGGCCCAACGGCTGCGCCGCAACTGCCGGGCGTCACCACCAGCCGCAATCCGCGCCGCCGCTAACAACCTCCCGCTTTCGCCGCGCCGCCGCTAACAACCTCCCGCTTTCGCCGCGCCGCAACCACCCCGGTCGCGCCAACTACCTCCCCGCCCTACGCGCCGGCCTCCGCCTTTAAATCCCCTCCCTGGCCGCCACTCGCTCCCTTTCGTCGTCGCCTCTACGCTGTCGCCCTCCTCCGCCTAACCCACGCCCGGCCGATCCCGCTGCTCGAGCGCCGACGCCCCACCTCGGGATGTCACCGATCGTCGCCAAGGAGCGCCGCTCTCGTCGCCCGTGCGCCGTTGTCATCGTGCCGCCGGACACCGATCGCCGCCCGAGCGTCGTCATCCTCGCGCCCTCACCGCCGTCGTCCATCGGTGAGCCCGCTCTCCTCCCTTCCTCTTTTTCTTCGTGTCGTTGCGCCGCCCGCCGCTCGCCGTCGGCCGACGTCCTCCGCCGCCACCCGGCCACCTCTCCGCTCCTTCTCGGTCGCCCGTGCCTGTCGTCCTCCTCCGCCGTGACCAAGCTGCACGCCGCCGCGTCAGCGCCTTTGCCCGCCTCGCTCTGTGCCGCAGCCGCGCTATGCGTCGGCCTCGCCGTCGCCCTGGCCGGGCATGAGCCGCCGCTGGCCACGCTGCGCCGTGCCACCGCACCGCCGCCGCCAGCTGCTCGCCGGGCCGGCCGCACCCGTCGAGCCGCACCGCCTTCCCCCGTGCGTGCGCCGTTCACCGTCGCCGTCGGGCGCCGTTGCCGCCGTCGGCCATGCGCCTCCTCTCTTCCTCGGTCCCCGCCTAACCGCCGATCCTTAGCACTGCCCCTCGCCGCATCGTCGGTTGTCGCCGCCGTCGCCCTCCCGTCGCGCCGACGTCGCCGACCACCGTTCGCCCGGCCGCCTGCCGCCTAACCACGCCACCTCCTCCCGCACGCAACCATCGCTCCGCTTTCCCCCGGTTTTGCCGTCGCTCGCCACGGTCGCCGCCGATCCCGCCGCTCCGCTCGCGCCGGCCCAACAGCCTTGTCGCTTTTCCCGTCCGTGCCGCACAACCACCTCCTCCGCGCCGCGCGAGGCAAAGCCGTCGTTGCGCCGACGCCGCGCCAGTTCCCGGCCGTCGTCGCCGCGGTTTCCCCCTCCATCCTCCTCTGCGTCCCCGTGCCATGCCGCCTAGCCGTCGCCGGCCGCCGCTGCCCCCGCGCCGCCATCAAGGCCGCCTCTCCTCTCCTCTGTCGCTGCCGCTTGGCCGCTCCGCTCACCTCCACCGCCGCCAGTCACCGGCCGTCGCCGGGCATCCGCCACCACTGGTCACCGGACCCCGTCGCCATCGCTGGTTGTCGACCGCCGCCGCTCAGCCGCCCTCTCATTCCTCCACCCCGGCCGAAGCCGTCACCGTCGCCCCTCCGCCCATCGTTACCCTCGCCTCGCCGTCGTCGACGCAACCTCGCCGATGCCAGAGTGCCGTCGCCCTCCCATCGCGCCGTCGTCGCCGTCGGCCTTGCGCCTCCTCTCTACCTCGGCCGCCGCCTCACCTCGCCGATCCTTAGCGCCGCCGCTCGCCGCGCCGTCGGTCGTCGCCGCCGCCCGCTGCCGTTGCGCCGACGTCGCCGGTCACCGCTCGCGCCGCCGCCCCGCCGCCTGCCGCCTGCCGCGCCTGCGCTCTCCCCTCCCTCCTCTGCTCTCTTCCTCTGTCCAGCGGGCCAGGCCAGTCGATCTCTCTCTCCTCGTGGGCCCCCTTGTCAGCCCCTCTTCTCCTCTTGTCTCACTGCCAGTGGGTCCCGGCTGTCAGCCTCCCTCTCTTCTCAGTGCTGACGTCAGTGCCTCCGATTAATTGCGCAATAAATCAAGTAAGGTTTTCTGTTTAGTTTAAAACACAGTTAATCTTCTAAAATTCATAAGTAATTCATCTAGTCTCCGTTTAGGTCCAGTCAAGTTTCATTAAATCCAGAAAAATGCCAAGAATCCATTAAAAATAGTTTCTTTCTCTGTTTCAGTAGTTTTTTTAGCCTGTTTTTCTTGTTTTGCCTTGTTTGTCGTAGGTTTTGACCCCGTCGCAGCGCCGTTCGTTCTCGAAGTCATCGCCGAAGTTCCTCGTGGGTCTAAGCAAGGCAAGTGGCACCCTTCTTTGATCATATTGAACCTATGATTATAAAATCCCCCGCTTTTACATTCAAACATGCATTGTTTTATGCAAATCTATTTATTGTATTTATCTATTGGGCATTTACCTTTATATCCGTTGATTCCTATTCATTTATTATTGTCATCCCTGGGTTAATTTGACTAGACTTAGGGTTAGTCAATGCTTAGCCATGCTTAGTTCAACTAGCTCACCAATTATTATTTAATTATTGTTGCACTTTGATAGACCTTTAATGGTTGAAATCATTATTAATTTCCCGAGGTGGATTAATACAACTAAAATATTGCTTATGGTGGGCTGTGGGTGCATGGTTTTGAGAGTCGTGCCCATGGCAATTAAGGACCGGTTCTCAGGAAACCCTGAAGGTCTTACACGTACTAACCACAAGCCAGAATGGGCAACGGTGAGACTCGTAATCTAGCTTGTCCCTATTCGACGTACCCAGGCAAGGGTAGGCGTGATGGAGTATGGACGGGCAATCGTGGTGTAACGAAAGCTTCTCCTACTTCCGGATCTACCAAGGCACAAGAGGGGACTGCCCGACTTGGTGTAAAGGAGGGGGTGAAACCTGAAGTGTGGTGCGATTGTCCAGGGAGGGCTAGGTGAAAGGTCTTATCATGGTTTCCGTACTGAGGTATCGTGGTGATACGTTGGGGCATGGTAACATGCTTGGCAGCCATGTCTTGTGGGTAAAGTTGTACACCTCTGCAGAGTAAAACTATTCGAATAGCCGTGCCCGCGGTTATGGGGCGAACCGACAGACTCACTGGGATTAGTTGAACCTCTTTAATAATTTTATTAATCTTGGAACTGGTTTGACCCTGCGCAATGTGGTGTAACGTTGGCAGTGGTTTGGGTCTGTCGCAACGTGGTTTAACGTTGGACAGAGGGTTGACCCTGTCGCTACGTGGTGTAACGTTCGACAGCGGTCTGGGCCTGTTGCAACGTGGTGTAACGTTGGACAGTGGATGATTATTTTAAATGTTTACTTTTATTTCAGTCTATTCTATCTACTGTTTTGCTAAATTACCGCAGCTTCTGTGCAATTTAACCTTAGCCTATTCCTTGTACCCTGTTGCATTCATTATTCTTTCTCTCTTGGGTGTTACTTGTTGAGTACGGTGGTTTGTACTCAGCCTTGCTTAATTTTTTCCCCACCAGAGCAAGTGCCAGAGCCTGAGTCAGAAGGTTGTTCCGAAGGTTGAAGTAAGGTTCAGTCCGCCGTCGAGAGTGCCTGTGGTGTGGAGCCGTCTTTGCTAGCTGAAGCTGAAGATTAGATGGTTTAGTTTGTTTTCCTTTTCCGCTGCATTTCGATAGATAATTGTTTTTATTTGTTTTTAAGACGTGGAACTGTATATTAATTTGTCATAGTGTGTACTCGGGCTGATGCCTGGACCGAGATTTAATACATGCTATTGTTCAGAAATTTGGTGTAAATTTCTGGGCGTGACATGTCATACTCCCTTTCCCTCCATGACTCACTGACCAGTGGGCCCATTGCGTCAGCGCCAGCTTCCTCCCTCCGCTGACGTCATCCCTCCAATTAATTGCGCAATTAAATCATTGAGGTTTTCTGTTTAGTTTAAAAACACAGTTAATGTTCTAAAATTCACAGTTAATTCATCTAGTCTCCGTTTAGGTCCATTCAAGTTTCATTAAATCCAGAAAATGCCAAAAATCCATTAAAAATAGTTTCTTTCTCTGTTTCAGTAGTTTTATAACCTGTTTTGTTTGTTTTGCCTTGTTTGTCGTAGGTTTTTTCCCCGTCGCAGCGCCGTCTGTTCCCGAAGTCATCGTTGAAGTTCCTCGTGGGTCTAAGCAAGGCAAGTGGCACCCTTCTTTGATCATATTGACCCGATGTTTATAAAATTCCTCGCTTTACATTCAAACATGCATTGTTTTATGCAAATCTATTTACTTTACTTATCTATTGGGCATTTACCAATATATCCGTTGATTCCCACTCATTGTTATTGTCATCCCAGGGTTAATTTGATTAGAATTAGGGTTAGTCAATACTTAGCCATGCTTAGTTCAACTAGCACACCAATTATTATTTGATTGTTGATTAAACTTTGATAGACCTTTAATGGTTGTAATCATTATTAATATCCCGTTGAGGATTAATACAACTAAAATATTGGTTATGGTGGGCTGTGGGTGCATGGTTTTGAGAGTCGTGCCCATGGCAGTTAAGGACCGGTTCTCAGGAAACCCTGAAAGTCTTACACGTACTAACAGCAAGCCAGAATGAGCAACGGTGAGACTCGTAATCTAGCTTGTCCCTATTCGGCGGTGAGCGTGATGGAGTATGGACGGGCAATCGTGGTGTAACGAAAGTCTTTGCTGCTTCCGGATTCACCAAGGCACAAGAGGGGACTACCCGACTTGGTGTAAAGGAGGGGGTGAAACCTGAAGAGCGGTGCGATTGTCTAGGGAGGGTTAGGTGAAAGGTCTTATCATGGTTTCCATACTGAGGTATCGTGGTGATACGTTGGGGCATGGTAACATGCTTGGGAGCCATGTCTTATGGGTAAAGTTGTACACCTCTGTAGAGTAAAACTATTCGAACAGCCGTGCTCGCGGTGCGAACTGACAGATTCATTGGGATTAGTTGAACCCCTTTAATAATTTTATCAATCTTGGAACTGGTTTGACCCTGCGTAACGTGATGTAACGTTGGCAGTGGTTTGGGTCTGTCGCAACGTGGTGTAATGTTGGACAGAGGGTTGACCCTGTTGCAGTGTGGTGTAACGGTGGACAGTGGTTTGGGCCTGTTGCAACGTGGTGTAACGTTGAACAGCGGATGTTTATTTTTAAATGTTTACTTTACTTTTATTTCAGTCTATTTTATTTACTGCTTTGCTAAATAAATGCAGCTTTTGTGCAATTTAACCTTAGCCTTCCCTTGATACCCTATTGCATTCATTATTCTCCTCTCTTGGGTGTTACTCGTTGAGTACGGTGGTTTGTACTCAGCCTTGCTTAATTTTTTCCCCACCAGAGCAAGTGACAAAGCTTGAGTCAGAAGTAAGAAGAAGGTTGTTCCTAAGGTTGAAGTGAGGTTCAGTCCGCCATTGAAAATGCCTGTGGTGTGGAGCCGTCATCGCCAGCTGAAGCTGAAGATTAGTTGGTTTAATTTGTTTTCCTTTTCCACTGCATTTTGATAGATAATTTTTTTTATTTGTTTTTAAGTCGTAGAACTGTGTATTAATTTATCATAGTGTGTAGTCGGACTGATTCCTGGACCGAGATTTAATACATGCTATTGTTCAGAAATTTGGTGTAAATTTCTAGGCATGACATCCTACGACGAAGAGATAGCAACATTTTGCAATCGAGAGAACTTCCACCGTCTCAACATGTAATCCTCGTTTCTGGCTTTAAAAGATGCCAAGTTGCAAAGGCAGATGCTGTCACTACTCACTACCTGCTGCCAATTCTTGAGGCATTGATTACTGTATACAATTACTGTGTCACAATTATTTGACAGTAATCTGCGTGACAGCACATTAATTGGCGCCACAGAAAATATCCTGTGTTTAACTCTACCGAACCAATCAATCCTTCTTGTGTTGTGCAGTTTACAAGGTGCGTCTACTTTTGCTATTCAACAACGATCACTTACAGCAAGTCCAATAGTATCGTCGAATAGTAGCTCTAAATTATTTACGCCCAATCTAATAGCAATTTATATGGTAGTCACTTACAAAATGTATGCTACACTACTAATACACGGTTCCACATGTCATATACATATTACGTCTTGGAGTCTAGCTATAACTTTATAGCTCGCTGCTGTTTTCTCGTCTCATTTATCTTTTTAAAATATGTTGGCTTATAGTATGCTATTATACATGCTCTAAACAACAGTGTGTCTCGAACTTTGAAAATTCTTCATGTTGAGTGCAGAATCAATCTACCGACGGATGGAAAGTTTTCTTAGCATACAGATGGACACACATTATTACATATCATATCATCTAAATAGTCATAAAAATTAAAATATATTAATATGAGATATACCACTTCACAAATATATAAATTTAAATTCGAATTTTGCGAGTGGTAACAAAAATGACAAATATAAGTGTGAGTGTGCATACACTAGTTTTATTTAATTTATTTTTTTATTAATATGTAGTCGAATTTAAATTTACATGTTTGTGGACATATTTTATATTAATATCATGTTTTATTTTTAATATCTGTTTAGGTGGTAAAAAAACGAGTGGATATTTAAGCGTGTGTGGTAAAAAATCAATGAATGATAGGTTGATCCTAAAAGTTGGGTTCTTTGCTTAGCTGTCGCCTTCAAATTTCTTGTCTCAACAAAAGTCTTCACTTGCTTATCATGCATCTTTCTCTATCCAAAATAGGAGGAATATTTTTTAGTTTTTCTTGGCAGCCACCGCTCTTGCAATAATTTGTCCTTTTCCTGTTTAGACAGATACACTGTAGTGCTACGCATACGAGCAAAAACTGGTCACGAAAAGGACGCGAATGGTTGCCCATACGTTTCTTACATAGGAGCAGAGTGCCAGAGTGTGTCCTTTGTATGCATTTTCAACGAGGAGTTGTAGCCATTTGCTCATTTCAAAGGTTATATTTTACTCTCTCTGTCCCATATAATATATATGAGATTTTAACTGTATGTAATGTTTGACCACTTGTCTTATAAAAAAAATAAAAGTATTATTTATTTTGTGTATTATTTTGTTTACTATTAAAAGTTATAAATTTTCATATTTGCACTAAATTTTCAAATAAGACGAAAGGTTAAAAATTACAAATGAATAGTCAAAATCCCATATAATATGGAACGGATGGAGTATCTTTTTAATGAAAAAACGAAGCGACATATTTATAAATAAAAAATAATTTATATAAGTATTTTTAGTGATCTAAAAGCAACCAATAGAAAATAAACTATGATAAACCCTCTAAAATTAACTTCAATTTTAGAATTAAAAGTTTAAATTTTGCTTATAAGGGTAAACATAAATGAAAAGACGAGAGTACTCGTTTGAACTTGAGGGTCAATCTAATATTTTTTTCTTCGTTATCTCTGTATTAACATAGGTGAACAAAATGAGATGAGAAGGGGTGCATTGGCTTCATCAGAGTCAACCTGACTTCAACTGTGGACGCAACGCAACTAACACATGATTTCCCTGGATAATCACGAAGAAGATAATTAAGTAGGCATATTTTCTCTCCTCTTCTCCTCTTAATTGCTAGCTAGCTTCACCAAGAAAGGAAGCGAGCAATCAACGTACACACCACAACTATATACACATCTAGCTCGTCCTAGCTAGCTAGTTTCTTCAAGGAAAACTTAACGTCGAAATGGTCCATGCATGCAGTCCGTCCTTCCTGCTGCCGCGTGACACGTACAGCTTCAGAAAGAGAAATGGCCGGCCCAAGACTTTCGGCGGCCAGAATTAGGTTTCCGATCACATCGATCATCCGTTGAGACCATCATATTCATAGAACAGCAGCAGCAGCAAAGTCTTGCAGACCATACATACGATGTCCATGGAAAGCCTGAAAGCGATATATGCATCGAGAGCTGGCTGGCTAGCCCTAATTATTCGATCTTTGGTTGGCTCTACTTTTCACAAGGTAGCAATTCAGCCATATATCCTTTTTTTTTCCCCATCCAATGCATGCGTCGACGTACGTACGTGTGAAACATGGCGAGAGAGAGGATGACTGATGAATTGGACCAGAAATTATTTGGCAGCTAGGTCTCTCTCTCTTTCAGTTCAGTCGTCGTCGTCGTCGTTCGTCGTTCGTCAAGGGACGCCCATGGAGACTGACGGACGGGTGCCATGATCATGGCCTCGATCGATCCTTCGGTGGCCGGCTTGATTAAATTGGTTTGGCCTTTGGCGTCGTCGTTTCCGACGTGTTTGGCCGGCTCAGGCTGGGTTGCTGCCTGCCTGCCTGCCCTCCTGTCTCCTCTCCTGCAGAGTCGGCGCCGGCCGGACGCCGGCAGGCATGGCTGGTGCTCGTCCACTTTAGGATAAGATCTGATCAGGAATTTTGAACTTTTGACCATCGATATTTTCTTGAATGTACAGATCTTTCTTTTCTAAGGAAGCTATCAATTCAGTGTATATAACACGGTCTTCTTGCAAGATCCAAGCATAATGATGCTCGTATGAGTGCTGCATCGATGATGGACCAAGGCCCTGTTCATTGGTGAGATGGATAAGATAACTTATCCGGTACGGAAAACGTAGCAATAGATTAGTATATGATTAATTAATTATTAATTATTAAAAAATATGAAATAGACTAATATGATTTTTTAAAAGCAACTTTCCTATAGAAATTTTTTGTAAAAAATACACCATTTAGTAGTTCGGGAAGCGTGCGCGCGGAAAACGAGAGGGATAAGATAACTTATCTAGCTCCCAAACGTGGCCCAAGTGTAAGGTATTATCGTCTCTATTATGTGATGTTCGCTGACATAATTGAATGAATAAATCTAAAACTATGCTGAATGGACACTTTTTATGAGCACCCATATTAACCAGACAAATATGGTCATTGATTAGATCACTACTTTAAAGAAAATGTCACCTAGAGAAATAACATGAGATCCTATAGATCTAACACCGTATATGGCAGTTAATTTTTGCTTAAGGAGACTTAAGTGGACCACCTGCAAAAATATATTCCTTTTCGTGGTCAGTTGTCGAAAGAGGCCTACTTAGAGGAAAAAAAGTGGGCACACAAAAAAAAGGCAACGTTAGATGAGCAGATCGATTAAGTCCCATCTCTCTCCTTCAATCGTGCAAATCAGGCTAGAGTGGTGGCAGAGGGGGTTGTGGCGGGTGTGCTTGAAAGGGAGCGACGTCCATGACTTCGGTAACGAGGGCAACCACGACCACCTCAACACATTGATCCCTCACCCGCTTCCCCTCCGGTCCTTTCCCTCCCGAGGCACGCGCAACACTGAAGCACACCTACCCCGTTGAATCTAGCGACCTCGGCCCCCGCTGGTAGATTCAGCTAGATGGGACAGCGAGGACGAGACAACAATAGCGATGTCTCGGCTTCCATATGCAACGAGGTCAGATACACTGCCATCGAGCACAATAGTGGCGGATCCACGTGCTGCTCATGGGCTTGGGAGCTAGGGAGGGGAGCATGGATTTGTGTATTTAGGGTACATGGATTTAGGGAATTTGGGTTCAATTTTCTTACCTCGAAAATCCTTATCGCAGGTGGTCAGCTTAATCTTGTTGGCAATGAGTTTCTTTTGCACTAGTGGCTAAGATGTCCGCTAGCGAAAATGTTATATTTACACTGGTATTTAGTCGCAGGTGGCACGGATAGCTGACTATGACAACCCATTTTCGCTGCTAATAATTTCTTTCCTTGTATCATTGTGGATGGATCGTACATATGCATTTAACATCACGTGCCACAAAATCCACATGTTTTTCATGTTGCGGGAATTAAGACTCCAAATTGGACACACCTTATTTCGAATTGACTCCCAAGTCTCAAACTCATCAAAACATCAAAAAGCTATCCTACCCATCCACAAATAATCTCGTGTACACTTTTTTTTTCCTTGTCTATAAAAGATTTTTTTAGCCTACTTTTAATTGTATGAGGTTGTAGCTAATTGCATGTCGATGTGGGAGTTATGGCTGCTATGGACATGTTACAAGCATGCAATCATTTGATTGGTGAAAAGAACATAACTTTTGAAGTGAGAGGCTAGATGGAGTAAATAATGGAATTACTATTCATAGCAAAATTCTCGAGATTAATAAATAAGTAGTTGATCTGTTAATTGCTCTTCTTTTTTTTGTGATTTCTCGATGTAGATTATTTGCCGACGAAGAGAGAGTTCAACTTAAACTTCAGACCATTTATAATCCATTTATTATTAGTTACAAATTTTAGAATTATTGGATCACTAAAAAATCTCTTTAATTAATATGTTTGGGCAACATAACGATAGCCATATAATGCATTGGTCGGCAATCAGTAACCTATGCTGATTCATCAAAAAACAAAATTTAGTTTTGGAGTTGATTTGTGGCTTATTTTTTTATAGTTTATTTCACCGTATTTGACTTTGAGTCTTAGATATGAAGTTTTATTAATACATTATTTTTTATTTAGTTGATAATAAGCCACTTCTAATAAGGGAAACGATGGAGCCGAAGTGACCCAGTCAATCTCCTTGAAACACTAGCTCCACATATAATTTCAGTACGTGTTCTGTATTTCAAACGTGTTTCCCAGCATCAATAATCGATGTGGGACCAATCCAATAATTTCAACGAGATAGAATTAACTTTGAGTTGCATGACAGGAAGAAAAAGAAAGACCTGAAGAAAAAGCTCATTATCCTTGCCCGATCCTCTCCGACCTAATTTGATTAAGATCACAGAGCACCAACTTTTTATCTGAATTAATTTTCAATTCTTTCCATCTCTTCTTCTCCCATCACTTCATCTCTCCAGCCATTCAAGTTGTTAATTAATCAACACAAGTATACCTTTTCAGCCATGTGCAAAGGGGCCTACCTGCGACTCCAGTTTGCTATCTTAGTCTTTGGCTTCACTCTTATCTTTAGTTCTTTTCACCATATCCCAATCTTTGATTCTTTCCTTCCATTATATTCTCTCTTTGCTGCTGCTGCTACCTTTCTATCACCTCCTAATGGGACATTTGTTTACTCCCAAATTGGCAAGTAAGTTTGCTTTTGTTAGGTAAAATGGTGTGATCATTAGCAATAAGAAATGATGAAATTACTGTGCCTGAGTGAACAGAAATGATTCTTTTAATGAAGTTGTAATTAATTTAATTTGTGTGTGTGCCTTGAGCTAACATGCATCCATCAGTGAGAGCGATGCATGTCGCAGATCCAACCACCGTTCGCAAGCCGTGTGACTTTAGGCCGCCACCTGGCGTGTTTGAGCGGCTTGTCAGATATTTGTTCGTCAGGATCCCATGATGATCCTATCTAATCTTGGGTGAGACTGACCTGAATGATTACTCGGTTCATTGAACCCGTCGTTTCAGGAACTTGTCGACTCCGAACTGAATTTCATATCTTGTCACAAAAAAAAGAAAGATGATGTCTTCTCGGTTTTCCAGAAATCAATATTTCCTCTGACAATAAAATATTGTTACTGTTGCGTTTGTGACCTAAATTCCTTTACAATAGTAAGGTTGTTTAAGCATACGTAGTACAACTCACGAAGCAAACACTATATTATCCTACGAGCGAAGTAATCAGAAATATAATAACCTTTTGTGGTCCTTAATTATCCTATTAGCGAAGTAAGCAAACCTAGGATAATTACAGTATGATTTGATTTCTTTCTAGGTCCGTGAAAAAGATGGTAGCTAGAACATTTATATATTTTGATATTTGCTCCATTCTAATAAAAGTAACTTGAGGTATTCGAGGTACTGTACCTCGAGGTATCAAATCGTTTTCCACCATTGAATCTAGCTGAGCAGGATGTACACGGATGTACACGGTTAAATCTAACTATCAGAAACGATTTAGTACCACGAGGTACCGGTAAATACTTTTTATTACTTTTTGTTGGAATGAAGCGAATCTCGTATATTTTTTGTCACTTTGGTGGGAAATAGGGACGCTTTGAGATGCTTGGGTCCATGAAAAATTTTATCTTACAAATTAAGCAACTGAAGAGAGAAGTGGGTTTCTGCCCTAGCCGGTGATTACCTGTCCTTCTCAGTATCCACTGCAAACTGAATAAGTGAACATCATGAGCTCATCTCTCACCTTCTCCTGCCCCATAAAACAAACCAAAACCAACTCCTTTTTGCGTTGCCTTTGTGTCAACATAAAGAAGCCAATCAACCGATCAAGGTTGATAGCCAGAGGGAGCAGCAGCCGTTCCTTTTATTTGCAACACTAAATTAGGCCATTAATTAAAAGCTTTCACTTCCTAATGATACATGGTGGATGATGGACGGCATTGTGTTTTTGCCAAGGGGACACACACATACACCACTACCAAAAGCTCTCCATTTTTAGGTACAAATAATTCAGTCATCTCTAAGATGGTTCTTTTTTTCCCTCTCTTTTTTTTTTGGATCAAGTGACCCTGATTGTGCCGAAAAAAGGCGTCCTCGGCGACGAACCAGGCTGATCGTTCTGACGCGTCGTCGAGATCTTCAGCTCCAGGTCAGGTTGCACCTGAGGCTTTGCCACCATCAGAGAAGAAGGATGGATTCTTGGTGCTGCTGCTGCTGGTGAGCAGCTTGGCGTCAGGGTTAAGGATGGAGGAGGCAGCATGGCCTCTGCCGGCTCTGGCCTGCTGCTAATGCCTAGTGACAGTGCAGGGAACCCCATCTCATTCACGCTCGGAGCCTTCTCTGCATTCTCAACCTGAAAATGAACAGCAAGTTTTCAAACATGTCAGGTTACTGTAACTGAAAAGAAAAATAACTATGAACGGCGTCTTGTTGCAGAGATGTTTTGGTGTGTGTACCACGTCAAAGAGACTGGATCTTCTCTTCTTCTGCGTGAGGCTGCTCTGCCTGAGGAAGTACTTCTGGGCATGGCTGGCCACCTGCGTCGGCGTTCTTGTCGTGACGAAGTGCCGGGAAATGCCGCGCCAGTCGCCCTTGCCGAGCTTCTCGAGCCCTACCAGGAATTTCCTGTGCTCCTCCTCGGTCCATGGAACACCTGATGATAATTAAACCGAGGACTTTGAGTATGGTTGCAGCTTGCAAATCTTTCTAGGTTGAAACTGACATGTTCAGAGCTTCAGATGTACAAAACAAAGCAGTAATTCAAGCAAACTTCGATTTTTTTTTTATTGTTGATGTATGTAAATACAGTGTTAAGAGTCCAGGAATCTAAATGGACATGATTAGGAGGAGATAAATAGGCAAAAATCTGGTCTTTGTTTGTGGCAAAGATGGAAGTTTCAGATACAGCAATCCGATTCTTGGTAAATTCAGTCAGCACCAAGTTGGAATCAGAAAAATGAGCTCCTATGGCAGACAGCAACTGGTGGCAAAATTGAAGAAGGGAACATAAAAAAAAGGCAAATAATTTCTCATCAACAAAAATCTTCAGAATATTTCTCAACTAAAATTCAGTCTTAATGATGATTAGATCATCGTCTGGGGGCTATAATTAGTGCTAAACCGCAGCACATGAAGCATGTACAACCATGTCTCTGAACAACTCACCCTTCTTCCTCTCCTGAGCTCTCGCCATGAGGCCATCGGAGAGGTACCCGTTGGCCATCTTCTCGCCGGTCTCCTCCACCGACACGAGCGACGACGACGTCGACACGGTCGGCGACGAGTTGGAGGCGGCGACCGCGGCGGCGGCAGCATAATACGCCGGCGACGGCGACGACGACAGGCACTCCATGCTGAAGCACTTCTTCAGGGGAGAAGCTCCGACGTGCAGCTGCACCCCGAACAGCCTCACTCCGCCGGCGCCACCGCCGCCGCCGCCGCCGTAGCTACCGCTACCGCTGCTCTGCGTGCTCCTGTGCCCAGTGCACGTCCTGGAGTTGTGGCCATTGTTCCCGCAGCTGGAGCATTTCCTGGCCATGCTGCCGCCCACGGCACAGGCCAAGAACACCAAGAACACAAGAAACAAGCAACAGGAAGAAGAAGAAGAAGGTAGAGGAGGAAAGAATTCTATGGCGTTGAGATAAGATGGTGCATGTGGAGGTGTAGCATCTAGTTTAATAAGGGAGGAGAAAGATGTGGTGTGGGACAATTAAGTAGCTGAGGAGCTCACACCTGGTGCCAATGGAAGGGGACACATTGGCATCATCTCCTTTTATGGTATTCACAATTCAATCCAAATGCTGTGCATCATACACTGATGCTACTATATGGCTGCAGCTGCTGCTGGCCTATTTAACTGCACCTGGAATCCACAGGAATCTCTGCAGAGTCTCTTGGATGCTAATGACATGTATTATCTAAGTCACCATCGTTGTTGCATATGAAATTTGTGTGTATGGTTCATATCAGGAATCTTATACCTTTGCTTGTGCATTTTTGCCACTCCTGCTTTTTACCCTTGCAAGGTCAACTAGTTGGAAAAAAAGGAATTTTCTTTTATTCATGGCCTGAATTGTTAATAAAATTTATTTGGGGTTGATGCATTTTACTGGTAGTATAATTTAATTCATATCGTTGATATATTTTTATTGAACGACTGTGATTAAATTATACTACCGACAATATTAGGTGTAGTAGAAATTTGAAGGGGTAATATCGTCCTTATTGCAAAAAAATTATAAAAATATTACTAATCAAGTAATTAACAAAGTAAAAAATACCCTTTTTTATACTATCAGTAAAATGCACCGGAGAGTTGCCTAATTTATTTATTTTCCTGTTTAGGTTGTGCTGAACGTGTATGCCATGGCACAAAAGAAAATGGCTAAAAAATGGTTTTTTGTTGGATCTAGAAGAAAAAGGATGGCATTGATATCATCGAAATTGTTTTGAGATTGGATTGGATCCAGTAGCATTCTTAGTTTGGTCCAGAGCAATTTATAGAGATATCGTTTTTGTGATGTGAAAACTACTTAGACCTCAGTGTCTGAGGTGTATGCTGATGTCATCATCAAGAAAAATTATTCTTTGGTAGATGTCCTTTCATAACGTTCGGAATAGCATTATGGTCTTCTGTTTGCTATCGCAAAAATAATTCTAGAAACATAGTGAGAGCGACTTGAAGAGGAGAGTCTATTTTGTCAGCTCCTCCAAATCAAATAATATATCCATATGACATGCACAGCAACCTCAGCTAACCTCCCAAGATAAAAAAGAAAACAAGATTCATTTGAGATACTATTTGATCTGCTTTGACTAAGAATATTCAGATTGAAACAGTACAAAATTGAAGATGAGATTTTATTGTGACAAGATGTGATAGTAAAGGAGGAGAATATAAGGTAGTTGGTTAAGGTGAAGAAGATTTCTTGTGTTCTTCAGTTTGTCTCATCTCAATAATCAAGGACATTAATTGGCCAATAAAAAGATATCAACAGACAACAGAAGAGCCCTTATTATTCAAGCAAGCATAATTATCAAGGTTAGGTGCCAAGATCCAGGATTGGACGAAATTGCGAAAAGGTCTCACTATAACAACCACAAAAGGGAGAGATACCAGTACTCTGTACCTTCACATAGTATTATTAGAAACTATGTGCTAGTTTTTTAAGTTCCAAGAAATAAAAATTCAGACAAGTAGACAACTGTTCTACTTACACTCTTCCTTTTATATACATCCATCTAGATGACTATTAGTCTGAAATGGGTGATTATTACTATATTAGAAGAGATTTGCTTCGGTCCAACAAAAAGTATCTCGAGGTACCGGTACCTCGAGATACCAAATCGTTTTTCACCATTGGATCTAGCTGAATAGGATGTATACTGTTAGATCCAACAATCAGAAACGATTTAGTATCACGAGATACCGGTATCTCGAGGTACTTTTTTATTACTTTTTTTAGACTGAATCAACATATGTACTTTGTGCAATAAACTTTATTAGTGGAAATTCTTACTTTTGATGAACTCATCTTTCTTCACATCCATTGGTAGACCCAAGTATCCAACAGCAGGTCTCTCTTTAGGCTTTCCATGACTATATTTGGGCAACCACCACGTTAGAGTTTGTTGTAATCCACACCAAACGAAAGTAAACAAAACAAAGCTGCGAAACATAGGGGGGCACATCCAAATTATTAAATTCAGCTGAATTTTGAAATTTTTGTTAGTACTTACAAATGGGCAATATGCCCAGCTTAATTTTACCAGGAAATTAAGCACCGTGCGATTGCACCCCTTTTTTTTTTGACAAGATCCCTGTTTCAGTGTTCTTGGAGGCTTATGTTGTGAAACACATGGGAAAAATCCTACCAGTATTGTTTCTTCACTTATATTTTAGCTTCTCAATGGCATCATGCAAATGCTACGCTACCCTACTGAACCAATGATTTGAAGTAGCACAAGAGACACTCCTTCGAAGGAACCTATTATAGATGTGTTAGGTCTGCTAGAGGATCTACTGTAGTGAACAGACCATTTTCTGTTCATCTTCATGTTAGATGAGATGACATTTGGACTCTACTGCATTTTTTAAAAAAATAAAATAATGCATTCTACTGCTTGAATGGGTATATGATAATGATCCTTGAAAAAGTTCTTTGGGCTCCTTGGAATAAAATGAAATTGTACAGATTGAGAATGACATGGAGAAAAAATGTAGATTCATCATCCTAAAGGGAAAACACAAAGATATTACGTTCAGTGCTGATCGATCCATCAATCCATCGCAGAAGCACCAACCTTATTTCTTGCAAAGCTACAAAATTATGGACAGTACACAGAAATGCCTCCAATGATTCTTGCCCTTGTAACTGACAAGTTCAGGCATGAAAAGGAAGCTGTGACAAGGTAGGAGAGGTATCCAAATCGAAAGCAGATGTCGAGTGAGACATGTTATTCTTGGTGAATTAATTGCAAAGGAACCAAACTTACAATTTCAGATAGATATCCGGCAACAGAATCCTGCATCTTGTCTGTTTCTCCTCCAAGAATATGTACTTTTTTTTTAATAGTTCAAGAAGATGTACTGAGGCTCACTCAAGATAGCAAAAGTTTTGTCATTTTGAAATACTTTTTGGCAAAATGGATCTAAACACTTGGGTAAGAAAATGACAACTTTACATTTAGCATTTGGCAGTCTAGAGTAGCAAATTTCTCCAAAAAGTACATAGGGACGCAGAACATCTCTTACTTTTGCCAAAAAAATGACAACTTTTGCATACCTCTAAACACCAACTTACAAAAATGTAATACCAAAACTATTGTTACTGAAACTTTTGCCACTAAGAGGCGGAACAGGGCCTGAAATTCTCTTTCCTTCTATCCAACTCCCTTTTTAGGTGAAGAATCCAATCCATTGGAAATCCAACTCTTTTTTGGCGAAGAATCCAGTCCGTTGAAAATCATTAGGACGAATATTAATTCGGATAACGTCCATTTCAGCTGCACTTTATGTCATCCAAATTATTCCCTTTCTGCCCCCCCTTTTTTTTTGGTGCCAGGAACACTTTACTGAAAGTCTGAAACACATAAACGCAATACAAAACGCATTGCTTAAAGCTGTGATGGCACACATTTTTGCCCATCATTTTAAACTCAGACATCCATCAAATTGATAGATAGAGAAACTGCAGCCGGTCGCGTCGAGTTAAGGGGGTGTTTGTTTCTAGGGGCTAAACTTTAGCTCCTAGTCACATCAGATATTTGGACAATTATTAAAAATAGTAAACGTAGTCTATTAATAAAACTCATCCATAATTTTGGGCTAACTCACGAGATGAATCTAATGAGCCTAATTAATCCTTGATTAGCGTATGTGATGCTACAGTAAATATTTGCTAACTATGGATTAGTTAGGCTTAAAAATTCGTCTCGTGGATTAGCTCTCATTTATGAAATTAGTTTTTTTATTAGTCCATGTTTAATACTTCAAATTAGTGCCCAAACATTCGATATGACATGGAGCTAAAAAGTTTAGCCCTATCTAAACAACCCCTAACATTTGTGTCACTAGCACACCATCCAATACTAATTCTCCTACTCCTATATGTTTTTTTGTTGGAGTGTGATATTTGAGCTGCCAACAAGGTCGTCAAAAGTCATCACACATGCATCGTCATCAAATTATTTAAACACAGTTTGCGTACCATCCATCGTACAATGCTTAGCCCCCTCTCTTCTCTCTTCCTTCTTATCTCTTTAAAATAATCTAAATTTTCTCGTTAAGATGGCCCCCATGAAACTTGAAGCTCCAGAGGTTGAACTCTTTACCGTGTTTCTGAATTTTTTTTTCTGAATACTGTCAGGAAGAAAATGTGAGGTCAGATGATTTGGCTACGATGATAACACTGTTCAGATTATTCAGACCTACAAAACCACAGGTGAGGAACTGACAAAAACACATGTATGGCATGCAACCAAGGACCGGCTATGAAGTGTACAGCCACCAAACATGCGCACAGGGATCAAAATCGCATCACACAAAAATTCCTTTGCCCTGAAAAAAAGCCGTACAGGTTTCTGAAACTTGAGCTCATTTTCACAATGGTCAATGAGGCAAACTGTCATACTTGTCTCTACGCGTTTCATTGATAGCTAACCCTGCAGGGACATGGCGGCCAGTGCGGCAGCACCCATTGTTTGACAGTTGAATCGACAGTCTCTGAACCTGACCAAACATTCCAAAACGTCTGCGGCCCAAAAACTTTTCTTAAAAAAATCATATCGAATCTTTGGACACCTAAATAAACATTAAATATACATGGATATTAAAACTAATTACATAGTTTTGAGGAAAATCGTGAAACGAATCTTTTGGACCTAATTAGGACGTGATTAGCCATAAGTGCTACAGTAACCATATGTGCTAATTACGGATTAATTAGACTCAAAAGATTCGTCTCGTGGTTTCTAGGTAGAATCTGAAATTTGTTTTGTAATTAAACTATGTTTAATACTTCAAATATGTGTTTAAAAACTTGATGTGATGTTTTTATAAAATTTTTTTGCAATCTAAACAAGGCCTGAGTTTTTAGAGCTTTCCGGAATATGTTTCCATGGAGGGAGTATGAAAGAAGCAGACAGGTCAAGTTAGGTGTAGTAATAAGATCTCAATACACAAGTTATTCTTAATTTCGATTGAGATCCTCTGCTATTACTGTCTGACGTGTGAGTCTTGTCATCCATAAGATCCACGTGTCAGTAACTATAATATCACTATACACTACTAGAATGGTAGAGGATCCGGATCCTCCTAATTCGTCGAGTGCAGGTTTTCCCAAACCATCGGTTACCACGTGATTACCATCAAAGTATAATATTATGGTAATCACACTAAATTCGGACAAATAAAAAAATAATTTAAGATTCCAATAAATTTATATGGTTTCGCACGGTTTGTCATGGTTATCGTGCACCAACCAACGGTGGTTACCTTCGTTATCCACGCTGCGATGAGATGGTTTTAACTTTTCAGTTCACATGGATTGATGGGTTGCACGAGCACATGGCCCATGGGCCGCCATACATGGGCCGACTCACTCGCCGGCCTACAAGTCACAGCGAAACCACTGGCCTCGAAAGAGAATTCTCCGACGCCCATTGGGCCGAAGGCAACCGTTCGATAGCTTCATGGACCGGCCCAATAAAATTGCGGAATAAGTCCACCGAGGGTCCCTCAACTTAACGTCGAATCTCTCTAAGGTCCCTTAATCACAAAACTATAAATGTGTACCCTTAAACTTGTATAAACGGTTCACAAAAGGTCCCTCGTCAGTATTGACTCAATTCTTGCCCGGTTTTGCTGACATGGCATACACTAGGTCCCATATGTCCGGGGTTTTTCCTTTTTTTTTCTCTCTTTTCTTTTTCCGTCATTCCTTTTCTACCGAGCTCTCCTCTCTCTCTTCTTCTCCTCTCCTCTCTATCAGGCCATGGCGCGCGCTGGAGGACAGAGCATGGTTGGCGGCCTACACGGGCTTGCGACGATGGCGTGCGACGGTCAAGGCAAGCCGGGCTACAGCTGGAACGTGGACATGCGACAGAACCGCGCGCGCGGGGGTGGTGGCAATCGACGAGGCTGGAATCGCTGGATGCGTCGCATGCTTGGTGGGAGCCAGCACCTTCGTGCGACGGCGTCCGACGGCTGAGGCAGGCTGGAGACGCAGAACGTAGGCGGCGGCCGACGAGGGCTTGCTGCCGCCGAGGCAGGTCGGAGGGCGGAGCGTGGGCGGCGGGCTGCCGCCGCCGCCAGCCCGGCTAGTTCCACCCCCACGCGGTTCCGCTGGCTCCCGCGCTCCGATTTACGGATTCAGTTCAGTTCTCACGGAGACCCGACATAGCCAAGTGCATAAAAATGAAGAGGCCCAAGTGTATTATCCTGCTTGATACATACAACAAATGAAGTGTCTTCGGACACTCCAGATCTTCAGAGCCATCGACTGACCAACTTGATTAACTAAGTAGTACTCATAAGTCATATTCACCTTCGAAAGATGAGTTAACTAATCAATCTATCTTCAATTCTGCATTGATGGAGTTGCCTACGGGAGAGGGAGAGCGTGCACTGCATAATGTGACCTGCTGCTAACTTTGACAATGCAAAGCTCAACACCATGCATGCTTCGGCTGACAGAAATGCTTGAACTTTTGCCCTCTGGTCTGCCTCGGCCACCACAAGCCTGTGCCGGCAGTGCACCTCCTGCCCGCCTTGGCCACCACCTCGATCCCCTGCGTGGTTCCGTTGCAAGCCACGCCCCAATTGCTGCAAGCCCGCGCAGGCCGTGGACGCACTCGGCGCTCCGCCCTCCAGCCAGTCGCCGTGCACGCCCCAGCCCGAGAGAGATGAGAGGAAGAAGAGAGAGAGGAGAGAAAAGGGCAGGAGAAAAAGAAAAGAGAAAAATATCTGACATGTGGGATCCACCATATGCCACGTTAGCAAAACCGGTTAAAAGTTAAGTCGATACTGTCGAGGGACCTTTTGTGAACGGTTTATATGAGTTTAAGGGTACATATTTCTGTTTTTAGGGTTAAGGGACCTCAGGTAGACTCGACGTTAAGTTGAGGGACCTTTAATGAACAGCCGGCCCAATATACGGCCCATTGGCCCGCTTGTCCCGCGCTGCTGCGCCCTATATGAGGCGCTCGAGCCGCCGCCCCCTCACCATCCGCCGCCGCGTAGACGAAATGAAACCCTAGTGGTTTCTGATTCTCCCATCTTCGTCTACGTGATCCTGTCGCTTCTCAGTGATTTCGCCTTCTTCTTCTTCTTCTTCTTCTTTTCATGTCTGTGTGTTTTGCTGTTGATTTCTGGCGCCTTTGAGAGAACCGGGTGGATTTGTTGCTGGTGCCGCCTCGGTTCCGTTGCGGGCGTAGATGGATCTCTAGGTTCATCCGCCATTGCTCACCCTTGTCGCAAATCGTGATGCTGGGTGGTAGGGTGATTCTGGGACATCTTTCGTTTTGATGGTTTCTTGGTTGAGATGTGATGTGGCTTCGTGGAGCCCTGTTTCTTGGTTTGGTTGGTTGATGGCCTTCATAATCCCGGATTAACTCGCTTAGCTGTTCTTCTGATTCATGGGAGGCCGAGATCGTTGCTGGCCGGTTTCGCTGATAGCGCCTTCTTCTCCCTGGAGGCGCTTCATTAGTAACTGGCCACACACACAAACACAAACAACTTGAGCTTGATTTCTCTGTGTTTGGGAAGACTGTTTATCCAAATCTCGGATTTTTACTCAATAGCAAGTGGCCACATGAGAATATACGAATTTGAAAGGATTGTTTTTTTTTTTCAAATGTCAGGTTTCTGTTTTGAAACAGACTGAACTGAAGTAAGTAGAACGTACAGAAGCGTTTTCTGTGTTCTCTGTGATCTGCTCAGAGCCTGATCTGTATAGGCAGAATGAACTCATTATTATATGACGTTGAGGACAAGAAAATATAACTACAATTCATGTGAATTTAGTTGTAATGGCGGTATAACCAGAGGCATCGGCCGAATAAACAAGGCATTTGACAGCGAAGAATGAAGAAATGACAGCTAGAAAATGATCTTGCAAGCATAGGAATGACCACCTATTATGTATTGTTCAACAATAACCTGCAAGCTTATTGATCTCCCAGAATGAAACATGATAACTCTGCACTACGATCACGGCTCAAAATAGTTGAACAGCTGCTGAGCTGCCAGCCTGCAATTGGAACTTTGAGGACCTATTTGTTTTGGACGAATTAATTGGAACTTTGAATGCCTATTTGTTTTGAACGAAATTTGTGTTACTTTTAGAGGATTTGAGCCGTTTTCTGTAAAACGTCTTGTAAAATCCATTCGTTCAAACGAATTTTGCGTGAGGTTTTGGAGGAACTAAGCTGCTTTCTGTCAAAATTCTGTAAAATCTGGTTAGCCCGATGAGATATCTATCTGATTAGCTCAGTCGTGCGTAAGTATACATCCCTACCAGCTCCTACAGTTTACAGCTGCTGAGCTGCACACATTTGAAACCTACTCTTATCACGCACAGTATATAAAGTATGTCAAGATTCATTTCAATAAACATGTATACATGATTATATTTTGGAACGAGTAGTACTAAATATGAGTGCCACACACCTATGAACTACGAATTTAGAAAATATTACAATGGATCTGGACAAGAAGCACGTCTAGATTTGTATTAACAATGTGCCAAATTTCGTTATCTCCATCTTAGAAAGACTGTTTTAGTTTATTTACATACCTCCTAGTGTATTTGTCCCATACTTATTTGAATTACAATATATTTTTTCTACTCTATCAAACTCTAATACAATAATTATTTAAAAATAAAATCCGGTCAAAAAAACAAATTCTATGCGTACGCGTGTTTTTTCTTTGACGGAAGAAGATCGGAGCGACAAGATAACCTTTTCATGGTACAGATCAGAGCGATAAGATAACCAAATACAGTGTGAAGAATCTGCGAGTCATGATGCCAATGATGAAGACAGCAATGTACACAGGCGACACCGACACCGACAGCAGCGCACACAGCCTGAAGGATGGCAGCACGGCTACGTGTTAAATACTGTAGTAGATGTAAAAGTTTCTTTAAAATTCACAGCAAAATTCTGCTTCTATCATTTTCCCTCTCTTTTTTGTATGGAAAGATGTGATGAGATATACATGTGTTTCTGACTACAAACATATGAACAAACAGCCACCCTCCTTCCCTACAAACTCACCCCACATTTCCTACCCCGTCGATACAGATTATATCAGTGATCCACAGTGAAAAAAAACTGCCATTAGCTGCATCACTGGAGGTACCAAAACTTGTGTGGCAGTGACCATGTTCCAATTAGCCCAAGCAGTGTGCTTCACCTTCATGAGCTGTATTATATTGTCAGGCCATCAGGGGTTCATCTGCCCATGCTAAACTTTAAGCGAGATCCGAGTCTTGATGGGCTTCAGCTTCACTCCCATGCTCTCAGGTGACAGAAGTTCAGGCGATATGCAGAAAGGGTTCAGTGTACTCCGGGGGCTGCTATCGAGCTGGGAAGGTCTGTAGAGCCCATACCCCATGAGGAAGTACTCCATGGGGATCAGCATTGCGTGAGGTTGCTCCTCGGTGACAAGCGAACCGCATGCCTGAACCTGCAATTTTGCAGGCAAAAGACACATTCAGAACCTGCCTTACTTTTCAGATGGATCAATTTGCTGTGTCACCTATCAAATTGTGATATAGCCTTATACCTCAACTAGAGCGCAATATCTCCGGTCTAATTTTGTGGTCATGTGGACAGCGTCGTCATGGAATTGTGAGTTCTCTCCCACAAAAATCAATGTCCGGCACTGAAGCTTCTTCAGCGCGTCTGTCAGGTCATGTCTCCTGATGGAAGAAAAATTCACTTGAGTATATTCAAATCGTGCTTCCTCGCATGTCCAGGTTATGCACGGCAAATGATTTGTCCACTTACTCATTTATCACTTGAAGGAATCGCCATACATTAGCTCCCTGCCTCTCATGAAGTAACTGGGTAAAAGAAAACCTATTTCTTCAGACTTACTTTCTATCAACGACTACCAATCTTATCAAAATAATTCAGAAAGCTGAAGAGGGCATGAAATACTTACACTTCTACAGGCTTGCACGATCTCCGATTCAGGATCTTGTCCATTCCCACGAACTTCCTGCATATAGCATTAGCAATATGTTGAGTGAAGCTTATACGCATAATACATTAAAGGATGCATATGAAAGCAGCTAACAGAAGACCAGTATACCGTGCTAAAATACCGCTGAAGCAAGCATTCCTTGACTAGCCCACGACTCCCATAATAGTAAAGCAAATTTAACAAAACCTGATACATGAGAATGTGATGTTAATACAGACCATATTTCCAAAACCACATTACTGAAAGATGGAAGTGTAGATTAGTACCTTATTGTACAACCATTCGCTCCAAGATGGCGCTTTGCATACAGGTGATACTAGCATAAGGCCAATAACCCTCTCCCGGTACTTCGTCTGTGACAATGTGCAAATACATTCTTAGAGAAACAGAGAAAAAAAAGACAAGCTTTGAAAGACCTATTCATGACAATAGTTACCGCAAAGAGGGTGAGAATATAGGCACCAGCCGTGACACCCAAACACATCACAGACCCTAATCTGTAGCAAAGAAACAAGCAAAATATCAGAGGGGTTGCTTAAGCACCAGCTGAATAAGTCACAATTTAGCCAGTGCCGTGATATAGTACCCGAAGAAATCAAGAACATCCGCAACCTGATCCACAAGCTCATCAACAGATGGCACAGGCACATCGGATGAAATTGGAGCCGCTCCCAACTGTAAGACTCTTGATAGATGCCGTGCAAAATACCCATGTAAGTATCAAAGCTAACACGGGCAAACAGTGGGTGCTTACATAATGTTGGGTAAGAGAGAACCATCATGACTGACCTCATGACCTTGAGGAGTGATGTGGTAAATACAAAAATTGTGAAGCAACAGCGACGCGGCCTCTGGGCAGAAGAACAATCCTTGAAAGCAAGACATATCTACCGAACAAGAGAATAGCAACATCAGCTACCTTGCCATGGAAAGATTAGCAGTTTTTCACCTACAAAGTTGAAGCCTCATCACAATACTCACAATTTAGAGCTACGTCTGGGTATGTTATGAGCGCCGGCTTGTCTTCGTCTCCGAATACAGAAACAGATACAGACCCATATCTGGTTCTGACTCGGTGCTCCTGATAAAAAAACACAGGACACAGTAACATCTTTAGCCCATTGAGATTTAACAACCACATTGGAGCAACAATATAATGAATAGCTCAATCAAAACCACCAATTGACCGAGAGATATTGCTTCCCCTTGGTGAAACCTCCAGCGACATTGCTTAACAAATAGAGCCAACACCAAAGATTCCTGTTGCCATTGCTTCATAACCACTAATTCTAAGCTGTGGCGTCGGGGTTTCCATACTTGCATTAACAGCAAGCAAATATACCAAATTTCTGCCTGTTTTTCTCTTCCTACTGCTACCCACAAGCAACATTACAACAAAAACACAACTACGAGCTGCAAGAACTGGCTTTTAACCAAAATCATAGGCACCCAATGCTCCTAATTTGTGCAATGCCCCCAAGAACACACCCAAAACGGTAACTAAACGAACCTCGTGGCATCCCAAATTCGAAGCATTGCTGTTCTAATCATAATCATCATCATCAACAACAGCAAGAAACAAAATCAGGGAGCGGCGAATATGCCCCTCTACCTAACCCACAGCCCCTCCCATGGAACCAATAGCACAAACCCCCACCACCACCAAACCAAAGCTTCCTAAGACGAGCACGAATCAAGCAAGAAGAAACGAGAGCCGGAGCGAGAAAGCACGGACCTTGCCGCCGAAGGAGATCCGCTCCACATCGACCGACACCGACCCGCTCGAGTCCCCCATGGCTGGCTCCCTCCCGGCCCGGCGGCGCCCTTCTAGAAGCTTCTCCTCCGCCGCGCCCGCGCCACCAACCTCCTCCTCCCTTCTCTCTCTCTCTCTCTCTCTTCCCCTCGCTGCCTAAATTCCTCGCATATATTTGCGCGTGTATATATACACAGCGCGAGACCGCAACCACCGACGGCGGTGAGCTCACCGGAGAGGGTGACCAGAATGGCGGGAGAGGAGGGGAGGGGGTTGGATTGCCTGTTTCAGGGGATCCACTCGTTGCGGTGGGGCCCACCTGTCAGTGACCGTTGCCCCTCCCTTGCGCGTTTGACTCGCCTGTGGGCGTAGCGTTTTTGCGTTGTCCTTCCCCTGTGTGACAGCTTGGACCGGCCGTCGTTGCTAGGGGCACCAAACTTGTCTGCACCCACCTTTTTTTTTCGCCCGCTATGCCCGATTTTGACGTGAATCGTAGCGTATTTGTCGCTCCAGCTAAATCTAGCGACATGAGATACTTGTGACCAATAGGACTGAATAATTATTTTCACGACTTTTTTTATGTGATTTTGTTGATCGAGAATTGCTTAAGGCAGTGTTGGGATATGAGGTTTGGCTTGAACTAACAATTCGTTTTCATGAGCACGTTTCTTGAACCTTTAAAATTTATATTTCGTATGAAAAAAATGTATATATCAATTTTCTTAAAACATAAGTAAATCCATTTTTACTTAACCTTCAGCTAGAGACATTGCCTAAAAGACTTTTGAAAATGAAGATACATGAAATTTCAGAAACTCAAAATAAGTCATTTTTCCTAGGTCAGATTGGATGAAATGCTCTGGAAAAGCGATAGATGCAGCACGATGGAATTCATCTACTGGGAATACGGTGTGCCTTTTGTGCCTGCCAGCTCAGAGCTTTGTGGCGGCCCATCAGATGCTGAGCTGGACGGGGCCCACAGGTCAGTCGAACGAAAGAGGAGGAGGTGGAGAACACTTGAGCGCGTCATGGGGTTCTCCTGATTGGCCGCGCCCTGGTGGGGGCCACCTGTCAGTGGTTAGCAATGCATTTGGGAGTACCATGCTCTGTCTCGTGAATCACGACAAAAGTTAATACTGTTCACTAGCCTCTCAAGCCGGTATATTTTGGATTAGTCCAAATACTTATCGTTCTGTGATTTTGGTATACAACTCCATTTCTATATCTATTTTTTATGCTTTTTTAAAGTAATTTTATAGTTTTTGAGAATGTATCTAGATACTACTATCAAATTTATCCTAAAATTTTGATATCTCTTGGTACTTACTTAAGTACCGTAAAATTGCACTTTTTTCTGTAGGAGTCAATTAAATTAGTGAGGAAATATAAATGGTTAGAAAATTTATAATGTTTTATGCATGTTTTTTATGCGGTTTCAGCGTTAACCTGGAGTGGGTATTTTTAGCCGGCAATGTGTATTTCAGTATTATTTAACAAAAAGCAAAAAATAGAAAAATATTATACTTATTTTTCAAGTTATGTTTTGAGAGCCTTACAGGTGGTCGGTTTGGTTGACTTGCCAGCTGAACAACGTTTCTCATACTTCTTTGCCTGTCCTAATTAAGCACCTCTCTTTCACACACAAGCAAAGCAAGCTTAGATTCTTAATCGTTAGCTTTCCTTCTGTTTGTTTGGTCGTCTTTGTCAAACCTTTTGGATGGTAAAGGGGAGCTCAAGCTAAACCAGGACAGCCATTGTTATTTCAGCCAATGCTTTTTCTTTCTTTGTTTGTTTGTTTTCTTTTTTAGCTTGCAAGGAGGCAAGGAACCAATGCTTTTTCATTGCTACGAAAGGTGCTCGATTTTTTTAAAAATAGATTTGTTTTTAACATCTGCTAAACACATTTGCATGTGGAGAAGATCTCACAGGGTCGCAATGGCTTATATAATTATGTTTGTTCTAACTGATCATGAGATCTTCAGATGGAAGCTTAATTTAGTGAGCTCCTAGTAATTAGCAAGTGGCCATATATAAACCGGTCATAAATGTGATCCACGTGAAATAACCCTGCAGTGCAGGCGGTCGATGGATCGATCCCGAGAGAGATCTCACCACCGCACGCTTCATTGAATCATTTGCGAGGTCGCAATTAATCATCGCAGATGCATCTGAAACTGAGAGAGGCAGCTGGGACCTGCAGGTGATGGACTCGCATATTGCGATCAGTGAACGATGATGATGATTCCGTAATAATCACAAGTGTTAGTGTCACTGTTTGTTACTCTGAAGAAAAAAGCTAGCTGAACCTTTGATTGCAAGCTGAATTCGACTGCTAGTCACTGGCTTGCTGTTGCTTAATCACCCTTCAGAACTGCAGCATTGCCACTTGCTAGCTAGTGTTCAAGTGGTAAGTAAATTAGTTAATTGCCTTTGATTAGTTCCATGGCAAGCGTGGGAGCTTTGTGGATGGATCTGAATTCTGACGAGGTTTGATTTGGTGCAGAAGCTGCAGCAAAGGTAGATCGAGCAGAGGAGAGCACGAGTGGCACAGGGATCAGTCGGTCCAAGGTCTCCATCAGAGTTCGTCGGTTGGTCTAATTACCCCTACTGACCAAGGCAAATACTATACTATATTTGACTTAATTGCATCCGAGATCGTGTGGCGTTCCATGTCTCCGTGTACTAGGGGAGATCATCGAAGCTTCTTCCTTTATTAATCCTTCTGCTCGTCCATCACGTCGTGGGTGCAGCGTGAGTGCGTGCAGTAATGGCCGGCGATCTCTCGTCGATTGGAAGTTAATTACTTTCTTTTAATCTTCTTCTTCGTGTTGTTGCTCAGATAACCCCACGTTGTTGATGTTCGTAGAGAGTACGGCGTGCAGTCTTAATAAGTAGGCTTAATTTCCACCGCTGTGATTCAATTCGGACATTCAGTTATAGTTTCGTTCTTTCTCTGGAGTTTTGCATTTCTAAGTCTCATGAGATCAATTCAGAGTTTCAGACATTTGCATGATCTATTCAGTAGATCAGTTATATCTTTTAGTGTATTCTTTTTTCCCTGAAAAAATATCTTTTTTAGGTCTCATGAGATCATTTCAGAATTCCAGACATTCACTGATCTATTCCGCTACTACTTGTACTATTCCTTTCTCTCTGAAAAAGAACCTCTTTTGCGTTCTCCTGAGATCAAATTACACAAAATTCCAGAAATCAATGTGATTTCGTATGATATGATGAAGGTGTTGTGCCGGTAAGCGGTAGCCGGCAATATAATTGGGTTAGTTATCAGTTGACTTGCAATTAAGTAGGCAGACCAGTTAAACTTTTCGTGTTAGGATTATTGTTAGGTCCAATGCCAACCAAATACTCCGTTCTTTTTTGTCCATATATGTGTCACTCGATCTCGCATGCTGTATAATCTGTCAAACTTGTCAAATTTTCCTAAAAGTTGTGACAGCGAAGCCAATCAAATCGAGTAATAGTAGGCTAGATTGGCTCTTGTGTCGATGGACAGGAGCAGGGAAAATTTCAGAGTTTCAGTACGATATATGATAGATACAGATCCAACTTCGATCACTTTCGTGAAAAAAAAGTTTTTTTTTTTGCTGTGAATCAACAGAGCATGCAAATTAATCCTGAAAGCTGCATTTACTGTTCATGCATGCAAACAGGCAAAAAGAAAATAAAAAAAAGAAGCAAAATATGCACATGTCATCGCTAGCCTGACACCTACCGAATACGCATAAGCAGACCAGCTTGCAATCGAGAAACACTGAATAATTCAAGCAAATCAGATGATTCAGGAAAGGCAACAAAATCATGGCACTAACATCTCATCTGTAAACAAAGCTTAATCAGATTATGGTAGTGCGTGTAATGTGTAGTATGTGCATTGCACCTGTTCGTGACAGGCTGACAGCATACATACTTTTCTGAATTACGTACACTTCTGAATTTCTTCTTTGATTAATTAACCTATTGCCTAACGCTCCTGATTTTGTTCTTTGTATTATCTGTTGGCTTCGTCCTGTAAGTTATCAATTGACTAGGCTTCATTGGTCATTCGGAAATGGAATTACAATAAACAATCATCAGTTTAAGCTGGCAGCTAACTGCATGACAGGCCATCGGTTTCATATACGTGGGTAGTTCCAGAAGTAGTGGCACACAGACGAGTCAGGACTATCGTTTAGTTTCAGCAACATTTTCTCCATAATCAATTGGAACAAGCAACCGGATTAAAATAAGTGCAGGCCGTATAACCAATCAAAACAAGACAAGAGACTTCGGCCAATTGGCCATCTGTTTGAAACCCACGAATTACACGTGAACGGATCCACTTCACAAGAAATTGGAGAAATTATAACTAAGTTCCTGGAGATTTGCTTCAGTCCAATAAAAAATAACAAAAAATATCTCAAGGTACCGGTACCTCACAGTACCAAATCGTGTCTGACCATTGAATCTAACAGTACACATCTTACTCAGCTAGATCCAATAGTGAAAAATAATTTGGTACCTCGAGGTACTGGTATCTTGAGATACTTTTTGTTGTACCGAAGCAAATCTCAAGTTCCTGACACTTTGACGTGAAACTTAACTGGTTGAACGAAGTCACCGGATTGAGAAGCTCTGCAGATTACAGCACTAATCTGAACCACGTGATAAACATTACCACCAAGAACTCCTTTAAAAAGAAAAAAAAATCTCCATGGACTGTCGGTGAGCAAAGCTTAGCAGCAGCATGGAGCTGGTCTCCATCATCGTCCACATCTGCATACCATGGCCCATATGTAGTACAGGTACTCGCTGCTGTGCCATTGTGGCTTCATCGTCTCCATTGATGGAGCATGCAGGTGAATGATGATGATGATGTTGATGACGACGATCAATTGATGCTGTGCACTGCATGGGAATCATTGATGGCGAAAAAACCCATCGGTAAGTAGATTGCCTGCCCATTCTTGACCACCGGCAGTAAATAGCAGCCGTGCAAATAATTCAAGCAAAGCATGCTGCAGGCCAGCAACAGCAATGGCAGCAGCCAGCAGCCACTGGTCACTTGCAGAGATGGCACAGGAGGCGCCTCTGAACTGTGTTGGCATCCATGGCCATGGCCATGGCCACGGCCACGCGGCTCGTCAGAGGAAGAATCTGGAGGAGACATGGGTTAATTCAGCACCAGTGATGGTACTGCAGGATTAGGGCTATAATAATGCAGGGTTTGGTTTAGGCCATTGTGCATCAAAGTTAAGCTACTGGTTTCCAGTCCTGCAGAACCAGTAGCATGAATGCATTGCAGGATTGGGTTTTCAGAGCTTGAAGTTACTGTGCAGATCTACAAGTCTCTGTCGTGTGAGATGTTTGTTTGGAGCTGAAATACGCCCCAAGAAGAATCAAGATTTATGTCTGAAATTCTTCCAGTTGAGAGAAGAGTTTTTTCCATGAAACAGCCAAGGTCGTTGTACGAAAGATTCTTGCTACGTGTGGATGGATGCGAGCTTTGGTCTAGCGACAGCAGGCGGCGTGCAGTGGGACGTTGTTTGCAAGCTACCGGGCGTTGCAACAGTCTTCAGAACCCATGATTGGGTTGTGCACATGGAAGAACAACATCAGGATCCCGTATCTGAATATATTTTACCAATCAACTGAAATCCGACAGGCACACCGCACATCAGTTCTTCTTCTCGGTCGGTTCAGACTCCGCGTTGAAATGATTAAACGCACCGAGATTAGCTCCTAAATTTAGTGTTTGAAATGGGGATGAATTCTGCATGCGGCTAGCCATGCTGATCAATCATTTGATTGGCTGGTTGTCAATCTGTTGTGCACTTATTCCTCTTCTTCTCCCAACTAATTATAATAATCCTATGCTTTGGATTTTCCTTATAAAAAAGAGAGAGAAGCAGCAGCAGCAGCAGCGAGCAATACAAAGATTGTTCACTTCATTGCCGAAAAAACATTACCAACACCATGGTAATGCCAAATTTTAACATTACCAAATATTAGTATGGTTGGGTATTGTTTAGTTTAAGTCCTTTCTAAATTTCGGTATACGTTTTAAAAGTAGAAATTTTTAGAGTTACCGAAATTTGGTAGGGTTATGTGTGTCATTTTTTTTTTATCGGATGCAGGTAGGGTTGTGTTGATGGTGATATGTTCTTGCAGATTTTGGAAGGGTTGAACAAGCCCATAATATGGTTATAAAGGGCCGTAAGGGTACAAGAAGATTCAAGCCCATGAATGCAAGATGAGCTAATCCTGTGGGCTTAGCTATATATGGGCCTCAACGCTGGGGTGAAATGAAAGCCCATGGGCCTCCCTAAACGAAAGGGTAATTGAAGTAGACATGGTCTAATGCTGATTGAAGCTACATTGATTGTTCTTGATATTATTACGAAGTTTTACCGAAGTTAATTGTCCCAAAAAATCCTCATGATAAAAAACATCATTTTTTAGCCACTGATATATATCTACATCACAATTCAGAAAATGCTATTATCCATGGTTGCATGTTGGCAAACCAAGTAGCACAAGATTCTTTCTTTTAGATGGCCAGAGGACAAACATCAACATGGTTTTTGGAGTTCAGTGGCTATTATTTTCGTCTGAACATTCAATTAGCCAACTTGATATATCATCCATATATGATGTATCCATAAGCTGTCTGTTGCAGCGGCGAAAAGGCAAAATATAGGAGTATCATATTGCTCCAAATGAAAGAAAATGACACTAGGAGTCATCGCATCCAGTGTGTGCTCAATCACCACACATCCAGCAAAACATAAATATTTTCTTGCTTGAAGGAAAAAAAAAGAGCAATATATGCATGTTTAGTCACCAATTCACTACTGTGGCATTTATTAAGCAGGGTAAGAAAGTCATCTATGTTGTCTAGAAAATCCAAAAGTTCTACTAAATTACTAATACATTATAGATTATATATTTGACCTGCATGAATGAACAGCCGGCGCCGATTTTCCTCTCCGGACACAAACCAAAACTGCAGCAGAAGCCCACAGAATTCCAGGCAGAATTGCCCAGAATACAGGAGATGAAGTCACCAAAAGCAGGTTCAGTTATGTGCAGCAATGACCTTTGCCATAAGTCTAATCTGACAAGACTGACATAACTGCATAAACAAATTGCAGGATTAATTAGTCAAACAGAATCAGTGGTTACCAGTGTAGTGTTGGACTGTGAAACTTCTAAAACTGCAGAGTCAAAACCCTATCAGTTATATTCAGGCCAGGGGGAGAAGGACACATGCAGTTGCAGGTGAGATTGATGAGTTGTTTATCTCAAGGTTGACTTGCAGAGATGGCCATGCATGCAGCTGGTTTACTTATTGTGCTAAAATAACATTTTTGATCATCAGCTGCATTATCTCTGCCAATGTCAATGCACATCTCGTCAAAAAACACTAATTCTTTTTTCCTTCCTCGAAAAGATTGTCAAAAGCATTACGTTTATATGGAGTGATAATGACACCATGGTAATAAACTAGTTTACTTTGTGGAGTGTTGATTAATTAGCATAGATGGTATAGTATACTAGTATATGTATATTGCACTTGCATTTGCATGCATGCGTACAAGCTAGCTGATTAGGAGATCCGTTTGGAAGATACTCCTCTTTATTAATTCTTGAGTGCTTATCATCACCGTCGATCCATTGTGGCGTCATTAGCTAGCTTAGGGGATCGATGTATAGTATAGTCAATGATCAAGATATACTTAGTATTTTCGATCAGTCTGTAAGTTCGTTACTTTATCTACTAAGGGTGAAACGGTATATCTACAAATAAAAAATAATTTATTTGTACACGTCATTGATTTTTATACACGTTTAACTATTCGCCTTATTCAAAAAATTACATAAGTATTAATTATTTTTATATCATTTCATTTATTGTTAAATGTACTTTTATGCATATATATAGCTTTACATATTTGATAAATTTTTTAAATAATACGAATAGTCAAATATTCATAAAAAAATCAACGGCGTCAAACATTTAGGGATGGAGGTAGAATTACAATCACCATCATAGATGACATTTTGGCTGTTATGCAAGAAGTCATCGTCAACCATAGCTTTGCACAATCATGGTTAGCATGACAATCACTAGCCAAGTTGCTATTGTTTTGATCATTCTTGTCAAGAGAACCAAACAAATTTTCTAGAGGCAAGTTGTCCTTTCAGATGTGTCGTCTGTTGTTCTCACACGGCAACTAGCCCTAGCATTCCTTCCCAATCTTCTGCAGAAGAACACATTAAACTAGTAACCCAACTTGAAAAATTTGTAATTGCACTGACTGCAGATCCAATGCATGCAGCATGAGAAAACAATGCACAACTGCATGTGGCTGCTAGCTGCTGCCAGCTCCGGATATATCATATATAGATGAGGCATGGCAGATATATATCTGAAGCTAATTAAGCTTCAGGCTGGCATGGAATGGAGGAGCACTATCAGAAAATGACCTTAGTGAGTATAATGTTGACTGTTCCAATAGTTCAAGTGCTGACTCTTGTGATAATATAGAGAAGAAAATTTTTCACTTGGAATGCAACTCACAATGACTGTTGAATCAAGCTACATTGGTCCATCGGAGTACAGAAAAAACTAGGATTTACCATGTTAAAGGTTCTTCTCGCTCATTAGCTTACTTTCTCACTGACATGTGGATCTACATATAGCGTGAAAAATACCAACTTGTCCACGACAACATACCTACGCTTTCTTTAGGTAACCATGAACATATTGCTGATTTATGCCTTTTGAATTCTGAATTGATGTTTATTTACTATTAATTGACTTTGTTAGGAAGTCCATTTGACAACAAGTTCCTTTTATGTATTAGGGAATTTCATTTACTCTAAATTGTATTCGGCATGGGTTTTCATTTACAGTACAATTGTCTCAATGGAAATATGAATGTCATATACCTTCTTTTGGCTACCTTTTCTTTTGTCAAACTTTCTCATGGATAGGCCTTAAAATCAAGTCATACTTTAGCTAGTAAAATAAATATCACCCTCACTTTGAGAGTCATTGTCACAATTCTTTTTTTTATAGAAAAACTATACTTCATCAAACATCAAACTTGCTTAATTGTGCGCAGGACAACTAGGGGCTACAAAACAAAGGCCTAGGGCCGCTTTCGCGGTGAGGGTAAGTTAAACTTACCCTCTTATTTTTCATGCGCACGATTCCCGAACTGCAAAATATTATATTTTTTGCAAAACTTTTCTATAGAAAAGTTGTTTTAAAAAATCATATTTTTTAATAATTAATAATTAATTAATCATGTACTGATCTATTACTACGTTTTGCGTGCTGAATAAGTTAACTTATCACACCACCCAACCGAACAGGGCCTAGGAATAATCTGTGAGTACTACCACACTAGTCACAACTCATGCCATCTTTTCCATGATATTACCAAGTGGCTGGTCACAAGCCATTCTATCTTTTCCATGATATTGTAAGCATCTAGTCAATGCAAATTGAACCCATGATTGAAAAGCATAGGAGTTGTTCATGCAAGTCTACCTATCATTAATTTGTTTAACAAAGATTTGTTTATTCAGATATTAAGAAATAACTCTATACTGCTCTTGTTCTCCCTAAACTCTGGTGTTACAGTACTAAAAAGATCATAGAATTGAGTTCTAAAGCATAAACCATGTGGGATGACCACAATTCACTCGTATCACGATTACAGAAAGATGATTTCTCAAAGAAAAAGAACTCTTACATCCGTATTATTGCTTAGTTAGATCTCAAAGGTGTATGTTAATATTTAATCAACACACATATTAATTTGCACGATTTCCCGAAAGCTATAGCAGTTTTTGTGAGTTGTTTGTCACATGCCGGTTGCATGTTCATAGCACAGTTACATTTTAAAGATTTTTGAAGGGTTTTTTTTGTCGAATGTTATATAGACAGTCTCTTAATTTGTTGGCTAATCAACTGATAAGTTGATTCAAGCAGAGCATTTGACACAACCTGTTTGAAATGCTTTTATTTATTGATAGAAATGTTTTACACTTCCAGCCACTAGCTTGATCAGGTGCGCACAGTCAGGAATAGTATCCCTACATTTTTTTTAATTTGGGATCTACTGTTGATTATTGGACTTATTAAAAAAATTATATATTTATTAATTATTTTACTATGATTGATTTATTATTAAATAGACTCTAAGTATAAATTATAATTTTATATATTTATACAAAAAATTCAAATAAAACGAATTATCAAACATAGATATAAAAGTCAATGATGTTAAATGAGAAAGAAAGAATGTGTAAGTTAGGCCAAATTTTATGATCACTGAGAAAGTAACTTTACTTTACGTACCAGGTAACGCTAACACAGACGTTTTTTTTTTAAAAAAAAAGAAAAGAACTTATAAGACGTTCACGTGGAACCGTCCAAGACAAAAAAAAAAAAAAAAGGAAGGCGGTAAGACAGACAACTGTGATCCGTTAATGGAGCTGTGAGGCCGTGATTAGGACAGTGCAAAAAAAAAAAAAACCCGTTCCGGCCGGCGCAACATACATAGGAAGAAGAAGCTCTCCATATTCTCCATGACAACCTGATTAATTAACCTACCTGGACACAGCTAGATCGATCGATCGAAAGGTCTCCCAAATTCTCAAGAACATATTCTCGATCGCGGCCGGATGCCTGATAGCTACTACACCTAGCTAGCTATGCGCTCCGCCGCTCGCCGGGATGTTTGTTCCTTCACGCGCACGAGGCATGCAAATTACAGCGTCGTCGACGGCGACCTGAGCGAACCGGAGCCGCCGCCGCCGCCGCCGCTCCCGAGCGGACAAGTGGACGTCGTCGGTACGTTCTTCGTCTCCAGCCCCGGCCCAAATGCGGCGATGCGCAAGCGTGTGTAACAATATTCCAATGCTCCAAATCAATCATGAATCAAGATCAATCAGTCAAGCAGCTGAAAAGCTGAACACTACACTTCGATCAGTACGAACTAATCCTTGCCGATGCTTCTCCCAACAAGACCCCGTAATGTAATCAGGCACAGCTAGACTGCAAGAAACATGAGAGATCTGCTGCCTGCTACTGATGAGCCGTTCAGTCAGACGATCGACGACGACGACGACCAAGTTGCAAGTGTGGTTGAGAGAGACGATCGAATTAGGGTGCATGCCAACCTGGCGAGAATTCAGGCGCCGATCGATCACACGCGCACACAACGACGACGATTCGGGCGCCGAGACAGCCGAATATCTTTGCCGGCTCCCTGCCTGCCTACGTGTTGGTGCTAGCTTCGCATCCATGGTAACGGTCCAGCACTCCAGCCTTGCCTGTCGTCTCGTCTCCCTGCTTGTCAGCTGGAGGCGGCATAAGCTCAAACCTAGGGAATGTTTGAAGAAACTGAAAAAGAAAACATAAAAAGACACATGAATGAAGATGTGAAACATGATTACTTTTTAATCGTTAATAAGCGCTTTCGCTTATGCTTATGCTTATACTTAGCAAAAATTTTATCACTACGTGACAAATTGAAAAAATAAAGATAGAATAATATGAGATATATCATTTCACAAACATGCAAATTAAAATATGACTTCTATAATTCTTAATAAAAATAACAAATTAAACTCTAAATAGTATACACATATTCACATTTATATTTGTTATTTTATTATAATTTTTATAAGTTTTATTTGAACTTACATGTTTGTGGAGCGATATATCTCATACTAATATACCTTCCTAAATATTATTTTAAAAAAATTATAACTATTTAGTTGATATACAATTAACGAGAGAACACCCCTTAAGAGTTAAAAATTGCTTCCCTGGAAAAGAATATGCCAAGGCCATTGGATAGAGAACCGGTATCCAACGGTAAATTTACTGACACGGTCCTACGATAAGGCCTTGTTTATAGTGATGGATATTGTTGCTAGGATTTTTGCTGAACCAAACTAATCCTACAAAATTCATATGTTTCAACAAAAGTTTCTAATTAGTATCAACGTTGTCAAAGGGATTTGACTGTTGTGCATACATGATGCTTTTCCAAAGTTACATCAAAGTGATGAGCTCAACCAAATAAATTTTCTTATCCTGGCATAGGTGGTTACTTATAAGTGTTTTTTATACAACGAATGTGACTGACTTAGCATAGGGGTGGGTTGACATTTAATTTGGGGATTTATTCTTTCATTCAATGGAGGATTCTAGCAAGGATTCAGAATTGATGTTTGTAGTTTTGATAACTACAATTCAACCATACAATATACAAATGAATAAGGTCAAAGCAAAACTGAACCACAAAAGTCAATCAACTAAAAAAATGCCTATAATGATATGCAGTTAGGATATCACTTGAGCAACCAGATGGGAAGAACGACAAGTTTGTTAGTGCAAAATAGTTTTCAAGTCAAAGTAGTCCTTACTGTAACAGTACATCTGTGGAGTTTAGAAATTTTAATGCAAGAAAGGTATCAAAAGGACTCATATACACACAAAAAAATCATGGTAAGAAAAATACCTGCAGTTAATAAATAAATTTTGTGGAATTTTCATATGAATTTTACATTAATCCCATAGGAGCTGAGAAGATTTCTCATGATATAACTGGAGCCTGAGGAGAGCCTTGCATGAGCTAAACCAGTCTTATCTGTATTTGCAGTCCCTCCAATATGTGAGAGACAAATTTCGTTTACAAAATTGATGATACATCGATGAAAAATAGATAAATGAAAGAAGTGAAGGTCACCAATTAATCCCCATAATAACTACATTTCCAACTGATTAATATGGTTTTTAATTTACCCCCCAAAAATTACTGCTACTTTTTTTTACTTCTTCAACTAAATAATTAATTAATAATGCTGTTCTTGCTGGCTTGTTGCTTTGTTCCACCTGTCCATGAAGCGGCTTATTCTGGCGAGTGCAAGATCCAGCGTGGCCAAGCTCATGTTGGCGAAGCACACCCTGAACCAGCCGGGCTCCGAGCAATGGCACGACGATCCCGGAGAGATGTTGAGCTTCACCTCGTGCAGCATCTTGTCCCACAGCCTCAGCTCCCCGGCGACGGTCGCCTCGCCGTCGCCGAGCAGCCGCCGCATGTCCATCCACACGAACAGGCCGGCATTGCCCCGGAGGCACGGCACGCCGGCGCGCGCCAGCCCGGCCACGACGTGGTCGTGCCGCTCGCGGAGACGGTCGCGGTTGGTGCGGATGTAGCTCTCGGCGAACGCCTCGTCGGACAGCATGGCGGCCAGCGTCTTCTGCGTCTGCGACGACACCAGCGTGAAGCTGGACATCCGCCGCGCCGTCGTCACGACGGCGTCGTTGTACGAGTACACCACGCCGACGCGGAACCCCGGCAGGCCGAGGTCCTTGGAGAGGCTGTACACGATGTGGACGCGGCCGGCGATGCCCTCGCCGTCGCCGCGGCGGGCGCGCGACTCGACGAGCTCCGCCACGCTGACGAGGTCCGGCGCGGCGAACACCGAGCCGGAGTATATCTCGTCGGAGATGAGGTGGATGTTGTTGCGCGCCACGAAGTCGAGGATGTCCTCGAGCGCCCTCCGCTTCACCGTGGTGCCGAGCGGGTTGGACGGGTTGGTGATCAGCACGCCGCGGACGCGCACCCCCGCCGCCGCGGCCTCGTCGTACGCCGCCTGGAGCGCGGCCGCCGTGACCTGGAACCCGTTCGCGCTGTCGCAGTGCACCGGCACGATGTTCACCCCGGTCCTCCACCTCAAGTCCCTATCAAACCTGCATGCAGCGGAGCCGCCATGGATGTCAGCAACCCAGCTCTAAAGTCTCAAGCTAGCTGCACGTGTGTAGACGAACACTATGCAGGCAATGGAACAGTAGCAGTACGTGTGGCTTACCCGGGGTAGTAAGGGGTAGGGATCAGCAGCGCGTCGCCGGGGTCGGCGAGGATGAACGTGAGGAGCTCGTTGGCGGCCGTGGCGCCGGCGGTGAGCACGATGCGGTCGGGGTCAAACCTGGCCTTGCCGCCGCGTACCTTCTCCATGAAGCTCGCCATCGCCTGCAAGCAAAATGGGCAGCCGCCGCTTCTTGATCAGTCCACCATGTGTGCATGGCGTTCGAGGCAAGCAAAGCGGCCAAAGCAGAGCACGTTCTCACGTACCGTCCTGAAGCTCTTGAGTCCATGGTAATCCTGGAACAGGGCGTTGTCCCTGAAGCTGGTGGCGCCGGCGCCCCAGCCGGCGGCCTCCGGGTGCTCCCGGAGGTAACCCTCGAGGAGGTCGAAGGAGACCTGGTTCTCGGCGAGGCCCATCTGTATGACGCCGTCCGGGTTAGCCACGGCGTCGTAGGGGTTCTCGTCGTAGGCCTTCCACCCGGCGAAGTAGGGCGAGTCCTCGCCGTGCGCGGCGGAGGTGGCCACCTGCGACAGCGGCGGCGAGCCGGCGAACGCAGCAGGCAACAGCTTGCCACCCATGATGCTCTCCCTCTCTGTCTCTGTCTCTCTCTCTCTCTCTCTCTCTCTCGCACTCTGCAGTGTCTCCCAGAAACTGGCAACCAATGCAACAGAGATAGCTCTCTCTCTCTCTTGACTGATTCCTCTTGCTTGCTATGCAATGGCAGTGCAAGAAGCCCCAAGAAGCTAGTGCACAAGTGTCTGTGTGTGTGATGATCCTAGCTTCCAAGTGTGGAGGGGTATATATAGGCAAATGCCAGTATATATACCTGTCTGAAAACACACTCATCACTCATAATCATTTGAAGTGGGAAATGGATTCTAATCCCTACAGATAATGTCCCCTCGCTTTTGCATATCATTCAAATAATTATAAAAAGAATCAATAAGATAGATTAAAATATATCATATCATTTTGTAAACATGCATATCTAAATTCGATCTCTAAGTTATAACAAATAAATAAATTAAGAGTAATTTTACCATAAAAATCAATGATACCTCTTGATACCTTAGGTATTAGGTATTATAAGATATCAAATTTTACATAGAAAATGATGGTACCTTATAGTATCTCTTAAGGATAGAAAAAAAACTCATAAATTAAACTCTGATTACAAAAAGTCATACTTTCTTTTGTAGTTGTGGAAGTCAAATTAGTGTAGTGGTAACTATTCATTAATCTATTTTGTCAAAAAAATTCCGTAGCTATTTAAATAATACGCAAGAAACGAGATAACATTCTATCTAGACTCAAAAGAGTTTCCCTTAGAGATGTCAAAGCTGTGCACAGCTAGGAGGGTTCACTGTTTAGAGGAGACCAGACTTTTTAGCTTGAGATGATTAAAGAAAGTGAGAAATTGGTGAAGCTCAAGCTTGACCTTCATAAGGTCGATTCTTTGCCCAATAATTGATCACTCCTCTCTCTCTCTCTCTGCCTGACCTTTCAGCAACGAGGAAGCTAGTAGTTGAAGCATAGCAACACACAGTGTAATATGCATTGCAGCGTGCTACAGCTGTAATCAGATCAGCTGCAAGGGCAGCTTCCGTTGTCGCCTTTCTCCTGCTGATCGAAGGAATTTCGCAGATGCAGCAGCTCAGGCGAGCGATCGTGTCTACAGGTGGAGTAGCTAGCTCCTCATCAGCTTCTCCTAACCCAACCCTTTGTTTAATCTGAGCTCTGATAGCCGCGTCGTCATCGTCGCGCCGTCGCCTCTCCTGGAGTTCAGCTATTTCTGTCGAGCTCTGATACCATGTTAGAATTTGATTTACGACGTAACGTCAAACTCGAAGTCTGATACTAATTAAGATAGGTTGGGTGGTTTATCGAAGAACCCTGCCGTTTGCCATACCTAAGTGACAGAGGACCGTCGACTATCTGTCTGAATGTCATTCAGAACTCTGAATAACAAGCATGGGATTTGAAGATTTCAATAATGGCGTTTGACCTCCAAACGCCAGCGATTAAACAAGGGTGTTCAAACCCTGTAACCAACTAACCATGGACGACTTGTCTAGCGATCTCGAGCTGTACGCGGAGCTTAGGTTTGCACTGAAACTAAACCTCATATTTAAACAACCGATCGATCAGCTTCTTCTCTGTTTGAGATGCCAGCCAAATTATAGAACTGGATTAACGACGGTCTCTGCTCACCGATTACGAGACCAGGCAATTTGATTATGCACCTCATGATCCACGAAAGTACTATGATAGTACGTCGGTTGCCGAATCATTGCATGTTCCACTGCAATATATATTCACAGCTAACCTTTTTTTCTCTTCTTTTTTGTTATATGTTGATCCAAAATCCTGTTTGCCATTTTGGATTTCAGGACGTACAAGTTAATTCCTACTCTTTTTTTTGGAGATAATAAAATGATTTGCATCTCTAGCCTCTAACGTTGGGCTTACAACCAATAAATCTTAAAATTAGAAACATAAATAATATGATGAGACAAACCCCTAATTTCCTCCAATAAAAGATAGACGATATAATGTTAATAAAATCACATGGATTAAGAGATATCAGGCAGCACCATTGAGCATAGACTCATAGTGTCAGTTAATTCCTGCTCTTACAAGTCAATAATACAACAGTTAAAAAGTTATTTGGGTGTAATGAACTTGATTACAACACTGAAGCTAATTGAAAAACCAGAAAAGCTCCGAAGCCTAGCAGCTGGAACACAGCGGTGGTTTTGCAAATCAGCTTTGACAGAAGAAGAGAAAACCACGGAACCTCTTCAACGGTTTTGGGAAATTGACATGCTATATTTAAAATTTTTCTCCCGCGGTGTTGATTGGGAAGCAATTGACAGCAAATAATCGACAAAAAAATTAAGTGGTAAGCCCACGTCAGCAACATAGGCATCACCGGCGTTGGTAGCACTAGAAAATGGATGCAGATTTTGGCAATGTTTCATGTCTCCTTGTTGCCATTTATGGTTGCACTTTTGGGGGTTTAAACACAGCAAATTGTAGTTAGGTGCTCTGGTTAGTTTAATTCATGTTGCTGTTTAAAATACCCATGTAACATGCATGGTCGTCTTTAATTAAACTCTCAGAAAAAAATCTTAAACATTATATTAAATTAGCAAATGGTTGTTCTTTTTAAGCAAGCTAAATTTTGTGCATGCGTGTGATCCTTGAAAAATGCAAGGTAATCTTAATCGTCCTTGTAGATCTTGTTTATTTCAAGGAAAAAAATACTCCTTTTTTTTCAGTGTTTTTGGTGGGCTCTGAAGAGAGAAACGTGGATTAGTCTAATGTCAGACAATAATTCTCCAATTAATCCCTGGAGGGAGCATTTCCTGCCTTAGAAGCAGAATCACATCAAGCATGACATCTCTGTTAGGTGAGTCGCCCAGTTGATCCCTAATTCTCCTATAGATCCAACAGCTAGAGCTTGCAGAATCAGATCATGATAAAAAGTTTCTTGATTACGATCTCATCCTCTTGGCATTATCTAAGATACAATACAGATTGTCATCTAGGTGCTGGTGAAATATAATCTATGCTTAAATGTAAACAGGAAATGCATGGCCCCACCATAACATAATCCATATACTCGTATTATTATTATTGTGTCATACGTCGTGAAGAGAGCGTAAACACAAGCTGTGCTGTACTACCGCTGTTGGAGCGTTGGAGACACTAGGCGGTGTATGCGTACTCCGTACGTCCCAAAATAAACCAATCTTTTGATTTCCGTACCCAGCGTTTGATCATCCGTCGAAATTTTAAAAAATTAAAAAAAATTAGTCACACATAAAGTACTATTAATGATTTATCATTTAATAAAAACAAAAATATTAATCATAATTTTTTTTAATAAGAGGAAGAGCCAAACATTATAGGTAAAAAATGAAAGATTGGTGCGACGGAGGGAGTACTATCGACGTATATAATTCTGGTTTCTGATGTTTGACGCAGTTGATTATTTATATTTATTTAATTATTTTTTTATTAAAAATACATTATTATTATTATTTATTCTCTTGTGATTTCTATAAGTACTTTAAATATAACTTATATGGTATATATATATTTACACATTGTTAATAATAAAATAAACGATCAACCCATTTTAAAAAACCATCAACGTTAAACGTTAAAAACTAGAGGGGGCACGTCATTAAGCTTCTGTCAATGTGCAAATGTGTCCATTAAATTGGAGTGTCGACAAGACGACTTGTGCTTGATTTGCCATGCTAATTAATCTACTGATAGCATTAGGTTAATGCCGGACGCATCCTCTCTGATTGATCAGACCAGTATATACGTACACAGAGTTGTACAGATGCTCAATGTGTACCACTTTTGAGAGCACTGTCTAGCTGGCTGGTATGCTACCCAAAAGGCAACTATGACAGAGAACCAGCTATGCATGCTACAACTTTATGTGTGCATAATTAACAGAATTAGACTATTAATTAGCACACGTTGGTGGAGTAGCTAGTGATAAGTATAGTTTGTTTACAATTGTTTGTGTGATTCAGCTGGACTGTACACATTACAGTACAAAGCAGCACACACATATTCAGAGATCAGAAGGCGTATGATCATGTTACTGGAAGATGAGAGACAATCAACAAACAGATGTCCCATGCATGTGTCCCTAGATGTAATTAACAATGCAATGATGTTGTTCTACTGTCGGCAACTCGATTAATTGGAGGAACAACTTGGGCCGTTTTTAACACATCTCACACATATCAATGTAATGTCATTTACTTCAGCAAACTTTATAAATTTCTTCTTTACCTTTTTAAATTATAATAAAGGTTCAGTACCTTACAAAATCTACTCAAAGATAAATATATTAACTTTTTATGTGGTAAATAAAAGGTTCAAGATGAAGCCTTCACAGGACTGATAGTAGGAAAAAGTGTTTTAAATCTTAGATGTGTAGGACGTAAAGGGTCTTTTCCACTCTAAAAGCTAACTATTAAGGTAAGGGGTTCCCCCACTTATATTCTAGGTTCTTTACCCTTCAACAACCAATGTGAGACTATTCAACAATTCTGCCTTCACACATTGGTGTCCCTCAGCCCTTCACCGTCCCTTCACCGTATACGTGCCCCCACCGGCCCCACGGGCCCCGTAGGTACCTACGGTCCACCAAGTCTTCACACACTGTGTCCATCGGAACAGAGATGTTAAACTAGCTGGGCTCATACCAATTGTAGGATCGTAAAGGGTCTTTTTCACCCCAAAGGTTAGCTTTTGAGGTGGGATAAACCCTTTATGATCCTACAAGATGTCATCTCGTTTCTTATATGTTATCTAAATAGTTACGAAAAATTAACAACATAAACTAAAATATGCTACATCATTCCACCAATAAGAAATGAATATGGATGAAAAGGTACGTGCACATTAAGAAAGAATTTTAAATTATAAATGATTGATATGATAGTCAGTGCTACGAATATAATCCTATAAATATTTATATATTAGAACCGCTAAAGTATTTGATATATGGAGGAAGTACAAAACGACCATTGGGCAGAAGGCAAACCTGTGACCTGCCCACTGCAAAGTTACAGTGCTCACAAGTGGCGTTTCTTTCATGTCTTTGTAGAGACGCGTCCGTACGTCCTCTAGTCTGTGCAGGGCAACAAGGTCTTTCTCCTCTTGCTCCAACTTGGCGGGAGGTGCAGATGCATCGGCCACCGGACAAGCGTGTATAGCACTCTCCTGTTCTCAAATACAATTATTTTTGTGTTATATAAGCGGTAACTATCTGTCTATTATCTATATAAAGTAATAGAAAAATAAGCATCTATCTCTCGCGAGCTAGGAATTTTAAGATTAATCGAAAAGATAAGAAAAGAAATATCAAAGAAGTAAAAAAGAGAACTGATTTGTATCTCTATTTCTCTATATAACTGATAAATAGATAAAAGGAGATAAAATAAAAGATAAAGATTACTAGCCGTGCAATATATGCAGGCCACGTACTAGTTAAGCTCTGGTCAAAACATTCTGTTTTTTATTTTAATGATTTGTTTTTTAAAAAATAAAATTATGAATGGTTTACATTCTGTGTGAACGGTCCGTGTATCGAGTATGACAAAAATCAGCGTAAAAATATTTGTATGGTGGTGCAAAATGTAAACATTTTTACGCATGTTTATACTATTTAAAACGGACTGGAGTAGAGACGCTAACGTTGTTTCGTGCAGTGCAGGTCAGGCACAGACAGGCATATTACATGAACCCGTACGGTGATAGCGAGTTGCCGATTTGGATGTGATCGCGAGATGTTTTATCGCTGCCGCGCGCGCGGCTTCGGCGGAGCGAGCAGCTGTTTCCCGGAAATTAGCAATCACTTCCCGACCACCGGCGGTTTCTTGATGTGCTCTGCTGCTTGCCGCTTTTGCATCCGTTGTAAACCAAGATTTGACGCCTCACGGCCACTGGGGAATCGTTTTGCAAAAGGCAAGTTTTAGGCCGTAGTCCGTGAAAGGGAGATTTTCGGGTATCATGTCTGACGCTTGACTGAATATTGGAATAGGCTTTTAGACAAGAAAAAAAAAACGAATTTCATAGCTCGCAGTTATGAACCATTTGAGCATAATTAGTTTATCATTAGCACTTATGATCCGTCTCACGATTTCCCTTCTAACTATATAGATAATTTTTTCATCTATTTTTAATATTCTATTTACATCTCCAAAATTTGATGTGATGGTTTTTAGAAAAACAAATTTGGCACTTAACGGGCCCTTAATTGTAGTTTACACCAAACTTTTGATTTTATAGTGCATTTTTTAATTTTTTTATTGTAGTTTATTTTTATAGCATTTATTTTTACAACAAAAAGAATATTTAGGTATTTTTTCCTTGTAATTGCTAATATGACTTTCGCTTATGCTGGTTATAACCGAAACAATAAATCCACTCTGCACTCATTGAGTCCGTTACCCTTGATATGCAACTAGCAGATTTTATACTCCCTTTATCCTAAAATATTTTATTTTTCACACATTCTATGCATATTAATAAAAAAAATAAAATAAAAGATAAAATGCATTCCTCCACTTTATCAAATGTTAATATATTTGACCTCCCCTTTATCTAGTTCTAATGCATCAGTTACTTTTTAAAGCTACAATGCTATGCTAGAAGATAAATTTATTTTGTGACAAACAAAAATGAGCAAAGATGATCTTATTTTTGGGCAAAGGGAGTACCCTCACTGTTGCTGTAGAATTCTTTTATTGAGGAAAATTGTTTTATAAAACTTTCATTTCGTATAATAATTTCTCAAGTTATAAATATTTTCTAGGGATAAAATTGCAATCTGGAGAGACTCCCTATAAGAATAAAAACATGCTCGGCAAATTCATACTCACTTCACTCCAAAATATTTTAAATCGTGTCCTACATTTCTATTACTATTCACATTACTAATTATCATATCATTCACTCATTCACTCTTAGTTCAAAGTTCTTCCTATTTCATCTCTAACTATCCTCCCATCCTCATAAAATTATTTTCTTTCTAATCTTAATTAGTTTCTAATGAACCACCGATTATATTTTGAAACGGAGGCGGTATGCAGAAAAGTCTATTTCGCACGCGCGTGCGAATACTCCTGAGTTGGCTGCTTAAGGCCCATGAAAGGCCCACGATTAGCCCAAAACAGCCCAAAACAGTTTTTTTTACTTTATGTGTATAAAGTTTTTTAGTTTATGGGTATAAAGTTTCCACATATAAATTTATGTATAAAGATTTTTCTATATTAAATTTATATCAATAATATATATATATATGTTTGTATGTTTAAAGTTTACGTGTCTAAAGTGTGTGTGTGTGTATATATATATATATATATATATGAAAGAGAGAGAAAGGGTACCGACTTACCGTATAGGACAAATCCGATCGCTGGCGCTAGGGGCGAGCGATCGGTCGCGTAATAGACCTGCCCGCAGTATGCCGTATTATAAACTGATTGGCACATCCGCCGTGTGGGCCGGCGCTCGAAGGCTTGCGGCCTGCCGCTGGAATCCGGCCAGGAGGGAGGCGTCCATTATGGGTTGTGCAGGGCCGTTGGTTGGGTCAGACCTCGCCGGATCGTTGCTTTTATGTATGGCCCTTCTCGAATCCCATGAGCAATCCTGGATCTTCGCAGGTGCTTTCGACCGGTCCGTTTTGCGTACAAATTTTGGATATATAAGTTATGTCTTAATTTCTGTTGATATGCGTGAGATAAATAAAAGATGGTGCTATTTTGAAATCGAGGGAGTAAGAACGTCTCCAAGAGAATAACTATTTCACTTGTCATATTTAAATTTGATAATTTTACAAAAAAAAATCTTCAAAGAGAGTGGCTATTTGACTTGCCATGCCGTTCGAATGACTAAACTTAAGGTCCTCAATGTTCAAATTTGGCAACTCATTCTCCCGCTAGAAAAATTGTTATCCGTGGATTACATGGGTGAGACCATTGTCATCCTTCCCTTGCCAGGATTTGGAGAGTAGGGATGGAGAGTCTCTTGAAAATAGAATGATAAACTTTTGTGAAATACTATACAACGGTATACCGTAGATGACAGGATACGCCAACAGTTGCGGCGATGACGCTACAGGTGCGGGGGTGACCCTGCCGAGCACGCTGGCAATGCTGGTCATGCAGATGATGCTGCCGCTACGGTGGAGCACCATGACGCGAGCGCCGTGCTTGACCCCGGCGAGGACGCAACGCATGTTGATCGCCATGACAACGTCGAAGTTGGCGAGGTCGAGCGAGCCAAGCGGGCGCTGCGCCAGGAGCCCACGATGTCGGCGTTGTGACGATGTCGTCGAGGTGGTTGTGTCGCGCCATCGCGAGGTCGACGGCCGCGACGACCTTAATTACAAGCTCACGACGGTGATGGCAGTAGTGGCCAGGAGCAGCTAGCGGCGGTCGATGGCAGCTACGGCATCGGCGACGACTAGGGGTGTTAACGAAGTGGATTCGGACGGATAGTGATACCTAAACCATATCTTTTAAGCGGGTGCGGAGCTGATACGGATGTTTTTGGATGCGGATGCGAATACGGATTGTTGCGGATGTCTGAAATGATGCGGAGTCGGTGCAGAGTCGGCTCGGAAACGGATTATTATGACTGGATGTGATATGTATATGCAATCAATGCATTGTCATTCAATATTGGATAAAAATACTTGGTTATTGATGGGCTTTTGGTTGAGTGCTTTATGGGCTAAAAAACTCGGATTATTCACCAAAATGACTTTCGGATAATCCAGTAAGAAAATCGTATAATCCGCATCCACCGGGTATTAACGATACAACATCTGTATCCGAATCCACAACTCACTATCCGAATCCGACTCCTTATCCGTCAGATAGTTGTAAACCCCTACCACATTCTCAATTTGAGTGGATTCGGATCGGATTGGATCGGATAATAACACCCCTAGCGACGGCTACGACGACGACGGTGACGACGAGGAGGATTCGCTACCGGTGATATGATATTATTTATGATACCACTAGTACCAGATATGATACTGTTATAGTATAATACATGGTGCATGTGAGGTACCATGTTACTTGAGAAGGTACCATATTACCTGAGCATGCTACCTTCAAGTATCATACACGATACACAGTGGCGGAGCTAGGATTTAGGATATGGGTGGCTCGACTGATTTTTTTTCGTAAACACAGTATGATATATATATATATATATATATATATATATATATATATATATATATATATATATATATATATATATATATATATATATATATAAAATAGAATAGATTACAGGTACACTAGAATATATGAATAAAGCATCTTAAAACATATAAAGTTATTAGTTAAGTAAAATTTTGATTCAAAGAAACATATATGGCTTCCCCGCAATAAAATAGAAGCTTAAATGCCTAGAAAAATTTAAAGAATATTACCGTACTATATTTCTTCTTATCAAGTCTATGCCTTCTAAATTCTAATGGCTATAAAAGTATTCATTATATCTTCTGCATCCATTTAAAAAAAAACATCCCGCTCAATAAAGATGATCATGTTACGTCATTTGCGAGAATACCAATCGATAAAAAATATTATTTTTTGGGTATTAAGGGCTGATTAGCATTTCTTTGGGTGGTCCGGGGACCACCTGGACCACCCCCTGCTCCATCGGTGACGATACATCTACCATGTTACCTGCATATGGTATCGTGTTTGATACATTTAAGGTACCATGTGAGCTAGGAAGCAACATATTACTTAGACAAGGTAATATGACTAGAGGTTATCCCATTGCTTAACGCCTTAACGGTACACCGTACCATAGCAGCCCCCAAACTTTTATATAAAAACATTATTTAAAAATTACTCCCTCGGTCTCAAAATAAACCAATTTTTCACTTTTTACCTATAATTTTTGACTCTTTGTCTTATTTAATTTTTTTGCGATTGATATTTTTGTTTTTATTAGATGATAAATCATTAATAGTACTTTACGTGTGACTAATTTTTTTAATTTCCTAAAAAAATTTTAAATAAGACGGATGATCAAACGTTGGACACGAAAATTAGAGAATTGGTTTTTTTTAGGACAGAGGGAGTATATGTTTAACAGTTTAGAATTTGTATTTTATAGAAATCAGGTGGCTCGACATAACGCAGTTGAACATGACGCAGCGTAATCGTGTATACTAGTCCTATTCTACTTGTATTCAGCCGGAGTAGTATAGGCTAGTAGCGCAGGCAGCTAGGTGAGGTACAGTAGCTGCTGCATGCGATCCTACGCACGGCAAGCCTCTGCAACCAGGACGGACGGCCTGGATCGTAGTAGGAGTTGGCAATCGCCATCCTAGCTACCCACGACAGATCATCGATCAGGGACTCAGGGGGACACGATGTGACCGACGCGACACCGAACCGAAATCCATACTACGCTCGCCCGTCGCCGGTCTGCCGCCGGCCGGCAAACACAGCACACGGTCACCGCCGATCGTCTTCCACAATGAGAGCTTGTTCCGAATAAATAGTTATAATTCCTATATTTTCTTTTTAAAAAATCCTTCAAATCGAAGAGGCTCTATGACCATAACGAGACAGACAATCAAGCATTCGAGCCAAACACAATTGGTTAGGTCAGGTTTTTTAAGGAAAAAAATCAAACAAACGTTATATTTATAAATAAAAGTTAATTTATAAATAAAATATTTATATGATTGTGCTTAATAATTTAAAAGCAAAAAACTACTGTATGAAATACTATGTCATAGTAAAAGGAAACCTTAAAATTAACGTAAAATTTAAGATTGGAATTTTAAATTTAAGTTTATAAATATAGGTCAGAACTAAAAGACGATCGCGAATTTGACCGTTGCGCGGCAAAACGGGTTTTGCAGTCGTGCTCGATCGATCTGCAAGTGCAAGGACTCCAGTTGCGTCCTGCATGCGCTCTGGACTGGACGCCATCGCCATGGCGCAGGCAGCAGCTGAAGACCGGCCTCCTCTTCCACCGCCGCAGCCGCAAGCAGACAAATCGCTGGACAACTTGTACCACCGCGGCATCAGCCCAGCCCGCGCCGTTGGCCGGTCCAACCCCTGCCCCTGCACCTGCACTGGACTACTACGCAGCTGCTTGCTTGCCTGCCTCTCTGTCGCCGGCTCGCCAAACCGCTTTGTGATAGAAGAGACACAGAGAGAGAGAGAGAGAGAGAGAGAGAGAGAGAGAGAGAGGGGTGTGTGTGTCAGTATGAGTGTATGAGTGTCAGAGCGTCAGGCAGGGCTGGGCTGGGAGCATATCTGTACAGCTTGATGCCTTTCCTTGTGCTGCATGGCGTGAGGACTGATCGATCATCTGTACTCGATCCTCCTGTCTCCCTTGCAAACTTGCGATTGCCCGTCGGTCTCCCGCTCCTGTTCATCGCGACTTCGGGAGAAAAATTTTCAGAGATGCCACCACTAGTATAGTAGTAGTAGCACCGGCGCACAACGCTCCATGGCCTCAAATCTGCAGCGTGCGCGGCAAAAATCCTCTCTGACTTTCGATCCATGCGAAAAGGGAGGAGAGTATAAAAGTTAGGGCAAACCTAACACGTTTTACGTGGCTAATCGTCCTATCTTACCAAAATATTGAAGACGCTGGAGGTGTTCGGATAGAGCGATTTTTTTTCTCGTCATATCATATCGGATGTTTGTATGTTAACTTGGAGTATTAAATATGGACTGGTAATAAAACTAATTATATAAATAAAGGCTATTTCGTTAGACAAATTTTTTAAGTCTAATTAATTCACGATTAGCAAATGTTTACTGTAGCATCACGTTCGCTAATCATGGACTAATTAGGCTCAATAGATTCGTCTCGCGAAATAGTTCAGGGTATAGGGTGGGTTTTATTAATAGCCTATATTTAATACTTCTAATTAGTGTCCAAATATTTGATGTGACAGGGTCTAAAACCAAATTGCCTACTTTAACCGAATATCGAACCCCTACCGAAGGATGGTGCCATATCCACTAGGAGAGAGGACGAGGGGAGGAGTAGAGAGAGCTAAGGGCTAATAGTCACAGGTTACCCCAAAAAAGGAGTGGTATCAAGTAGCTTAGTTAGAACAACTCCCCACACAATGTAGTGTGATTTTGGATGAGGCCCAAACAATCCAGAGATATCACTGGTAACACTGAACCCACAATGCTAATATCCACATCCCAAGCTATCGTAATATACCGGCAATTCTACCATTTTAGCCTGATAGAAGGGTCATTGAAACCGATTGGATCCCCCATGGAGTCAGTCGATTGAGCTTTTGACAGACTCCAGTTGCTTTCTTGCTTTTCATCCAATCCAACGCAGCAAGTTCTTGCCGTCCCGAGCGGTGGAGCTTGAGGAGCAAGAAGGATGTGGCTGAGGAGCGCATTGTTGACTCCGTATCTATACCCTTAATTTGGTCAGTCAACTTCTGCTGAAACTTGTTCATGTCCTCCAATTCCTCCTTCTGGTTTGAGTGAGCTTCCACCAATGCCTTCAGATGCTCCTTCACCTCCACTGCTATCTCATCTGATTTTCGCTTACCCTTCTTAGCCCTCTTGATACCAATGGGGTGCTTTATGGGCTTTGGGTTCCTATTCAAATTAGGGGTATGCTTCTTTGGACCCGACCCATAGCTTGTGACATGAGCATTTCATTTTGGTGAGTCCGCCACAATCTTTCACCAATGCTTGTACGCGAAGGGATGCCTTTATCAAACCCTGTAAAGCTCCAACGCCTGATCCATTAGCTAGCATGGCTCCTCTCCTTGAAACATAGGAGCCTCTAAGTTGAATGTAACACCAATTCAATAGACACCTTATTTGTGATCTTGTGCCAATGTCCCTTCAAATGCTGCATCTCCCGCCTCCTATTGTCTTGTGTAGTGGAGTTGTAAACCTCAGCAACCTTGGACCGGTATGTTTCACCTTTTATTGAATTGCCTAATATTGGATCAGTCAAGTTATTCAGCTATACACTGACATGTTTGTGTTTATAGGAAAAGACAATGTATGACATAGGCAAGTGCACAGTATCGATCACACAGTTAACCACAACAATCCTACAAAGCTACAATTTCTATGTCAGGTTTCTCCTTAAGCCTCTTTCAATTAACCACAACACATATCAACGTATCACTAACAAATCATGTCATATCTCATCTTCCATAAATCAGGCAACACATTCCCGAGAAAATCAACTGCAATTCAGCTAATACTTCTACCTATTCCATCACAAACATATGTTACGATGAATTTACATGTGCAACAAATACATACCAATCTTATGTACTCTTCTTGAGTGTATTCTTGAGTGTAGTACATCCTCCTCCGATGCTCGTCAGCTGGCTTTGGACTTGTCCTGACTCGACGACTTCTCATATTTATTATTTGACGCTGTTGATTCTTGAATATATGTTGGACTATTAGTCTTATTTCTTATAATTATTATTATTATATTATAATTTATTTTATTACTCAAGAAACTTTAAGCGTGACTTATTATTTTATATATTTGCATAAAAAATTTAAATAAAACAAATGGTCACACGTAAATTCAAAACTTAAAAGTGTAAAAACACAGAGAAAGTACTTATCCCATCGATCATCTTACATTCAATATTATTTATATTTATCTCTCCCTGCCATCTTACCCCATCTATTTGTTATTTATTAAGTTGTACTCCCTCCTTCTCTAGCTATTTGATACTGTTGATTTTTTGACATATGTTTAACCATTTGATTTATTTATTTTTTTAAAAAAATATGTAAAGCTATATATATGTGCATAAAAGTATATTTTACAATAAGTAAAATGATATGAAAGTAATTAATAATTATATAATTTTTTAATAAGATGAATAATCAAACGCGTATAAAAAAATCAACAACATTAAATATTTAGGGATAGAGGAACTATATTATTTTCTCTTCAACCTTAATTTCTACTCAACAATCTAATATTGTTTGCGAACCCAAATCCATACTCTATATTCGCATGAGAAGAAAAACAATCATACGAGACGAAAAATGGTTCGAATACTTCTCTCGGCCAAGTGACTGGAGAAAATATGGCGGTTACAGTACTACCTACAGCAACAATGATCATACGGTGTTTGGTTGCCGCTAATCACACGGATTGGCGATTGCAATGACACTGGCAGTTTGCATGCAAATACACTAGAGTACTACTCCTACTAGTAGAGGCGATGTGGAGTAGAGAGAATCAAACAAGAAATGCGGCCATGGCAGCAGCTGCTGCAACATTCTGCAACAAACCAAACGCTCTCTTTGACTGGCGGTTCCAAACCAAACCCTGAGCCGCGAACCACAGGTCTCAGGCGGTGTTTATTGAGAAAATTTTTAGAACAAATGTTACGTTAAATGTTTGTCCAAATATCGGAAGTGGTTTTCAGATACGAATAAAAAAACGAATTTCACGGCTAGTTTAGAAACCGAGAGACGAATCTTTTGAGTATAATTAATCCGTCATTAGCACATGCTGGTTACTGTAGCACTTATGGCTAATCATGGACTAATTAGGCTCAAAATATTAGTCTCTAGATTTCTTCCATAACTGTGTAATTAGTTTTTTTGATTCATCTATGTTTAATGTTTTATTTAGGTGTCTAAAAATTCGATGTGTTGTTTTTGGGAAAAAAATTTTGAGAACTGAATAAGGCATCAACCTATCTTGTCGCCTTCCCCGGAATAGAAGTCCCTGCCCCCGAATCGCCAGCGGCGATCAAACACCCCTCTGTTCCAACAGAGTCTCCATCTGCCACCTCTGCCCGCCTCTGCGACGCCATCAGAGCAGAGCAGCAGCTCAGCGAGATGCTTCTTGTACATGTCCTGCTCCCCGCCCGCCTCCACCTTGTCTTCTTCCTTGGCTTCCTTTTGCTGCCAAGCTCTGGTATATAGTGGTGTTGTCCGGCAAGAAAAGGCTGTGCATTTCTTGATCTTTTTGCCTGCCGGCGGTGGAGTGAGTGAGGTGTGCTGCTATGGAGGTGGTGGAGGGGAGGACGGCGGCGGCGGCGGCGGGAGGGGGTGGGGGTGGCGGTGCGGTGGGAGGAGGGGCGAGGTCGGAGCCGGAGGGGCTGCCGTGCCCGCGGTGCGAGTCGACGAACACCAAGTTCTGCTACTACAACAACTACAACCTGGCGCAGCCGCGGCACTTCTGCAAGGGCTGCCGCCGCTACTGGACCCGCGGCGGCGCGCTCCGCAACGTCCCCGTCGGCGGCGGCACGCGGAAGGCCACCCCGGCCTGCGCCAGCCGCCGCAAGCGCGCGGGCGCCGGCGCCGGCGCCACGCACGCTCCTCCTACTCCTACTCCTACTCCTACTCCTCCTCCTCCTCCTCCGGTGCAGCAGGCGCCGGCTCCGGCGCCGGCGGGGCACGTCTCGGTGTCCGCCGCGCTGCCGCTGCCGCTCCTGCCGCCGGCGCCGTACGAGCTGCCGTTCCTGGCGACCCCGCTGCCCCTGACGTCCATGGACCCCGACCGCCGGCTGCTCGACCTCGGCGGCAGCTTCACCTCGCTGCTCGCGCCCACGCCGGCGCCCCTCCCCGGCGGCCACTTCACCACCACCGGCTTCCTCTTAGGCATGGCGCCGCCGGCTCCTTCTCCTGCGCCGCCCGCACACCCGCCGCCGACGCACCCACACCCGCCGGTGTCGCAGGCGGTGCCGGAGGGCATCTGGGCCATGGGGTGGCCGCACCTCTCCATCTAGCTCGTCGCCATCGCCCGCCATTGGCAGCAGCAACTCGCCACTAATCTACACATCGCTCGAGTTTCATCTGTTGTTCCTAGTTGCACCAAAGTTATCTTTTTTTTGAGAGCTACTAGCTTCCAAGCACGCGGCCAGTAGAAGAAGTCATTACTAGCGTAGTGTTAATCACCTAGGTTAATTCAGTAAGCAAAACGGTTAGGAGAGTTACTACTACTCGACGATGGTTGATGCATGCATGGTAGCCATGCCAATCCGTGTCGTCGTCGTCTCTTGTATGAAATTTAAGCTTCAAGCTTGGGCTGCTTATGCATGAGAATGATCCATGGTGGTGTTGCCATTTTTTTTCTCTTTTTTGTTCTTGCGATGATGCAGTTGAATTCTGAATCCATGGAAGCCCGGTTCAGTGCTTGAGTTTAATTTCCTCGATCCATCAATTTTTGTTCGATTTTCCTTGATGAATTTCTCCTTTAGTTTGGGGATTAATGTCGCAAGTTTATGTGCGATGCCCATCAAATCTGGGCCGAGGTTCGGAGGCCCATATCGAGCCGGACAGAAGAGCTGTTACTTGCGGCCCAGGCTGCAAATTTATTCCCCAAACTATTAAATCAAAAGTACAACTATTAAATCAAAACCATCACTTTGCTGCAAATTTAGCCATATATTTCACAAAACTACAATAATAACTCCAAGAAATCATTATTCACAAATGGCGGCTTGACGATGGTTTGAGTAATGGTTTCGTGCTGCGAATTGGGTGGTTTCCCGGGCTCGTAGCGCGGGAATTTGCAGCGCGACGAGTCAACCAAAAATAGCTTCGAGACGGGACGGCGGTGTGCCCCCCTCTTTACCCGCAACGGTTGCGTCCGATCGACGGACTCCTCCCGCCATTTCGAGTCGGGGCTCCGGCCCCCTCTTCTTCCTCCTCAGGTGAGACACCGAGAATTCGATGATTTGATTTCGTGCTGTTTCGTGTCATGTCGAGAAGGCCAAGAATCTTGCGTGATCATGGTGCTAGTGTCGTGGATGACAGGGCGTGGTCATGGAGCCCCAGCCCGGCTCGCCGCCGGCGCCGTCGTCGACGGAGACTGCCGAGGTGTCTACGCCTTCGGTAGAAATGCTGCCGTCGGATGCGGTGGAGGAGGAGGCTGCTGGCGATAGGCCTGATAGGCGGTCGTCGTCGTCGTCGTCGTCGTCTTCGTCATCCTCGTCGGAGGCGTCGAAGGCGGAGAACTTGTTCCATCCCGACGCGGTAGAGACCAGCAGCATCCCGTTGGTGGTGGTCGTCACCTCGCCGGGCGATGAGGCTGTCGCTTCCGGTGACGGTGCGGTGGTTAGGCGACCCGACGAGGAGGCCGCCGCTTCCGGTGACGGCGCGGTGGTCAGATTACCGGACGATGAGGCCGCCGTCGCTTCCGGTGACGGCGCGGTGGTCAGACGACCTGACGATGAGGCCGTCGTTCCCGGTGACGGTCCAGTGGTTAGACCAGACGATTGGGCGTCATGGCCGCAGCAGCCGCCGGCCCAGGCCGCCGACTCCCCTGTCGTGGAGGACGGCGGCGTACCCGGGTTGACGACGCAGGCGCCGGAGGTCCAGACCATGGCGCAGCCGGCGGCAGAGCCCGCCCCGGCGGCGGGGTTCGATCCGGGGAGGATCCCGGCGTCCATCTTCCAGGCCAAGCCGCCGTCGTCGTCGCAGGCGGAGTGGAGCGTGGCGTCCAACGAGTCGCTGTTCAGCATCCACGGCGCCAGGCCGTCCACCGACCTCTGCGGGTTCTACGCCGGCGAGAGCAGGTCGCACTTCGACTACTTCTACGACGAGGCGATGGCGGCGGCCGGCGGCGCGGACCAGCCGGACTGGAGGCTGGCGACCGTCGCGGAGGGGTCACCCGGCAGCGGGAGGTCGGACTCCAGCGGCGGCGGGAGCAGCGACAGGGCCAAGCAGAAGGCGGCCATCGCGTTCCGGCGCCACGAGAGCGGCTCCGCCGGCAGCTCCAGCAACTTCTCCTTCGCCTTCCCCATGTACACACGCCATGGCCGTCCCGTCTCGTCCCCTTGATCTCACCTCTCACCCGTTCCCCGAGCTGACACGACGAATACAATACCCCCTCGCAGATTGCCGGAGACGACGACGTCGCCGAGGAAGAGGGAGTACGGCGGCGGCGGCAGCGGGATGTACCAGCCGCTGCAGAAGGAGCTGGAGCAGCAGTCGCCGCCGCCGGTGCCGTCGTTCGAGGAGATGACGACGGAGGAGGAGCGGCAGCGGCGGACGTCGAGGTGGTGCTGCTGCTGCGGCGAGTACTGCGGCTGCTGCTGGTTCGCCTGCTCCTGCTCCTGGTCGTCGTGCTGCTGCTGCCGCCGGTGGCGGCAGTGGTGGTGCTGCGACTGCCGCTGCTCCTGCCCCACCGTCTGCCGGTGCAACTGGTGCCTCTGCGCATGAGCAATTTGGCGGGAAAAGGAAACCGAAACGGACTCCGGCTAATCACATTAGCCGCCATAGTTAATCACCAGATTAGGCATCACTGCATCTGCATGAGAGGTAGACGCCATCCTGCACGTCCATTTTTCTTTTCTTTGTGTATTAATGTATTCGGAGGATCATATATATGTATGTGCAGATGGGTTGGAACGTACATGAAGATACACTGTAAATGAGGATCATATATATGTAAGAGATGAAGATAACACTGTACACTATTGACAAGGAAATGCTTGATCTACATGCTAACCTGCAGAGGGACTGAGGAAGCAATATCATGGTATGCAGATAGCCTATCAAAAACACAATTTAGCAGATTCTAGGTTACAAGTACTAAATAATTTCAACATTAAGTGAGTTGTACAACAGAAGGGGTAGATCAAGCACAGAGACTAGCCAAAAGTAAGTTATCTTACCACATTTTGTGTATAGGTGCAATGAGCAAAACAGAGCCCTATGTGCAATTGAGCATCCATCTATTCACCAAAATTAAGCAACAGCAAACCTAACAGTTTATAACACTTCGAAAGAGTCTACTACGTTAACAGAAGGTACCAGATGTAGTGTTAGTTCTGTGATCCTTTATCTCCATGTCGATGCATATATGCGTGATTAGTTCCAGGTACCCCACTGCCATATGATCTCCGGAAACCTTTGTGTCCAAATTGATGCCACGGCTCGGCGGATATCATCACTGGAATCGGCATGGAAAAGAATAGTCACCTCGCAAGATGGAGCACAGTTCTCAAACAAGGGTGCAAGCAGAGGAACATCCTTCACTGGTGGTAGATGCAACAGAAGTCTCCTCGAACGGCTTCTAAAGTGATTGATGGTGCACAAGATTAGGCAACGCATCATTTCACGAGAAAATCGTGGGGCCAACTTGACTTCGCTGATGCTGGCAAACAGCTGCAGAAGATACTCAGGCTTCACTGCTTCAAAAAGTTCATAGTCCTTTGTAGAGGCGGGCAGCTCAAGCTCTAATGTAGTGATATCACGATTGTCGATGAATACCTGCAATAGGGACTTGAGATCCAATGACTCTACCCTCAGATTTTTTAAACTCGCAAGGCCATCAACTATGGCATTTGGTCCAAGTTTGTCCATTGTTAACTTCAGAGTAGACATGGATGGAGTATCCAAAATGAGCATATCTGGTCGAACACATTTCAACTCAAGATGAACCAAGTTAGGTGCATGGATAGTTAAAGATCTTGGAACATTTGATACCTCCCAGTGGCAAGTATTTAGTTGATGAAGGCAAATTTTGGGGTCTTTAAGCCCTCCAACCCCAATAAGATTGAGGATCTGAAGGCAAGGGAAGCACTCGTTCAATTTGTTGAGGTCCTCATCATCTAATCTGATGAACTCAAGTGTCAGATGAGTAAGATTAGGCATTATCCTGAGCCCATCAACGGATAGCCATGCATTTTTCAGACGCAATTTCATAAGATTACTACCTGCATAGACAAAGTTTCAATCAGAGATCACACCAAGGAGGCAAGGAGGGTCAAGTTGATCAATTAAATATCTATATAATCAAATGTTCTTAAAAGCATATGTTTATTTGCTTGGGATTCCCACATAACGTATGCAAGATCAAGTTTTGACATGATAATGTTGAGTCAAACAGGATGTACTTGTTTCTGATTGTTCATGGCGTTAAATGAAATGGTCAAATGGCTGCATTTGATTCAAATTGGGCTAGTGAGAGGAATGAAAATATTCAGCCACCCTTTAAAGCTCTACGCATAAGTGAAAAATCTAATAGCCCACAAATACCCAAATCTATGAGCAATAGGTTCAACTGGCATGCGGCCATATTGCCATGAGATCATTATATCATAATTTTTCCTTGGTGATCAAACTATTTGATTAATTCTTGCTATGGAGTGGACTGGTAATGCGTAGCACAAATTCCCCAGATTCCAGTAGCAAAATAGCAATCATATTTCAGCACAACTTTGAATCTCTTCCATAATTCGATAAATGAATGAGTGATCAGTTTTCTCCATCAATCCTAACTGGACAACATAAAGTTTTCACTTTTCACCAAAAGTTCAGTTTCTATATCCACCAAGACTACAGTTCAACCAACGTGAGAAGCTAACTCTACAACGAGATTTTTAACACAGAGTTTATATCGGCAGGAAGATGAAACAAACAGTAAAAATGCAGAGAGAGAGGAGCTTACAGAAGTGGGAGATGACAGGTAGCGCCTCCGCCTTCCGCCAGCACGACTGCGGCCAGTAGTCGGCGACATCTACCGCCCGGAGAGCGGGGCCGGCGGCGGTACCCGCCCACGCCACCACGGTCTCCCGGGCCGTGAGGTGCAGGTCGTCGCCCTCGTCGAACTCACCCTCCTCCACCCACGTCGCGTCGTCCGGGTGGCCCCAGCCCTCGGACGCGTCGAGCTCGAGGGAGCGGAGGTGCGGCCCGAGGAGGGACGCGACGTTCCCGGCGGCCGCTCGGATGGCAGGGCGGCGGCGGGGCTCACCCCGCCCCCCGCCGCGTCGCCGTGCGAGGGCGGCGGCGCGGAGGCGGACCCGGGAGCAGGCGTAGGAGGCCGCGAGGAGTGCCCGCGAGGCGAGGCGGCATGCCCCGATGTCGGCGGCGTCGGCGACGAGGGCGAGGACGTCGGCGGCGATCGCCGGCGGTAGAGAATCGAAGGGGTCGCCGCCGTCCCCCGACATGTGTTCTTCTCTCACCGGTGGAAGCGTTCTCGTGTTCCAAATGAAGGTTGATTTTTTTTTTTTGGCTCTGGGAGAAATTTAAATAATTTAATATCACCTTAATGTTAGAGGAATCAACCCAACCATCAGACCCTGATTGGTTGGTGATAAGCCGGAGAAATATGGATGAAACAGCTATAATGTCTAATATATTATCTTTAAAAAAATTAAATCAATACTTTTATATGACTCTATTAATTTTATATTTACGTTTGATCATTCGTCCTATTTATTTTTTAATAAGTCATCACTACGTAAACGTAAACGGCGTTATATATTTGTAATAATTAATACTCAATTAAATATGTGGTAACTACATCTTATTTTGTACCCAAATGTAACTCTTAGGCTGCATTTAGTTCACAAAAAATTTTTAGGAGAGAGACACATCAATATGAACGATTACATATTTGAAGTATTAAACGTAGTTTAATTATAAAATAAATTTTAGATTCTACCTAAAAACCACGAGACGTATCTTTTGAGTCTAATTAAGTCGTCACTAGCACATGTTGATTAATGTAGCGCTTATGGCTAATCATGTCTAATTAGACTTAAAAATGTTGTCTCACGATTTCCCCCATAACTTTTAATGTTCGTATATATTTAATGTTTTATTTAGGTGTCTAAAGATTCGGTAAAAGAAAATTAAGAACTAAATAGGCCCTCAGCCGAAGAGCCGATTCGAACGTGCCTGATGAGATTGAATGTGAGAAGTAATATATATTCATCTCTTGTTACGTTACATTACATAACTATGAGATCCTTGTTCGGCTCATGTATTCACGCTTTGGGTGCAACAAAACGTACCTCTCAATTAAATTGTTTCTTTATATGAAGTATATCTTGTCTCTCTACCAATCCACCAACAATTGAATTATACTAGATTACTAGTAACTTCCATATCACTAGTAGAAATTTGTATTGAACGGTACTAGCATATACTTTGTTCAATCAATCAACGGCACAGGCATTCGTGTATCTTCTGCATAATGAGTACTTCGTATGTACCTTCAAGCTATCAAATATCTTCAGTTCTTAGCATATGTACCCAAAAGTTTTGAAATGTATCACATACAATCCACCGTTTATTCTGATGTTCATTAGCAAAGGCACTGCAAACTTTTGGAAGTAAATCCAAGCATTGGTCCAACCATTTTTCACAAGACCTTTTGGCCAGTTATTTACTCAAAAACCAGATAACTCCTTAATTTTTATTATACTTTTCACTAGTGTGGGGGCAAAAACCCTACATTAAATTATGTAAGTATCATAAACATCATTGACCTCTAATTTGGCTGAAGCAGCTACTCAAAAAAAATCTTCAACTCCGCTAAATAAAACATATTCCCATTTAGATTCTGAGATTAGTAGATACAAAATCTAGAAAATGAACAGGAAGACTACTTCTTTAGAGCATCTCCAAGAGAATAGCCACATACTTATATTTGACAATTTTTTTTAAAAAAAATATCCTCCAAAAGACTGACTATTTGACTTGGCATGTTATTTGAATGGTTAAACTTGAATCCTCAATGATCAAATCTAGCAACCCATTCCCCTACTAGCACAATTGCTATCCGTGGGTCCCACATGGGTGGGACCCTCTTGTCATCCTCCTCTTGCCAGGATTTGGAGAATGAAGATGGATAGTCTCTTGGAGATGCTCTATGAATTCGACTTGCCAAAACTAAAATGAATGACTAAATTTTAGTTTGGAGAGCCAAAATTTAGCCATTATCTTAAAGATGCTCTAGATCTCTAGGGCCATGTTTGGCTGCCGAGATAACTTATTCATATTCGCTTGTTTTTCGTGTATACGCTTCCCAAACCACTAAACGGTGTATTTTTGTGAAAATTTTATATAAAAAAGTTGTTTCAAAATATCATATTAATCTATTTTTAATTTTTTATAATTAATAATCAATTACTTATGTACTAATCTATTGATATGTTTTCCGCGTTTGGGTAAATTATCCCAAAACAACTCCAAACGAACGCAGCCCTCTGAAACAAGGCATGGCCGTTGTTTTTATTCTAGATACAAAATCTATAAAATAAACATTTTTCTTTATTGATTTTTTCCAGACTAATTGGTTGGCCCATTTGTAGATTTGAGGGATCTCGTACAGAAAAAGAAAAAAGAAAAAGAAGAAAAAAGAAAAAGAAGATGGCTACCAACTCAAACTTTCATGCCTTTTGCTTCTAGTTCTGTGCCCTACAAGAGTATGAGAAACTCTTCGATATAGTTAGCTGCAGCTCATCAGTGGTAGCCAAAATTCCAAAAATATCAATCAATTGCCATATATAAAACGAAGAACAAAAAAATAAAATTTAGCATTAGATGCAATTTTAGCCACAAGAAAAGAATCAGAAAACAATTTCTTTAACGTATGGGTAGCTCCAATCACAATTCAGGTTGATGAGCTACATCAAAATCCCTTCTCATCTGTTTGTTCTTTAAGAGAACCTCTCCTCTTAATCTGCAGGCATGAGATATGTCAACTGAAGAATTCATTCAGCGAAGCAGCATACTCCCAGCTGTACTACCATGAAACCCAAAACGTGATCTTCAAGTATCTTGTAACTCTAAACAGGCTTTAGTAAAAAAAAACACCAACTCCATGGCTTGTAAGACCACCATCCGATCTGCAAGTCTGTCATAAAAGAGAAGAAAACAGGTTCCTCAATCAGGTGCTTTATATCACATATGGGAAATGCCAGATCAAATACCTCATTATGAAACTTTGTGCATTATATCACATCAAAGGCAAAAAAAAAAAACTCTCTTCCCAGCATATCAACAGTAAATATAGAGCATAAGACATAAATAATCACCTAATTGTCAGGAAATGAGGACAAGATGGAGCATGTTTGAAATCCCTGTGCTTGTTTTCAGCTGAACAAAACAGACAATCAACACAGCTCTAGCACGCAGATACACTCGATATGAGGAGTGTGGGGGAACATATCTACAGGTACTACAGTCTTCAGCTGGTAGCATCCTCTCAAATCTTTATCCTCCTGCACACAAATTAATTATTTAATTTAAGTGACTATGCACTAGCAGAGCTAAAATAATACAAGGTAATGGGCATGTGCAATATCAGGGAAAAACGTACCACGCCATGACATAAGTAATCCAAATCACGTGCACAGGTAGCTGGATTACACGAAACATACACTATTCGAGGGGATTTAACTTCTAGTAGCCACTTGATTAGTTTCATGTGCATCCCTGGCCGATTAGGATCTGGAAATTTAATGATGTCTATTAGGATATAGAGCAAAGCACCGTAAACTCTACTAACCAGGAATACCTTGAATTGCTAAAAAGTATGTAGTAAAAGATATGAGCCAAGACAAACCTGATATGATTATGTCAGGCTTAGGAAATTCCTTCCCAAATGTTTCATTGATTTTATTAAGGTCTCCCTGAACAAATGTAGCATTGCTGATACCATTCAGCTTAGCATTCTTTTTAGCATCTGCAATGGCTTCTGGAACAACTTCATATCCATATACGTGCTTTGCCCTGGTCAAATCAGAAGAATGTTTACTAACCATGCTTTTAAATAAATGAGCTACCAGAACAATGAGTTTTGTGTTATAACTTGATACAAATGAAAAGAATTGGCTTCACATAGTTGGTAGCAACTGCTTTCTAATAACACGAGAATAGCAAGAAAAATACCTTCTTGCAAGGGTCAAACCAATGGTTCCGGTTCCACAGAATAAGTCAAGAATAATCTCAGAGCCATCTCCCTTAAGCCCAGCAGAGTCCCCGATAAGCTTGTACAGAACATCGGCCTGCAGTACATGCAACCATGCAGGTAACTGATCAACAGCTGAAATGCTCAAGCACTAGACACCATTTTTTAACCGACACATGAATTGGAACATAAATCACATGGCATAAGCATGTTAAATACTTCAAACCTATCAGAACATTAACAAACCTGTTTTGTATTAGTCTGGAAAAAGGAGTTGGCAGATATCTGGAATGTAAGTCCTCTCAACATCTCTGTAATGGTCGGTTTCCCATACAAGGTATATTCTTCTTCCCCCACAGATGTATTGCCAACAGATGTGTTCACATTATTCATGATGCTGACCTACATCAAAACTACAGGCGCATCAACATTGGAGACTAATACTTGTTTTAATTGGCAAAAAAGCTTGTGAATTTATGCACAGTAGAACTCTGACTGACATACATAGACAGCACATGAAGTAGTTTAAACATTACAGTTTACACCATAGTACACTTGAAATGAGAAGGCATCAATTACATACGACTTCTGGTATTTCTGTGATCTTGTTAATAAGAGGTCCCAGTAGCTCTGGTTTATAACATGATGTCACAAAATTAACCATGACTTCTGGAACTCCAGTGTTGACGTTTCTGGAAAATTGACAAAGGTCAAATGTTCAAAGTGCCATGCAAAACAATCAAATAGAGAGGAAATGTGCAAACGGAAACAGAAAGGTTCAAAGTTTTTTTTTTTTTTGAGGGAACAACATGACTTGTTTGGCTATCCAGTTATCCATTTTTATCAATTAAATCTACTTTTAACAGAACAATTATACAAGATGCGTTTGTAGATAGAGATGGTCGACAGAGCAGGTAATGAAGCCAAATGCACTAACTTGAGTAATATGATAGAATACCAAATAATGCTATACTGAAGATTGAAATATTTGCTCTGTTCTAAAAGCGCCTCATCAGTATTACAGTGCTAGAAATAAGTCCACACTTGTATACTGAATAACATTTGCATCCATTACAGATGTACTTCTGTATGATCAAAATGCAAGATGGCCTCTTAGATTCATGGGTGGAACTGCACAATCACAAAAGGCACCATACCTTCCTGTTCTTATCATAAGATGCTTGAGAAACCCAATGTGCTTGTGCACATCATAAGGTGTGAGACCAAGAGATGGATCCATCCAGGTTTCTTGAACAATGGCAAGTACCTACCAAAAGATAGCAGATATTTTAAATAGACATCCCATCACCAATAGGCAAGCCCTTAGAACCACTCTGTTCCCTAGTTTGATGATAACTTCCAACTCCAAATGATTAGCATGATGGTCCTGAAAATGTATCTGTGCATGTACTTAAACTGACTCCAAATATGTGTAGTGCATGTACTTAAACTGACTCCAAATATGTGTAGCTTTATGTAGTATGACACAAGCAATTTAGATTTCAACAATTTCATGTCACATAGTTCTATACTTCTTTAGTTGATGATACATCAGTTCATAAATAATACCATCCTTGCAACGCAAGTGATTATTTGTCCAACTCACGTCAACTCCAAAGCATATCAACAGCATGCATAGCATGAGCTGTTCTTGTTCTGAAATTATATAAGGATGTGATGCCAACGCAAATCTAAGCTAACCAACTAAGAAACTCATCTTTTCGCTTATGCTTATAAGCCAAATTTTGAATTCTCAACTTTAAATTTAGAGTTGATTTTGGGGTTTATTTAATCGTGGTTTATTTTTCAGCTTTGGCTTTTTCGTTACGAACACGTATATAAAAATTTTATTCACAATTTATGTATCGTTCGCAAGTACACCGTTTAGCCTTTTCAACTATCACCCCCTAAATCTAACTATAAAGGTTCAATGGTGGTGGTACTGCAACCATCAACAAAAAAAAATGGACTTTCAATAAACACACTCAAGCCAAATTTGTGTAATTCAACAAGAACCTAAATTTAAATTCTAGTACAGATGCACAGAATCCAAAACATCATCATTGACCAGTTTTTACCTTATCTGCTGGCTCGCTCTGCAGTAAGCATTTCTCTACATGCAGCACCTTATCAAAGAACCCTGGCGCGTGCAATCCAAGCGAATAGCCATCACCTTCAATCTTTTCCTCCCTCACCACCTCATCGTCCTTCTCCTCCTTCCACTCTCTTTTCATCCATCTCTTCGTCCCGAAAGAGAATTCCATCTGCAAACAAGTGTACCACAGAAAGGCGTCATCTTTTGTGCCCAAAACTTCGCCTAAACCCCCCACACCAAAAACCAAAAACCCACCTTGTTCCTGTACCGGAATATCTCGTCGCACGGCACGATGGGCTTCAAGATTGCGTCGGGCTCATCGCTCTCCAGTTTCTTGGGATTGAACTTGCCAAAGTTCACGAGCAGCTCGCGCACCTGGAGGTACTTGTGCCGGACTTGCGCGGCGTACGCGAGGGACTGAGTCTTGCAGCCGCCGCAGTCGGCGGCGAGGGGGCAGGGCGCGTCGACGGCGTCGTGGTGGGGCTCGAGGGTCCTGAGCTTGGCGGCCTCGGCGAAGGCGCCGCGGCGGATGCGGCGGACGCGGGCGACGAGGCGCTCGCCGGGGAGGGCGCCGTCGCAGAGCAGGACGAAGCTGGAGCCGTCGACCCTGCAGACGCCCTTCCCCTTGAACGCGAGCCCCTCGCAGGTCAGCTCGAGGACCTCGTTCCGCTTCGGGAAGTAGCCCTTGCGCGGCGGTGGGGAAGCCGCCGCCGGCGGCGGCGGGGGCGAGGCGGGAGCAGGCGAGGGGGCTTCCGGGGAGACAGCCGCGACGGCGAGAAGGCGTCCACTGCGGCGGAGCGGAAAGCAGCGGCGGTGGCGGAGGAAGGCGCCGGAGAGTGGGGAAAAGGCGGCGGCGGCGGCGGCCGTGGCCATGAGGGCGGGCGGCGGGTGTGGCGCGGTTTGGATGGAGAGTGGACGGCGGAGATGGCACGGCGGCAGAGAAACCGGCGACGATGCGGGCATTCGGTGGTAGGTGCTCTGTCCAAGTGGGCCCACTTCTGACAGAAAGCACACCGAGGACAATTTGTGGCATGAACCTTGCTAGTATTAGGCAAAAATCTACTAAAAATATATTTCCAATCCAAATCTTTTAGAGCATCCACGACACTTTATATATCTAATTTTTCGTCTTGAAAATAGAGGATGAGAGATAAAAAGTAAGCTCCAACAGAACATTTATTTTATCCTCTATTTTTAGATGTTATTCATATTAGGAGAGAGACTCTATATTTGATGTTCTTTTTTCATTCCCCAAAGAAATACGAAGGATGTCATATATGGCTCATCTACTGGAGTATGAAGAGATATAAAGGATAAAATTATTTTAGATGATCACCTAAGTAAAAATATAGATGATCATATTTAGATAGGCTGTTAAGGATGCTCTTAGGTAGTGCTACCTCGTCTCGGAGTTAGCGTGGCCAAGTACTATAGAGCAGGTACAATAGTAGAGAGTATAAGTCAGTTCTAAACATATTTTAAGAAGATAAGAGAGGAGAGAGAAGATTAACGGACTATAGACTTGTATCTAGCTACAACACAGACTCCAAGATACATGTATGTATGACATGTAGGACCAGATATTAATTATGTAGTATACGTTTATAGGTAACTATCGTATGAATTGACTATTAAATTGATATAGATAATTTAAAGTCAGTTGTTGGCGGTACTCTTGAACTTGCTATTATTATATCAGTATACCTCTACTACTCTAGTTTCGTGGCGTAGCTAAATAATGTTGTCATGTAGGTAGACTAGCGTAATGTTATGTAGTCATGATTCAGATTCGAAATTAAGTTTTAAACGTGTTTAGTTTAATAGACGAAATAAAAACTCTAGATTTTGTACGATTTCAATTAGCCTGTACAATTTGGCGAAGTATTGAATCTTAAAGAGATTTTGTGAAATTTCTCCTCCTAGGCAAGTTTTTGAGAAATTTTAACATGAGGTCTAAGCTCGTGGAAGATTTTTTTTTATATCTCTCATTAAATTCGTGTGGTTTTTATTTTCCTGTGGTCGCCATTAATGTGACTTCAGTATATTTTCTAATCTTTTGTTTTGCAGTCACATTTCTATCGAAATTCTTTTTCGCTACCCTGTTCGAAACAGGGGACTTAATCTTTTTCAGTTAATTCGATTGTCTGACATGAATTCTGTAAAAAAATGGTATTACTAAGGTTTTAGTTGCCTTCTCCTGGCAATGGTCACTCTTATACCATCTCTCAAAACAGACCCATGTTTTCCCTTATCACTTGTGTTTCCTGTATAGGCTCAAAGATACTATAGACTTACAAACCTTTAATTAGCCCCGTCCACTTAGAAAAAAATTTAGGAGAGATGTCACATCGACACGTATGGTCATACATTTGAAGTATTAAACGTAGTCTAATTACAAAATAAATTTTAGATTTCGTCTAGAAACCGCAAGACGGATCTTTTGGGTCTAATTATCCGTCTTTACAACATGTTGGTTACTATAGCACTTACGACTAATCATGTATTAATTAGGCTCAAAAGATTTGTCTCATGATTTCCCCTATAACTGTGTAATTAGTTTTAATGTTCATGTATATTAATTCTTTATTTAAGTGGTGTTTGGATCCAGGGATTTTTTAAGTTCTTATCACATCGGATGTTTGGACGTTAATTAGGAGTATTAAATATAGACCGATAACAAAACTAATTTCATAAATAAAGGCTAATTCATTATACAATTTTTAAGCCTAATTAATCCATGATTAACAAATATTTACTGTGGCATCACATTCGTCAATCATGAACTAATTAGGCTCAATAGATTCGTTTCGTGAAATAGTCTAAAATATGGTGTGAATTTTATTAATAGTCTATATTTAATATTTCTAATTAAGTTCAAACATTTGATATAACAGGACAAAAAAATCCCTGAAAACAAGCAGAGTCTTAGGTGTCCAAACACTCAATACGAACTAACCAGGGCCTTATTTCACCGAATCATCGTCAATCAGCACGCTATCAGTAAGCAACACTATTAGACAGAATGCGCGTCAGCCATTAAAATAAGAGCAAAGGTATGTTCAAAGGTACCGTTTAGAATTGACTTTTTACTCAACCATATCAGTGATACTAATTTTTTATTTTATAATGCTATGTATAAACTATAAAGATATATATTCATGTATGGTTTTTTCGTTAATAAAAATATTTTTATTACTCTTTCTTCCTTTTTATTTATCACGTGCAACAAAAACATCTTTAAAAAAAATAGAAGTGCTTTTCGTTTTCATCATTTATCTCTTCTTCGTATCATTATTTTTACTCGTGTAACACTGGAGAGAGTGAACTAATAATCGTTACGTGTCCTAAGGAGTACATGTGGATTCTATTCGTGGAAAGTGCAGCAAGAGCAAATGTGCTGCAGTAAGCTAATTAAATGGAAAGTAACTCAGGACAATACGTGTCTGTCCGAAAAAGGTGCACCGTGTACCTTTACCCTTCTTTGAGACACCATACGACCAACAGGTTTAGCTCTGAATTAATCCATAAGTAAGAACTAAAGAATAATTATAAATTTATCCCGGTTTTAAATCGTTATGGTATCACAAATAATACTATGAAAACTAAAATTGAAATGGAAAAACAAACAATAACAGATTTGTAAATGCGGCCACAACTTTTGCCGTGTGTGGACAATGATAAAGGCTCACACTTTCTTACTAGTAATGAGCCATTAGTCTACTCAAAATCTCAGTTAGTTTGCACCATCCTCCGTCAATCCTCAATCCGGTGATCTCCATCGTAGCTAACAGTATTGTGGCAGTAAAATTACCGCTAGTATGATTTATTCACATTTGTTGCTAAAATGTAGCTTCTTTTGAAAAAAAATGAATAATGATGACTTTTTTCCATAGCTTTTGTGTGAATGGTGTAAGTCTTCTTAAAAATTTAGATACCCTCATACTCACAAAATAAACTAAGAGTAAATTATACTTTGCGCTAGATCATATTGAAATAAGTTTCCCTTAACGCCATGAAACGTCATCAAAATCATGAAAAATTAATGAATTTTCATAGAACTCAGAAAATGTTTTATAAAATTAAAATGAAAGTTGGTGATAGTCTAAACGTATAAAAATTTCTCCTTAGTTTTAGGGTGTTTGGATACTCCTAATTTTTTTTAAGTACCTCTCACATCGAATATTTAAACACTAATTAGAAGTATTAAATATAGACTATTAATAAAACCCACCTCATATTCTGGACTATTTCATCAGACGAATCTATTGAGCCTAATTAGTCCATGATTAGCGAATGTGATGGTACCGTAAACATTTGCTAATCGTGGATTAATTAGGTTTAAAAAATTTATAATGAAATAGTCTTTATTTATACAATTAGTTTTGTTATCAGTCTAAATTCAGTACTCCTAATTGACATCCAAACATCCAATATATGACCAGGGACAAAAAAAAAAACCTGGAACCAAACAGCCCCTTAATCATATTTTACAAAGATTTCCTTTCAACTATGCGATGGAACGTACTGTAAAATAGAACTACCCCAGTGAAAAGTGGAAACATATGCTAAACCCGGTACAAATTAAAAAGAATATATATCCCATTTACCTGCTGCAAAGTGCAATGGACCATTTAATCCTAAACTAATTATATTATAAAAAAAAAGCCTTCCAAAATTGGCGTAACCGCTTCCATGGAAAGCGGAAAGATTAGCGTAAAAGGTAAACCTGAATTACCTCCGCACAAAACTGAAACCCAACACGGCCCACGGCCCACGGCCCACGGCCCAGTTTCCTCCTGCCCCAAGGAGAGGACGGGAGGACCCCCTAATTTTCAAAAAGGTAAACTTACAATCTGACCCCCGGAATCCCACCCATCTCGCAAATCCGTCCTTCTCTCCCCCTCCTCCTCCCTCCCCTACTTGTATCCAGCGCCCGCCAAGCCGCCGCAGCCGCAGCCGCAGCCGCAGCCAAACGCAACCCACCACCTCCACCTCCGCCTCCGATCCACCCCACGCCGCCCAAAACCTACAGCCACCTCCTCCCTGTCGGACGCGCGGGAGAGGGAGTGGGAGTGGGAGAGGGAGAGGGAGAGGGGGAGGGCGCGCGCGGCGGCGGTGGCGGTGGCCGTGGCCGAGCTGCGGGGCGCGGGGAGGGTGGTGCTCTCTGTGGGAGAGGGAGGGATTTGGGCCTGATCCGAGGAAGGTGAGCTCCGGTTTGGGAATTCTTCTTCTTCTTCGTCGTCGTGGGTTTGGTGCAATCTGCGGTGAGATGGTTCCCGGCTGGGGACTCGGGGGTTGGGGGGTTGGGTGCTGGTGATGAATCGCGGCGTTCGGGTTGGGACTCTCCCCAGCGAGTTGTTGGATTCTGCGTCCGTTCGTGCTGTTTCGGTGGTTTGCCGAGTCGAGCAGATTGTATGCTTCATCTCCCGCGGCTTTCCTCTCTCGCTTTTGCTCTCTCCATGGTTTGGAGGTTTCGAGTTTTTCTGTTACTGGTACTTCTTGAGGAGAGTAGGTGCGTGTAGGGGAATTTGAGACCCCGCGCGTTGCGGATTCTGGTGGCGTCTTCTCCTCCGACCAGATGCTTGCTTCATCCGCTTGGATTTCTGATAGACGATCTGGTTCCCCCCCCCCCCCCCAACCAAGTTCATCGTTTTGATTCGGCGGCAAAGCGTTCTTCTGCGTATCCGTCTGTCTCTTTGATGCGCCGTGATCCCCGCTGAGACGCTTGCTCGATTTCATCTCTGGTATCCTTAAGATCGCGGCTTGGGTTTTGCTTGATTTCCCCTCCTGCTTGAGTTGTGCTGCGGCAGCGTGGGATTTTGGGGGTTCTTCACTGTAGCTTCTTCGGTTGACGTCGTATCCCCCTTACCTCTCTAATGCCCCCTAATTAGGAATCTGTGGCGGAAAATTTTCATTTTCCTCCGTTCTCTAATCTTGGACGGGGATCCGTATTTCCGTTATCGACTCGCTGAATTGTCTAACTTACCAGTTGTAGTACCATCCATTGCTTTGAACAAACACCAGTGTTTAGTCATTGGTTCGGGAAAGTCCAGGTTTTCCCCTGTGACTATGAGTATCCCCTGGAAAATGGTCTATTTAGTTGGGATGTGGAATGAGTAGCAATGCGATATTTCTTGATTTTTGGTCTGTTGGCATGTCAGATATAACCTATGTGTAAATTTGGAAGGCCTTTTTAGTAGATTTCTAATGTTATACGTAGAGTTGATGTGAAAATCTTTAATAAAGTTTCTTTCTTTTGTACTTGCTGTCCGAAATCTTATTTTGCAATGAAATTCTCTTCACAATTGAGTCTTAATCTGGGACAGGCCTTTTGTTTTACCACTTCTTTCGTAAACTGATAACTTGCTTAATCTGATTACTGAATAGATTGCAGAATGAATTTTTCATTTGATCCTTCCTGCCACTCTTTTAAATTTTCTAGCTACATAATTAGCACTCTTTACAACTTGGTCATATTAGTTTAGTGGGTGAGGAACATATAGTTTATTTTGCTTTCTTATAGTGAGGATGTGAAACTTAGAAGTTAGAACTAATAGAACCTACTAATATAATTCATGTTTTCAGTTTTTGTTGTAATTTGTAGTCCAATCTATATAGGTGTTGAGTATATATGCTGGATTAACTTTTGTCTTACTGAGATTTCATATGTAACTTGCAGAAATATTTGTTGGGGTCTCAAGTCAAGGACGAATTTTCCTCTACAACAAGTCAAGGAAGATTTCCATGGGTCCAGCAAAAGGTTCTCGAACAATAACTAAGATCACAATAAAAGGATATGACGATCAACAGCATGACGAGGATCCAACTAGCTCAAGCAAGGTTAAACTGAAAGTAAGATGCATTGATACTTTTTAGATGACACCCAGTAACTGTAGTGCCTTAAAATATCATTCCACTCTGCAACTGTGTAGACATGTTATTCTCCTGTTTCACTAAAATTTGATTTTGCAGAAGAGAAAAATGTCAGATTTAGGTCCTCAATGGAGCAAGGATGAGCTTATGCGCTTTTATGAAGCCTACCATCGATATGGAAAAAACTGGAAAAAGGTTTGCAATTCAATTTTCCATCCACCTTTCTGTATTCATATTTCATTGCTGTCTTTGGTTGCAAGGTAAGAAAGCTGATTGTTGATTCTGCAGATCAGTGCATCTGTGGGTGGAAAATCAGCAGACACAGTAGAAGCCCTTTACAGTGCGCATCGGGTGAGTTTGTGTTCCATAATTAGACTGCCCTACTGATTTGCAAAATCTACCATCTTGCATCCTTTACTGTTTTTTTTTGGTTTCATGAATTAAAGTTGATTATTTGCTCATCTAGAACAGGACGGTATATTACAGGATGATTTATATGGAAGGTTAAGAATATTTGGTTGTAGTATATAATTCACCTTGCAGCCATGCCTAATTACCTAGATGGAAAAGGTTTAATTCGATAACAGAACCTAAAGTATTTACACACTGCCATTTCTTGCTGTAGACTTTCTTATCTCTTCCTGAACGTGAAGGGACTGCCATGGGATTTGTTGCTTTGGTGACTGGTCATCACAATGTTTCGGTAAGCATACGATGGATTTACTTACGTTGAATCTTTGATTGTGTCTACTCCTGGTTTCTGGATATGTCAGATTGCAGTAGTTTCTTGTTAGGAGTTTTCAATCATGTGTAAATATTTGCTGTTTGAAGCTACCATGCAGAGGTCAGTTTCATTTTAGCAAAAGACCAAGCGTGAACACTCCTGACCATTGTGGCTTTTGTTAATGTTTATAACAGAAAAGTTATATTATATAACAGTTGTTTCCATATGATGATGGGCATGCAGTATATTGTGATATAAGAAAGTTATATTATGATGATGGACTTTACTAACATTGAAAGTAACAGACAATATAGATTGTGTTGATAGCAGAGTGATTGTTTTGCATTTCCTACATTTTAGTCTCTGAAGAGTGATACCATGCCTTGTTCTTTTTATGTTGAGCTAATCTGTTTACCGCAAGGTCTGAATTGACATACAAATTTTCCCAACTTTTATTTTTCCGAAGAACCAAATTTCCCTACCTTTTACTTAAATCACTTGAAATTCTTAAAATAGCAGGATGAATCCAAGAGTCATAAAGAAAATGATCAAATGGGTAGATCATCTGGGAAGGCACGGAAACGTGGAGAAGCTACAGGGCAGAAAGAGAAGGAAGTATGCCATGTTCACAGCTCCTATCATGAAAGAACTTATGGATTGTCTTCTTTCAAGAAAAGATACTATGGAGGTAAGTATTGTAAGGAAAATATATTTCTCCATTTTATACCTTAATCTTCGCTTGCCCTCCTCAAAATGAAATTGCCAATGAAAGAAGCAAGAGTTAGTTTAACAAAAGATAGTGGTATGTTTCTATAGGATAATAACTTTATTCTATTGGCTGCATTGTTTTACTACTTTGTGTGGTTTTCCAGAACTTGTCAAGAGCATTCCAAGACATCCGACAGGGAGACGTACTCCTCGAGTACCAGTTATTGTTCCTGCAGACATGAATGCTGCTCATGCTGCCGCACCAGAAATAGAAAATGCTATCAACTATACCAAAAAGGATAGTGAAGCTATCAATAATGAGCTTGGATGCTCACCTGATGGAAGTTCTGGAATCTCAGAATCAGCTAAAGTTGTTCAAGGCCAGACTTCCTTGGAAACTAAAGGTACTGTAGACTCTCAGATACATCAGACTCTGGGGGGCTTGAAAAAGAGAAGAATTAAGCAGAGTATGGATCACGGTCAGGCAGTTAAAGATGAGCATGAAACCACGGTTTATCAGAGTCTTATGAGAATGTTTTCTCCAGGTACTTCGACACACTTCCCCCTGTCATTAGTGTCGAGCTTATTGTTTGACCAAGTCCATTTGAATATACAAGTTAAGTTATTGGTTCCATTTTCTGTTCACCAAACTAAGCAGTATATTTTTATATGAACTAAGCATTATTTACTGTGCTATTGTTATATACAACCTGTCCAGCATTTTGGATTGGGGGTAGCCTGTTTAGCATTTTAATAGGTAATTAGCATACTGCAAATAGGGTTTTAGACTATTCTAAGCTTATGCAAGCAATTTTCTCAGAAGTAAGTTCTCACTGGGATGCCCTTAGCTGCTATTTCCTATTTCTTTCAGGAACTGGAACAACTTTCAGGAATTTAAAATCATGGCTGGAGTTTTGTGCGATGGCAATCTAAGATGACCTACAAAATGAAACAAAGTGCATTACCATTTTGACACTAGTGAGATAGGGAAATATTACCAAGCCTAAACAACTCATTAGGTGGCCAACAAACTAATAAATACAAACTAATGAGCACATGCTCATAGTGTTTGATTGTCAAATCCATTTCTTCTGCTATCTGACTGGTTCTCATAACAGCTTCCTTTTCAGTTTTGGTTGGTGAAAAATCTTCAGCTACTTTGTTTGATCTTATATGAACTTTCAGTAGTAATGATTGGAACTGCTAAGCTTAATCCATAACGTTAAATATTTGATAACCACTGTTTTGCAGATGAAATGTTGGTCTTAGACGTTTTGGAGAGTTTGGTGACTGTACCCAGTAAAATTTCAGAGCCTAAAATTAATATTCCTTCAGGTTGGTTATATTATTTCAGACTTCTGGTCTGTCTTGTTTCACAACATATGTTATCTCATCCCGTGCGTATTGATCAGGTACACTTGGAAAGGATGATTCTGCATTGTCTCACAGAAGGGAGGAAGGCCCTTCTTCAGTTAAGAGATCCAAACAAGGGAAGCAAGCTGGTGAATGCAATTCTTCCAAGACAAGGAATAAAAGGAGAAAGAAGTTAATAGCTGAAGAGGTAAGAAATTGTGAATACTGAGCAATGTTGTGTTTACAGTCCGAATAAAAGGAAATTTAAAACTACCCTTTCTTGCTTGTGGAAAATAAACCAAAATTGATGAACTGATACTTATTGTCTAATTTGAGCCTACTGTTCCTTCAATTAAATGTTACCATTCTTACATATAAAAATTCAGTATGTCTTTGCACCCCCTTAAACTCATAAGGTTCTGGGCTTGGTGTCAATGTAAAAACATCCTCACTTCAATTTAGTAACAGGGTGCATTTTATCCTTCAATTAAATGCTTCCATTTTTGCCTTTAAAATTTAGCATTTCCCTTTATCCCCTTTAACTCATAAAATTCTGGTGGTTTGATGTCAATGGGAAGTCATCCCTTGCTTCATTTTAACAGGGTGCATTTTTATTTTGTTATATTTATCCTTTGTGATCTTGATGTGCACCTTAAACCAGTCAAAGTTTATGTTCGATCCAGTATTTGCTCTCTTCAGTTAGTCTGATCGCACCTCTGTTTTCACACTTCCTTTTGCAGGCGCCTACTGAAGAACCAAACATTTCTAATCATTTAGATTTGCTAGAAGAACGTCAAGTTGATGCCACTGGGTGTGCCTTGAATTCTGATCCTGAAAGGGGAATGATTAATTTACCTGAATCAACTGCAAATATTTCTTCCGAAGTCCCTGACCGGCTACCACCAATGAAGCCTGAGATAAATATGTCAAGGAGGACCAAAAGAAAATCCATGAAACAATGTGGGTCTAAGTATGCCATTTGCAATGGAGCAGATAGTTTACAGGTACAATCACCATTCATCAACACTACGGATTGAGTTCAACCGTAGACTTAACTCTGGCTTATTTTCAGGCTAGAAGATTGCATCATTGCTTGTCATCGGAATCACTTCGTAGATGGTGTACCTATGAGTGGTTCTACAGTGCCGTTGATTATCCATGGTTTATGGATAATGATTTTGTGAACTACTTGAATCATGCAAAATTGAGCCATTTGTCAAGGCTCACTCGATCTGAGTGGAGCACAATAAGGAGGTATTTACTGGCAAATTCTGTTAGCGTCGTTTTTCTTTGCCCTTCTTTCTTTCTTTTGTTTTTTCTATACTAAGTTTTTTTTTATCTGCAGCTCGCTTGGCAGGCCCCGACGCTTTTCTGATCATTTTCTGGTGGCAGAAAAAGAAAAGGTTGAAGATTATCGCAAAAAAGTTAGGCAATACTATGCTGATTCACGGGATTCTCTACCACCAGACCTAGCTCGGCCATTTTTAATTGGCCAGGAGGTAATTGTTCGTCACCCAAGGACACGAGAGCTTTGCGATGGTAAAGTGGTGATGATGGAACATGATGGTTATATGGTCCAGTTTGATAGGCCTGACCTTGGTGTTGATAAAGTAAAGGTACACCTTTGCAATTTTATTTGCTTTTCACGATTGTCAACTGTTATATTATGAGGTTATTAGGCCCTTTCTCATAATTCTTTCATCTATCTTCTGCAAAAGATTTCAACCATTCTTTTTGAACTAATGGCTGGCAATAAACTTTATAGTGTATTAAACACTGTCCTGCAATTGAGTATGATTTTTGTTTTAACTCATATCAAAGCGTGGTATCAAGCTTTTGAACTACAATAATGTTTGACACCCATGTACCGCATGTGAGTAATGGAGGGTCTGCCTTTTTAGTCCCAATATAGACTATAGTGTTCATAAAATTTTCATCTTCCTATGTATAACCAATCACATCCCCCACAGTATGCATAAAAAAAACACTGAACTAATACCAATTGCTTATCTCCAATTAACAGTATGGGTCACCCATGCATTTTTGCCTGCTGTCCATCAGATATGCGTTAAATTTGAGTGGTTATTCATTTAAAAACACAAAAAAGGGTCCAACTGTAACACAGTTTCCAGGTACTTCATTTATTCTCTCACATCCTGGAAATTAATTCATGGGATTCCTCACATTTTCTTCTGCAATTGGCAAAGCATTTATTTAATGATTTACAATCTTTTGCTTTTCATGTAAATTCAAGAATCTCAAAATGATATTTAAGCAGATGATATACTTTTATGTCAAGACATGCATATTGTTTCTTTTTCAGGACACTGATTGTATGCCTGTAAACTGGTCGGATAATCTGCCCGATGACCTCAAAAAGAGGATCTTCCTTCCAAATAATTCTCACAGCAGAGCAGAAGCTGAGCAAATTCCAAAGCTTACTTCAAAAGAGAACTGGGATCATATCAGTGGAGAGGCCGAGCCATCCAAAACTATGCACATAACTTCAGATGAACAGGTTAAAGTTGTTGCCTAAATCTATTTGTTAAGAAGCATTAGAATTATTGTCTATTGTCCGTACTCCATGAAATGCAACTGCTGACGATTCTGAAATATTCTAATGGTGATTAATGCATTTACTCTCAGATTGAAATTGCTGTGGATATTGAAGGACTACCCAACAAGAGTGCCTCTAGTAATTGTGGACCACTACAACCGCTCCAGTCTGTAGATGACATTGTACGGGCTAGAGACTGGTCAAAGCACAGCAATGGTTACAATGATGAGCTAATTTCCTCATTTGTCGAAATGTCATTGTCAAAAGCTAAACAGATGGTTGACGAAGTTATTCAGGTAGGTTAAATTAAGATATCAATTCCCAACTTCTGTGCAATCAAGGTATATAAGTTTGCAATTTTAATTCACTATGTTCTTTTTTATGTTTTGATAGACAATCTTTGAGAATGGTAAAAGTTCTCTAGAAGAGACAGTCATATCAAATGAAACAACCGAGACTAAAAGTCCAGAACCGGAATTTGCTGCCCATTCCGAACTTCCATGCAACCTGATATTCAATTGCGTTGCCACAATTCTTGCAATCAAGGTAAAACAATTACCTGATTCACTAGCACTGATCTATATGGTTAATAGGATCATTCCAATTCAGTACATTTTCCTTTTTCAATTATGCAGCACCTTAGCGAGAACCGGCATCCACCTGCTAACATAGCAGGCGTCCTGGAGCGTGCTTGCTTAATGCTGCGCCCAAGCTGTTCAGAGAATCTCCCGATCTACAACGACATAGAGAATTGTATCTCTGTCATAAAGAACCAGATAGTTGCTCTTGTGCCAACAACATCAAGCAACGCCAGGCTGCCCATGTACATGTAAACAGTTCCAGTCTTCTCGCAGACGGAAGACGTGGTTCCTGGCTGATTGATGTCTAGAAGAATTGATGAATCCATTGCGTCTGGGGGAGTGCTTGAAAATTGTGAGCTTGGATCTGCAGCATCAAGAGTAGGCGGCGGGTCATTCGATTGATTTGGCTGTCCAGCTCTCTTGTAAAATGTGTATAGATTCTTGGAGGAATAAACTCTTACAGTTTTTTAGTTCCATAGATTTCGCAATATAGTTTTAGGATAAAGGAATCAACATTCCAGTTGTAGTTAATAATGATTCCTAGAGTCATGAATACAATGCCCAGGTGATTCACAGAGAAGAATACCATCTTGATGGTCATTAGATTTTCCTTAAATGGAAAAACAACTGTGTTACAGAAAGGAACACAAAGATGCTGGTTGTAACTTCCATATACATTACTGTGAAATAAATAATGTGCAGTGAGTCCTGGGCATGCTTACAAAATGGCTGTGACAACTGAGATGAAATGCATCCTATTCCTGCCTCCAAAAGAAAGAAAGGTAGCAAGACAAACCATATGAACTCCGTATTTTCTGTAAATCCCTGTGCCTACTATGCTATATTTCCTATCCAAAAATCCCTGTAGGATGTAACAATGCTGTATTTTTTCCTGTTCCTTATACTGTTATGTGTAGAAATGTACATTATGTTTGTTAGTACAGGCTACAGTTGAGTCAGCTTGCAGCAGAGCTGCCACTGATCATCTTGCTTGGTCGTCGTCTTCTTTCAGGACGGTGAAGTGGAACTCGATCTGCAGCCGGCGGTGCGGCGCGTCGGCGCAGCCCTTCTTCTCCAGCTCCAGCTCCTCCCTCAGCGGGATGGCGGCCAAGAACCTCTTGATGAACTCCCTGCAGCACTCCTTCCCGGTGACGATCACCTCCTCGTCTTCTTTCGCCGGCGACGACGACGGCGGCGGCACGGAGCGCATCTCCGACGTGGCGTCGAACCGGAGCATGTAGGCCTTGTCGCAGCCCTCGAAGAGCCTCTCGCCGAGCGTGTCGACGACGTAGTAGCAGTCGCCCTCCACCTTGAGCACGAAGAAGTGGTCGTTCCAGCTCACGATGTACACGTCTGCACGCCCCGGCTCGTCAGCACCGGCGCCGGAGGAGGAGGAGGCGCTGATCTCGCGCCAGATGTCGTCGAACGACATGGCGCCGGAGAGCGACGCGAAGCTCTCCGGCTGGAAGAAGCCGACGAAGGCCCTGTCGTGCTGCACGGCGATGGGCCTCGCCCTCGTCGCGAGCACCGTGTCGAGGTCGAAGTGCCTGTTCGGGAACCGCTCCATGTGCGCCTCGTCGTCGCACAGCCGCCTCCACTCCGACGAGCCGTCCCTGATGAGCGCGTCCAGCTCCGGCCTGGTCGGCATCGTCGGGTGGTTTGCGTGGAGCGCCGCCGCCAGCACGGCGACCAGCGCCGTGCACGCGCTCTCCCCGCCGGCGCTGTCGTCGCGCTGGTCGATCGAGGCGAAGAACACCGGCGTCCTCAGCTTCGTCTCCGCGTCCCTGCTCGTGAACTCGCGCGTCTCCCAGCTGCCGGTCGGATCATCCTCCTGGTAAGAGAGATCACCAGCTCACAATTATTCACACGAATTGATCACTCCACCACCATTGCCAAACGCCAATGCACGCATGATGCCACCACCAAGATCAGAAGCGGCTAGCTAATCTCACCATGAATTTCATGGGCAGTTCTTGGGACAGCGACTCGTTGCTCCTCTTGTCGAAGTCCCTGCTCTTCCTCCTCCACGGGAGGAGCCGGCGCTTCGACGTCAGGCCGGGCTCAGGGCTGGCGCCGCCGCTCGAGCTGGCGCTGCTGATGCTGCTGATGGCGCTGCTGCTGCTCATGCTGCTGACGCTGCTGCTGTCCGAATTCCTCTTGCTCCTGTTGTACACCGCCACCTTGTGCTCCCTGTCGGCCAGATCGAGCAGCTGCTTCAGATCAAGAACCTCATGGTACGTCCCTGCCTCCAAGCTCTTCCGATCATCCCGCATTGCCGGTGCCGGGATCGTCCTCGCCCTGCTCTCCCTGAATGAAACCGTCCTTCCGATACTCTCGGAAGGCGTGTTCAGAGACACAAGCTCCACATTTACCTGAATCAATAATCAACCATGCAATTCTTCTGTTACAATTTGTTAAAATGCAGCCAAAGGTTAGGTACAAATACTCCACAGATTTCACTAGAAATACAATTGGGAAGGTAAATGAGGAAGATATTGCTTACATAAAGTATGGCATCACTTGCCCATCCATCCTTCCTCACCCTGATGGGGACAACCACCACCTGCTGCTGAGGTGCCCCCCTTTTCTGCTGCTGCTGCAGTTGCATCTCCCAGCAGCATTCCTCAAGGTTTATCATGGCTGTCCCAATCTCCTCAAGCTTCACCAGGTCCTTGCCTCTTCCTTGTTCTTGGAATCCCTGCATCACAAAGCAATTCTTATTTGGCGGCCTCAGTGGCTAAAAAGCCTAAGCATTCACAGGAAGGGACCTAATAAATAAAAGATGCTTGATTGCTACTCTGATTCCTCTGTAATAACTTTCAAGATTACCCTGAACTGGCAAAGGTTGATCTGATCCCCAAGGAACAACAATTCCCTGTCATGTAGTAAGTACAAGCTTGCAGTACTCCTCAAGGCTGTTGCTTTAGAAGGAACCTAAAATATGCTCTGATTCCTACTTTGGTTCTCTTCCATTGGAGGTTACAGTAATACACAGTTATTAACAAAGATTTACTATTTCCCATCCAGAAAAAAAGTTACTAATGTGTTCTGGTTGATAAATAAGGGAAAGAACCATAACCACACACAGAGACACAGAAGAAAACAGTCCAGATATCAGCATTGAACCGAAAACAAACAATTCAGAGAGAGGCACTAATGAAATGCAACTTTAACGTACATGAAAGCGAAGGGTACTGTTCGAACTTAGCCCTCAAAACTTAATACCATGACATAGATCTTGCTACCTAAAACTAATTAACAAGAATAACCGAAGTCAAAACTGACAAGGCCAATAGGACAGCGCCACGCGGCCACACCAACCTTTCCTCAATTTCAAACCTCTCATTAATCCTTTAGACAAAATGGGCCGGACCAAAGGAGATTACTTTGTTTTTCTCTTCAACTCCGCACTAAAGATATATGAATTATGAAAGCATGCTTAGCCTAACTATTGACTTGTCCTCTCCAAATGCTGACCGCTACTTGCAAAAAGCTATGCATTGACCTGAAGCATTTCTACATCGAAACTACGGTCACAAACTTTCATTTTTCAAGAAATGGTGTCCACACCTTAGCTCAGAGAGCAGGCGTGCTCTGAAACACCGACAATAATTTGATTGAAAAAAATATCAATCAAGCAATAATAAATTAGGTTAACATCAGTGGTAATCATGCTTATGCCCAAGGTTAACCACTACAAGCTTAAATTAATTATTAGTTGTAGATTGAAATTAACCGCTGTAATTAATGAATTATTAGTTGTAGATTGAAACTAACCGCTGTAATTAATGAATTTGATTTCACCAAATCGGTGGCAACTGGCAAAGGGAAAAAAGCAAGCTTGATATGAAAGTTGTAAGCTTTGATAGTTTGAAAGTTGTAAGCTTTGATAGTTTGATTGATCAATATGCTTGGAGAAGGGAGGTAGAAGAAGATCGAAGAAGAAGCAGGGTGCTCACATAGAGGATGGAGAAGAAGACGCCGCGCTCGGGCCGGCCAACGCGCGCGGCGGCGGCGGCGGCGGTGGCCGGCTCGACGTCGAAGCGGAACCGGTTGGCCTCGCCGGCGTCGTCCCAGCGGACGGCGCCGTCGCGGCCGACGGCCTCGACGGCGGTGACCCCGCGGGCCCACCTCCCGTGGATCATCTGCGAGAGCGCCCCGCCGGAGACGGGCCACTTCACCTTCACCGCCGCGACGCCCGGCCACGCCGCCGGCAGGCCCTCTAGCCTCGTCGGCCCCACCCTCACCCCGCACCGCCGCCGCCCCCCCGCCGGCGACGCCCTCCTCTCCACCATCCCCACCTTCTCCACCTCGCGTTATCCTCCTCGCCGCCGCCGACGCCGCCGCGGAGACGGACGCGTTCTCGCGTGGACGGACGGACCGACGGACGTATGACTCCTCCCCCCTCGGTGGCTTCGGGCTCTCGCTCGCTGCGCGACGCGCCTGCGTTTAATAGAGGGGGGGGGGGGGGGGGGGGGGGGCACCCCCCCTCGGCCACACGGGATCCGGGCTCGCGCGCGCACACGGGGTGGGTCCCGCACGTCAGTGGCACACCCGCTGCCGCCGCGAGGATCGGCTGTGATGGCGGGGGGGAGACACCGACAGGGAGCGGCGCGCGCCACGTCACCAAACGCGGGAACCAATCGCGCGCGCAAATGCACGTTTTTTTTCTTCTCCCGTCTTTTCCTTCTTCTTATTATTCGCCGCGTTTTAATATTTTTTGTTTATGTTTTTTGTTTTGACGTCATTATTTCGTGAGCTCGCCTTTGGCGTTGCTTATTTTGGCGCGCGAATCACATGGCGCATGAGAAACTGATTCCTCCCTCTTCCCGCGAAAATCTTGGCGATGCAAACACTACCTTTCGTATCCAGAATTATACGGTGTAATCACCAGGCTGATTCTGCTCTCTGATGAGTCGCCGTCAGGTCGCTAACGAACAGCAACGAACGGCCCGTAAAATAGTCCATCCGTTTAGATTTACCTATCATTACAAATTATGAGGAATTATGTGGTTACCATCGTTAAATACACCATAATCAATATTTATAAGAAATTTCTTTTGAAAAGTTTTAAGTATGGTTGGAGTATTAATAAAGGGTAGAAAAAACACATATAAAATGCCTTGGAACATGAGAGCGACTAGTATTTTAAGAAAAATAACTAAATATTACAACAATAAGTAATTTATAACATATTGAGGATTGGTGTTGTTTTTACTATCACCGCCACAATTATCATCGTTCTTTTCTGATTTTTGATTTTGATGGCAAGCTTTTCAAGCTGCTAAATGGGTATATTTCATGTGAAACTATTCTACGTAAAAGTCCCTAACCTAACTTTTTGTAAAACAAAAGTTTCAACCTCTTAATAATTAATTTAATTATTTATATCCGGAAACAACTATCATGGAATCAGTTAATCTATTGTTCTAAGGATTCGGGCAGTCCCCGACAGGGGAATCCACGACCTCCGGCGAGATTCATTATTAAAAAATTCAAAAGTAATAAAACATATGTAAAAATTAAACATGATTAGTATACTCTAACATCTATAATAGAGGCATTTAACTTTTTACCACTCTTAAGAATGTATAACAGATTCGTCATTGGATCTACATGTCATAGATTAATGAAGACACACATATCATAGACAGTAAATGATAAATCTGTTTTGACCACTCGTAAAAGTGGCAAAAAATAAATTTCCCTCTATAACACCGATAAACTGAATTTCTGGCTCTTCCGGGGGGCACGTTTGGTGGCATGGCACCACGGCGGTCAGGCGGTGGAGCGGTCGATCCACCGAAGCACGGCCATGGCGCCCCAAGGTATAGCAGAGACAGAAACAAGTCCATCGTAAGTGTTATTTGGTGTGGCGTGAGCTGTATACGGTAGGCGTCGCAGCATGTGTGCGTACAGGTGGCCTGCGAAAGACATGACAGGAGGAAGTGGAGCTGGACACACCGGCGGGGGTGGGGCCCACCTGTCGGCGACGGTGAGTCGGTGGCAGCGGCGGCAGGGACAGAGGGGGTGGTTGGTCGATCGGGGTCCAGAGGTGGTTGACGGGTTGATTCACACTCGATCGACGACGCACCGCGATTCGACGGCCAAGATGCCTACGTCTCGGCCGCATCTACGTATATTCTCAAATTATCAGACCCTCCGTTCGTGTCCAATATAATTTATAAATAAAATTTTTTATATACGTGTTCTTAGTGATCTAAAAATTAAGACTGAAAAATAAATTATAATGAAAAAACTTAAAATTCACTTTACTTAAATTTTAACTTTTATATTTATTTGTATAAATATAAACGAAAAGATGAATGAACTGAACGATAATGAGGCAGCTGTACTGAACTCGTCGAATGATCAGTACAGTAATGACATGGAGTTAACTAATGATTAGTTAGGTCAAAGTTAATCCTGGACACATGTGTAGTTGAAGTTCGGTTAATTGACTAATTGATTGACTAACTGATCGAGCCGGCCGGGCGTTGTCAGAAACGGAATTGACATGGTCCATAGTCTGTGGCGTAATTTGGGCGTGTTCTTCCAGAACGACGGCGTGCATAAATCGCTACGACGACCACTACCGTTAGGTCCGTTACTATTGATTCATTCGACGCATTAATCATCCATCGATCGATCGCTTTATATATATACCTTGATAATCTAGATGTGTCTGACCTGTTCATCTTTAATTTCGATGGTTCGATTCAGGCTGGCAGACAGATGATATAGTATTAGTAGAAGAGAGAGATATAGATCGATCAAAAAGGTAACTGCCCTCCGGTTCCATAATAGTTACCGTTTTATTTTAGACAAAACAATATAACCTTTTAAAATTTTTGATTCCAAGTAAATTTTAAAATATTTACTTTATCAACCGGAGACTATATATATATGTAAGTTAATCTTAAAAGAAAATTTAATAAAATCATATATTCATTGATATTTTGTAATAGAAAACATAATCAAAATTGGCTTGCAAACATTATCAGTTTAAAACAATAAGTAATACGAAATCGGACAGAACGGTAAGAAACAGCTTTAGTTGTACCTGTAGTTGGATCGACGGATGTGGTTTATGATTTGGGGATGGTGGTGGCGCATTAATTTCAGTTAGTGGGCAAATTAAGGGCCAGCGAGCCACGAGCATGAGCAAACCAGCGACATCTCAGCTGGCGATCGATCGAGATGCTTGCTTCGATCTCGATAGATAGATAGATTGGATGGATGGACGACATCTGCACGTGCAGGGTAATGCCTCCAAGAATACGTAATAACATGCGTACGTATATATATTTGCCTTGACTAAACTACACCAGGAAGAGAGAAAGAAAGAAAGATAAGTAATCAGGTTTAAAGCTAGCTACGACAATCGTTTTGTGGTTAATTTGGGGATGGTGACATGGAATTGAGTAGCTTTAATTTGTCCATCCAGGATAAATCTAGAACTTGCTTCCAGACCAGGTAATTAACTTGCTTAGGAAGGAAGAAAAAAAAAGAAAAACAACAAGAGAAGAAAACAAACGTGAGTAGGAGTAGTATTTAATTTGTCTGAAGGTGCCGGGAAGGAAAGTTAACCGCGTGCAGGCATTGCGCGCGCATGCAGGATTATTAACCTGAATTCTGGCCGTATATTAAGAGCTAGAAGCGCACACGTATTACTCCCGCTTCACTTCTAATCATTTACTATATATATTGATATAGATATTAAAATAGATTACGCATATAAAAATAAATTTTCACGGAGTACTATATTAATTTATAAATAAATCTACGTATAAACAAAATATACGGGTGGAATAGTAATTACTTAGCCAAGGGGGCAATACACCGCAAGATGCAGCTGCAAGCGGCGAGCGGTTACGCACGTGTGCGTACGTAGCTTGCCGTGGTGGACGACGTGTATACGCTCGCCTGATCGAGACGCCACGGCTCGCCGTCGTGAACTTGACTGCATGCGCTACATGCTGTTTGTTTCACCCATGGGCGGACATCGACAACAAAAAGGAGGCGGCATCGCTCGCTTTTTCTCGCTATGCTTTGAACCAAGCATGGGTAATTTGATCTTTGGACTCAAACTCTCGTAAACTACGTTATCGTAATATTTAATAGGCTGTCTTCTCTAAAAATAATTTCTAGATTTTTTTATATATTGTTTTTGCGTACATATTTTCCGAACGGCTAAATGACATGTTATTATAAAAAAACTAAGCTCTAGAGTATATTTTTAGCTTTATGCTAGTTGATTTTATCGATGGTTTATACTTTTAAATAGCTAAATAAATCAGATATTTTTTATCTTTTATATACAAAAGAACGCAGTAATACGTAGCCTGCTTTGACCCGACCCAGCCGGGCGAGTTTGTTCTCTAGTCTCTACCATGTCGTGCGGCAACGTACGTACCGCGTAGATCGCGCCAAAAACAGTTTCTGCACATGCAAATTAATGTACGTGCATTACGTGTACACAGCTATATGTAAGGCACCAGTTACATGTGTTAATTTGGATACGGCGTTGCAATTTTTAAATGCGGGTTTCGTCGTGGCTTAAGTTAAGTTGGTGGTAATATACGAAGTTTGCTGCACGTAATTGTTCTAGATAGTTAATTAGTTTTTGCCAACATGGAGAGCTAAGCATTAGCTGTATGCATGCCTGTGTGTATGGGTGTCCCGTCACGTGCATGCCAACCCTCGACAAGCTAGCTAACCACGATTGCTGGATCATCGTCTTATCCCTTATTTTATTTTTATAACTTAAAATCTAAAATTTTAACTTTAATTTAGAATTAATTTTGAGTTTTTTTACCGAAATTTATTTTTCATCTTTCTATTTTATACCGCTAAGAATATATATATATATATATAATTTTTTATTTGTAAATATATTGTTTTACTTTTATGATAAAACGACCCATCAATTACTCCTGCTAGGACTGTAATATACTTCATCCGTTTCATAATATAAGATGTTTGATTTTTTTGCTTGCAATATTTGACTATTTGTTTTATTCAACAAATTATGGAAATATTATTTATTTTGCTTGTGATTTTCTTTATTATCAAAAAATTTAAGTATGACTTGTTATTTTTTTATATTTATACTAAATTTTTAAATAAGACGAATGGTCAAACATTACAATCGCGAATAAGTCAAACATCAAGCAGTAGTATTTACCATACAGTAATGGGCCAGCTGCGATAGGCAGCCAAGCCTCCATCCTACGCTTCCCAGCTGCGATAGGCAGCCAAGCCTCCATCCTACGCTTCCCACCTTGCTTCTAGCAGTAATATTTTCATATTGGTAGCAAGGAGCGAGGTTTTTTTAAAAAAGATTATGGTGCCTGTAAAAAATAAAAAATAAATAGAGTTAAGAGGATATGTGAGGATAAAATAGAAATAATTTTATATGGAAAGTGATTGATGAGGAAATATTAATGTGAATAATAACATAAATATTTATTACATTTGTTTCATATTATTATCGTAAAATTATATAATGATAATAAATATGAATACATATATAAATTATATTTATTAATCTACAATCTAAAATGGATGGAATATTCTTTAGGGCAGCATTTCAATCATAAAAATAGTTACATTTTACGTATTGGAATGGAGCGAATAGTATTTTACCACTTGCATTCTATATCTCTCAATGGTAGCTAGATTCGTGCCAATTATTGCCAACAATAACAACAACAACAATGAACTGCAGATGCAGATGCTACGAACACAAATTAACCAAATCGATCTCCAACCACCGCGCAAGATTAACGCCGTCCGTGCGTTTGTTTTTGCGCTCTCGCGCCAGCTACCATGCTCCTCGCCGGCTCGACTCGCCGTGGTCCACGACTGGACACCCTTGGCATGATGGTGGTCGATCGACATATGTCACTAACAAGTATATTTACAAGGAGATGATTTTTTTTGGCTTTTTTAATAAAAAAAACTCGAACAACATATTCACAAACGAAAATAATTTATAAATAAAAATTATATATATATATATTTTCTTAGTGATCTAAAAACTAAAGTTAAAAAGTAAACTTTGATAAAAAAATTAACAAAATTAACTTTAAATTTAAGGTTAAAAATTTAAATCTTGACTTATAAATACAAACAAAAAAATTAGGGTGAAGATAGTGCAGTAGATCAAATCACCTGATTCCGTCTCACTCCCTATGCAGCAGTAGCAGCAGCAGCAGCAAACGCAACGGCATGTGTGGGCTCGTCGTGTACCTGTGTCGACCACCTCATCTCCGGTGCCCGCGGTCGCGCGAAAGCGGTGGCCGGCGACGGCGACGGCGACGGCGACATGTCCTCTGCAGCGACGGCGACGGCGACGGCGACGGCGAAGCGTACGTCCGTCCGTCGTCGTATATATGCAGCCCCCACGTCCACACGCGGTTCAGCTTCCTCTGCACATCCTTTTTCTTAATTAGCTGCCAGATTTTCTTTCCGTAACACCATAATTAGCATGTGAAAATCGAAAAACACGTGTACGGCCTCGTTCGTTTGTGTTTATTGCTAACCTAAATTCTTTCATTTTTCGTACGCACGCTTCTCAAACTGTATTCCTTAACTAATTTTTTATACAAAAAATGCTTTAGAAAACATATTAATCAATTTTTTTAATTTTTATAGCTAACGATTATTAGCCCCTGCAAAGAATGGAGTCGTAGTGCGTATCGATGACGTGGACCCACCCGCCAGTGGCACATCGACGTCCTTTTCTAAACCCTTATGAAGCTGTGATTTGCTAACTGTACCAACAGATCTGAAGAGATGTGGCATCTGGGAGTTGGACCCACTCGTCAGTGACAGACTGGTGTCATTTTCTAGCCTTTGTGATTTGCATTTTTTTTTTATTAGACGGGTGCTTGTTGCGACTTGGGAGTACAAAATCAATTGATTGAAGGATCATTTGCGAGTGCTAAAAGACGGTGACAACATGCCTGTCGGGTGAGTTGTAAAAGTTGTTTTAGTATTAAAACCAATATGGACAAATGCCTTTTTTAAAAAAAAAATTGATTCGACTACTACATAACTTAAATTACTACTTGGAAATATTTTCTATTTTTCCAACCGTAACTTTATTTTTAAGTTAGAGTGAAGTGCACCCACGGTCTTTAAACTTATGTACAAGTGTCATTTAGATTCCTGAACTCGCAAAATGTATTTTTAGGTCTCCGAACTTGTCCGGGGGTGTCATATAGGTCCAAACGGGCTCCGACCCGCTTCATCCGTTGACGTGCCATGCCACGGTAGCGCTTACGAGAAGGGAGAGAAAAGAATGAGGAGACATCCTGACATGTGAGACCCACATGACACCACCAATATGTAGGTGCCACCGTGGTATACCACGTCAGTGGATGAAGCGGGTCGGAGCCTATTTGGACCTATATGACACCCCTGGACAAGTTCGGGGACCCAAAAATACATTTTGAGAGTTTAGGGACCTAAATGACACATGCACATAAGTTTAGAGACCGCTGATGCTCTTCACTCTTTAAGTTATCTTTGGCATCTTGCATGGGTAACGTCGGTCAGAGTTTGTTCTCTTCTCCGAGGTAGAGGAGGTTGATGGTATAAAACAAGAGGGTTGTTGTAATGTTCACATACTTAAAACGAACACAACCATTTCATAACTCTGAACTTTGGTGAATGTTTGGTAAACAATGATCAACTTAAAAATGACATCTCTTTTAAGTACTTTATAAACAGCTACCAACTTTAAGAAGCATACATGTTGATTTACTACCTACTAGTCCCACTAGCGTAACGTTCCATATTACAATACCTTTTGGGTTAATTAAATTTATCCTTATATCAATGTATATGTTTTGTATATAGTTTCCTTTTTGGTGTATTCTACTTATAGTACTATACGTACAACTAATCTCAACCATCGATTAAAAAGAATATTTTTTACTTTGCTAATTAATTGATTAGTATTATTTTGTTTTTTTGGCAATAAAGATCCCAATAAAAAAGATGATATTACCCCTTTAAATTTCTACTGCATCTAATATTGTTGGTAGTATAATTTAATCATAGTTATCCGATAAAATAGATTACCAGTGTCGATTAAATTCTATTACCAGTAGAATGCACTGGAGACGGACAATAGAATTTAATCAACATTATTGATCTATTTTTATCGAATGACTATGATTAAATTATATTGTCAACGATATTAGTAGTCGAAATATGGATAAGTATTATCATCTTTTAAGTGTGAGCTACCTTTTTGTTTGCCAAAAAAAATCTAAATTATAAAATACTACTAACCAATTGATTAGCAAATTACTAAAATATTATTTTTAATCAATGACTACGATTAGTTCTACTGCTAGCATAATACTACCAATATAATGCATCGGCTAAATTTATTAGCATACAAATAGATCTACACAATGACAAAAAGTCTTACTGCTACTACTATAACATAAAACTGAGGGAATACATAATACTACATCCATCTCATAATAACATTATTTTTCGATTTCAATGTCTAACACTTTAACCATTTGTCTTATTTGAAAAATTTATAAAAAACTTAAAAAAAAATTAGCCACACATAAAGTACTATTTATGTTTTATCGTCTGGTAACAATAAAAATATTAATCGTAAAATTTTTTAAATAAAATAAAGAGTCAAATATTATATCTAAAAACTGAAAATAATCTTATTTCGAGACGAAGTTACGGCAGTAATACTACCAGTTTAACGAAGAGTAAGAGTACGCAATTGTTCCCGTCATTGAGACGGATCATTCGGGGCACGAACAAGAACACGCAGAGAGAGGCATTCTACAGGAGCGACTCGTCATTAATGGAAGAAGTGCTTCAGATTTCTGCATGGCTGCATCGAGTCGTTGTACAACACTTGTACTACTACTACTCAGACCATGAATGAAACAGGAGCCTCCTGTCTGAATCCACAG